>NW_026692202.1:10155000-11515000 GCF_021218885.2 Marmota monax | reverse complement strand
GCCAAATTCTATTTCATCATAACTGTAGTCATATTATCTTACTTTAAGGTGGAAATAGAAAGTTGTTTACAAATCAAAATATTTTAACTTAATAGCATTAAAGTTTCTGTGCACACCATAGGCAAAGACACAGAACCATAGGCATAAAAAAATTTACATTTTCATTTATATTTAACATCCTATTGAGACATTACAGTTCAATGTAAATTTCTGGTAAATGATTTTTTTGAAAAACCAAAAATTATTCTCTGCTCCAAACAATCACTTGCATTTTAATCTCCTTTATAATACTTTGTATATTTTTTTGCAGTGGAAAACACATGCATACTATCCTGTTAGTTCTCAGTCACTTTGCAAACAAGCTGAAAATATTTCTCAAAAATGTCACCTGAAACTAGTTTTGAACAAAAATACCATACAAATTGGAAAATGAATCAGTGATATGGAACATGCACATCTAAATCTCCATGGAAGATATATATTGATAATTAAAAAAAATTGTTTAATGATTCACAAAGATTCAGAACCTCTCTGGATAATTGGTCTCAAATGATAGAATAAGAAGTATTTAGTAGCAGGTAACTAATGAGATTTCATAAGCTAGTAAAGGAGAATTTTATGTATATGTATAAACACACATTAATTATGTAGAAGTTATAAAAAACTGTATGTGCATAGTTTAATTTTAAGTATTAACTATTATCTTTTATATTTAAGGACATTATTGTATGTGAACTTAACTTTGTGGCACACTTTACACCTATCAATTAGTTTCCAAGTCATCAATAGTATAAATATTTCTTTTATTCTAATTTGCCTTTCTTCCACTGATTTGAAATTCTAGTAATGGTTTCTACTCCAATGCTGGTGATTTGACCTACTGCATTATAACAGCTATCCTCAAAATCAATAGCAACACCAACAGGTCTTCAGAAAAGCAAAGAAAGATGACTGTAACCATAATCCCTTCCTTCTTCTTTCTTTCCTTTCTTCTTTTTTTATTTCCATCTTTCTTCATTTAATAATCAATTATTTGTTGAATACCCCCCCCCCATGTTCTAGGCATATGGTCCTAGAGTTTCAACAGAAAACAGGCCACACAAAAATGTGCTCTTAAATGGAGACCATAGTCTAGTTGAGAAGCACAAGCTTCAAAATAACAACTGCTAACTTGAGGATTTCATTAAAAGGGAAATCAAAGTGATACAGAAATAAAAATTTTGGGGAAATGTCCTTGTATTTTGTACCAGAGAAGATTCCTATGAAGTAATATTTAAAAAACTGAAACCTAAAGAATAAAGAATACTTAGCCAGATAGAAGAGGAAAGTAAGAGGCCCAGAGGTAAAAAATGAGAATAAAATAAATTCAATGCACAAGAGCTGAGAGCAAAGTAAGCAGAAAATGTTTCAATAGAATAATATGCATCACATTTATTAATGATTCATATTTTTGGAGTGAATGCTAAGAAACAAACAATTTTACAGATGCTTGGAAATACATAATAAACAATGCAAAAATACAATAACATATTGCACTATTATTAGCATATTATTAGCCTTGGAATAGGTACTCCTCCAGTTGACACAGTTTGGGGATAAGTTCTGCTTAAGACTTAAAGCTGGGCCAAGACATAGGAAATCCATAAAAGCAGCACTGAGTTTCCCAATTCACTGGCTACTATAAATTGATGATGAAGTATAATTTTACCTTTGTAGAAAGGGATACTTATATAAATTAATAACCTACGAGTACTGGGAATCTTCCAGAGCAGTAAATAAAAGTTATCCTTTGGGAGCAGCATAATGGGAACATTATCAGAATTAAAGTTTATTTTTAACATCTGTGCTGGTGGGGAAGATAATGAATGTATATGGACCTTTTAAAATCTAAACATGCCAATGTATTTATTCGTACAGAGTTGATCAATAAAGAGAAGATGGCACTTCTTTCTCTTTGTTGTCAAACTGATACCAGGTGTTTAAAAATATTCAGTTTTCATAAGATAACTGCAAAATTTAATTTGTACATAATTTCAGTAATTTGAATTCAATTGAAGAACTTTTGCTTTTTAGTTTATCTTTTTGAACTGCATGTGATTATGACCTGAAAGGCAGATTAATAGCAGGATTATGGTCTTATAGATCATACAATTCATTATGTTCTCACTGATCAATATCTGGCATCAGATACTACAACTTCACTGTATGTGTTTCATTCATTTAAATGAGCAGATCTATATTTTTCTTACTTTACTGTGCTTCATATATCCTGGGCAAAAGACCTTTTTGAGATCTCTAAAGCTATTATGTTTCTAATTGCTTTGAAACTTAAGGATTCAGTATATAAAAGTTTAGACAAAGTCAATAACTTTTAATCTGTAACTCAAAGGATCATTTGAAATGATACTTTCTTATATTCACTTATTTTTGATTTTTAATTTTTTCAGTCCTCTTTTATCATAGGTGTGGCACTAAATAATGTCTTATTCTTAATTATGAAGACACTTTGTGGAAAGACTGTTCTTAAGATTTAGGTTCTTGCAATATTTGGTGTAATGGAAGCAATTAAAGAGCATTGGAGGGAAACAATTAGCTTTTAATCATAAAACAGACCAAGGCCTTTGAGTGTGCAAAGTAACATACTTAGAAAAAGCCCAGAAATGATATGATTGGCTTTATTTTGCATCCATGTATGAACTGATTGGACTATGTCAGATGCAATGTTTAGTTTTGTAACAAAATTAAACCTACCATTATTTCAGATCAAACCCTTTTACATAAAAATTTAACTGCCTGAATCTCAGAATATACCATCCATTTCAGAGCCACATTACCCTCCAAAGTTCTCTTAAATCTTTTTCTGAGATCACTTGTACTGATGCCAGCTATCACTGTTTGCCATTGCTCAGCCAAATTGCCCCCATCTTCCTTTTCTCTATTGAGGGAATTCTTGAAACTGCTTATTGTGGCCTCAAGTTCTTTATCTGCCTTAGGATGGAGAAGTTATTCATCTCTATGATGATCCTGGTGGAGAACAGCATCAATACTGCTCTCTCTCAAACAAGCTCAGACTCCTAGACGTTGCAGAGGAAACGACTGGTCCACTATGACCATGGCTACACTTAGATATCTGTAAACTGCATTTCTTTTTTTTTTTTTCCTTTAATTAATATTTTATTTTTTTTTAATTTTTTTTATTGGTTGTTCAAAACATTATAAAGCTCTTGACATATCATATTTCATACATTAGATTCAAGTTGGTTATGAACTCCCAATTTTACCCCAAATACAGATTGCAGAATCACATCGGTTACACATCCTCATTTTTACATAATGCCCTATTAGTAACTGTTGTATTCTGCTACCTTTCCTATCCTCTACCATCCCCCCTCCCTCCCCTCCCATCTTCTCTCTCTACCCCATCCACTGTAATTCATATCTCTCCTTGTTTATTTTCCCATTCCCCTCACAACCTCTTATATGTAATTTTGTATAACAATGAGGGTCTCCCTCCATTACCATGCAATTTCCCTTTTCTCTCCCTTTCCATCCCACCTCATGTATCTGTTTAATGTTAATCTTTTCTTCCTGCTCTTCCTCCCTGCTCTGTTCTTAGTTGCTCTCATTATATCAACAAATGGGCCAAAGACCTGAACAGACACTTCTCAGAGGAGGACATACAATCAATCAACAAGTACATGAAAAAATGCTCACCATCTCTAGCAGTCAGAGAAATGCAAATCAAAACCACCCTAAGATACCATCTCACTCCAGTAAGATTGGCAGCCATTATGAAGTCAAACAACAACAAGTGCTGGCGAGGATGTGGGGAAAAGGGTACTCTTGTACATTGCTGGTGGGACTGCAAACTGGTGCGGCCAATCTGGAAAACAGTATGGAGACTCCTGGGAAAGCTGGGAATGGAACCACCATTTGACCCAGCTATTGCCCTTCTTGGACTTTTCCCTGAAGACCTTAAAAGAGCGTACTACAGGGATACTGCTACATCGATGTTCATAGCAGCACAATTCACAATTGCTAGACTGTGGAACCAACCCAGATGCCCTTCAATAGATGAATGGATAAAAAAAATGTGGCATTTATACACCATGGAGTATTACGCAGCACTAAAAAATGACAAAATCATAGAATTTGCAGGGAAATGGATGGCACTAGAGCAGATTATGCTTAGTGAAGCTAGCCAATCCCTAAAAAACAAATACCAAATGTCTTCTTTGATATAATGAGATCAACTGCATTTCTAATGTGTCATTTCAAAGAAATTACATTTGAAAAAGGGCACATGACATCACTGTCTGTTTGCCTCACAGTGGGATTTCTGATCAGTGAAAACTTTTCCAATGCAGTATAGTCTTGAAAAAACTGTGTACATAACCTCTGGGGACATCTGGTCATGCTCATTCCTTATCCTTTAAAACAATAATTCTTCAACTTTAGATCTTTTCAGTAACACTTGAAGATAACATGAAAAGGAATATTCAATCTGCTCTACGAATCAGATTGTATTAGATGATAATCTTCTAAAATTATTTTTCTCTAAATATACTAAATATATAGAGAGAGTTTTTTCTCTATATATACTAAAAGTATATATAGAGTTCCTTCTAATGATCTTACCAATTATTGTTTCCTTGGATAATTCAAATGACAAACATCTTTAGAAAATACGCTACTCCAATTTCTGCTTATGTATGAGATAATTATAAACATTTGTTGGTTAAAACTGTACTACACCTATGCAAGGGAATAAAAGTTGAAAAATTAATTTTGTAATAAAATAATGAGTGTTATATTTTATCATTATAGAAAAAATATCTTCAGTCCTTCATTATTCCCAAAATATCATGAAAGTATGTATTTATGTTTTTTGAAAACACTCTAAATAATGATGATACTAAGTAACATCTAACAAGATTATAAACACATATATACATATTAATTTTACTTAATGAAGAAAGTATAATTGCCATTTATCATATATGTACTGATACTTGAAGAGGGAAAGTAATTTACTGAAGGTTAGATAGCTAAGTGGTGGAAGATTTCTACCTATGCCAAAGTGCTGTTTTTCTTCCTAAATATTTAAATAAATTGTATTCCTTCAGAATTACATTTAATCCATCCAGCAGGTATTGAGCCCCTAACATGTGCCTGACATACATAAGAGTTAAATCATCCAGCATGAAAATTAATTCCACAAATTTTGAAAAGTACTTAAAGTTCTTAAGTATGTGTGTGTGTGTGTGTGTGTGTGTGTATTCTGTGATGCTAGGGATAGAATCCAAGTCCTCATACAGGTTAGGCAAGCATTCTACCTCCTAGCTACATTTCACCCCCAAATTTTTAGCTGTTTGATAATATTTTGAGTTACTAATATTTAAAATTTCTAGAATTTGAAAAACATCTCTATTCTTCTGTAACTTCCACCTCAGGATTGGTTTAATGGGTGATTCTATGTTGGAATTTTACAAATTTCTAATTTTTTCCATGTCTTAGGTTGTTTGAATATCATTTTCTGATTCACCTCAGGTCTTTTATGTCATTAAACCTGTTAACACAAGGGCAGGACAGATTATTTATCTAGGATTCTTTTTACTTTGGACACTATGCTTAATTTTCTGATAGTGGTAAATCTTTCATTATTGTAGACTGCCTTAAGTTATGATATTTTTGTCTGTTCTGAAGCATTTCAGGAGAACATGTGATAACCTTCATTTCTTTCATAATAAGATAAATCTTTGTAATAAACTAATTTGAGATTTTATGGCCTCTCTTCTACAATTCTTTTCTTCTTTACCAATTTATATTTTGGAGTCTGAATTTTATGAGTAACTTATTATACTTAGGTGAGTTAGAGATTGTCATATTATGAGGCTGATAGTTGTATGAAAACAATAAAAATAAATATCAGGCAATATATTATCATTTTAGCATTAAATATTTAAGGAGGGATATCAGTTAAAGTCACTAGAAAAATTTGGCACAGGTATTTGAAGTATATTATTGAGATATATATCAGTCAGGGGCATGCATGTTATAATTAGGATTTTTGTAGCTGACTGTTATAACAAGCAAGAGAAACTAGACCATGGAAGATAAGTTCAGATTTTACAGTGATTTGTATGAAATTAGAATAGTAATCAGATACAACCTGAAATAAGTCAAATCAGGACAAGTTTTGGGTATGTGCAATAAAATTGTGGAAAATGTTATCCTATATGTATATATCAATCCATGTAGATTCAGTACATCATTCACAAAGGAAGACAGAACATTTAAACAGAATGATCAGCAAATAATTTACCTTTACTTTATAACCTATTATTTTTGGATATGTTTTACATCAAGATTGAAGATTGTTGATGTATTTTAAGTTGTTTCATAATAATGGTGAAACCTGTGGTGCAGGTGAGCAGGAGGATAAAGATGGGGGCAACATCTTGAATTAGAGCATTGAAGTTTACTCATAACAGTATCTTTTCAAAATACAAGGGTACATTATTCTTACCTTGGCCCTGACAAGAATAATTATTATTAAAATGAACCTAAACAATTTATGTAATATCTATGCATTTACTGAATGAACTTTATGTTCATAGTAGACTGGGTGACAGGACTGGCCTCTCCAGGACTCTATAAAGCAAGTTCTTAGTCATATCCCTTCCTTTGTACTATATAAAGATGTAGTAGATTTTTTTTCCCTTCTCGCTTGGTGTGTTTCACCCCTTGTTTCTGTGGTGCATGTGTGTGTGCACATATGCACTAGTAGAAAAGTTATCATCTATATTTTTTTTATAGTTGAAGAAATTTATGTCATTCCTGGAACTTTTACAAGAAAACATACATTAAAATATATTAATAAGGGGCTGGGGTTATGGCTCAGTGGTAGAGCACTCACCTAGAACATGAGAGGTGCTGGGTTTGATCCTCAGTACCACATAAAAATAAAGGTATTGTGTCCAATTAGAACAAAACTAAACTGTGTATGTGTATGTATATATATATATATATATATATATATATATATATATATATATATAGAGAGAGAGAGAGAGAGAGAGAGAGAGAGAGAGATTAGTTAAAATCACTAGAAAAATTTGGCACAGGTATTTGAAGTACATTATTGAGAGATATGTCAGGGGCATGTATTTTATAATTATGATTTTGTAGCTGTTATAACAAGGAAGAGAAACTAGGCCATGGAAGATAAATTCAGATTATTTTATATATATATATATATATATATATATATATGCAAATGTTTGCACCCCCTCTTGCAACACCTTGAGGGAAACATTTTATTTTCTAAAAAATTTTTTAGTGGTAGATGAATACAATACCTTTATTCTATTTATTTATTTTTATGTGGTGCTGAGGATCAAACCTAGTGCCTCACACATGCTAGGCAAATGCTCCACCACTGAGCCATAACCCCAGGTCAGGACATCTTATTTTGATAATGACAAAATGCTGAGTATCACTTTTTAAATTTTCAGAAGTGACAGCACTTTCTCTACTGACCTGGGCTATCCAGAGATGAGCTGGCATTTTTGACAGTATAGTTTCCAAACCTCAGAGAGACTGGGAAGTCATTTACTTTGTACCCTAGGAAACACCTAGTGTATGCTACCTCAAATACTTCATGTGCACTGATCATTCTAATTCCAAAGAATGCCCACTCTCAAACTATGAATTTCTTTCTACACATCCATTTTTTGAAACATGTAAAATGCAGTAGGCCAATAATTATTTTTATTTATTATTATTCATAGTATTCAACTTCTCTTGGATTTAGATATACATAACCACAAATAACATATCAAGTTTCCTTCTACAAATAATGACTTAAAAGATGAAAGAACATTTAAAAGTTGATAGATTAAAATTTATATAACAGAAAATTGCTGAAAAAATTCCCTTATGCTTTCCAAAGGAAAAGTACCATAATATGAATATGGTATGCATCCAACCATGATCCACTTCCATTTACACATCAGATATAAAGCCATTTCATTTTTTACAATCCTCAAATGTCAACTTTGTGAAAAAAAATCTTTCATATTTAACCTCATGTAGCATTTACTCAAGATCTAGTATATGATACATAATTAGCACAGTATTGAGAATTTTCTACTCACACTCTTTGAAATTCGAAAACAAATGTCCTTCCACCTAATTTCATAGCTTCCTGGGAGTAAGATGTCACTCCCCCCAAAAAAACATCTACTTATTTCTTTAGCAATCATGAGAAGAAAATGGAGGTAAAAACCAGAATTCATTTCTTTTTCAACAGGATTAACTTGTAAACTGATAAAATAAAATTCATATTGAAATTCTACTAGCAAGGAGAAATAGGAGTGTGATTTTTTTTTGCATTCATTCTGCAAGAGTGTAATTTTTTACCCAAAAAGTAAAGTACATGAAACTTCATATTCATTTTTTGAAATTTATACTTAATCTGTTTTAGCTTCTAGTGTTTCATCCCACCATGAGATGAAGAACATATCATTATTTATTTGGGATCACATACACTGAATGATTGGGTGGGTTGCATCCTAAGCCAATATTTCCATCTCTTGCTTCCTTTTTATGCCCTTATAGAACAATCAGCTTTTGGTCAACTCACAGATGCCCTTTAAATGTCACCCATACCCCACTGAATCCAGCTCACCCTTTAGAGACTCTTTTGCTCCTTTACAGATGTGGGCAGTTTCCAGACTCCAAAGATTTAAGCCTTCCAGAGCCATGCTTCATCCCTCCCTGTATAGACTCAAGGGAATAAACTGGATTTTCAAAACTGAGCAAGACTCTAAGCCCAAGGTGTTAATGTTTCTGGTTGTCTTATTCCTACTTCTCTCAATAGGTAAACTTTCTTCCACCAATAAAAACTAGGATGTGTTTTTTTTTTTTCCCCCCTTAGTTTTGACAACTTCAGACTTTTGCTCTTAACATACCTACTTCCTTTAGGACTATAGTTCATAATTTAGAAAGTAAAACTGCTACATTCTTGGGATGATGTGGGGAAAAAAACCCACAAAAGTAGATTTTTGTGTCGTTTCAGGCTATTGTCCTGATAATACTCAATGTTTTGTTAGTTGACTAAACATTTATAGGGTATTTTCCACTTGATACTAAGAGCTGTTGACATTAGTGAACAAAACCAAATTGAATTGTCATAGGATTTAACCCACTAAATTCTCACTTCTGCAAATATTTTAAAGGAATTGACATAGAATAATAAAAATAAAATTAAAATACGTTGGGATTCATAATTAGATCTTAACTATTTTTATATAAGTTAATATGATTATAGTAATTAATATTATTAAACTATTGTATGTTTACTATTATTGTATAAATATATTGCATTATATTCTTCACTCCAGTTTTTATGGGTGTTCCTCAACTGGGACAATGAAAAATAATGGGTTAATTAAAGCCAGAGGAGGTTTGAATAGTCTAGAAGACTGACAATTGTGCATGTAACTTCTAAGCTCTGTTAAAACACATAGCACCAGTTTTATATCTAGTCTCAAGATTTAAATTACAAAACCGGAAAACTTAAATGAAACAATAAGGACAAAATTTTGTTCCATCTTTTTATAAGTTTATGTTTTTCTTCAACTCTTATCCAAAATATCAATTTTCAGAATTTATGGGTAGAGGAAATCCATGTTAGTCCTCATTTTGCTACTGATTAAATTAAGTTCAACTATTTCCTACTGATATCTTGAAATCGTGAGAATGAATTATCTTTTGAAATAAATGTTTAGTTTAAACTCTCAATTATGATTAAAGATGGCCACTTATTACATTCAGATACTACATATTATTACTTACTTTTCAGTAATTTTTGATAAATATATAGTCACTGCAGAAAATATTTCTTACAATTTTTCTTCTCTTATTTTTCTAAAACCTTATGAAAAGGAATTAAATACAAACACTTTTGAAATTCACTTAATATTTCTTCTAAGCTTATTTGAGAAACTTCTTTCAAATATCTTCTTTAGATAATTTTTCTTCAGGCAAAGACCCTGATAGGAGAAATGTGTTCTAGAATATAAAGAAATGGTTTATTGTGGTCTAAAATCATAAGAATGAATAGGGTATTTTAAATAAATCGCATCTCTAGTCATTCATCTTTGTATTAATTGCCTGCAAATGTTAATAACTGAGGACTCTAAGTTTCATTGCTGGAGGCTGTTTGGGGGCTACTTTTCCTATAATGGTAACATAAAAACACCAATAAGCATTTAGTACTAGGTGCAGTACCCCACTGAAATTGGAAATATAAAAAAGAACTGATATATTTGACCACATGCAATTGAATACAACATAAGGAAGTTTTATACAGAATAAAGAATAAGAGAAGGTTATGTTTCATTTAACATAAAGCCAGAAAAATGACAATAGATGATTTTTGTTACCCCTTTGTTGGGGGAGATACTGATGGCATGTTCAATGAAGAGGGATCAGGTTCTGGAAAAATTGAGTAAATAAGTTAGTAAGGTTTTTTTTTTTTTAATCTTTTTATTTTTTTAGGCTTAGATTACTGAGGTTTTGATTTGAAGCTACTTCTGTATTAAGACTTTGCTTAAAATGAGAGAGAATTTAGGCCAGTTCTTTCACACAAAGTTCTAACCTCGATAATAAGTGAAATCATAGTTTTGAGCTTCATAAATTAGCAACATTGAACAGTTTCCACCTCTGCAACTTTGCTGTGAGGAATGCTATGACAGATTCCGCGCTGTGTTTGCCTATGAGATGATTTCCTTGAAGTCCCGTAATGAGTTGTTTTTGGCAGGATTAATGAGTATTATAATGGTAAATGGATGTTTGCAGCTCAATTGTGTTCCATCACGGGGTAACATGGGGTTTCTGGTCCCTTGGAGGCCATAATTGGTGGCATTAATGCACTTTTTAATTACACTTCTTGAAAAAAAATGAATTGGAACCAAAACAAAAGCCAAGTGATCATCTCTCCGCTGTTTCACATGGTATAAACAGAAGACTGTTGCTATCTCTGATATCTATAATATGAGTCATACTCTGCATACAGAACATATGCAGTATATTTTATAAATTTCTTTATAAAATACTTATTTTATCTTGTTTTTTCTCATTCTAATATTCTGAAATAAATTTTCACTAGACATATATATATAATATAGATCTATATTATATATGAATAAGAAATGTGTACATATTATTAAGGTTTACATATTCTAAGTGTGGATGAGTGTAAACATACAATAATAGTCTCATTTCTGCATATTTACTTCTCTTCATTTGTTTACTGATTCTCACTGTTAGTGTTGAGCAGTATAAGTGTAATTAATTCCCAAAGCTCTATGAATGAACTAGAATGCACTGAACAATTTTTCTTTTTCTCTTTTCACACATATATGTGAGAAATTACTAATAGCTGCTGCTTCAGCATATCCTATCTTTGCAATATTATGCTCACTGTGGTCTGTAGTGGCAAGATCAGCATTAAACTATAGGATAACATTTGCAAAGTATAGCATGGAGAGGGAAAGTGTTTCATAGGTGATATGACAAAAATATATACTGAAAGCATGATAAGAATTTTTATAATCCATAGTCATTTGTTCCTGATCTACTTATTAATTGCCTTAAGTGTGCTTGCTGGCTGGATATTTTCTTATAGCAATAATAATCTTATTATTTAGCTTTCCTATGTTTGAAATGAATCAAAGCAAAATTTTAGACTGTGGTAAATTAAGTGGTTAAAGAGAGATATATGAGTGTTTGGGGTTAACTGATTATGTGATTATTTTCACATAATCAAAGCAAGTCACTGTGCAGATTATCCCTGATTCTTTGTAGTCCTCTATAAAGATATTTTTGGTATATGGGTTATTCTTGAGTAACAACAGTACATGGGATAGAAATGCTTTTGGATTAGTGGCAAGCAATTACTTCTATTTAAAAAAGAGTGCAAAAAAAAACAGAGACCATGAAATTGCTTCTACATTTATGTTTGAATTTTGGTGAGGCTTAGAAAACCTCACATCTTTGACTTGCCAGCATTTCTGAAAAGCAAGCTGCCTTTCTCAACCACATGTCTTTAAAACTTACTATCTGTGTCCTTTTGATTCTTGCTATCAGGTAAAATTCTTCATTGGTAGGCTGTAATGTCTGGTTATAAGCTATTCTGCAGTTCTATAAAACAGTTGCATTTTCTATTTAAAAAATAAAATAAAAAGCAGACAAATAAGAAAACAAAACAAAACAAAAAAGTTTCTGCCTGATATTTGTAAATAGGGATTTTTGGAATTTGGGAAGTGTTGAACAGTCTTCTATTGCTACAAATTTTTAACATTGCCTACCAGAGAATAGGGACCTAACCCTGTGGTTTTATGCGACTCCATTCTCTTCATGTTCATGATGATTGAGTGTGCTGAAGTTGCTTTGTTTTTTCTTTAGAAGAGTGATGATAGTGATTAATTCAGTTGATGCATCATTGTCCTGTCCCCAACCACTTTAGTAGTTTCCACAAACTGTCTTAAAATAACTAGACAGCATTTATATATGTGAGAATTCTGTGTGCTTTTGCATATTATCATTCTATCTATATCTGATTCTGATCTTGTCAGCCATGCCATCTAAAAATACTAGGGAAAAAAAAGACCAAATGCATTAAAAACTGAATTTTTAGTAGACGTTTTATGCCAGATATCTATATATCTATATGTATACACACACGTACACACATAAAATTTAAAAATTCATCCAGAGTACATTAGCAATGAACATTTTGCCCTCATTATTATTTTTTATTTTCAAGTTATTTAATGTAAATTCAATAGCACAACTTCTATGTTTCATGATAATAACAATACATAATAATAATTGTTAACTTGAGTTTTCTTTTTATTCCTTGCACAGTCTTTTGGGATAAATACTGGTATTTTCTTCATGTTGTAGATTTAAAAAATCTTGAAGTTTAAACAGGTTGAGCTTACTTCTCCAATTACACATATGTCATAGCAGACTGGGTATATAAACCCAAATTTCCATAACTGCTTCAGTTACACTTAAGTTTTAAACATGGGGAGGGATAGAAACAATAGCAATTAACAACAAGCCTTTGATTATATTTTTGCAGCACTATTCAATTTCCTAAATAAAAATGTATTAATAGGATTTTTAAAATCTTATAACTTAAATGGATCTTAAAGATTACCTAATATATACATGATTCACTTTCTAAGTGAACAAATTAATTCTCATTTGTTTAAATGAAGTGACCAACCAAGACATGGCTGTAGCCATTCTTCCTGTAGGCTCAGTTCACTGAAACAAATGCTGGAAGACTCATTTTCCAGCCTTTGTGTGGAGACTTGAATGATACTCACTTTGCCATTGTGTATGGAAAGGATATGACGGTGGTAAGCTTTAAACTGAGGAGCTGGGCAAATCTGGAGTCCATACTTAGCCCTACGTTAGTACTTTTTAGCTACCTGATTGTGAGCAAACTGATCAACAGTCTTTGTGGTTCAGTTTATTTACCTGTAAAAGCATGTTAATGTTAGTCCTCATAAAGTTGTTACAGAAGTTAAATAATGAATTTGAAACATTTAGCCACCCAAGGTATTCATTCAATAAATGTGCCTACTGTTGTTATGAAATATAATTCCCCATTCCTTTGGAATAAATAATATATGATTGTTGTTATAGTACAGATACCATTTGTTTTTAAGACACTCTTAGATATTTGAAAATAGAATTGAAATTACTTCTATTGCAACTAACATAATTACATTATAAACAGTGAAGTTTTAAAATTCAAACTTTAAGCATTGTGAATACCAGCAATGATCCACAAATGTCTCATACCTTAATGAACTGTGGTTGGTTTGTCATCAGATGTTACTTTTGCAAATGTTTTAACTCCTAGGGAGTTTTGAAAAATTAGATAGCATATTTGCACATAGCTTATCATAGCTGAATAAAACCACAAGCTCCTAAACAGAAATAAGAGAGATTTGAGTTTGAATTCTAGTTCTTCAACTTGTTTGGCCTCAGCAAGTACTTACCCAGACTGAATCACAGTTTTACCAGCTATACAAATGAAGAGGAAGAAGAAGAAGAAAAAAAGTATATCTTGCAGGGCTGTTGTGACTATTAATAATATACAAACAAAGGGCCTAGGATAAGATCTGGGACTTAGTAGGCACTTAATAAATGGGAGCTATTAATGTTGTTAATATTTCTTGTCCAAGATATGTGTAAATCTTTAATAATAATGCAAATCTATCACTCATAATTTCAGTTGTGCAAATTATACACTTATATTTTATAATTCAAATGTGCTATCCTCGAATCAAAGAATTTAGTCATAATACATAGGCACTTTATGAAGCAAGACAAAGATAATTGTTTTTTATGTATTATTTTTGGTAAACTAGAATTCAGAGTTCTTTGTGTTTATTTAGAAAGAAGGAGAAATTTTAAAGTTAATTGTTTTAACTTTAAAATACTTGAAGGCTCCTAACTTTTTCCAGGTGAAATGTAGCTTATTGTTAAATATACCTAGGAAAGTGATGATAAAAGAGTAAACCAAATATTTTTTTTTTAAATTTTAATTTTTTATATATAACAACAGAATGCATTACAATTCATATCACACATATACAGCACAAATTTTCATATCTCTGGTTGTACACAATATACAGTCACATCCTTTGTGTCTTCATACATGTACTTAGGGTAAGGATGACCATCGAATTTCACCATCTTTCCCACTCCTATGCCCCTCCCTTTTCATCCCTCCCCTTTCTGCTTTCTTTTTTTTAATTTTTTATTGTTGGCTGTTCAAAACATTACATAGTTCTTGATATATCATATTTCACACTTTGATTCAAGTGGGTTATGAGCTCCCATTTTTACCCCATATACAGATTGCAGAATCACATCAGTTACACATCCATTGATTTACATATTGCCATACTAGTGTCTTTTGTGTTCTGCTGCCTTTCCTATCCTCTACTATCCCCCCTCCCCTCCCCTCCCCTCCCCTCTTCTCTCTCTGCCCCCTCTACTGACATTCATTTGTCCCCCTTGTATTATTTTTCCCTTTCCCCTCACTTCCTCTTGTATATACTTTTGTATAACTCTGAGGGTCTCCTTCCATTTCCATGCAATTTCCCTTCTCTCTCACTTTCCCTCCCACCTCTCATCCCTGTTTAATATTAATCTTCTTCTCATGCTCTTCGTCCCTACTCTGTTCTTAGTTACTCTCCTTATATCAAAGAAGACATTTGGCATTTGTTTTTTAGGGATTGGCTAGCTTCACTTAGCATAATCTGCTCTAATGCCATCCATTTCCCTGTAAATTCTATGATTTTGTCATTTTTTAATGCAGAGTAATACTCCATTGTGTATAAATGCCACACTTTTTTTTATCCATTCGTCTATTGAAGGGCATCTAGGTTGGTTCCACAGTCTTGCTATTGTGAATTGTGCTGCTATGAACATCGACGTAGCAGTGTCCCTGTAGCATGCTCTTTTTAGGTCTTTAGGGAATAGACCGAGAAGGGGAATAGCTGGGTCAAATGGTGGCTCCATTCCCAGCTTTCCAAGAAATCTCCATACTGCTTTCCAAATTGGCTGCACCAATTTGCAGTCCCACCAGCAATGTACAAGTGTACCCTTTTCCCCACATCCTCGCCAACACTTGTTTGGTTTAAAATATTTTTAAATAAAGGAAATTTTTAAATTCATAAAACTGTACATGAGAAGCTATAAAAATTAAGCCATAAGATTTTGTTTATATATATATTCCTACTCTAAAAATCTTAAAATATTGAACTCATTGTTATCTGCTCTATATCAATTTTTTTATCTTTAAAAGTTTAAATTTAAACATTAAGCATTTACTCATACAAGGTTGATATATATATATATATATATATATATATATATATATACATTACATATAATGTATATATTATATATATGTACATAATATTTAATATATGGTATATATAATATATATATCACATACACAAATATGCTTACAACTCACAAATAAGGACTCAAGATAAGATGGCACTATACATTTTACTCTACATTTACAGTATGAACCTAGAAAAAAATGTGTATTAACTCATGATATTGTATGGAAAATTTTAAAACAATAAATTTAGAATCCAAAATACCTTTTTCCCTAAAGCAATTTACATGCAATTTTAAACTTAAAAATATTAATTGCATTATGATGTTGGAAAGACCGATGAGAGTATAATGAATATTGCCATAGTTTTATACATCAGAGAAAGAAATTGCATGCTATTAAATCTAGTATCTACATTTTTTAAATAACTAAGTCATTTTATGATTATCTGAATTAAATGTACTAAAATAAACTAATTTTTTCATTAAATCTATTTGAAGTTCTCAAAGACCTTAAATTGTATATGTGGAATGCGTTTTAAAAATGTTTTTTAAAAAGAAGGCCTGAGTGATTTTGAAGGATAATCTGAGATCAAAACTACAATTTTGTCTTGGAGGCTTCATGTCCACATTGGGAATATAAATGTTATATTGCAGTTTATAGACTATAGCATATGATCAAAGTTGTTTCCTTGCATTCCAAGGGAGTAACAGCACTGAGCATTGGACCAAACACATCCTGTATAAAGGAAAATTATAATAAATGTTTGTTTGCATGAATGAATGAGTGAATATGGAATATGCTTTTGCATAACTGACTGTGATTTGTTGTCATTTTAATCCATACTAAAAGAAAACAAGTTGAGGCAATTTAGAACTTTTATTAGACTATTTTGAAAATTAAGATAAACTTTTACTTTTGATTTATGTTTCCCAAATCAATAATTATATTCTACAACTACAGGTAAGTTTTAATTTCTATTCCCTTATGTCTGTGGCAATCTGATTTCTAAAGACTTTTTTCAGAGAGAGAGAGAGAGTGGTAAATTTAATTGGTGTGTGTTAGGCCCTTGCTACCTTTGAAAATTCTCTTCTCTGAATGATAAGGTCAGAACATATTTGCCAAAGAAACTGTATGAAATAAACTCTTACTGATTATTCTTTGAGAATCATAGTTCAAAGAACATGTGAATTTGTGTGTGTGTGCTTAATGTTGCTTACTAGATATTGTAATAATAATTGAAATATTTTTTCTTTTAGTATTTTTTAATTTCAGCTAAATAGGTTTGTTTTCTTCTTCCTCTATAAACACTTAGAAACCTGGGAGAAAGAAAATATTTCTTAACCTTCCAGAGAATCTAGGCTACTTTTTGTTCCTAAGAAAAACACCTACTTTCTTCTATTCCTTTTGGTAAGATACTTCCTACTGGTTCTGTATTAAAAGAAACATATGTCTACTTCATTTGTAATTTGTATGTTTAAAATGTTTGTTGATTCATATTTGTGCCTTTTTACTATCCAATTTACTTTTTTCTTCCTCTTCTACTCTGTCAGGGAACTTGGGTTATAGGAGATCCAATCAAGAATAATCGGCCCTTTTACCATGGCACTTGATTGGTATTCAAAGTCCTATTATATTGGAAACAGCCAATTATCTGATAAGGTGTATACATTGAAGCTTAAATTTTAAAATGTGTTTATGTAATGGGTAAACAGATCTGACACCATCTATAAACTAATAGCTATATTTATGAATCAATTAAGTTAAACATAACTGTGTGTGGTACAGGTGCTAATTCCTCCTTTTAAACGCTCCTCATACAATGAATTATGCTTGGTTCTCTCAATAGACCTTTCCTAACGCAGTTCCCCACATGAAGTAGGGGAATTTTACAGATTGCCTTTTTTCCAATTTTTAAAATTTAATAATTCAGGGTCTTTGATGCTTTTCCCATTAGCTCATTTGCCTTCTTCCACTTTTTCCTACACAGTTTCTTCCTCTGGAAATGGCACACTGAATAGACCGTCCTCCATTCTTCTTCCATCATTTCCTGTCTTTGTGAACACTGACTCCAGGCTCTTTGTGTCCATTTTCCCTACACTTTCTGTGGTTGCTGCATGTTACTGGTTTGTTTCCCACTTTTTTACACCAGTCCATGGTTGTGTGGCTGGCTATATTTTATGGATCTTTTTTCACTTAAAGATTCCACCATGGCCAAGAGTTACCTAGGTCATTGATTTTACTGGTTCCATTTTTCAGATCTTCTAAATAATAGGCCCATTTTCTTTTCTGTTTTCTTTTAATATCTTTACTTTATTTATCTTATTTATTTTTATGTGGTGCTGAGGATCAAACCTACTGCTTGATACGTGAGGCAAGCGATCTACCACTGAGCTATAACCCCAGCCCTTTATTTATTTTTTTTTTTTGAATGTTGCATTAACCATCATTTTGAAAGGAAAGATCTGCTTTCCAGGATAGTATCACCACTAAGAAAAAATAAATATCTAATTTTTTAGGGTTCTCTTATTTTTCTCATTTCAATAAGATTCTGTCACATCAGAAGCTCCTAAGTATAATCATAGGGAGTGCTTGTTCCTGGGAGCTGACCAAGGAGCTTTTATTTAACTCTTGCAGGTTACAGGGCAATAATGTAACTTGCTATGTGCCTCTAGTTAGTGACCGTCTGGTATAAAAATCAAGATTTTTCTAGGCACTAAAATTCCTAGCATCTGGTAGTGCTACATGTGGCTGCTATAAACTTGATTAATGGAGACAGAAGACTGCAGTATGAGTGCCTCCTTTATGCTTTAGTGTTCTTCCTAGGATGATTGCTATATCAAGTGACAGTTCTCTAACCTTCCAATTACTTAAACTAAAAGTACAAGAACTCTTATTCTGTGATAAAATTTTGCATTCAAATTTAGTGTTTCTCTTTTTTCTTCTAAGTTTCTTCCTCAGCTTTTACTTTTTTCCCTTATAACCAACGCAAATAAAAAAATTCAAAAACAGACATTAAAATGTAATATGCAGAGTTAAAGTTAATTTTAGCAGCCACATAGATTTCTCTTCGAAGAGAATTCATTCAGTAAATATTAATTTACTGCCCCCTACTTAACAAGCATTTTTCTGGATCCTGCGGATATAAGATGAACAGTATTGACAATATTTCAATACTTTTACAATTAAAAATATCCTAGAGGAAGTGAGATAAGTAATAGAAGAATATAAATTAATTAATAAAATACTACAGTGATGGACTTCTGTCGGTGTAACAGTAATGAAGCAGTGCTAATTTTGATTTTATGATGAGGGGAAATTTGCTGAAGAAATAATATTTGAATGACACAAAAGGAACCAGGCATAAGAAATACCTGTGGGTACAATGCCCAATGCAAAAGCCCAACTATGGAAGTGAACACTGAATGTTCAAGAACATGAAGAAGACCCAGTTGTCTAGAGCAGGGAGTTGAGTATAGTAGAGATAGCCAGATGCCTAATGACGTAGGCTATTTTAAGGAGTTTGGATTTTATTCAAAGTGGAAAAAAAAAGTCATTTCAGAGTTTAATGTTTTAAAATGAGTTTCTGGCTGTTGTAGGGAGGATGGTCTGTAGAGTTTAAAATTTCAAGGGGAAGTAAAAGAGAACTATTACGAGTTGACTATACCAATGGAATTAGAGATAATGAAATTTTGAATTAGAGAAGCAGCAATGGAAATAAAGAAAATCGAACAAATTTTGAATATGTTCTGGAGGTAGAGATAATATATCTTGTTGATTGACTAAATACGATGGGAAATATGGGAAATGAGGGCAGAAAAGGCATTGGGTTCTCAAATGACTTTTCCCAAGATGGGGAACTGACGTAAGAATTACTTTTAAGGAGTTAATCAAGTAAGTACTGGATAGTAAAGTTCAGAATTCAAGGGAGAAGCCTGTGATGGTAATACAAAGTTGGAAATCAACAACATGGAGATGGCACTTAAAGTCTATATTGTGAGAAAGGAAGGAAGTAGGTATTAACGCAGAGATCACACCAAGCAAGGAACAATCTAAAACTCTTTAGATGGCATCTATCTATGGTTTCCCTATTTCTATAAAATAACTCAATCATACTGGTGTTGGGGTAGTAGGTATTTAAATGCAGCATTCACCTTCTTTTCAATATGTAATATTAGAAGGGCTTTCATATATACCTCAATATATCCCAATATTTAAATTTTATAAAGGGATCCTCTATAAATTTCTACACTGATCAATTTAATTAGTTGCCTAAAATCTCACTGAAAAAGAAAAAATGGTTTTAAAAAGAAGGTGGAAGGAAAGGAAGAAAATACTACTATAGAATATCGAAGTAAGCTAGAGGATATGTCTCCTGATCCTAAGAGCCTTAACATAAAAGACAGAACCTATAAAAGGACATTAACATTTTTACTTTTCTTTTCAGTCTGCTAGGAAGCTCAGAACCAAATTTTAAGTTTAGTCACAGCCCGTTTATCATTATTATGTTTAAATTTCCATAATTTCCTCAGGCATGATTTTTCCCCCTATTTTTATTCTGTTTTTAATACAAGAAATGGATGTTCTATTTAAAAGTGAAAAAAAAGTCATGTGTCCTAGTAGGTAAGCTAAAAATCCATCTATAAAAGGGAGCATTAAATGAGTTTTTGAAGAAATTCCACTAACTAGTTGTTTCTAGAGTTAGATTTACCTTGATTAATTAAGATATAATCATTATAGTCTGGAAAATTGATAATACTTGTTGATTTATTTAATGATCATTTGTGAAACATAAGAATTATTTACAAAGTAGATGAAGATAAAAATATAAATATAGTGAAGAGCATACTACTACTTGTAACATTTAACCTGCTTATTTTTTACAAAGGAAATTGAAGCTGAGTATTAACCCTATACTAAACTAATATAGGTTGGACTACTTTTAATTGTGATAGCCAGATATTTTTTTTACTTATAAAAAGAGTGATTTCATACAACTTCACCTAATATTAATTAGTAGTAACCCCAGGTCACCTTATTTCCAAATCATGATATTTTGCCAAGCCAGGTTGTATTTCACAGATTTCCTTATTATTAAAATAAGAGAATCCACTAATATGTCTGTCCCTGGAACCCAAAATTTTCCTATTGTGACACATAGTAAAAGAACCATAACAAACACATTACACCTTTTTGGGGGGAGCAGGGGTGGGGTAACTCCCGAAGTAGCCATAGTAAAATACTAGCTTACATAGAATGTGTATTTAAAGGTTCCTAACTGTGTAGAAATCAATAGTAGGAATGAAATTTCACACTGTCTTGTAAAATCCTGTCATTACCTCATTATTTAAAGCATCCCAATATTTTAAAAACAGAAGTGTCTACATCTATGGCTCAAATGTGAGAATTTACCTAATTCAACATCACTATACTAGCAGCCTGTAAATATGATCTCAGTACACATAGCAGAATCAAGTATACACTTGTTCTTCCACTCTTCTGAGGGAGGGGGCAAACCTATTGTATAGATTTGAGTTAAATTAACTGTACATTTCTTACAGCAGACTGAGACTGAATGACTTCTCTTCAGGAAATGAAACCCCCATAATTTCACTGTAGATTCTGACAATGGAAATTATCTTTTCTTCATATTAACCATATTGTTTATTTTATTCAGTGGATGTTGCAAATTTAGCATTTTTTAAACATACATACTAACCACAAGAAAATATTCTCTGGCATTCAAGTATGACTGTTTTGTATGTAGGACCCCCAACTGAGTTGTGAATACCCATTAAAAATGTCCCTCTAAATGACTATAATGACAGGGGAGTTGAATAGACAGTGAAATTTTCTATTATTTTATTTTGTGTGTATTTTCATTAATAATTTATTGATATAAAAGATAATGTTTTACCTCCACAAATTTGTATCTGTAATTTGTTCTCAGAGCACAGACATATTGAGGATGCCACTCGGCTGTACTGATTGAATATTTATTTAAACAAATATCAGTATAACCCAACTAGCTGGAAAATCCATGAGTTTGGCTTTGATAGCAGAGCATTTCTCAACAATTTATGTGTGCATGCAAATTTTGGTGCTTTGGATATAGGCTAAAGTATTTCCTTTATATGTATTATTTTGTTTGAATACAAGAAAGCTGGTTTGATTTGTATGTTTCCCCCTTATAGAATTGTTCCAAGGCTCTGTCAGAGATCACGTAGAGTAATTTTTCCCATCAATCTTTGCTGTGCAGCCATGCACGAATGCAGTAGGAAAAAGGGGGCAGAAATCAAATCACTTAATTGCAGCATTTTTCATCTACATCTTTTGTTTTATGGTGGTAAAGGCCCCGGAGTAGCCTACCATGATTCATGGCTGTCACTGCTGCCGTTAGCAGTTCAATCCTTCATTCTAGGCATTTTGGTACTGAAAGTACCTACACAATTACTTTGATGAATATGACTTGTTTGTTTTTTCCCCATTTTTAGCAGAGAGTGGTTGTGCTTAATACAGACATTTAAATAAGATAGTATTCGTGCCTACTGCATCTGCACTGTATTTCAAAAGTTGTGTGTCGAGTTTAAGGATAATATTGCCATTGTCACCCAGGTATTTAAGTTTGCTGAGCTTATGGGTTTTTACCTCCTTTTTTATGTTTATATAATAGGAAAGCTTTAAAATAACCCCCACTCTATATAAAAGGAATAACTCACCTTTAAAGATCTACGAGGCTGTGACAGATTCCTACCAAACCTCATTTTTTTAAAAAAAAAAAAAAGTCATTTTATGAGTGTGGCATTACAAAGCCAGCAAACTAGTCTGCCTCTGCATTTATGCCTAGATGATCATAAAATAATAACATTTCTGGAAATATATGCATGCATCTTAGAAAGTGACTTACAGTATTTGCATATTTGGAGAAAATGTCAGTGATGTCAGCAGGGGTTCTGAGAGTAGCTAAATGAGCAAGCTTTTCAAAAATTGCTATTTTATCAGCTATGCACTGTCAGCACAAAATGCAACCTCTTTAAGAAAGAGACAAGAAAAAGGCAAGTGATTTAATTTCTTCATTAGCTTACTTGCAATTGCATTACTGGTACACCTACTAGCAGAGAGCTGTGTTCTATAAACTTGAGGAAAACCCTTTAACTCCCCTTTTTGCCCACATGACAAAATGTATTAGAGGTGCTGAGATCCCACCCCTTGGTTAAAAAAAAAAGTGAAAAGAAATTAAAGTTTTACAAATATTGGAGAAATGGCAATATGTCAGAGCCATTTCTTTTCCATTATGATACCATTTTTGGAGCTTATAACTTTATTTCGATAATCTTTCTTGTGTACTTTTTTTTGTATATTTTTGGCTGTAAGCTCTAAATGTATGTTCTGTGGAATGTGTTCATGCTTAATAAATATGTATAAGCTTGGAAATAGAACACGTCTATTAGTACCTACAATGGTAACAGTTCTCATTGCATTTGTCAAAATAGATTAGTAAAATTGTTTATTTTAGATCTTTGGGGGGAAAATTCACCTCATACAAGAGCACAAATTAACTTAGAACTAAAACATACAAAATATATTTTCTTAAAAAAATGGCCATTACAATTCACCTAATATCAATTCCTTACTGGAACTGTATTTTAAATTTACTAAATATATACTTAATTTGTGTTTACAACTTTTGTTGTGACATAACATGGCCTATGTAAATTTCAAATCAAGGAAAGATAAGAACTTCGTCTCTTTATTAAAGTTTACATAAGTAAGTGGCAGAATGTAAACTGAGGGTGTAGTTCAGTGGCAGAGAACTCATCTAAGTATGCACAAGTCCCTGGGTTTCAACCCCAGCACCAAAAAAGAAAAAAAGAAAAAGAAGAAAAGAAAAAGGAAGTGACAGAAAGCAAAAATTTTATTTTGTTCTAATAAACGGATTTATCTTTGGGGCTTTTATCTATATATATTGATTAAAATGCCTTAACTTTAGGTAAGATGTTCCACATTTGATGATATTATCTCTGAAAAATTACATTTAGGAGTTATATATTTTAGAACTGAAATTAAAGACACTTTAAACTGAAATAATTTAGTAACAAGAGTTAATCATCAAGTAGTAAATTTCTTGCTATAGCATTCTAGTGAATTTAAGAGACCTAAAATCTGATTGTAATTACAGATCAATTAGGGATATAAGCATGCAGAGTACTTTTAATGGGGATATTTATATTTTAGTAGTGTTTTGGCCAATGTAATTTTTTCCCTGATGATGATATATTAACAAGGATGAAATTGTTACAAGTACTTAGAAAATTGTAAATGATGCAGTTTTCTTGACTTCACTGAGATAAACCATCTGATCTTGTGTTCTGTAACCTAAAAAGTAACTGAAAATGTAGTGTTCTTGAAATAGACTTTGGTTATAACATGTAAGGATTTCAGTATGCCACAGAAACACAACTCTAATTTAACTTGAGAGAAATTTCAGATGATGTTTGCACTAAAATCATGAATACTGAAGGAGAGGTCAAGGAAAGGAAAAACTCAATAACCACTCTGCTGGAGGACAGAAGTGCAGAAACAAAAAGTCAAATGTCTTCAGGTTAGATTCAGTGTACCTTTTCTTTAGTCTTGGTGAAGTACTGTGCCTCTAAAATCTTTTTTTCATCTTTCCCCAAAGCAGATTCTCTGGAATGCATCATGTGGTCAAATTAAGTTGTTAGATGGTAGCTGTTCTCTAGAATGAGACCCCAGGCAGAGCTTGAGAGACCAACATGTCTGAGGGCAAAGAGGAGGGAGCAAAATCTGTCCTCCAGAGGAAGTTGAATGGCCTGAATGGCTGGGCATGCTTGGAACAAAGTATCAGAAACCTGAAAGTGGGTAGTAAATGAGGATTGCTTTGTCAAAGTGTGGTGCATTAGGTTGGAATGGTGGGGTTTCTGGCTCATACAACATATGGGAGCTACACCAGAGCTGAATACACTTGGATACTCTTCCTGAAGATGGGCAGTGCATGTTTCTTGGAGGAGGATCCTGTGTGGTACATTTCCATGTCTACCACACTACTTGAAAAGCTAAACATGTGATACTGGGGTTTTGGCTCAGTGGTAGAGCGCTTGCCTAGCATGCGTGAGGCTCTGGGTTCCATCCTCAGTACCACATAAAAATAAAATTAAGATATTGTGTTCACCTGTAACTGAAGAAAAAAAAAGTTAAACATAAATTTTCTTCCCCCCTGAGGGAATTCACAGAGCATTTAAATATTTTTATACTCTTAGTTAATTGTATACCTTCCAGAGAGGATATAGTGTGTGGTGTTATCAAAAGTATTTGACCTCAGAAACTATGTTTTGTTTTTATGGAACATTTATGTATCCTATTTTAGTATCCACTGCCCAGATTTTTAGCTTCTGATTGTTACATTTCCTAAATTCTTCTTTGTCTTCTCTTTTTCTTCATTCTCATTTTTGGCTATATACCCTGATTTATGAAGCAGTGTTACATATAGTGCTTGTTACTCAATAAGCAAATATTTTAAATTATACAATATATATTAGGAAACCTAAACCTATGTGGTCATGATTATTGATTAAGAATAACAGAAATGATAGGAATAAATTTTGAAATAGGAACATAGATAATGAATGCATAATGCCAAAACAACCACTTGATAGAAAAAAATCTGAAAAGTGTGTCATCATAAGTAATAGCAACTCAAGACTTGGCTGAATATTTTTCTACAAAATGAACTGTTTTGGTGTCTCATATATACAACTCAGAAAGGCACTTTACATAATTATTCAGAGTTGCATGAAACTTAAATTAAGCATTGAAGAATGAACATTTAGAAAAAAAAATATTTCATGCTATTCTCTATAAATGTAAAAATATGAAATGTTTAAATATATACAGAAGTGAGTGTGTACCTCCTGCTGAAAACAGATCATTGATATAGTTGTTATTTAAAAAGATAATATCCCTGCTTTGGTCATGAAATATGTTCATGAAAGGGTAATAAATTATGTTAGTGTAAATATAGTAATGTTCTATATACTGTTTAATTCTTCTATTACAAAAATTAGCTTTATAATATTTTAAAACCATTACATTAGAGTTTAAAGAATTTTTTTTTCTTTTTTGGTATAATCTATTTTAAGATAGTTCTTTGTTGTTGTTGTTGTTGTTGTTGTGTTTGCTTTTATTCCTTGTTGTTTGGGGTACGCTTATATTTTGAGGGGAAAAAAACAGATGCAAAATCGGAGGAAGCATATGGATTAGAAACTCACTGAAAGTCTAATGTGTTCTTTTCTGTGGATTCAACTAAACCTTAAACTCAAATCAATTCCTTCAACCATGATTATATTATATGTAGTACTAAAGTGTAGGTTCTATGTACCATATCTTCTCATCTAGAGAAATATTTTAGATCTTTAAAGAAATAACAACTCTTTTAGGTAAAAAGGTACTGAACAGAAAAGCAAAGTCAAGTCCCTAATCAAATTTTGTGATCTCATGTGATTAGTTTATTGTAGAAACTAAAATACTCATTATTACCAAAATTTTCAATATTTCATTATATTTGTTCTCATTTTTCCATCTGTAAGGATGTTAAGAATTTTGGTTCTTATGCTTAAAATTTGCATTTGCATAATAAAATATGGGTTTGGAACTTTCTCCTGTTAGAAATACTTCAGGTTCTGATGTGTCTGCTTAGTCCTGCCTGGACTGGTCTCAAAGAGAAGCTATACCCTGAGATTAAAGACCTACTAGAACACAACTAATTTCTTAACAAGGAATTTAATTCAGAATTTAATTCAAATCCCTAAAATTTTAGCAGGAAAGTCAGAGCTTTAAGATATGTTATGTTATAATTTTCTTTCCTGAACAAGGGTCAGTTGAGTGCTAGAAAACTTAAGTGGACAGTGCCTTGGATGGCAATTAGAGATGTTTTTGCTTTCATCTACATATAGTCAATCTTCATTTTTACCTCCAGTGTGCTAATACCAGAAATTCAGGAATAGTCAATGTCTGGTTATGAGAATAAAAACGTATTCAATATCTGGTTATGAGAAAAAAAACCACTACTATTCAAAAAAGTTTAAAATATCATTCAAGATGCTTATCTTGTGTGTAAGATGGTCTTCCATACTCTACATTCTAATTAAGTAGAGCAGTAAATCAAAGCATGCTGGATGTTTTGTGAGGAACAGCTGGATTAAAATGTGCTTGAGAATAGGGGCTGGTGTCTTGAATGTGTTTTGGCAGGCTGCCTGCATTGGTGCCGCTGCAGAGTACTGGAATGCTTGATAATTTCAGGGCAAGTTAGTTTTCCATGGCTTACAACCTGCTTAATGCAGGGAAGAAAGCTTGTAACTGTTTTGCCATCTCATCAGTATGTGATATGAAATAATCACAGTGGTTACCTAACAGTGATGGAAAGCCTGAGCAGCAAGGGAAAAGGGGACTGCAAATCTGACTGAACATGAGCATTTCAGGTTTGAAAATATGTGCTACCTACTAAAATGAGCTATCGACTAATTCAAGAAGAAATGTTATATGGGCTTAATGTTCATCTTCATCCACACTATAATGAGAAGGATTAGACTGGCTTCCATATGTGGAATATTTATTTCAGCAATACAAGAAAACGTATTTCCCTAATATTTTTTTCTGTATGCACAAGGCCCTAAATTTTACAGATGTGATTAATGTTTTAATTTGCTGTTCTAGTTGGATACAACTTTACCATACAATATAAATTACTTTCAAAGAAATTTGCTTATATGGAGCTTAATTCATAAGCTGTTTAACCACCTTGTGTGGTATTGCTGCTATTTCTCTATGAGACTCTGTAGCTATGCAGTTTATTTTAAAAATAAATGCTATCACCCTTTAAGAAGTATTTCTAAATCATTAAAATTGAATTATTAAGAAGAAATAAGATACCCAAATGAGTGTCATTTACTTGAAATTTAAAAACAAATATATCAATAAAAACAAAAATTCCCAAACCTCAACAATTAAATAACTATATTTTTAAAATTTCAAAATAAAGAGATAAGTTTAATGATCACAATTTTCAGTTTTATTCTTATTTAGTCACCTAATATTCTTTTGGCATGCATTTATTGTAGGATAGTTCAAATAAAATATTGGCATATATGATATAGAATATAGAATATAGTTTTCTTCCAAAAAATTCTGACCTTGTTTTTCCCAGAATAAAGTATGTAGTTTTTAGAAATAGAAGATCATATCAACATAGCACTAACTCATGCCTTTACCTGTTTTCAACTTGAGCTGAATGGAAAAATCTCTATATCAATTAATATCTGTAAATCTAAGTTTTTTTTATCCATAATAGAGTGGTAATATCAATATTTCCCTTATCTATAATTTGTTGTGAAGGCATGTCATAGAACAGAGGAGAAATGCATTGAAAACTTCACAATGTTATAGAAATGTTTGTATTTGTTATTGATATTAGTATGAATAAGCTTTTTATTCAAATGCCAAAGAAGACCACAGCAATAAGGGGAATTGTCAAAAGAAAAATCAGTCAATATAGAAGAAAAGGACAGATCTGGGCGTAGATTCTGATTGATATTATTATTTCTTAGTGAGTTCTCTTCAATAAAAAAGAGTAAAAATATTTTCTTACAAAAGGATGTAGAAAAGTGAATATTCACTTAGAATGAAAAGCATAATCATAGCCTATTACTAGAGTGTTCGAGATGCTGCTTTGGTAAATTAAAGCAATGCACTAGAAATGCTTGTGGAGAATTACTTCTTGAATATGTTCTAACTGCCCCCTCCCTCATCTGCAACCCTCTTTAGCTTCCAGATATTCCCCTGCCCTCTCACAGTGACCACAAGATCAGTCACGAATTTCACCTGGAGTTGGCTTCTGATAGAGACTTTTGTTTGTTACCTTTGCTAGTTTTATCAGTTTTAATAATTCACTTGGTGCGCCTTAAAATGTATAATAATGAAATGTTGCTTAGATCAAAAGTAATATTTAAAAAAAAAGAAAGGCAAATATATAAATATGAGGCAAAGGAGAATGGCATAATACTGAATTGTCTGAAGAGAAGTAATCATGTTTTCCAAAACAGTTTAAGGATTAATTGGGTGAGATGAGTTGGAAGTGGACAGGAAGAGCAGATGTGCCTGCCCACTGGTTTCAGATATGTTAGTGTTAGGTTGCAGTGTTAAGAATCCAGAAACACATAGCATTACTAAACCCCATTTAGAGTGGGGCAATTTGCATGTTCTATTTTAGCAGATATTGCAGAAAATACATTTCTAAGAAAAATATTATTCCCTAGAGCACTGAAGGTATATATATATATATATATATATAGTGAGTTCTCTTCAATAAAAAAGAGTAAAAATATTTTCTTACAAAAGGATGTAGAAAAGTGAATATTCACTTAGAATGAAAAGCATAATCATAGCCTATTACTAGAGTGTTCGAGATGCTGCTTTGGTAAATTATATATATATGCTTTTATTTGCACTATTACAGATTTTCTTAGGCACTTTTTATTTCCTGGCTTTCTTTCCTCAAATATTGTTTGTTTTGAATGAAGGTCATTTAGGAACTTCTTACTATTTACTGAAACAGGAAAAGAAATATTATGGATAATAGAAGTCCCATATAATGGAAAGTATTAGTCACTTGATTAATGTTTGCTTTTTTCTCTACATTAAAAAATAAAAACCTTCAGAATTGCTAAATTAATTGATCATTACTTGGAAAAGCCTTAGCAAGTAGTTGCCAGGAATATAGGAAGATGAGAATGTTTTGTTCTGAATAAATTGCAGCATTTAAGTTAGATTTTAACATTTTAGAGTGACAACTATGCTGTAAATAATCAGTGAAATTTCCTATACTGAGAACACCTGATCATTTTGTTAAATTTAGGAAAATTACTGTTCACTGTATTAATATATGCAACAGCTATGATTTTACTGCTTGTTCTTGGACCTCATAAGATAAGGAAATAAATCTTGTGTGTGAGAAACAAGTTGATGCACAGATTGGGAGGAGGCAAATTGCCAGGAGCGCAGGTAGAAATCAGAAGCCATGTCAAAGGGACAGAAGGACAAAATATTCTTTTTTTTTATTGGTTGTTCAAAACATTACAAAGCTCATGACATATCTTTCATACATTTGATTCAAGTGGCTTAGGAACTCCCATTTTTACCCCAAATACAAATTGCAGAATCACATCAGTTACACATCCACATTTTTACATAATGCCATATTAGTGACTGTTGTGTTCTGCTACCTTTCCTATCCTCTACTATCCCCCCTCCCCTCCCCTCCCATCTTCCCTCTCTACCCCATCTGCTGTTGTTCAATTCTCTCCCTTGTTCCCCCCCCCCCTTTCCCCTCACAACCTCTTATATGTAATTTTGTGTAACATTGAGGGTCTCCTTCCATTTCCATGCAATTTCCCTTCTCTCTCCCTTTCCCTCCCACCAATTGTCTCTGTTTAATGTTAATCTTTTCCTCATGCTCTTCCTCCCTGCTCTGTTCTTAGTTGCTCTCCTTATATCAAAGAAGATATTTGGCATTTGTTTTTTAAGGATTGGATAGCTTCACTTAGTATAATCTGCTCTAATGCCATCCATTTCCCTGCAAATTCCATGATTTTTTCATTTTTTAGTGCTGCGTAATACTCCATTGTGTATAAATGCCACATTTTTTTTATCCATTCATCCATTGAAGGGCATCTAGGTTGGTTCCACAGTCTAGCTATTGTGAATTGTGCTGCTATGATCATTGATGTGGCCGTATCCCTATAGTATGCTCTTTTAAGGTCCTCAGGGAACAGTCCTAGAAGGGCGATAGCTGGGTCAAATGGTGGATCCATTCCCACCTTTCCCAGGAATCTCCATACTGCTTTCCAAATTGGCCGCACCAATTTGTAGTCCCACCAGCAGTGTACAAGTGTACCCTTTTCCCCACATCCTTGACAGCACTTATTTTTGTTTGAATTCATAATGGCTGCCAATCTTACTGGAGTGAGATGGTATCTTAGGGTGGTTTTGATTTGCATTTCTCTAACTGCTAGAGATGGTGAGCATTTTTTCATGTACTTGTTGATTGATTGTATGTCCTCCTCTGAGAAGTGTCTGTTCATGTCCTTGGCCCATTTGTTGATTGGGTTATTTGTTACCTTATTGTTTAATGTTTTGAGTTCTTTGTATATTTTGGATATTAGGGCTCTATCTGAAGTGTGAGGAGTAAAAATTTGTTCCCATGATGTAGGCTCCCTATTTACTTCTCTTATTGTTTCTCTTGCTGAGAAATAACTTTTTAGTTTAAGTAAGTCCCATTTGTTTATTCTTGTTACTAACTCTTGGGCTATGGGCATCCTATTAAGGAATTTGGAGCCGGACCCCACAATATGTAGATCGGAGCCAACTTTTTCTTCTATCAGACGCAGAGTCTCTGATTTGATATCAAGCTCTTTGATCCATTTTGAGTTAACTTTTGTGCATGGCGAGAGAAAGGGGTTCAGCTTCATTTCGTTGCATATGGATTTCCAGTTTTCCCAGCACAATTTATTGAAGATGCTATCCTTCCTCAATTGCATGCTTTTAGCCCCTTTATCAAATATAAGAAAGTTGTAATTTTTGGATTGGTCTCTGTGTCCTCTATTCTGTACCATTGGTCCACCCGCCTGTTTTGGTACCAGTACCATGCTGTTTTGTTACTATTGCTTTGTAGTACAGTTTGAAATCTGGTATCGCTATACCTCCAGATACAGACTTCCTGCTTAGAATTGCTTTTGCTATTCTGGGTCTTTTGTTTTTCCATATGAATTTCATGATTGCTTTATCTATTTCTACAAGAAATGCCATTGGGATTTTGATTGGCATTGCATTAAACCTGTAGAGAACTTTGGGTAATATTGCCATTTTGATGATGCTAGTTCTGCTTATCCATGAACAGGGTATATTTTTCCATCTTCTAAGATCTTCTTCTTTAGGTTTCTGTAGTTTTCATTGTATAAATCTTTCACCTCTTTTGTTAGGTTGATTCCCAAGTATTTTATTTTTTTTTGAGGATATTGTGAATGGAGTGGTTTTCCTCATTTCCATTTCAGAAGTTTTGTTGCTGATATACAGGAATGCCTTTGATTTATGCGTGTTGATTTTATATCCTGCCACTTTGCTGAATTCATTTATTAGTTCTAGTAGTTTCTTTGTAGACCCTTTTGGATCTTCTAGGTATAGAATCATATAATCTGCAAATAGTGATAATTCAAGTTCTTCTTTTCCTATTTTTATGCCTTTAATTTCTTTTGTCTGTCTAATTGCTCTGGCTAGTATTTCAAGAACTAAATTGAATAGAAGTCGTGAGAGAGGGCATCCCTGTCTTGTTCCAGATTTTGGAGGGAATGCCTTCAGTTTTTCTCCATTTAGAATGATGCTCGCCTGAGGCTTAGCATAGATAGCTTTTACAATGTTGAGGTAAGTTCCTGTTATTCCTAGTTTTTCTAGTGTTTTGAACATAAAGGGATGCTGTAGTTTGTCGAATGCTTTTTCTGCATCTATCGAGATGATCATATGGTTCTTATCTTTAAGTCTATTGATGTGGTGAATAACATTTATTGATTTCCGTATATTGAACCAGCCTTGCATCCCAGGGATGAATCCTACTTGATCATGGTGCACAATTTTTTTGATATGCTTTTGTATTCGGTTCGCCAGGATTTTATTGAGAATTTTTGCCTCTAAGTTCATTAGAGATATTGGTCTGTAGTTTTCTTTCTTTGAAGTGTCTTTGTCTGGTTTCGGGATCAGGGTGATGTTGGCCTCATAGAATGAATTTGGAAGAGCTCCTTCTTTTTCTATTTCTTGAAATAGCTTGAAAAGTATTGGTATTAATTCTTCTTTGAAAGTTTTATAAAACTCCACTGTATACCCATCCGGTCCAGGGCTTTTCTTGGTTGGTAGTCTTTTGATGGCTTCTTCTATTTCTTCATTTGTTATTGGTCTGTTTAAACTGTGTGTGTCTTCCTGACTCAATCTGGGCAGATCGTATGACTTAAGAAATTTATCGATATCTTCACTATCTTCTATTTTATTGGAATATAGGGTTTCAAAATACTTTCTAATTATCTTCTGTATTTCTATAGTGTCTGTTGTGATATTGCCTTTTTCATCCCGTATGTTAGTAATTTGAGTTCTCTCTCTTCTTCTCTTCGTTAGCATGGCTAAGGGCCTGTCGATCTTATTTATTTTTTCAAAGAACCAACTTTTAGTTTTATCAATTTTTTCAATGTTTTTTTTGTTTCAATTTCGTTGATTTCTGCTCTGATTTTAATTATTTCTTGTCTTCTACTACATTTGCTGTTGTTTTGCTCTTCCTTTTCTAGGGTTTTGAGATGAAGTGTGAGTTCATTTTTTGTTGTTTTTTTCTTTTTTTGAGGAATGAACTCCAGGAAATGAATTTCCCTCTTAAAACTGCTTTCATTGTGTCCCATAGATTCCAGTATGTTGTGTCTGTATTGTCGTTTATCTCTAAGAATTTTTTGATTTCCTCCTTTATGTCTTCTGTAACCCATTGATCATTTAGTAACATATTGTTCATTTTCCAGGTGATGCAGGATTTTTCCTTCCTTCTTTTATCATTGATTTCCAGTTTCATTCCATTATGATCAGATAAGGTGCATGGTATTATCTCCACACCTTTATATTTACTAAGAGTTGCCCTATGGCATAATATATGGTCTGTCTTTGAGTAGGATCCATGTGCTGCTGAGAAGAACGTGTATCCACTTGATGATGGTTGATATATTCTATATATGTCAATTAAGTCTAGGTTATTTATTGTGTTATTGAGTTCTATAGTTTCTTTATTCAGCTTTTGTCTAGAGGATCTGTCTAATGGAGAGAGCGGTGTGTTGAAATCACCCATAATTATTGTGTTGTGGTCTATTTGACTCTTGAACTTGAGGAGAGTTTGTTTTATGAACGTTGCAGCACCATTGTTTGGTGATACAAATTGATAATTGTTATGTCTTGTTGGTGGATGGTTCCTTTTAACAGTATATAGTGTCCTTCTTTATCCCTTTTGATTAACTTAGGTTTGAAGTTGATTTTATTCGATATGAGTATGGCCACTCCTGCTTGCTTCCGAGGGCCATGTGAGTGGTATGATTTTTCCCAACCTTTCACCTTCAGCCTGTGTATGTCTTTTCCTATCATATGAGTCTCCTGAAGGCAGCATATTGTTGGATTTGTTTTTTTTAATCCAGGTTACTAGCTTATGTCTTTTGATTGGTGAATTTAGGCCATTAACATTTAAGGTTACTATTGAAATATTGTTTGTACTTCCAGTTATGTTTATTTATTTATTTATTTTAGTTTGGCTAGTTTTTCCTCTTTGGTTATTTTCCTCCCCCTTTACTGAGATACCTCCTGCTGTTAGTTTTGGGTGCTATTTTTCAATTCCTCTTCTTGTAGTATTTTGCTCAAAATGCTTTGCAGTGCTGGTTTTCTGGCTGTGAATTCTTTTAACTTTTGTTTATTGTGAAATATTTTAATTTCATTGTCAAATCTGAAGTTTAATTTTGCTGGATATAGTATTCTTGGTTGGAATCCATTATTTTTCAGCGTTTGAAATACGTTGTTCCAGGATCTTCTCGCTTTCAAAGTCTGTGATGAAAAATCAGCCGTTAACCTAATTGGTTTACCCCTGAATGTAATCTGCCTTCTTTCTCTCATAGCTTTTAATATTCTCTCCTTTTTCTGTATGTTGGATATCTTCATAATTATGTGTCTTGGAGTTGGTCTATTACGGTTTTGTATGTTTGGGGTCCTGTAGGCTTCCAGGATTTGGCAATCCATTCCATCTTTCATATCTGGGAAGTTTTATAAGATTATTTCATTCAACAGATTGTTCATTCCTTTGGTTTGAAGTTCTATACCTTCTTCTATCCCAATGACTCTCAAGTTTGGTTTTTTTATGACATCCCATATCTCTTGCATGGATTGCTCGTGATTTTTTTACATCTTTTCCGCATTGGCTATATTCTTTTCGAGTTGATAAACTTTGTCTTCATTATCTGATATTCTGACTTCTATTTGATCTAGTCTATTTGTAATATTCTCGTTTGCATTTTTAATTTGGTTTATGGTTTCTTGCATTTCTAGGATTACTGTTTGATTTTTTTTAAGATCTCTATCTCCTGGTAGAGTTCCTTCTTTGCAATTTGAATTTGCTTATGCAATTTGTTTTCAAAGTATTCTTTCATTGTTTCGACTTGCTGTCTCATGAATTCTCTAAGATTCCATTCCATCTGAGTCAGGTATGCCTTGATTTCTTTCTCTGTCCATTTTTCTGATGCCTCTAGGTTCTCCTGTAGATTTAAGTTGTCCTGCATTGTTTGTAATCCTTTTTTCCCTTGTTTTGTCATGTTGTTCACGTTACTTTCCAACTCTGTTTAACTGCTGTGTTTCTGTTTTGGTTTTGTATATCTCTGTGGTCTCTCCTTTGTGGTGGGAGACTATGCCTAGAAATTTTGGGCTATATTGTACTTTAAAGCTGATTCATTCTATTTATAAAAGGCTTCCGGATTCTGTATGCATATAGTGACTTATTGTTTGTTCTTAGGACTTTATGTTTAGGTTAGGTGCTATGATGGTATGAGGATTAGTATGTCGGCTACTTTGGAAGATTGTTCTACTGAAGGGGGATATTAACAGGCGATTGGATCAGGGTGTTTGGTAGTAGCTAGGTATTTAGGAGCCCTATAGACAGCCTGGAAACATTCACCTATTTGCATTTAGACAATTACACTTAATGGAAGATGTAATGCTTGGGATGAAAGTTGGGGGATAGGGGAAGGAAGGTGCTCTTAAAAAGAAAGAAGGAGAGAGAGATAGATTAGAGGAGAATGGAAAGAATAATAAAACTTGAAATGGGAAAGAAAGAAAGAAGGAAAAGGGGAGAAAAGAAAAAGAGAAAATAAAAATTGAAGTCTTAGAGATCCATTTTCTTCTCTTCCAGTAGGCGGAGCTGTGCCCTCCGAGCCGAGCTTCTGCCCTCTATGTGCCGACAGCAATCCCTGTAAGGTAGTTCCTGGGAGTCTCTCAATCCTGTTAGTCCAGCACCCTTTCACTTCTCCGGCCCCTCCCCCCCTTCCTCCTGCCAGCAGGCCATGTCCTGCTCACCGGAGGCGGTTCCCCAAAGATCTGGTTACACTTGCAGCCCCACAGTGTGTCCTATTTCCTGAACGACTGAGCACTCTCTCTGTCATTCATCTAAGCCCCAGTGCTGTGGAGCGGTGATCTGGGAACCAGAGGTCTAGACCTCTGCGCTGCGTCGTGGAGATTCACTCATCTGGGGCAAACTGTCACTCCAAAAATCCTACTAATTCCCGGCGGGTCTCTCTTCAGTGGAATTTTGCTAGGAGTTTCTCAGCAGGTAGAATCTAAGCGTATCAATGCATCTCTCTGACCCCGTTATTGAGGAGGCACTGAAAGTGCTGCCTCCCCGCCTGCCGCCATGTTGGATCTCCCAGGACAAAATATTCTAATGCAAAAGAGAGACATTTTTTTCCTTCTTGGTTTGATATAGTGGTCTAACCATTATAAATTTGAGCATTATATCAGTCAGTATTAACTTTACAACCTCCCTCAGAGGGTTTTTGGGTTGGGCTTTATGGATTGGAATTTTATAGAGAAAACCATAATTCACAAGGTATATTGTTTTTAAAATATATTTAGTTGTAGATGGAAACAATACCTTTATTTTATTCATTTATATGTGATGCTAAAGATCGAACCTATTACCTTACATGTACTGAGCTGCAACCTCAGCTCCACAAGGAATATTCTTTTTAAAAAGTTGGCAGTTATTGAATGAGAAAGTTATTTAGATCTCATAATTTTTGAATCATGGAAGATTGAATTGATATTTCTATATTTTGCCTTAATCTGTATACTATAACGATGAATGCCAGAACAAGAGCAAAATTAGATTTTTATGAAAACAATAATAAAATGCATTGGATACATCTTCTATGCCATACCCTCTAAACACTTTAAATGATGTATTAATATGATTTAATTCTCAAAAAAAATTCTTCATTTTATTGATGACAATACTGAGGCACAGAGTGTTTAAGGCAGTTTCTCACATTCATAAGCTATAAGTAAGTAGCAGATTTAGGTTTCAGATCAGACTATCTGATTGCTGAGTACAGGCTCTTTATATAATACCTTTGTCAAATACCAATAATGTAATTCTCAAAATCTCAATTAGCCTACAGTAGAAACCAAATATAGAAAACTGAACTGCTAGTACTATACCAGTTCTATCCAGACTTGTTTTTAAGCCTTACTTGTTTCCTCTTATAACTTCTATAAATCTAAATGAACATTAGAACACATGCTTCATGCTGCTGAAATTGATTCATATGTGCTTGCCGAAGTGTATTTTCATGATGAAGTATTAGATAACTACTCACTTTGAATCTGATTAAAAATTACTTGTTGACAGTACATTTTAAGACATTAAAACAACTTTGCACAACCTGATTTACTAAAATATCAACACAATTTAAGTGAACAAACTTAGTATTTTAGTAGAAATATGAGTAGTATTCTAACATTTGTGAGTGTAAGAATCATAATTTTAAGCAAAAATATAGACTCCACAAATACAATGCAAATAGATACAATATCATTTTGAATGAGTTAACTTAAGTGCACAGATCTCAATTATAATTAAACCTATTTGTTTTCATCCATCTAATTAACAAACATTTATTCAGAATCTTTAACATCTTTGTATTCTGAAAGCAATAATAAAAAGACTGGTACTTTATTTCATTGTTTATATTTATATTATATTATGTATGATACTGTCTTCTCTCAAAAGTTTCCATATAACCTGATCATTTATATTGTTATCCTTTTATGATCTAGAAAGTTTAGGATACAAATGGTCAAAGCTAGAGACAGACATGGAAAAATTATAAATTGATTTAGAAAAAATTAAAAAAAATTTAAAAAGTTTAATTTCATTTGCTATAATTCTGTAATAAATACTCTGCATTACGGTAATAAATTGCTAATGCTGTGAAATATACAGATGCTCTGTTGGTCAGTAAGCTTAACATGTATTTGGGAAGAGATGGTACACATCTAAAGCAATCAAATAACAATTCAAAGCTATAAATAAGTATGAGGCAAGTGAAGAAGAGTTGCATTGTAAAGTGTACTCTATACATACAGAGATGATTTCCATCACCATGGGTATCACTAGGATGTAGCAAGTATATGAAGTTTTGGTTGGTTCTATGAAAAAAAAAAGGATGTGTGGGAGAGAACTACAGGTAGAAAAATAGTGGCATAGACACCATGATGTCAGCAACTTGTGGGTTCCAGTAGTGTGTAGATAGTGCTAGAGCCTATAGGATTGTATATTTGAGCAGGATCATGTTATATAAAATAAATAATATTATTTGTTCAATGAATATGGTTGCCTAATTTGCTTTCATTTGAAAACAAACTACTGTGGAGAGCTCTATCAGTGCAATGTCAAGAAACAGATAACTAAAAGTAAAACCTAGCCTAGTATTTATATGAAAACTAAACATTATTTAAAAATCTAGTCTAGTGTTGGGGTACTAGTTTTAAATTGCTCTGTGGCTGAGAAATGTGTTTTATTAACCAAAATTTAAATACAAGGGCTTAATAGTGTTAGAGAAATCAGATTCAATGTTTTAGTGGATTATAAAAAGATTTAATGATCAGTGACTGATTCCTATTTTCTTTTTCATTGCTGATAACATAACAATGAAATTGCTGCCAGTACTGCTTTCTATAACTTTACTAAGAATCATTATATATTTTTTTTAAAGTGGGGAATAAAAAGACAAAATGAAATTAAGATTATTTCTCTGGTATATAAGCTTTGCCTGATCCTGTTAAGAGTCACTTTGGGGATCTGCAAGTTCTTATTCCAAGTTATGCCATTTGAAATCCTTTGGTGGCATAAACATTCCATTACATAGAAAAAGCAGACATGTATACAAACTTAACTTGGCAGAAATATATGTTTGCAGCTAACAGACTCTGTATAGTAAGCTCAGAATGAAATATAATCAAGATTCTGATGCTGACATTGTAAGAAGACTATGGTCCTTCTTAAAAAACAACGAATATGTTTTCCTTTAGAAATCAATTACAAAGGGAACAGGAAGTTCTGTTTCTTTCTCTGGAAATATGTTTAATAATTGTTAATTTTGTGTTTATAGAAAGCTACCTAAATTATATACATATTTTGCATTTTGAAGGTTATGCACAGTCAGTGACTGGGTTAAGCAGGCTAACAACCCAGAGGTCACCAACAAACAGATCTCTTTCTCTCCATCAGTAACTTGTCATGTTCTCAGCCTTTCAGAATCAGCATTTCGTTTTGATCAACACACTAATAGTTCATGAGTTCCACACAGCTGGACACCATTTATCATGTTCAGAGAGAATGCTATGTTAAACATTAAATGGCAATTTATTGATTTACAATAAAAAATAAAAATGTTCATCCATCCTGAATTCTCATGTTGGTCTAACCAAAGCTTGTTCTCATTTTAACAAAGTTTCTACACAATAGACTGAACTTTGAATGGTTATTGTATTTCCTCTTAAAAGTAACTGATCACATCTATTGTGACAGATTTTGCTAATAAAAAGGCAACCTGAGTTTCCTGGTTTTGCATGGTTATCCTTAAGTGTCACCAATAATATCTAGGATGGTTTTTCATCTTTACCTTTCACTGGAACTCTCCAGATGTAATTTTTTAAAAAATATCTAGTACTAGGAAATGAGCAAGAGTTAGGGATCCTAATAAAGAATGAACTATTTCTGGTTTACTAGCAGTTCATTAATGTAATATAAAGAACATGCATTCAGCTGGGCTCAGTGGCTTCGGAGGCTGAGGCAGGAGGATTGTGAGTTCAAAGCCAGCCTCAGCAATTGTGAGAGGTGCTAAGCAACTCAATGAGATCCTGTCTTTAAATAAAATACAAAATAGGGCTGGGGATGTGGCTCAGTGGTTGAGTGCCCCAGTACCCACTCCCCCAGAAAAAGAATATGCATTCAATATAAACTATTTATCCCATACATTAAAAAAGCATACGAAAACGGCTGGTTGGAATTCATTAAGCCACAACTATATAATCTTTTTTAAATATTATTTAAGTGAAAGAGAAATAAAACTAGCATATTTACTCATGGCTAGCTTGCTCATCTTCAACTGAAAGTTGCCCCACTCAAATAATATTATTAGGTAAACTTCCACACATCTTCTCTGTGTTTCAAACTGATCAAATCATAATAGTACATCCACTGTTCATTCATGGGTAAACACTTGACCCAAATATAGTCTTCACAGTCAATTTTCTGTTACTAAATTGATAAAATGTGTAACTTGGGAACTATCAGTAGACAATACAGGTCTACAAAGAGAGAGTGTGCTAATAATAAGTAGTACCAAAGCAAATAAATGAATGAAGACTTCCTGCAACATTTAAACTCTTGATTCTTATTGCCTTTGAGGTCCACCAAATCCTTCAATAGTTGTGGTTTTCATTTTAAGTATGCAAGAAAACCTTTGCTTTTCTACCCCCCATTTTGTGTGCGTGTGTGTGAGAAGCTAATGAAGTTTAGTTTCTATTAATTGGAACAAAAATAATAGTAAATAATTAAAGAAAACTATTTGGAAATATTTAAGCCAAGTAAAATTTAAAAAAAAAAGTGATTAAAAATATAGATATTTCTGGTAGAAAATATATTAGAAAAATTAAAATTTAGGTTTCTCTTGATCCACTGAAAGATCTTAGTTAAAAACAATTAGTGAAAAACATATAAGTCCACATGAAAACCAATTGTCCATGCCTCTATATTTGTGCATAAGAGAGACATACATACATGTATATATGGGAATGTTAGTATTCAATAAATATTATTGATGTTTCTCTTATAATTGAAAACATTGTATTAGTTAGTCTAACTTCTTGTAAGGAGCTACTGCCAGTATTTTCTAAGTGGAATAATAGTACTTTTTTTTCTTTTTTATTCATTATCAATAAGCACGTTTTCTAACTGTGCACTATTTACAAAGCACTCTTCTAAATGTTGAGGGTGAGACAGAAATGAAATGCATAACCCCAAAAGAACTTACAGGATAATTGATATCTTAATCCATTCAGGCTATTTTAACAAAATACTGTCAACTGGTAGAAATTTATTGCTCACAGTTCTTGGAGCTGGGAAGATCACAGTCAGCATGTCAGGTGATTCAGTGTCTGGTGAGGGCTGGCTTTCTTGTCTATGGATGGTATCTTCTGGCTGCATCCTTACATGATGGAAGCCAAAGAGGCAAACAAGCTTTCTCAGTCCTTTTTTATAAGGACACAATTCTCTTCACTGTACCTTTACCTTCATGACCTAATCACCTACAAAGATCCCATATCTTAATAATGTCACCTTGGAAGCTAAGTTTTAACATATGAATTTGAAGAGACTTGTACATTCAAACTATAGCAGTTAAAAATAAAAATAATAGAGTTTTACTTATAAACTTATGTTTATTAGTGTATTTAAAGTATCTAAAACACTAATAAGTATGGAGTGTCGTTAATAGTAAGTGTTCTACAATTAAAGTTTTTTATCATTTTAAATGAAGAGAAGAATGTTTTTTAATCTCACTATATTTCTCCCACCTCAAAGCTGATGAACAGGCTGTCCCTTCTGTATAAATCAGCTATTCCCCACATGACCCTACCCTTAACTCTTGAACTAACTTCTATTCCTTCTGCCTATCCTAATTGATGGGACCTCCATCAGATAGACTAATATCTTCCAAAAAGTAGGTTAGATGCCTCCATTAAACATAGCCTCTTCCTACTTCATGCTAGAGCATTCGTAGTGACCTCAAAATTTGTGTTGTGGATCTTTCTCCTCTCAATATATAATGGATTACTACAGAGTAGATATTGCTTTTATTTTGATCATAGACTATTAGAGATTAACATAATTTTTCAATATTAAATAAATTAGCAATAGTAAAGCACATTTAGGGATTTTAATTAACAAGTATCAAGTAGGTGGTTCATATTCAAGAAAAAGGAAAAGTAATTAAAGGCTAACAAAACATTGAGTTTGTTCACTCTAAGGATTTGCTACATTGTGTAATTCTAGATTAAATTCGTATATTCTATAATAAATTGTAGAATAAATAAATTCTAGAATAAATTGTTAGTAGGGATTTCACATTATTTAAATTACCTTTAAAATGATAGTCAATAGTAAAGTTTAGTATATTTGGGAGGAAATTGCCAATCTAACAAATACCACCATGCTTCCTAGACTATATAGCATACCAATATGGAAGTTGTGACTAGGAACACGATATTTCACACCAGTAATTTAAGTATAAGCTTGGCGTTCTTACTTCTTCAAGTCCTTATATGTGGTAAACTATGCACTGTCAGTGGAAAATGTCCACTTTCATTGGAAAAAAAAGATCAATGTTTTATATAAAGTCTTGTGAATGATGCTTTAATGAAAAGCCCTACTATCCCCCCCGCTTTTTTGGAAAAAATTCTTTGATTCAGAAAAGACTACTGAATGAAAGTATTATTCTGCCTGATTTATGGGGCCTTTTAAATAGCAGACAACCCTTCCAATCAGGAAGCAGGACTGTGACTTTTATGATTCACTGTTTGTAATGAGGACACAACACTGAATTGTCACTGAGCACAGATTAGAAATAAACTGCAATAATTTCCCTTTTGTATTTCTGCCTGAATGTAGGATAAGAGTGTAGCATTTTGTGTATTTGGTAGATTATCCCTAATAAAGATTATTTTAAAAGAGGACCAAAAAGAGACTTGGCCTTAAGTAATAAGAGAAAAATATTTAACTTGTTTTATTATTTCAAGTAAACAATTTTCTTATAGTATGAGATTTCTTATAGAGGTATACTAGAATGTATAGTAATTTCATCTACTGATGTGTGTTTATGATAATATATGGTTTGTATTTTAATTATAAAATGTATCAAGCTTTAGAGAATAAAATATATATTAAAAGGGCTCTCAATTATTTCAGTCAACTAACAACCAAGTAAAATTGAGTAATATGAAAATAATTGAAGTGTTTGAAATAAAACTTTAAAATCACTAAAAACCCAGAGTTTATCAGATCCCTTATTGTCTCCCCAAGCATTCACTTTCATTCTGAATATACATCGCTTCATATTTGAGTCTGTATGTTAAACAATATATAGGCTTAACTATATTTTTAAATTAACATGATTACTACTAAAAATATTCAAGTAACTTGTTCATGGTCAGAAAAGCTGATGCTTGTAGCTCAATTTATTTACTTTCACCACTTAATGGCATTCCATTTCATATCAAATTTTATTTATCCATATATTATAGGAAACTTGGTTTATCTCCATTTAAAAATCATTATAAGCTCAATCTTTAAATGATGTTTTGCAGGATGTTACTAGTGCAAGCATTAGAAAGTAGCTATGAAGTCAGATTTCTCTCCAGGAGCAAGTTACCTTACTGTGCCAAATGCCTAAACTTACCTGTGTGCTGTCACTTAAATATTTCTGCTTTGAAAATTCTTCTTGAAGAATACAGTTTCCTTCTGTTTATTTCAGACAATTAATAACCAAAATTGAATAATCTGAAAATAATTGATTATTTGAAATATCTTAAAATATTTTGGGGAGAGTGCTAAGGATTGAACCTGGAGTCTTGTGCTTTCTAGGCAACCATTGTGAGCTATGTCCTCAGCTTTTAAAATAATCTTTTGGTTATTTTTTTTTTTTAGTGCCAGGGATCAAACTCATGGCTTCACACATGCTAGATAAAATAGCCTTAAACTTCATCAACTCATATTGTATTTCAACTGTGCTGCTTTCATGTTGCATCTTTATTTGTGTTACCTTCTTTCAGTCTAGACAGCCACTAGAGTCCTATCCAAGAATATTTTTAAAGAAAAAAAAAAACAATTATGATATCTGTCAATACACATTTTTCCTCATTTTAGGTTTAAATCTCATTAATGTAAAACCATGAATCAACTAAGATCTTCTGTACCTTAAAAAATGGTTAGCTTTGAAAATAATTAAGGAAAGAACAGAAATCCAAAAAATATTTCCTAGTAATTATTATGCTGATTCAGATCAACATTTTTAAAATTTCCACATATAAAAGAGAAAATGTCTTCTATGTCTGGATTATTTTATGTAACATAATGGCCTCCAATTCCATCCATTTTGCTGCAAATGACAGGATTTCTTTCCTTTTTATAGTTGAATAATATTCCATTGTGTATGTGTACCACATTTTCTTATCCATTTATTCATTAATAGGAATCTAAGATGATTCCATATCTTAGTTATTGTGAATAGTGCTGCATTAAATAAACATGGCGTGGAAGATGGCCGCTGCGTACGGGGGTTGCTGAAGTGCTGAGCGTGGTGCTCAGAACAGCGGCTTTAACAGAGATTTCGCACAGTCTGTTAGAGCTCCTTTCACCATTAATCTGTAGCGGACCACTTTGCCAAGCAGCAGGAAGAACAAAGAGATCGAAAAAGAGACGCTTGGCTCCCGGAGGCTTGGCTGCTCAGAGCCGCAGGCGCTTTGCTCCCATCTGCTTCCTCTTTCGCTTCGCTCCGGGCAGAGAAGCTGAGTGTGCAATCAGCAGTGGATTGTAAGTACCCGAGGCAAAGAAAGCTCAGTGCGCCCCGCCTTTTTTTTTCTTTTTTTTTTTTTTTTGAATATTTTTTATACAGGGAGAGTTTGTGGATTGGGATTGTTGGCGGGGCTGTGGTTTCTGTGCCGAAAATCCACTCCGCGGGAGCCGCCATTTGCTTTCTGCTTGCTATCTTGATGGCTCCGTATACATTGTCCGGCAGCCGCACCTAGAGGTTGGAGCTGGGCTGCGTGCCGAGCCCTGTCCTCCAAAGGCTGGACTGCAGCCTCGAGTGCCTCAGTGGCCTGTTCGCCGCTGCACCTTCGGGCAGAGCCTGCTCTGGGGTCGTTCTGCACCCCCCTGCCAGGGGACCTGTGCTCCGGAGGAGGGGGACGGAGAGCCGCGGTGGCAGCCGCCGCTTGGGCCCCAGGGGCTGGGCACCGGGCTGAAGAGCTGTGGAGGCCAGGGCGGCTCTGCTACGGTCACACACGAGCGCAGCGCCCGTGAGCGCGGACCAGAGACGGAGGCGACGGCGGCAGGGCTTCATTCCTAGAAATCTGGACTGGAAACAGAAGCAGCAGTTTGTATAATCCCAAGAACTTGCTTATGCCAGGAAGCTGTAAGGGCAACATGAATATTACTGAGGAGATCTAACATGGTGGCAGGCGCAGAGAGATCAAGTCTCTGACATCTTCAACTGCGCGGGCATAGGGAGCCGTAAACTGTCTAAATGCTGTTTGCTCAGGATCACTAGGCAATGCTGAGCTGACGTGGATCTGGGGTGTACAGGCTGGGCCCCTCAGAGCACACACACAGAGCCCGAATCGGAGGCAATTAAGCTCCGGTTCGCCTGCTTCGTGTGACTCAGCACTAACGATCCCACTGAAATAATTGGTCGGCCCTTAGGAACTTACAGAGGTAAAAGCCAACCGAGCCTTCATAGGCAGTGGCCACAGGACTGAAACAGGGATTGGGAGAGACAGTCAGGACCCACCCGTTGCATTGGTCACCTGGCAAAGGGAACGAACGGTCACCATTTGCATGGGAAACCACCATGGCAGAGAAATGGCGTCACGGGCAGAGGAGATAACTGCATTGAAACCAGCGCGACAGGTGTGTAATCCCCTAGTCATCTCTCTCCACACAGTGGGGAAACCTTAAGGGCCACTCCCAGCTCTCCTGTGAACGCAATAACCAGACCGAGGGAATCAGGAGTGGCGCGGGAGTCGCGGCGCGGAACTCCCGGCTACCGCTCCCACCAGTGCTGACAACTGAGGGCTCTTGCACCAGCTACCGGGGGCGTGGCTACAGGAGGGCAAGCAAATTCGCTGGGGGATCTCAGCCCCAAGCTCTACAAACTTAGGGTCTGAGGGAGGCAAACAGGGAGAGTGAGCCCAGGTGTTCATGAAAACAGGGCTCCCAGGAGCAGCAGACCTGGCATGTAGACACTATTGTGGTGAGCGCCACAGGTGAGCATGGCCTGGCTTGAGGAAACACAAGACAAGGCCCTAGACACTCAGGATTGGAGACCAGCCCAGTCTAGGAGAAAGAGCTGCTGCACAGTGAATGGTTCCCACCTACTGAGAGGAGAAGCTTGGCCCAGTGGGCACAGCTCCACCTACTGGAAGAGAAGTTAATAGAACTCTAGGACTGCATTTATTATTATTATTATTATTATTATTATTATTATCATTTTTTTTTCTTTTTCTTTCTTTTTTTCCTTCTTTTTCTTTCATTTTCAATTTTTATTTGTTGATGTTCTTTTACTTTTTTTCAATGTTTCCATTTTTTTTTAATTTTTTTATTTTATTATTATTATTTTTTTTTTAATTTTAATTTTCATTTTTTTATTATCATTATTATTTTTGTTAAATTTTTTTTCTCGTCTTTTCTTTCTTTATTATCTAATCTTTGTTACTTTTGTTCCTTTTGTCTTTTCATTTCTTTTCAATTTTCTTATTCCCCCTTCCTTGAATTCTACCTGCCTACTCTCACTCTCTTTAGTGACTTCTTCCCTTCCCTTCTAATATCTTTCCTCCCAAGCATCAAAGAAATCTATAAGAGTAAACAGAAACTCAGCAGGCAAACAGAACAAGAAGTAACATGAGCAGCATAAAAAAGCAAGGAAGAAAAGGAGTACAAACAATGAAGGACAGCCTAAATATTCAGGAAGACCTAGAGTCAGCAGAAAAATAGTCATATAAAGAACTCAAGGAATACCTTAGACAAATGGAATGGAACCTTAAAGAAGATACGAGACAGCAAATCCAAACAGTGAAAGAACACTTTGAAAATGAATTACATAAACAGATAAAAGAAGAAGTTAAGCATCTTTATCAGGAGATAGAGATTATTTAAAAAAACCAAACAATAATTCTAGAAATGAAGGAAACGATAAACCAAATTAAAAACTCAATTGAGAGTATCACCAACAGAGTGGAGCAAGTAGAAGCCAGAACATCAGATAATGAAGACAAAATATATCATCTTGAAAAGAGCCTAGCCAACTCAGAAAGGCTGGTTAAAAACCACGAGAAAAACATCCAAGAGATATGGGATAACATAAAAAAACCAAACCTACGAGTCATCGGGATAGAAGAAGGTACAGAGATTCAAACCAAGGGAATGAGTAGCCTGCTGAATGAAATAATTACAGAAAACTTTCCAGAAATAAAAAAGGAAACAGATATACAAATTGTAGATGCATACAGGACACCAAGCACACAAAATCACATTAGACCAATGCCAAGACACATTGTTATGAAGATATCCAATATACAGAACAAAGAGAAAATATTAAAAGCTACAAGAGAAAGGAGGCAGATTACATTCAGGGGTAAACCAATAAGGTTAACAACAGATTTTTCATCACAGACGCTGAAAGCGAGAAGATCCTGGAACAACGTATTTCAAACACTGAAAGACAATGGATGCCAACCAAGAATTCTGTATCCAGCAAAATTAAGCTTCAGGTACGACAACGAAATAAAAATCTTTCATGATAAACAAAAGCTAAAAGAATTTGCAGCCAGAAAACCAGCATTACAAAGCATCTTGTGCAAAACACTACACGAGGAAGAAATGAAAAACAATAACCAAAACCATCAGTGGGAAGTGCCTCTATAAAGACAGAGGGCGGGGGGAAAGCTAACCATGGAGAAACAAACTAAATTAAAAAAAAAAAGAAGAAGATAAATAATCAAACATGGCTGGAAGTACAAGCCATATATCAATAGTAACTCTAAACGTTAATGGCTTAAACTCTCCAATAAAGCGACATAGGCTGGTAACATGGATTAAAAAAACAAATCCAACAATATGCTGCCTCCAGGAGACACATCTGATTGGAAAAGACATACACAGGCTGAAGATGAAAGGTTGGGAAAAAATATACCACGCACACGGTCCTCGTAAGCAAGCAGGGGTGGCCATCCTCATATCGAATAAAATCTAATGGTGCTGCGACGTTCATAAAACAAATTCTCCTCAAGTTCAAGAATCAAATAGACCACAACACAATAATTATGGGTGACTTCAACACACCTCTCTCACAATTGGACAGATCCTCCAAACAAAAGCTGAATAAAGAAACTATAGAACTCAATATCACAATCAACAACCTAGACTTAACTGACATATATAGAATATATCAAACATCATCAAGTGGATATACTTTTTTCTCAGCAGCACATGGATCCTTCTCAAAAATAGACCATATATTATGCCATAGGGCAACCCTCAGTAAATATACAGGGGTGGAGATAATACCATGCATTTTATCTCATCATAATGGAATGAAACTGGAAATCAATGATAAAAGAAGGAAGGAAAAATCCTACATCACATGGAAAATGAACAATATGTTACTGAATGATCAATGGGTTACAGAAGACATAAAGGAGGAAATCAAAAAATTCTTAGAGATAAATGAAAATACAGACACAACATATCGGAATCTATGGGACACAATGAAAGCAGTTCTAAGAGGGAAATTCATCGCTTGGAGGTCATTCCTCAAAAAAAGGAAAAACCAACAAATAAATGAGCTCACACTTCATCTCAAAGCCCTAGAAAAGGAAGAGCAAAACAACAGCAAATGTAGCAGAAGGCAAGAAATAATTAAAATCAGAGCGGAAATCAACGAAACTGAAACAAAAGAAACCATTGAAAAAATTAACAAAACTAAAAGTTGGTTCTTTGAAAAAATAAATAAGATCGACAGACCCTTAGCCATGCTAACGAAGAGAAGAAGAGAGAGAACTCAAATTACTAACATACGGGATGAAAAAGGCAATATCACAACAGACGCTACAGAAATACAGAAGACAATTAGAAATTATTTTGAAAACCTATATTCCAATAAAATAGAAGATAGTGAAGACATCGATAAATTCCTTAAGTCATATGATTTGCCCAGACTGAGTCAGGAAGATACTCACAACTTAAACAGACCAATAACAATAGATGAAATAGAAGAAGCAATCAAAAGACTTCCAACCAAGAAAAGCCCAGGACCGGATGGGTATACAGCAGAGTTTTACAAAACCTTTAAGGAAGAATTAATACCAATACTTTTCAAGTTATTTCAGGAAATAGAAAAAGAAGGAGCTCTGCCAAATTCATTCTATGAGGCCAACATCACCCTGATTCCGAAACCAGACAAAGACACCTCAAAGAAAGAAAACTACAGACCAATATCTCTGATGAACCTAGATGCAAAAATCCTCAATAAAATTCTGGCGAATCGGATACAAAGGCACATCAAAAAAATTGTGCACCATGATCAAATCAAAGGCATTTCTGTATATCAGCGACAAAACCTCTGAAACAGAAATGAGGAAAAACACTCCATTCACAATATCCTCAAAAAAAATAAAATACTTGGGAATCAACCTAACAAAAGAGGTGAAAGATTTATACAATGAAAACTACAAAACCCTAAAGAGAGAGATAGAAGAAGATCTTAGATTGTGGAAAAATGTACCCTGTTCATGGATAGGCAGAACTAACATCATCAAAATGGCGATATTACCAAAAGTTCTCTATAGGTTTAATGCAATGCCAATCAAAATCCCAATGGCATTTCTTGTAGAAATGGATAAAGCAATCATGAATTTCATATGGAAAAATAAAAGACACAGAATAGCAAAAGCAATTCTAAGCAGGAAGTGCGAATCAGGCGGTATAGCGATACCAGACTTAAAACTGTATTACAGAGCAATAGTAACAAAAACAGCATGGTACTGGTACCAAAACAGGCAGGTGGACCAATGGTACAGAATAGAGGACACAGAGACTAATCCACAAAGCTACAACTATCTTATATTTGATAAAGGAGCTAAAAGCATGCAATGGAGGGAGGATAGCATCTTCAACAAATGGTGCTGGGAAAACTGGAAATCCATATGCAACAAAATGAAACTGAATCCCCTCCTCTCGCCATGCACAAAAGTTACCTCAAAATGGATCAAGGTCCTAGATATCAAATCAGAGACTCTGCGTCTGAAAGAAGAAAAAGTTGGCGCCGATCTACATATTGTAGGGTCGGGCTCCAAATTCCTTAATAGGACACCCATAGCACAAAAGTTGATAACAAGAATCAACAAATGGGACTTACTTAAACTAAAAAGTTTTCTCTCAGCAAGAGAAACAATAAAAGAGGTAAATAGGGAGCCTACATCATGGGAACAAATTTTTACTCCTCACACTTCAGATAGAGCCCTAATATCCAGAGTATACAAAGAACTCCAAAAATTAGACAATAAGAAAACAAATAACCCAATCAACAAATGGGCCAAAGACCTGAACAGACACTTCTCAGAGGAGGACATACAATCAATCAACAAGTACATGAAAAAAGGCTCACCATCTCTAGCAGTCAGAGAAATGCAAATCAAAACCACCCTAAGATACCATCTCACTCCAGTAAGATTGGCAGCCATTATGAAGTCAAACAACAACAAGTGCTGGAGAGGATGTGGGGAAAAGGTTACTCTTGTACATTGCTGGTGGGACTGCAAACTGGTGTGGCCAATTTGGAAAGCAGTATGGAGATTCCTGGGAAAGCTGGGAATGGAACCACCATTTGACCCAGCTATTGCCCTTCTTGGACTATTCCCTGAAGACCTTAAAAGAGCGTACTACAGGGATACTGCTACATCGATGTTCATAGCAGCACAATTCACAATTGCTAGACTGTGGAACCAACCCAGATGCCCTTCAATAGATGAATGGATAAAAAAAATGTGGCATTTATACACCATGGAGTACTACGCAGCACTAAAAAATGACAAAATCATAGAATTTGCAGGGAAATGGATGGCACTAGAGCAGATCATGCTTAGTGAAGCTAGCCAATCCCTAAAAATCAAATACCAAATGTCTTCTTTGATATAATGAGAGCAACTAAGAACAGAGCAGGGAGGAAGAGCAGGAAGAAAAGATTAACATGAAACAGAGACAAGAGGTGGGAGGGAAAGGGAGAGAAAAGGGAAATTGCATGTAATGGAGGGAGACCCTCATTGTTATACAAAATTACATATAAGAGGTTGTGAGGGGAATGGGAAAATAAACAAGGACAGAAATGAATTACAGTGGATGGGGTAGTGAGAGAAGATGGGAGGGGAGGGAGGGGGGATAGTAGAGGATAGTAAAGGTAGCAGAATACAACAGTTACTAATAGGGCATTATGTAAAAATGTGGATGTGTAACCGATGTGATTCTGCAATCTGTATTTGGGGTAAAATTGGGAGTTCATAACCAACTTGAATCTATTGTATGAAATATGATATGTCAATAGCTTTATAATGTTTTGAACAACCAATAAAAAAAATAAATTAAAAAATAAATAAATAAATAAATAAACATGGCATGCTAGTGACTCTTTCTTTTTAAAAAAAAAAATATATATATATATATTTATTTATTTATTTATTTATTTTTTAGTTGTAGTTGAACACAATATCTTTATTTTATTTGTTTATTTTTATATGGTGCTAAGGATCGAACCCAGGGCCTCACACATGCTAGGCAAGGGCTTTACCACTGAGCCACAACCCCAGCCAAAGCGACTCTTTCTTAATTGACTTTATTTCCTTTGGATATATACCCAGAAGTGGGATATTAGATCATATGATGAATCTATTTTTAGCTTTTTTGAGAAACTTCCATACTGTTCTCTATTATATTTATTCAATAAAACTGAAAATTAATTTTGTTGCCTATATGTATATAGTTTTCCTAATTTCTGTTAAAGAGCACCACATAAAAATCTTTATTTTTTATATTGCGATTCTCCCATTTTAAATATGATAAATGCATACTGGGATCTACTCTTAACATTTTATTACAATTATTGTTATATCTATATTTTAGTTCTATTTTTAATTCCAACTACTTTGATGCTATTTCTGAAGACTAAATTAGGTCTGTTAAGACTTGTACCTTTATTTTTTCTTTCAAGGGTTTGCATCATTAAAAAACAAATAACAACTCAGTACTCTAAATTGTTCAATGTAAGGTTTAAAATATGAAAGTTCTTTCAGAATTATAAAAATGTACTGTATATTATATTGGAACTTATTCAAACTATGGAGATTAATGTGTTTATACCACCCATAAAATATTTTATTTTTTCAATTAAAAAGTAAATTGGCTTTATGAAATTCTAGTTTTTAATTGTTTTTATTATACATAACAGTATAGTCAATTTTTACATAATGTTAATATATCTTATTAAACTTTAGATTTAGGGAATAATGACCTTCATTTTGTAAATTAAACACTGACAAATACTCCCTTACGGCGTTTCTGTATAGTTTATTTGTAAACTGTTCATGACAAACTCTATGTGTCTTGTTTCATGTATGTGCTACACTGGATTCCTAAATCATTAAATTACACCTACCCATAATTTCTGAGGATTTTGATTCTCCATTTTCCATTTGAAAAATTCTTTCCCTTTAAATAATTCTTATGAGAAATTACAAATAAAATGCTATGATATCAAGAAAGTCTTATATTCAACCCAATACTTATTTTTGGAAAATAGCTCACCTAAAGACCTTATTTTGAACCCAACTTGTTCTTTTATTTTTTTGGTAGCTCCTTACCTTTTTGGCCTGCTTCTCAACCTTAAAAATGTTATTCAATGTTTATCTTAAATTAGAAAAAAATATAGCTCAGTTTACAGAGATGTTTCCTCCAACACTTGTGTGTGAGTATGTGATGGTATTATAGTCAAGGAAAAAAAGAAGAAATGTTTTCTAAAGTGGGATGACTTTAATGAAACTGCTCAGTCTGTACAACAGTATCATGTATTTTATGTGATTAAGTTGTTAAACAAGATCTCTGTTTACATATACTGCCATGCAGTTATCAACCCAATCAAAAACTCATTCATTGTTTTTTAATTCAAAAGTGATTAGCAAATGCTGAAAAGTCACCTTATCTCACTAAAACACAGGTACCAACTCAGAGTAAATATTTTGGTAAACAATTATTCTGTCCTTGCATATTCAGCAGTATGCTAAATTATGCATAATCTTGCATAAGTAATAAGTGAAGGTAGCTTAAATTCAGGGTTTTGTTTTTTTTTTTTTTTAACCTGACCTATTTCTTTCAGTGCTGTTAGCTGCTTAAATCATGTATGAGCTTTCTGTAAGGCTTCAATGAGTAGCTCGGGTGGAGAAACTTCAGTAATAAATTTCAGGAGAAGACAAGTTTTTTGACAGGCATAATGCAACACATACAGAGTCTGGAACTCACACTCTGGGAATTTAGAGCAATCCTTGCAAAGCAGCTTTTCCCTGTTACATTAATAGAGAAAATGAAGTATGAAAGTCCTCAGGAATTACTGCTAGGTGTAATTTAAATAATTTACCAGGAGACAGTGCAGCACATGCATAGAACAGGGGCACACAGAGTTTGCCATAAGCAGTTTATAAATAAACTATATTCTGCTGAAGTAAGTCAGGCATAAATTATAACTATTTCTTTTGTGGCTGTACCCCGTTCCTCATTGTAATAGTTATTTAAAAGAAAAAAATTCTGGGTTATGACCTTCTCCTGGAAATCACAGACGTTGCCTGCCTTGTACCTAGCTTATGAGCTTCCTATGGTTAATGGTTTGGTGGCTATGAGATCAAAGTAAAATTACTATTGCTGGGAATAAAGAAAAAATGTATTACATATCTGTAAACAGAATTCTAGGAAAATTTCTTAGCCTGGTGTGGGCAGGAGGAGATTTGTGCCAAAGACTATCAAGGAGAGTCAGGCCATTTTACAAAAGCTTTACACCTTAGTGAAAAAGAAAAAAAAAGACATACTTTCTATTTCTTGCCTCAAGGATTAGACCTTAAATTGTCTAGCCAAAGTAAAAATGCCAAAAGGAAATATGTAATGAAATCTCAAAATTATGCAGAAATTATTGTAAAACAGGTATTTGGAGGTTAAAAAGCTTCTATTCCATAGAACTCTTAGTTATTAAAGAGCATATGGGCTACAATGGCAGTAAAATATATACTGTTAGTCCTTTGAAGAGAGACTTTGTTAAGAACAGATGATCTGAAATGTTCCTTTGACCTAACTGTCTTTTGATAGGCAGAATAGCTTCCTTGGGAAATATAGACTAAGGAGTAAATAGCTATATTCCTGATGTCGCATAATAAACACAGAAGGATAATGTTTATCCCCACGAGGATACTCTTAAATACATAAAAATTGCACTTTTTAGGTTGTCTTTTGGATTATTATGCACTGTAATCCCTCACGTCTCCATATATGTGAGTATATGTATGCATTTGATAGATAAATAGATAATTGGAGTTAAGATTTTTGTCTGGAAATGCATTCTCTACATATAATTATTATAACTAGAACTTAAATATTGCCTAGAGGGAACAGTGGAAAACATAGAAGAAAACATAGCAATGATTATACTTTTATTTTTAGAATTACTTTGTCATAATGACCTCAGTGTGAAACAAAAAGTTTTCTGAGCCTTGATCTGTAATATAGAATGAGAACACTTTTATTTGTGCATGTCTTTAATGGAAAAGAAATACTTAAAATAGTCACCATTTAGACATTCAGATTTGATCTGTGATTTATTCATATGATATTCATATGTGATCTTAAAAGTTTTCATTGGAATATATTGCTTGTGGTGGTGAGTCTGCATTGAAAAATGACCCCAAATATGGCAACATAGCTATTATGGATTAAAACCTCTAATTTCAACTCAGGGAAATGCTTCAATAAAACTCCAATGCTTACTTGGGCTTTCACTTGCCTAAATAACAGGAAGAATTGATGAAATTCTACCCTTGATAATAAATAGGTATAAAATAGAGGTGGAGGTTATTGTGCAAATAATTTATAATTTTCTAGGTGCATCATTCACACAAGATGAGTATATTCCTATATAACTATTATAGATGTTAGTCTTCCAGTAGTTTAAGGAATGTTGAAAGTCTCAGAATTTTGGTGAGGGCGTTTATGTCTGAGGAAATATCATTTTAATATCCAAAGGAAATAACATAAGAAATGTAAATGTAAATTCTTTAAGACTGACATTCACATTATGATAAAGTTTGATTTTGGGGGGTGTGATATTTAGGTCCAGATATTTGTTGATTGGATGTAACTGATAAGCTTGAGCAACCAGAAAGAAGTTTCCAGTCCTTGTGCTGTCGAGGAAGGGAATCCCCACTGGAACACCAGAGGAAACCATAAGATATAGGAAATATTAAGAAGTCTTAAAGCTACTGAGATTAGAGGTACATGTTCAAGATAAAATAGTGTATACCAATATAACGAATTTATAGCTTCAGTCTTTTGACTTGGGCTGCTTAGAGGTTAGCACAAACTAACTGAGCTTTCTATAACTTTAGTTAGTCATTTATAAATCCACAACCAGAACCCATATTAATTATACAAGCCTTCTTTACTAGTGATAGATTATGAAAGATTAAGTCATTTATTACTCTAATAGAATTCATCCCTCAAATATTGCTTCTTTACCAGTATTTGTTTCCATATTAACATGTTGGACTTGCTTCTCTAATAGAAAGTCTGGCAGCTTCATTCATATTACTATATGTAAGAAATATTCTATTATCAAAATAAATCATATTAAACCATGTGCAAAAATCCATTGCACCCTACCATGTATCTGCCTAATGCAAGGTACGTGTGTGTATGTGGTGTGTTTATAGATGGGTGTATGCGGGTGTCTGTGTGTGTATAATATTTGACATTTTTTATAGTTCTTTCATTAGTCTGTTATTAGGAAGTGACAAAGGATTCTCAGCACTATTGCCAGATTTTCTCAAACAGGTACTTTACCCAGTGCTTTATCCTAATCTGGATCTATAATGCAACTCAAGATATTCATTGTGGTAGACAATATGCAAGTGAAAAAGTACCTGTTTTATTATTCCTATAAAAGGTACCTAACTTAATCAAAACCAAGAATCTAGTAAATGTACTTTGAAAGTTTGGAGGAAATCTTTAGCATGAAGAAATATAGATTTAGTCTCATTTCTATCCCTATTATAGACGTCAAAAAGTCTGCTTAAACTGGGCACAGTGGCACATGCCTGTAATTCCCAGCAGCTAGCGAAGCTGAAACAGGAGGATCACAAGTTCAAAGCCAGCATAAGTCACTAAATAACTCAGTGAGACCCTGTCTCTAAATAAATTACAAAATACGGCTGGGGATGTGGCTCAGTGGTTTAGTGCCCCTGAGTTCAATCCCTGCTATCAAGAAAAAAAGAATCTGCTTAATTTTTACTATTTTTTAAAACTTATTATCCTTTAATAACAGAATAAAATAATAATCAAGAAAACATCTAAATAAATACAAATATCCCATAGAACTATTTTTATTTTTGATGTAGAATGGCACATTGTAGTGACTGAATGCATATAAATAAGACCTTGGTTCCCCAGGGTTAGTAAAATCTACCTATTTATCTCTGTAAAATGAACCAAAGAATCAAAAACTTTCCCATTCATGCTACCTTTCTGAAGCTAAATTTTAGTTTAATTTAATTATAGCAATATTGGTATGGAAAGCAATATCTTATTTACTTTTTAATTTATTCATTTCTTATTTCAAAGAATTCTTGTATGGGCAACTACTTGGTAGGTAAACTATATCACTTACTTGAGTCTTCAGTGCACACAGAGAAATTATGCTGATTGTTTGAAATTACTTGTGATGGAGCTAGTCATCAGTGGGAATATTATGATGTAATTTACACTCACATGAATGAGAGCATTGGATTAAACTTTAAGAAAAAATTCCTCATAAGATTCTTTTTTATATACATACTTTAAATGTAAACTGTAGGTCTCCAGTCACTTCTACTGCCAAATGCAACTTATGTTCTTAATAAAAAGTATTTCTAGAATATATAATTGGAACTCATATAGACCTATTGTTAAACTTTATTTGTTCCAATTTCTCCTTGTATTAGGTCTAAACAATATCTATATCTATATCTATCTATCTATCTATCTATATCATCATTTCAACTCCTCTAAATAATAATTTTCTTCAGAAAATCATATTTAATATTGAGTTGAACCTTTAGTAGATTAAATAATGTTAACATGAAATTTCTTCTTAATATTCAATAAATAGGTTGTAGACCTGATAAAAACAGTTTAGTTAAAAGAATTCCATTAACATCATTACAATGATAGAGAAAATAATGTGCAAAATAGAGTCACTGTCATGTTCCTGACCTTGCGATACAAATTAAAATAAAGAAAAGTGTCATATTTCTCTGTGGTTCAAATTGGGTTCACCTAATAGAACTCTGACAAAAGCAAATGTTTTGTCACTTAGTCTGTTGCCAAGAACATTTTAGTGCATAATTAATGATAATCTACTCCTTAATGTGTGTATGTGAATGAACACAAAGTTGCTTCTGGTGCCACAGAAACATTATCATTTCCAGTGTGAAGAGAGCAGCACAATTTCTAATAAAATAATGAGCTGTGGTAATGATAATAGAAGGTGTCAGAAGCACAATAAACATGATTCGAGTGGACAAGGAGAAAAGACCAGTATTTAAGAACATTACTATTTTTCTCTTAAAAAGGGAAAGTAACTCCGGGAAGGATTTTCTTGGCTCTTCTTGCCAGGATGTCTAAAAATACCATGTACTATGCAGCCCATTGCTTAGCTACATCTCTGTCTTGTATGCTGACCCCTTCTTCTTTAATTGGCCCTTAAGATTTGGTGTTCTCTAGAGCAGTGCTTACTGTTTTACTGCATAAAAATCAGTGGGTTGATGTTAACATGCAGTTTCTAATTCAACAGCCCTGAGGTGGAGCCAGTGATTCTGAAGTTCAAACTAGCTCCCAGGCATGAGTTTTTTGTTAATCCATGAACTACACTTGGGCCTGTTTTCAGTCATCACAATCTTCATTGGCAGATTTTAAATCCACTACCACAATTTTAAATATATCCTATGTTCACAATTTGTTATTCCTTATCCTCAGTCTCACCTCTTCCAGTCTTCAAAACCTTTAAGCTGAAATATTGAGAACTAAGACCATTACTATTATCCTCAAACCCAATCTTCCTGCTTTATATTCTATTACAGTAAATGATACCAGTGATACCATCATTCCTTAAATTCCCAAATATGGTCTTATAATTCCCATTTTATAGATATGTCTTTGAATTTTAGGCAGTGTATTAAAAATGACTCTGTTAGTAAGGTAACCAGGACTACACATTTATAACATTTGGAAGAGTATGCTCATTTACTGTGATTACCGCTTTCTATAATAGCCTTCTTTTCTCACTGATCAATGCCTACTCTTTCATAAAATATATTTCCTCTGGGAAGTCATTCCCAGTTTTTTCTTTTTTCCTGGCAGAATAAGATCTTCATTCCTCTATGATTCCAAAGAAGTTTGGTATCACTCCTTTAAAAAAAATATAGCACATTGTTTTCCAGTTATTCACTGGGATATCTCTATCTTCACACCTTGGAATGTGAGATCCTTGGAGTAGGGACAAAGTCATATTTATTTGTGCAGCTTTTTTAATTAGAAAAAAAAATAGGAATACTTATTAGTTTTTAAAATAAATACAATAATACAGAAAAATACAGGAAAAAGAAAACCCCTATTAAAAATACTCTTTCCAAGTACCACTTTTTATGTTTAGGTAACCATTAGTATTTATTTGGTGTACAATACTTGACACATTATCTATGCAAACCTACATAGCTATCAGTATATGTGTGTGAACACAGAATATATAAATTGGATGATGTTACACATAGTAATTCTATAGCTTGCTTTTATTTCCCTCACCAACTTGTCTTGGGCAATTTTCCATGTCTTTATTATATAGCTATGATACTCCTTTTTAATGAATGCATAGTCTTTCATTTTATAAAGTAATGATATTTTAATCATTCACATATTCATAGGCAATATTTTGCTATTACACAAAGTCGAAATAAAAATGTTTGGTAGGTGCTTTTGTCCATGTTCAAATATTTCTCTGTGATAGATACTTTGACTTTAATTTAATTGCTGATTCAAAAAGATAGAGGCTTAAAATTGTGATATGCATAGCCAAGTTATCTGCTAAGAAATCTATACCAATTTGTGCTGCCATAATTAGAATGGCCATTTTTTCCTAAAAAAGAAATAAAATAATTAAAAGGGTTTTTTTTTCTTTCTGTTGACTCACATGTTTTATAAAAACAATTGATTTTTGCTGAGGAAATTATAGTTAGTAAAAATTGTACCTTGTTGTTATTTTTCCATTTCCCAGATATATTGAGATATTATATCTTTTTGTAATTATTTTGGCCATTTGAACTTTTGCTTTGTGATAACTATTCTTACCATTTGATCATTTTTCTTTTGGATTTTCATGTTCTCAATGGTTAACAGAACTTCTTTGTAGATTTCAGATATTGACCCGTTTTGTTTAATATATTACAAATATATTTTCTGTTATTTTTAAGCTCATGTAAATTTATTTTACTTGATATATTTGTATTTTATACATATCAAGATTTCACATTTTCCAATTATTTTATCTATATTTTGTTCTCTTATTATTTGTATCTACTTATTTTAATTTCTCTAGTTCCTTGTTTGTGTCACATTTGTTATGTTACTTTATTTTTAGTAAGAATCACTATTTTGGGGCACATAGTTGGATGAGTTTGAATAAATATAAATAGTTTTATAATCACCACTACAGTAAAGATATAGAATATGTCACTGCTGAAAAGCAAACTTCATTCCCCTTGTAGGTAATTACCGACTCTCTGGCAATCAGTTATCTGATTTTATTCCTCTTCATTTACCTTTTCCACATTGTAGTATAAATAGGATCATTCAGTATGCAGAGTTTGGTGTCTAGCTTTTCATTTAGCATAATTATTTTGAAATTCATACAGTTGTACATGTGTCAGCAGTTCATTCCCTTTTATTGTTGAATATTATTCTGTTGTAAAGTGAACCACAATTTTTTTAAAATCAATTAATCAATTGGTGAGCATTTGGATTACCTCTAGGTTTTGGCAAACATAGATAAATTGCTACATACAGTGAGTTATAGGTCTTTGTGTGGAACATATTCTCTTATTTTATTGGTTAATTATCTACAATTGGAATTACTGGGTCTTTTAGTTAACCCCTGTTTTCCTACGAGGCTATACTTTTCATTCCCATCAGCACTGTATGAGATGTACAGTTGCTTCTCATCTTTGCTAGCACCTAATATTGCCAGTTTTTTGTTGTTGTTGTTGTTGTTGCTGTTTAGCCATTTTATGTATGTGGTGATATCTCATTGTGGTTTATTTTGTATTTCTAGAATCACTAATGATGATGGGGATCATCATGTACTTATTCACCATCTGTAACCCTGAATAGAAATATATAATATAACCTTTCATCCTTTTAAAATGTTTGATTACCAGTTTCCTTAGTTATGGGTTGATAGTTTTTATGGACACCAAACCTTTATTACAAATTTGTTTTGTCAATATTTTTCCCAGTCATTATCTTGTGTTTTATTTGTTAACAATATATTTCAAAGACCCAAATTTTTTTATTTTAATTAATTCCATTTTGTCCAGTTTTCTTTATATGTTTGCTTTTTGCAACCTATTTAAGAAATTATTGTATAATTCAGTGTCATAATGATGATCGGGGAGGGAGTGTTACCTTGTCTTTTCAAGTAGATGTTTTAAAATTGTAATCTTTATTCTAGGTGTAGAGTCCATGTTTAGTTTTGTTTTACATGGTGTCAGGTGAGTATACAGAATCATTTTGTTTGTAGGTATAGGACTGTTCTGCCTGGTTTATTAAAAAGACAGTACTTCTCCATTAAATTATATTTGACACCTTTGCCAAGTATCAGTTGAGCATCTATAATATATTATCTCCTGTTGTGCAACAGAAAACCACAAAATTTAGTAGCTGCAAACATTAAACATTTAATGTCTTGTATTACCTGAGGGTTATAGATTAGCTTTTCTGAGTAGTTTGTCCCATATCTCTTATTAAGACTGTGATCAAAGTTTTACTAGGAATTTAGTCAAGACTCAAAGAAGGGAGGATCTGCTTCCAAGCTCTCTCATATGCCTATTGGTAGGTTTTAGGTCTTTATTAGATGCTAGTCAGAAATATCAGTTCCTTGCCAGGCAGGCCTCTCCATAGAGGAAATTGCTTCTCCTTGGATGATTGATCTATCCACAAATTATTTCTTGAAGCTATTGAAATAATCTGTGCTTCCTTATTTTTCAATCTATTGACAATAGTTGATGCTAAATAACATTTACTTGAATGTTGAATTTTGAATGTTAAAATGACCTTGCATGCCTGGGATAAACTCCAATAGTTATATTTGGTATGGTATTTGGTAATAATATGTTTGATAAATAATGCATTTGGGATATAATATATTTGAAAAATAATGTGTACATGTGCACACACATGTGCACATACCCATATACTCAAACCCATAGTGATACATACATAGAGATATGTGTCTGTGGTTGTCTTAGTCCATGTTGTGCTGCTATAATAGAATACCCCCTGGAAGTTGGTAAATTGATTGGGAAATTTATAATGAACAAAACTTGATTGACTTACAATTTTCGAGTCTGGAATTTCAGGATCCAGAGGCTACATTTGGCATGTTTCATCATTCCATGGCAGAACCGTCAAGAGAACACGGAATTGAACTCATAGCTTCAGTACCTTTTATAATAAGCATTAATCCATTAGGCCTTGCCTACCATTAAGCCTCACTTCTTAATGCTGTTGAATTGGGAATTAAATTTCTGAAACATAATTTTTTGGGGATACTTCCAAGCCAAAGCAGTATGTGTACATATGATACTAAATGTATGCAACAATGTACATTTTTGCGTGGCATATAATACACATATAAAATGATAATACACACACTTATATTTATGTATTTGAGAGAAAGCCTTGACTGTGGAAAACCTACTTGTTAGTGTGGAGAATCTAAGGTTAATATATCATTTCATGCAAAATCTTTAAAGATTTTTATATCATAATTTGCCTTGATGACTGTAGACATGTGGAAAATATTCTGGTTGTGGTATAGCAAATATTTTGGAGAAGGAAGATCCTAAAATCAAAGATGGAATTTTTTAGAAGATCATATTCAAAGCCCAGATACAAAGCAAGATTACAGGAGCCACAGGACAAACAGAAAGAGAGGGTTGAGGGGAAAATAGAGTAAAAAAGAAAAGCAGCTTGATTTGAAATAGACTTAGTAGTATGATTTGAAATAGACTTAGTAGTGTGAAAGTGTCAAAAGACCATGAAAAATTCTAAAATTATTGAGTCCAAGTGAACAGAAGTCATAGTTCTGTTAATTTACTTAGTTATATACCAGCCTAGAATGCAATCAACTCACCAGATTGGCAGGGACAAGGGGACAGGGCTAGGAAAAATTAGTATTGGCAAATTAAATAGAATATAGAGATTACAGAAAGGCAACTGAAAGATGAGAGCAGAGGAGCCCTGTATACATTAGAGTCAGAGGTAATCCCAATAATAAATTATTAAGTATGGTTTCCGAGTATTTGAAGGCTCTAACTATCGACCAACTCCTCTACAACCAGGATTGGAAAGAACATTTTCCCATATATGCATCACAACTTGGATGAAACCAAACTTGTCAAAAGAAGCAGATATGGGGCTGGGGATGTGGCTCAAGTGGTAATGTGCTCGCCTGGCATGCATGGGGCCAAGGTTCGATCCTCAGCACCACATACAAACAAAGATGTTGTGTCCACTGAAAACTAAAGAATAAATTAAAAATTTAAAAAAAAAAGAAGCAGATATATACATTGTGAGTGAAAATTCACAGAATTTGAGCTGTAAGAACCATCCTCTCCAAGGAAGTGAGGAAATAGGAACTTTGATGTATAACTTAAGAAATAGAGTGGGTATTATTGAATGCTCGTTCCTTGGCCAGCTTTATTTGCATTCTGGCAACAGTGTTAATGGAGAAATATATAGGGCCAGTGAGTGTATAACATATATACTATATTGATATATATGCAACATCATATATATCTTATTTATATATTGACACATTAGTAAAATATTAATATTTTACATTGGTACTTACATGTAAATTAACATGTCTTCATTCAATATATTTTAGTGCATATTATTTACATTACTATAAAAAGGTATTTAAACAACATTGAAAGCCCTAAAATTATTTATTTAAACTTTAAAGCTTTAATATCAAGTTGCAAACTGCCTTATCCTTTTAAGGTTATTTCTCCCTAACTTCATCTTTTTTCTTTCTTTTCTCATTTTTTATTTCTCTCTGAACTCTTGAAAATATTCTAAAGATTTTTAGTCTTCTTTCAATTTCAAGGTCTTTCCTTTGAAATAATTTCTTTCTTAAATTACAAGTATGCATTATGTGTTCATTCGACAACTATGTTATCAAGAATCTTCTGCCAAGCCATAGTAACATAGAAAAATAGGCAAAAATAACTGCTTTCTTTAATATTATATCCTACCATACTAATAATGGTGATAATGTAAAAATAAATGAAAGATAATATTTTAGGTAAGAAACATTCTATGAATTAAAAGCAAAAAGGTCATAGGATGGTAGAATAAGGAGAGTGAAGAGGAGAGAGACAGGTGACACTTTATATAAGGCAGTAAAGGTAAGGCTCACAGGCAGGAACCACCTACAAGAAACACTGGAAGAAGATGAGGGAGCAGTGCCCCCAATAGGGAGGTGAGAAACTGAACACTGCAGGCCAGGGGACAAGCAGAGAGAGCCAAAGCTCTTAGTTTGGAACAGGGCTACATTGCAAGGAGAGGAAGGAGACCATGTGGCTGGCACACAGCAAGTAAGGAAAATAGGGGAAATGCAGTCACAGAGGTACAGGAACTAGGTCTTGTGGGACCTTGTAGGCCACAGGCACTCATTAGGGAATGAATGTAAAAACAAGTAATTTGAGGCGAGAAGTCAATGGCTTAACACTGTTTTAAAAGAATCACTTTGGAAGCTGTGTTGAAAAAGTCTTAAACTTTTTAAAGACAACGAAAGAGTCAGAGAGTGTGTTTTAGGCTGGTTTGAGAGATAAATCAGGATTTTCTGATGCTTGGATTTAGTGAGTGAAAGAAACAAGAGAGTTAAGGCTTCCCGTATCTGGCCTGTGTCACAAACTAAGATGGGAGGGCTGTGAGTAAAGTAGATTTGGGTAGAAATATCAGGAGTCAGCTTAGGACATATTAAATTAGAGATGTCTAATAGACATCCAGATGGAGATGCTATACAAACAGTTCAAAATAAGAGTCTGGAAATATGACAGTCATCTACATTTACATAGCATTTAAAGCCTGCATAAGATTTTGAGAGACTGAACAAGACCTCTCAGAAAAAGATTGTGGCTAGAAACAAGAACAAATGACTATGACCTGGGATGCTCTAATCTCAAATTATGAGGAAGAAAGCCAGGGTGGGCGGGCAACCAGCAAAGTAGATTGAGAGGAAGTCATCAATGAGGCAGAGAAAACTCATGAAAACTGTGCACTAAGTATGAGCAAGTGAGTCACTAGGTCAAAGATTGCTGATGACTTAAATGGTTGAGAACCAACCTCAGATTTGGCTTTGTGAAAATCATCTATAACCCCTAAAAGCCACTTTGGCAGGGGAAAAGTCTGACTAGAATTAGAAAGAAAAAAAATGGGGGAAGAGATAGTAGAGCAGGATCATTCTTCTGAGAAATCTTCTGAGAATTTTTACTACAAATTAGAGAAAGAAATTGGAAAGGAATGTAGAATTTTTCTGCAAACTTTTTAAATTTTTTTAATAATGAAAGAAAAAGCAGCATGTTTAGATGTCTGAAGGAAAAAGAAAATTTGATGAATCAGGTAAAAGAGGGGAATATTCCTAAAGCAATGTGCCAAGCAGAAAGGGATTTCTGAGATCTGCCACAGGCTTGGAGGTGATGGCCCTACAAAGTCAAAGAACCCATCTATTGTAATGTCAAGGATGGCAGGCAAGGGAGTACAGGTCATGGTGGTTGTGTAGATGAAGTAATGAGAGTTCAAGGAAATGATCTTCTGTTTGTCTTAATTTTTTCAGTGAAAGATAGACCTAAGTTTTCAAAAGCAGAGATCAAGGAGGAAAGGTTAGAGTTTTGAGAAGTTTCCTAGAGGATTAGTCTTCTAGGAAAATTGACTAGTGAATGGACAAGTGAAGTAGAATAAGACTATGGAGCACCAGTGTGGGCCTCCTTAAAGTTCATAATCATGAAGTTGAACTGAATTAACACAGTCTTTGTGGACAGTGCTTTTCTTTAGCTACATGCATTCAGCATTGCTGAAGGTTTTGAATAGGTAGGAAAAAGCACTCTAATAATAATAACAGTTGTGCTAAAAAAAAAAACGTAATAAGGAAAAAGCTACAGTGTCAGTGGTATGTGGAAAATGAAAAGAAAGGAGACATTTGGGCCAATGATTCACTTAAAGCACACTCCAGAGGGGCAATGGCTTTAGATTTTTTGCAGATCCATTGTGACTTTCAACATACAGAGTAAATTTACTAGGAAAAATAGGGAAGTAGAAACAAGATAAATGAAAAAGGGAGGTGATAAAAAGAAAAGGCTACTAGCACTGGAGCTATAAATTAGCTCAATATAAATGGTTTTGACAATTTTGTGAAATTCCAAGTGATAACCATTTTTTTGTTGTGGTTCCTACTTTTTCTTCTACTTTAGAGCCTTTCTGTAACTCAAATACCACATTTCAAGTTGTGACTTCAACTGTCAATAAGGTTAAACTTTTACTTAAAATTATCAACAGTATTTCTGTCTCCTTTTATAACACTATTACAGGCATCTATTTAGAGTGTGAAACAGGACTCTGCAATAAGATATGTGTGTGGACACAAGTTCAAAAGTTCAGTCCCACCATGTTGCTAAAATTTAGAGAGAGGAAAACAGTTAAGTACCATTCATCAGTCATTTAAATTGGGTATATACTTAATGGAATTATGACAAAAGCCAATGTTCTTTTCTTTTCAAGAGTATTGTCATGTTCAATTGTAGAACCCTGTTAATGATATTCTACTCTTGTCATTCACTTCAGGAAATGTTACAATAAGCATTAGAATATGATTACTGTGTAATATAATAATTTTTGCTCCAAGCCCCATGTCAAGCCAGGCACACGTTTGACTTCAGGGCTGTGACTGTCACAAATCTCAGTCTTTTGATGTTCCAGTGCTGCTGAACTAGTTGAGAATACTTCATTTGGGATTTCAACCCTATGGCTGGCTAAAACACTAAAATTTATAAATAAAACTATATATAGTTGTTTGGAAACATGAACATCGTTTTCACTTATGAGCTGGGAAGAGAAGCCTTGGCACAGAGCCACATCCTTTCCTGGCATTACTTAGATGACCTTTAATGAGTTTGATCAGGGTATGAGTCACTGTTTCTGAGAATAGGAGGTCTTGCAGAGTGGTCACCTTGTTGGAAGGGAACTGAAGATGTAATTCCTTAGTCACACCTATATGATCTCAGCATCCACTGTGAAGATAATAGAAAAACTTCACAAAAATAAAATAATCCAAAACTCAATAGTTGAGCTGATAAATATTCCCTGTTTATCAAAGGTAAAATGCTTTATCATGAAATATGATATTCAGTTTTATATTTTATTTATCCATAAAGAACAAAAACTTTCAAGTTAGTCATTTCTGTTTTAGTTTTCTGAATGGCTTTTTTTTTTCATGGTTATGATGTTAGGTATATTTCAGCTTGCATTTCATTATGTAAGTGTTAGACTATAGGACCTGATCTGTCAATGTTGTTAGCAGAATAAAAGAAGGGGAAGGAAGGAAATGGAGTTGATGAATATTTAATAATGCTTTTAATCAGTCCCACCAAATAAACATTTCTTGTGTTGCTTTGCAAATGAGGTCCCACTATCATAGGAATTTGCAGATGGTAATTTTCTTTTCCCCAGTGATAATCTTAAGAGGTAGTTGGCCTGGTAAATGATTTTGTAATCAATAGTGAACTGTAGTGACTGAAAACTTTAACAAAAATAATATTGAAAAGTGTATTCTTTTTAAAAGTATATTCTTGCTGAAATTCCTATTAAAATATATATTTTACTTTTTCCTAAATTAATCACTTATTATAGGTACAATATTTTACATTTGGATAGTTTAGTTTGTATTATCCCTTATATATCCCTTAATCACTTTAGTTGGAACATTGAGTAGTTGTGGAAATCAGTGGCAACAATGAGAAATAGCAGCCACAGGACATATGCCATAAAGATATGCAGGGGCTTGGAGTGGGGGGGGAGAGAAAAGGGAAGGTACTACGGAAAGAAATTGACCAAATTATGTTACGTGCATGTACAAATGTACCATAATGAATCCCACTATTATATATTAAGTATAATGTACCAATAAAATTGTTAAAAGATCCTTTCAGTTTATAATTAAATTGGAAATGTTAATAAATTCTCTTTAATAAGTGATGGTAACACTTTCCAGAGGAAAATCCACTCTAATAGTACCTTTTTAAAGTAAATGTAAGCAAAAATAAACCAGAAATTCCTTGACTGAAAATAAGAGAGACTTTATGGAACATAAAATAGCATCTGTATCTAAGTATTTCGTCATCTGATCAACTGTCTTCAGGCTAACTGGAGATGTCACATTGGGTCTTCAGAGTCCAGAAACAATGAGAGAAAGATAATGTCTAAGTTTGTGCCTCCTTGACTCCCTTCACAGACTTAATTGTTACCTTAGCCAACTTAAAATACAATACCGAAATAGTGTTTAGTCTGGTTGGTGGGGACAGGGGAGGTGGTGACTGCAACATTCATACACTGAATATCAGCACTAAAAATGTTTGTTTCACAATATGTACTTTAAATTGTAGTAGCTATGACTTTTTCTAAATCACAGTTTTTCATCTAAGTTCTACTACCCAGGGATTGAGATAGCCTTCTGGGATTGGCTCTGGAGTTAGACCTAAGGTGTGCTAAACTGCAGCTTCCTGCACATTATTACAGATGGGAAATATTTCTCTGGGGGTACTTCTAAGCCAGATTGGTCAGGTGTGTAAATCTGCCAGAGAATAAGTCTAAATCTTTTCCAATATCCATGTTCTTTTTAAATATCCTGCAGTCTTCTTCTCAGTCTTTCAGATTCATTTTCCAGAAGTTTTCTGATGACTTTTGATTGGAAGACTTTAAAAAAATCCTAGGTTTTCTTCAAAGAATCACCACATTTACAGTTCTGCTCTGTTTTTATAGAATTTTCCATGAGTTCATCTCCTAGGTAGTTCCACCTTTCACCTCAATCAAGGAAAAGGCATCTACTATGGCATAATCCAAAATCCATACTCCCCAGAGAGGTTGGGCCCAGACATCTTGTGCTGTTCTGTTGGATTTGAAATTTTATCTTTCAGCAGTTAACAATTTAAAAGATAGACATATTTTCCCCTCCTCCTCTAACTATATATTTTTGAAGCCAATATAGCAGAGATTGAAGAGAAGTGAAACTTCTCTTTTAAAAATGTATTCTATAAAATCAGATTTATTTTAATTTCTTCTGGAAAATTCAAACAAATAGCCAACAGAGAAAGAGTCTGATTCCAAGAGGGCAATAGCTCACTAAGGTCCTTGTCAAAGAAGTTTATCCTAAACAAAACATTTAAAGTTTAGATAATGGATATGGAAAGACTCCTGTTAAAATGCCTAAGCATTTCTTTTGATCTTTTTTTTTTCAAAACAGATGGTTAGTTATAAAGTAAAAACTGTGAATTTTGTGGATAAAAATTGGTGCTGAACAGCTAACTTTTTTAAAATATGCTTTCTTTTTTAGAGCAGTTTTAGGTCCACAACAATATTCAGTAGAAGGTGCAGAGATTTCCCATAAAATCTGTATCTTCACATACATGCAACCTCCTCCACTATCAATTTTCTGCACACTTGCTAGAATTGATGAACCTATATTGACACATTATTATTACCGAAGGGTTCACTTTGGATATAGTGCATTCTATGTGTTCCAACAAATGTATGTCATACTTTGTATGATTATAATATCATACAAAGTAGTTTCAATGCCTTAAAAATTCTCTATGCTCTGCATATTCATCACTCACCCACAACCCATGGCAACCACTGATCCTTTTACTGTTTCCACAGTTCTTCCTTTTCTAGAATATCATAAATTATATAGAATGTAGTTTTTTAAGATTGGTTTCCTTCACTTAGTTTTATACATTTAAGTTTCCTTCATGTCTTTTCATGGCTTAATAGCTCATTTCTTCTTAGTGTTGAACAATATTCCACTGTCTATATGCACCACAGTTTATCTCTTCATCTACCAAAGTACACCTTGGTTGCTTCCAAGTTTGAGCTATTGGAATAAAGCCTCTGTAAACATCTGTGCGCAGACTTTTGTGTGTATATGCATCATACATAAAAGAGTGGCAATAAAGCACTGAATACCCCCTTTCTGTTCCTAGAAACCTCGTCAAGGTAAGAGAACAATGAGAACGAGCCTGGGATGGAAAGTCTAGATCCATCTTATCTTGGAGGAAACTGGCTTTCTCTTACAAACACCAGGATCTAGGGCAAGTTAGTGCTCTCTGTAGAAAACTACTTTTTTGCACATGAGCCAGGACAGTTGCTCTTTGGGACACTGATCATATAAGCAAATTAATCAGCTAATACTGATAATGTACTGCTTCTGAAGCCTAGCATACAGAACCCCTCTATGGGTGGAGACAGTCACAGAATTGAGGTTCACTATGGAAAGCCTACATGTCACTTTTCCAGCAAGCCACCTCTGGACAAAATGCTTTGAGGGAGAGGAGGCACTGGTAAGCAAAGTATCATGAGGGATGAAGGTGCTATCTGTCAGCCTCTGGCCACTTCTCAGAGCAGTTACTGATCTCCTATGAACTTTATCCAAGAAATCATATGTTTTCCCTGAGTCTCTGGGCACTTTGTTTGGCCTGTTACAATCCCACTGTCCTGGCACACCTGGGCTTTGGACATGACAGGATGTAAGTTTTCAGATTATTTGAGTATGTCAAAGAATATGATTTCTGAATCATATGATAATATGTTTAGTTTTTTTAAAAAAACTACTAAATCTCTGATGTGTGTGCCATTTTTCATTCTTTCCAGTAATGAGAGTTCCCATTGCTTCCCATCAGTGCCAGCATTTCAGTTGGTTAGTGATTTGCATTTGGCCTTTTTAATTGGTGTATAGTGGTATGTCATTGTTATTTTAATTTGCAATTCGCAAGCACTGTGATGTTCAGCATATATTTATATGTTTATTTTCCATCTGTATATCTTTTTGGTAAGATGTCCATTTAGATCTCATCCCTATTTTTAACTGGGGTTTTATTCTTTACTGCTGAGTTTTGAGAGTTGTTTGTATTTTTTTTTTCAGACTTCTTTATCAGATATGTCTTTTGCAAACACTTTCTCTACATCTGTGATCTGTCTTTTCATTCCCTTAACAGTGTATTCTGCAGACTTTTAAAATTTTTAATGTAGTATAGTTTATCATTTATTTGTTCTATGAATCATACCTTTGGTGTACCACCAGAAAGTCATCTCCATGATGTTAGGTGATCTAGTTACCTTCTGTAAGGTTTAGAGTTTTGCATTTTATGTCTAGGACTTGATCAATTTTAATCCACTTTTTCAAATACTATAAGTTTTCTATCTAGATTCATTTTTTTTAAAACACGAATACCTAGTCATTCTACCACCATTTGTTAAAGACTATCTTTGCTTCATTATATTGTCTTGGATTCCTTCGGCAAATATCAGGTGACTTTTTTCCTGGGTCTATTTGGGGACTCTCTGTCCTGCTCTACTGATGTTTCTACTTAATCTTTCATTGATGCTGCACTGTCTTGGTTACTATAGCTTTATAGTACATTTTGAAATACAGCATTGTTAGCCCTTCATATTTGTTCTTCCTCAATATTCTTCTGGCTCTTCTTGGTTTTTTTTCTCCATCTAAATTTTAGAATTAGTTTGTCAATATTGATGAAATACCATGCAGTGATTTTGATTAAAATCGCATTGATTCAACATTTCAAGTTGGAAAGGTCTTGTATCTTGATAACATTTGGTTTTCCTATGTATAAACATGGAATATCTTTCTATGTAGCCAATTCTTTGGGCTTCATCAGAATTTGTAGTTTTCTTTGAGTAGACTTTGAGTATATTTTGTTAAATTTACATTTCAGTGTTTCACTTTCAGAGTGCTAATGTACAAAGGTATCATCTTTTAAATTTTAAATTCCAATCCATTCCAAGTCCTGTTTTGAAGAACAGAATTGACTTTTATATATTAATCTTGTATATGACAACCTTTTATAGCCATTTAGTCATTCCAGGGGCTTTTTATGTTGATTATTTAGGATCTCTATAGATAATTTTTTCATCTGTGAACAAAGACAGTTTTATTTTTTTCTTATTATATTAATGAAGATTTATAATATGATGTGAAAAAGGAGTACTGAGAGGGAATAGGCTTACTTTATTCCTGATTTTAATGAAAAAGCTTCTGGTTTCTCACCCAAAATATGGTGTTAGTTGTAGGATTTTATAGATGTTATCAAGTTGAAGAAGTTCCCTATTATTCATTTTCTAAGAGGTATTAAAATCATAAATTAGTATTATATTTTGTCAAATGCTTTTTCTTTATCTACATTGTGTTTCTTCATTAGCCTATTGATGATATGGATTACATTAACTAGTTTTTGAATGTTGAAACAGCCTTTTATACTTAGCATAAATCCCACTTGTTCTAGAGGACTTTTTTCTTGTGATATCATTGTTTGGTTCTGGTTTCAAGGTGATGTTGACTTCATAGAATTAGTTAGGAAAGGTTCCTTCTGCTTATATCTTCTGGAATAGATTATAGAGACTTGAATAATTTCTTCTTTAAAGGATTGGAAAAATTTGCCAGTGAGCTTATGCAGGCCAAGTGCATTTTTTGAACAACAACTTTGATTGAATTCTTTTTTTAATATTTTTTTTAGTTGTAGTTGGATACAATAATTTTATTTTAATGTGGTGCTGAGGATCGAACCCAGGGCCCTGTACATACTAGGCTCTACCACTGAGCCACAACCCCAATTCGTTTAATAGACATAGGCATATTCAGAGAGATTAATTTTTTCTTGTGTAAGTTTTGGCAAATCGTGTCTTGCAAGGAAATGGTCCATTTCATCTAGGTTATCATATTTGTAGTCATCAAGTTTTTCATTTCTTTATTGTCTTTTTAATATCCATGTGATATTTAGTGATGGTTCTTATGCAACTTATGTTAATAATGTGTATCTCCCTCTTTTTTCTTTCCCTGGATATAGGCTTATCAATTTTATTGATCTTTTCAAAGAATCAGCTTTTACTTTTCTTCTCTATTGCTTTCTTGCTTTTAATTTCATTGATTCCTGATGTTATTTTTATTATGTCTTTTTAAATTTCCGCTTCATTTGGCATTAATTCATTCTTCTTTTTTCTTTTTCTGTCGGTCCTAAACTGTATGTTCAGACTAATGATTTTAGATCTTTCTTCTTTTCTAATATTCATATCCATCGTTACAAATTTTCCTCTATGCACTTATTTTGCTTCATTCCACAAATTTTGATAACTTGTGCCTTTGTTTTTATGTAGTTCAAATATTTAAAAATTTTTTGTTTAAAGTATTTGATACACGTGTAATTTAGAGATGTTTCATATAATCTCAAAGAGTCTTTACATAATCATCAGCTATTTTTCTATTGTTGATTCTTAGTTTAATTTCATTGTGGTCTAAGAGCAGAAACTGCGCAATTTCAATTTTTTTTTTCATTTGTTAGGGTATTTTTTCCCAACCAGAATGTGACTATCTTGGTGAATATTCTGTATCATCTTGAGAAGAATGTGTAAACTGCTCCTGTTGGGTAAAGTAATCTACAGATGTCAATTATATCCAGATGGTGCTATTGAGTGCAACTACCTCTCAACACATTTTTATCTGCTAAATATTTTATTTTTATGAGTTGATACAATGACAGGAAGCTGATTAATGTACCTTATCTCTGAGTAATTTCTTTTGGCATTTATTACAAGGTGAGTCTATGGTGCAACACATTTATTCAATATTTGTTTTGGCATGTCTTTTTTCTTCTTGACTTTTTAAGGGTAATTTCAAAGGATACAGAATTCTATATTGATTTTTTTCTTTCAACATTTCATATACTTGATTCTGTCTCTTCTTAATTGTGGTTTCTGAGAATATGTTTATTATAATTCTTATCTTTACTTTTCTATAAATAACTTGTTTCCAACACATATCACGTCACTTCCTTCCTGATTTTTTCTTCATGTTTAATTTTCTGCCAGTTTGCCTATGATATGCATAGGTACAGATTATTTTGTTTATATTTGTCCTGCTTTGTGTTCTTGGAGTTTCTTGAATCTATGGTTTGGTGTCCAACTTTCATTTTGAGAAAATTCTCAGTCATTATTACCTCTAATATTGCTCCTATTCTTTTTTCTTTTTTCTCACATTCACATTATGTATATTTACACTTACTAAAATTGTCCCATGGTTATTAGATATTAGTTTAATACAGTCTTTTTTTTTTCTTTTGGTTTTGCAGTTTTTGAAGCTTCTCTTAACACGTTCTCAATACCAGAGATTCTTTCTTCAGCCATGTCCAGTCTGCTAGTAGGCTCATTGAAGGCATTCATTTCTATTACAGTGATTTTTAAAAATTCTCTAGCATTAATTTTTGATGCTTTTGTAGAATTTTTATTCCTGATTACATTACCCATTTGTTCTTGTAAGCTGTCTTTTTTATCCATGACCCCATTTACATCTAAATTATAATAGTTTTAAATTTCTAATCTGATATTTTCAACATCTTTGTTATAGCTGAGTCTAGTTCTGATGCTAGTTATGACTATTCAAATTATGCTTATTGTCTTTCAAAATTCCCAGGATTTTTAAATGGAGACTCAGAGATGATATACTGAGTAAAAGGAACTTCACTGGATAAGCCTTTAGAAATACGGTATTAAGGTATATGGAGAAGGAAAGTGTTTTATAGTTCTTTGATTAGGTCTCAAACATTTAATGAGCCTGACTCTCTGGTTCGTGAACTGGAAAATTCTCAGCCTCTTTTTGTTCATTAGGAAAAGATGACTAGAGTGAGCTGATTTAACTGTTTCCCTTCACACAGTTGTTTAAGCTCCAAAATAGAGAATAGATAGATAGATAGATAGATAGATAATAGATAGATAGATGGAAAGAATACAACCAATTGTTTATGATCTGGTAAAATAGCTTCTCTTGAGAGAAGGACTTCTTAAGAAGAACAGAGTTCTCTGGTGTATATCAAAATGGTTGTTACCTTTCTCCTTTCCCTGCTAGAAATGTTATGGGATTTTTTTCTCTAATATCATGTGAACTGTGAAAACATGGTCTAGTTCTTGGGGATAAATCTTACAGAAGTGGGATGGACTTCCCTCTGATTAGATCCCCCTGGAAGACTTAACTATCTTATCCACATTAAGCCTGAAGTAATTGAATTCTAGGTCAGGCTTTCCTATCCTGGCACTGGTTCCTGGGAAGGTTTCTGCCTGTAGATTTCTATTTGGTATGTTGTGATTCCCTGTATTCACCTGTCTCTCAAATTTTGGAGGCAAATTACCTATACCTTCACTTCTCTGATAGTGAAAAAAAGAGTTGTGGATTTTTTAGATTATTCTTTTTCCTTGCTGGTATGGAGTGATGACTTCTAAGCTCCTTAAAATCTAGCTTTGTGTTCCTTCAAAGTGGGACTAAAATTTAGAAGGGTTTTTGAACAATTAAGTATAAGTGATGTTTCCCTTTTATTTTACAATTCCCTTAAGAGAAAAAGTCCATCTTCAAAGCTGCCATCCTGTTTCATATACTTTTTTCCTCTCAGATTTTTATAAAATCTTCTTTATAAGATTATTTGAGTGAAAGTGATGAAGGCAAGTTTTAGTAATGGATCAGTAGATTGCTAAAATTCTCACCCATTCTTTAGAACTCTTTCTCTTTGTGCAAAAGAGGGAAATTTCTTTTGTTTAAAATTTTCCATTTGTAGGATGGAAATTTATTCATTCTTTCCTAATTTATTGAGTGATATTTCATTGTTTAATTCTGAACATTTTATCAAACTTATATTGACTTTGAATCATTCAAATACTTTAATGAACCATTTTTTAGTCTAATATTCTTTAATCCAATGAAATGTATATACCAGATGAAAGTATGTTCCATTAATGATTATTAGTGATAAATAGAAAATAAAAGATGCTTTATATTTGGATAGCATATTAACTGGCACATAGTTCCTGTATAAATCATCATCAGAGAGATTATGGAAATGTGGACAATAGCAAATTTTCAGGAAGCATACCTTTAGTAATTTTACATGACTCACTTTCCTCCACTCCAACATCAGATAAGATAATGAGTACTTATAAAAACTTTGTGATAATGACACGAAATCATATGTGTCAAGAGTTTGAAAATGCGTATACTATGTAATGACCACTTAATGTATGATAATTAGCATTTACAATGGCAATTAATATAATTATACTTGGGTTGGTTAAGAGATCAGTGGTGAAACATAGAGAGGCCTGAAGACTTAGGCCTAGAAAGATGAAACTCTTAGATATCTGCTTACTTAATAAATATTTATTACTTATGAAACACTGTATTCTATGCAGGTGGTGTAAATAACTTTGATGTTATTGTATTGTTTAAAAAGATATATGTAGGCCCAGTGTGGTGGTGCACACCGCAACTCAGGATGCTGAGGCAAGAGGGATAAGAATTTGAGACCAGTTTCAGCAACCTAGTGAAGTCCTTAGAAACTTAGCAAGTTCCTAGCTCAAAATAAAATAGAAATAGGATGTAGCTCAGAGGTAAAGTGCCCCTGGATTCAATCCCCAGTACAAAAATAAATAAATAATAAACAGAAGAAAGAATTAAAAGAAAAGAGGAAAAATCTACTCTGAGAGCATTGAGGGGGATTAATTAATAATGTTCAGATGACTTCAGAGAGGAAAAAATATTGTCATTTGAACTCTAGAAATATTCAAGACTACTAGGGAAAGAATGCATAGAAGATAAAAGGAGACATTCCTAAGAGAGACAGGCTAAGCAAGAGGTTGAGGGATGAAAGTAGTTGGTATCTTAATGAAATAATGGATTGATAGAAATTCCTTACTGGACACCAGAGTATAGAGGGGAAATGGTAAGCAGTGAGTCTGGAAATGTCCTGAGGACACATTATGAAGGATTTTTAGTGCTTTGCAAAAAGAGATTATGCTTTTACTGAAGAAAATAGAAAGTTAATTGAGAGTCCCCTGTGGATCCTTCTACTGATCAGTCATTGGTTGACTTATTCATCCATTTAACAAATATTTATTAAAATTACCAAGTACCAGTTTTATTCTAGGTTCTTGGACTGGAGCAGTAAGTACAAGACAAAATGCCTTGAGAAAGCAGACAATAAGGAAGAAATGAAGGCACAACCAAAAACACACAGTTATAGATGATAGGAAATGCTAATATAAGAAAATAAATCAGGGAATAGAGATTGGGAATGTTGAAGGGAAAGCTGGAACTTAAGTTATGAGGACCTAAGAGGCCATTGGTTAGAAGATGATATGTGAACCAAACCTGGAGGAGGAATGAATATCGTGTGGATATCCAATGAAAACAGCTAGGGCAAAAGGTGCCTGGCATAGTCAAGGAGCAGCGAGAAGGTCAGAATTGCAGAAGCAGAGTAAACAAGGGAGAAAGAAGAAAAAAATAAGGCAGAAACAGGAATTGGGTGGCAATGAAAATCACAAAGGGCCTTGTGGGCCATTTTTAGAACTTTATTTTAGAACAGAAACCAAAATGATCTATTCCTACTTTTAAGAAAGGAATCCTGTGTACATGTGGAGAATAAACCATGGGATGAAGCTGATGAAGGCCTAGAATTAGGGAGGAGAGTTTGGACATGGCTGAGATAACCTGGCAAGAAAGAATAATGGCTTGGAGCAGGGCAGTAGGAGAAGAAGAGGCAATAGGCTAGTGTTCTAGAAATACATTAAAGAGCCACTGAGATTTCCCAATGGGTACCCCTGAATAGGAGGTATTAGAGAAAGTATGGATATCAGCCCTTGGATTTTTAGGCCCTTTGATGTTGCTTCCTTGTCTCTTGCATACACTCCTAGCTCAGGGCTTTTACATTTATAGGCAATATATCTGCAAGATGTTACTTCTTACTTGGCTTACTTCTTGGCTTGGTTCACATGTTATATTTTAACCAGTGCTTTCTTTGACCATCCTAACTAAAATTGTCCTTCTCTCTTCAAAGCAAACCTAACTCTGGTTAGATTTCAACAACTCCTTACTTCACCCAGGAATAATTTGTTCTAGGCACTTTAAAATATGCACAATCTTTGAGAAAGGAGAGTAGTCTGATTTAATCATTCAGTAACAGCAAGAAAATTATCAGGCAATATAAGATAGTTTGGGGACCAGAGACTGTAAATCAGGGTGAGTCTTCAAAATTGCCCCTACATTATATTTCCTTTTTAAAATAAACATCCTTTGGCATGGTACTCTATCAGTCTACGGAATAAAAATTATTTTCATATGCTGTCTTCCAGTGAGAAATTTATGTATTTTCTCAGTTTAGGAATGCCTTCCAACTCTTAAACTTTTTCAGTATTTAAATTTATTAAATGGATACATATATGTAGTAAATAACCACAAAAACAAATCACTACATAAGAAATTGCATCTTATTTTCAAATTGCATCTTATTTTCTCCAAGTCTGTCTTCTTTTCTCCATTCTTTTCCTCCCTTCTTTGCCCCGGCCCCACCACCTTGTTTTGCCTTGGCTTTTTGTAGCAAATAGTTACAGATTCTACAAAATGGGAAAACATACAGGGGCAAATTAGTATCCCTAAAGCACCAGATAAGTTCTTGTCTTCTGTGAAACAGTGACTCTCAGGGGTGGCTGCAGATTTTTGTAGTTTCCATCAAGAAATGCTGCTGAGGCTCTTCATCTGTATGCACCACTGAAAAATATTTTTACCATTGATTTTCCTCCAGCATTGATCTACCACCTGACGCCATCAATAATGAGGTTTGTCGGCTGATATCTTAGCCTGTCTGAAATTTTTCTCCTTTCCTTTTTTTTTTTTTTCCTGAAAGAAGAGGAGCTGGTAGTAAAACAGGAAGAAAAGTTGAAAAATTGAACTAGGGAATTTGCAACCAAGCATTGACTTCACTGAGTCATTCTTCCCCACTCGGCTTCCTCTCTGCATCTCTTCTATTACTTTATTACTTGGTTGCAAGTCTTCCATAGGGTTGGCCTCCTGAGTACTGTTATTTTTCAGTTTGGTATGCATTGGAATGCAAATTAAATGAGACAATTATCTGTGGTAAAGTGTTTTCTCAATGCTGGAAGAATGTTTTTTCTTTTGCTTCTCTTAAAAATCTGAAGGCATCTAAAAAGCTGATTCAACTAAGTACTTAGTGAGAAACCAATTCTGTAAACTATGCCACTTGCATTTATTGAAGTTAGCCCATGTTTGGGCCTAAAGGGAGAATTTTCTGAAACACATGTCTATTTCACTGTGGCAGAATGCTTCCCTTTATAAAGCAATAATATGGGGGAAAAGTAGAAAGTGGATAGTCAGCATTCCCAGATCCCCTGTAAAATAAAATGGAAATGTACATACCCTTCTGTCAAGGCCTTGATCTTGGACAAAATTATATACCAAACAACTGGCAAGGCACGTTCTGAGGGATACATATACATTATTATGCATGAACTTAACAAAGTATTGATCACTCTAAGTGGAACAGATGGAAACAGCCATTTTTCTGGATTCAGGATATTGAATTATGAGAGGTCAGGGAAAAATTCTCACTGACAGGTCAAAACAAAATTATTTAAGAAACAATATAAGATAGCAATGATTTTATGTATGACATATCTGGTTGTTTTTGCCTCCACACATTTTTTTAAGGATTTGCAAACATAATAGATGACTGACATTGAAAACATTGATTTGAAATTAAAAAATCTCTGTTATTTCACCTTTTATTAAAATTATTTATAACATGTATTTTAATTCATTATATGTAGTGATAACAAAATGTTTTCCATATATTCATTTTATCTTCTTATTAGTTATTAATATAACAACATTTTTGTACTTTTTACATGTGTAAAACTCAAATACTTTCGTATGTAGTATATCCTCGTATTGCTCTATGTGAAAGATTTTCCACTTCTTCCCCAAGTTGTACAATATATAAACTAGACAGAAGTATACTGTGGCCCTGATCTATTCAGAAATATTAGTTAATAATAGTGTATTCAGACGTTTAACTTTTTACAAACTGCTTGATTGCTCTCTACATTGGCATTGCCTTCCTACTCTCCAATTTTTGCTGGCATTTTATGTGATCTTTCTGACATTTTGCATTCATATAAGCCTGTGCTATATAGTCCTTATGTCTTTTGCCCAAAGCAAAATCATCAAATTTCAGGAAAATCAGGAATGAGGAAAAGGGTTTAGAAACTACTCAGAAGGATTCTTCTTTTTATGGAAATTCTGATAAAAATTATATGTAAGGTTTAAAGATCATGTGGCTAAATAAACACATAGTCAGGGTCAAAGAATGTTTTAAATTTCATTAATGACAGCTCTTGAGAGTGTTTCAATAGGATCATTGGCTGAGAGATATGAAAGTTTATGGTGAGGCAAAGACTATGATGTACAGAAAGTTGTGCACATAGTCTTCTAAGAGCTGATTGCTAAATTTTAAGGATTTGGTCAGGCCACTTATTAAGTATGGCCTTGACTGAAATGTAAATTGCATGAATTCACAGTTAAATTAGGAGAAGGTACTAAATACTCATGAATCATGACTTCCCAATGATTTTCTATATTTTTTTTTATTAATTATACCCTTGAGATCATGTGTTTTGTGTCTGAGAATAAATACAAGATAGTATCTGGTGGAAGTGACACATAAAGCTGTGTTACCTTCTGTGCACTGCTTTCCCATTCTGTGTTGTGATATTAGGTCAGTGGCTTGGAATTAGTCATAACAGAGACATGTACAGCCTGACAATCAGAAAATGCTATAAATCAGGCTTTTTGTTTGTTTTTCAAAGGTTCAAATGTTAATTGGGCATTTGCTGGGTTACCTCTACATAAAACATTTGAGGAAGGCCACTTTAAGGAAAAGAAAACCATTGACAGCTAAGCTAAGCAATGACTGATAAAGGAAGGTCAAGGCCACACAGGCTGGGCAGAAGTTATCTAGTGTGCTTTTCTCTGGGGGAATACTGCTGGATGTTGAACCCAGGGTCTTTGCTAAGCATACACTTTTCCACTGAGATACAGTCCTAACCCCTAGTGAATATGCTTGTCAAAATAATATATCCCATAAACAAGCAGAAGTAGAAATAGCAGAAAGTGTTGAGTTGATTTCTTTGGCTTTAGGATCTAGGCTAGAGGGTTGAGAGTGGTTGAACAGGTTGTAAAGAGTAGTGAATCCAAGAGTAAACCAATGTACTACAAGAAAAGGGTGGTTTGGAAGCAGAAACCTCAATGAGATGGAAGTCTGGGTATACCTGAGACAATCCAGAGGAAGATACAAAGGATGCAGAACTGTAAGCAGATAATAGGGTTTTAGAATTTAGTATTTAAAAATAGAGCTATTTCTTGACCCTTCAGTGTATTGGCACTCAGGAGTTTACACAAATTATGTAAATAAGTATAGAATAAAAGTTGATATATGGAATTAGGGGAAGTCAAGAGTCACTAATTTGGGTGCTAAGTATAACAAGGATGATAGCAGTAGCTGGGGTAGAGATCGGAGGATGAGGAAGGAGTTGGAGTAGAAAGCTGCCTTGAGTTGGAATAGAGAGCTCTGGAGTTCCTGGTGTTCATGATAATATTTCAGTGAGAAGGCTTTCTTTGGCCCTACCCAGGTAGGGCTCCTTTATCAGCCACTTACCCTTAGGTAATAGCTGCTCTGACTATAATTGGAGTGTACAAGGAAAAAATATTTTAATGTAAAAACTTGTTTAGTGTCTTACAAAATAAAATTAGATTAACATTCTATAGACTTTTTGGTAAAATTGAGACACATTTGTGCTAGTGAGTTTGGGACAGTGGCAGGATGTCTTGTTTTAAAGGTATTTACTTTTTCTATCCACTGATTCCCTACCACTCAGAGGACACAGCACATAATTTTTTTTTCTTCTGCTCTTTCGCATGTTCATAAACACGTAAGGCAATAGTTGCTGCTTATTTTTGTCTCTCAGATTCTTACGTGTTTTCAAGTTATTGATATTGCAGCACAGTTTTCAGAATTTATTTTAGTATTTATTATGTCTCACTCCTTTTACTATTCCCTCTAGGTGTCATTTCCCTCTTCCATCTTTAGAAAGAACATCATATTGAGCTCCGTAAAGCATTAGCTCTCAATTTTGCCTTTTCTTTTTGATACAAAGAGTATATATAAAAATCATTTTATCCTTCGGTATCACATCTTCTTATAACAGTTTCTGCTATTATTTTTCTGCCAATGTTTTGAAAGTACACTCTTAGCTCATATTTCTTAATGATGTACTCTTCAAAATGTGGGTGACATCATTGAACATATGTAATAATATTTCTAAAATCATTGAGATATTCTACTTAAAAGACTGGCAGCAGTCAGGTATAGTGGCACAATTCTATAATCCTAGTGAATCCTAAGACTGATGCAGGAGGATCACAAGTTCAAGGCCAGCCTCCACAACTTTGTTAGATGCTGTCTCAGAATAAAAAAATAAAAATAAAAAAAGGGCTGGAGATGTAGCACAGTGGTAAAGACGCCTGGGTTCAATCCCCAGTACCAACATAATATAATAAGAGCAGTAGTAGTAAAATAAAAAATGAAATGACTAGAAGTATATGTATATGATATAGAGCAGGACTTCAATAAATAACACCTAGAAGATCATTTGTTCTGTAATCTTCTATAAATATGCTAAAATGTCATAGTATCTATAGATGTAATATCTAAAATTTGAATAAGATTACCAATATGCTGCCAGTCTAAAAAGTTTTGAATCTTGAAATGAGTAGGTAGTGTATACATTTTAGAATCCTTAAAAGCACTTGTGAGACTCAAGAAATGTCTACATAGAAAACAATCAACTGTTAGTGGAAAAGGAAAGGTGTGGAAATGGCACTCTTCTAATATTCTAGGTGTGATAGCCATCACAGCTGAATTGGTAATGCATTTTTGTATAAAGGATATTCTGCTTTATTCTTTCCTCTGGGAAAAATATTCTATTATCTCTACCAAGTGATTAAACTATAGGTTTTTATTTTTGAATCTTTTTTTTTGAAATTATAAAATGTTTCCCTGCCTCAAGATTATCACTTTTAAACTTAATAACTTTAAAACCTAATAACTGTTATTGATCTTACTAAAATATCTTACTTTCTGCTCTAGTATTGCTCTCTGCAAGATTAAAATCTTAATGGGGCATAATAAAATATATTTCCTCCTCTCATTTCAGAGAGCTGCTAAGATAATCATCATGTTCTGTTGGTCAGTTTATTTAATGTTATTAGAGATGACTTGTTATGCATGTGATATTTTCTCTTATGTCTGCTCTTATCATCAAATATTACTTTGATATTATAAATTATTATGGAGGTTTATACATAATTGGTGCCATAATAATGCTTTTTGAGAGGCTGAGAAATAATATGCACGTTTACTTTTCCGTTAAAATAAATCATCATTGAAACTTGGGTTTCATATTGTTTGTGCAAAAAAATGAAAATTAATCATATGTTTTATAAGAATATTTACCACAGTCTGTGTACAATTGAACTGGCCATTAAAAAGCAGATCTATTTGTTTTCTATGTCTTCTACTGACAAAAATGGCATGAATTCTTTGTGGATTTATTTCAAGTACATAAGGTAAATTACTGTATTTTTAAGATTAACTGCATTTTTAAAAATACTTTTTTAGTTTTAGATGGACACAATACCTTTATTTTATTTGTTTATTTATATGTGGTGTTGAGGATCAAACCCAGGGCCTCACACATGCAAGGCAAGAGCTCTCCCACTGAGCCACAACCCCAATCCCAAGATTAACTGCATTTTTAATGGGAGTGTATCCAAAATTTTGAAATAGAAAAATGACTGATTTTCCCCACGTGAAAACAACAATTAAAAGCTATTGACTAAACTTGCTTTTAAATGTGTAAAAGAATCTGTAGTTTTTGCTTAAAGACTGTTAGTTTCTGTGATATTTTGGAATATCTAAGCTTCTTTTACAGAAAACAGTCTTTTACAAAAGTATCTAATCCCATTCTAGTGGTGGTTGCTAGGAGAACATTGGATGCAAATTGATCAGTAAACATCTAGCAGCCAGCTACCTGAGGGGAATGGGAGTGGGAGAGACTCAGAAGCTGGCCAGCAGGGAAACTGCTGATGGAAAAATGCCAGTCAAGAGCTTTTTTATACATACCAGTTGCATCACACTGTGATCTGATCTTTTCTTTTCTTTCTTTCTTTCTTTTTCCCCCTATCATTCTTGTAGGTAAGGAGGGGGGAATATCAGAAAAAAAAAATAGAAAAACAAATGAGGTCTTTCCAGAGAAGGTGAGCTTTATTTATTTTTTATTGAACTTTGACAAGACAGCAAGGATTGGATTAATTAATGAGTGAAGATTAGTGAAACTGGTGTAGGTTCTATACTACTACCTAAATATTCATACTTAAAACTTTACATCATGTATTCTATTTGAAAATAATGTTTCCATAAATAACAACAAAACAGTTCAGGTGTGAAAAATGGTCTTCCTTATCCTGAAATTCACCTTTGAAAAAGATCCTACAATATTGGAGGAAGAATGAATCATAACTACCTTGCTGTTTAAAAATTTGAATTTTACTTCAAAATATCAACAAAATAAGAATATATTTGTTTATTAAATTTTAATTCAATTATGACAAATTATGTAATTTTAATGTATTCTTTTGGTTATTGGTGGAATACTCATCTATGAAATTCAAGTATCAGTCCTGGTTAAGCTGAAGAAGTTTGAAAACCAGGAACAGTTATCTGCATATATGGGACCTGAAGTTTGCCTTAATTCCTAACCTTCACTTCTTTCATTTTTTTTAACTATTGAAGAAAATTGAAAGTGAAACTATATACACACTTTTACTTTGCAACAAATTGAGAAGGATGTAGATGCTTTAGACTGATAAATATCTATGAAAATACATCAACTCCCCTCTTCTCTCTCTACCCCATCTACTGTAATTCATTTCTCTCCTAAAGGTAGCAGAATACAACAGTTACTAATAGGGCATTGTGTAAAAATGTAGATGTGTAACCGTCGTGATTCTGCAATCTGTATTTGGGGTAAAATTGGGAGTTCAAAACCCACCTGAATCAAATGTATGAAATATGATATGTCAAGAGCTTTGTAATGTTTTGAACAACCAATAAAAAATAAATAAATAAATAAATAAATAAATAAATAAATAAAAACATACTTATATAAGAACTTAAAAAAAAAAAGAAAATACATCAACTCAATAGAGTAGAGAGGGGGGAACCTGGAGGGAGGAAGGAAGAGAAAGGGGAAGTATTAGGGACTGAATTAAAGCAAATTATATTCCATGCTTTTATAATTATATCAAAATGAATCCTAAAGTTATGTATAACTAAAAAGAATTAATAAAATAAAAAATTAATATATAAACATAAAAAGTATAAAGGAAATGCATAAAACATGTTTATTAGTTGTACATAGACTCACTCAAATATTTTTATAAAGAGAAAAAAATGGTGTGGGTAGAGTTTATTATTTTTCTAGGGAAAACCTTTAAAATTTACTATAAAGAAGTTGAAATTTTATATGTCTTACCTTTTAAATGATTTTCACATACACATATGATGTGAATTTTAATCTAATTAGCAGCTAAGTCATGAATTCTCTTTAGAATCTTGCCATACATTATGCTTGATTAGTTTCAAGATAGTAAGATTATTTCTCTCTTTTATAAAATTCTGATTTAATTTGCAGGTCCATTTTTAAGTTACCTGGCAACAATTTACATAAAACATTATCATCTTTTACTTTCAGTCTTCTTTTGTAAGATTCAGGATAAATAATCTACCCATATGTAGAGTAAAATACATAACCGGTATGGATGCCAGGGTCTATGAGCTCAACTTTGGGGATCACGTCCCTGACCCCAAGAAAATTGCCAACTGTTTTCTGCATTCCCATTAAAACAAACACATGAAACAGTTAGTAGAGATGACACATTTTTGGAATAGAGCATGTCCTGGAGGTATCTGGAAACAAGAGTGTTTGGAAACAAGAGTATTCTATAGGAACCAAGCTGGAGGTGAACATGATGAAGGCTGAAGGAGCAAGAGGAGTGTCTGGAGGAAGCTGTAGAGCCTTATAGCTATGATTCCTTTCACAATTAAGTATTGGAAAAGCAACTGATATTGATTTGCTTTCCTAGGATTTTGCAAATAATATTGAACTTACTCATTTGTTGTTATGTTAACACAGCATCTATTCAAACAGAGATAGCTTTACACAAGAAAACTAAGTAATGATTGTGCTTAATAAAACGCAATTATGATATGTTAAAATATATGAATTATATATGTAGTGAGGTCCAGCTGTGGAAATTATATCTACACAAGCACAAGCAGTTTGTAATCAAAGGTAATGGGAGAGTTCTTTTAATAATATTTTATTGAACTACTACTTACCTAAATTAATTATCTTTCAAAATAATGTCATTACTATTGTTTTCAAATACATGTGTAAAAAGATAACAGAAAACTGAAAAATTGTAACACCTAAGTACTGAACTAAGCTTCTTTAGTACCTCATATAATAAACACACACATACATTATTACTAGACTTTTATTTTACCTATTTTTTTAAGGGAAGGCTAGTTTATCTTAGTGCTGAAATTCTCTTATATTTGACCATATGAAATTAGTCTTTATTGAGTGTTGTAATCTGGATATAATAACAATGTGTATATGAAATTTATTTGTCAGGAGGTTTATGATATCCATGTATAGTCCATATTTATTTTACTGTAAACTCTCTCTAGGGTGCTGGTGCCTCACAGGCACTGCCTCAAACTTTCCAAAGTCTGAACTTTCCTATATTTGATTCTCCTACAATGTGTCTCACAGAGTTTAGTGACATAACACTTTACCTAGGTCTGCAAAATAGGTGTTTTGGCATCCTGCTTAATCAACATCTCTGAGAGCCATTTGATCTCCATTTTATATTGCACACTTCTGAATTCAAAACTGTAGTGGTTAGCCAGGCGCAGTGGTGCACACCTGTAATCCCAGTGGCTCCAGAGGCAGAGACAGGAGGATTGCAAGTTCAGAGCCAGCTTCAGCAATGGTGAGGCCATAAGCAACTCAGTGAGACGCTGTCTCTAAATAAAATGTAAAAGTAGAGGATAGGAAAGTCAGCAGAACACAACAGACACTAGTATGGCAATATGTAAATCAATGGATGTGTAACTGATGTGATTCTGCAATCTGTATATGGGGTAAAAATGGGAGTTCATAACCCACTTGAATCAAAGTGTGAAATATGATATATCAAGAAATTTGTAATGTTTTGAACAACCAACAATAAAAAAATAAATAAATAAATAAATAAATAAATAAATAAAATGTAAAACAGGACTGGGGATGTGACTCAGTGTTTGAGGGCCCCTAAATTCAATTCCCAGTTAACACCCCCCAAAAAAAGAAAAACACATACAGACAAAAAACTATAGTGGTTAATTTTATGTGTCAATCTGATTGGATTATGAGATGCCAAGACATTTGGTCAAACCTTATTCTGCCTGTTTCTGTGAAAGCATTTCTAGATTAATATTTGAATTGGAAGATTGATGAAAGTGGATTGCTTCCCTAATGTGGGTGCTCCCATCCGACCACCTAGAAGCCTGAAAAGAACAAAATGGCTGGCACTCCCTCTAATAAGAGGAATTTTCCTTAAACTAGGATAATATTTTTTTTTCCTGTGTTCAGATTTGAATTGAAACAACCACTTGTCCTGCATTGTTTTGTTTTGTGTTGTTGTTGTTGTTGTTGTTTTTATTGTTATTGTTTTGCCTTTGTTGTTGTTGAATTTTCCCAGGGTCTTGCAATTGCATATGCTATGCAAATGCTGTTTCAGGGAGCTACACTCCCAGTCCTTTGTAATTTTGTTTCAAAATAGGGTCTGAATTGTCCAGGTTGACCTTGAACTTGTGATCCTGTTGGCTCAAACTCCTGAATAGCTGGGATTACAGGCATGTGCTATCATGCCAGCTTTGCCCTGGATCTTGACATTACTTGCCTCCAGACTGGAACTTACACCATCAATTCTTCTGCATCTCAAAACTTCAAACATGGACTGGAAGCAAATCATCAGATGTCCTGGGCCTCTTGTTTGTAGACTACAGATCTCGGGACTTGACAGCCTACATAATCATGTGAGTCAATTTCTTATAATAAATCTCTTTATATGGAAGAATATATTTAATGCAAATTCTAACACTTACCTTGTGGATGTCATAGTACTCTATTACTGAGTTTTACCTTCTCACCCTTCCCATGTATCTTGCACACAACTGCCACATGTCTCATAAATGTAAATATCTCCAGGCCTTTCCCTTGATTATAATTTTTACTTGGTTCCTCATCCATTTCAGGATTAAATCATAACTCCTGGTATATCAGATAAAGTACCTCCATGATCCAGACCTGATGTGTTAGTCCCAGGTTTTTTGCTTCCTTCCAGAAAAACCTTTAAAGTTCAAGTTTCCTGAAAGAGATTTCCTTGAGCTCCAATATTTTTGCACATTTGACTCACTGTACCTGTGAGATCATTTCTCCCACTCTCCCATTGTCTTGTCTAAAACTATTCTTCCATAACACTTGACTCATGCTGTGTTTCCACTTGGAAGCCTCTGTTTAGTTCCTTCTCCTCCCTCATGTGTATGTTCTTATAGCATGAGTTTGTAATAGTTGATGCTTCACATGTATATTTCAGATAAAATCCTTGAGGAGTATACTTTTATCAAATATCAAATTATTTACTAAGTGCTAAGAACAGAACATATAGTAAGTATTCACTAAAGCTCTGCTGAATAAATTAATGAATGAGCCTCATCCATATCAATGAATTTCATCTTTTTAAGCAAACGCTTTGATATCAACATAGAAAAGTCATTTCAGAAATTCACCTAATTCTAAATTTGGTTCTCTCTCTCTCTCTCTTTTTAATTCTTTATTTACCCTGCCAGAACCAACTTGCTCTATGCCTGCAGCAACTGACATTTATGAACTTCATTAATGGGATCTCTTACCCTCTGGCCTCAGATTGGTTTCAACTGATAGTACGTACAGGGAAAAGATTGGAAGAGGAAAGTTAAAGGAAGTTAGGGTTTTACTCCCACAACACCCTCTCATCAAACCTTAAATTGGCAGCAAATGCATTCCTTTCTCAAAGTTCTGTGTGATGCTCTCCTGAGGAGTAGTATCTGCTTCCCCCCTTTGCCCTTTAGGCCTGAGTTGGCAACAGCACTCTACTAGTATCCTGAGAATACATTACCTTCTTTTGCTGGTTTCATATAAGGTTGTTCACTCCTTGGTTAGAAACAACAACAAAAAACAACAACAACAACAACAACAAAAAAAAACACTTCCCTAAACTTTTCTCAATTACCACATTGAGCAGTACGATTGGGTCTCTGTCAGAACCATGACAGATACAATATAAATCCTTTTTTCTCCTGAAACTTATTTTAGTACTCCAACATGATACCATAATAACTGCACCATTTAGATCATGGATTGGGATCATCAAATGCATTAAATGTTACCAGCAAGTTTACAGTAGGCCAAGTCATATCATCATGGGAAATCTAGAATTATTGCAAGGTGATTGAAAGCATCTTGCAGCTTTAAAGTACTTTTCAGTTTAAAAGATGGTTTAAATTTAGCTCAGGGTGCAACTCAGTGGTAGAGTAGTGGTGTAGCATGCACAAGGTCTTGAGTTCAATTCCTAGCACCGCAGAAATAAATGAAGAAAAAAATTTAACTCATTATCTGATGAATAAATGCCTATTGTAAAAACTGTAGAAACACTGATAATATACAGTTTTTAAAGACTCATTTTGTTAAAATTTTCCAAAATAATTTATATGAAAGTTATTCTTATGTTAAAAATTAATTGTCTTATTTGATGCTACTTTGGAATATAATGTTACCCAACTGAATTGCCAGTAAAAATGACAATTATGGCCACTTGTGCTTCCCAAATCTCTGGTAGTGCCTCAGGAGAGAGTGCAGGTTAACTCTCAAGGTGGCCATTGCAACTTGAGCACCTTTGAATGAGCTCAAAAAAGCTTTGAATGCTTTTTTGCCCACGCTAAATGTAAAACTTGGATAAATGGCATTCTCTTGAGTGTTGCAGACAATGTGTATATTCCCATGTAGTGCAAAAGCACTTCCAGCTCTGTTCTATAGACACTGTATTTTGGTCCTCTGCCATGAGGGAGTGCTTCTGAAGCTCTTTAGTGCATTCCCTAGAAGGAAAGCACTAATGCTACTCTTGATCCTTCAGAGTTGTTATATTCCTGTATCTGAATCCCAAACAATTGCTAGAGTATCCAGGGTAGTTTGGCACATGTTGTAGATGATGGTACAATAATATTTTATTCTGCACTTTTGCTACTCTATTAAAAAATATGAAAATGATATATGCAGGAATGAAAAAAAAGTGGAGAAATACACTTTAAAGATAGAACATTTTTGACAAAGGAGAAATTTTGTTTTGGGAAATCCATGCAAACAAACTGGTACTGTCTTCAATGCTATCAGATTCTAGAGGTCATATTATCTTATGCATTTAAGGTAAAAGGAGCAGTAAATTGCACCTGAGAACTACTATTCACGAAAACTACATTTAGAGGATTTAAAGTTCCAGATGTTTCTTGTAGAAAAAACTCAGTTTTATGAGCTTCTCAGCTTCATGTTATATATATCTAAAGTGCACTCAAAGAATACATCTGACAGGATTCTTTATGGTGATTCTTCTTTGAATATAATGCCTTGTGTGCATCTGGTAGGATGCTCAAAAGACACTTTTTAAGTTTGTCATTTAAATTTGATAAAACTACAGCAAGAATGGTCTCTGTACAGTTTTGGAGTCCCTAGTACTTTTTCTATGTGTATCATCCTGTGCCCACATTATTGTAATAGTAAAGTGATGGCAGAAGAAAAGGGGAATTAAATGCCCGAGCTCTCTCTGTCCCTTGTTATCTCAGGACTAGTTTGAAAATGTAGTGTCCTTAAAGGTCTCAGATGCAAATTCAAGTTTAATGACTGAATTTTTTCCCCGGCCCTGTTAATTCCACAATGAAAAATTGCCAGATGCATTAGAAAACTCTAAGTATACAGTAACAATTTCTGCAGGAATATGGGCAGTTCAGTTCTTATTTCCCTTGAAACAACCTATGTATCAGCTAATCAAGGTACATTATTGACAATAAATTATATTTCCTATAATTAGACCCAAACTGAAGTGTCTCAGGAGAAAAGATGAGGAGGCATGGAGGCAGAACTCCAAGGGTGTTTCAAGTCACTAACAGTCAGGGGTGATATTCAAGTATGTACTGGTATTTGATATTGAGATATTTACTTGATATTCAGGTATTTACTTCCAGCTATAGTTTGGTTCTGACTGGTCTGTAAAGTAGCAGTGTTCAGACATAAGACATTTGAGAAGTAATTGGATCATGAGGACTCTGACCTCATGAATGTATTAATCCATTGATTTATTCATAACAAAGGGTTTTGGGGATTGAGGTCTTGTTATATAAATGATCTCTCTCTCTCTCTCTCTCTCTCCCTCTCTCTCCCCCCATTACCCTCTGTCTCTCTTTCTCTCTGCTTCCTGGCTACCATGAATCTTTTCTCTACCATGTGTTCCCCAACTTAGTGCTCTGCCTCACCATAGCCACAGAAATGATGAAGCCAAGGAATCATGGACAAAATAAATCCTGTGAACCAAAATAAATCTTCCTTTCAGTTGATTTTCTCGGGTATTTTTGTCACAACAACACAAAGTCAACTAACACATCTCCCACCTTAATATGTAAAAACAAAATACCTATTAGAGAAGCTGCTCAGCAAGTTAGTCTGGTTACAACAGGTATCAGTACCTTCTGGGTGATTATTGGTTTTAGTAGAAAATGGTATTTATTCTTCCTCAAAGGGAGACTTTAAAAAATAGCATTTAGATATCAAAAATTAACAAAGAAAAAATTCCATTTCCATATCAAATCATGCATAGTTTCTGGAAACTGGCATCTACTTCTTTTTTACCCACTGGTAAAGGTCCTTTCCAGGAGGTTTATTCACCATTGTCCCTTGGTGGGATTGTATCTCTAATCTTCCTTGTAGGCTGCTCTTAACAAAACTATTTACTGTTCTTTATTGATGGGCTCATGCATCCATGAATCCAGTACCATGCCATAGTCTATAAAACTCTTTATAAGCTGTCTTTTGACAAAGAGAAGCCTGTAAATTTCTCCTCATTGAGGTCAGGGCATATGATGCACATAAGTTCCTATAGCACTATAAAGTCAGTTGGTTCCAGATTGTCTTACAAAATCCAACTTGCTGTAGGTGACCAGTTTGTTGAACTGCAGTTGGGATCTCTGGAGAACCACAAAGTGTGCTAGACATAGCTTTTGATTCTTTTCCAAGTAAAACTTGTTCTTCATTCAGTTTTACTTTAAGACTTCTTTGATTGAACTAGAAGCAGGTAAGCCTCACTCCTCAGAGTAGGTTCTAACCAAAGTATTTTGCCAACTCTTCTTAGAAATAAGTGCAGCACTCTTTCCAAATCCTTGCTTTCGACTTAAAAAACAATGGTAAGTCACACCTTTATAAGAAACAAAATCACATCAACTAGAGGGATGATTCTACTTTCTGGAGCTGACAAGAAAACTTGTTTTGTTTAGTATTTTAGTATATTTATTCAGTTTTTAAAAAATTATGACATCCTTACAGAAAATTCTTACATGATAGTGTATGATTTAGCATTGTGCAATGGATAGTTCCTAGTTCACACATGATCTAGAATAGAGGTCAATAAACCTTTTCTGTAAAGGGCCAGATAGCAAATATTTTGTGCATTGTAGGTCATATAGTATTTATGACAACTAGTGGACTCTGTCATTAAAAAAGAATAGTTATAACTGTGTTACAATAAACTTTTATTTATAAATAAATAGTCTGAGCCAGATTTGGTTCATGAGACATTGTTTATAGATCAAGATAGATAGAGAAGTCTGGCTTTAGAAATGCAATTCATAATAATTTTCCAGCCAAATATCAGTCAGGAACAATGCTGTCCTCAGGATTAACTTCTCAATGAGTGTATAAATTAAATTTATAAATGAAATTTAATGACACATAGTGATATTGCTTACTCGACTTTCAACATGACAATTCCCAAAGATGAGAGAAGAAAAAAAAGAAGAAAATATTACTAATTTATTTCTTATTGTTTTGATATATTTAGCTTCTTTATGATATTACATTCAAAAACTGCACTCACAGTATAAAGTGGTATGTCTAATTAGAAAGATGAGTATGTATATTATTATTATATGGAAATTCTCAGAACTAGCCAGTTTTTTTTTTATTTAGTAGTTACACCCATTAAATAGATCAGTGGCATAGGAGAGATGGCAGCAGTTGATAGATCCCACTCCAGTAGAAAAAGAAAAAGCAAAAGGACATTTTAAAGCTGTACATTACACGGTGTCACATTATATAAAGTTATTGCTACATCAGGTGACACAGAAGAAACTGATATTACATGACCTGATGCAAATTCAAATGGAAAATTTGGAGCATACAAATGGATTAAACACCCTTGAAAATCAGGTAGGGTACAATTCCAAAGGATTTCAGGTCATTCAGAAATGCTATTACCTTCCAGCTATGAAATGCCGACTGTTTTGTTAGTGATCACACTGAAGCATGAAATTGGGGAAGAAGACTGTTAATGGGTCAGTTAAGGTAAGAAGTCAAAAATATTATTTTAAGGTGGAATGTTGTGACAAATAGGTGGTAAAATGTAAAAATACCTCTCAGAAAAAAAATCTGTTTATTTTCAGTTACTCTTTTTGGTATGGAAAATGTATTTTGACTGGAAAATCTCACTTGAAATGTTCTTACTCTATAAAACTCACATATCTTTTCAAAGTGGTCTATCATTGTTCAAATACAATATCACATTCTTCTTAGAAAGCAACTTATATACTATGTAAAATAAATACAGTTTTCTGAAATCATCATTGTATAGTATTTTAAAAACAAGTTTTCATTATTACACAGATTATAAAACAAGTATGAACAAATAATGAATGTTACATATAACAAATAAGTTGGAAGCACTAGTTACTAGGTAAATGTTTACTTTGCTATCTCACTATTGATGAACAAGTCTCAACTAGTCAATGGTTGTCCATCAGAAGAATTAAACTCATTCTTTTCTTCTTGACATTTTGAACATATAATATTGAGTTATTTAATTGAAACCACTCTCTTTAATACCCTTTAAAGAAAGTATTGCTTAGTTCTTCTCATTTGTTTAGGGGTGTGTGTGTGTGTGTGTGTGTGTGTCTATGTGCATGCATGCATATCTAAGTAAAGGGATCATTATTTGATTTTTAAAATGGGACAGCATGTAAATAGAGACAGTAATAATTTAGGATTTATTAGCTGGTATGTTTTATATGATTGTATGTATTTGAATGATTTTAAATAAAATATATTTACTATAAGAACTTATGAATATCTAAATTTTCTGTGTAATACATAGCAAAAGGATCGTGAAAATTTAGTAGAAAGTTATAAAATCTTGGCTAATAAAAAATTTAAGTCTGATAATATGATAAGAACTTCAATTAACAGCAGTTAATTCTGGTGGGATTCTTAATTCACCCCATTTATTAGCACTTAGTACCTGCCACAGTTTCTATTTTGAGGGCAAGGGCCTGCATTGTTCCCTGTTTTATTCCTACCTGCTGACATTCACCTAAACAACATAGTCTCTTGGCCATTCTCTTTTCAAACATCATGGGTACATAATAAATGTATCTTTGAATGAACAAATGTAGTAAATGAGCCAAACCTATGAGTATGTTCTCTCCAGGGATGATGACAGGGAATTATTTTATAATGATTGCTTTTAGGTCTTTAATTATGAAATTCATTCACCTGCTAAATAACTACTCTAAAATAATGTCATCACCCTACCAGTTTAGATACCTTAAATTTTTGCATGGAGACTATTATGAAATATTTCCCTTTTAAATTCTTAATATATTTAAATAATTGGTTCTTCAACTTGCATATTTATGTATTTCTCAGATCACTTGGTATTTTGTTTCTAAAATGTTTCTGTACTATATTTCTTAAATATATTTATTTAAACACATATAATTTACCAAATGCTACAACTTTGAAATGTATTTTGTTTGAAATAAGGATCTATTATTCAAAATAACAGTTGAAATTCATAGAGCCTTTATATTTCAAAATATTAACCTTTCACTGAATTGATTAAAAGCATATAATATGACTTTGAAATATTTTGAAAACCTGGCTACAGAAAATCAATCAAATTATTTTTGTTGTTTGGTAATGTAATACAGTTGCTTCATTTTTCAAAGACCAAGATTATCCTGTGCACCCTGCCTATGAATAGATTTAGTAGAAAGCATAAGCTGTAGAGAGGAATCATTAATAAAAAAGAATCAAAAACAAAGGAAAGTAAGTGGGTTAATTATGGAAAATATGATTTAAGCATCTGTTTAGGCTATCAGGGGAATACATAAGGAAATTTGAGATTTATTAAAATCTAAACCTAAATCAACAGACCCAAATAAGGATGGGATTCTTTTTAACAGCATGATGAGCATTCCTTAAATGTTATTTTGTTTAAATGCAGACATAGAAGTGGAAAATAAATAACACATATATTTTTTTTAAGGGAGCGTTAAATATCTTACCTAACCTTTACATAACCCTCTTTTCATGGCAGCTTAAAGCCACACAGATGTCAACACAAGTTTTAGAACACTAGTCTGGAAAATTTTTTCAGTGGGAAAGATGAGGTATTTTAGTATGATAAGTCTACATTTTTAAGTTGCAGATTGAATGACTTTTTAAAATTTTTATGCTCAATTTTTAAACCTATTTGTAACACTTAAAATTTATCCTCTTTAATTGGATTTGGTATTTTGTTTGTGGTAAATTATTAGATTGATTTTTCTTTTAAGTATTTCATGAATGTATTAAAATTTCACAAATATTTCTTTAATCTATTTGTTATTTGTTCTATTATATAATAAAATTTTTATAGGTCCTGACTTAATTTTTTAAACTAGATCTGTGATTCAAAAAAATTAAGATGTATATCTGATTTGTTCTGTTCCTTTCTTAATCTTTGGTGGCCACCCATGCCAACTAGGTAAAATCTAAATTACTTTGTACGACAACAAAACAAAAACCCTTCAACTCCTCATTTCTTTCAGCTTTCCATAGTGCGCCCACATCTAACATATCAGCTGATCTACACAAGAAAGTCATGAAGTTTTCTAAACTTGGCATGCTCCTTCATGCCTCTGTACATTTCTGTTCCCCTTTACCTTTAAGAACCTTTCCTAAGTACAGCCAGCTAAATTAAAGTCATAATTATAAACTAAATTTGATAATAATAATTGGCCCTCTTCCAAGGTCTTTAATTTAGTTGACAAAAATTGTGCATATTCCTTTAAGTGCAACATGTTCTAAACTACAAATACTTTGTGGAATGACTAAATTGGAACAATAAATATATGCATTACCTCACTTACATAACCATTTTCCTAGTGAGAAGACTTAAAATATCTTCTCAGCAATTTTCAAGAATAGAATACATTGCAATTAACTATAGTTACCTTGTTGTACAACAGATCTCTTCAACTTATTCATTCTACTTAAGTGAAATTTTGTATCCTTTGATCAATCTCTCCAACTCTGTGTATGTTTCCTCAGCCTCTGGTAACTCCCATCCTGTTCTCAATTTCTATGAGTTCAAAAATCTAGATTACTCATTTGAGATTGTGTACTATTTGTCTTTCCATGCCTGACTTATTTCACTTAATATCATGTCCTCCAGGTACATCCAAGTTGTCACTAATGACAGACCTCACTTTTTTTCTAGAGGAAGAGTATTTCATTGTGTATATGCTCCACATCTTCTTTGTCCAATCATCTGTCAATGAACACTTAGGTTGATCCTATATTTTGGCTTTTAAGAATAATGCTGAAACGAACATGTTAGCCCAGGTATCTTTTTGACATATTGACTTCATTCCCTTTGGATATATACCCACTATTGGGATTTATGAATCATATAGTAATTCTATTTTTATTTTTATGAGCCTCCATACTATTTTCCATAAGGCTGTACAAATTTACATTTCATTAACAGTGCGCAAAGAATCCCTTTTCTCCACATTCTAACAGTTATCTTTCATCTTGTTAATGATCACCTTTCTTATAGGTTTGAAGTGGTAACTGAATATGGTTTTAATTTGAAGTTCTCTTTGATTAGAGGTGTTAAACTTCATTTTGTTCATTTGTATGTTTTTGAGAAATGTCTATTTAGATAGTTTGCCCATTTTTAGTCAGGTTATTCATTTTCTACTGCTGTTCCAGTTCTTTGTATATTTTAGGTATTAACCCTTTATTAGATGGATGGTCTGCATTTATTTTCTCCCATTACATAAGCTATCTCTTTATTTTGTTTTCTTGGCTATATAGGAGTTGTTTTTTTTTTAATTTGATGCTATCCTGTGTGTCTATTTTTCCTTTCGTTGCCTATGCTTTTGGGTTCATATCCAAAATAAAATCATTTCTGAGAACAATGCCATGTAGGGATATATTTCTCTTATTTTTTCTTCCAGTAGTTTTAAAATTTCAAGTCTTACATTTAACTCTTTAATCTAGTCTTAGTTGATTTTGCATATAATATGAGGTAGAATATGATTTTGTTTTTCAGCATGTGGCCATGTGGTTGTATCAAACCATTTATTTATGAAATTGTTCTTTCCCTGTTGTGTGTTCCTGGCATTCTTGTCAAAAAATAAATTTAATGTAAATGAATGGATTTATTTCTGGACTTGATATTTTATTTCTTTGTGTATTTTTCTGTTTATGCCAGTACCATGCTGTTTTGATGACTCTAGCTTTATAATATATTTTGAAGTCAGTTATTATGACACCTCCAGCTTTCTCCAGCTTTGGTTTCTTTCTTCTCCTTTCCTCTCCTCTCCTCTCCTCTCCTCTCCTCTCCTCTCTTCTCCTCTCCTCTCTCTTCTTCCTTCCCCTCCTCCTCCTCCTCCAAATAAATATGGAGTCCATATATCCAAATAAATAAATAAATAAAAACAAAAAGGACTGGGGATGTGGTGAAGTGGTCAGGCACTCTTGAGTTCAGTCCCCCGTACCATGACTACCACCATCAATAACAACAAATAAACAGAAGAAAGCTGAGCATATATATTAAAATATATTTTTGAATATTTTTTTAGTGAGTTTTAGGTCAAGCAGGTTTTGCTTCAAGAACATTTCTGTTCATGGTCTCCCTAACTAGCCCTGTCAATTTCCAATATGTTTGACTTTGGGTAAAGGAGCAAAAGTATGGGCAGTAATAAATATTTTCAAAATTCTCTAACCAATAGTTACCTTAATTAAGCATAGAAAATATGAGCAGAGTCCATTCTTTGTCCACATGGAATAGATTTTAGTCACAGACATAAATGCAGGTGTTGATATTCCCAACTCTGTAAACAACTATTTTTAGTTATTAAATGGTCTTGGTGCTGAAATTATAGTTATTTATTAAAGTCTAAATTATCTTGAACATAAACTTTAGAATTATTTTTCTTTGAGAATTATAAGTTTTCCAGTGAGTCTTAGCTTATTTTCTTTTTTGAATGTTATAAAACATTGTTTGAATCTTTTTAAAATTTTTATTTACATTTTTATTTGTTCTCATTAGTTATACATGACAGTAGAATGCATTTTGACACATTGTAAACAAATGGAGCATAACTTCTCATTCCTCTGGCTCTGCCTGGTGCTGAGTCACATCAGTAGTTTAATCATACATCTACATAGGGTAATATGAATCTTATTTTTAAAAAAATTGTGCTTGTATAAATATGTAGTTTTGCTTTTGTCTTCTTTCTCATTTTGTTTCTATGAACTAACTTTGAAAGCAGAGTAAGTTGTAATATGATGATCATAAACTTTGGAAAAACACATTTCCCCCAATTAAGTTATCAAATAAATTCCATTATATTTTAACTTAAGAAAATAATCATGTCAAAACAAAACACAAAACTTTCAACACTTACCCAGAATGTATAGGTTATAGCAACTAAACAAACTGCTAGAGGTGGATTTTTATTCAGTAGAAATTCTGTTCTGCTGGGTTTTTTTTCTTAAAATTATTTTTTAAAATACATGTCATGTTGATAATCTTTAAATTAGTTTGGTAGTCCACAGAGGGAGGTCCTGAATGAAAGCTAGTAGCTGTTATTGCCATGGTACTCCAAAGGATGCCTCTGTTTTGCCAAAAAGTGTTCTGTCACTAATGTGAATCCTGTTGACAAACTGTTGTTTATATGTTGTCAATGTGATGCCAAGTCAATTGTTTCACTACGGGAATCTGGCTTGGCCCCAGTGACTGTCTAAGTCTTTGTAGACACAGCAATTCTTTCAGTGAAGGAAATTAAAGGCCAAAACCTCTTTTTTCTTTTAATTAGTGCTTTATTTAACCAAAGTTTTATGAATATGTGAAAATAAGTGATGGTCAAACAATTTTGCAAGAGCTATAACTCCAAAGAATTAGACACATAGTTGACTTGTGATTTCTCTAACTGTTAATTAAGAGGCTAACTGTACAAGATGGTTAGATATATATAGGCTTGCAAATTTTACCTTTTTTTCCCCCTGCCATCCAAAATTAACCAGGTAGGAGCTTTCAAATTTTATTTACCCTCTAATTCAGTGATAGTCAATCTGGGATGATTTTGCACTCCAGGAGACAGTTTGTTCACGACTGGAGAGGTGCTATGGCTTGTGGTGGGTTGAGGCCAGGGATACTGCTGATCATCCAGCCCCTACCTACAACATAGTCCCACTCTACCCACAAAATTCAATAATGGTGAAGTTGAGAAATGGGGATTCAAATTAAGTGGTATAGGTGTGTAGAGGATAACACAAAAATGTTATAAAAACACAATAATGGTTAAAAAACTATATAGTTATTTTTGCTAGAAATTTAAGGAGGCAGTAGGGAATGGAAATATAATTTATAACTTCCATATTATCAGAAGAAAAAACAAATCTAAAAAGTATAAGAAAAATAAAAATAATATATATATGGATATAATCTTTTATATCACTGATCAAATGTATGGAGAAACATGACTAAAAAGGCACAAAGAATGGAGATCTCTGACTAGAATGGAGGATATGGTTAGCTGAATTCTTCCATGATATATTTGCTTCAGCTAAAACTGCTATGCAAGGCATATTGGGAATACCAAAAATGGCAGGGCTGAAACATCAAGATACTTTTATAGTAGATGTTATGTAGACATGATTGCTAATCTCTGTGATGAAATAATTCAATTGGAGGTATCAGGATTAACAAAAATAAATCTCTGTCAAGAACAACCAAATCATCTATATATAACTCACAAAATACATAATAACTTGGATTCATCCTGTTGTCAACAAATAATTGGTATTCATTATTTTTAACTCCTTATGGAACATTTGTGAAAGATAGCAACCACGTACTAGGGCAGAAAGCAATTCTCAACAGATTCAAAAGATTTGACTACACATAGTTCCAAGTTTTCCGACAGAAATATAATCCCAGAGTAAATTGAGAAAAAAAAACAGATGATAGAGCAAACAAAACCTTTCCTTCTGATTAAAAATACCTCACTAGTTAAGAGGAAAATAACAATGGGATGGCATTTAATATTTATGAAGTATCTATAGATAAAAACCTTTAACTTATGTAACAGCCATCAAAAGATTATTTTAGATATATAGAAAGTAATATTACTAAAATGTGGAATAGAGAAAAATCTAATTGATAAATGTGATTCATTTTTAGACAGGAATTGAAATAGAAGTAGGGAGAAGAATATGGGGAGCTTCAGCTTTGCAGGATGATTTTCAAATTACTGTAATTTTTTGTATTCCTCTTAATTTTAAACTGTTCAAATATTAAAATGAATCAAAGTGTCATTTCAAAGTATATCATTTTTATCTGGGCATTTTTTCTATAGCAGAAAATATTGGAATCACACATTGAACTCTTCTTGAAAAATGTTGGAAGTGAAGGTGATATTAGAGTTTATGACACAAACATGGCTCCTCTAAAACATCAGCCTTCTGCTACTAAATAAGATTAACTTAAATTAGAAATTTGTAGTAATTTTTTTCAAATCAGTTGAAGCTTCTGGACACTTATATTGCAGTTATATTACTTTCTCCTAAATTTCTCAATTGGAAATCAACTAAAAATTCAGCCTTTTCTAGCTATTGCAAGTAGAATATCAATAAACCACATAGAAAATTACCAGAACAGAAATGAATATATTAAACTTGTAATATATTATACTTTTAATACTTGGCTTATATAAATAGCTTATATTGCATGTTTTTCTATTGCGAATATACATTCTTACCAGTATATAGGATAAAATTAAATTTTATTTTGTTCTTAAAATGTAAGTTTCTCATAAAAGTTCTTCAAAAATTCACATATTATCCACACATTTAATAATTTGCATTTCCTTTTCAACATTGTGAGTTGTTTTAAATAATAATGAAAAATAATACTAGATAAGGTTTATTGATGTTTTCTTTATGCCAGATAGTATTCTAACTCATTAATACACACACACACACACACACACGCACACACAGGCATTTAATTAAGTGATTCTATGAATCATAAGATGCTTAAATAATCCATGTGTTTGTAGATCTGGAATAATCACTTCTTCCAAGATGTGTAACCTTGTTTCCATGTACATTCTTGGATTCTTCATATGCCTTAACCCTCAGACCTACAAGCCATTGGTTGGGAATCATTGCTCTTAATGAATTGTCCTTAAAATACAGATAAAGATGGTAATAGAAATCTCTAATGGAGTTATAGCACCATTTACTTATTTCCAGATAAGAAAGATGGAAATCATTAAGCAGTATGTGTCCTATGTATCTTGTTCTCCTACAAAAATTAGGAATTAGGGTTGGCTATAAAATTTTCAAATAATATCAAAGTCAAGAATATTAAAGTAAAAAATTATTATCTGTAGTTGAAGAATGTAGAATTCAGTAAAAATAAATGCATTGAGAACATATGATGGATTTGGATAACTAAACCATATCTACTTGGAAATGAATTTTTCAATATTTAATTTTTCATTTACTTATTCATTTAGCAAAATTGTGTTGATAGTTTAATGTGTATATAACATCATAAAGTAGAATAGATCCACAATTTACATATTCTCTTTGGCTTTTTCTTAACATGTGTGTTCAAATTTTATTAAATTATTTCTTCATATTTAAATACTTAAGTTAAATATAAAGACGACTGCAGAGTAATAGTCCAGTATATAGCCTGTAAAAAGTAGCATTTTATTTCCCCTACTATAGTACAGATTTGTTGTGAAATTGGATATACTAATGAAGTGGCTATCTCTCTGGAAAGAAAAACAACAGGATTATGGTTGATTATTTTCCTTGAGAATATTTACCTTATAAGGAGAAGGATAAACAGAATTTGGTAAGCCTTCAGAAGAAACCAGGGTACTTCATAATTTGTGGTGTCAGAGATACATGTTATGGAGTGAAAGTTTACTTTGGAGGCAGTAATCCATTCACCTATGCTACTTATGAGACTATTATAATGCTATAAGAACTTTCTAATGATGTCTTTTAAATAAAATTAATTATTTGTAATTACTTTATAAATATTCATTTTCTCTACTTTATTTCAGGGCCATCAATTTTCACTATCAACTATAATTTTAATCCACTCTATTTTTTTTCCTTAAAATATTACCTAGAATTTGATTTTAAAGTAGTTTCTACTGCTATATTTTTCCTTCATGCACTTATTTATTCTTTATACATATTTATTATTTTCATTCAAGTAATTATAATTGCTATATGAATTTATATGACTGGCATATAGATTTTTCATATAAATTAAGACTATAGAAATTCAATATTAGTTCTTATTTGAAAGGCAAAATGGAAGGAGGCAAATGTAGGTTAGGAGAGCATATGATTTCAAGATTTTATTGAACACATTTGTTTATTATATACTTTCTAAAATAATGATGTGCCTGATTTGCTAAATTAGTAAAAATATAACGATGATAAGTAAAAATCAAGAGTGCAATTGTATCGTATCCTCCTGTGCGTGCTGTACTCACTTAACTATGTGTCCTTTAAACTGCTGCTGCACTCTGCAACCTGAGGAGGGAAGTGAGTGACTGAATATAAGCAAAGGAAAATAAATAAATGGTGAAGATTCGTCATCTTTCTCCAATCCACCCTCTCTTTATCTATTCCCTGAAAAAGAGTTTTTGCAACTTTGGTTTCCAGATCTTGCATGATACAATGTTAGGAAAATGGATAAAAAAGAATCAGATCAGTAGGAATCTGAAAAAGAGGGTCAGAAATTAGGTAGAAACTAAAACAGGCTAAATAATGAAGGACAGAAGGATGGTAAAAACTGCAGTACAGAACAGGGAAGGAGGAAAAGCCTAGAAAAGAATAAGCTTTCAGGTTTGTTTGCTTGTTGTAGATCCTTTTCATAAGTATGAATTGTGGATTCAATTCCTCTTAATGTTATTTGAGAAAGATCATTAAAGGTTCAACTTTTTTTTTCAGTTAGTATTTGGTGGATCCACTGTGGTTTTATGAATATGACTTCATGAATTGACTGACACACACATGCTCGACATTTCTTAGAGTCACAGGTAAAATCATTTGTCAATAACAGCAAAGTTGTAATACCACTTGTGCAGTCACAGTTGCAATATGTGTAAGAAGTACAAGTTACTAGAAACAAATATAACTGCTATATAACATCTATCATAGAGAGAAGGTTTTCATATTTTGTTCCTATTTTATTTAATTATTTGTGCTTGAGAACAAGCAGGGTTGGTAACATTGTTATATATAATTGCTATAAATGTTGTTGTTGTAAGTATTTTCTTTGAATATAGTGACTTAGTTCTAATTTTTAAAGTTATATCTGTAAATCTACAGTCTTAACTACTGTTTTCTTCTTTATTGAAGCTTTAATGTATAACTCTGAGATAACTTAGTGAAATGAAAATTGCTTTTAGTGGAAATTACAAAAAGATATCTGAGAAATATTTTAGAGTTTTGTCTACTCTATGTTCCGAAAGGTACTACATGGAAAGAAGATATTAGAAAATTGTTATAGAAGGCCATATATTGCAAAATACAAGTACTGGTAGTTTACAATGGTTTAATTCTTGGTCACTTTTCTTTTCAAATAAATATGTCATATGTCATATTATTAGACAGGAAAATGAGGTAACAGCTCACAGAGAGCTGTTATAAATACTGTTATTATTTATAGAGATAAGTAATAGGGAGGTTTTCAAAGAAACCTTTCGAAACTCTATTAGTTCAAAGCTCTATTAGAAGCAAAGTGGGTTTGATTTGGGGAGGCTCACAAATGATCATCTAAAGACAAAATTGTGTTTTTACAATGATCAATTCAATAAAGCATCAGTCAACACTGTCAAGCATTCAATTGAACACTTTGCAGACAAACCTGTACTATGCATAGGCCAAGCCCCACACTGTGTTTTATTTATTCTCCAATTTACAAGACAGTGGTTGTAATGGTTCATGTCTAACTTATATTTTAAAGAAATTACTATTATAGATTAAAATTGCATAGATGTTTTGAGCCCCTTAGTTAAGTGAACTTAATATTAAATTAGTCCATCAGTAGCCAAATAATCCTCACAAAATGTGAAACACTCTGTCAATGCTTATGATTCATGGCACTGTCTTCACTTAATCATAAATCTAATATATCAATTTAATCAACTCAGTATTCTAAAAGTGCAACCTTCTGTTTTAAGTTATCTACTTTTATATCACCTCTTGCCTTCAGATACAAATTTCATGCTCATTAGATAAGTGAAGAGTTTGTAAAAGATAACACTGAACACAGCACTTTCCACACTAGCAAGTTATTTTTCCAAACCACTGTAAACTACAGATATCAATCAATATACCAATGACATTGATTTGACTCAGTGTTAAAAATATTTATCAGGTTCTGATGTATAAAAATATTATCCCTTGATAGTGAGGCAGACAAACTTTTCTGGTATTTTGTTAAACTCTCCTTGACCTTCCCATACATACTTCTAATTTTATTTCAATTTCTTTAAAGGGAAACTGAGTCTTAGTATTGTATAAGATAAATATGTCATTTAATTTGTGTAGATTATTGAAACACATTTTTAATGTGCTAATCCTAGTGTGCTACAAGCATTGTCAAAAACTATTTTTTCATTATTAAATGTGTGGATTCTAGTTCATTAAACTAGTTCATTATTAAATGTGTGGATTGTAAGTTGCACAAGAAAGCATAGTCAAAATTCAGTTTTTATAAAATGATATGTGTACATATTAGCTATAATTATCTTTAAAAGGAACATACATTTTTCAAGTTTTATGGTTTTGAAAACAGATAAATTTTGAAGATTTTTAAGAATATTCCTATAGCTCAAGTTATATTTCTTAGTTATATTTGAAGTATACAATAGTATAATGTAACTTAATGCATATTGCTTAATTGACTTGCTTTTATTATAATATAGCTCTGTGATCTTATTTGAATAGCCAAACTATCCTCCAAGAAGAGTTTTAAGAACTGTGTTCACATAATATTCAGGAAATTAATGTGACTCGCCAGTAGCCTTTCAACTCAGCCTTCCTTTACGGCATATCTAAAGTGTACCTCTATATCCAATGCCCGATTTAGTCAAAAGAGCCACATACTTCCTGTAACAGTTTATTTGACTTGTCTGTCTTCTCACTTGGAATGCTTCTCTTTATCCTCTTCCATTTGTGCAAAACCAATGCAACATTTAATGTATACCACATATTGCTTCTTGTGTAAGCAGTCCAATGTGTTCACCAAAGCTCCTAGGCGTTTCTATCTCCTCTAGTAACTATATAATATTATATGTATCACTCATTTCATTGTTATCAATTGAGCATGTATATTTAGTTATATTATGCCTATTAGTGTCTCATCATCCTATATGTAGGACACTTATAAAAACTTACAGAATTTTATAGGATACCTAAAAATTGCTCAATTGAGTTTTAGGCTGTTCTATACATTATATGATGTGACATAATGGGTTAACCAAATTATAAATTATTTGAAGTCAAACATCCTAATGCCTGAGACCTGATGTTTTATACCTGCCATAATTCAAGGTTCTGAATTTTTTCACATAGCTATCACAAGTTTTTAATTGTACAAAGAATTATAAGAAATTATCTCAACCACATAATATGGAAAGAAAAGTAGATATAAGGGGTTGAAAGGAAAGGCCGAAAAACTGTATGGTGACTGTTGAATGTTAGATATCACCCCACAAGTGTTCTGAGTTTTAATGTTTTTTGTCTATATAAAACATTCTGGTAAGAGTATCATTTTCAAACTGAAACATGTGTCAGAGTCAAAGAGAGAATTATTTCAACACAGATTAAAGGACCCAAAGTCCAACATTTCTGATATAGGAGATCTGAGGTGGGAGCCAAGTATGGGCATTTCTAGCAACTTCCCAGGTGATGCTGATATTACTTATTTCTGGAGTACCATTGCTTTGAGAGAAAGATTTGTATACATAAGTGCTATCTCAATTATATCTTTTCTATTTAAAATTCTTGTATTAAGTTACCATTGTCTTAAGAACATATCAATATATTAACAGTTTTCAATTTGCTCTTAAGGATTCTGCTCTATTGTGACAGATATGATAACACTAAAAATTATTTTTAAAACTTTCCTTCATTTTTATCAAAATTCAGAATTTACTGGATGACATAACTGCCAAGAGTACAATGACTTCTTTTTTAAAATAGCATTCTCATACGCAAATATGAGCAGGGATAATTGTAACATTTTGGAAGGCAATTTGGAATACACCTTGGAAGCTTTAAGAAAGGTAGACTTGTCACCTTACACTCTAACTCCTAGTAATTTTTCCTAAAAAAAGATAAATTATTGAAAATGGAGATATTCCATTTCTTGATATATAAAGATAGTTAATCAGGTATATGAATTTGGCAAAACTCGTCAAATAATTCACTTAAAATACATTGTTTCTTCTTTAAATTAATTATACCTCAATAAAATTGGTTTAAGTGTTTTCTAAAAAAAAATTAACTTGTACATTTTTTTTTCTTTTAATGTACATGGCATTAGCCATCAAGTAATCATTTAATTCAAAATGAAGATGTGGCAGTGGTGAGCAGGAAAGTAAGTTAAAGATGCTTGCTGTGGCCTCTGCAGGTTAAGCCAAGGGTTTCTGTAGATCCAGAATCTGGAAATCTGGAAGTAGCTGGCAGCTACTTCTTTTTATCTTTGTCCAGACATAGGAAATGAGGAAAATAATATGTTTTTATTGCTTGATTTATTATGGATGTCAATGGACATGTTTACCAAAAAGTCTCAATGATCAAGGATAAATATAATATCTAATGAGAAAAATGGGGACACTATGATCAGGCCCCAAGAGCCTTCCTAAAATACAAACAGCACTTTTGGCCTGCCATGCTAATAACACTTTCTTATATTATATAGGGATTTTCAGTTTATGTAGATTTTTTATTTTGTGTAGAAGATTTTATGTGTGTGTTATTTTTAGATATATATGACAGTAGGATGTATTTTGACATATAAATGGAGTACAACTCATTCCAATTTGGATCCCATCATTCACTGGTTTTAAGTGCTAGAGAAGGAATGACTATTTTAAATACTCACCTGTTGCAAATTCCCCAGAGAAGCAAAGTTGTGAAGTCTTGAGCTTTTCAGAAAGCACAGTAGTCTCAAGACCCACAATTTCAGTTTGTATTTAGATTATTGGCTAAAGTTTACTCTGAGAGTTCAGAAGCACTTTAAAGTTTAAAGACCTGTGTCTCAGCTGATTTCATTACTACACATCCCTCAGAGAAAGTGAAATAGATACAGGATCAAGATGGTAGTTTTCCTAAACTGTATCTGGGATCAAGAACAGAATTGCTTATCTCTTCATCATCTTTCTGCTTTGTCACCTAGATTGTCAACTCCATAAGAGCACTTACTGGTCTTTCTATCCCCTGGAGCCCTGCTTTGTTCACAATTGCAACTCAGAAATTATGCAATAAGCTTAAAATAATTCCTCACTGTTGAGTTGATATTTCTCTAACTTTCATTTCAATCTGGTAGAAAGGTAATATGCAACAATTTGGGGGAATTTTTACAAAGATATCTTGAAAGTATTTCCAAAAATGTTAGAAATTATTTTTAAAGAAAATCTTTAAAATAGCATCTATTTTTTTCCTGAATTATAAATCAAATATCTGAATTTTAAAATTAAAAGCAATGCTCTCCTTCTCATATCCCAAAACTACAGATGAATGTGGCTTCTAAATTTTTTTCTAGTCATATATTATCATTAACCATAGTGATTTTACAACTAACTCTTAGCCATAGGCTATGTTAAAGATTCATGAGGCAGAATATAAAATAGCTAGAAATTATAATGTTACAAGGTATTGAAAAAATAAGGCTAGCTTTTTTTTTCCTTAATCTAAACACACCTAGTTTGACAGAAAAGATGTGTTGAGATTAAATCTTTCAAATAAAGTGTTGTGTTTTTGTTTTTAGTTATAACTAAAATTGTCTGGTATATACCTGGGTTTGTGAGAATCTGCTAGTAATTTTAAAGGTGAGTTCAGTAGAACAAGAGTCGCTAAGAGTCAGACTTGTGGTGAAATTATGATAGGTGTATGCAAAGTTAAAACAGAGGAATGCCTACAGGGATAGAAGAATCTATTGCCCCTACTGATTTAAGCTTCCAGTTGATTCTAATTTAAAATCTAACTTTCATTTATCATTTATATTTTATTGAAAACTTAATAGACCTTGTAATTTCTCTCCATTTTGTGCTTCAGTAAATTTTTTCAGTGATGTCAATATTTATAAACCCTTTGTTACTTTTTATAATAAGTTATTTTCAACTTTTAGGAAGGCTGAGAATGTCTCATGTAATCCAAGTCTGTGAAATAGGTTCTATAAGAGAGTTGAAGTGACTTGCCCAAGGCCATTCTGTGATGATATAAAAAATAATTTTAAATTCAAGCCTCATGGAATTCAAAGTTCAAGCATATTTATTCATATATCAGAATTTTGGTAATTTGTTCATAATTTTTAATTATCTTGTTTATTTTTGCCATTCAATCCTATACCCCTGTCCAAAACTTGGACAAACTTCTGTTGAGTAAAATTGGTCTTAATCAATAAGTTTCCCCTCCACAATGCATTTCTACAGTAGAAATTGATTAAATGTGCTATTTATCTGCCATAGTTGTCTTATGTCAAACATCACCCTCTCAAAAGAAATTCCCTGACTATCCTACTGATACCCAGTTACTCTCTGTAGCTATTGCTGGTTATATTTTCTTTAAAACATTTTTCACTCTCTGAACTTCTATTATTTATTTGTTTACATGCACCCTCAGTAATCACTAGGTATTAAACATTTGGCTAGCAATTAGCAGGGGAGGACAATATTCTCATACTTGGCTACAGTTCCTATAAGAAAGCAGTATATTTTTGTTTCTACTTGCTGCTTCCTATACAGCTTGTCAAATGAGTTTAATTGTAACAAAGTTGAAAACTACTGACATTTATATGCTTACTTTCCTCTAGAAAGTTATGTAAATAACATAAAAGATTAAAAACACTATTCTTTTTATTACATATATGCAGTTTGTTTTTTAAAGTCTTTGAAATGGTTAACCTGTGTGTATCCACAAGATATCACATTCTGTTCAATTGTTAATTTCTTTCTTTGAAGACATCAACTAATACAAAAAAAGTGAAATTAATTTTTAAAAATCTAAAAATCATCTCAAATATTTTGCTTTCATAAACAACATTCACATAGTGCTTGGTTATCCACAACTTTTTCTCATTTCTTCTAAAGCAATTATGTATGTGCATTTTTCCCCTTGGTAAGTGAATATTTGTAGATTCTTTAAAACATATGATTAGAATTACGTATTAAAATGCTTATGCCCTTTTAAACGTCTTATTTTGGTAAACTGAGGGAAAAAAATCAACATTGAATATCATTAACAATTAACTGTATCCTGATGAATGACTTGTGTTTTATAATGTATTTAGTAGTTTTACCCTTTCCGTGGGCTAAAAACAGAAAGCAATAATAGACCACATACTAGCTGAGATCATAAACTGTGATAGAAAGTTCTCCTAATCAGAAAAAGGTTTTAGGTAGAAATAAACACATACATCATTTTTTTCAGTGCATTAGAGCTGATAGTTACAGTGAATACACACATACTTACTAGGTAGATACCAGTAAGCTTTTTTATACAATAAATGCATTTATCAGGTGATAGATCCACCATAATATAGTACTGCAGCATATTATACTACTCAAAATTCAGCTCAAAATTACATTTACCCACTTTTTTTCCTCTCCTCATTTTAGATCATGTTGGCTTATCTATACTGGGCTTAGTGCTCTTTTCTGTCTCTGCTTCGGGCTGTGGATCTGGCTGCACTTAATTCTTTGACATAGGTCACATTCATTCTGTATCCAAATACATTAATTGTAGCCCAGGCTGAGCAGCAGCAATTATTCAAGGGAAGCACTTTTCATGATGATGACAGAATAAGGATTTCTCTCTCAGCCTAGAATCAGAATTGGCAAATGTTTGCTCCTGTAACAATTCTTTGACTAATATAAAGTCACATAGCCAAATCCAAAGTCAAGGTAGGGAAGTACATTTCACCTTTAGTGACAGATATTGCAAAGTCACACAGCAAAGAGTAAAGGGAAGGAAGAAGAACTGGGACTAATTCTTAAGTTTGTCACATCAGCAATATTGCCCTGAGCTTCTACTTATAAAAACTAAGGTATAATTTGAGTACTATCAAAATGGAGACAGAGTTTTCAAATAATTTTTGGTCTGAGACAAAAGAGGTATACTATATAAACTTAACATAATGGAAAAATCAAGATCTGGTATATTCAGCTTAACTTTTAAACGTAATGTTAAAACCTCAGTGCAATATTTTTTATAACAACTATTATTTCCCTCAAAGATTTATGTACTACATAAATAATACATATGTGCACAATAGATGATGATATAATTATGACTTAAGTATTTCATATCTAAAATATTGGGACCAAAAATGAGATTTCATGTTTTTTTTCAGATTCTGGCATATATATATATATATATATATATATATATATATATATATATATATATATATATATAATGAGATATCTCTGGATGAGACCCTCCTCCAAGCACAAAATTTATTCATGTTTCACTTTCACCTGTACACATAGCCTCAAGTTAATATTATATACCATGTTTGATGTACCTGTGTTTGGACAGTCACTGCCACATGAGGTGAGACAGGGAATTTTTTAGTTGTGGTGTCATGTTGGCAATCAAAAAGTTTCAGATTTTGTATTTCAGATTCTCAGACTGAGGATATCCAATCTCTGTAAGAGTATAGTAATTGGTAGTAAGAAAGCTTAGTAGTAATTGCATCTTAGGAAGATATAAGATACCTCAAAAATTGAAATTCAAAATTGATTTTTAAAAGATTTAAAATTGAAAGTTTATATTTCTTTGTATTTTTATTAAATTATCTATTATGTAGTAGTATACGTGGTTATGAGCCTAATGTAAGTAGGGAAAACAGATTTATTTTCTGCTGGTTTTATTCTTACAAATAAATGAATAGAGACTCAGGCTCTAAGATGGTGAATTGAAGAAAAAGTAAAATATAGTCATTATTTATTAAGTGAAAATTATTCCATAACCACAAACCATACAAGACCAGTCGGCAGTTTGCTGGGCTCAATTATCAATCATTTTATATTTCTGGATTGGTGGAATCTCTCCCTATTTACAATAGCATTAATAAAGAAAAAAAAAGAAATATTTCCCTCATTTCCTGATCTTTCCCATCACTGAGAATAGGCTGCATTATAGGGAATGGAAAATTTAGAACTTTTTCTTCATAGCTACCATCTACTAACTTGCCATGGAAATGTAAGAGAAACAAAACAAAACAAAACCCTGCTACAACCTTATAGCAATGTATGGTATTATAGGGAATCTAACAAAAAGGCCAATAAATTCAAAGTACAATAAAACTACAAAAGATAAAATATAGTACTAAATATTACCTTAGATATAGTTTCTTTGAAGACAGAGCATCCTTCTTAAAGGATGGTGAAAAAGTCAAAATTTTAAGTTGATTTCACTATGTATAAGAGTTTTATTTTCTGTTATTTAATATATTTTACTTTGCTGGTATGCTTTTTTGTGATTATATAAATCATTTTAATTATTTTAAGTACTGTGAAACATGTTGTTGTTTTTTGAAATTAAGGTTACATGTTAGATCATTAAAATTATTAGCTCAGCTCCCTTAACATTCAAGGGGTTAAAATTCTCTTTCTCTCTCTCCCTTTTTTTTAGTAAAAAAATTCCTAATTTTATATTGGACATAAATAGAAGAAAAAGAATATATTATAAAGTATTGACCTATTAAAAGGCTGCCAGCAATGTACAGGATACCATTGCATTAAGATAACCCAATTATTGGAATCAACAAATGGTCATTCAAAATCAACCTTTTTCCTTATTTCAGCTTTATTTTCTAATACAATTCACAATAAATGCTGTACAGTTAAAATTTTAGAAGATATTTATCCACGTTTCACTTAAAACCATCTCTTGTCCTACTGAAGGTAAATGTACCCTACTTGTTCAGGTGAGCAGAAGGGCATCCTTGAGAAGTTTCCAACTTCTGTATCAAGTTGATGATACAGTCAGTTTCACACTCTACTTAGGATGCTTGATAGCTCAGTTAGTGAAATTTTCTATTTATTTTTTCAAACCCTCTTAACTTTATTTTTAATGATTAATATATTTTATTTGGGGGGGCAGTTTTAGGTAAGTCCATAATTTACATTAAGGCTCACTCTTGGTGTAGTTCATTTCATGGGTTTTGACAAATGTAAAATGACATGAGATATGTTCACCCTTGTAGCATTACACAAAATAGTTTCACTGCCCCCAAATTCCTCTATTCTCTGCCTATTAATCTCTTGCTCCCTCTTATCCCCTAGAAACTCTGCTAATCTTTTTACTATCTCAATAGTTGCGTTTTTTCCAAAATGTCCTATGATTGGAATGATATGATACAAAACCTTATAAGATATGTTCTCACTTAGTAAGAAGCATCTAAATTTCCTTCTTATATTTTTATGCCTTGATAGCTCTTTCTTTTTAATGCTAAATAGCATTTCATTGGCTGGATATACCAAAGTTTATTTACCCCTCCACTCACCTAAGAACATCTTAGATGCTTCTAAGGTTGTGATTATATACAAAGCTGCTATGAACATTCATCTGCAGTTTTTTTGTGTGGATACGATTTCAATTTGAGGGGAGGTAAATATCAATAAGAGTGATATTTAGATCATATGATGAGCAGAGGCTTAATTTTGTTAGAAACTGTCAAATGTTTCCCAAGGTACTGTACCATTTTTCATTTCTGCTAGCACTGTATGAGAGTTCCTGTTGTTCTCTATACCTGCCAGCATTTGCTGTCAGTCTTTTACATTTTGGCTATTCTATAGGTATGTAGTGGTATATCATTGTTTCAGTTTTCAATTCCCTAATTACAAATGCTGATGACTTTTTTATACATTCACTTGTCCTCTTTGGTGAGGTGTTGAATTTATATCCTTATAGATTTTTACCCTGTTAGATTTATTCATTTCTGATAAAAGGATGTTAAAACCTCCAATTGTAACAATGGGTTCATCTGTTTCTCCTTAAATTTCTCCTATATTTTGATGCTCAGTTGTTAAACACATACACATTAAAGGTTGTTATTTTGTTATGTTACTGTTATGACTATTTGCCCCTTTAAAATTATGCTATGCCCCTTTTTTCTCAGATAACTTTCCTCGTTTAAGACCATGTTTACAATACTCTAGCATATTTCAAAATGATTTCTCCTTGTCCTGGCAGAAGTCCAAGGGGATTTTTCTTCAGTATAAACTCTAAACACTGATAGAATTTCTGGAAGTAAAACTAACAAAAAAAAAGGGGGGTGCTTCCCATCCCACCCTAAGACTGCATTACATTCCGGAAGTCCACTGGTGATAGTTTTGTTTTTCTACTCAAATAATAGTTCTCATACAGATTTCTGCTTGTTGGGTGTTTATTGGGTAAGTTATGCTTCTCCTTTTGGCCTATTTTTTCCTTCAAATTTGGGGGCATAGGTTTGACTTGTGTCCTTACTTTTTAACAGATCTAAGAAAAGTTTTTGATTTTTTTGTTTTATCAGCTTTTTACTTGTTAGGCTGGAGTTGTTACTTAGTATAGGCTCCTAATGTGTTGGACTGGAAATTGGAAGCCTTGAGTCTGGTGGCATTTTTAAAAGGGTAATGTGTTTTGTTGTAAATAGACAAGAGTTGAAAATGGCAAACAATTATTTTATAAATTATTTTTCCATTGACAAATTATAGTAGAACTGATCAAATAATGTGTGACAGAAAATTACAGAGAATGTTTTTACATAGGAATTAATTATAAATAATCTAAACTTCTCTGTACATTTGACAATTTAAACAATTCCAGCAAATTTAATGATATGTGAATAGATTTGAAATAACTGTCTAATTACTTTAATACCTGGTCAATTGAAATAAATTAAATGTTATAAATATTATATCATAGATAATAAAACAAAAGTAAAACTCTGAAAGAAGATATTTAGGAGAACATGTCCTTTTACTTTTGGGCTTTTTTGTTTGTCTGTCTCCAAACAGAATGCTATCATAAACTTTCATCAGACCTGAATTAATAGGAAATTTGTACTCAAAACTTACAAATGCACTTTTTATGTCAGGAAGTTGCATAAGATAGACTTTAGTGTCATAATGAAAGTTAGAGACAATGCATTTCAGTGCAGTAGACTTTAACATATATTCTCTGTCACAAAAAAAGAATGTTTACAATTTGCATTCAATTGCCACAGAACAATCATGCTAGATATATCTTTAAAGATCACCTATTCTGTTCTTCTGGATTCCTTGTGAAATTTCCAAGACTAATGTAAATACTGTTTGTTTTCAAAGATGTCTACAATATTCAAGGAATATTCTTCAGCCTTCCTTAATACTACATTCTGTTTCTTAAGAATTCTTGTTGAACCGAAACATTACTATGATGTTTAATGCAATTCTTTTGATAATGTCTATAGACTCAATGCTGCTATTCTTGGTGACAGTGTAAAGAATTATTGAGAAGCAAAGAGAATTTTAGTTTTCTAAATTTGTTTATTGATTCATTCAAGCAAGTCAGATTGTTTTAGGCTTGAATCCTGCCTCATCTTTCCTACATCAAAAATGGATCTAATGTTTTGGATCCTTGGTTTTCTAACCTGTAAAGTGGGGATAATAATCCCAAAATCAGCAGATCACTATGAAGATGCAAGGCAAAACCCACATGAAGTGTTAATATGGTGTCTGGCACATAGCCAGTACTCTAAATACAATAGTTTATATGGTTGCATTTAATAATATTACTTGTTTAATTCATTCATTTATTAAAAATAGATGGCAAATATTTATCAGCACCTTTAAATATTTGGCAAATATTTTTTAGCACCTTTAATGCAGTTGCTCTTTTACCTACTTATTATTAACCTGTGCCACTGATTTAGGTTAAAGTAATATAGTTCTATACCAAAAAGTGTTCCTGGTCCTACAACATATCTATTCCATCCCTATCCACCCACATGCTACTAAATTTAGGAATATGTCAGTTTATATCCATAAATTTGGTTTCTATTATGGCCTTACTGTATGTAAACAATTTAGAATTGGGGTTTACTCAACTTACAAATGTTTTCCTAGCCTTCATTCACACTAAATGAATTTTATCAGTTTATCATGGTGGAAAAAGTGTTTGTTTGAATTCAGGGTGATTTGATTTTCCCTTTTAGTGTTACTAGTTCTTGACCCAGAAACTTGGATTATTATGCAGCCTCTCTGAGACTTGTTTCCTCAGCTTTTTCAGACACCATACTAGTTTCTGAGAATGGCTATGCGACTTAAATAAGATAATGTTTCCTAGTTTAACATCTGATGCCAAATATATCCTCAATGTATGGCAGTTATTATTAATTCATAAAATAAATTAAAGCACAAGTTTTATTCTGAAGATGCCATTTGTCCTATAATTTAATGTTTCTATTAGGGTCTTATTGTGACACTTCTTATAATTTTTTAATCAATTTTGTTAAGAAATTTCCTAAGAACAACATATTATATAATTTTAGATTTTTTTTTTGTTGGTCAGATGAAGATCTTATGAAAAGCATTTAAGGAAAATTTAAATGGAAATCAGGTTAAAAGTTTAATTAGAAAATTCTTCCCTTGCACATGGGCTAATGCAGACTATGGCAAGCTGCTTAATTGTTGATTCTAAGGCTATTTTTACATTGTCAACATTCTATTTAGTAATCTTGGGGGAAATAACATCAAAAGCAGACAAAGAAAAATGTTTCACTTTCCTGCAGCTGATTCCCGTGATTGCCTGACGTTTAGTTACATTTGGGCATCTGTCTCAGGAACTCCCATTGTCTGCAACCATATGCAAACTGAAGTGTGCATTGGGGTATAGACATGAGGACAGAATTTACACTTGGATGTGCCATCCAGCAGCAGCGGGAGAAGCTGGACCAGTCTAGGATACTTCATACAGTTCATTTAATGAACTGTTACTTTATTATTTTGTAAAGCTTCTGCAATGCACATTTATGATATAAAAAGTGCCTTGCATACTGCTTCATTGGAAGGGGACCTCATTTAGATTAACCTGTGACTTCAACAGCAGGTGGTAGAATGAACCAACTGCTTCAATTACTGCTTTTGCGCATGACTTTCATGTGTTGCTAAGATTATCAGAGGAACCTGATTACATCCCCTTAGACACTATTGTTGGCACGATGATTAAGCTGTTATTTTTTTTTTTTTAAGACTGGGAACCTAAAATCTTTTTGGCATGAGGCAAAAGCACTGTGTATAGAGATCAGTAAGATAGTGTGTATCATTGCCCTGTAGCTTATCTCCACATATACAGCTCCCTGGTGGATCCCTATGATAAACATTATTGGAACAATTAGCTGCTGCTGACACAGAATCCAGACACAATAGCCATGGCCAGCAGCACAGAGCCAAAAATTATGGAGCCAAAAACCATAAAAAGCAACACCAAGCTAGTCTCCCCATTCAACTGCTGTCATAAAACCCTCCCAGTGCTATGTTTGCATAGCTGGCTTCACCGATATGGCACTGTTAACACAAAAGAAGAAGCTGCAGCACTTGTCTTTGTTTAGCTGAAATTACAAGTCATTGAATTAGTATGTCATCTTTATTGTGCTGTCATGCAGCGGAGGTGAGGAAGGCTCCGTAATGGATGGGAGAGTTTGATGGCCTGAAAGACAGGCTCACAGATGGTTGTCGATATAAAACAGTCCCCCCACCCTTGAAAAAAAAGGAAGAAAGAAAGGGGGAGAAAAGCAGAAAGCCTGCTTGGAATAGATCGTTACTTGGATTGTGGTATAATACCCAAGTGATATTCATACCAGTCTCATATTTAAGAACTTCGGTGGCCTAGAGTACATGACAAAGATATAGAATACAAACATTCTTGAGGAATGCATTTATGATTTAAATAAAGTTGAGGCAGCATTTTAGCATCTCAGAAAGCTGATGTTATTGTTCTGTTCTGGATAAATTTCTCATAATATTTCTAAATGATTATGAATGATTATGTAATATGAATCATCAGAAAGGTAACTATATAAAATTAAAAGTGAGAATTATGACTATTTATTATAATACATTTATAATTCCATACTTATGTGATTAAATGTGTCTTCATAGATATATTAAACTATTAATTAGTTTGAGGTAAATCAAATATACTTTTTTAATTTAGTGATTTCTTCTTTTTTCTACTTTTTATCTATAGTTTTAGTTACAGTTACAACACATAATTGCACAATATTTTAGACATACCTATTTAAAATCAATGAAATGAGAATTTAAATTTCATTTATAAAAGACAAAAAGTTCTGTTCCCTTTGACATAATTATTAAAAAGTTTGACCTAGACTAAAATGCACTGTTCTGAACCAAATTCTTCAACAGAGAATGCACTCTCTCTGCCAATTTTTATTTCAGGTGGGAATCTAATCTAGCAAACATACAAGGCAATGCTTTAATTAAGGAGTGAACTAGTTACACTTAAGAGTGTGTAGAATTTTTAATGTGCTGGTAATTATTGTAGGCCTTTTTTTCCCCTAGAGAAAAAGAAAAACTCAAGAGAAAAATTAAAGGTATGATTTCCTATGGAAAAATTTAGATAAATGAAAGCCCCTCTTGAGACTGATGTACATATTACTGTGTATTTTAAAAATACATTTGATCATATGTAAAAAAAATCACAAAATTTTTAAATACAAGAATTATATAATGGTGGGAATGAGCTCTATTCATGAATGTGCACATTTTCCCTTCAAATATGGTGGGAAAAAAAGCTTTCTAAATATCTCGAAAGTAGCACTTCAGTGTTTCAGAAAGAGCTGTATGGAGGGGAAAGAAAAAATAAATGCCTAGTTTGGGTTCCTAAATTTATCTCTATCTATTCAGCAACATTATTACATTTATTAACTTCTCTTTTATGCTTATTTTGTCTTTATTTGAGGGTTATGATGCTGACTCTTGCAGTTTGTTATGAAAAGCAGATTTTATGTGAGTTCGGGAGAATGGTAAAAAGAACATGGATTTACAGTTAATCAGATCTTCATTAAAATCTGGTCTCTGATGCTTGTTAGCTGAACAACCCTAACAGGTTACATATGCTCTTGACCTGTGATTTTCTCATTTGTCCCTGTGAGTGAGGATGAGTGGACCAGAAGTAAGGATAAAGGCAGCAAGTGTCCTGCCCACAGCTTGGGAATGAGTTTTCATGGCTGTGAGGCCACAGATTGCAGCTCACTTTCCTACCAGTGTCAAAAACATTATCAGTGCAGGGGCTAGTGCCAACAGACCTAGGTCTTGGAACAGGAGCCTAACGTGGAGGTTTGAGCATGGAAAAATACAAGGTCAGAGCAGAATTGACAGAATGACAACTCACTGCTGCCTGTCAAATTTAAGAAGAGTGAAGGGGCCTTAACACCTGTCCAACTAACACTAGTTCTTGTGCTCTGCATCTGAGTTCCAGTGCCCTGAGTCTGGATCACAGGGTCTCAGCTCATGGTAGAGAAGCCTTATGTGTGCACAGAGCCGGGCAAGTTATTACATTTACCATCACTTCCAATTTAATGTAACTGGGTCAGCTAATTAAAGATATCAATAGGGGTAAGGGTAACAAGATGGAGGATGAAGTAAGAAAAAGTATGAAAATTTCCCCTTTAAACAGGCAAAATCAGGTTAAATTTAAGGAAGAGGAAGGTTAGGATAGCTAGAATTATTCCAGTTAGGACTTGTCATAAAATACTTAATTTTTGGGGGAGCCACCTTTTCTCTATCCAAATAGAGAAAGGTATGCCTTGGCAACCTCTACAGACCTTTAGATGTAGGTCCTCTCCATGCCAATAGAGCCCAGGACCTCTCATGCCAATAACTGTTTGATGACAAACATCTTGGCCAGAATAGGCAGTTTTCTGGGCTATGTGAGAGATTTTAGGAGTTTGTTATTCCACTTAATATTCAAACATCTCCATATGTTTATAATCCATCAAATTCTTTTGTGAAGTGAGTAAATTTGTGTTTTTGAACCAGGATTGAAACTGAGGCTTCTCTACCACTGACCCTTTTTTTTATATCCCCAACCATATATTGTTGTTGTTGTTTGTTTATTTGTTTGTATTTTGAGAAAGGCTCTTGCTAAGACTCTGGCCTCAGCTTCCCCAGTAGTTGGAATTATAGGCATGTGAATCCCACACCAGGATGTGTGTAAAGATTTTTAATTGTTAGACATAAACAAACCTTTAAAAAAATTAGAAATGAACAGAGAGAATGGATAGAGAGGATTATTTTCTTTCTAATTTAGACTTTAGATATCTAATAAGATAATACATCTGAAAGGCATGGTAAACTGGATGATGTCCATATATATGACAGTAATTATTATCATCTCATTTAATCTGTACAGGAGAGCAAATGAGATTTAGTAGTTGTGTGTTGAGTTGAATTTGCATAAAAATGCAAATGATGGAGATTAGTCTACCTATGAATTGGTGTTGAGGGAAGATGGGTATGCTAAAGGTCAAGGACACCTGAGGTAGATGGAAGTGGGAAGGAGGTGGGATACACAGAAGAGAAGGCCCAAGAGAGCTAAGATGAGTTATTGTTTTCAGCTTTAACCACAGTAAAAAAAGACCAAATTACTTGGTGTTTATAGGTGTCCAAAGCATTTTATTATGTACCTTTTTTCTCTCTTCTTTGATTTCATCCTTCTCATAAATTTTTAATTCATTTCCTGGATGAGGACTAGAATAAAGCCAACGAACAAGAAAGCATACCTATTCATTATATTTGAAGGGGACTATTTTTTAAATGTCACACATACACATATTTATATTCTGCTGTTCTAGAGTTAAACTAGAATAGTGTTCCAATGTTTAGGTCACAGGGTCATGTATTTTGTAATATAAGCTGATTTCAGCTGAAACATCCTTTTTCTTTCTTGCAGCCTGCAACTTGTTCTTTTTGAATAAATGTCACTTAGTGTGTTTAAACTGCCTTTTGGTGCTCTTCCCTTTTACTCTAGACTCTGCATTGTGCTTAAGCCATGTGACTGAATGAGAATGGGACCATAATTTGAAATGATCCCTTTATATAACCTTGTCAAAATAAAATGGAATGTATTTAGCAATTATTTTAATAAGCAATGTTATGTAAGTAATTTCATCATTTCTTATTTTTATTCACTAAATATATAAACAACAAAACACATCATAGTGCATTATTAATAGAATACAAGTTTTCTTCCTCAGTTTATGTATGTCCCCAACATTCTACCTTTTTTCCATCTCAGTTCTATCTCCCTTTTAATAACAGTGCCTCCTGCAGTGTCATTTCTATGCAGATAAATACCTGTAAATCTATTGCAGAGATTTCTGTGTCTCCAGCTCCACTTTCGTCATTGAGTATTAGATTAGTAATGGTCACATAAAATTCAAATTTTACCTAAGTCATAAGTCACTAACTTTTTTTCTCAATTGTTCCCGTTAAGCCATGAGATTATAATTATTATATAATCGATTAACCAGGAATACAAAGCCACAGAAAACTTAATTTTTAGTTGGAAATTTATCAACATTGTCATTTACACTCACTTTAAAAAGTCTTTGCAAATACTGCATAATCTGTCTGTCTGGAACACCTCCACCATCTCCCCCAGACCAGCACCTCCTTCTACTTGGAGCTACCCACTGAACCATCTTCAGAGTCACCCTTATTCCTTGGGTTAGTCAGCTCTTCATTACTGTAACCAAATAACTGACACAAACCACATGAAGGGTGAAAGGTTTATTTTGGCTTATGGTTCCAGAGCTTTGAGTCCATGATCAACTAGCTCCATTGACTTGGGCCTGAGATGAGGCAGAATACCATGATGGTAGGAGCATGTGGCAGAAGAGGCTGCTCAGCTGCTGGCAAACAGGAAGCAGAGGTGTGGAGAAAGGGCCAGAAACAAGATATAGTTTCCAAAGGCTCATCCTCAGTCACCTACTTGTTCCAAACATGACCTATCTGCCTATAGTTTACGCCATCTCCCAGTAGTTCATTTTGCTACCAGGAAAAATAGTAGCTGGTCCTCCTTGTATCATAGCTACAGTGGCCTTTGAGTGCTTGAATGTCTTAGCACAGGGGAAGATTCCTGGAAAAACAGCTTCCTAGGTGGCCCCTTCCAAGATATTACCCTGCATGAGATCTTACCAATTTATATATATATATATATAAACTACTTGAGCTTTGTGGTGTTTCCTCTCTGTGTTTTGACAGATGCTCCCCCAAATACAACATAGAATAATAATGAATACAATCATAAGGATCCCAGCCAATTTAATTACATTTTACTCTGTGTACCTTCTCAAAACTATGAAATGAATGATTTTTATCATTCTGGATTTTTGATTGAGATTTGCATTCTATGTGAGTTCATATTCTATTGAGTGCATATTTTTGGACCTGAAACTGTCTCTATGAGGGTTGTATAAAATGACACTGGAATAAACTTCGGATTAGCAAGTAAGTCTTCAATAGATGTGCACTCTACTATAACTTTTGAAGTATAAAGACAGTCTCACATTTTACCTTGAGAGTAATTGGAAAAGTAGTTAGTGGTTTTGACGTAACAAAAAAAAATCTGTTTTACATGACTATTGTTTAGTTGAGGGCAACAGATACAAGGACTAAACCTCTGCATGGAAGGGAAGCTCAAATACACCTTTGTCTGTTACGCTGTGATCTAGCCTCCCAGACTTGCTGAAGTGGAGGGAGGGTATTTACAGTGTTTGGAAAGGCCTTATTCACCCCCTGACTTCATGCTCAGCTAAACTTGGAAACGCAATTGGTTTATTTTGTATAAATAAGCAAGAATCCTGGAAGAAACTAAATATCTTCATAAAACAAAACATTATGATACCAGAAACCCTCAGGAATAGCACTAATGCTTTTAAATGAAGGTTTTATTTGTCTCTGAGCTGCAAAAAGGAGTCACTAATGAGATGTCATTTAAATTCTAACACCTGTTTAATGGCAGTTTTTCTCTATCCCCAAAGAGTAACTGTTTATGAATGTTTGCAGTTTTCCAAGTGTATCTACAAGAATTGTTTTTTTATAAACAATGTGATGCCTTTTTCCTCATATGCTACAGTCACGTTACAACATATGATGAAAATTGTTGGTTGTGGCATTTTTGTATTAGATATGTTTCCAACATAGAGTTCATTTCAAACACTGAAACTTACAATTTTATCATTCACATAGTAAATATTTATCAGAAACTTCATGTTTTACAGATGAATGAGTATATATTGATATAAGAAAAATAAAATTCCTAGAGATATTTTTTACTAAAGAAGTTTGAAAAGTCATTGGTAGAATATGTGCTTCCCCCTATATTCCCTGTTATGAAAAGAAAATGTATTCACAAATGAACATACATGCACATAGATTTCTAAGAGTTGCAGGGAAAAATCCTTGTTAACTTTTCTCAGACAAGTAAATGCCTAAAAAGTCAGAAATAAGACTGTACCATGCTTTTTGTAGTTTTATGATTTTCTTGTATAAACAATTTATTTATGAGAAGAACTTAAAAGAACTCCATTAACATTTTTCTGTATAATTTCTCTAGAAATTGATAAGAGTAACAGATACTATATGGCTGAATATATGAAATTTTTTTTTTTACTATTGGAAATTTGTTTCTTTAAAACCTGTCCATTTCAGTATTTTATAGTAGTGTATACCGATTGATTTATGTTTAGCATCCTTTAATAAAAATACGTATATTTCAGTAAAATAAATGACATATAAATGCCTTTAAATGAATTAACACTTTCTAGAGAAATTTAAGTATAACTTATTTTGTTGTTGTTGTTGTAGCACAGATAATAGGCCATAGATTTTTACCAAAATGTTTGTCTGTGGTCTCAAAATCCTGGCTTCTAGAAAGGTTGCAAGATATTTTTTTTCCCCTTTAAGAATGTACACCTTTGACTAAGTAAGAGCCAAAGTTTTGCTCCATTAGGATATGGATATATAACAAAGCAACGCCCATTTGTGTTAGGAAGGCAGGAGCTCCTCTGATGAAAGGTGAGACCTGGACTTTGTATGAAATCTTCCATAGAGCTCTTTGGGATTTAAGCTGATTGCATCAGGCTTATTGAAAAAAAATAAAATAAAAAAAGAATGGCTAAGCAATAAAATGCTCCAAGTGTGGACTTGAACAGTTCTATAAAACCTAAATGTTCACATTAAAGGAGGGAAGAAAGAAATTGTTGCAGATGTGATGGGATTTTTCATTATGCTGAAAACTATTCTAAATTTCTTCCTCATAATCATTATTCTTTAGATTTCATAATGCCAATTTATTTCCTCTCCTTCCAAGATATTCCTCTCCATGAGGTCTTACCAATTTAAAGGCGCTCTTTTGTATGAACAAAATGAGTAGTTTTTTTTTCTTTTTCAGTTTTTTAAAAAGCTTTTCTTTTATTCAATCTGTGTGTGTGTTTAAAAATACATATACATAAATACAAACATATACACATATAAACATTGAAAAAATGAGGAGTTCTGTGTTCTCCTGGTTTATACAATTTTTATTTATAGATAGAATCTCAGTGTTTAATCGTGTGTTCTAATTACCCACCAGATTTATTCACAATCGTTTGACATATACCTTGCATTGAGCCTAGGGAAATAAGCATATTCTTTTTCCCTTGCAGTTCCTTCCTTGACTTATGAAAGCCAAATATCCATTCTGTATGGAGAGATGAATCAGCAATCCATATAATATCTATTCATCATACATATTTCACAAGGAGGATATTGTGGTGACTGCAAAGTTCTTACAAAAATAATATGGAAATCCGGAACTTGATGTGGAGTGTCAGAGAGCCTCTTACTATTATTTACCTTATCAGCTTTTGCTTTCTGAAATCAATGGAAGGGCATCAAGTTCAGCTAATCCATATTTCTGAGTATGAAATTGAATTTATAGTCTGTAGTATGTTGACTACCGCTCGCATTTAAGGCATAATTGATTTTTATTGAAAAGCCAGCAGGCACATCAAAAATTTCCACAAACCACAAGGATGTTAAATTTTACCCTGTTTAGATAATAGTGTGGCTTTATTTATCCTTTAAAATGAAGCTTTTATATTTATATCAGCCAATGCTATGGAAGTGTGACTGATACCTTGAGAAACCATCAATCTATGGTTCTGTAAAACTGTGCTGCACAGAAATAAGCAACTTTATATTTCTAAGGTGAATGTCTATGGTTGGTTTGTTTTAAGGATAAATGGATAAATGGAATAATAAATCTAGGATTATATCATGTCATGTAGCAAAGCCCACCCCCCACACCATCATTGGAACAACAGCTTGCACCATTATTTCTTTTTCTATCCCTCATTCCTTCTGCATCTGATGTCCCCCTCTGCTTCACAAATTACATATTTTGTGTCTGGATTAATTGCTTATGCATGTGAAATGTAATTCCTAGGTAAAAGTCTATTCTTACTATTTTTAATTTAAGTAGTCAACCTTAGTGTCCACAATGTTTTGTTCAGTTTCACTCAGATGTCCCCAATCATATGTTAAGACCATTTATTTATTTTTTTTAATTGTAGATAGACACAGTACCTTCATTTTATTTATTTTTACGTGGTGCTGAGAATCAAACACACTGCTTCACACATGCTAGGCAAGCACTCTGCCACTGAATCATAACCCTAGCCCAAGCCCATTTACTTTTAAGTAAAAGTTATGATGAGAAGATTGTTGAGAGCTCCTGCCACAGGATGTTTAAAGCCAATGTTAATTGCATTGTGGACTTGTAAAAAGTCAAGTCTCACCTGACATTAGCAAAAACAAAGCAAAGTAAAATAAGAAATATGCAGGCATCATTATTGCCAGTATCACTCCTGTAATCCTATAGCAGTGATTTCCATGGGAGAATCAGTATCACACTGTAGAGGGAGTTTGGGAAATTTTTATGTATTAGGTTTGGGAAGAACTGGCATAGATCCAGAGCCACAAACTTTTGGTAGGAGCCAAGGGAAGCTAGCCATTTGCAGACTGCAAGAAAGTTGAAATATAAGTTTTCCCATGCTTGTAGGACTTTTGAATATCCCATCAGACATTTATTTAGTTGAAAAACTTTATTGTTATCTACAATTTCCATCTTATATGTAACTATAAGTTTTGGTTACATTCTTTAATATATGCTAAATTTCCAGAAATTAAACTATCATATAGGTTAAGAAAAAATTGTTATTTTGAACTTTACCAAGTGTTGGCCTTTGATGGCAACTCTTGGTGGTTTGTGCTACATGAATACAATAATCTTGCTTTAGTTTTTATTGGTAGCTGACACATTTACAAATTACAACTGATTCACTGCACACATATCAGTACTTGACTTCTTCATGTCTTTATTATGTAGCAGTGCTTGAGTATTTACATTTCAAAATATGTGCCATTTTATTATGGAACACTTTCTTTTTATTTCATAGCTGGGACATTGTATTGGTTTCTCAAGTGATGTTCTTAAAGTGTTTATAATATCTATGAATTTAATTTCAGTATAGTAAATGAGTTAAAAAATATTTGTTGTAAAAAGGAGGCACCAGGTCTGCGAAGGTTGAGAGCAGTTGCCTCATGGCATCAAGGTACAAATGTATAAGTTGGGAAATTTTCAATGGCCTAGTGATTATTTTAATAAAACAATTATTTCCAATAAGCAAAATAGTATCTCAGGGATTTTTAAACCTGTAGTGATAAGCCCTTAGTGCTTACCTTCTTATGTGTATGGATGAAGAGTGTTCAAAACAATTTGTCATATGCACAGAAATACAAAAGATGAAACCTAAAGAGATTATACATTAGTCTCTTAAGAGTAAAACTGACGGGGAGAAGCAGTATACCTTTCACAGAGGCAGATATTTTCAAAGCAATGTATGACAGGTACAGGGACAAATCCCGTTAATAAGTAAGAGGATTTGTGCTTGGCTCTGTCACATGCCACTTTGAAAACCTACCCTCAAACTGTCTATAAATTTTCATGCCCATTTTTTTACCCTTGCTTTTTCCAGAGCATATTATTTTTTTGTGTTCACAATTTCCCCCTGCTTTATCTCATTGCATCCTTTAATAATTTTTAAGAGTATGTTTACTATGATTTTGTGGTTACTTTATTATTAGCACTGTATTTGCTATATCTATTCATTTTTACTCTGTTCACTGCTTTGTTATAGGACATTTTTATGTCTCTTATGACTTCTAAATATGTAAAATACATCTGCCGCATTGAAATTAAGGAACAAGAACCATTTATCATGTTGCCTAGTATTTCCTTTTAATATATAGTTATCGTTAAGGAAAATAATATTAAAAAATTAATAATGTGATATGTGAATAATAAACTATGTGGAAAGAAAAAAATTATTCATTGTTTTAGAGATGAATTTTGGGAAAATCTGTTATTAAGCATAGGACTGTTTAAATTTTTACAGTGTAGAATCCAAACAATTTTAAATCCTGAAGATAGTTTACTACCTATCTTCTATACCTTGATCTGGATGTGTCATCACATTTAAGTTTGCTGATGTTGGAAGAGGAACATAGCATTTGTTCAACATCTTTTGTTCTGAGTTGTTCTTGGTATAATGCAGTATTCTTATCCTGCAAATTTTTACTTGTCTTCTGGTAGTGTACTTTGATAATCAGCTGTTGAAATAAAATAATTTTATGGAAGCTCTTCTTATACATTTGATTCTAAGTATTAATATGGAAATTTTGCTGACAGAAGTCAGTTTTTTACTTCAAATTTTAGTCTTATTTTTAAAAAATAAACTTCTTACAATAAATAAATAAAGAGTCATCCATGACAGGTATTTTAATATAGGAAGTTTCAAAATAGAAAAAGCATTGCCTTATCAAATTTCAGTTTCTCTCTTTCAAAAACATTAATGGTGCCTAGATCCTCTTGAATTGGAAGTATTTTCTGAAGGACTAGCAATACATACATGATATCATTTTCTTTGCTTATCTTTAAGCATAGAACTAGGCTGTCCTTCCACAGTTCTCAACAGCTGGATGGAAAGCAGAAAACAAAGCTGATTGCCAGATGGTTTCTCTACATTAAATCAAACATCTGGATATTTTTTAAACATTGAGATGATTGGCTGAGCTTTTTACATTACATCTGCATATTTTTGGCATTTCTTTGATCACACATGCTGTGTGTGTGTGTGCATATGCTTGTGTGTTTTGAAGAATAGAGAATAGATGCTACTAAGATATATAAGTATACAGAAAATAGAACAAATAATCTTTCAATTTGTGTACATTTCTTTGAATTTCTAAATGTGAATTCAAAGATCAGATAACTCAAGTTCAAATTACAGAAAATTTCTAGAAGTCATTGACAGAGAATTAAAGACAGGATAGCTTCTTGTGACATCCAACTTAATAATATCATTAGATACTCAGATACAACTCTCTGGGAGGCAATTAGAGATCACATGACTAGACTTAATTCAGTCTTTAGGCTATTTACCTGTGTTGGCAATGAAAAAAGTCAAGACAATATATTTTCTAATTTTATTTTGTTTTCTTAGAGATACATTTAAATAGATGCATGTGGAGTTGAGTCCTCAACAGAAAATGGTACTTATTGCTTTAGAACCCTAGTCTGAGAATGCCAAGCAAGCAAGTACATACTATAGTGATTTAATGAGAAATAAATTTTATATTTATGAGGGCATTTGAACTTTTAAAGCTTTTTCATAGCCATATGAAAGAGCCCCTCTTGGTACTAAAATCCTTCCTGAAATCTAGGTCTTCTCACTCTCTATTTGGTGCAATTCTCTTTAATCCATGAGCAGAGAAGAAAATAAAAAAGAGAAATTTGTGGGGCAAATCTAGTGTAATATGCACTGTATCAGGTGATTTCACGTTCATCATTTTATTTAATTCTCACCATTACTTCTGGGGTAAGGAAGACAGAAACATAATTTACTTTATCTATGACAAAGTGTGTTTGAACACTGCCTCTACCTCATAGTAACTAACTCTGTATCTTTTTTGGTAATTGATTTTATTTTTTTTAAATACTTGACAGTGGAATGCATTACAATTCTTATTACACATACAGAGCACAATTTTTCATATCTTTGTATATAAAGTATATTCATGCCAATTCATGTCTTTACATGTACTTTGGGGGGTTTTTGCATTAAAATTCATATTACACATATATATCACAATTTTTCATATCTCTGTTTGTATATAAAGTATGTTGACACCCAATTCATGTCTTCATACATGTACTTTGGATAATGATGTCCATCACATTCCACCATCCTTGCTAATCCCCTCCCCCTCCCTTCCCCTTCCACCCCTCTTCTTTAGTCAATTCATTTGAATGATTTCTGAGTCTCAGTTTCCTCACATGTAAGATGGGAATAATATCTACCTCATGTGCTTATTGTGGAAATTATTAGATTATATATGCTAAGCATCAGTTAACTGCACAATACTAACACATGGTTATGGCTCAGTGTTCAATAAATGTCATTTGACATTTTACAGAAGAAAAAAACAGAGACTTATAGAGTTAACAGTGGTTATAGAATTAGATTGGGTTTCAATATCTCCTTCAAGGAAAACCCAATCTATCTCAAAGCCTTATGCTGTATCATTCTAATATTACTTAAAGAAAAATATTACTTTATAGAAGCAATAATTTCCACTCTTCTTTTACTTTATCAGATGATTCCAAAAATAATACTTTTTGGTTACATAGTAATTTCACATATCATCATTTTTTATCCTTGAAATGTCATTTCAATGCAATAGATAAGTGCATAGCACATAGTAGCTTATTGTTCCTATGAAAACCTGAAAGCCAAGTGTTGGTCCAAAACACATATTCTCATTTCTTCTACTGTTTTATTAACAACAACACCAATCTTAGAAGGTCTTAGGGTTTGGTCCTCTCTCCTTCACTATGTATGTGTGTGACTGTGGACCAAGTCACACAGCTCTATAAACATTTATTATGAACCTGCTTCATGCAGCAGGATCCTGGAATGAATAAAATATAGACCCTACCCTTAAGGAACTTCCCTGTCTCAGGTCCTTGGATGCACTATAAAGTCTAATACGTTAAAGTATAGGTAAGTTGCAATTTGGAAATATGACACAATATAGAATTCAAACAAAGGAGTTTTAGAAGTCATTATGGAGAAAGTATGATTGATGACCCTCAGAGAATGGCTAGTATTGGGTAAGCAGAGATAAGCAGAATCCCCAGAGGTGGGAGAGGTGGGAATGCCATTGGGAAGCAGCACTACCCTTTGCTTAGCACACATTGGGCGTATTTACAAGGAATAGTGATAGATGACAATGAAATTACATGTTTTGTTTACAAACATCCTAGAAAGCCATTCTAAGGAAAGTGTATTTTAGCCTTTATCAGTGAGGTGTTTTTAAGATATTTGACCATGACTTAAAATGATGGGCTCTGGGTAATAAAAAGTAACTCAAGTATGCATTAAAGGAAGATAAATTGGCATAGAGAAATTAAGAATGAAGTTGATGAGGAAATTAAAGTATTTGATGTTTCTTGGATTTTCAACACATTATAAGTTTACTTATCAATAAGATGAATAGGTTTGACTTGATTTATTTTATAAGCCTTTTCCTAGCTTTTACTTTGAGCCAATATTTCCTAAGTGGTGTTCTATAGAGGTACTAGTTTTGCCAGGTAACTATGTCCTATGTCGATTAAAAGAAGAGTTCTGTGATTGGAACACATTTGGGAAATACTAAATAAAATCATTGTAGAGTTTTTTTTTAGTCAGGTATTTAAAAAATGTATTCTGTTAATGTTTATTATGTATTTCCAAGGTGGGAAATTCGTGGATATCGTTTTTTCAAGATTATGTGGCCACGGAACCCTTCTCATTTACATTAGACCATATTTTTTTAGGCTTTTGTTCTCTCTGATTTAAATCATCTCAATGAGATATTTTTCCCTGATGCATAAAGAGCCACATAGGACAGACATATTTGTAAACTATGTATTCAGATCACTCTGCATGCTGCTGATTTTTGAAGGTAGAATAGTTATTTCCTTTACTTACACCCAAGGAGAAATTTGGTGGTTCTCATGGTGGACTATAATAGCACCTAACCTTTATCCAGAAAGTAATTCATTTTGAGGTATCAGGCACTTTTAATAGGGAGAAACACCTAGGGTAGTGATGCAGCAGAAGTCAATTTTCTAGACAGTAGACCAGGGGCATCCACCCTTGGTTATCATTGAGCTGGAAGATATCACAACCAGAAGGCTCACAAGGAAGCTTTAAATTACATCTTTAGAAGAGAAGAGTTTTAAGGAAAGTCTTAAGTAAGATATGACACTTGTCAAAAGAAAATAAGAAAATTGTTCCAGATGGTTGAAATTGTGAGAAGGAGGTGAAGAGATCAAGGGAGGCAATGACTGGAGAGAAAAAGAAAAGAGAGGAATGGTGAAAATCCTTGGGGACTTGGACAGGTAACTTAAACTTCATATGAATGACAATGACATTTCAGTAAAGAAACTCAAGAAAAAGAGAAATGCTAAATTCTTTATCATGCAAAACCAATCTTTTAGAGATATCATTCTGCATTGACTAGCAGGTGTTGGCAGGATAGAATTCGTAATGAAGTGGCATAATGTTTAGAAGTGAGAGATCCAAGCACTATATATGCTGTAGTTGGTCGCTTCCCCCCTTCACCAATAGCCTGTTTACACCTTGCTACTAAATGTACTAACAGTTCCCTCTACTGTCTACTGGCAAGATGGTGAGACTGCAGTCAGCACTGCTTGATTTAGTGTTAGCTATTTTAACCATCTTAGAGAAATACTGAAATGAGGCATATGCTTTTTCATTAACTACTTTCTTGGCTTGGAAGCATGACAAGTATTCAGTTTATTGTTTTTTAAAAAAATCAAAATATACTTTGTCAGAAATTGAAAATATTTAATTTTATCTAAGCCTAATTTTCCTTAAATCTGCTACAACAAAACATGGTGTCTCTATTTTTGCCCCCACATAGTATTTCAAAGCATTAAAAAAATATGAAGGGTGTGAGGTTCAATGGCAGCATTAAAAGCCTGTATCTTGGGCCCAGTGCATTCTGGCTGTGGGAGTTTAACCAATGTATTTATTTTTGCTTTCCCTCATTTTATGTATCTTATAAGTAATATTAAATTATGGGGTTGTTGCTAGGAATGAGAAATATAGTACATGTAAAGATGTCAGAAGAATTTGGGATCATGGTAAGACTCAAACTCTGCTGTATTAGTTCTTAGATTTTTTTTCACTCACTTATTTAGCCAAAAAGGACTTATTGATAACCATTGAGCGCTAAAGACATAGCCGTGTACAGAACAGAAAAATTCCCTGCCCTACTGGAAGTTACATTCTAGTTAGGAAGACAGATAATAAATAAGCAGGGGACATAAAATAAATCAGCTACTGATAAATGCTATGGCATTAGGAGTCAAATTACTGTTTTTTTTAATCATTGGTACTTTTCCTGGATAGCCTGAAGCAGTGATTGATTTATCTACCTGAAGATTGATATATTTCTCTTTTGAGTGAATATGAAGGCAGATCCCTAATAGTCATAGTACAACACTATGAGCATATAATTTATGATCAAAACCAGAACTCATTTGAGATCATATAATTTATGGTCAAAACCAGGACTCGTTTGAGCGAGAAAGGGGATTTGTGGGGAACATATAGGGTTAATAGGTGGAAATTAGGACTCTCTCAGACAAACTAGGGAGATTTTATGCATGTCATCAGGGACTGAGCAGAAGCATTCCAGGCAAAGAGTAGTGATATTAATATGTGTATTATATATGTATTAGTATATATGTACTATAGATAGAAAGATAGATAAATAAATAGATGGATAGATAGATAGATAGATAGATAGTATGGTATAGGCACAATCTGGCAAAAATCATACCCAGATAGTAGACATCTGGATAGGGTAAGATTGAGGGTGGCCAAATGTCCAACAGCTTTCATTAATAAAGCAGCTCAAGTCAGCTGCGAAGTTCATTGTTCTGATAGAAGTAAGATTCCAAGTTTGGTTATTTCTATCCTGGGCTGCCCATCTGTAAGAAAGGCAGGTCTCAACTTTTTATGGGTCCTCCTGAGTTTGACAGCCCAACTCCTGAAGGGCAAGTAGTTGTCCTTGGTAGAGGAGCAGATATATTTATTCCTCAAAGAGTGCACAGTAAACCCACCATGGAAAATGGGAGGACACTCTGCCCTGTTTGGGGTTTGGTGAATGGCAGGGAGTAACTCAGTCCTTTAGAAGGCTAGGTGAGGTATGAGTCTCCAGGGCTCTCTAGCTCATTCTTGGTAAGAGCCTGTTCTTTCAAGTGTCCAGTCTCCCTTCTCTTGAGCTTCCCACTACCTTGTTCAATTCCCTCCTCTAGCTAGGATTACAAAAAAAAAAAAAAAAAAAATCAGACAAACAAACAAAGAAAAAAACTCTGAGTAACTGAGTTTTCTAAAATGGAATAAAGAAAAGAACTTACAACTTTGTGAGTCTTATAGGAAAAAAAAAAAAGTTTGAACTTTCCAATATATGTGAATGGAGTAATAACTAACACAGGCCTTTTCCTGTTTTACCTTATCAGGAGCTTGTTGTCTGTTATTGCTAAAGGTAATAATAATTTCCAAGTGCATAATATTTTAAAAAGTGTAAAAAACTCAATTATAACAATCCATCTTCAGTGATGACATTGGCCTTGCCAGATATACTGTTCATGTATCAATGTAGTATTTTTTTTTAAACTAGCAAAACTATTTTATAGTAAGTTAAGGGGAAAGTATAGAATAAATTCTGGACTGTTCTGATCCCTACAGTTTCTGCGCCCTCAGAAGCATACCACTCTTGTATTTAAAAGCACTTTGAAAGACTATGCTTGCTTAATAACTTGAAACATATTGTTTTAGTTTCAGTTTACTTGTTGAAATCCAATATTTCTTTGGCAAAGGAATGAATTACTTCCTTCTTTCTTTATATCTTCATTTATCTAACCACCCACCACATATGGATTGACAGTCTTTGGAGGTATGACCCAGATTTATTTGTTATTATAGGTAAAAATAAGTATATGAAATAGACAGTAGATTTTATCAAAATGACTGTAATGGAACTTCCAGAGAAATATTTCTGACAATTATAGTCTTTGCTCCTAGGTAATAATAATATTCACTACAACAGTTATAATATTCTTATTTTTCTAAGAACTTTATTTTTATCATCTTATTTAATATTTGTAGTCTGAGTTAGGTGTTTCTATCATCTCCCACAACCCCTACTGAAATGAGAGCAGTTAAGTAACTTTTCTGAATTTGAATTTGACTCTCATAAGTATTTCTGCTTCTCACAAGTGCATAATGAAATGATTCAGAATACCAGAAATAAGATGGTGTACTGAGATTATTAAACGGACTTAGTATTAATCTCTCGTCCTATGACTGAGCAGCTACATAGTTTGAATATGCCATTGTTGACATTCAACTTCTGTGTTTTTAACTGCACAGTAGTGGTTACTTTGGGTTATTGTAAAAACTAAATGCCTTTGTTCTTCTCTTAACTAATTCTCCTGTTATTTTGTGACTGCCTACTATGTTCCAGTCACTGTTCTGGGTTTTGCAGAAAATATAGGTGAGCAAAAGTGTCTTCAGAAACTTGCAGCTAAGAGAGAAAAACAAAGAATAAAATGTAAGTAATCAGAAACATCACAATTGCAAATCACACCTGTGCTACTGAAGGAATATAATAGAGACAAAATATGGAGGAGTCCCATTGTTAGGTTGTCAACTACACAGGTAGAGTGGATGGACCTGTTCCAGTCTTTTTCATATTCTCAGTACCTGGAATATAGTGGGCAATCCATAGATGTTAGCTGAATGAATATATACAACTTTTTTAAAAAAATAATGATGGGGCTCGGGATGTGGCTCAAGTCATAGCGTTCTGGCCTGGCATGTGTGAGGCACTGGGTTTGATCCTCAGCACCACATAAAAATAAAGTAAAGATATTGTGTCCACCTAAAACTAAAAAAATAAACATTAAAAAAATAATATGTCTTTAGGGGTAGTTCCTTTAAAGAGGTGAGAATTGAGTTAAGATCTAAAAGCTGAGAAGAATTGGTCATGTCAAGTATGGAAAAAAAATGCTTAACACACTTTAAGGTAAAGAGAAAAGCATGGACAAAGTCTAGAGATGGGCAAGGCACTTTTTATTGCTTTGTTGTTCTGCCTTAACCCTAAATGGAGAGAAAAATGCTCCTGTAGAGTATGAAACCCATGACTTGCAGTAGGCCAAATTTAGAAATTTCAATTAAGATAAATGGGTCTCAGGTTAGAATATTGGGAGGGAAAAAAGGTGCTCTTGAGGGACATTTTTTCAATGTAGTCTACATAGAATAGGCATAGGTAATTGCCTCTTAAAAATGTGGTCAATCTTTAAAATTATAAAATATGATGTGCTATCCCCTGAGTGAGAATTCATTGACATGACAAGTAAAAGGATAAAAGTCACAACAAATTCAGAAGATAGAAAAATTTGATGAATACAATAATAAGTATGTTTAAAATAACTAAAGTAGAATTAGTACTCAATAAAGCTATATACAAATATGAAGTCACTAAGTAAATATTTTAACATACATTTAAATACCTTTTACATTGTTTTGTTAATTATTATGAAATACATATTAATTGCTGCATCATACATGCAGCCCTCTATCAATAGGAGTAATTCAGTACATAAAACTCTGACCTTACATATATTAGAATTGACAGAAGTTGTCCATTTACACCTATTATGTGCATAGTTTCTTTCTCTGAAATTTAAATTGTATATTGCTTTATTTAATGTGCATTTAAAGTTCTTCACCATGTCACAATATACACATAATGGTCTATATTTGGTATGCTCTAAAATTACAAAGAAGAAACTAAAAGCAGAAGCTTGTGATTGATTGTACATTTAAATAAATGCACTACAGATTGAGACAAATGCGCCAAGCGTGTGTGTTTCAATCACTGTATCATCACACAATTGAATAAACACACATGTACAATACAATGTTTAATTGAGTGCAGCAAGTACATTTATTTTAGTGATTGCATCATTGCATATTCAAGCAAATGCACTTGATTCACTTTGGTGGAGCTGAAGTTTCATGCACACATACAAGTTTTAAATCTTTCACTGACTTTGATAGATCACGAATATACACGTATCTGTAAGTGATCATATGAAATGTGTTTTATTTTACAAAATTTACTTTTAATCAATTTAAATAAATTTGAAAGGAAATCTGGTTATTAGTGCCCTAAGGAAAAAAATGAACTTAAAGACTAAACATCTCTTTCTCTTAAAATGTCATTCTGTTCTCAGTGAGGATGAAACAAGACATTTTCTCTTTGCCTGAGCAGATTTTCTATGACTATCCCACATGGAAATTGCAGTTCCAACTCTTTAGGCATCAAACATTGGACTCATTTTGCTTTTGGACTGTTTGCACAGCTTCGTTCTAATTCAGTATCACCTTGTGCATGCATGCACATTTGAGGGCCAAATCTGGGCTATTAGGTCTAAAGACCCAAATGGAGCTTGCTAGATTCTTTCATGCCTCCTTCATGCTCTATTTACATAGATGTTCTTTCTCAGAATTGCTTCCATATACAGATTTTTATGTCATTTCCATTAGTAGCATCTTGAATGGAAAACAAAAGAAAACAAAAACTAAATAGTAGTGTTTGCCTTACTAGCTTTCTAACATATGGTCATTTTCCAGGTGTGATGGATAAGTAGTAATGAATGTTTAGTACCAGGTATACACAAAGGAAGTTTCTCAAGTAACAAGTTTTATAGTTAAATCCTCTTTTCTCTCAATGTACTTACTTGATTTTAAGTCTTTCTTTAAAATGTACTGTTTTTTGATTCATGCTATTAAACTCTCTATATTGAGGGTGTATTAGTTGTAGATATCTTCTGTCTGATACATACTTCTAACAATGGAAATATTTGAGTTTTAGTATAGGATAGTGCTTCCCAGAATTAATTCTGCAAATTTAATTTCAAGTAATATTATTTGGGCACAAGTACTTTGCCAAATATGTTTATAAAACTGTATCTGATAATAATATTAACTAATTTTGATTAAGTGCTTGTTCTGTGCCTGTCACTCCTAACTGCTTTGTCCACGTGAGGTTCTGTTTTTTTTTTCCTTTTTTTTTACAGGTGAATAAGCAGTTTAAAATGTAAAATGTCTTCCTCATCTGTTTCCTACTTAGAGATACAGAAAATTCATCAGGGTCTATTGAGAATTAATCTGATTAACTTTATAGAGTCCATTTTAAGTCACCAAATAATAAGTCACCAAACTTATTTTGTGACTGAACACTTTCATGTAAAGCTTTTTAATATCCCACAGAACATACCTTAAGTTGTGCTGGATGAGCAACATGAAAATAAACGATACTTGACATTTTAAGTATTAAAAATGCTCAGTGGCACCGGAGCAGAACAATATGAATTGTTAAATAAACTTTCTAATTGGTTTAGTTAAGTGACAGATCATTTTGCTGAAAAAATCAATCAGATTGGTTGCTTGATGATGGCTTTTTTTTCTTTTTTTCAAGTGGTTGTTTGAATATTGCCTTAAATATAGCAAGTCATTGCCTCATTATTCCAATATAACCAGTTGAAAAGTGAAATGTTAAGTCAACTAGCCAGTCACGATCTCTTGTGATTGATTTTTTTCCCACTAAAATGACTGAATGAAATATTTGGTTTACTCTCAAAACATTTTGATGGTATTTCTTTTGCTAGTGCTTCAAATATTTTTGTTGATTTGCACTGGAAGGGAATTTGTACTTATTATACACAAGTAAGTCTTTTCAGAATACGTGTACTGTAAATAACACACTATTTAGCCACTGGGCAAGGTTTTGTGGCAAGGTGAAATATCGTTGTGCTTGTCTTTAATAATTAGTGAGAAAATAAATTAAGCCACTTTTATTCTTCTCTGAAGTGGTATCTTCTCCATCTTGTTTACACAGCAGACAGTAATATGTGTTAATAAACTCATACCCTACTTTTACCCTTTTATGTCAGTTAGTCAAAAGCAATATAGCAGAGCATAGCCCCTTAATGAAAAACACTTAACAATATAAAAATAGTACATATCTTTTCTTTGCTCTGATAGGAAACATTTCTGAAATCAGCCAAGAAATAAAAATAAATAATATCAAAAACTTTGAGGGAAAACCAAATTAGCCTTCATTTGGATTGTTCCAAGATGTTTTTATTGCCATTTTATCCATTGTCTGCTTAGCTTTTGCTTAAGATGTTGGTGAGATGATGAAAGCTGAAAAGTAAATAGGTGCTTCAATAAATGCAAACAAATGAGTGCTTTCCTAGCAAAGAATGAGGGAAAATCAGCCTTTCCTCTGAAGCTAATCCCTCAACAGCTAAAACTGTGAATTTCCCCCCTCACCATGCACACAGATGGGTTGCCACTGAAGATGACAGATGAGTTGTGTTTGGCGGGATTAATGGGCATTATCATGTTAATGGATGCTTAGGTGAGGTCTGAGCTAGTCACAGGCCTGGGTAGAATAACTAGGGTTTACAGAACTGTGTATGCTCATGCTCCTCTTTTCTTTCTTCTTACTAATAATTAACTTGTAATGTTTAACATTTTTAGTTCACCAAATTATCCACAGACTACTGCCTTCCTTGGTACTGCAGCATTTATAGATCAGGCATCATGTGCTCTGTTCTTTGACATGCAAAATGCAGGCAGTCCTGCCTGATTTGTCCTTCCATTGCCTTTGTGCATTCAGCTCCTTCATAATCCAGGGTCTACTTTGTTGAAATCGCTTTTGAAATCTGACATATTGATCAAGAGTTTAGCCTTAGTAACTATAGCACATATATCAACTGCTGTTGATCATGCCAGGTCACATTTGATGGCAAGATGATCCTGTACTCAACAAGAAAGCTTCTCTGGTTCTCATGAGTTGATTCTGTTCACCTCCTCACACCAGAATGGTATGTTGTTGCATCATCCCTAAGGCAACAGAATTTCACATCACTTTGCTCAGGATCTCTGGGTAAGTTAGAGACAATGTAGGTATCACCAAAAAGATAAAAAACAAGAGCCTCATCAATAGTCTATAATGACTTGCATTTTAAAATTAAGGCAAAAATCAATAAGTACTAATGTCAGATTTTTACATTGTTTTGAAATTGTCTAAAATTAAGTGGGTGTTTTCCTATTGAGTTTAATTCAGTGAACTCCTTTGAATAATTGTATTACTATTACTAAATTAATTAAGGCAAAACTTTACAGATACCTGATTTAAAAACTACTATCACATAACATAATTTCTGTATAACAAATATATCCTTTAGTTTAGGCAATTCCTTAATAGTTACTTTAACTCCTTTTTAATAGTATAATTTCTACATCACTCAGGTGAAAATCATGAGGTTAAGGGGAAAATATTTCACAAGTTATTGATGTCATGTAATAATTAAAACAAATTGCTCACTAATCAGGTAATATCTAATAGATGGATAAGGAATTACTATTTGCAAGAGATAATTGAGATTTGTTCCCATTGTCATAATGATTGTCAACTGTGCCTCCTTTTATTCACAAAGTTTCACATTTGAATGATAAACACATAAGCCAAAGTAATGGACTTTTAAGTGAGGCTGCCCAATATTCGAAGTATGACAGAGAATGTCATTGCTTGGCAGTAAATCCCTTATTCTGCAGAGGGAGACACTGAGGAATAGGATTTCCTTCTGAAGAGAAACTCAGGCTAGTGCCCAAATATCCAGAAAACTCTATGTATCTTTTCTATGTAAAGACTTTTTAACTTTTCACTTCAAAAAATGATCAGGGTTGGTAGGTACACAGGAGTGATTATTTAATTCTAAATTAAAAAGTATCAAGTTAATTCAATACAAAATCCTCATTATTTGAATTGCTGACGTTAAGGATGAATGTATTAATCATATTAACTAATCAACATTATAAACCATCAACCTTATACGTGAAGTATTAAGATTTGATAGATAGGGAAACAGATGAGGAAAACTGGAGTAGGTTAAGAGGACACACAAATAACAAATGGGAGGTATGCTAAATATGCAAGTATTACTGACTCTAAGTGCCTCAAGAATATATTAAGTAAATGCAATCCATGTACAAACTTTAAAATCTAAAAGAAGTCTCTCGTTTTATTCCTATTCTAGAAATGTTTTGGTAAAATATCTTTGTATCAACAGAAAATTACCGAACTGTGCCTCAGTTACTTTTGTTATTTTATTTTATTTTTCTATTTACATTTGACTATTTTAATATGTTTTTTTTCATTCTTTTTTAAAATATGACTGGGTTTACATAATTAACAAATCAATAATTAATGTTTACACCCACTTACCAATTCATGAACACTTCAGCAATTTAATATGAAAGAGCCAGACTGAGAAGAATTCTTCATTAGAAATAATAATAATAATGATAATAATAATAATAATAATACATCAACATGTAAGTCTTTCACATTGTATCATGGGTCATATTTAGGTAGTGTGGTTTTGAGAGCCAACTTTTGGAAAGTGTTTTTGCAAACTATTATTGGGAAATACATCAAAATAATCTTTAAAACTTTCCCTCAAGGACTGAAATCACCTTTCAAAATGCAAAAGATAGTGAAAAGTCAAAAACAGAATGGAAAGAATTTCTCTTATTAATTAATTAAAGCATTAATTGATGTTCATCAACTTCTCTCCACCATGGTTTGTTCATTTAAAATATTTGATAACAATATAAATTTCCTCCCACAACATGTTTGAAATGAGTATGGGATATTAATAGGCAAAAAGGTATTTTAATTAAGATAGTCCCTAAGGATTCAAGTTGAGTCTACACCATTTCATGAATTTATACCAAAATTCAATGGAAAATAATTTCTTTGATCTAATTGTACCTCCTTAGTACTATCCAATTAAGTTTAGGGTCAGAACATAGTATTATTGTTGTTGTTATTATTATTATTATTATTATTTAGGTTGTTATTTTTACTCAATGTCAAGAGAAATTTTTACTCCTCAAAAATATATACATAATTTTTATGACATATTGGTGAAGGGCTTTGTGATAATAGCTGAAAATGAATCTAAGTTGCATAGAATTTGAAAAGTAAAAGAATATTTCTCTCATTTCCATATTTGTGCTTTAAAAATTTCCTTGATCTCAAATAAAATTCTTGTGGGAGATTTTCTAAAATGAAATATACATATGTTGTTGAAAATAGTTTTATTTCCCAAAAGATTAACATAACATAATTTAAGTTTACCAAGTTACATAAGGTTCCTCGTTAAGTTAACTATTCACCCTAGAAAAGAATGGGACGGAAAGAAATCTGCAATCTTGAAAACAAAACAAAAAATTGTCCCATTTGTGTGAACAAATGCTATCAGTGCTGCCCTAGGCTCAGAAGAACCTTGTGTGATTCCTGTAGGTCTTTCCCCAAGAACTGGAAACAGAAGGTGGCTGAGGGCAGTACCTCAGTATCTAGCTCTGCCTCAGCCCTGCTCTTTGCTACAGCAGTGATCCCTGTGCTCTGCAAGGACCTTTAAGATTAGGTGGGTGAGTATCTTTGGGAATAAATCTTGAGCAGATAGAATCTTGAGCCTGCAGATATAATCTTCCACTTTCATCATCTGAAGGCTGTCAATGCCTATTGCCAAGGAAAAAGAAGAAAAAGAAGGGCTTACTCTGCAAAACTTCTACACAGGAAAATGTGTGAAATAGAAAGTATTTAAAGTGATGTGTCCATTATGTATTCTGGAATCAGACATTATGCAAAAAACATCTGCATGTCTTGTCCTTTCAGAGGGATCTGAAAGTAGCCTTTCTGATGAGAGCATCCCTCCAATCTATTTGTCTAATGCATTGACCATAGTAAATATTTACCACACAATATTGCTAGCATTGCATTAACTAGCTTGCTCTTAGCCTTTCTCAGCACTTTCCTTTTTGGCTAGGTGGGTTTATTTGTGTAAGAATGTCCGCCTCTGACCTGGACAGACAGAAGCTGTGATCTGGACTCTGATCCACACCCAGAGGGGGTTTGTAGAAGTGCCTGGGAGGGATCTATGTTAGGTGACTTCCTGAGAAAGCAGATTTGTAGCTTAAAGGAATGTTCTTTCTGCCAAATCATTTTAAATGTGTGATTTAGTTAAGTTTTCTTCCCTATCCTCCTTTTCTGATGGATGTAATGGTGTCATTTTTTTTCTCCACCCAAGAACTTGTGTCAACAGCTCCCTCCACGGACCATTCACTAGAGTTGCAATGTCACAGAATCAGAATCTTTGTTTTTTGTTTCTTTGGTGGTGGTGGTGGTGGGGGGGGGTTGTTTGTTTTTAAATCTAGAAACAATTTAGTTAAGCCTCTGTGTACTTCTCCTTTCTTTGGTATCTGTTCTTAGCTGAGCTCTCTAGTGTTCCGCACAGTCAGCAGTGCCATTTGATTGGGTAGGCTTGCCTGTCTTCTACTCCCCTTTGCTGCTTAGGGCTCTCTTTCTTACTATTTTAGTATCGTCTTCTTATTTCTCATTAAGGATAAAACTATTAAACATTATTTTCTCTAAAATTTGATTATAATATGGAAGACTTTCACTAGTGTGTGTGACTGTGTCTTACATTTTTTTAAAATTTCGTTGTTTGTTTTGCAAACATTTGGGATCCCAGTTGAGCATTTTCTATTACAAACCTGTTGCTCTTGTTGGTGTAAATGCTTTAAAGGCTGACCCTGGTTGTAAGATTATCCGATGACAAAGTATGGATATGCCTCCTACACTGAGCCTTTAGCAGAACAGTTTCAAGATTGTTTTCATTTGTTGCCTGTTGAGAAAAGCCGCAGGGAAATGTCAAAGTAGTACTCAGTGACATGTTATACTGGATTTAAGCAAAGGGTAATTTTTAATTTTTTATTGTTGGCACAATGGCCTGTGTGTGTTTTTCTTTATTCTATCTTTACATCCTGTAGTTTTATGTCTTCTTCCTGTATGTAGAGCTTTGATTGTTAAATCTTTTCTTGCTTTGTGATTTGGAAGAAATGGATTGCTTATCTGTTAGGGTTCTCTCATCAGATTTTCCTTAAGCCTTGGGATCTTCCCTCATTTCCTTTGTCCCAGTACATGAATCAAATGGGAGTGTCTCTGCAGGAGGGGAAGAAAAAAGAGAGGAGACTGGATTGAGTGCAAGAAAAATCTGCTTTTAAAAAAGATGTTTTTTTTTTGTTTTTTTTTTTTTTGTTTTTTTCTTGAGGGGTCAGACCTGAGGGAAAGTACTAAAAGTCCAGCAAACTCAAGAATCTTCTCCTCCTTTCTCCCAGCTCCAACCTCTAACTTACATGGGGAGATTCATGTTATCCGCTGGAGAATTTTACTAATAAATTATATCCTTTCCCTATTCAGGGTAAGTTTACATGTTGCCACAATGATATATTTTATTCTGACTTTATTGTTAAGCTGTATCAGCAATTCATTTGAAATAGAGTCATCACAATTGAAAACTAACAAAGTTTTAATGGAAGATAGTGAAATTTTTATACAAAATGGATTTCTTCCATGACAGATTGTTATTAGCCTGGAATGCCCAGTGACAAATCAGGTAGTGTAATAGTAGGACACAGTATAACAGCCTTTATGGTTTTTGATGTGTACAGCTTTATTATTTTCTCTTTTATTGTATTCATAATCTAGAAATAATATAGAAGAGATGTGTGGTTTATCAAGTGATGACCAGTGACATATTGCATCTTGTTTAGAGAGAGTCAGTCCTCTTGTCTTAGTGGGAATATATAGTTTAACAAGACACTTGCCTTCATTTCCTTAACAGGGATAATAAACAGAACAATTCTGCATAAAAGCTCATATCAGCTTCTTTCATGCCTTTTCTTTTCAGAAGGCTGCCTAAGGGTTTAAGCAATTTACTGGTCTGACCCGCATCCTTTCTCTGCAGTCTGCGGTTCTTTTGTTTAACATTAGTATGTGGGCAAACAGCATTCTGAGCTGTGCAGAGCTTATCAGCCTGCATTCAGTCGACCGGAACCCCATTCTATGTATCTAAGCGGGGCCACATTTAATACTTCACAGTGGGAGCATCTGCAGTTTCCAAAAATGACTTGTTTATCAGATAAACTCTGTCCTTATGCTGACAGATGTGGTGGATGGTAGATCTTCAGTATCATATTTCTCTAATATAAGGCTTGTACAAAATATGGTATGCTGAGGGACGATGAGACCCACAGACCAGAGTCATGACAAGAATTGTTTATGTAGCCACTATCCAACTGCACTCAGAATTTATTTGCAGGATACAGAGGCAAAAGGCAAGTCTCAGTTTCTCTTTTGGAACTGAATAAATAACTAATTCTCGTGCTACTGAAGTGTTAAATAGAGGGAAAGCATTTTTCACTGTTAGCATAACATCATATGATTTCATTGGTAAACACTATAAGGTGCCTTAGTGCATGGTCTGATAAAAGCCAAGAGCCTGAGGGGGCTGACGGAAATATTGATCTTCATGTACCAAATGATCTAGGGTGTTGGGAAATTAGAATAAGTGAATTTAGGATTATCTACCATTAATCTAAATAAGGCTAATATAGTCCTTTAACTCAAAATGATCCTTTCTTAAAATTGTTACTAGAATTGCATGAAGTGATTTTAAATGTATTGAGGAATTACACACCCCTATTTCTAAAACACCCAAATCCAATTTTGAGATTGTATATTATAGGTATATAGTTTTATGGAACTATTTTGAAAAAATTGCCAGTCTTTATGTATGTATGTGTATAGACATATATGAATATATACATATTCAACACGTTCTTAAATATTTCTTTTAACTAGAGCATTTCTCAAAGGATTGAAAGAAATAAATTTTTTTTAAAAATGTATACTTTTGGTATTTATTCCCAAGAGAAGTTCAGTGATGATAGAACAATCTGGACTTTACCATGACATCTAAGAAGTTCTGAGGTAGCAGTCCAAAGTGATGCTAAGTTACACAGGTAAGAACAGCCTAGCATATTACCAATGGGGCTGTAGACACAGAACACGAATTGATTTTAACTGATTAGGTTTGACCCTTCATGCAATTCACGTTGCTTGCGGTACTCTTATAATTTTGCACATATGTTACATTTTTGCTCCTACCTATAATGACTCTATATTAAAGCATTTTCTCTCTAATTATTTCACTACTAGTGGCTCCCTTAACCTCTTAGCTCTCTGCTAATTAAATACTTTTAAATATGTCTTTGTTATTAATTGTGAAGTGTTGTCTCGATCATATGATAAAATAATTATTTGGAAGAATAATTTTAAATTAAGAACTTAAACTTGAGTATTTTCATCTAGAAATTAAGGCAACATGTAAAGCAAAACATATAAAACTATAAGATTTATCTTTGAAACCTGTGTGGTCAAATCTAGGCAAGGAGCAATGTTATTTCTAAAAAAGTATAATTAATAAAATATACAAATCAATACAGTCCTAGGAAACATAATAATGTGTTTTTGTATTTCCCAAATATTTCTTTATAGGGTTTTACACTCCTTTTTAGATGTGGCTAAACACATCCATACAGTGTCCTCATATAAGCAGGCTTATCAAAGAAGCAGCCATTAAGAAATATATTCAATATCAGACTAGAAGACATTTGTGTGCCTTTGCTACTCTCACTAATGTGTGCTAGCCAACTGTTCATGCAGAAATTGTAACTGTTAATGAGGGTTAAAAGGAAATTTTAAATTAGGTGTCATCTTTTGACTAAGGTACCTAACTGTTTTATGCTGTCTAGTATTTATTTTCTATCTTGCCTCTTGCTCTTAATACAACCCACCACTAAAAGTAATAATTATTAGAATATTTTTCCAGAAAACACACACACACACACACACACACACACTCATTCACTCATTCCTGGCCCTGCACATTTCCTGGGTCTAGCATTTCTGATTGCTCACTGTTTTTCCTAACACTGAATCCCGTGTGCCATATGCCTTGCATGGCTGCAGACTTTGGCCTTTTCACCTGCTGTTTTGGTTGGCTTTAGATGCAAAGAGAAGAATATGAAAAAGAGAAAGGGGGAGGGAGGGAAGTTTGGAAGACTGAAGCTAAAAAAAATGGCAAATGTTTTTAGCGCCTTCATCTAGACATGTGTCCCCTCACTCTGTGACATGGCTGCTCCAATGTTGCCATGGTGAGGATTTCTAATCATCCCTACACATGACAGGCTCCTATTTGTCTGCACTCCCTTGGGTGTAAATTTCTAGGCTTAAAAAAAAATCCACGTGAGCGTATCATCCGCCGTGCAGATGTTTCACTGCTTTAGAATATCAGGCAGCTGCTTGTGCCACCGTAGACAGCTAATTGGAGACTGCATCGTAGGAACAGAGGCACAATTATGGCATAAATACACATCCTCTGGTGCATCATTGTATCTCTATTAACAGAAAATTTTAAACAGTGCTCAGAGTGTAATTAGTGTAGTTGATAAAGTTGTAAAACATGTAAATAAGGGAAATAGCAGGTACGTGGCCAATCCACTATCCAGCACTAGGGGATGCAGATTATTGCCTATTTAGAAATAATTAGCAAAGCTGCATTAGCAAAGCCTGTGTCCAACAGAAGCAAGGCAAACATTTATTCTGGTAACAGCTCTTTCTGTGCTAGCCATGAAAATCTACTAATATTGGTAATTTAGCCCTCATTACCAGAGGATAAAGCATGAAAAGAGCTCAGACATGAAATATGACAAGTAATATTAATTTTTATTCCAGAGGAAAGGATGCTTCCTTGGGTTGCATGCTGATTTCTCGGCAGGGTCTCAGCAGTGCGTGCGGAGGAGGCAGTGGGTAGCTGGTAGTTGAGAATTCAGGATACGGAGCTGACTCCCTGCTGGAGGTATACCCTGGGGTGGCTATGACAGTGGCTGATGAGGCATGCCACTGTTAGTGCCCAGCCAAACCTCAGGTCACAGTTCAAAACAAGCACTCAGCCATTAAACCTTAGTCCTTATGGACCTGCGAGGCTTTATGTCCTCATTCCTGCTCTTTTCCACCCTCCCAGCCCTTTTCTCCTTACTCTCCGACATTTTTTTTTTCTCCCTTGGAATGATTTTGCAGAGCTATACAGGCAATCAGATTGATTTTTGTGCCTGCACCGCCCTTTGCAACGTGCTTCTGATAATGAGCTGCTGTTGTTGAAGTGGAGAGTGTGGGAGGGGTGGTTTCAGCTGCGTCTTAGCCACGTCCTGTGCTCAGGATAAGAAATGATCCTCTGGCTTACATACATTGAAGATTGCGCCACAGAAGAATCTTACCCCGTGGCCAGGAATCATGAATGGCAAAAATTTGGGGCTTGTTTTACAAATACACTTCCTAATGAAGAAAAATGCAAAACCACTGCTAGTTTCTGAAGCCTCAATTCGTTTTCTAGACAGCAGGATAAAAAGGCGGAATGTTTGGGAAAGAGCCACTTTTCTTGCATTAATCTCTGTCTGTTCACTTTGTCTTTGTTATATTCTTGAAGCATAAAAAAAATGGCAGGAATTAAGAACCAAGCCTATGAAACTAACCATGTTTTGTGGCATCTGTATTCTTTGCTATCATCTCCATACTTCTGTTATGGGCAGTACTGCTTGTTTATACATGCTGCTAGGCACATACATGTTAAGTCTATTTTCTTGATTTCCTGAATTGAACTGCTAGAGAAAAAAAAAAAAATTAGTAGCCAGTAATAAACTAAATTTCCACTCAGTCTGAATTTCACAGTACATTCAGAGTACTATTACACATTGCATGCTTCATGCATTTATAGAATTTTTACTAATGAAAAGGTTATCTTAATAAATACATTGAAATAATTTACCCTGTTTTTCCAGTATAAACTGGGAATTGAAATTCTAGTTTCAGATGTGATAGTCATTCAAGGTCATCTCTTTTCCAGAACATATTGGAAATGACTGGTGATACTCAATACTGTTCCTGCTTCTTTCTCCTTTCTATTATGCATTTTCTCAAAGGATAATGAGAGGATGATGGCAACTAACTTCACTATTGTGATGTAGACTATGTATAAAGTGACCAAAGACTAGAGTTATCAGGGAGTTTTCAACCACATCTGAATACTGATCCAGTCTGTGCAGCATGGCCACACCCAAAATGGCAAAGTGTACATTTATATTTATGCATATTGTATTCATACTCACAAACACATATTGTAATTCTTCTACAGCAGAGCTTAAACTGTGAGGATAGATTTTTTTTTCTTTCACTTTCTTACCTCTGCACTAAGAGTAATAAGTTCAACTAGTCATCAAAGTACTTTTCCTTCAGGTTAGCATAATTCCTATCCACAATGAGTGGAAATGAGCCTCAGAATTGCAATCAGATGACCTTAGTTAAAGTTAGAATTTTATACATTTCTCTTGGCCTCAGTCTCCTCAACTATAAAAATGAAAATTTCTCCTTGTCTATTTCACATGATTATTATGAGAATCAAATGACGTCATACATATAGAAGTACCCAGCAGACTGTAATTATGACACAAATTAGTTTTTATGTGATTTATCCCATTACTATTTACATGATTTCCTCACTGGACAAAGTTATTACTATGTCACTATCAGTCCACAATCACAATTGGATATTTGCCTGTGTTTTAAAATGAAGCACAAATAAGCTCAGATAATGTCATAAAATTATCTCTGATTGTGTCTGTACAGTGCCAAACTTCTGATTCATAAATGAAATCACATTCACCTAATCAGATGTTTCTTCTACAGAATGCCAAATTGCCACTTTAATTGATTTTTAGTCAAGAAACTTACTGTGTATATGGAAATTATATAAACATGGCATTAATGATTTTCATTTAAGTGTGTATAATCTTATAGAGATCCTATATACCTTGCTAAATGCACATCTCCTTTCTTATCAGAGACATGTTTTTCATATTCTGCAAAGTGAACAGCACTCTGAAAGACTGCCCAGGTAAAGTTACGCCCAAGTTCCAGAGTTTTCCCCAGGGAATCAGCTAGAGGCTCTTGCTGCTGAACCACCCTTGCTAAGAGAAATCTCATGTGAAGCAAAGCCCAGGTGTGAGTTATCACAGTTGTTTTAACTACTTGTAGAAAAATAATAATAATTGCAGAGAGCCTTATTTTCCTAATTTTCTCTGTTGATTTCTGGTGTTTGACAAACAGTTCTCATTTGGAAATATTATACTACTGCTCTCCACTCTAGCACTATGCCCACTGCCTTCACTAAATTGGCAATGAAACAGCAACCATTGCCAAGACCTATGCAAGGGCAGGAAGGACTGAAAGGAAACATGAAGCAAAATGATCCCTTAATTCAAGTGAATTATTGTTACCTTTCTTCACATATTCCTTCCCTCCTCCCTTATTGTTCTCCTCTCAAAAGAGAGGAAATAGGTTCCAAATCAGACCACAAAGAGGATCTTCAGAATCAAGTTAAATTGGAGCACAAGGATTGGGGCTGATGGGAATATGGATTTGCAAGGTGCCAAAGCCTGATCTAATTTACATCCATTTACTGATTTCCAGCCCTTTGGCATCTACTGAAATAGCATTTCATTGTAGAGTTCTTATAACCATATATTTCATATATGTTGTTTTAAATTTAACTCAAAACATAATTTTATATATTTTCTCCTGTGCAAAACTGTATGTATGAATGGATAGTGAATTCTATGTGCCAAATATTTAGACTAGTTTTACAGTTTCTCTGGTGCTTCTATGAGCAGCTTTCTCCAAAGGGGCCTGTAACTCATAATCACAGGAGCTGCTTGTGAATATATTTCTCTGGGTCAGAAATTTTGCCAGCACTGACAGGCACCCTGGACAGCTTTTCAGAAATCTCCTCGTTATTACTTATCCATTAGAAAGGGGGGGAAATATATTTTGCATCAGTAGTTTCTCTCTCTCTCTCTCTCTCTCTCTCTCTCTAAATTGCAGAAATAAAGTGCCCATTGTAAATTGTTCATGCTGGAGGACAATATTGCATGCAGATCAGGCAGCCAGCCATTGGATGGGAATGGCGTGGGGGTGGGGAAAGTCTTTGTGAATGAGTAGACACTAGCAGGGTCCTGGAATGATTTCAGTAGGGTCAAAAGAAGCTCGTTACTGGGTAGAAAAGCTAGCTGCTCATCCTTTAGGGTGCAGAAAGGCGAACTCCTTCACTTTGGGAGTTTCTTATTAAGTTGTTTTACTGTTAATAAGAAAAATTCACATTTATTCTTATGGGTAAACAAAACTTAAAAAATATGCTCATAATAATTAATATCCTAAATGAGTTGATTTAAAAAATTACCTCCAACCTAAAAAAAAAAAAATAATGTTGACTAGCTGGGATCCAAAATGAAACAAAAACCAGACAAATAAACAAGCAAACTAAACAAAGCAAAAACTTGATGAGTATACTTAATCTCTGTGTTCTTAGTATGAGAGACTTGTAAGTTTCTTCTTTGAACTTTCACATTAGTTTAGCAATAAAATTAGAGCTCCCTTCCTACTCCTTGTTCCTGTCTCCCAAATGACTGTGGTTGGGAAAACATGGAAACAGAGCAGACTAAGTAAGAATAGCAAGCTTCTTCCCAATAAACTAATCAAAGAGCTGCAATAAACTAACGAAAGATCTACTGGTAGAAGAGCGAAGGAGAATTCTAAAAGATACAATGATACTTGAGGACACAATTCCTTCTGACAAATTGCTTTTGAGGAATAATCAGATATCTATCTCTTGGAATCCCAAACATTGTTAAATCTAACAGAGATGGGGAAAGACTTTTATACATTCTTAATTCCCTACATAAATGGAGAAATGTGTAAATCTGAAAGATCAGTAACTCGTATGAGTAATAGAAGACAGGCAAAATATTACTATGTGTCATGTAAAAAGTTATGTGTTCTCTGTCTTTATTTTTCTAAGTTCATTAAAAAAAAGCCATTTCTTCCTCTGAATGAAAATTTTTCTAATAAAGAGAAAGTGAGCATTCCTCAAATTTCTATTTTGTTGTCAAATCTATCGAGTTCTAGGGCTTTGAATGATCTGGACACAGTCTGATGATGAGGTGAACACTGAATTGCTTGACATCAGACAGAGTTATTGGTTATAGAATCTATCAGCATTAACACAAATGAGTCACTTGTTCTTTCCAGTGAGTCTCTTCATGGTTATTTTTACATCAGTCTAAAATAATAACTATATATATATAAATATTTTTCCATGTTTCCTTTCTAAAGTTTTGTTAAGGCCCACTTTATTATTTGGACCAATAATCTTTATGTCTTTGCACTCTCTCTGTTCTAAAGGGAAATTATCTTCTTTTGAGTAGATGACTAGATGAGTAGTACAGAAACTAATATAAACCTGTAATAAGTGGGGTTCCATTTCTATTTCTGTGTTCTGAGTACATCCCAGCACCTGTAGGCTGTATTCTTTCTCACCCTAATGCATAGAACTCCCATGGGTTCCAAAAGGATCCTGAAAATAGCATAACGAGATAAATGTCTGATGCTAGTCTTGAAAACTCAGATTCATATTTTTGTTCCACTATTTTTAATCCTCTAGTTTATAATTAATATTTTTAAAATATGCATTTCTATCTCTAGCTACTAAAAGACAAACTATCACAACTTCTCTCTGAAAGCAAGGGAGGAAGGGAAGGAGAAAAGATTGCTTTAAAACCCAGACTAATATTTTTTACACAACAATTTCTTAAAAAACAAGCTTGAAAAGAAAATCCTTCCTTTAAATTATCTGCCACTGTGAAAATTAAATTGGTACAATAAGTAATCTAATTGTAGCTTGCTCTATCATGTAGCTAATTAATATATTATGATTTGTAGAATTCTCTTTATATTAAATGTATATATAATACATAGTTTATGGCTGATTTTGCACAGCAATTTTTATCCAGCGATGATTGCTGTGAAGCAGTTCAAAGTTGAATTTGGAAAGTAAACTTTAAAAAGTCCTCTGTGTCAATTTTTATCAATACAAACCAAGCCATATAAAAGCAGTAATTTACTTCCCTTTAAAAGTTATGCATTATGGATTTAAATTACATTTCATTTTACTAGATGTTAACAGCACAAGTTTGTGATTCCACTTTCATGTTGTCATCTGAAAATTAAAATGGTGATAAAAAAATCATCTTTCATGATTAGTCCCCAGGAAAGTGTAAATGTGGTAGGTATTATGTTCTTAACAAAAATTATATCAATGCTACTACTTTAAAAAGGCATTTAAAGTAGCTAGGTTCCGAGTATTTCACTAACTCTTGAATGAATTCCTTAAAGCTAGTCCCAGTGTCCATACACACCTATTGGTCACATTTCCTTTTTTCTTTTGTATGTGTGTTTGTGTGTGTGTGTGTGTGTGTGTGTGTGTGTCTGAAGGTTGTGAATATGCTAGGCAAGGCTTTCACAATGAGGCTACAGCCCTAGCCCAGTCTTATGTTTTAGAAAACAAATTATAGGGAGAAAAATCACCTAGAAGCATTTAAATATGCATAACTTTAAACCACTTACATTTAGTAGCAATTTATACACATAACATATGCATATGAATGATAAAATTGGTGTATATGATGTTTTTATGAATACATATTAAACATATAAATATTTTGGAAATATAATAGTGTTTTAAATATTTTTGAATGTGTGTTCTAAATGTCAGCAAATTCAAAGCATAGCATATTTTACACTTCATATTATTTAGATGTTGTTAAGAAATACACCCACCAAAAGTCTCTGTCTTGGAAGGGAACTATGACAAATAGCTTGGAAAAACCTTTGCAAAAGATTTAAGTGCTTTCAAAATATCAGATGTTTGAAGGAGGTGCTATTATTAGCCCTGTATTTCTGAATAAGGAACTCAAGTCTTAGAGAATGTAAGCACTCTGGCCAAGTTCATAAAGATCACAAGAGATGCAGCAGTACGATTCCCATGTTCTACTGCTTCTGGGCTTATTGCATGGGACTGATTTATGAGGATTCACTTACAATAGTGTATAACATGTCAAGAGAGTCGAAGATAACCTTGATTCTGCGCTGTTTTGGTTTAGGTTTTGGGTAACAACCTACAGAAGAGGTTTAGAGAAATAGAATGCAGAGAATGAATATGAAGGCTCAAGATAAGAAAAAAATCAACAGAAATTTAAAATTATGTATGGCTGCTAAAAATACTAATGAGTCAAAAATAAGAGGGCTAGTCAGGGACTTGAGGTTGTGGCTCAGCGGTAGAGTACTTGCCTCGCATGGATGAGGCACTGGGTTTGATCCTCAGAACCACATAAAAATAAATAAACAAAATAAAAATATAAGAGGAAGAAAAGAGGGATAGCCAACTGACTACTTAAGAATTGGGGACAGAAATGTGTATAATAAGGTTGAAGAGAATTGACCAAATAGGATAGACTTTATTCTATTTTGAAAGATCAACATAAAAGGAAATTATTCAAACCCTTTTCTATCAAATGTTTCAACACCCTTTCTGTTAAAGAAAGTTTTCTTATACCTATGATTCTTCTCATCTGTTAATTCCCACTTGATTATTCTAGAAAATTTAGATTATTCCCATTCTAAATGAGATTTTCCTGTATTTTTTAATATGCTTTTCACATATTTCTCCCTCTCTCTTATTGAAGAATCACTGACTAGATTTAGTCAAATTAAATGTTTAAGCACAACAAAATTGCCCCTGAAATACATGGCCTGGCAGTTTTGGGTAAATTTCCATGATGGTTTATTTTGTGTTTCTAGGTTGCCATACTGTAATTTTTTCTGCCCTCTCTTCCAAAAATATGGACATATAAAGAAAGGCACTCTTGCCTCAGAGTAACAATTTAGTTCACAATAATACCATTTGTTTAATAAATTATCAAAGAACTCTTAAAATATACCGAAATGTCCCCATCCTTTCCCCAATTCAACTAAATCCGTTTTTTGTTTTTTTTTTCTGAGTGTCCATTAGCTGGTCATCTAAGTAAAATGAACTGTGAATATGGAAAGTGTCTCTCTTAGGCCACCATATCTTTGCAGCAGCCTCTAGTCCCCTTCTTTTAAAAGAGCCATACATTGCCAAGTTGCTGATGGTCTATTTGCCTTTATATTTGATTTTCTTACTCTGAAGCCCTTGGCTCAAATGTGGCTGAACAATCTTCAGTTTCACCAGTAGGTGGGGGAACTTATTTCTTTTTCCTTATTGTCCTCTTCCCCCCCGCCCCACCCCCTTAATAGGAATTATAGCATTCTTTCCTGTGAACTTTCTCATAATACCACTGATGTGCTCTGTGCTCTGGGCATCTATTTACTGCCTCCTAGAGAGTAGCAATGAGAAAACCTAGAGAAAGAATTTGGGAGAAATACTCTCAGTTTTAGACCTATTGATAAAGCATACAAATCAAGGAAAGAAAAATTAATTTTTAAAAATGATTATATTTAATAATAATAAAAAACTGGGAACCTTTGAGGAATGCCTTTAATTGAAAAGTCATATAAGGACACAAGCCTAGTTATAAACAATAAGTAGTTAGATGATAAAATTATTGCCAATGGATAGTATAGAACTTTATTTCCTATGGATAGTATAGAACAAAATGCAATAAAATAGGATAAAGTCTGCTTAATTTTTAAAAATCAACAACAAAGAAAATTATTCATACTCTTTTAGTAACCTACTATTATGTTCTAGTAATTTTTCTGTTAATGTATTTCTTTTTATCCTCTACATTTGTACTAAACTTATATTTTTGATACAATCATGGAGAATATTATAGACCATATTCCATTTGTGAAGAAAAAAGCTGTTTTTTTCTTATTTAAGCTTTATTATTTGAGAAAAGTTTGTTCTTCAATATCTATATTATTTGTGTAGTTTTCTTCTAATGTGGTTTGTTACTTCTCCACGGAATTTAAATGTTTAAGGGTATAGAGTTTTTATTAGCAAACAGTAGAACCAAACTTACTAGAAAAAAAAAAGACACTAAAGGATGAATACTAGGTGGCTCACAGCAATATACAATAGTCAAAATGACAGTGATCTAACTACAGATTAAAATATACATTAGTAAATTTAAGCCTTAGTGCATGTGTTAAATTGATAAATTTGGGATATAATGCTCAGATATTCTTTGTAGAATCTTGGCCCTTATTAGTGCCCCTTATCAATGCTTATATGATCAAGGAGTTCACAAAGACAAGCATATGTTCTCATGTTGAGAAGCAAAGAATAATGCACACACATATAATATATACATATGTATAAAAGATAAGTTATATCATATATTCACTGAAAATTCAGAGTTTGAGTTTCTAAAAAGTAATTTGCCTCTTAGAAATGAGGATTTTTATCCTCACTGAAAAATATAATTGATTTGGTCAGTTTTTGCTATTTTACTAATCAACTTTGTCAAAATATAAGAATGCGTGACTAAACTTAAGATTTGCAACTTGATGCGTCAAGCCAATAGCTACAATTTTAAACAAAATCAGAAATTCTGAGGTTAGATAATTTGTTTCATTACTAAACAATTTTCACAGAGTAATCACCACTATTAATAGTCTATCAATATGCTAATAGATTAACTATTAACTATCACAAACTCCCATGAATTAATTTTACTACCTTATCTCACAAATTTTATAAAACAAAAATAAGATTAGTAAGTAAAAAGTAGCTCAATTTCAAAATCATTGAATAAGTGAACCTGCTGAAGAAATATGTCTTTTATATTTGAAGTTGTTAACTACCATGAAAATGCCCAACCCAACCCAATCCAAAATTAAAAATATGTGGTACTGTTTAATTTATAATCATGTATTATGTATCTTGTTCATGTTTCACTTCAAAGAAAATCTAAGTATGTCAATCCAAGTATACCCATTTAACAAATATTCTGAGGCACAAAGGTATTAACACACATTTTATTCTCTAGTCTGGGACATTGTCATCTTGACCCCTGTATACTGCTGCTAAACACAGAGGATTTACTTTGAAGCTTTCATTTAAGGAATTGAGTTATTATCCTTTGTTTGACCTTTGTCCATGGCATATTTATCATTGCGCCCTGTAAAAACTATAATGTGTGAGAAAAGTGAAGAAAGGAAGTAATATATTTGTGATTTATAAAGAAAGAAGGAATAGTATAAATCAGACTTTTAAAATCCATTTCTAAGTACCTCTTACATAATCCATTCATATATCTCAAAAATCCCTCCCTGAAATGACTTTTTTACATTTTCAAAAACAAACATTAGCAAAGGTAACTTGAAATTAATCATGATCCAGGATTTCCAGGATATATTGCCAGGTATTGTTTATATTTATTACCAGGAAGAAAAGAGGGAAACTGTTATTTTTAAAAGTACAGGAGGAAATAGTTTTCAAGCTGTTCCCTTAATGAACTGGAAATAGTAACCCTGTCAAATTTAATATAAAAATAGTGTTATAAGCCTATGGCATCTATTTATTACTAGAGAACAAAAGCCTTCATCCATTTCCTTTAGAGAATGACATTTTTGTAATTCGCTGCCCATTTCATTTGTTCCAAAGGCCTTCGTGGGGTGACAAATATCCCACAGAAATGGCTACTGAGACTTGATAGGATAATGTGCAGCCCCTCAGGACAAGGGCAAAGGCAGCAAACTTATCATCCTTCAGTTTAGCTTAGCATGGGTCAGTAACAGCGCCAGAGGTGACAGAAGATGCTAAAGTGTGGGAAGCAAGAGCTGAAAGCTGTAGGAGGGGAGTTTTTATAGTTTATCCTTTCTTTTTGCCAAGAAGCTATAGAGACAGTTTGAATCACATTGTTGATTTGGTTCACTGCACGCCACACTAACTGTTTCTGGAAAAGAAGAGCGAGGGGGAGAAACATCCAACACTTATGGGTCATTCTCACCAACAGCATGTGGCATTTCAATGTCCTATAGGAGGAAGAAATGCATATTTAATATTTTAGCTTCAAGTTCATATTTTAAGAATGCATTATCCTGCAGGAAGGTCTGTGGTGAATAATCAGTAGGACATCACCATTATATCAACCTGATAATTTTGCAGAGGAAGAAGCATTAGCAGTGATGTCTTTCATTTGGGAATTTTCACAGTATTGTTTTCTGTGTTCGGGAGGATAAAAAATGACTAGTATGACTCTTCTTAAATTTTTTAACTTACAAACATTCTTAAAATGTACTACTTTAAATTTATCATTAACACTTGTCCATTAAGGACAATTGACTTGCATGAAATCTGAATATACATATTTTATTCTCAAGAAATTAAATCAGTATAGAACTCTCCCTAAGAACATCATAAAAGAATGATATGCACCAGCTGGTATATTACTCCTGATTCTATTAAAAGATCATGTGAGCAAGTTCTTCTAAACACTTCTCAGTTAAAAAAAAAGAATGAAGTAAAAAGAAAAACATAAGTTCTTCATTAGGCAGGTATCTCTTTTTGTGGCTGTCAGTGCACACAGTGAAGCTCATGGAAACATGATGGTTATGTTGTGATGTCTCTAACAGCACATCTGGTAAAATGATTCCTGTTTTGCAATATTAAGAAATCACTTTTTATGTTACATGTGATTTGAATTAATTTGTTTTAAAATTTCAATTATACAATTCAAAAATTCCTAAAGGTCTGAAAGGAGAAAAAACTAAAAATGGTGACCTTGTTTCACAAGCAAGTTGCCAACTCCACCTGAGTAAGTACTAGCTTTGATCAGCATTTTGCAACATAATGTCCTTCATAAGAACAATCAGTGCTTCTTCAAAACATTTATTTTTGTTCTTCAAGCCAGAGAAAAGAAGGTTCATTTTTATATCTTTTCTTGATATTATAGATAAAACGTGTGTCATCAGCAGAGCATAATAAATTTTAGAACTTAAATATACAACAAATTTATTTAATTGAGTAAAATCTTTTGAAGTTTTATGTAAATATAAGGTACGCTATAATGTGTGGAGCATTTTCTGCCAGACTCCTTTTCTTCCAAGCCTATCTGGAAAATTATGTAATGCTGAATTGCAGGAAGAGGAAGACAAACTAATGCCTACTTTGAAATAAGTATGTTAAATAGTTCACATACTTTATCTCTGAAAAACTGGTTGTGTTTTCCTAATAGCACTATTGCTGGTTAAAATTTATACAGTACTTTTTCCATTGAGTTGGAAATTGTTCCCTTTTCAGAGGGAAGTTCATGTTTATTTCTAATATAGAGAACTTGTTTTAGTTTTGAAGGTAAATTGAACAAGTGATTGCTTTCATATATCATGTAATTCCTTACATGTTGATGGCTGTAACTTTTCTACTTAACACATTTTATTCCTTACCATGCCTGTCACTGGTTTAAGCAATCTGTGGGTAATTGATTTCTTCTGTAAAACAGATAACATTTGCTTAAAGCTCTTCTGATAGCTTTACAGCCTCTGCATTAGGAGGAGCACTTCCGTTACCACTGGCATTCTTATAAAATATAATTATTATATATCCATCAAAGACTAAAAGAAAAGGGAAATTGGAAGAGGCAGCACAAATATTTCCTGACTTCAGTGTTCACAGCAGTCTTGTTGCTACTGCTGCCCAGCACATCAGTACACACCTTGCTTATATGCCTTGGGCACATAGGCCATCCCTGCTTTGAATTTCATAGTTTATTTAAACAAACAACAAGCACACCTGGGTCTATGTTCAGTCTGTTGCCTTTCCTAATAAAATATAAAAGTATCCTTAAGTAACAGGTGTTTCTTAACTGTAATTAACATTTTTATTTATGAACTCATGTAGTAAGCCTCCTAAATGAACAATTTTAAATGCACATAAATTGAAAGAAAATAAATTTATGTTATCAGAATTATTTTTTTTGTTGTTGCTACTTTGTTGTTTTGTTTTATAAATCCAAACCGATTACTACTTTAGGATTTGATATCGCTCTTATCTTGAGACACTAGTAGACAGTTAAAGTCCTTTATACAAGTGGCCCTGAAACTCAGGAGAGCCAAATCAACTGGGTTTTCCGTTTGTTCTATGTTTATGAGTGTACTTATCAGAAAACTGGAGACAGAAAGGGAGTTATAGCTCTATAATATTCCAAGAAAAATTATTTGCTTTCCTTGGTATCTAATAGGTGATTTGATCTTTTCTTATTTCTTTTGCCTTCTTTTTATTTTTTCTCTTAAGAAACTGTATAAAACAGAAAAGGGTTCATTTTTCAAATTACAAATGTCAGTTCACAGAAAAAGTGCACTGCAGGCGGAACTTATTGATAAGGAGGAGGCAAATCATAGTGAGATAGTTCAGTTTGTGTCTGTGAAAAGTACCCTGGTAATTCTGGGTGCAATATTTATCCATTCATTATCTAAAATAAATGTTTAGGAGAGGCAAAAAATAGAGAAATAAATAATCTACCAATCAACCAGGTAAACAAATGTTTTCTGCTTTTCTAGCCTAGCTAAATCTAATTTGTGTTTTTTACTTTCAAATGGAAGCCCTGAACATTGGACACAAAATTCATATTATTTTAGTTCAGTTTCTTGTTTCAAAACCCATAGTGAAACTGCATTCTCCTTGGCCTAGGGACACTGAAAGATCTCTATTTTTGACTCTAAGTTCTCAAGTTATTCTAGCTATTTGGGTCAGTTCTGTACACAACCTTCTTGTAACCCAGGCACAGTTATCAGATGTCCTTCTTTCTACTCCCACTTTCCAGCATCATGCTAGGAAATCCTGTAACTGTCATCACAGAGACCTTCACTTTGCCATTTTGCTCCAATCCACTCTCTTTGGAAGCTTCATTTTTTTTCCCCTGGATGTCTTTGTTTAGTGATCAGAGGAAAGCTGATACCTTTCCTCACTGGAACATTTCAAAACCCTCCCATCTGTAATTTATCTTTAAATTAATTTTAATAATATTCTAGCATCTACTTTTCAGTTATTGTGGCATAACTGAGATTTATTTATTCAAGCTAGTGTCATCAATTCATCAGTTCTAGTTTTAAACTCCAAGAGGGTAGAATCTCTGCCTGAGTAGTTCTTATCCAGTGCCCACTGTAGCATTATATGCAAATTGATAACTAATAAGTACATTTTAATTACGATGACATTATGCATTATGTAAGACAGTGTTAGCACTCAATGCTAGAATGCCATTTTTGTAAAAAGTAGAAATGCTAATAAAACATTCAAATCACAAATCAACATTTCTTTTCCCTTGATTGATTTCAGGACTTCAAGAAATCCACAAGCTTTATTATTTACTTTCGTGATAAAGTACATGTGTTCAGTATGCATGGATGTAAACTTGCATTCTCTGATTTTTTTTTCTTTTGGCTAATTATGCGTGACACCAGGCCACTCAGAAATTCAGATGATGGGGGGAAAAGCAATCTTCAGAATGTTTCATCTTAATAATTGCCATTCTCTAAATTTTCTGTAACATTTTGAAAATGGTTTAAATTCTTCCTGAGTATCTGTGACATACGCTTGGACTGCAGATGCTTTGGAGAAATATATTGCAGTTTTTAACCTGACTTTGTATAAAAGTCTCAAACACAACCCCAAGCCAGGAGATGCTTTTTTTTCAGAAATCATTAAGAAAAGGTTGTTACTTCCAGTCCACAGCTTTAAATCATACCATCATGATTAACTTGTCTTTAATATATCAATAATACCTTAAGTTTGATTCATTTTTAAGACTAAGCAAGATATCAGTCAGAAGTGAATGATACTTATTATTAATACTTTTGAAAAATCAAAGCATAAAGTATTGAAAGCATTGCACTGATTTGTGAGAAGTAATCCCATGTGATGAGAGGAAGGATTCTTATTAGTGATTTATTCTTGAGAAAGTGCTTCAATGTCCAAATATTATATTAAACACCTTTCTCAGGTCTCTAAGCAAGCTTTTCCAAGTGACCTATGAGTTGAAATCATTTCACCTTTGAATATTTGAATGAAATGCTTAATTTTTCCCTCCTACCTAAGGATAATGTCAAGATTTGTGTTAATATTCCTTTCTTAATTGACACTTATTCTATGGGGTCGCATTGCAGATATCTCTATATGTTTTTTAATCAGCAGGGATAAAAAAAAGCTCTATAAACTTTAAAAATCACATGTAAGATTATCTACATGTTTTCCTACTTCTACTTTTTAAAAAAGGATTAATTGTTAGGGTTCCCATTTAAATAGTGTGCCTTTGTAAGATATGTGTCCCAAGAATGTGAAATGATTGCAGTTTCAGGCAGTGATATTTTAGCAGTGTCATGCTGATTGCCTCAGTCCTTCTCAGGCCAGCAGCACAGAAAAGGACTCATGAGCACTGCACTAGTCTACATGAGACTACAGCAGCTCAGCTGGTGTGCTTGAGAAATGTCCACTTTCTTTACTCCATGTCTCAGCAACTTGGTCTGTGCTGCAGTTTAACACGTGGCTGCAGGGGTTGCCAGGCTGAGTGCTTTATGCTGTGACAGGCCAGAGAGGAGGCACTTAACATGGGAGAGTCAAGTGTGCTGGGCACTGGGCATGAGACAGGTGCCAACAGGGTCACAGCTATTTTGAAGCAAGAAGAATCTTTGTAACTTATATGTGTGTGAGTCAGAATGCATTAGACTATTTCATTCTGTTCCTTTATTTTTTTTCCTCATTTGTCCTTTTAAAACTAGAGAATTATTTCTTTTTCTAATTCGAATTTTTCATCTGTAGCCCCACTGCTTGAAACATAGTAAATATTCAATAAATATTTGCGTGTTGTATGACATGAAGGCTTGGGTGTGTGTGTAAGTCTTAAGTGGTTAGACATTACTACAATCAGACAAATGTGGGCATTTGTGGCTGTTATATCCAATAGGAATGTGCCCAGTAGCCACATAAAATCCTAATTTAAGTTGAGGTCTTTTGGGAAACGTAGCAATTTCAAAAAGAAGGAACCCCAAGTCTCTAATATTTTACCTACATTATTGTGTTGCTAACTCATTGAATAAAAAGCATTTGACATTATGTAGAACAAGTCAGTCATTCCAGTCATAGTAAAAATATTTCAGTGTGGTAATTTAGATGGTTTTCCTTCAGAAAGAGGCAAAACACAGAGGGAAATAAGAATCAAAAGGCAATGATAGACCCTAACAATTTTAAATGTTTTCAAAAGTCACCTTTTGTAGGAGTTTTAACAATTTTACAGGCAAATCCTAACAATGGTAGGGAATTGGGGATTCAAATAAGACAAAGAGATGACTGGAGCAGAAGAGATCCTTGCCATGTAAAACTGGGACTCCTTGTTTTCTGCCCAAGACCTCTTCATAATTCCTATATCATTACAGACTCTGGGGTTATTATAAATTTTAAGAAAGTTTTGATTAACTTAAAGTTACAGCCATAATTATGGAAGTAAATAGGTCTGCTTTCATGTATGGGTACCAGAAAAAAAATCCCCTAACAATAATCAAATGTACCTTCTGGAGATGGAGGGTAGAAAACTTTCTTTTTGTTTAAGTTACTGAAATTTTTATTTCTCATTCTTTATTTTGGGTAAAATACACTAAAATAAACATGTATGTACAAGACCCTAAAATTCTCCACAATATTTAATGCAGTTTTCATAAAGAATTTGTTTCAACTTTAATAGTAGACAATGGATTCACAAGACGCTTATCTGAATAACAGTCCAATTCTGATTTTGATACTTATAATAAGAGATGTTTATTAATGATGTGGCTAAAGAAGAATAAGGGAGTAGAAATGCAATTACATTTGTGTTCTTGTTTATAAGCATTAGAAAATTTATAGCACTAAATAAAACTAAAGACAGATTACTTGGTGAATTTCGTCAGATGTTTAAAAGCCACCCAAACCTCAAACCAGTATTTATTAGTGCTTTTTCCATCCAATTGGAAAATATTTTTTTCTGTATTTTTCATTCCTGGAATATATCTGAAAATAGGATATTCTGAGGTCAATTTGCCTATACATCATAAAGTTTAATTTCTTTTTTTAGTTTTAAAATCTTTGTGTTTAATTCAGCTTGGGAGGCAACTGGCTATGGGCATGAGAGATACAATGATAGCTTGTTCTCAGAAGGCAAAATTTTACAATACATTAAAATTAATCAATGATTTTGACTTTAAAAAGGAAAAAAGAAAACAAGTCACATTTGCTTTATTTATGATCTTCTGGCAAAGGCTTAGGAGACGTGCAAGGATGTGGTCACAGATGAAGTAAAGTGCATAGAAAATTCTCAGATAAAATTATGTAAACATCCTTATACTCTTGGAAGACTACACATCACATTATTACTAGAAAAAAAATCCTTTCTTTTGATAAAGAAATGACACAGTTCACCACTGAATTGATATCATTATGACTGCACTCTTTTTGCCAATTAGTGAGAGAATGCTAAAAAGGAGAAATGGAGACCAGTACAACAGTCCTAAACTTAGCCTGAAGCTTAATATGAAGCTCAATCAAACCCAGCCCAGATAATTTTGCCACCAGCCAATTTTCAGATTGGTGAACATGGATTATGATTGTTATTTTAAGATATTAAGGGGTTTAGGGCTGATTTGTTATACAGAACTACTGTGAAAGTATCTGGCTGACATACATGCTAATGGTGATTTTTAGCGGTACTGATTAAATAGAGTTTATCAATGTAGACATATTAAAAGATATGGCTTTTGGGTTTTAACTACCATCATATGCTAAGTCATAAGAAGCCCTGAACAACTTCGTAATTCCATAAGAAGAAGTAGGGATAATGCTGAGTGTATTGGTACACACCTGGATTCCCAGCAATTTGGGAAGCTGAGGCAGAGAAATCATAAATTGGTTGGCAGCCTGGGCACCTTAGTGAGACCCTATCTCAAAATAAATCAAAATGGCTGGAGATTATCTCAGTGGTGTAGTACCCCTGGGTTCAATCCCTAGGACCAACAAACAAATGAAACAAAACAAAAAAGTAGAAGTATCCATTAAGATATACTTAGGAACAAGTATGAGTATACTGTTCCCCTGTATCATTGCCAATATTTTTTATTATTTGTAGTCTTGATGATTGCCCTTCTGACTGGCGTGAGATGAAATCTCAATATTGTTTTAATTTGGATTTTCCTGATCACTAGAAATGGTAAACATGTTTTCATATATTTGTTGATCATTTGAGAAGTGTCTGTTTAGTTCTTTTGCCCATTTATTAATTGTTTTTTGGTGCTAAGATTTTGAATTCTTTATACATTCTAGATATTAATTTCCCATCAATGGAGCAACTGGCAAAGATCTTCCATTCTTTATGTTCTCTCTTCATACTCTTGTTTCCTTTGCTATGCAGAAGTGTTTTAATTTGATGCCACCCCACTTACTGATATTTTTTTTCTTTTATTTCTTGTGCTTTAGGAGTCTTGTTGAGGAAGACAGTGCCTCTGCCAATATGTCAAAGTGTTACACCTATGTTTTCTTGTATCAGTTGCAAAGTTTCTGGTCTAATTTCTAAGTCTTTGATCTACTTTGAGTTGACTTTTGAAGTACAACCACTCTGGAAAGCAATATGGAAATTCCTCAAAAGACTAGGAATGGAACCACTATATAACTCACCTATCCCACTCTTCAGTATTTATTCTAAAGGACTAAAATAAGCATACTATAGTGATAACAGGCATATCAATGTTTATAGCAGTGTGATTCACAGTAGCAATTTAGGGAACCAGCCAAGATGCCTATCAGCAGATGAATGGATTAAGAAGATATGGTAAACATACATAATGGAGTTTAACTCAGACACAAAAAAAGAATTAAATTATGGCATTTGCTGGTAAACGGATGGAACTGGAGAACATCAGGCTAAGTGAAATGAGCCAGACTAGAAAATCAAGGACTGAAAGTTTTCTCTCATATGCAAAAGTTCTACCAAAACACACGGGAAAAAAAGAGGAAGAGATCCCATGAAAATAGGAGGAAGATAAGTGGAGTATAGGAAAGGGATTGAAGGTAAGGGAGGAGGAATGAGAAAGGAGAGGAATGGTAGAATGAAATTGCTCAAATTATACTCTGTGTGTACATGAATACACCACAGTGTATTTCACATTTATGCATGCCTATAAAGCACTATTTTTTTTTAAAAAAATGCTGTAAATAAATAGAAGTAAGACTAATAGAGTAAAGGAAGAGGAACAGAAGGATGAAGGAGGGAAGAAAAAAGAGAAGTCCCAGGAACTGAAATGGAGCAAATTGTTTTCCATGTTTGTATGATTAGGTAAAAATTAACTCTGATATTATATGTAACTATAATGTACTAATAAACGCAAAAGCAAAGATGTAAATAGGATGTATTGAAACCCAACTCCAAGAATAATAGAGTAATAACTAAATAATTATAATTTTAGTAATTTTCCTTTTGTGGAAGCAATATTTTTAGATTCCTTATCTATTAAAATATTATAGAGTATCAGAATTTACTTCTTTTCTCTGAAATGTTCCCTGAACAGCTTAATTCATATAAATTGTTTCTTCATTGCTTAATACTCTAATATTCTCTAATGTAATAGTTAGCAGACCTCCAGCAAGACCTTTGTTACTCTAAGTTATTCTCTTTTGAAAATTTTTAAGGGAAGTGATATTTCCAGAGGTTTGTGAATGTACAGTAATACTTATGTTTGGAGATAGGGTATGGATCTATAAATATATATATATATATATATATATATATATATATATATATATATATATAAACATTGTGCAAAAATTGAAATTCATTTTATAAATGCTCAGTGAAAGTTTATTTTTTTATTAAACATACTAGACTAAAACTCTTTTTTACTCTAAATATAAGTGAGATGGCCAAATATTAGGCCTGTGACATGGTTAGAGTTCTTTTACACTTTTGATGATTATGTTCTTTCATCTGCCACACAGATTAGCTGAATTTCAATATGTTTTCAGGGAATATAACCTACAACTGCAAAATTATTATTAAAATATTGCTTGAGAGTAATGTTAATATAATACTGTCATGGATGAATCAAGACCATGTACTCTGCCCATTCTTCTACATTCATTATATCCTTGGATCAAACTAAAATAGAAAAAAAAAGCTGTAAACAATGAAAATCTTTCTTTTTACTTTATTCAAACAATTTTTCTGGCTACATTGATGTTTATATTTAATTTTATGAGTGATAAGGGTCATTTGAGGAGTGACACAGGAAACAGTAACACGTTTGAGAAGTGGAGCAGGGAGTGACACAAAGATAGCCATATACTGTGAAAAAGCATGTGTCGTTTATGTTTGGATCTCCAATATAACCAAAATCTCATGTGTTGGAAGCTTGGTTCCCAATATAGCAAGGTACAGAGGTGGGCCTTTTAAGAAAGGATTAGGGCAATGACTACCTGCTAGAGCAATCCACTGAGAGTTGAATGGACAACTGGGAGGTGGGACCTAGTTAGAGGAAGTAGGTCATGGGGTGTGGCCCAGATTTTTCAGTCCCTGCCACCTCACCCTTCTTCCTCTCTCTCTCTCTCCCCTTCCCAGCTGCCATGAACCGAGTAGCTTCCCTTTACCATACCCTTCCACCATAATTTTCTCTCTAGAGAAATATAATCAGCTGACTATAGACTAAACCTCTGAAACTGTGAGTCCCAAATAAATTTTTCCTCCTGTAAATTGTTCTTGTCAGGTATTTTGGTCACAGTGATGAAAAGCTGACAATAGGACCTAGGAAGAAATTTAAAACCCCAAATAAATAAATGTTTTTAAAAATTAGTGTAGATTTTACCTGGTAGAGATGAAGTCACAGAGATTAGAATTATCCTCCTAATTGAAATATTCAAAAACTGTAAAAATATATTTGAAACAGTGGTTAAGCCACTAGAAAACCGTCAATGAACTTCATTGATTCCTTAGGGATTTCTTAGTAAGCCTGGTAAATTTCCCCAGCTTAGTGCCCTGAGGGAGTTTCTGGATGACAGCACAAGCAAAAGGGAATAGCTACAAAGCCTGCCCAACTCCCTGGAATGAGCAGATGGAATTGAGAGTCTAGTGTGACGAAGGTTGTTAGAGTTCATCAGACAGAGTACAGGAAAGGAGACCAGTGCACTGAGAAAACTGAATATACACCAAGGGTCCTCCGCAAGAAGTCAGATCAGTGTACTCATGGAAAGAACATGACCTAGCCCTGGGGAATGACACCTAGAAGGACAAGAAGAAATGATGCCTGGCACTCTCATAGAGACTGCAACAGTGTCTATTATCACTAGCCAGACAGGAAAAATTCATGACTGGGCAGAGTTCTTGGAAAGATTTTTCCTTGTTGGCTGGGAATAATTTATCCTAAACACTATGGTTCTGAAGAAACAAATCTTAAATGCAAATCCAGAATGATTTCTAATATTTAACTGCCTCTGAAACCAAAGCTTCAGAGCATTTTTAGAAATAATTTCAATGCCAGTGGAGTTCATGTTTGTGGATAAATTTATTGGAGATGTTGATACGGGAAATAATGTGGTTGAATCTGGAAATAATTATGCCAAGTAAAAGAAGCCAGAGCAAAAAGACTACCTAATTCCATGTATATACAACTCTAGTAAATACAAAATAATCTGAAGTGAGAGCAGATAAGTTGTTATCTGGAATGGAAATTGGGGGGTATTGTCAAAAGGGATGAAACAAAGACATCATGGGGTCCTGAGAAAAACTTTAGGGGTGATGGAGGTATATATATGTATATATATATTATCTTGATTTTAGTATTTTTTAAGTCCCAGTATTAAAAATCCAGTGTTTAAGAAAACTTGCTTGCTTTTTAATCTAGTAAAGATAAATCAATAAGCATAAGGGTGCCCTTCAGCTAACAGTCAAACTGAAATAGTTAATGTATGTGAGAAATGCAGCTGAGCCTTAAATGCCTATCAATATAGGTTTGTCTTTTATTAAAAGAATCCAGGATTCAAAGAAAAATGTAACAAAATTTAAATTATAGAATCAAATTTTTTATACAAGTGTTCTTTTCTCATCCAAATTTTGCATGAAAAATTATTTGCATGTACTATCTCTTTAATTTCTGAGATTATATTCTTTTAATGAATACTCTATTATTCATCATAAAAATGTTTTCTTCCTTTGCCTTCTAGTGATATGTTTTTCAGCATCACAATTTTAATTTTTTAGTGTTTATTTTCTTATACAGAATTAAAACCACATAGCAAAAATTTACTTTTGTCATTAAAGATGGGTGGAGTAATTCTTATGCATACTTGATAGTTAAATAAATTGTTTATAAACTGTCTACACAGGAACTTACTAAAAGTATTTAATGTACTACAGATTTAACAACTATGTTTCTCATATTTATAATAAGTAAATTTTCAAGATATGGCAAGATATAAGGATGCCCATTGAATTGTTTACAATAGTAAGAAAAAAAATTGGATACAGATATGATATCTAATAATAAGTTATTATTTAAATAATAAGTTATTATTTAAATAAATAGTAAAGTATGCAGTAGTTATTTATTGTGTCAGAAGATAGCATAAGTATATTAATAAAAATTAAAATGATATAAAACAATTTTCAAAGCAATATGCATAAGATGCTGCAGTTTGTTTTCATTTTAAAAGTCTATATATATATGGTAGTAGGTAGACAAAAAGATATACGTGCAATTGCTTTGTTGGTAGGCTTTTGGTGGCATCTTCAATTTCATTGCTTGAGACTGAGCTGTTTAAATTTTCTATGTCATCCTCATTAAATTTGGCTAGGTCATATGTCTCTAGAAATTTGTCAGTGTCTTCATTCAATTAACCATTCTTTTAATAAAGTATGTAGCTTTCAGAAAATGTAAGCCATATAGTAGAAATGTAAGCAAAAAATTAAAATAATTATAGTTTGATAATCATGCATATTGCAGTTTTTCTTGAAAATTGTTATATTTCACATTCTTAGTGAAATATTATGGGATCCATAATATTTCCATGCCCTTAAATGAAAGTAATTTTGGGAGTGTTGTAGAAGGAACACAAGGCTTCATTTTATGGAAAAATCAATAAAGCAATGCAAAGAAAATTGATGTTAGGCTAGATAGTTCTCTACTGAATTGTTTACATGATCCTTGGGGGAAATAATTGAAAGAAAAAATACAAGTGACCTACCTTTTTTCTTTTAATTTTTTTCTTTGTTGTTAATGTTTTTAGATATCCATGACAGTAGGGTGCATTTTGACATATTATACATACATGAAGTGTAACCCATTACAATCTTGATCCCATTTTAGTGGTTGAACATGATGTAAAGTTTCACTGGTGGTATGTTCACATGTGTGCCTAGGAAAGTTATGTCTGATTTATTCTATTGTCTTTCCTATCCCCATCCCTCTCCATTCCCTTCATTCACCTTTGTCTAATAAACTTCTATACTTCTCTACCCACATATCAGAAATAATATTTGACCTTTGCTTTTTTAGAATTGGCTTATTTCACTTAGCATGATATTTCCAGTTCCATCCATTTATCAGCAAATGCCACCACATCAATGTCTATAGAAGCTCAATTCATAATAGCCAAACTATGAACCCAAACTAGGTGACATTCAACAAATGAATGGATAAAGAAAATGTGGTATATATACAAAATGGAATATTTTACTTGGACATAAAGAATAATTATAGCATTTTACCATAAGAGACATAACTTTGTATCAACTGAACAATTCAGAATCTATATTCACATGTTGTTATGTATTTCCAAATATAGATGTGAATATATATGTACTCATGATATATGATATATTTATTAACATATTGTTTTATATATATATATATATATATATATATATATATATATATATATATATATATATATATATATTACATAATAGCTATCTGAGCAAGTACATCTCCATAAATTCAAGTAAATTTGTATAAATTTTAAAATAACTTTGTATCACCAATGAAATTTGTGTCAAAAATACAGCATTCAGTACTAAATTTCGGTGGGGTTGACAACAATGGTTAAGTTTAGTTAAGAAAGAAAATGTCACATAACACTTTGATAGTGGATGAAAGTAATCCAAAGTAATTAGATGCAATTTCTATCATCACAGCAATAGCTTCTGCAAACATTAAAGTATTTAGAAATCTATTATTGACTTAAATTTTACCTTGAGATTTGATATCTGATAACAGAAATGAATTATGACTGAGTTCCTGAATTTCTACATTATTGCATAGAGACATTTCCATTCTTACGTGGAACTTTAAAAAGATAAGTGAAAACATTTGGGAATCATGAATAAAAAGTTATGCTTCAAGAAGGAAAGAGAATGTTATGCTTTTTTCGTGTTTCTGTTTATATTGATGAAGACCTAAAATAAGTGATTCCCAACAACTTTACCTTTATTGATAGACAGAAAAATATTAGCATTGGAAACCTTTTATAGTGGTGATTTAATTCAAAACAAATTATGCTAAATGTTTTCAATTCTAAATTCTAGAAAACTCTCATTTCAGGAAACACAAGAACAACTCAAAGAGAACAACTTTATAAGCATAAAAAACACACATTTTTTGACACTGATGATTCAGAGTTTGTGACAATTCTGACAGACTAAAGTCTAGCTTTTTGCAGAAAAATAACATAAGGAAATGTAAATAAAATGCTAACCTGATTAAAGGACTTTCTAAAAACTGTCACTTCTCCATACTATTTTAGAAGCACCTCTGGTTAATTAGTTTTACTCTTTAAAAATGGGACCTAGGGTTTTTGTGCTGTCTTTGAAACTGAAAGCTAAAGAAAACTGAGACAGTTACCATTACTTGAAGACTTCCAAAGGCATTAACTTTTAGCTTCCTGACAGCCCTTCTCATTTGTGACCATTCATAGTTCTTTCTAATCATGTTAGCAATAGCTTTCAAAAGGTTAAATGAACTATCTTGAAAATATTTTCAAGTTTGATCAGGTATTTATTATAGTGAAAATGAATGAAGATGATAAGAAAGTATAAAATCAGATAGAAAGTAGATGGGAGGAAGCTGTAGCAAGGTAGAAGTTGAGAAATTAGAAAGGGGTTTGTGGGAAGAGAAACTAGAACAGGTTGTATTCCAGGGGATTAGTAGAGTGGAACATCTTACCAAGTGTTGATATGAAATGATATTCAATATTCATTCTCCCTTCAATTTTTAAAACATAAAAGGAAGAATTAAATACTAATTTTCACTATGTTTGGTTGCAAAACCAAGTTTATTGAAACCTTCTCCAGCCTCAATTTTAGTGGCATTTCTTTCATAGATAGCCCCAAATACTTACATTCTCTGTTTAGTGATGCTATTCAGCCACAGTATGAACATAAAAAATGACACAAATACACAGTCTAGTTTGTTTTCTAAAAGCTGTCTTATAATAAGGTTACATTTTACCACACTCACTTATTTGTCATATACTTTTAAAATAGTCATTTTACAAGTCTACTACATTTTCCTTATGATGTTATGTGAGGGGCTGAGCTTATCAATACAACCCAAACTTAATAATATATTACACATCACAGAGGCCCTCAAAAATCAAACAATAAAACAAGATCAAATGTCTAAGGATTTTACTAGGAGAAATATCTGTGTGAAAGAAACATAGAGAGAGCTGGGTGTAGCTGGCTATATAATAAAGTAACATGCAGATCTGAGCCCGGGTGAAGAGAAGACAGGATGGCTGGCGATGTCTTGGTCATCCATGAACTCTGAAGGAGGTTGGACCATGCTGTCAGAGAATGTGCTCACACTGAAGTTGCCCATCAAAGGGTGTCCATGTCTCCCAGGAATGGGCCTGCCTTAGTATGCCTGCCATTCTCAGTCATTAACTGGGAGACGCTCAAGGAACATGTGAAGTCAGCATAAATGAAGTTGTGGATCTCAGAGCATACAGCTTGGGACTACTGGTCCTTATACTACCCATAAAGGTTGGTCTCTGAGGCTTATTCTCACAGCTCCCTTTGTACCACTCAAATCTACTTTCCACACGGGTTTCTATGGGTCTTCACTCCTGAAGGAAGAGGAAGTTTAGTATGTCCTGTTTGCCTTCTGGTGAATGGGGAGTCAGTCTCAAATCCCCATCTTATTGCTGATTTGCTCAAATAAATCTTGGTATCATTTGTCTAGATCCTTCAAGAGTCAGACCTTGAGATGCGATGAGATTAAACATGCAAATACTTTGCTGGAGAAAACGCCTTTGTGGGATAAAATGGTGAGGGATCCAGATAAAGCTGGGAGAATCTTTAGACCACAATGTAAGTGAAAGATGCAGGAGATGGGGGGCCAAGAGAGGTGCTCTTGACAGAGGTGATATCTAAAGATGATGTCAGCAAGTGTAGCAAGGAGTCTTCTGATTGGTCATCAGAAGAGTCCCTGGTCTCTCAGGCATAGGTAGCTCTTAATATCCCCACCATGATCCTTCTCTGATTGAGAGCAGCTGTGGACTAAGAGCAAATGTCTCAAGAGATTTCATAGTGCAACAGCTGTACTCTTAGTTGCATTCTATGTAGAGGGGGATACACAATGCTCATTCTCATGGCTTTCACATAGGGATGAACATTCATTTTTAAAGTACTTTCTAATTCCCCTCCCAATTTTTTCCTTTAAAAAATAATTTATAAACTTAGTAATTGTCTTCTGGTTGTGTTTTTACAAGATAAGTAAGTGGAAATAGCAAGGGGTTCCCAATGGGAAAAAAACTGAGTTAAATTACTATCCTACTATGATATAACTTTTAGGACATGTTAGATGACATCTCTGACTTGCAGTATGCTCATTTTAAAAGAGCTAATTTGCAGGCTTGTGTCAAAAATAAATGAAACCAGGTTTGAAACCAATCAGAACATTATATACTTTTTTTTTTTTTTTGCTTACTGTATCTCTTCTTTTCCCCCTTCCCCAACTCCATGTTCTTTCCATGAGAATGTTCAATTCATGAGTCTGAGGGGCATTTCTGAATTGTTCACTGCTATATCACCATTGCCGGCATATCTGACACATAGCAGACATTTAAACAATGCCTGAGTGGGATTATATTAATCCCTATGTAGAAGCCAAAAATGACCTCTCTACTAGAAAAAAAAAATTCAGGAAAATAATAAAAGAAGGCATAATGGCAAAATATTTCTGAGACCATTTGAGCAGGGATGTGAAAGCCATGAATGTGGGGCTAGGACTGTGGCGCAGCAGTGGAGAGCTTCCCTAGCACATGGGAGGTGGGAGGTGCTGGGTTAGATCTTCAGCACCACATAAAAATAAATAAATAAATAAATAAATAAATAGGGATTATTGTGTCCAACTACAACTAAAAACTATTTTAAGAAAAAGAAAGCCATGAATGTAGAAATCACCTGTAGTTATTGTTCATCTATATTATTTCATTGCAAATGCACATTTTCAGTTTGTTCTCTTACCCAACAAACATTTACTGTATTACAGATACTGTACTAGACTTACAAACTTGCACACATTTGCAAGTAAAGTTGGCTCTCTATTTCTAGCAAGCTTTCTTAAGTTATAAACTAGAAAAAAACAAGTCATTATTAGAATTCCATTCTTGACACTGAACCTCCTTTATTTTATACAAGTGTGAGTTATTGTGCCTGGCCTGCCAGTATGCTGAAGGCCCTGGTTTTTCAAAGGACTGTGAACCCTCTTTCAGTAGTTATATCAGGGTAAGAGTATATCTTCACAATAGTAAACAAGTTTCTATCAAGAGTTTGTGATAGTTCAGTATTTGAGCAGAAAGAAAATCAGGCTGTCATTGTAGATTGTGCAACCCACTGAGCAGGGACCATGTCTAATTCTGTGTTCAGTATTTGATTTTTAAGTAAAAGAAGAATGAGACAATTTCATTTCTGACTATTGGAGTTTCTCATTTGAATAAAAATAAAGTTTTCACCAGATGTTTGTAGAAAACGACACAATAGGAGTTTAGGACTTAATTTAAAACATATGAGTCTTTTTCTTTTTTTGTAATAATTATTCATTTCAGATTTCTGATTGATTTAACCAGTGTAATACCTTCCCTGATATATACAAGAAATGTTATAAAAGTTTTGTTTATCTTAAATATGAAAATAGACAAATATATTTTGAATTGATAACTGTATTAATTAAATCCTGACTGTAGCTCATTTAAAAATGAGTAATTAAAATTTTACCAAGTAATATTATATATGTAAAATAGCATATATTTAATTATAGTGAATCTACATAATTTTCCCAGTTAAAGTCTTTCTCAGTATAATATACATTATCAAACTAGTTTTACAAATTATATTTTGAAAAGATAAATGTTATTGCTGAGTATTATTCCATTTTACATATGTGCCATAATATGCTTATTATTTCATCTATTGATACATATTAAATTGTTCCCAACTGTGGCTATGATAATTTAATGTTTTCAGTACAGCTTTCATTATCATTTTTATACATGTCTTTTTGTGGATATGTTTTTCAATTTCTCTTCAATAAGTATCTAAGAGTAGAATTTCTGCGTCATATGGCAAGAGTATGTTTAACTTTGTAAGAAATTCCAAATTGCTTTCTAAAGGGACTACACAATCTTTTGTTCCCACTGGCAATGCATGACAGTGAGTTCCTCTCCTCCTTCAAGGATATCTGTTATCACATATCTTTCCATTTTTAACCACTCTTAGATGTATATAATGGTATCCCATCCTGATTCGTGAAACAATTTCGACATATCTCAAAAAGTTTAAACCAAGTGAAATAAACCAGGTACAAAAGAGCATATACTGTATGATTCCAATTATATGCAATTCTAGAATAAAAGTCTTATCTGTAGTGTCAGAAAGTTGATCTATAGTTGCTTGCTGTCACAGAGACAAGGAGTACCTGAAAAGCAACAAAATCAAGGAAATTTTTGTAGATTGTGTAAATATTCTATATTTTTATTATAATAGTTATTTCATTTGTGTATATATATATATACACACATATGCATGAATATTTATTAGAGTTAATTAGACTATATGATGAAAATATGTTCATCTAATTGTAGTGAATTATACATTAATAAAAGTGACATAATGGGGGCTGGGTATAAGGCTCAAGTAGTAGCACACTCGCCTGGCATGCGTGAGGCACTGGGTTCGATCCTAAGCACCACATAAAAATAAAATAAAGATATTGTGTCCACCTAAAGCTAAAAAATATTTTTAAAAAGTGATATAATGGGGCATATACCTACTTTCAATTCTTAGGAATATGAAGCATTTTCAGAACATAAAACAAGGATATAGGCAAAGCATAAAACCAAGCACTTTTCCTTCCAAAGAAGCATGTCTATAAAAACTGTCTGAATGTCATGCATTCTGTCAGACTAAAATCCTTAGAGCTGAGGTGGTCAGTTGGCTCATATTCTGATAGTTTTAGTTTACCAAAATCTGGATATATATTAATGATAATTAAATTAATATATGTAGTTCATAAAAATCAATGGAAAGGGAAAGAGCATCCATCATTCCACCACCTAAAGGCAATTACAGCTCGTATTTTGGAGTATTCTTCCATTTTTAATGCAATTTTTACATGTCTCAGATAATATGGTAAGTGCTATTTTGTAAGTACATTTTCACTCAATATTAAATCATTAGCATTTTCTCAAGTCATTAAACATTCCATAAACATCATTTTAATAACTGCATAATAGCTCATCATGCCTGTACCGTAATTAACTATCACTCTTTTAATGGCATTTACATATTTTTAAAAACAGGAGGCACATTGCCTGGCCCATTGAAAGTTCTCCAAAATTGTTGTTGGATGAATGAATGAATTAATTATAAACAATGTTGTGAAGAACATCTCTGTGCTCCAATTTGAATTTTGTGAGAAACTTGATAAATTCCCAGAACTAGAATGTTTGAGGCAAATGCATAAAAAGAGTTAAAGGCACTTGAATCACCTGTAAGAAACTTTTATATTGGGAGAAAAGACAAAAGTGATAGTATATATGGGCTTTCCAATGTTAACAAAGGCATATTTTAAAATAATTAGATATGTTTTAGATAGTTACCATTCATTTCAACTATTTCTCTTAATAGTGTACCAGTGTAATTAATTAAAAGCAAAACTCACTCTCTTTCTCTCTTTTTATAAAACAACCTCATGGCCAGGTGTGATGATGCATGACTGTAATTCTAGTGACTTGGGATGCAGAGGCAGGAGGATTGCAAATTTGAGGCCAGTCTCAGCAACTTAGCAAGACTCTAAGCTAAGCTCAGGAAGACCCTGTCTCAAAAACTAAAAAAAAAAAAAAAAAAAAAAAGTTGGTGGGGGGGGCAGTGGGGATGTGGCACAGTGATTAAACACCCCTGGGTTCAATCTCCAGTACCAAAACAACAACCACCACCAATCTTATGGTAGTCCTATATCTAAGAGTGTCTTTGTTTTACATTGCACTTTTCCCCTCCATTTTTCTTTTTTCTTTTTTTATTTTATTTTTTTAGGTTCTCTTCTAAATTCAAGACTGTTTCTTGATTTTGGCTTTGAGTGCTGTTTTGATGCTACTTTCTTTCATCTACTTTGGTCTTTTTTAGAAATTTGCTGCTACTTTGACTCTTACTGAGTTACATACCATGAAAACACATAACTCAACTGTTGTGGTGGTGGTAGAGTTTACAAATTTTACTTGATAATCTCTGCTCTATGTGAATCTTCTCTGGTTTATTTTCTCAAATCAGTGTCCATCATGAGCCTGTCATTGCTTTTTGTATCAGTTCCTTTTTTGTATCTATTTTACTAAGTCAAACTTTCTCATTGCCTTATGGGGCAATCATCTGGAGCAATTGAGAACTGGTTCCTTGGTCAGAGAACTGCCGGCTGCTGGCCTCTGCACCCCAGCCCCTTCTGATTCTGATTTTGGCCCTTGATGTGTGGGGAGGGGCTCTTTATTCTGGAGTATTGATGGAGCTAAAAAAAGATTTTCTTACCCTACTGCTGTGAGCATATTGATCCCTTAATTTCTTCATTTAAAGCATTTTCCAATTTTGCTATTTCCAATTCCCTCTTTAATTCAGAGTTTTGGACCAGTTGCTTGACATAAACCTATTGTGATTTACTTTTAAATTATTCTTTCCTGGAATAAAAGTCCCCTTTTAATTACATTTTCAGAATAAAATTATGTCATATACCTTATTTAACTCATGTTCAGGGATTAGGTCCATACCTATATAACCAAAATAACCAAAGTAGTATGTTATAGTATGTTTTAGTTATCATTAAGAATTAAATGCATGCGTTGTATACATAGCTTGACTGGCTTTTGCAAGGATGAGTCTGAAAAATATAAATAAAATGATTGGAACAATTCAAATGATTAAGTGACAGCATCTCATATTTCACATTTCACATATATTATAACTTAGAATGAAACATTTATTCTTTTACTCCTTTTGAATAGTTCAATAACTTTCTATTTTATTGAACTTTAGAAATTTATGCATATTTTGAAGCTTATTAGAATAGAACTTATTCACAGCTTCTTTCTGGGCTATGTATTAAAATAGAGGTAAAAATTTGAATGCTTTTGTAGTTAGTAAGACTCAAATATGTTACAAGGTCATGCTGTTAACATTTGGCAGTGAATAGAGCTTGTAATATCTTGAAACCCAATTCAAAGCTTTTTAGGCTAATCAATAGTGCTACTCAATTATATAGATGAGGTAAGAGATAATACATAAGTGGGTAGACAAAAATTATAGCAAAATTCCCCTGGCAGCTGCCCATTTCCTTGATTCTATTGCTAAGCTCTCCATGAGGGCGTATCAGAACTACTGGCTGAGTGAGGGTCAAGGGTTCTGGGAAAACAGGTGTCGCTCAGACTATTTTACTTGACAGTCTTGAGCACTGAGGTCACTGACCCAGCAGAAGAAAAGTAGACCCAACAACAGTGGCAAGCAGTACATTTGACATTCTTTGCCCTCTTTTTTACATTCATTTTGATTTTGATTCACCCTGAATCTTTTCATTTTTTGACAACATAGAAATGCATGTTGTTTCTGGGCCTTAGCAGGATGCAAGTAAAAAGATACCTGTAGAACTATAAAATTCAAGATAGAATGAAAGCTATTTTAGGCCAAGGTTTGTGTGATTTGATGATAAAGTCTGACTTCTGTCATGAAATAAAAATAAAATGTACTCTATAGATTAATTAGAAATAACAAAAATAATGTTTTGGTTCAATATACTTTGACTTTAATATTCCCACGAGCAGTAAGTGGGCACAATACTTATTTTTCTTTTTGGTTTCTGTTTACCTTACTCTTTTCATTTTCTTATAATGTCTGTTTCTCCACTTTTTCTCTTTCCCCACTCCTCAATCTTTCAAGCTCTGACTCACTTACACAAATATATACACACAAAAAATTATGTTTCCTTCTTCCAATAAGAGAGAAGGCTTAATATAATATTTCAAGAGTATATTTTTATTTCAAGAGTATATCTTAAGGCATGACAGTTGGGCACAGTTTGATATATTCCTTGAAATATAGCTGCAAGTCATCATTCTATTTTGTGCCTAGAACACAAAATTAAAATTTGTGCTTTTAACTGTATTCTTGTGTTTCTCTTAAAGTAACAGTCCTTTATAAAGATGCCATCAGGAAACATTAAGTGACATTAGATAATTTTTAAAAATATCAAAAAAGTGGATATTTCACTATATACTCCTAATATTTTTGTAGCTCACATATTCTGCATACTGTACGAATCTGGAGTATTTATGAAGACAACTGAGTATTAATTTATCAAATATTGACTTTACAACCACTACAGAATATTTCATTGATAGGATGGTACCAGTAATACAGAAAAAAAAATATGAGATTGTATCAAGATGCAAGTGGTAACTAAAAGAAACATCACAATGTACTGTGATAGAATGTTAATGCCCTGAATATGCATTGATATATTTTAGCAATTAAAAGTCTTTTTTGTTTATAGAACAGACACATCTAACTCATGTTTCAGATTCAGACTTGAACATCTAAAGTAAAATTAAAGCCAACAATTTTATTCTGATATTTATGAGGAAATGTTATATGGATCCAATTGTAAACCTGCCTCTTCTTTTTTGGTAAAATGAATTACACCAATTGGTTTCCATAAAGCAGGATTTTCACTTTTATATTTAGTTTTTAAATATTTCATCATTTTATTTTTCTAGGTTCAACTTTGCTACAGAATTAAGAATTTGCAGTTAGGGCAATGCTAAGAACCACATCTGCAATGAAATCAATTATGTGTGCTTGGTAAGTAGGATAGATAATACTTGATAAGTACTTTTATGTGCCATAAACTCTAATGCTCATGTTTTACCTGCCATTTTATTGTAAGCACCACTTAAGATTATTTTCCCTAACTGCTTTGTATTTATCCACAACTAGAAGATTTACTTTTATGAAAATTTTCAATCTATTGCATTCAAAATATTTTTAATTGATCATATTAAAAATGAAAACTCACCTCTTCATTGTTTAACTCAAGTGTTCATTCTATCTTCCTAAAGATAGTAAGAACTTCTCAAACACCTAGGTATTTTTGGACTGTGTACTTGGTGCTTGGTATGTCTTCATTTTCCCTTTAGTATCTTCTGTTTATAATGTTTTCCCCTGTAAAGACTAAATAATATGCATATAAAGGTGGACTGTAATATTAATTTCTTTGGTAATATGACCAGCATATTGTTGCCATCCTTTAATCATTTATAGAAATGCTGACAGATAATATGAAAAGCAATAAGGGTTTATGTGGAGAAATTAACTCAGGAAATCAGAATATAGAAACAAATTACACTTTTCCTGTTCCAATTCTACATAGTTCTTGAAACTCTAGTTAGAGTAATCAGGCAAGAGAAGGAAATTAAAGGGATACAAATAGGAAAAGAAGAGATCAAATTATCTCTGCTTTCAGATGACATGATCCCATATTTAGAACACCTGAAACAGTCCACCAGAAGACTTATAGAGCTGATAAATGAATTCAACAAAGTAACAGAATACAAGATCAACATTCAAAAATCAATTGTTCTCCTATACTTCAATAATGAATCTTTTGAACAAGATAGTTTTCCTAACTATCTCACCTACAATAACTTCAGTAAAAAAAAGATAAAATAAAATAAAATACTTGGGAATCAATCTAACAAAAGAGGTGAAGAACCTCTACAATGGAAACTATAGAACACTAAATAAAAAAGTTGAAGAAGACCTTAGAAGACCACATTCTTGGATAGGCCAAATTAATATTGTCAAAATTGCCATACTACCAAAAGCACTCTACATATTCAAAGCAATCACCACCAAAATGCCAATGACATTCTTTACAGAACTAGAAAAAGCAGTACCGAAATTCATTTGGAATAATAAGAGATCCAGAATAGTCAAAGCAATTCATAAAATAATAAGGCTGGAGGCATCACAATATCAGACCTCAATTATACTTCAGAGCTATAGTCACAAGAACAGCATGGTCTGGCACCAAAATAGGCCAGGGTAACAGAATAGAAGACACAGAGACAAACCCACGTAAATACAGTTGGGACTATACAAAGGTGCCAAAAATGTAAGTTGAAGAAAAGATAGGATTATTAACAAATTGTGCTGGGAAAATCAGAAATCCATATGTGTAGAAGAATGAAATTTGACTCCTATCTCTCACCCTGCACAAAAGTCAACTCAAACTGAGTCAAGGACCTAGGATGAGAACAGAAACCCTGCACCTGCTAGAGGACAATGTGGACCCAATGCTCTAGCATGACATCACAGGAACTAACTTCCTTAACAAGGGCAAGAACTAAAATAAAACATCAGTAAGTGGGATGTCAGCAAATTATATTAAAGCTTCTGTACAGCAAAGAAAACAATGAAAGCATAAAGAGAGACTACAGAATGGGAAAAGATCTTTCCCCCCTGCTCCTCAGATAGGGCACTGATATTCAGAATATACCAAAGAACTCAAAAAGCTCAACACTAAAAAAAAAGGTGAATAAATGGGCAAAACAAACTAAATATACACATCTCAAATGATAAAATACAAATGGTAAAGAACATTTGAAAAAAATATTCAACATCTTGTGCAATTAGGGAAATGTAAATCAAGACTACACAGAGATTTCATCTTACTCCAATCAGAATGGCAGCTGTCAAGAATACAAATAATAATAAATGTTGGCAAGGATATGGAGAAAAAGGTATGCTCATTAGTGGTTCCACTAATTTGATGGGACTGCACACTAGTAGAACTACTCTGGAAAGCAGGATGGAGATTCCTCAAAAAACTTGGAATTCATTCAATAAATGTGTTTGAATAGGTATTATGTTCTACATGATGATCTATTTCTATAATTTCTACCAAATGCTTTATCACATTTCTTCTGATATTAATATTGTACTAATAATATTTTTCAGATAATGAAACAATGGCTGTTTAAAAGAGAAAACTGCTAATATAGAAAAATGTTAAGCGTTGGGGCTATAGCTCAGTTGAAAGTGCCTGCCTAACATATGTAAGGTCCTTAGTTTGATCTCCAGCACGTATTACCAAAAAAAAAAATAGTTTAAATCGCAAAAATAATTATCATATAAGATGAATTATTTAGTAGATTTAGTAGATTGTATTTTTTGTGCATATGTTGTTTTTATTAAATTAAAAATCCTCGGAATGTTGTTATATATTCTGCTTTTCTAAAAGTAATGTTATTTTGTGATTATTTTCCATTGTATTAAAAATTTTAAATATGATTATCAATGACTGTGCTGTTACAACAAGTGTGTGTGCTAAAATTTATCCAGTCTTTCCGCTATAGGTTATGTATAGTTTTGTTTCTTCAGGGGATGTTATAGCCAATTTTTTATTCATAAAATTCGGTTTGCTTTACCATACAATTCTACAAAATAAATATTTTAAAGTGTAATTATAAGTATAGAATTAATATTGAGCAAAATTATTATAATTTAAATATCCACCAGTAGTTCATGGATTATACTTAATTCTTGGTCCTTCCCACTGTACTAGGTATAATATTTTTTAAAAAGTCGATTACTTAAGAAAGTGTGATGCTAATATAATGGATGAAAATAAGGCAAAATAAAATTGAAGAAAATACAGTTTGCCTTAATTTATATTTATTTGATTATAAGTGTGGTTTAGTATTTTTCATGTTTATTTATTTGTCTTCCTTCTCATAATGTCTCTATTGGGGCACAGGTACTAAACATTGTGTATTGATTGGTAAACCCTTATATTAACACCATAAATTTCCTTTTATGCTTGTAACAAAATTCCCCTACTATTATTTATATTTTCTTTCTTTGACTTACTAAATTTTAATTCTACTGAAATCTACATATTTTCCCATCATGGTTTCCTGATTTGCACTTATGCTTGAAGTATTTCCCAATCTAGAAAATTGAAAGGTCATCTGATATGATAGAATAATTTTCCAATTTTTTTTCATCTTCTAACACTTCAGTATTTGTGGAATAACTTGGATTGTGATATGAGGTTCTGACTAACAGCTATCCTTACGAGTGACTTTAGCAGGTGAACTTTATAATTATTTTGTCATATAGATTTAAAGAAATGTGTCAAGTCCAAGAAATGTATCTTTAAGATTTGGATTAGAAATGTATTAACGATCTAAATTTAGGAAAAATTCTTAACTTAAGAAGGCACTGATGTCATTTAAAATTTTACTTTTACATACAAGAAAACTCTGTTTATACAAAGAACAGAAGGAATAGAGTAATACTTCACTAAGTTATTTATTAGGAGATCTCAAGTTTTTATTAAAATTGGTTTTTTGTGTATTATATTTTGTTACTTAAATTCTACTGTATATAGATTTTATAACTAATTATTATAGATATTAGGAGAGAGACTAGAAGACTAGCAAGAGCCTGGATTTTTTTTCAAATGTACCCAGTTTTTGAATCATTCACATATAGGCCAGATAATGATAAATTTTAAGAAGGATACAAAATTATAGTGACATTTGTGCATTATGGTAGCTTATTAATTATAATATGATAAAAATTGTAAGTTATCTTAGAAAAGATTATTTCTAGTTTGAAATTTGTACATATTCACATACAATATGCTAACGATTTAACTCATACCAATATATCATCACAAAACTTGTACATACTTACAAGGGCAGTGAAAAACAAGTTCATCAATACTTATTGCAATAGCAATATTACAATTATTGTTAACAACAAAAACTACAAATGTATTTTAAATATCCATCAGTAGAAAATAGTTAAATAATGGCAAGAAATCTACTATAATATTATGGTGCAATAATATAATTCAGTGGAAAGTAATGAATTATAGATATGCACATTTTGAATGACCTTCACAAAAATGATATTAAGTGAAAATATCATGTTATAGGGAAGTGCATGTGGTATTATTCCTGCTAAAAATGTTTGAATCCATGCCAAATTGGACAATATATATTACACTTATGAACAAACATTGTAAAACTATTTAGTCATAGAATAATAAATTCAAAATCTAGAAAACTGGTTGCTTCTGAGTTGGAAGACAGGTTTTGCACATGTGTATTAATACAAGGGGCTTCAAATGTTGTGGAAATGTTTATTACTCTAGCTTAGTTATGAGTTTATGGTTATTTATATTTTTAGTTATGAAATATTTTTTTAAAAATTAAGAATTAGGTGTGGGGAGTCCCAAAAGATTGTTCTACAACTGAATGTTATTCAAATCCAAAAAAGGTAATTCCACTGTGATTAAGATTATTAGAAAATATAAAACAATAATAAAAATCTATTCAAAACTTGAAGTATAAATTACATAACTATGAACCCAACTCACTTATTAGTCTTGAATTAATATGGTAAAATATAATTCTTTAACTATTATTAATATAGTGAAATTCCAATTAGAATCCAAAAGCAACTATTGTAACGACTGGAAAAATGATCTTAAAGTATTCATGCAAGATTAAATAAGAAACATGAATAAAAGTAATTAATAAATTGGATTTCTATAATAAAATATGTACAAAAATTAACTCCAGAGTCAGTACAACTCTCTTGGATATTACATATACAATTAATGGCCCTCCTCAGCAATATTGAGATCCAATTGCCAGAAAAGAGCAAATAGGCATGTTTCATAATATAGAAATGGAAACTTTGTGTATCAAAAAGTCACATTGTCCAAAAACTTGAGAGGCAATAAAACTGTAGAATAAGAGAAATAAAAATACCTTACATTGTTTTTAATCATACACATATTGCATTTGGGTGAATTATTTATTATAATTAGGTGAATAATTTCAAATGAAATAAAGTCATTGCAATGTTTGAATCCATTCATTTCACTTATTGAACAAATGTGTTCTGGGCACCTCTCATGTTCTATCCCTCTTTTAGATCCTGGGAAAACAACAGTAAAAATAACCAAATAGAAGATGCCCTAGTGGAACTCACACTCCATATAAGAAAAATGAATGAGTAGTATATATTATGAATACATACATATTAAACAAAGAAAGTAAGCTAAATATATGCCAGTGTTAAACACATCAGACTGCAAGCAGAGTGATGCTATAATACATATGTATGTGTGTATGTATATACACAATTTTAGACAGTGTGCCTAGGGAAGAGCTGGCTGAGGGTACCAGGGAAGAGCTGGCTGAGGGTACTAAAGACCTGAAAAAAGGGGAAAAACAAGTTATGTGAACATTAAAGGTGAGACTAACATTAAAGGCAAAGAGAAAAGCAAGTTCAAAAGTTGAGCTAGGAACATATTTGGTCTGCTTCAGAAGCAACAGAGAAACTAGTGTGGTTATAGCAGAATGAGCTGGGTTAGGGGAGGGAATGGATAAGTGATAAGGGCAAAGAGGTGACAGGACCAGATCTGACAGCAGCACTTTATATGGTATGAAGGGTTTTTTTTGTTTTGTTTTGTTTTGTTTTTCTGAGTAGCATAGAGAAATTTGAGCACAGAAGTGTCCTGGTCTATTTTACATATTTTTGCTGAATTCCTTGGGCTAGAGTTAGGCATAGACAGTGGGGAAGGCATTGTGAGAGCTGTTTAAGGCTCTGGTAATGATCTAGGCAGGAGAAAATGGTAGTTTAGTTTAAGGTGGCAATGGATATGAAAACTGTCAAATATTACCAATGGCAAAAATATAATGGGTAACAAAAGTTGTACATTATATATGGAAAAATAGAGTTCATTGGTGATCCAGTTTTTGATAGAGGCAAAATCTCAATGGAGTAAGGTCAAATGGAAACAAGAGGAGAAAGTGAGATTAGATGTCTCCAATGGATTTTTGATGTAAAAGAATGAAGAGAGAGTGGATGGAAGTTGAAAGGGAAAATGGAGACAGGAGATGGGGAGAACTGTAGATTGAATAAAATGAGTGGTACAAGAGATAGAAAAGAATTTCCTGGACAGTGCCCTTGACAGGACAGTATGTGATTCAATCCAGCAGACAAATGGAAGGTTGGCCCTTGCATAGGAGTAAGGACAATTCTTCCATAGTAGTAGAGAAAAGGAAAAATGTAAAGCAGTTTGAAATGAGAGAAAAAAATGAGATAAGCTTGTATATTTTACCATTTTCTCTGTGAACTGGAAAGCAAGGTCATAGCTGAGAGTGAACATGGTGATAGGAGAAATTATAAGTTACACATTATTTTAGGTGATAGACTGAATAGAATATAAGACAACCAAGCACTAAGAACACAATTGAGATTAGAGATCATAAATGTCAAGTAAGTTCAGAAGGCATTGTGTGTATGTATGTATGTGTGTGGTTACTCTAGCTTCATTCTGTACAAGTATACATGGCAGAATGTACATAGTAGGATTTAACCAGGTCAGTTGTTTTGTCATTTGGTAGGATGAATTCAAAGAATTTTAAGGCTCCTAGTATTTGTCTGAAAGAGTTGAAAGCTTATTCACAAAAAAATTCACACATTTATAGAAGCTTTATTAAGAATTTAACAAAACTTGAAAGCAAACAAGTCCTCCAGTATATGAATGAATGAATAAACTGTGATACATCCAGACAAGAGAATATTATTCACCACTTAAAAAAAACTATCAAGCCACTAAAAAATGCATGGAAGAAACTTAAATGTGTATTTCTCATGATAGAAGCCAATCTGAAAAAGTTTCTGACCATATGATTTCAGTAGGCAAAATTGTGGTATTATTAAAAAGATCAGTGGTTACAAGGAGATGGAGAACAGGCATGACAAATTCCACTATTCTTTATATTTATAAAGCATCAATAAAAATGTGCTACATGTATTATTGATCTACTATAGATTTGTTTTTAATAATTTTTTTCTAAGACAGTTTGAAAGCCATTGTTATAATTTCATGAGGGTGAGATCATTTTATCATCTCTGGGTATGAGTTTCTTTTATATAAACTTAAAAATATCCTTATATGGATCTCTTTCAAACTTCAGTGGCCATTTGTTCATATTCATATCTATGTGTTCATAATATGTGTTTTATAATTGATAAGCCTTTATGATATTTATTCTCAAACTTTTTATTTTTATGTTGATACATCTTTAAAAATGTGCTCTGATAAAGTAGCCCCATATAGTCTAATTTATTTCTCTTGGTTAATTTTCTACACTTTGTTTCTTATCCTTTGCATGTCTTTTATAAGATTTCAGTACCAGAACTTCAGCCTTAATCCAAGTTTGTTTGGGGCTGTTGAAGCCAACATGTAGATCCTCTGATTTAAGGAAATTGAATATAAAATAACTTTACTATGCTATAAATGATCTGTTGAAATATATATTTCTGTAGGCATAGTTGAAATTATTTTTCTATAGAGTGTTAATTTGTACCAGCTTCTTATTTACTCTACATATTACCTTTAAAAATCCCTTTAGAATTTTAAATTTTTTATAGGGAGAAAGAAACAAAATCATTTTGTTCAGAATTTTGCATACTATGCATAAGATGTTAATAAACAGACTTCTTGTGATACACTTTATTTTCCTATAAGACAGACATGAAATGTATTAGCATTTAAAAATTCTGGGAAGTCCCCTAGTAGAGAAATTTGACCAAAATCAACAAAACTTTTTCTAAATATACTTGATATCAAATTTACTACTCCCTGTTTCTTTTTTTCTTTAACATCTATGAACATTTCATTGAACAAATATTATTCAGAATAGGTTGAAAAATACTGTCCTCTCTATAAATGAGTTAAAAGAATAATGTTATATTTCTTGTACTTTACTAGTCTTGTTGAGAAATTCAATTCCAAAGCCAACATGATGGAGACTTGGGCCTACTTTTTCTTCTAGTAGGCACAGAGTATCTAGGCTAATGCCTAGGTCTTTGATCCACTTTGAGTTTTGTGAAGGGTGAGAGATAGGGGTTAAATTTTATTTTGTTACATCTGGTTTTCCAGTTTGTTTAGCACAATTTGTTGAAGAGGATATCTTTTCTCTGATGTATATTTATGGCACCTTTGTCTACTATGAGATAACTGTATTTATGTAGGTATGACTCTGTGTCTTCTATTCAGTACCATTGGTATACATGTCTGTTTTGGTGCCAATACCATGCCACTTTTGTTACTATAGCTCTGTAATATAATTTAAATTCTGGTATTGTGATGCCTCCCACTTCACTTTTCTCACTGAAGATTGCTTTGGCTATTCTGGACCTCTTATTTTTCCAAATGAATTTCATGAATGCCTTTTCTATTTCTATGAAGAACATCAGTGAAAACTTGATAGGAATTGCATTAAATATGTTTAGTGCTTTTGACAGTATGGGCATTTTGTCAGTATGAATTCTACCTATCCAAAGCATCAGCCATCTTTCCATCTTCTAATACTTTCTTCAATTTCTTTCTTTAGAGTTCTGTAGTTTTCCTTGTAGAGGTCTTTTACCTCTTTCGTTAGATTGATTCCCCATTTTTTTTTAGGCTATTGTAAATGGCTAGTTTTCCTTATTTCTCTTTCAGTTGATTCATCACTGATACAGGAATGCAATTGATTTATGGGTGTGAATTTTATATCCTGCTACTTTGCTGAATTCATTTCTATGTTTGTTAAAGTTATATGGCTACAGAGTGTTTGGCACAAGGCCCTGGGTTCAATTCCCAGCACCACACACACAAAAAAAAAAAAAAAAAGAAAAGAAAACACACACACACACACACACTAAGCTTGTGTGTATTTGAGATAGCAAGCATTAACTCAGAAATGCATAAAAATGTGCTTAGGGCCACACAAAAAGAAGAGCTGAGAAATCTTAGCCTAGCTGTCTGTTCCCAAATAAAATACCTAAAATTTGAAGATTTAAAAGTTCCATAGCTGTTTACCTGGAGAAAGGAACAAATATAATTTGGACTCCCAATCAAGTACTTCTTTTTTCCTGCAGTTTTTCTACTGAGTTTTTATCCCCATGGCTGTACTTAGTCATATTGGGGCCTGAGGCAAAAGGAAACATCAGCAACACTAATCCTGTCTTCACTTAAAATTGTGATATTTTGTTCATCAAGATTTATTTGCATAAATTTTAATTTAAAAAAAAACATTGATTAAAATATTATGTACCTTGATTACTGAGGGATTTTTGTTGTTGTTGCACCTTATATTTTGTGCTCAAGAGAAAACCTCATTTACCTCACTCTAGTCCCAACTCCAATTAACCCTACAAGACAACATGAATCTCCAGTCTTAAGAATATCCAAAGCATTCTGCATTCCAAATTATAAAAACATGATGAACTAGTCAAATCTCCACCTCAAACCCTACTCTGGTGACTTACTATTCTTTGCCTTTTTATTTCTGAGAATAACAGAATGTTTCTTCAAGTTTGATATATATTAATTTACAAATACCATATAACTGAAATTTTAGTTAAGTTAGAATTAACCCATATCTTTCATTGAATAATTCCCATATGCAAGGAATAAACTTGGGGATGAGATCATATCTCCTATTACCATTCTACCACACTATGAAAATACAATTCAGTAATTCAGTGAACTCTAATATAGCATTTTCCAAAGTGTGTTTCATAAACAGAATATTAATGGGTTGAGGGGAAGAAAAGTAATAAGAATAAGAAGACAAAGAAGAAAAAGAAGAAGATGGTTAGACAAATATCTGAAGGAAATTAGAGGTGTTTTATACCAGGACTTCTCAGTCTTTAACGTGCTAATTATCTTCAGGAATATTAAAAAATATAGATGTTTCTTAACATACTAATTGCAGAATCTTTATAGTCATCTGATACACGTGAACTTTTGCACAGACCATATGTTGTGGCATGACTATTTCACAGATAATCTTTGCAAAGTGTGTCCAACAGAGTAGTCAAGCTTGGACTTCATTTTATAGAAAATGTTTTTCACACAAATATAATTTAGTGTTCCATTATACTACTTTGTTCTTAAGTAATGTTTCACTAATCCCAAAGCCCAGCTAGGACTCTTCTTGTACATGGGAAAAATATTGAAAATTAATCAAGTATTTTTCCAAGTGGCAATTTATAAGAGTAGATTTTTTTTTCTGGTCAACATATTCTCTTTTCAGTTGATTTTTTTTCTTTTTGTGAATTTCAAGCAGCTGTTACCCACTTAATAATAGAGATTCTTCTAATCACTTAGATTTGGCACAGATCTCTGTTTATCCCAGTTGTCTCTGGTACCTTTGACCTGTTCACTTCAAAAGAAGTTTGAAAATTGAAATATGCTTCCTTATAATAACTCTATTTTGTCCTACATACAATGTACTCCTTTTCATTTGACCATCCCTGAGACCAGTAAAAACTCTCACTTCTCCTTCTTAAAACTTTCTTTTCCTTACTAGGAGATGCTGACCAAAATAATTTCTTGTTCCTAATATGCAATTAATAATTTAAAAAATACTCATCTGCTGAAAATTTAACATGGAATCTAAACCTGTTATTCCTAAATATTAATTTGAATATTTAGATAGATTTTTTTAATCAGATGTGATAACAGTGCTTTCACTTACAGAAAGAGTTTGAATACTCAACCACAATTTAAAACCAGTGCTTCTAACCCTCTTTCCATCTCTTTTGTTTTAAGTGTGGACACTCTCATAACAAGTCAAGGTATGTAATGATACACCATCTTTCAATACTATCCAAACAAAACACCCATCACCTAAGTTGATTTTAGGTTTTCATGAATTAGTTTGCAAATCTAAACATCCCATCTATAGTTAATTCATTTATTCAGCCATATGCTTGGACCCTATTGGCTTAGAAAGGAATTTGCTCTTCTTTAATAGCATCTTTTACAGCATTGTTTTAGGAGTTTGCGTTTTTCAAAATGATATAGGCAATCGTTGTTTATAAAATATTATGATGGCACAGAGTCTGTAGCAACTAAAAACATCCCAGTGTTTGCTGCAAGGCATGAGGAGACAGTGACACAGCTCATTTCCTCAGCCGAGCTCTCTTTGCTGCCTTGTACAACACTTATTTCAAAGCACGCCACAGCTTAGAACTGTCGTGATCCCCATTAATATAAAATCATTGACCCCTGCTCCCGCTGGTGCGACTAAATTACATTCTGCTGCTCAGCGGCAGCCGCACATGGGGCCAGCGCTTTTAGTCATCGCCAGGTGCCTTGATGCCAGCGCAGCCCCTCCTACGCCCAGGGTTTGCCTTTAATGAGGATTAGGCACCTTCAAAGATCTAGGAGGACCCACTCCCAGGATGGAAGCCTTTCTAATGGCATCTGGGCTTATCGTAGGCAGTAATTTAGTATCTCAGAGGAGACTGCAGAGAGATTCATTTCTCGCCTCTAAGAAATTGTGAGAATGTGTGGTTTTGTGATTGGCTTTTTCCCCCCCTCTCTCTCCACCAGCACAAATTCAAGAGCATTATGTCTAACAATATCATGTTTTTATGAAGCCTAGAAGTATGAATACCATGAAAAAATTTCCAAATTATGGCAGGTGGGGAAATTACTCTTTATATTATTTTTATGTTATGTGCTGTTAACAAGACTAAACTCATTCACAGGAAATTCACTTTTGTAGTTCAGCTGGTGGAATTTCTTTCCCAAAGGATTGGTCATCCACCCTGCATATGGTCTGTTTTCTTACTTGTGGGGTCTCCCTTCACATCAGCTCCTGACCCTGCACCCCGGCTTTTGAAGGTGAGGTTGTCAGGATGTGAACTGTCCTCTACTATATAGAGTTTTTAGAAATGTTCTCTTCATGGCTACATCAGTCATTCTTGCCTTAGTTTTGAAGGGAGAATGTCAGTGAGTTAGGTAGTGAAGACTAGTAAATAGTGAACATAAAAAACACGGGAACTTTAGGTAGGCAGACATAAGGAAAATTCCTTCCTTACATAAACTGCATAAAAATGAAAAGAATAATTAAAGATCACTCACACATATGGTAGTAAAACAAGTGTGATTATGTGAATGTATATACATATATTCACACAATTATTTGCAGTATGTTTAGATAAGTTCTGTACAGAGAAACTGTTAATAAAAAGCTTGGAAATAATTTATCAGCATGAAATCTGGTGTTTGGAGTATTATGTGTGGAAACATGGGATGTTTTTGTCTGATGAGGGGAGGAATATATGTAGCAAAGTAAAACCAATGAGTTTAATCCAGGAAATTTTGAACTCTTAGGAGTCAGTTGGTTTCATTTCTGTTTCATTTTTCAGCAGTGAGGCCAAATCATGGTATTTTCTCAATGGAGGAAATGTCAACACTTAAATTTTAGTTTTAAAATATATCTTGGTAGGAAGCTGTGTGTGCCTTCACTCAGCCCACATGCACTTTGAAACCAGTCAACAGTGTAAAATGGGAAAGAGTTTAATCAATACTGTGCTGGTCACACTGACTGTGTGTGGAGACTTTGCCTGAATTTTCTACTCTATGATTCCTATCAGAAAAAGCAAATTAAGTTTTATTGCCGTAGGGAGTATCTAAAAAGAGTTCTTAGTAAATGGAGAGAGGTTAAATGGACTACACTATTTAATTACAAAATGTATAAGTACTGTTTGTTGATAAAAATCCATTTTCAATAAAAAAATCACAAAAGCTAACAATAAGCAAAACATGAAATTTCTTAGAGTTACATTTATAAATAAATATGATTGGTGTAAATAGAAGTTACTTTTTTCATTATATTTCTTAAAAGACTTGTTTTTGAATTCTGAAATTATGCTTTCCCTGAGGTTTAATTGAGTTTCATGAAATTCAGTATCTGGATGAACAACTTGCTTCTGAAAGCTGATACCCAAACAGAGGGCTTTCTTTCCAGAAGGGTGTCCTAACCCCAGTCACACGTCTGCTAATTTGGCCTTTCTCTTAATCTCTGAAGAACTTGCTGAACAGAAGTGAAACTATGCACATGCTAATGGCTTGCACTCTGCAAACTCCCCTCTCTCCCTGAGAGTGTCTGGTGTGCAAAGCTGAGCTGGAACAAAGATACACTAATTATTCCCCATTAATTTGTCTGCTTGAATGGTCCTAAATACCAGAGTGATTAATTAGCGCAAGGCAGCCAGGGCAGGATGTCACACCCTTCTCTGCGTTTAAGTGTCGGCAAGGTTGTGCTCAAGTGTTGACAACAGCATATCTTTAATTTTCTCCAAGAAGAAAAGTTTAGTCAGTACAATTAATTTGAGCTTGGCTGGCTTGCAGGAATAAATGTAACATGTGGAATGATATTACTGCTGTATAGGCATTTTTCCCCATTTTTTGCCTCCTTAGGGTACAGTAAAACTTTTTGGCAACTGAGTTATTGAACAGTGTATTTCTATAATTGTTTCAATTTGGCTTAATTACTTTTGTGCATTTTGCAGCAAAAATCATGGATCATAAAATAGTTAGAAATTATTATTCATAATAGGCTGAGATGAATGCATAGATAAAAATCACAGATGAAGAACATCAAAATTTGATTTTCTTTTAACAAAGTGCAACTTGCATTCATAAATCAAAATGCACACCAGTATTATCAAGAATAATTTGAGATCACTTCTCAGAAATATAAATCTATTTATTAAAATATATGTAGTTAAAAAGTTGCTTATGTGGTCTAATTTTTTTTTTAGGCAGGTTTTGATGAGATTTTTAATCCTAATGAACAACATTTTGCCTAGGTTAATTGTACCACTAGTAACATATGCAAATCAGTTGGAAATAATAATAACATAATAGGTGATGTTTAGCATTCTCATTGTATCCCTTTCTATCTTGGCAATTTTATTTGTCAGTGTTTTCTTTAAAAAGATTAACTCTGTTTTAAAACAATTGCATACTGTTTAGAGAAATGAAATGAATCAAATAAAGTTGCTGCTGCTCAAACAATTTTCCCCATTTTTAAGATTGAACTACAAACATGACTCCAGAACAGAAACATAATGCTATATAATTAGGCAGCTGTGTGTTCAGTTTGTTTTATTTCTTTGCCGTTACTTAAATTTTAAATAAATTGATTTTACTATGGACATGCCAGTTTGTTTCGTTTTGTCTTTACATGATGGAAAGTGAAAAAATCAGAGAGTGCACATAACCGGCAGCATGGATGTGTTCATCATTCCTTTCCCAGTCTTCCTCAAGCTTTATACAAACCCAAAAGGCTATTCAACAGCAGGGGTGTGAGCACCCAGGGAGGGAAGGGGTCACCTCTCCCATCCCTCCCTGTATCTCATTGTTCATCACTTGTCATGTATTTCCCACACCCCATCGCCAGCCACACTGTGCCTCCACCCGGCTGCCAGTTCCATGACCCCTGGGGTATTATTCTCTCCTTCTCCACTGTCTACAGTTGTGTTTTGTTTTAGTTTTTCCCAGACTGTGGACACTATAAGACTGTCACTCTGGAAGTTTAGGGTGGTAGAAAATATTTGTTGGAATAACTAAGAGTGAAATGAAAGTTCCTCAGAATAATGTTCCAGTGCTCCCACTGCATCTTCTTGTCCTATCTCCATGTTTTCACCTAGAATTTCTGCACAAGTTTTCATGGTATTCATTAACTTTTTATTGAAGTAGCGTGTATAGTGGAACAAAATCCCTGGCTACAATCTCAGTTTTACTCTTTAATAAAGTTTCGATTTTAGGCAAAACCAGACAAAACAGAACAAGAAACACTTAACATTTCAAGCCTCATCTGCACAATAGGATTATGAATATCTTCTGCACTTACATATACATAAAATAGCAAATATAGGTTCTCATCCACTTTGTTTAACAGCTTGTTACTATAGGTAAAACACAAGTAATTATGTTTTCTTGTAACTTCACAGTTTATAAATTATTTGTCATAGCTACAGCGCAACATAAGACTAGTGGTAATGTTTATTCTAAATTAAAATAGTCTAATTTTTTTTAAGGATTTACTATATTCCTCTGCCTCAAGAATAATAAATTTGGAAGAATTTGGAATAGATCTCTTTGTAGTAGAGGGAGAAGTGCTTTCACTGAAATGTTTCACTTTGATTTTGAGACATGTTTTTCTTTGAAGTGAGAAGAACTACTAAAAAGCTATAATAGTGAAAGCTAAACACCATCAGTTCCCTGCCCCCCTACATGTATGTGCTACTTCCAAGATCAAATGATGGACTCTAGTTCCCCTCTTCTTGAATCATGTTCAGATGTAGTGACTTGTTTTTTCCTATAGAATATATCAAAGTGATACCTGGGATTTTCGTGATGAGGTCGTAACTGAACCTTACAGTTTCATCCTGGATCTCTTGATATTCTTGCATTTTGAACCTGTAAGAAGGTTCTAAGAACCTGTAAGAAGCCTGAGCTATAGAGAAATATCCCATGTAGATGCTCTGGTCTATTCCCTAGCTGAGCACCCATGTAATATCCAATATGCACTCCCCACTATTTTGGATGTCCAGCCCAAACAAACCTTCAGATAACACTAGCCATCATTTGTTTGTGACCCTGTGCAAAACTTCTAGTGAAAATACCCAGCTGAGTGCAGCCAATTGACAGAAATGTGAGAGATAGTAGTGGTATTATTTTAAGTTACTATGACTGGATGATTTACTAGAGAGACTAATAAATTAAAAAAAAACCTACATATTAGTGTGATTTAAACCCTTTGCATCACAGTGGAAAACCAGGACAGTATTCACTGTGAAAGTCAGCTAGAACTTTTAATAATTGAAAGAGAAATTGTATTTGTTTGTGTCAACTATCTTCATCTATTCATTCATACATCTATTGTTTGACTGCCAAGAACTAGAATTTTTGTGTATTCACTGAAAAATGTTTACAAGCAAAGTTTTAGTTTTCCAATGTATATTGATTTATATATGTACATTATCAGCATTTTTTTTCTTTCTTTCTTTTTTTTTTTTTTGTATCAGGGATTAAACCCAGGGGAGCTTAACCAGTGAGCCACATCCCCAGCCCTTTATTTTTTGCTTCTTATTTTGATACAGGGTATTACTAAGTTGCTCAGGCCCTTGCTAAATTGCTGAGGCTGACTTTGAATTTGTGATCCTCCTGCTTCAGTTTCTTGAGTCAGCTTCTTGCTCACTCATCACATATTCACTGTTACTAATCTCTTGTAGTCACTATTCTACATTCAGGTTGGCTTAGTTTTCACATATGGGAGAATACATGTAATATTTGTTTCTTCAGTGCCTGGCTTATCTCACTTAACTTAATGTCCTCCAGTTCCATACATTTTGCTGCAAATGTCAAGGTTCATTCTTCTTTATGGTTAAATAATATTTCATTGCGTATATTATATGTACCACTTTTTTTTCATCCATTCATCTGTTATTGGGTACCTACGCTACTCTTTGTCTTCTCTGTTGTGAATAGTGTTGCAAGTATATGGCATACAGGTATCTCTTGTTATGCTGATTCCTTTCCTTTGAATGTATATCCTGAATTGGGATAGCTGGATCATGGTATGTCATGGTTTTTTGAGGGACCTCCATACTGTACTTCATAATGGTTATACTAATTTACACTTCCACTAACAGTGTATAAGAATTCCCTTTCCTCCACATCTTTGCAGGATTTGCTACTATTTATGTATTTGATTATAGCTATTCTAAATGGGGTGAGAGGCTATCTTATTGTAGTTTTGATTTGCATTTACCCAAAAGCTAAAAATGGGACAATGGCCTCCATTGTCCCAACAGTCCTTTAGTTAAATTATACTAATAGTTGTGACATTAATCTTGATTTTTAAGAAAAATCAGTGTCAATGCCATTTTATGTGCTATATGATATCGGTCACAAAAATCACATCTTTCAAGATAGACATAGATGAAAACAGTTTAATTTATGACCTTAATTTATAAATTCTATGAACTTTTAGAAAATGCGCATTTTCCTTTTGCTTCTTTTCCTTGGCCTTCTTGAGAGTCTCTGCTACTCACTGAGTCACTTTTGTAAGCTGTTCCCTACTGAATCTTACAGTGCAAAACTCAGAGTGGAAATAGTTTATCAGAACATCCTGTGCAACTTCTAAATGGAAGTGGCATAGGAGTGAAGTGTTTAATTAGAGACCCACCAGATTGTAATATCTGAAACAAAAGAACATCTTTTCCTCTGCCCACTTCTTTTTCATGAGAAAGAAGGTGACTTTTTCCATGGAAAAGGAGGTGATCTTTACTTGGACTTTGAACCTCTAGAGCTGTGAGCTAAATAAATCTATCTTCTTTGTAAATTAGGGGAAAAGAAAACAAAAGAAAGGAGAAAGGAAAGGGAAGAGAAGGAAGAAAGAGAAAGAAAGAAAAGGAAGGAAGGAAGGAAGGAAGGAAGGAAGGAAGGAAGGAAGGAAGGAAGGAAAGGATTAGTGGAGCTCATCCTATGCTGACAGAATTTCTGAAAAGTATGTAGAATTGTTTGAAGAATAACCAGGCACAGCTCTTGAATACTCACTGATATTCAGAATTCCATCCTCTTTCTCTCAAAAATTTAACATCATTATAGTGTAAAGGAGAGTGTAGCCTACAAAATGGAAGAATTTCATTAATCCAACAGAGGGTGCTATGGTTTGAATATTGTTTGTCCTGTAAAGATTCATGTATAGGGAGCTTGGTCCTCAGGACGGCAATGTTGGGAGATGAGAACTAAGAGGTGGGGCCTAGTGGGAGTGCCTTAGGTCAATTGGGGCAAGCCCTCAAAGGAATTGTGGGATGGCAATCTCTCTTCGACTTCCTATTCAAGATGTGATTTATTCTTCCCATGTGAATTCCTCCCATTTTGACATCTACCATCACTAACACCCTCCTCAAAACCCAAACCAATCAAGGTACCCGATCTTGGATTTTGAACCTCTAGAGCTGTGAGCTAAATAAATCTATCTTCTTTGTAAATTGGTTTGCTTTAGAAACAGAAAATGGCCTTAAACAAAGGTAATCATGAAATGTACTTATTTTCATCTGCCTATTGAAAAACTCTCTGAATCCATGTTTAAATGCTTATTATTATATTGAAAATAGAGTTTGTGAATCCTAACTCACCCCCTGTAGTATCTAAAGGTACAGTAGTAGTTTCTTTAGTAGCAGAGACTCTCAAATATCAATTCAGGGTTGGATGCCAGGCAGTTACATTGAAACCACCTGAAGAGTCTTAAAAATATGGACTTCTAGACCCACCTTTCAGGGATAGGGCATGCGAGTCTATGCCTGTTCTTATCAACCATCAGATGTAGCTGTCCCAAGCTTCATTCCAAGGAACTACAGTCCTGCATGTTCTGTGAGAGGAATATTTTTTCCTAGAGATTCACAAATGTTCATGTCCATATTACAGTCCTAGAGATGTTTAACTTTGCTTAATCAAGTATTTCCAAATCGACTAGACCTTTAAAACATTTTTTAACATAGCATTCTACTGAACCCACTTTGATAAACAGGGACTTAGAAGGATGCTGAGATGTTTCTTTCATAAAAATTAAGCAAAACAAAATCGCCTTGCTTTTGGCAAAATTTGTGTTTTTATTTCTACTCATGTAATATTTCCTGAGAGATTAACATTTTCTTTTGTTATCCAGTTGCTTACTATCTGCTATTAACATGTTTTCTGATAACATTTGCAAATGAGAAAATACTGTAAAATTATATGCACACCTAATATGCTCAGCTTTTTCCAAAGAACATAAATAACATTCATTACTTCAAATGTCTGATTCTGAGAATTTATAAATATACAATCAAAATATCTTGCTACAAAATTGTAAACTAAGACAAGGACCATATTCTGGCTTGCATTATATTTACATATGGTCATGAATTTTCCCTCATTGGATACCAAGCTACTTAAGGACAAAAAATACCTTGCTTATGTTGCCATGCTAAAAAGACTTTGTTGAATCCTGTTGATTCCTGAAAACTGGGCTGTCATGAATTGTGCTAGCAATATATATGTATATTTCTTTCAGTGATCTGATTCATATACTTCAGCAGTTTGCTGACTTTATCAAGCTTGTGTGTGTGTGTGTGTTTAAAGAAGACTAGCATTTTATCTTCAGTTTGTATATTGGAAACATTAGTAACCAACTCATCAGCCACTTCAGCACAGAAACCCAATCTATCATATCTTTAATAAACTCCTTGAGGACAAGGATTGTGTTTTAATTCTTTCTGTTCCTCATTAGACCTACAATACTCTTTTGCACAAAAGTGTTCAAGAAGCAGTGTGGAGGGACTATAAATAACCAAAAGGAAAACATGTTGAACAACCTATGGGTATTATGATTTCCTCTATTAATGTTTTTCTAAAAATCAAAATCCTGGATTCAATGTTTGTAGCAATGTATCTGCTAACCTTGGTTGCTTTATGCACTAAGAGGATTTTCTGTTTTCTTTCTCTGTCTCTTGCTCTTATACCTGCTCATATTAAAGCTCTGAATATTCAGCTTGCACAGTTAAAAGTTAAATTTCAGAGATAATGAATTTCAAAGTGGGTGTTTTATTAACTGCAGTAATAAACAAGTGAGAGTTGCATTACACTGTGACAAAAGTTCTTCAGTTTCTATGGGCCCTTGTGTTCGCAGATGAAGAGCCAAATGGAAATGTTCAATAAAAGATGTGTGAGACTGCACAATAGAACAGTCCTTACATTTTACATCAAGCTACATCAGGGTCACGGGAGGTGTTTTATTAGCACAGTCAACAATAATATCGTGATTTTTATTAGGAGGAAAAGATAGTGAGAGACTACTAATTATTTTTCAGCCTGAGGGGCATTTTTTCTTGAAATGACTGTTAATTTGATCATTGTCGTGCAGTTCACAGATTTACATGAACTTATTTCACTGTGACACATGGTTAAGAACCAGACTAAGATTGTTGCTTTATTAATGGTTTTCAGTAAATGTATTCAAAAGTGCTAACTGTGTGGGTGTATGGATGATATTGATAGCACTTGGAAGGTTGAATCCTTTTGGAAGTAGCTAGCCTGAAGCCCTTTTCACATGATATTTTCTTTGTTCATGCAGTGAGATGTTAAGCCTACAAGAATGAAATAAAATCCCAGTGAAATAAGAATGGTGTTGTCTCAGATATTACCAAAGTGGCTTTTCTAGAAATGTTTCCTTTCTTGCTCTCCCCTCCCCCCAAACAGGGCAAGCTTAGACATGTGAAAAAGCCAGTGATTTTTTTCAAAAAACTTTCTTTAGCATGATCAACAAAATACTGACAAATGTTTTTGTTATTAAATATAATAGAATAAGCATAAATTACTATCACACTAGCAATTCTTGCTGTTATGTTTTTAAAACTAATTTACTATAATTTTTAATCTGAACACATTCTACTTACCTCTAAAGAGAATCTTAAGCTTGTTGTGACCTGGCTAATTTTTATTTTATCTATCATTTGTACAAATGTCATTAATCAGGTAAAAAGTCTACAAAAGCTTTTCCAACCTCGATACTTAAGAGCATCCACATAAGACACATTTTTAATGGTGAAAGAATTCTTCAGAAAGGATAAAAGTTTAACAAGTGGAAAGACAGAACCCATAATTTATCCTGCAGAGTTCTCTATTTAATTTAAAAATTTTCTGTTTTCAATAATTTAATGCATTTTGGAAAAAAAAATTGAATTGGACTTAAAAATTGGCAGCTTTTTAAACATAAACATATTAATTTGAGATAAAGTTCTGTTTTTTTAAGATAACAAACTTTTTAAATGAGATTACTAGTGTAAAAATTATTTGTAATTTTTTATAGTTTATAAATATTCTACCATTACTAAATGAACTGTTACCCTATATATTAGACATAGATACCAGTCAATATCTTTAGATTATATATTTAAAAATGATGAAAAATAATAACTACAGAAAATTTGGCACATATCATCCACACAACAGGATAATTTGATAAAAGGTACAATGAGTGGAGGCCAGTGAAGTCTGAATTCCTATCATGTTTAACTTTTGGCAAATATACATAATTCACATTTTCAAAATATCTTCAGTGTTAAAACTGCTTGATACAGCTGCTCTTAATTCTTAATGGGAATTGGACTCAACAAAAAATGAATTGAAACTTGTATTTAATTTTGCTACAAATGACAGACGAAATATACCACATCATCCAAATATTACTGGCCAAAAATAATTTAAATATTATGATGAAATAATTCTAATTAGGGCTGGGGTTTTAGTTCAGCAGTAGAGAGTTTGCCTTGTACATGTGGGGCACTGGGCACATAAAAACAAATAAATAAAAATAAAGATATTGTGCCTACCTACAACTATTTTTTTTTTAAATTCTAATTATACTTTGCCTCTCTCTCTGGAGAAAAAGACTTTTTCCCTCCAAGTATGGTTTACACACTCGGATTGATATGTAAACTTTTTAAAAATTATTTTTCTTAAATTGGAGATGTATCTGTATGAATAAGAAAAAAGTTTTCATATATGGCACCCACAAATAAAATATACCTCTTTTAAAAGCATGCTAATAATGCTATTTTTCAATATGTGAAACTTCATCCTAAGAATTTATATAAACAATTACAGATATCTGGGGGCCTGCAGAGATCCTATAAAATCACTGAATCCATTTGTCATATTGTCAGCAGCACTTGGGGAGAATTTTTGCTTGTTTTTTCATATGCTTTCCCACAAATGTCTTTCAAAAATCTAATAGCTCTGCATTGGGGCAATAGTCTGTGGTCAAGACATTAATGATCTGTAAGCAATATTAGCCTCCTAGAGAAGGTAGACCTCTAGCAGTTTGGGTCTCCCAAGGTCTCTGTACCTAGCAATAGGCCACATCTGGCAAGGAACAATTCCTAATATAATTTGCATTGTTATTCCAAAATAATTTTGTTTGGGGACATCTTGAAATCACTGTTATTTCTCAGAAATCTCACAACAAATCAGATATTAATGATTAAGTATTAAGGTCTGTCTGAACATTTCACTGAAGATATATTGATAGAGAAAACTCTGCATTGTACACACTAATTTATTGAACAAGTAGTTATAATTGAATCACTCCTCTTGGGTTGTATAAATGAAAAGGAACTTATCCCATTGCTGATGCTGGCAAGTGCTTCACTATTCAGGGTCATTTGACACCAAGAAGTCTGACTGTTAAAAAAAAAAAAAAAAAACACTTGACTTAGTCTCTAAATGATGCTGTAAATTCAGAAAAAATCAAAAGCAGAAACCAATCTTTGTATCAAAAAGAAATCATATACTCTGTATTTCTCATAGATTGTTTCTTATACCTTTTCATTTAGTATATACACTTCAAATAATTTAGGAACAAATATAAATACTGTGAAAATTTTAACTTTTAATTTTCAAAGGAAGAATAATTTAAAGAAATTAACATTACCTAAAATGGCTTTAGTTTTGATTTCTATTTTATTATAACCATTTATGAACAAAATCTACAAACATTATCAATGACATTTTATGCTTTTCTTCTTAAACACGTTTTATTCTCCTACGAGACTTGCAAGAACTAAAAGATAATCCTTTCCTGGCATCAAGTTGCAAAGTGTATTATCTTGACTATCCAAAACAATAACAAAAATAATTGATAATAGTAGGTAACAAACAATAATTGACAAGTTAAAACTTTTACTTGTTTTAGGCTCTGTGTTCAGCAGCTTATGTGCATTGTCACATTGTGTGACACAAACAATGAAAGACCAGAAATATATTTTTTTTAATCCTGAAACTTGATTGCCTTAAGTGTGCCACTAATTAATATTTTGACTGGCATAGATTTTCTTGGAAATGAATGCAAATGTAGGCAACATATACTACGAAATTTTCTAATAAAAATTCACTTGGCCATTAATGCAATCTTCACCTTCAAGTGTTTTCTGCATGTGGACAAGAAGCAATGAGAGCAGCTTATGTATGTTACTCAAAGAAAGAAACTGATAGTCAATGAAGGCATGAGCATGAGTTTTAACTGCTCCAGAATGGTAGACAGAAAAGGGAAGTGATGAAGTCCCAAAAAAGAGCCAGAATCTTCCTGGTGAAAATATCAGATCACCAAGAACTGTATATAGCCTCCTGTATTCTAGGACCATGTTCTGGCATTGCTGTGTCTAAATTGAAATGTAAGTTGAGAAGTTTATGATAACACTTAAACTGTTCTAAGAGTCAGCCTCTTTTTTTTTTCTCTTTCTGTATTACTTTGCTATCTCCCTGAAAGCTTTATTAGATGTTTTTGGGTTGTATGTAAAATAGTAGTGGCCAAAGGAAGACCCATTCAGGTGTGTTGTAGTATCAATGCAAGCATAAATAGCACTGACACAGGTGTTAAATATGTTCTTAAATGGTAAACATCCTTTAATCAAGCCAGGCACATACTTGTTATCCAAGTGGCTCAGGAGGCTGAGGCAGGAGGATTGCAAGTTCTAAATCAGTTTCAGCAGTAGCAAGGCACTAAGCAACTCAGTGAGACACTGTCTGTAAATAAAATACAAAATAGGGTTGGGGATGTGTTTCAGTGGTTGGGTGCCCCTGAGTTCAATCCCTGGTACCCCCTCTCCTCAAAAAATCCTTTAATCAGTCTTAAAAAAATAAAGGGAGTATTTCCAATATTATATGCAATGGCTCAATTTTGGGAAATTTCCATTATGGTAAAAGTCTACAAAGTAGATTTTTTTTAAATTGAGTTAAGCTTTAAGTGCCATTTGCACCTATATAAGCATCTTCAAAAATTTTTTAAATTGTGCAGGTCTCAAGGCTATTCTTTGCAATATTCTTTGCAGGAAATTTAGCATGCCTAGTCTCTATTCAATCAAATACTAAAAGTGTTGTAACAACAAAAAATTCCTCCTTGAATTTCCATTATCAGTTTTTGGTATGACCATGAAAATTTTAGGCCTTCATGATCTAGTATTCTGGCTTATTTGAAAAGACTGACTATTGGTTTCTTCATATAAACAAAAATTTCCCCTTCTCTATGCATTAAGGTGCTTTCTTTCAGTAAACTTATTTGCTTTTCAGCCAACTTTGCTCAATTAATAGCATTTGTAATGTGAAAGCTCAGAAAATATATTTATGATGAATTCACTGGCTGACATGATATTTGATTTTTAGACAAACATAACCATCCCAACGCTCAATTCCAATGTATATCTGTTTTCCCTTCACTGGATTTCCCCTACATGAAGAAACTTGCTATAAATCAATGGGCAACAAAGCAAAGAAGGCAACTTTGGTTACAATTTACATGTAGTAGAAGTCCTATTTTCATTCTCTATTTTGGGGTGTCACAAGATCTTCAGGCATTAAAATGTTCTTTGCATGTGTTCTTCCTCTACTGGGTTTGCTAACTCTTTTGGAAGGCTTGCCATCACAACCTCAGTAGAGATTCTTTGTATCCAACATGTGGGGTTGTCTTATACTTGGAGGTCTTGTTAGTCAATATCTTGAATGGTGAAAGCTCTTTCTGTGAAGGCATGTCCTTGGCTAAGCGTTCCTGTTAAATTCTTTGGAATAATCCTATCCTCCAGAGGACTATATACAAGCATTTAATAAAGAAACATTTATTGAGCAGGTAATATGAGCCTTAAACTAGAGTAGGCACTGAAATCCTTTTGTTGATAGATTATATTAACAAACTATGTAAAATATAATATTCAAGTTCATTATTTCATAACAGGAATTATAATTTTAGAATTAATATATTCATTTATAAATATTATAATATTATGTTTATTTTAAAAATATGCCATAATTTTATAGATAAAATTATAAATATCTATTTTTCTTGATATTGCCAACTATATATATATATATATATATATATATATATATATATATATAGAGAGAGAGAGAGAGAGAGAGAGAGATGTACCTACCTGTATCTTTATCTATATCTATATATCTACACACCCCCATACACATAAAACCCAGGTTTTGACTACTTCAGGGTGAATAATAATATGAAGAATATTTATAGGCACAAAATATAGGAAACAATGCTCTTTGAATCTCAAAGCTCCCCATATCATTAAAATCTCTGACCCTAATAGATGCACTTTTAATCTTTCATAGAAGTAAAAGAAAATATTATAAAATTCAATGTATTTCCTGTTGCCTAGCTTTACTCGTCTTGTTGAATATCTAAAAGAATTTGATTGCATAAATACAGAATTCTGGGCACTAATTTCTATTTCTTTAATGGTAGAAGAATTGTCTTTTTATTGCATTTCATGTGTCACAAACTATGCTAAATAATACTTGTGCATTATTTAATTTATTCCCCTTAATGCTATGAGAGAATTTCATAATCTTCATTCCAAGAATGAGGAAAACAGAGAGCACATAGGTAAAGTCAGAGCCAAAATGAAATCACAGCTGAAAGAGAATAAAGCTTCAACAATAAAAACCACAGCATGGGAGAAATAAGGGCAGCAACTCTGGGAGCCTGGAGCACAACAGCCAGAAGAGAGTGTGCTTCTGGGACTTGGACTCAGGGCCCAGTGCTCTCCAAAGGCAACAAACATTTGAATAGTGAGTGTGGGATTCAATGTTTTGAGAGAAACAAGAATTTCAGAATCCATAAACATGTCAGGTCAACTTGACACAAACTATGATAAGTCTGAAGTCAAAAGCAGTCTAAAATAGAAAATGAAAATATAGAGAATAACTGTGTATTAAACAAATTACTATTAGCCAGGTAGTCACAGTCTCAAATTCTTCATGGAAAGCATCTGAAATTCTTATGAAAATCCTATAAATCAGTCTTATTATCATGGTTTGATGAATGAGGGAGCTGAGGTTCAGATATGTTAAGAGATTTGCATTGAGGTCAGATTGGAGATTTCTTCTAGGAGTGTGTGACAATATGACCAATGTAGTCATTGCTGCCTCAAAAGCAGAAGTCAGAGGCTGTTTAGAACAGAGGTAGGGGAAGAGGTAGGCAGGGTGGGCACAAAGATTCCTGCATACTTAAAAGAGTCCTGGGTAATTATTAGGGAGCAAAGCTGTAGCATCCCTGTTTCTTGTTTCAGTTCAGAGCAGCATGGCTGAACCACACTGACTTCAACATTAAGGATATTGCCAAGAGGTAGACTCACATGAAGCCTAAAATAAATCTATTTTAAATAATTTGTTTTGGGGTCATGAAATTCTACTGAAGAAGCAAAATTAACATTTTGCCATGTCTCCATCATACCTCAGTCAGAAATACAAACAAAATATACATACAAACAAAGCAGTTGCATTTTGGCATAAGATAAAACAAGCACAACAGGAATCCCTGTCTAGCAGAGGTTTTAGGCCTTTCTCCAAAGTTGCCAACTTCCCAGGAAAAAAAAGTGGATACAAATTTTGTAGCACTGCTACCCTCCAGATAGGTGAGTGAAGACCCTTGCAAACATGATAATCATTTGAGAAAACAATGTGTTTTGAGCAGGAAAAATACACCTTTGGTAATCTCAGATTTGGGGTGTTTTTTCCCCTCTACACTTAAACTGTGTTCAAGGAGCCAGTTTTACAGTACACTCCCTAATGAACAGTCTATTTTTTAAAGTGAATATGCAATTTTTTAAGTAGTTTTCTCTCTGAATCTTTCATATTCAAAGAAAAAACATTAATTTACAAATAAACTTACATAGTTTGTATATACTTGCTATATGTTCTACATTCACTAAAGAGAAAACATTTAAACATGTTTTCTGACTTGTATTTTAATTTAACTGCTGAAATGTGAAGTAAAATATTTTTGTTCATATAATTAGACAGCTGCAGAGAATTATGTCAAATTCAGTAATTTTGTCATTTGTTTATTCAACAAACAATGAGAACCAATTATGTGCCAGGGACTATGTTGATCAACAGATATAAAGGAATGAACAAAACATGTAGGCCCTACTCTATGGGGTTCACACTTTAATAAACCATTATTGTATTATAAATTACATGTAGTATTAAGAATAATAAAATTTATATAATGCAAACATAGATATTAATTATATTTTAGCCTTTATATTTTATCCAGGAATTATCTATAGATAAGTAATTATTTTTTATCCAGGGACTTTATATTTTATCCAGGAATTATCCTATTATTTTCATGTATTTTGGAAAATTTTTAATCATCATTCCGTATTTATTGACCATTACTTAACATGAGAACTCCAAAGCAGAGTCAGTGTCACACAACCAAAAGGGAAATCTCTGTGTTCTTTGAATTCGATGGTTATTTTTGAGGAAAAATTGAAACATGAAACAGTTCGGTAATGAAAGTCAAACAAATTAGTAAATAATTCCATTAAAAAGTTTTATATATCAGGGTATCTTCATTTAAAGAGAGCTATGGAGATTTTTTTTTAATGTTAATTTGGCTTTTAGAAATATGTAGGGAACAATTTGTTCCCTAAATCAATTTGGCTCAATATTTTTGTACAGAAATCATTACAAAACCCATTTCTATTTTGGGGAATAATAAAGAAAAGTAAAGTAGCAATAATTGCAGATACCATCATCTTGAGCTTCCTGATCTTCTCTTCTGATATGAATGTAGTTAGAGAATAGCAGCAGCTTTTGAGGAGCTCATGTCCTCTGAAAAAGAAAAACTAAATGATTATTGCTGACTGTATTAAATGTTACTATCTCAGAAGTACAGCTTATTCAGTTATACTCTTCTGTGTGCTCATGAGATATACCTTGTACAGGTGTGCCCACTTAAAGGTAAACGTTGCTCTTTATTTGATTAGAACCTCAGGTTTACATCATTACTTTTGAAGTTGTAGGGCTTGGAATGAAATCTGAAAGATCATTGAAACCCTAGTTCTGCACAAGTTGTCTTAATAACTTTTATCATTTTCCCTCTATTCCTGTTTCTATGGAGAATCTGATGAGGGTGGGTCTGTTATTCTGATGGAATGCTCAATAAGGTCAGAGTCAAGTTGTTGAGGCTGCCAGTAGAGTCTGGGGGGAGTTTGCAGGATCCTGCAGGGTTTGTGAGGAGGGTGCTGGAGCTTACAGATTGTTGTGGATTTCATCCTAGATGGTTTGCTGAGCTCCTTGGGATGCCTGAGGTGAAAATTACAGCAATTTTTAGAATCTGACACACTTCCCAGCTGATAGCACTAAAAACATGTCTTGTAGCCTCCTCTCCTTTCCTTGTTTGCTGCTCTGAATGAAGATGGCAGAACTGCTCTGTATGAACTATTACCCATTATGTGAATTTTTATGAATTAAACTAATTTATCTTTTAAAAATCCATTTCTTTTTTCCCTCTCTGTGAGCAACTTATACAATGGAACAGACCTACTATATTTGTCAAAGTTATTAGAGCCCCAGGTTTTTAATTACTGGTTTGAACCCTACAGACCTTCTGGTAAAATGTGGAATGCATATTGAAGGAAAAATATACAAGAAAAAGAAATAACAGATTATGCAATATACAAATAGGATTAACAGTGTTGCATTCTCATTTAAGGCAACACTTAATTCAATGGTGTTGCTTTGTATCCCATTTCCCTTTTATTTTGAATTGGGGCATAGGGTTTCAGATGTTATCAACCAGCAAAATAAATTGCAACCTTAGATGATGCTTGTTCTTAACAAAATTAAAGTAATGAAGAATAGAAATTTGCATGCATAAATAATTGAATGGTTTTATGTATAGGCAAAACTTTACCATGTACTAAAGTTTTAAGTACATTTCTCCTTAGAATAAAATTATTCTTGTGAACAGTCTTTACCTGACCTTACTCATTTTTATAACTTTGGTCATATAACTTTGGATTTGTCAAAATTTTGCTGTTATTGATTTCAGATTGTTCTTTCAATCTATAAAATTTTAAATTAACTATATTAGAGATAAATTATGTTAATCTTTCCTAGAATTTTAGAAACTATAGAAAACCCAAAATAAAATTATATTATTAATTTCATAACATTATAAAATGAGTTAACTTTGAGAGCTCATTAACTATTCCTATGAACAATTGGGGCAATACTCAAAATGTTAGGCCCTAGGGTAGATGTGAATTCCATGTGTAGTTGTTACATCAGAATCTATATGCTAGTTTAAATGCCTCTACTAATCAAGAACCATTTTCCTCCCTTCATTTCTTATGATAATTCAACAATATAATTAGGTGAATAGCAAATATTTTATAGATGAATTTTTGCATAATTCGTGAAGGCCACATAATTTTTTCAAACATTTTTTAGATAAACACACAACATTTTTATTTATTTATATGTGGTGCTGATAATCGAACCCAGTGCCTAACACATGCAAGGCAAATGCTTTACCACTGAGCTACTACCCCAGCCCAGGCCACATGATTTTTAAATTGATTAAAAATAGTTGATATAAGGTATCTTTATATATCATAAATATGTTAATGAGTTATTACAAGGAAGTTGACAAACAATTCACTTGTGAAAAAAAATATTTGGCTCTGTTAAAGTTTCAAAAGTTCACATTTATATGCATTGATTTAATGAACAAATATCTACTTCTAATGAATAAGTGTCTTTACTTCTTCATACTATGACTGTATTCCTTCATCACTTAACCATAATTTTGTTCTTTGCTTTCCCCCAAATTCTGCTATCAGCTCTCCCTTCCCACATCTCTTTTCCATATTTATTAACACTACTAGAAATCATAAGCAGTTTTTAGCAATCATATCACAAATCTTAGAATGTAGTCTAAATCCTAAATGGTCCCATATTGTCAAATAAGAGTAGCCAGCAAAACTTTCTATGATTAAAACCACCACTTTTGAGTATACATTTAGCTCTTGATATGGCTGAAAACCTTAATTCATAAAATATCAGTATAAAGAACAAAATGCAACTTTGCAATTATTTACATAGAAGTTACCACTTAAAATGAGCACCGGTACCTGTGACATTTGGGCTGTCTAGACAAAGGTTGTTTACCCAAACTAAATCCATTAAAGGTATGTCTCACACTGTTAGCTAAATCCTACTAAAAATATTCTTATTGCGTCCAGCTTGCCTTGCTGCCTAACTCCATGGCATAAAAGTCTTATCTAACTCTTTCAGATCATTAGAGCTATATTTGAAAAGATCAATTGATAAATGAATCTAAAATACAAACATGTACATGTTAATATTTATTTATCATCACAAGCCATCTTCTGTAGTAAACACATAAAATTAACATTTGAAATTAAAGCCACAAAAAAATATGGGATTTACTAAAGCAAAAGGTAAGATTGTGTGCCTGTAAGATTGTGTGTGTCAGAGAGAAACGGTGAGAAAGAAAGCATAATGTTTGGGTAGAATAGAAGAGTTTGTGACGTTTGGCCTATAGGAATGATTTACAAATGAGATGATACACCAAAATAATAGCAGTAAGGTCTGTGTCTACAAAAAGGAATAAATATGACTTGATATCTACTCTAAGTAAGAGGTTATTATATTTTCTAAACACTTAGATTTACTTTCATTATGAAATTTAAAACTTAGAGTTTAAGTTGTGATTTTTCATTTCCTTTTTTTCTACATTTTTTTTTGTATCACATTGAACTCACTAGTTTCCTAGTTCCTATTTCAGAGTTATTGCACCTAATACCTTTATTTTTCTTTTCCAGTCTGAAAACAGACTAAATCAGGAAGAGTCTGAGACTCTTCAATCAAAGTTAAGAAACAGCTCCTGAATTATCAGTGAACTTAGGGCTGGATCCAGAGGTCTTAGCACTTAAACTCTCTCTACCTCACAAAAAAAAAAAAAAAAAAAAAAAGTGATCAATGAAGGAAAAAACTGGGTTTGAGAATCCTGATGGCCTAATTGTTCTCTCATTGTTGCTTAGATTTTCTTGCTACTCAACTCAATGGATTTATTCAAAATATTTTAAAATTGCATTTCTTCCCCCATTCTCTTTTACTTCTGTGGTTGTTTCTTCAAATCAGAACATGAGCCAGCATACCCTGTTCCCCATCTTACAGACTAAACCCCAAATAACAACTTCTTGAAAAATATTTGGGTAGAGTGATTGTAATCATTATTGGTTTGGTTTTTGTTAACCTTTATTTTTTGTTTGAGGAAGATTAAGTCAATCCACCTGGAGTTTAATACTGTATGTTACTATAGTAACTTTATAGTCTGCTTGGCGGTGACAAAGGGGCTTCATCTCGTCCATTTCATGCTCCTGTGTCGACCTACTCCCTCCCAGTGTTTTATTATATCTGTCTTTAAGGGTATCTGCGGGAGCCACAGCTGCTGTGCTTTTGTAACAGAAAGCAGCTTTCACTGTGTGAAACGCTGGGCTCTAAGAGGTCTTACAGGCTGATGGCATTATTGAATTTCAAAGCAAAGACAAACAACATTAAATTGTTTAAAGCTAATATTCATGTTTTCTGTATACCACTTTTTTCTAAAAATAGGATATAATCTATTTTTCCATAAAAATTATATAATTACTGTTTAACAAAATTGTGAATGAGAGGATAGGAAATATCATAAGGTAATATCACTTGAAAAGCAAATATGAAATATATCCATTTAGTGTAAAGCCTTTTAAAAGGCTCCTTTTAATCAAATAACTTGAGTGCCTTATTTCTTTCTAGTTTTATAGATATCCAAATGTTAACTGAGTAACTTCTTAATATATATGCTAACTAATATTCACTTTATCAAAACTTTCCCTGTTTATATTCTACTCTTGAACCAAGTGTTAGTTTTGATCTCTTCTGAGGAAATATGCTGGGTTCAGTTATTACCAAAGACAAAATGTCATGTTAGTGAGGGTAGAATTAAATATAGTTTTAATGTATTCAGAAATTCTGTATATGAATGTACTAGGATTATACTTTTTGATAATAGATTTTGCAGGTTTTTTCATCTTATTTGTTTAGACAAAGCACCTGCTAAACTTGAAACTTAAAATATTCCTTTTTATAATATAGCCCAGTATTAATTTGCCTCTGTTTTATAAAGGACATCTTTGATAATATTCTTTTTTCATAATATCTGCAGTGATTTTTCCAGTTGTGTTAATTGTTGTGTTGAAAAAGTAGTGAATGTTCAGATCTTGTTAACTTGCTAAGCATCTGGTCAGCAGGGTAGTTGAGTTCCAGCAAGGCTCTTGACACCTCTGCCAAGGGTTATTGATACCTCACACACCCCAGCTGAGGCAGATTGTTTTAGTTGGGCTTCATATCCATAGCGCAGCCTGTAGTTAGAAAGAAAAAAAAAAAAAAAAAAGCAAACGTGATTGACAGCCCACACCTCCTGGGCCCTTCTTACTACCAGACACAACATCTGCTATGCCCTGTGGAGCAGTGAACCAACACACACCAAGAGAATTGTTTCTAGTATTGTCAGGGTGGATTTTGTTTAACCCTTTGTAGTTACTCTCTGGAGAAAAGTGTGAGATGTTTTTTCTTAAGGAGCGAGGGTGGGAGTAAATGTAAATTTAGGAGGAGATTAGAATGCTTTGCTTTAAGAAAGTTTACTTAATAAAACCTTACAGAAAATTACAGAAGAGAAGAAAGGAAATCTAGTTTAAGTGCCTAGAAGTAATCTCATTATTGTGCTATTTATTGTAAAATGAAGATTTGTCATATTCTCTGCAGTCTGTACATCAGAATCAGAAAACCTGAGTTTGTGCAGAGTAATGAATTACTGGCAAATTGTTTTTTTCATACAATGTCCTGAAATATGTAAGATTTTTTAGTTTTATAAAAATTATTTCCCCAACATCAAAAGCAATGAGGAGGCCAATGTATTTGTTAAGTAGACAGAAAAGCCACCGTGTGTCTATGGCAAAGCTTTAATAAGGCAGAAGTACCATGAATCTGGTATTCTGACTTCCAAACTTATAAGACTGAAATATGGGAATATATATGTCATCTTGGAAAACTTGTTTTTTCTGTTATTGCCAACCCAACTACCCTGCTGATAGAATACTAAATCCTGTATTTGATAATAAATAAGATTCATTAAAAATGCATCAAGAAGCTTTTGTAGGCTGCCAGCAATGTATAGTAACATTTTGGTAATTTAAAGATTACCAAAAGCAATTTCGAACTCAAAATTGTTTTGATATTTTTGAAGGGCTTATTTTTGTGTCCGGATATTTTAACATATCTTCTGAACCAATATTCTCATTTTGAGCATATTAATAAAAGAGGTTAAAGAAATGAGGAATACTATTCATGTAAAATCATCTAATTTTTTATAATTGTGCTTTCTATTACCTACATGAGTAAATTTTAATATGCAAATTTTTATTGAAAAGATATAGCAATAAATCTAGGAGTAATTTAGCATATTTTTGTTTTTACTTGGGCCAGTATGTGTCAGAGTAACTTTCCATCATAATGTCACTCATCAAAGCTAATTCTTAATAGCCATGATATCTCTGTTTATAATGCTTTAAGGACAAGCTATGCTATAGAAGAGTTAGTAATATTTTTATTATGTCTTTATTGCAGCAATGCAATTAGCAGTATTATTATTGTTATGCATTACTCTCATCTCTTGTCAGCATTATGTTTCTCCTACATAATTCAGCCAGTATGGTGAAGACAAAGAAATTATAACTTGAGTTATATGATTTTAGCATATTGTTATTAATCAAAGTTATATTTATAAATGAGTGTAAACATATCTATAATTTAAGAACCACTTGTCTTCAACAAACTTGTTGAAATGCCAAAAGTCTTAGACAGATTATCTTTTAACAATCAAAATTACTTATATAAAACTTAACAAAGCTTTTTCTTTTGTTCACTAGGTTAAAATTTTATTATGCACTATTCTTGTGTATTTTATTATGTACTATACTTGCTTCATTCTTTTTGTCTTTATTCTATAGATCTATTTATCTATTACTGTTCTAGTACTTCTCATTATTGTGCCTTTATGTGATATCAAAATGTGTAGTTTAGAAATACCATATTTTTGTTCTTTTTCATTAATATTTCTTGTTTTATGCACAATCTTCCATAATTATAAGACAAATAAAAAGAAATTTCAGATATAGTACTTTTATTTCTTTTACTTGATCCAATCATACAATCTCTAGAAATAGGAGAGTCATTATGATCAGAAATTATAGATCTCTGTAATCTTGATTTATGTTTTTTCTTTTCCATGATTTCTCTATGTTTCCCTGCTTCCTACTAGATTTAGTGAATTTCATTTGGTCACTATTCTACTAATTCTACATGTTGTTTATATTCTTTCCCTTGTTCTTCTCAATTTTTACCAATATATTTAAACATAGTTTTTAAAAAAGGTCAATAATTTATCCATATTTTCCTTCCCCTTCTCTTTTCCTGCTCTCCCTCCAAACTCCTCACCTTTTGTAGCTCTCACCTGGATATTTACTTCATGATTATTATTAGGAACATTATTAACTTCTCTTCTTGTTTTCTATTCTTCTACAGTCTTCTCTTAGTCTTTTTATTTTATCTCTCGTCTCCCTTCTCCATCTTCTAATATATACTTACCAAGTTTTAACACTCATTTCACTTAAGTTATAATCCTTCACTTCTTCTCCACTTTGTTCCATTCTTAATTTATTGTTTATCTTCATAGAATTTAAAATGAGTTTATTTTTTAATTCTTTCATAAGTATATCATTTTACAGATTTTATTCTTGAAAATAGACTTAAACATTTTCTACATTCTGTTATATTATCTTTCAGAAACTACTGATAGATTAAAAAAAGTTTCCTCCATTTTATGCAATTTGCCGCAGTCTGGCTGGGCACAATCAGGAGCCACTTGTCAAAAGAAACTAACTTTATTTTTAGAACCACACACGACAAACAAAATAGTCTCTCAGGAAAAACCCTCAGAGCCTCAACTGCCACCACCGGCTTTCCCTAAGCCTCTCTCTCCCACACAAGCTTCTCCCTACCTCCCACAATCCTCCTGCTCTTGAGGCCGATTGGCTGGGTCACGTGGGCGGAGCCAAAAAAGTCCCCCAATGAGCAGCTCCGTGGTCTGAAAGGGCAGGGAAACAGTCCAATGAGCATCACCGCAGAGGAGCCAATCAGCTAGATGTTGCTGGGGCCGAGGAGCCAATCAGCTAGATGTTGCTGGGGCCGCTGTGAGCCAATCATCAGCCAGCAGCTGGAAGTTTGCTGGCAGCTGGAAGTTTGCTGGGGCCCCTTTGGCTGTGGCTCTCAACATCTCCCCCTCTCTGTTTAAACAACAAGCATGTGGCTTAGGGACCGTGCCTGTTAGGCAGTCCAATTCAACATATGGTCCTTACCCGTCATCGGATGAACTGACCTCTAGGCGTCAGCCTCCTGTCTTAGGTTGGTACCACTGCAATTGGATCATACCCGTCACTGACTACCGGTCCAGCATACAGCCATACTTGTGGATAGGCCTTTGCACCAGTGGGGGGGTGAGGTTCTTTGCCTCACCTCTGTTGGCCCCCAAATTTTAGACCATCACTAGTAGAGGAGGATGCAAAATGCCATGACATTAAGCCAATTGAGGGCTCCTAAATTGTACCACCGGTGACACCATCAGCAAAAATACTCCAGCACTACCACAATTCGCTGTACCAACAGATAGTTCACAATGCATACAGGTGAGCTCACAATGTGTCCAGGCAAGTTCTGCAAGCAGTTCAGTGATGGCTATTGTAGAAGCTGTAGATTGGTTTTATCTTTGACTTCACCAGCACTGGGTTGAAGATAGGAATTCTGGCAATAATGGCTAAAGAAAAAATTATGTAACATTACAGAAGGCACTAAAAGAAAACAATTTTCTTAACAATTTACATTGTCTTTAAGAGAATTATTAAATATAATGAAAAGGAAAGGTGAAAGTAAACAGATCTGTTAACCTTCTTTTTTGTTTACATATTAAAACAATCCTCAACAGTTGTTTACCCAATTTAAATTAAACCATATAAATCACGTGAAAAAAAAAATATTTGGATCCATTTTATCATGAGCGCTCATCATATATGATATATGGACATACGTACATTCAAACATATAACACAAAACACAAGTGTGCACACATAATATAATACATACAACACATAACATTATAGTAAAGGCCTTATAACTTTTTACAGGTGAAATCTCCATTGCAATGTTTAAAAACTCTATAGTCAAAAAATAGAACTGATCAGCAAAACATTAACCTAGGTCTGTATGAGCTCAAAAAACAAAATAGAACTTCATGATATGGCAAAGGGCAATAATAAAATAGATATTGAAAAAAGCATCCTGGTTCTGTTGCAGATGTAAGAATAGCCAAACTGGAGTTTTGGATATCAGTTGTTATGGATTTGAGCCAAATCATCTTCTTTTTGGTCTGTAGAAATCGCTTTAGTTAATCTTTCTGGAATCCAAATCGGCTGCTGTTCTCCCTGTGGAAACACATAAACAGACCCCCGACTCCAGACAATCACTGGGTCAGGACCTTGGTTAATCTCTCTGGAATCCAAATCGGCTGCTCTTCTCCCTGTGGAAACACACAAACAGACCCTCGACTCCAGACAATTACTGGGTCAGGACCTTTCCATTGTCCTGTTAGAATATCCTTCCAAAGTACCTTGGGCTTATGTACATTTTTTGGACACATATGCCTTTCCGCAGCACTAAGTCCTGATGAATCCAAATTTAAAAAGTTTAGAGTAAAAAGGGTTATTTTAAGCTTATCTTTGGGGAATATATACCCCTTCCCAATTCCTTCTTTTTGCTTTAATAAGTACATTTTAATAGTTTGATGAGCTCTTTCAACTATGCCTTGTCCCTGTGGATTGTATGGGATTCCTGTTATATGAGTAATGCCAAATGTTGAGCAAAATTGTTTAAAAGAGGTAGAAGTAAAACCAGGGGCATTATCTGTTTTTAACTGTTTTGGAACACCCACAGTGGCAAAATTTTGTAAGCAATGAGCTATAACATCTTTAGTTTTTTCTCCGGCATGAAGGGAGCCCATCAAAAATCCAGAAGAAGTATCAACTGTAACATGCAAATATTTTAATTTTCCAAATTCTGGCAAGTGTGTGACGTCCATCTGCCAAATATGGTTAGGTATCAATCCTCTAGGATTGACTCCAAGATTAACTTGTGGTAAAAAGGTCACACAATTTTGACATTGTTTTATTATTTGTCTAGCTTGTTCCTTAGTTATTTTAAAACGCTTTTGTAAAGTATTAGCATTGACATGGAACTTTTTATGAAAATTTATAGCTTCTTCTAGTGTAGAGAAAATATGTATGTCATGTGTAGTTTTATCTGCTAAATCATTGCCCAAGTGAAACAAAATTGGAACAACATAAAATCATTATAATAGCCTCCTGAAATGTCCATCCGTCCTTTCTCCCTATCTGTTCCTCAGATGTGAGCGGTTTTTCTTCCATCTTACACATCTCCAGGGACAGGCAACTTAAAACAAAAGTGAAACAAAATAACAAAAGAAGAATCTTAAAATGGCTACCCATCCTCTCGCCCTGCCCTCAGGGGCGAGCAGTTCACTTACCCTCAGTCGCTCCCTGTGCGAGCCACCAATTGCCGCAGTCTGGCTGGGCACAATCAGGAGCCACTTGTCAAAAGAAACTAACTTTATTTTTAGAACCACACACGACAAACAAAATAGTCTCTCAGGAAAAACCCTCAGAGCCTCAACTGCCACCACCGGCTTTCCCCAAGCCTCTCTCTCCCACACAAGCTTCTCCCTACCTCCCACAATCCTCCTGCTCTTGAGGCCGATTGGCTGGGTCACGTGGGCGGAGCCAAAAAAGTCCCCCAATGAGCAGCTCCGTGGTCTGAAAGGGCAGGGAAACAGTCCAATGAGCATCACCGCAGAGGAGCCAATCAGCTAGATGTTGCTGGGGCCGCTGTGAGCCAATCATCAGCCAGCAGCTGGAAGTTTGCTGGCAGCTGGAAGTTTGCTGGGGCCCCTTTGGCTGTGGCTCTCAACACAATTGTTTCATCTTTTTAAGGCCTTTTCATATTTTTCCATAATTCAATAGTTCTATAATTCCAAGTTCCATACCTTAGCTCACTAGCTTGCTTTTTCTCCAATGTGGAATCCTTAGTCTATAACAATGATTATAATTTTAATCTTAAAAACGTTTTTTCATTATAATGAGCTATTATTCTCTCATAAATGTGATTTCCTCCCTTATCTTTCTGCATATTATGAAGTTATTTTCTGATTCCTCTATTAATTTTGTTTCATTATAAAGCAATCCCTTTGTGTTTGTATTCTTCATATTTTTTCCTGTTTTTTTTTTTTTTTTTTGGTGGGGGGGGGATCAATTTTCCTTTGAATTTTGTTTATTTATTTATTTTTTTGCATTATGTCATTTGTATCTAATTTTTCCAGTACAATGTTATATTATTTCTATGGCTGCTGTATGCAAACACTAAAAACATAGTGACTATGACAGCACAAACATATCATTTGACCATTCTGTAACTCAGAAACTATATGATTTCACTGGGTAGAGGGTGTTAGTAGGCTGTGTTGCTTTTGAAGTCTTTAATAGAGAATTTGCTTCCTTACTCTTTCTAGCATGGCCCTTTTCCATTTTTAAGCAGTAATGTTGTGATGATTCCTCCTCTACCATCTAACTACCATTTCTGCTACTTTCCTCTTCCATTTTTAAGAAATTTTGTGATAAGATTGAGTCCACTTAAATAATCTAGGATAACCTCCCTATTAAGATCAGCTGATTAGCAACCTTAATTCTGCCTTTGCCATGTAATCTAACACAGTCACAGGTTCTGGGAATTAGAATATACTCATGATTTTTCTGGGGGTGGGAAGTGAGGGAATGTTATTCTTACTACCAAAAGTGGACTAGAGGACATATTCAAATAGGCAGCAGCCTTAGCTAGTGATATTGGCCATGATTTATGAATTCTCCCCCACTGCTTTTTTAGGGTCTTCTCTCAATATTAGGTTGATACAAAGTTTATGTTTTTGTTATCTTTAATGCAATTTATATATTTTCTTTTATGTACTTTATTTGATGTGGAAGTAGCAAATTTAATATGTGCTTAAAGGTAAAGATTAGAAAAATAAAAAGCAAAATTTATACTTATAAGCCATTAATTAGAAAATAAATAAATAGTTTACATAGAAAATATTGGGAAAAGAAAACAAGAAAGAATAAAAAAAAGATACAAAATAGGCACATTCTCAGGATCAAATATATTGATTATGACAATATAAATCAAGAGTTATATTGTTGATAAAGATTTTCAAACAGTGTAAAAAGAAATAAATTCTATCATGAATAAATGAGGGAATCATCTAAAACAATAAAAAGCTGTGTTGAGATAAAATGATTTAAAATATTGCATAAATACAACAAAAAGCAGCCCTCACAATATTAATATCAGATAAAATTTAATTAAGAAAATAATGTAGATAATCAAAACCCTACTTTTTAACAAAATAGTTGATTCTATGTGTTGTCCTTTGTAGAATTTGAGATTTTGGCTAATTGGATTTGTTAATATTTTGGCTAATTGGATTTGTTGATATTCTATTTTTTGTTTAAAACTATACATTATGCCTCTGCAGATTAAAATTATTTTCCTTAAATTAGACTTTGTATTAATCAGACATTAAGTAAAAGAAACAAGAATATTAAACATCTGAATAATCTAAAAATTAATATTAATATAAAATGATTTTCATCTGTAAAAAATAATATGTCTTACACAAAAAGTAGAATACTAACAAAACTGATTTAGGCCACACATTGAACTGCAAATCCTGCTGTGTAGAATCCAGATCCAATTCTCTGACTCAAATAACCCATATAAAAAATTTAAATTCACATAAAACACTTAACACATATTTTTATATTATTTATTATGAAACTCTTTAAAAATAAAAGAAAACTATAATTCAAAATTTCATTTTTTTAAGAAGGAAAAGTTATTTGGCTCATAGTTTCAGAGTTTCAGCCTGTGGTTAGCAAACTCCCTAGCTCTAGGCCTGAGGTGAGGCAGAACATCATGGCAGAACAGCATGGAAAGCAGCTGGGGACATGGCAACAAGAAGCAAAAGGGGGCTTCTGCTCACAAAGGACAAAATATAAACCCTAAATTCATGACCCAGTGACCTTACTCGTCCAGCCATACCCTACCCACATACCGTTATTACCCAGCTAATCCATATCACAGAATTAATCCATTGTTTAGGTCATACCCTTTATAATCTAATCATTCACCTTTGAAGATTCTTGCATTGTCTTTCACATTAGAATTCTTATATCTAAACTTTAGTATTCAATCACTTGCTCCCAAAAGCTCATGCCCACCTCACAAAATCAAAATATATTTACTTCATTTTCAAGAGTCCCCACAGTTTTAACACTTCCAGCATTACCAAAAGTCTAAGTCCAAAATTTCTTCTGAGAGTGTAGAATAGTCTTAGCTCTTCTTTCCCATGAAAATCAAAAGCAGGTTACATGTATTCAGTATATAGTGGCATAGTGTAAACCTCTACAATTAAAGCAAAATATAGGGGCATGGAAAGAAGGGATAGAATAAAGAAGACTGAAATCATTCTGTGCCAGCAAGTCCTATAGCTCCAAGTCTAACATCTGGGTACATTGAATTGTAATGTTCTCTCCAAAGGATTTCTGTATCTCTGTCCCTCATGCCCTTGCTGGTTGCAGCCTACATGGCCTCTCTCTCTTGGATTTTTTTCTGGAACATTTTTGCAGCTTTGTCAGGCAGAAGTGCCACATTACTGGCATCTCTTAATCTCATGGGTCTCCTCTACAACTTCGGCTTCCATCTCACTTCTCTGTGCATCATCATCTTAGGGGCTGCCTGCAGGGATTCCGATCCTGCTACATGTTGGTGGCCTGGCCTCCAGCTTTCTTTGAGATTTCAGTGGAAGCCTCCATGATCCATTAACCTAGCATCCTGTTTCCTGCAGAACCAGCACAGTTGGTTGATGCCAAAGTCTGCGACCACATTGAGCAGTAGCCAAATATCCTGGGACGACAGCTACAACACTCTCTGAGTACATGGGCAGCTGAGAACAGTGAAACAATTTTCTGGAATACCCTCCTCCGGTGCAAGTAGGGTGTCCCAATGGTCACTGTATTTCAAAACTCTTAAAAAAGATATACATAAGCTACTCGTCAAAACTTAGAGAATATTTACAAAGTTCACTCAAGTGAAAAGCCATAACTTGGAATATTTCATCAAATAAAAATATGGAAATGAATAATTTATAAATTGAGCTCTAGAAAACAAGAGTAAAACGAATATAAATTTAAATATGATAAAGGACATCAAGAATTTGCAAAACTCTGAAAGTGTTGAGCTGGTAAATTCAACAACTAGTTTTTCAAAGGAGAAATAGAATAAAAAATTGTTTAGGTAACTTAAAACCCAAAATTTGGTATAAGAAAATAATAGATTTTAAAAATAAATTTGAAATGTGTGAGTCAATATGTATATTTTCTCAGCAATTTGAAAAGTCATCATGATGATTTTGTTTAAAACAGTCATACTTGACTTAAAAAAAAACTCTTAAAAAAAGCAGAAAAAGTTTTAAATAATTACCTTTTCCTCTAAAACAATATAGAAGCCTCTTCAATTTTTCAAATAGAGAAAGCAGTATATTTTCTTGTTAGTAGCATAATAAAACATGGAAGAAAATTACCATAATAATACCATAAATTTATAAAAATTGCACAAAATAACCTACATGTTTTATATAAGTAATTAAAAATCATAAGTCAAATGTAAGCCAATAACTACAAAATTATATAATTAAAAAATACATCATTTTTAGTTAACTTCCAAAACGTATTTTTCAAAAATATTACCAATTAATATGTTATAATGATCTTGGTATATATTGAAAAGATATCTGACATAATTTGGTATCTGTTTAATATATTCTTGACTAAATCAGAACAAACAAAAGATTACAGTAAGCAAGATAGAGAAGGATATATAACCTTTTAACATAATGTGAAATCATAAAATATATAAATATTTTCATTGTTTTACCTACTTGAAATTTGAATTATTATCCAAAGCAAATCTTACATCTTTATTGTGATTCTGAAAATCATCTGGAAGAAAGAAATGAGTGATTATGGCCAATAAATGCTTGAACAAGAATACAATTATAAAGGGATATTTACATGACTGGATATCACATTTATATTTTACACCTAAATTAATTCAAATAGGAGGAATTGATATAAGAATAGGTTGTTCATGGACCAGTAAATTCAGACATGGACCCAAGTTTTATTTATTTTTCTTTCCTGGAATTCAACTCAGGGATGCTTTACCACTAAGCTACTTTCCCAGCCCATTTTATTTTTATTTTGAGACAAAATATGGCTAAATTATCCAGGCTGGCCTTAAACTTGCAATCCCCCTACCTCAGCCTCCCCAGTCTCTGGGAATACAGGTATGCTCCAATATGCCTGTTCCAAATGTCTTATTCTTAAAGAAGATTATTCTAACCACACTAATATTATGGCTCACCTTCATTTTCTTATTTTGTCATTTAATAAATTACTTATGTACCTTGTCTATGATCTGTTTCCATTAATTAGAATAAAATAATATACATGATTTTAAGTCATCATTCACTGATAATATTTGAAAAGTTCTTGGAACATAGCAAGTACCTAAAAAGTATATCTTGAGTTAATTATTTCAAATTTGGATGGGAAAGAATGGATACTCAAATAACACATTCCATTGTCTATTTGAGTAAAAAATTGAGATATGCCAAAAAATCTAAAATATATGTGTAGCTATCTCATATCACACATAACATTATTAGTGAAATAAATAATGGATGGATTAAATTTAATTTAAAAATATATGAAAAGAAAATTATTTTAAAAGGATCTGTGCATAACATATTAGATACCTATTAAGCTGAAAAGAGCTCACTAAAAAGCTCAGCTTAGGACACAGTAATCAGTGCCATCACTAGTAAAATCTCCAAGTTGTTACAGATCTATGATTCTGGGTACTTACTTTATTTATATTTTAAGCTTTTTCTTTAATATTCCTTCATTTTTATCATTAAACTTTAATGTCTTATTGAAATTTACACGAATTTCCAGTTAAAATATATTTGATAGCCAGGAGAACTATGATTTCCTATTCTGGCCATAAAAGAGTAAAAATAAGAGCTGGGACCATGCTGTAAATAAAAATAAAAATGAACAAAATATAATAAAATGAATTTCAGATGTTGGATAACAATATAGCAAGAGAAATGGGAAGTGTATGAGTGAGAACCACAGTTGCTCTGGTTTTATATCTTAGCCCAGTCTAGGCATCATCAGGACCTTTGGGTGGAAATGCATTTAAAGAAATCACAGAAGCACAGTGTTTTCACTGAGTTGCTGAGGCAGGACTTTCAGACTGTAGGCTTGTGCAGGGTAGGGTATTAGAGAAAACTGAGCCATACAGGAATAGAGTTACAAAAATCTGCATTAAGATTTCATCAAATGTTTAACTGAAGACAGTGCTGAATATAGGTGAGGTACAATTTTTTTAAGATCTGTACAAAGCACCTGCTGAAGAACTGTGAATTGAATGAAGCCTAGAGACTTCACAGTGCCAGGAGGTTTTTTCACTAGCTAGAGTGAAGAGATCTCCAAAAAGATGGGAGGCCCTCAACTGACAACCCAGAGAGATTTCTCTTTTGAAAAGCTATTCTAGCCCTAAAGTAAGTACTGCTGTAGACACAGCCTAAGAACACAAAAAGACAAGACACTAGTGAATCACACTGATCCTCATTAAATTAAGTGACTAACAGAAAGAAAACAAAACAAAATAGCATCTGCTAAAAGAAGAAGACAAAATACAGAGTTTGGGCTTTATAAAGTTCACATTGTCCAGCAAACAATAGGAAGAAATCACTAATAACTCAAAAGAAAAAAAAAAACAAAATTAAATTTAAGAAATGTCTGTTTAGTTCATTTGCTCATTTATTAATTAGGCTATTTGGTTTTGAGATATTAAGTTTTGTGAATTCTTTATATATTCTGGATATTAATCCCCTGTTGGAAGAGTAGCTGGCAAAGATTTTTCTCCCAAATGACCTAAGCACACAATCCTCAAAAGAATAAGTACAAATGGCCAACAAATATATAAAAACGTTTTAAGCACCCTTAGCAATCAGGGAAATTACAATCAAAATGACACTGAAGGCCTGGAGATGTAGCCCAGTGGTATCATGTTCACCTAGTGTGCTTGCATAGCATGTATGAGGCCCTGGATTCGATCCCCAACCATGCAAAAAAAAACCCAAAAAAACAAAAAACCCAAGAAGCCTACACTGAGATCACTCCAGTTAAAATGGCATCAACAAGAATGGAACCAATAGGACCCAGCAGTTTCACATCTTGGTATTTATTCAAAAGAACTAAAATCAACATACTATAGTAATACATGCATACCAATTGTTTTACTTAGCTTTTTCTCTGCTGTGACCAAAAGATGACAAGAATAATTTTCGAGGAGGAAAATTTATTTGGTGCTCATGGTTTCAGATGTCTCAGTCCATGGACAGCTGGTTCCATTGCTCTGAGCCCAAAGTGTGGCAGCAGAAAGCAGCTCAGAACTTGAAAACAGGAAACAGGGAGAGAGAGAGAACACTCCCCTCACTGCACAAAAAAATTATATACCCCAAAGACATGCCCCCAACGACCAGCCTTCTCCAGCCACACCCTACTTGCCTACAGTTACCACCCAGGTGATACCTATCAGAGGATTAATGCACAGATTAGGTTAAGGCTTTCACAACTCAATCCTTTCACATCTAACCTTTCTTGATTTTCTCATACATGAGCTTCTGGAGGACACTTCATCTACACTATAACACCAATGTTTATAGCAGAGCAATTCATAATAGCCAAGTTATAGGACCAGACTAGGTGCTCATCAACAGAAAAATTGATAGAGAGAATGTGGTATATACACACAATAGAGTTTTACTTGGCCTTAAAGAAGAATGAAATTGTCATTTGCTGGTAAATAGTCAGAACTGGAGAATATCATAAAAGGTGAAATAAGCCAGACTCAGAAAGCCATGATGTTTTCTCTCAGACGCAGAAATTAGAGGGAAATAAGGAATTTTAAAAAGGGAGGATCTTATGAAAAAGGAAGTGAGAACAGTGGAGGAAGGAGATCAAGTGAGAGAGTAGAAGGGTAGGAAAGAAAGGAAATGTGAAATGAAATTGACGAGATTATGCGATATGCATGTATGAATATATCACAATGAATTCCACTTTTATGTATATCTATAATGCATCAATTTAAAAATCAATAAATAGAAGACAAATGGAGTAGAGAAAGGGAAACAGAGAGGAGGGAGAGAAGAAAAAGGGAAAATCTGGAGATTGAAATGAAGCAAATTATGTTACATGCATTTATACATAAATCAAAATGAACTCCACTAGTATGTATAATTTCAATGCACTAATTAAAAACAATCATCCTTTGTCTAGTAAAAACCTAGTTAATAGAATGGCTCTGACACAACCTAAGCATCGAAATTTGCAAAATAAATAAATAAATAATACAAGTAAGTGAAAACTGTAACAATAAAATTATGTTAAAGGGAGTGTTAAAAATCACATCAAGGCCTAAAATCAGTAATTTAAAAGTAAATGTGGTCATAATGAATAAACAAAATGTGGAATTTAGCCAGGGATATGGGAAATATAAAAAAGAATTAAACTGAAGTTGTGAGCATTAAGTGATAGGCCCACTGAAAGTATTTCACAGTAAATTTGAGATGACAGAAAAAGTGGCTAGTGAATTTAAAAGAAACCAATACAAATTATCCAACTTGAGAAAAATATAGAAAAAAAAAGAAAAACAATGTCTTAATGACCTGGGACATTATTACATAATGTAACATCTGCAATTAATGTCTGGATAAGTAGAGAAAAAAATGGTTGAAAAAAAATCAATCATCCAAAATTTTCCAATTTGGCAAAAAATTAATTTCCTTGTAGACCAAGAAGTTTCATCACATTTATGAAGAATAATAATTTGGTAACATTAACAACAGATTTAAATGAAAGATAAATTGAAAATCTTGGAAATATTCAGGGAAACTAACACATTCTATTAAAGGAACTATCATATAAAAGACATTAGGTTTTAGTCCGAAAAATTAAAGGGGAAAAAGACAATGAAACATCTTTCAACAGCATAATTATCAACTCCAAATTCTGTATACAATGACAATGTTGTTTAAAAGCAAAGGAAAAGTAAAAATATGTTCAAGGAAACAAAACTTAAGATCATTCATTGCAAGTAGTTCTACTCTATATAAATGCCACAGGAAGTTCAACAAGCTGAGGAAAATTGACAAGAAGGAAACTCTATAAAAAGGAATGAAAGATACCAGAAATAGGAAATATAAGACAAATACCATATTTTCTCCTGAAATTTTAAAAATAAGATTTGGTTTTAATTGCAAAATTATATTTGAAATAAAATACAGAACATTGTATTATAAACTTTATAGTGTAAGCAGAGGTAATGTATATAAGAAAAATAGCACAAAAATAGGGGTAAACAAAGCTCTCTTGTTCAAAAGTTTGTATATGAGTACAATAAGAACCTCAAGAGTGGTACAATATCAACCTTAAATATATTGTGACTTAAAAATATTGTGACCCATAAAATAATCACTTAAAAAACAAAATGCAGTGTTATGCCTACAAAGTCAATTGAGAAAATAAGATAAAAAGTATTTATAAAATGAAATAAATCAAAGTAGAAAAAAGACACATTAAAAAACTGGGAAAATAGAAAATGCATAACAAAATAACAAGGATAAATTCAATAAATAACACTGAATTAACAGGAAGAATTTATAAACTATATAAAAAGTATGACTCACTATATTGCTATTATTATTGGAAGATGTAAATTTTAAAGTATAAAGCACATATAGTTTGACAGTAAAAGAATAAAAAAATTATCATACAAATTGTAAGCAACAAGAAAGCCAAAATATAGACTTTAAAATAAGGCTTATTACCAGAGCAGAGAGGTTAATTTTTAAAGGGTGCATACAGGTGGACACAACAATAAGTAATATGCTTCATACAAGATATATAAAATAAAAATTGACAGAACTAAAGGGAGTAAGGCAAATCAAATAATACAAGTAAAATTCAATGCCCCTTCTATAATAATTGGAAGAAAAGCTAGACCAAAAATTTTGCATAGAAAAATCTGAAAACTACTACAGATTAAGCATCCTTAATTTGAAAATGAAATCTGAAATGCTCTAAAATGTAAGACTTTTTTGAGCACTGATAGGACACCACAAGTCTCTACACTTGGTCTCATGTGATGGGTTGCAGTAAAAATGCAGGTGCACTGAAACTATTTTAAACAGTTTCATTCAGACTATGTGTTTATGGAGGATACGAAACATGCCAATTTGTAGCTACAATCTTGTCCTTCTTGGATTTTACAGAATACTCACATAATGGCTATAGAATATGAAGACTTCTAAGAGCCTATGAAATATTTCCTAGGGGAGTATAGCCTAAGACAGACCATACTTTATGGCATACCAAATTTATATTAAAAGTCAATGACAAGGAGGCTGATTCATAGTGGGGTAGGGAGGGGGGCATGGGAAGAATAGATGAACTCTAGATAGGGTGGAAGGGTTGGAAGGGAAGGGAGGGGGCATGGGGTAGAAATGATGGTGGAATTTGACGGACATTATTATCCAAAGTACATATATGAAGACACGAATTGGTGTGAATATGCTTTGTATACAACCAGAGATATGAAAAGTTGTATTCTATATGCATAATAAGAATTGTAATGCATTCTGCTGTCATATATAAATTAAAAAATAATAAAAAAAGTGTGGCTTGGGCTGGGGTTGTGGCTCAGAGGTAGTGTGCTTGCCTAGCATGTGTGAGGCACTGGGTTGGATCCTCAGCACCATATAAAAATAAAATAAAGATATTGTGTACACCTAAAACTATGAAATAAATATTTTTTTTAAAATGAATAAAAAATAAAAATCAGTGACAAGAATTATCTAGAAATGTTCAAATATTTGGATTTATTTAATTCACCTCTAAATAATCCACTGGTCAAAGTCCAATCACTAAGAAAATTAGAGTATATCTTGACATGAATGATGATGAAATACAGTATATTAACTTTTGAAAGAGTATCTAAGTCAGTGCTTAAATGCTTATATAAGAAGAGATTAAATATTTAAATAAATGTCTTATTTTTTGTTGTAATATTTTTAAAAATATACAAATTAGATATAAAATATATAGATAAATAAAATAATGAAAAGAGAAATCAACAAAATGGAGAAAATTAACAAAACCCAAATTGATCCTCTAAAAATAATAAAATTGATGTTAGAAAGACTAATAAAGAAAAAAATTAAAAACTGGAATTACTTAAGATAATGTAAGAAAGAGGAATTGCATAACAGATAATGACAGAATAGTAAGAATATTATTTACAGCTTCATTTAAAAAAATTTACAGCTTGGAGTAAATGAATGAATCCTGAGAAACATAGTTGCCAAAATTAATATAAGATGAAACAGAAAATCTGAATAGCCCACATATCTAGTAAACAGTAGAACATTTTATTTTAAAAAATAAAAATAAAGTAATACTTTTTGGTAAAGAAAACTCAAGGGTTGTGTGGTTTTACTGTCTAATCCAAATTCTACTAAGTTAAAATATACCAATCTCATACTAAATTTTCCAAAAATTGAGATGGAAAGAACAAATCTAAGCTTAGTTTATGAAACCAACATTACTCAAACACTGACAAAGAAGATTTAAAAAAAAAGAAGAAAGACTAATAACCCTCATGAATAAACATGTAAAAAGTCCTAACAAAATGTTAGCAAAATGAATCCTGCAATATATAAAAAGGATAATATATACTGAGCAAATGTGATTTTTTCAAGGAATGCAAAGTTGTTTTAACATTTGAAAATCAATTATTATAATTCACTATATTAACAGACTAAAGGAGAAATAGCTTGGAATCCTTTAATAGGTGTAGAGCATGTATTTTCTCAATCTTATAAGAGCATACCCAAAATACCTACAGCTAGCATCATATATAATGGTGGAACACTGAATTGTTTTGTATAAAATTGGTGAAAAGGTAAAGATGTCTGCTTTTGCCATTACTATTTCATATCAGGCCAAAGAGGCAAGAAGAAAAGAGATTAGAAAAAAAATTAAATTGGTCTCTAGTTGTCTAAAAAATTAAATTGGTCTCTATTATATTTACAAAGAAAATCACAAGGAATTTTTACAACAACTGCTTGAACTAGTAGAAATTTAACACAGTTCCAGGTTATAAGATAATATACTAGCAGCCTACAACTAGAACGTGGATTAAAAAATCAATCTTGTGAACAATGGTGTTTAAAAACATGAAACAGTAATAAATATAACAAAAGAGTGCATTGAAAACTACAAAACATTGTTAAGAGAAATTAACCAAAATCTTAAATCAATGGAGACAAAAACTATGTTTGTGGATTAGAGGGTTCAAAATTGTTACGATCTTAATTCTTCAACTTCCTCCAACTGATCTATAGATTGAACACAGTCCCAATGCAAATGACAACAGGCTTTTCTTGAAGAAATATAAAAGCTGATTCAAATTTATTTGGAAATGCAAAACCCTAACATAGCCAAAAATTCTTGGGGGAAAAATAGGGGGAGGACTTAACCATCCAACTTCAAGAATTACTCTAAAGCTATAGTAATTAAGACTGCTTGGATTCTCTTTAATGATAGATAATTGCATCAATGAAATACACAAGAGAGTCCAGAAATAGACCCACACTTATACAGCACAATTGAATTTCCACAAAAGCATCAAAGAAAATCATTGGGGAAAGTCTCTTTAACAAATGAAGCTAGATCAACTGAATATCCATATGGAAAAACATGAAGGTTGAACTCTACCCAACACCAAACACAAAAATTAATTTGAGAGGTATCATAACCTAAATGCCAATGCTAAAATCATGATGGTTCTTAAGGCAAACAAAGAAGATTAACCTGCACAGTGGAGGTTGGCAAATATTTCTTATGACATTTACTATGAGAAAAATAAAATGAATAAGAATAACTAGTACATTTGGGAAAAACAAATTATAGCCATTATGGGATGCTCCTATACAGCCACTCAAATCCTGAAATTTAAAAAATGAAAATACCAAATGTCAGTGACGATTTGAAGCAAATGGAATACTTACACACTGCTGCTGAATATACAAATGATAAGACCATTTAGGAAAAAATTGTAGCAGTTTCTTACAAAGTTAAATTTATACCTACCATATGACCTAGTAACTCCACTCTTAGGTGTTTTTCCAATAGATCTAGAAACATATGTCTTCAAAAGGACTTTTAAAATAATGATTTTGGCATTTTTATTCATAAAAGCCAAATGCTGAAAACAACCCACATGTTCATTAAGAGGAGAATGAATAAATTAGTTGTACATTATACAAAGGAATACTAATCAGCAATAAAATGGAACAAACTCCTAATACATGCAGCAATATGGACAAATTTCACCAGCATTATACTGCATCAAAGAAATCAAACACCAAAGAGTTCCTACTGTTATTTCACTATATTACATGAACAAAAATATTCTAAATTTTGATGGGTCTAAATGTTTAATGAGTGAATCTATTATCAAGATTCTTGGGATTTTTCACTAAAGATTTGTGAATTTCACTCTATACATGTATTAACTAAAAATTAAAATGAATCTTGAATTCTTTCCTGAAGCTTGCTTTCCACAGCAGTATGGACTAGCAGTTCTGAAAGCACTTTCTATGTATTTTAGATATTAAATTAATAACTATGTTGAGAATAATGGAAGGCAGGCATCTACTGAGGAAGCAAGTTATAAAAGTAGGAGGAGATCCAGTGTACACTGTACCAATGAAATGCAATTGAAATTTATAAACTAATCTCATATATATTCAAAATATATAACATTCCTATTTTCATATGAGTACATTATATATTTTTAAATTACACATAAAATATATTATATTTACCTATGTTACTTAGACACACACACACACACACACACACACACCTTAACTCTGTCAACTAATAGAGACAATAACAATAATCAAGTAAACTGGTGAATAGATCCTGTTCTGTAAATATCATTTCCAACTAAAAGGAAACAGGACCCTTGGAAAAATGGTTGAAACCCAGTTCTTTGGCAGAAAATACACAAGATGTATGTGGAACATCTTCAAGTAATACCAATTACATTAGATGCAAAGAGAATATTGGTGGTATGACAAAATGATATAGGAGCTAACTTGAAGGGAATAAGGCTTGGTAAAATATGGAACATTTTAAATAAATAGATAAAGTAAAAAATAATGATAATAATGGGTTATAAATACTTGAGAAAAATAAGAGTATGTAAGTTAACTGCATAAAATATGGGCAAATAGGAAAAGTTCTATACAGTAGAATTCTAGGAATTGGAAAATCATCAATGGATGGTAGAAGTAGTGGCTAAAATTTTGGTGAGGACCTGAATAGTTCCATAGACAAAGAGTGTCTCATCACAAATTATACTCACAATATGCACATTTATCTTATGTATTAATTTCAAAAAAGAAAACAGTAACTTTATGATGGGAAAAACCTAACGAATGTAGCTGATCAAATGTTGGGTCTTGTGCCCCAAAGAGAGCATCACATCTGCTTTATTTTGGACAGAGATAGAGAATCTAAATCTAATCATGAGTAAATATTAGACTATCAAAACAATGTTTTATGACATAAACTCTTCAAAGGGTCAAGGTCAAAAAATCAAAGAATGCAGAGAAGATCTTCCACATTAAATAATTTAAAAAAATGTAACAATCTGTCATACCAGATTATACCTTGTCTGGGAAACATTGATAAAATTGCATTTCTGCATCAATTCAAAAAATTTGAATGTCATCTCTGGATTAAATAATAGTATTGTATTATTCTGTAATTCTATGGTTTTGATTATCTCCCCATTGTTTAATAGAATATCTTTGCTTTTCAGAATACACACTAAAATCTTTAGGCTAACAAAGAACAGTGTCTCAAACTATTTCAAAAGATATATATGTATAAGTGGAGATGAAATAAAGGTAATAGATTTGGATAAAAGGTTTATTGAACTCTTAGAAAAAAATCTTGTGACTTTTCCATAAATTGAAATAACATTAAAATAAAAATGGTCAAGTAAAATACCTCCATCACTGGAGGATTCACAGATTATCTTGTTAAGTATAATATTATCATTGCAAACATTATTTAGAAAGAGATATCAAAGACTATTAAAAAGTGAACTGAAAATTGTGTGTAATTTCTGCTGAGATGTTTTTAACAGTACAGAATATATACACTTTATTTCATGAATTATATTTTTATTTTATTCAAAAGTTTGTATTAAAGAGGAGATTCTTTCATCACTTACATCTTGTTTCCCCTGTTATTCTGTCTGTGACATAGTTACTTTTCATGGACAATGTCTCAAGTTTATATTGAAAATTTAGAAACTGTGATTCAGTACCTGTTAGATTTTCTTTTTTTTTATCATTCCCAAAGTCAGATTATTTTATTATACTATTTTCAACTTAACTTGTACTTCATTGTATTAACTTTGCTATTTGGTGTTTTATTCCTAATACAATAAACTGTTGCTGATAAAATGTGTTGTTCTTCAACAATTCAAGTTTTCTTCAAACACTCAAGAGGTCAGAGGAGAACACATGGGTTGAACAAGTTGTAGCTGAAGAGAACTCTGAAATGACCTATTCTTTCTATTTCACAATTCTCTTTCTAGACCATAACTTCCTTTGAACTAAATAATGCATTGTTTATTAAGTACAGTCATTCATAAAACCAACATACAATGTTGTGCTTATTTCATTAAAAGTTAATATGGCATGGTGTATGGGCTCAGGGGAGAAAATTCATAAACAATAATATTAATAGCTTCGAATATAGAATTTATCAGATTAAACATAGTCATGTCTTTTAAAACAAAATCTTATTGTTAAGTGAAGTAAAGGACATTTCAAAACAACCATTTTTGTCCTTCATTAACTTATTTTTCTGTAGTATTCAAAATGGTAATTAGGCACAGGAATTCATTTTAATTACTGTAAAACTTAAAATCATCTATGTCACAGGTCATACTCTAAAACAATTATCAAGGATAGTATCCAAAATATATGACATTAGCCTTGTCACTTAATCATATCTGGATGCAGAAAGTCATAAAATACATTATTCTTCTTGACTATATGTGCTATCAGGATACATCTTTGTACTTTATTTTCTATACCTAACTCAATAAAATATTACTGGTATGTACCTGATATGTTTCCTTTTTAGGTTACAATTTTATACTATTTTTGCACAAAAGTAACAGTGTTAAATCCCCACCTCTCACAAATTATGCTTCTGATGATTGCTCTGACCTTGACTTCATTAATTGAAGAGCTAATCAGCCTACAATTTAAGCTATCACAATTATACAAGATATAAACTATTTCTATGTTGGATTTGGTTTCATTTTTATTTAAATTATGTTTAAGTGGTAAAAGGTTGAGCATTTTTCACAGGAAATCAATACCTAATATTTCACCAATTTATGATTATTTTTCCAAAGCATATTAATGGTACACTTGTGAATATAGTTTATGTTATTAACATCTTATATTGTTTCATATTTACATGCTTATGTTAATTACCTTATTTTACCTGTGTATGATGAGATTTAAGGACTAGACTATTTTAAATAGGACTCATATTTTCCCCAACTTTCACCCTCTTCCTTCTATAGTTATATACTGCACTCTCCCTAAATTAATTACATCCAAATAGGAAGTTACTATTTCATCCCAAGCTATTTGTTACAGGATTGGGATGTGTAAGGATATCATAGTCAATGTTCAGAAGAGAGGAAGTTTTGATGTATGAAATTCAAAAAAATGGTCTAGTAACAAAGGTGTATTTGGAATGTTCCTGACTTAAGAAAAATAGCCCCAGTTCCCACTGTCTTCATTCTATTCAAATATGTAGTGTTAGGGAGTAAATCATGGATGCATATATTTTGTTGGGAAACAGATGCTATGTTTCCATTTGGTGATATGTCTATCACAGAGGGTTTAATGTCATTGTACCAGAAGTTCATGTTAGTTATCCTAGAATAATAGAGAGTAAAGAAGTGGGTAATGACTATTAATTGAACACTTACACTGCAGTATATTTTTGCTAAGTGCTTACCAAGTACCATAAAGTGTATATTGGGTATATAATGTTTGATTTACATGCTCAAGTTTCAACAATAAGATACTTTCCATGCAAACTTTTTGTAGTAATTGTAAGCATGTAACTTACAATAGTTTATAATATATAACTAAATATAAATTAGATGCTATTAATACCTTCACTTTGAAGATGAGGAAACAAAATCGCAGAAAGCATTTGTGAGTAAAAATTGAAGCCAGAAATCTGTCTCCAGATCTCATGCACTTAATTTCTACCTTATAATACCCTAAAAAACTAGATGGGGGGGGAGTCGATAAATGGACAGATAGTCCTGAATATATAATTACAGGCATATTATGTGTCTTTGGGACATCAAATATAATTCAATAGTGCTCTGTAGGTATTTATTGATTACTTACTATGTACAGTGGAATGTTCACAAAAAAGAAAAAAAAATCTTTGGGAGTTACCTAACATATTTAAGTTCAAATCAATAAACATGTAATGAGAGCTTATCAAACAATATTGTCATCCCAATTGATACAGAGATCTTTATCTGGTAGAGGAGTTTATAAAATAGTTGGGAGTTTACAAATATATATCTGTTATGCATTGTAGGACAGTTAAGGAGATATGATTAAGAATACTACTTCTGTTGAATCTTGAAAAAAAAAGTGTAGCTAAACATAAAGATGAGGGAAATTCAGCATCAAAAAAAGCACATGAAAAGGCATGGAAAAATCAATCATTATAGTATGCTTGGGGCAAACAGACAATATATTATCAATAGAGTAGGGTGTTGGATAATAGGGTTTGAGTGATTATCAAATGATCACAACAGCAGACAGGAGCCAGAAATAACAAGTACAAATGATTTATGGTATCATTAGTTATCACTCCTCAGAAGCAATATTTTGTCAGAACACCATTGGCTGATATATGTTGATCAGTAGAGATTAAAAGAATTGACTAGTAGATCATATCCATCCAGGTACTAAAAACTCAATTGGGTCTGCATGTTCTGCTGATTAACTTTAGAAAACTCAACTTTTTAAGAACATGGGAGGAATGTCCACTGGTACCCTATCTGTGAATGACTCTAGTGCTACCATTCTTCCATTATTCATCCAACAGGGCAAAATTGCTTGCTGTCCAGACCAGAGGTGCTGATGATGCTTTTTTCTAATTTCAGTCATGTTTCTCCATGAGCCCTTGGCACCAAAACTGTTTTTTTGGTTTCTTTTTCTTTCTATTATTATTCTTTTGGGGTTTACAGTCATGACCCTAAACTGCCTTGTCATTTTGTGGTAGACAAAATGCACAACTCCAAACTTTTATTACACATCATCAGTCACTTGATAAGAACCCTGCTATTTCTTTTTGGAAATCACTAGGCTTACTGTTTTCAATAACAAAGAAACTTTTTGATATTGAATCAACACATTTCTTCAAATTTCTTCAACATTTCAGTTTCACCTGCTATCATCTGTCCCACTCTAGTGCACGAGCCTTATGTCTTTTCCTTGATTTCCTTTTGTTTATAATATAAATTATGATGTCTCATATTAAATACAAGATTAGAAAAACAGCACCATCTTAATTGTCTGAACTTTGCAATCTCAGTGACATTTTTCAGTGATAAAACTGCATAACCCTCCACCAATCAAGACATGGATGGAGCCCCGTGCAATGGTGTAATTGTAATTACACCTGTGATTCCAGCAGCTCAGGAGGCTGAGGTAGGAGGATCACGAGTTCAAAGCCAGTCTCAGTATATACAAAGTGCTAAACAACTCAGTGAGACCCTGTCTCTAAATAAAATGCAAAAATAAGGCTGGGGATGTAGCTCAGTGGTCAAGTGTCCCCCTCCAAAAACTAGAAAACATGGATGGGGTTTTCCTAGGACAGATTTCATGACTGGAGCACACAGAATATTACTAGGAGATGTTTCCTGCCACAAAAACAGGTTAAAAATCTGCTTATGCAAAAAAAAAAAAATCTGGTAATGACCTGCTGAGGTATTTAATCCTTTAAATAAATACAGATATAAAAATTCCTTATATAAATACAAGAAGCTAGAAACTGTTGTCCTCAACTCTTGTCAAAAGGATACAACATTTAACTCTTATCAAGAGTCACATGGCAGAATAGAAGTGATGGAAATAGCTATATTATTTATTTTATCTTAGTTTATATTACATTTTACTCTCCTCAGTATACCCTGTGCACAATATACATAGTTAGTATGATTAAGAAGTTTTTAAACATGACAGTGCTTCATTTCTTAGTGTGTTTTATAAAGCTTGCACTCCTATCCACCTCATAGCACAACCAGAAAGGAAAAAGCCTACCAGACGGACACATAAATCACATTTCCAGAAGTTTGGTGGTAAAGAATCCAAGAAGTAAATTGCTTTAAATTTATAAGTAAATTATATACTGATCCCATACAGAAGAAAAGTATAAAATCAGCAAAATAAAACAGTGTGGCTCCAAGGAGCCTTAACTAATTAGGTAGGATTCCAAAAAAGCATGTAAATTAGGCAGCAGAAGTAGCATATGAGGAAGAATGAAGCAGAGAAAGAAACATGCTAGTCTGTGCTTTCCAAGTTTTCTCCATTAAGAATAAATAATAAAATAAAATTAACTTTCACTGTAATTTTATATTTAAAGGAAAGATTTATGTGAAGATAGTACAGAGAGTCCCCATAAACTCAATATCCAACACCCCCTATTGTTAACAACTTACATTAGTATAGTATATTTGTCATGACTAATGAACCATCATTGGTACATCATTGTTAACTTTACTCAAAATTCTTTAGTTTTTACATAATATCCTTCTCGTGTTCCAGGATCCCTGTTAGGATACTACATTATATTTCGTTGTTATAGTTCTTTGGGCTCCTCTGGGCTGCAAATATTTCCCATTTTTCTTTTCAACGACCTTGATAATTTTGAGGAGTATTGTTCAAGTATTTTGTATAACGTTCCTAAGCTGGGATTTGGCAGACTCTTTCATGGTTAAACTTTGTTTATGGGTTTGGGGGAGGAAGACTACAGAGGTAAAGTACCATTCTATCACCAAACTTCAAGAAGGCATTAAGGTATATTCTAACAACAAGAATTACCACTGCTGCTGCTCCCTTGGTCAACTTGCTTTCACAATTCTTCAGTAAATTATTATTTAGTCAGGTTTTTCACTGTTGTGACCAAAAGACCCACCAAGAACAGTTTTAGACAATAAAAGTTTATTTTGGGGCTCATTGTTTCAGAGGTGTCCAGTCCATAGCCAGCTCCATTTCTTAGGGCAAAGGTGACGCAGAACATCACAGTAGAAGGGTGTGGTAGAGGGAAGTGGCTCACAGGAGACTCAGAAAGCAGAGAGAAACTCCACTTACCACATACAAAATATATTCCCTAAAAGCACACCCCCAATGACCCACCTTCTCTAGCTACATACTGCCTACCTTCAGTTACCACTTAGTTAATCTCTGGAGATTAATTCTCTGATTGGGTGAGTCAACGCAATCATTTTACCTCTGAATGCTTTTGCATTGTCTCACACATGAGGTTTGAGGAACACTTCACATCCAATCCATAACAGGTAGAGTTAGTTTTTCAATTTTAGCTATTTTATGTTTATTTAGTGTGTTATAGTATCTCTGAGGACTGTATTCCTCTAGCAACAATACTGAACACCTTTTCATATGCTATATTCTATCAGCATATCTTCTTTAGTGAATTCTTTGTTCAGACCTTGTGCCCATTTTTTTTTTTTGAAGTAGGTTGTTTGATTTCTTACTATTGAGTTGTAAGTGTTCTTTATATATTTGATACAAATCCTTTATTTCTAATGTGATTTACAAATATATTTTCTCAATAAATACCTTGATTGGGCTGTGCTGAATGTTTTCTATAGTTTTCTGTAGCTGTGGAAGCCAGAGGCTTTGACTTCCTTCAGTGTCCTTGTTTTGACTTCAGACTTGTTTTGGGCTTCCTTAAATACTCCTCTTCAGGGAGAGTTTTTATCTTGCTGCCATTTCAGCCATGTACACTGTTAATTTGCTGAAACCTGATTGGTATGGTAGTAAAGTATTGTGGAAAAGATTTGTATAATTTTATGATTAACTGTCAATCTTTTGGGAGGTCTGCGTCTCTTGTGTGTAACTTTTAACAAATGTTATCCAGAGGTATTACTTTTTCCCGCTTGTATGTGAGAAAGGAAGAATAGAAGGAAAAGATTTGTGAGGAATGACCTTCTACCAGCTGGGATATGATGCTGCTAAAATATTTTCCTCTGGAGAGTAGGACCTTGTTATGGAGAACATTCTGGGCATATTTAACAAAGATTATTTATTCTCCCTGCCAGATCCACAGGGGGATGTTTCTCTGACTTTCACCATAAGAAAGTGGCGGAATCCTGGAAGTAAGTGATTTCCATCAAGGTTGCAGCCATCAGGAGTTTCTCACATTCAGAATCCATCATTTTATTGAAATTATTATTTAAGTGCCCCTATAGGTTATACCCCAGAGGCTTCTGTTCCTAGAAAATAGAACTCACCTGACTCTGGATCTACCTCTTCAGGTTCTAGAGTGTCAGTTTTCCCTGCAATATTAGTTACTGATGAATCTAACAAGATTATTGATTTTCAATGTATTCAGCTTTTTCTTATTGTAAGAGAAAGAATTATGACTTCTAATACCTTTGCATTATTAGAGCTGACACTGGTAGTCATGTCCTTTTTAATTAGAAAAATGTAGAATTTAATAAATGTCAAGAGTTTTGAGAATCCTATATAATGCTGAAATAAAAAATTGAAGCTAAATGAAATCTTAAAGTCAACAACGAAGAATATTTGAGCTAAAAGACTATAAGAAATAGACGAGTTTATGGCCTAGGGATGTGATGTAAATGAGCCTTGACAGAGAGAAAGAAGATATATTAATTTTTTGTATAGTTTCTATTTATGTCATCATAAAGAATCATATTCAACTTTGAAACAGCAGAAATAGCAAATTCTTAGCTAGAATCTGAATTTTAAAAGACTAAGTAAATATGAAAATACCTAACTATTTTGAAGAAGTTTAGTTGCAATCTTAAATCAATCATTATGAGAATTCAGAGTTGATTAATTAAAAATTTGAACTACAGAAGCGTCTCAAAATCCAAATAAGTTAAACAAAGTCAATTTATGAATTTATAAGTAATAAATTTGGGGCTGATTTATCCCAAGTAATTGATTATTTATTAACAACTTATAAGTTAGTAACCTGCAGAATCTTCATGAGTGTGTCCTGAACAAACCATGCTGAACAAATTTGGCTTTACTTTCAAGAGAATTATTTGTCTGGTAGAGAAGAAAAATATTATAAGCAGTATGAAGATATCCTTGAATACAAAATAAATAAATATTTGTATTATAGTAAAATTGATGGCTATATAATGATTTGCACAGAAATTCCCACACGGTATTGAATGCTGTATGCATATCAGGTAATCAGGAGGTCTCTATAAAGATATAGAGACATGATGGTACTAGGCTAGTTTCTTTACCTTGACCTAATTGTCATTGTTTGTCAATTAATAATTACAAAAATGACATATAATAAGCAGCACTCAAATCACAGATACTAAAGGTGATCAGATTATACACTCATTTCTAACTATGCCATCCCTTACATAATGTGTGATAATCAGGAGCTAAATCACTCAGGATAAATAATTCTTTAATGAGGGAAGAGAAAGCATACATGTAATGGGTTAGTCTTAGCTTATTAGAAAAGGTTCTAGAAAACAAAAGACAAGAAAATCTTAAAAATTGGGGAAAAAACATACTAACTTCAAAGAGCAATAATAAGATTGACAGCCAATTTTCCATAGCATTGAGGAACAGCAGAAGAAATTGATATGACAACTTTAAAGCCTTGAAAGAAAATAAAGGACAATGTTGAAATACACACACATACTTACACATATATACTTCAAAAATCAGTTATTTCTATATGAAGACATTTCCTGATAAGTAATCATGTCTTTCAGACATTAAAAGAGAAATAGAGGTTGGATGGTTGGTGGGTATAGAGTGGGCTCACAAGAGGTTCTCCCAAGCCCAGAGTTTTATCTTGAGGGCGTAGGCAGGACACTTTTTTGACCATGGCTCCACAGCCCTCACCTGGCTTACAGGGCCTGGGTTACCACCAGCAGTGTGATGCTTCTTCAACCCCAAGGCATGGCTAAAGAATTGGCAGTCCTATCTGACCTCATAGCTGTTACACTTATTTTCTTTGACAAAAAAAAATACATAAAACCCTTGAGAGTCATGTACTGCATTGTGAAAAAAATATATATATAGACCTAATATTCCCTCCCAAGACTATACTTCATAAAGTATTATTTAAAAGAAGAAAAATATTACAAATTGGTGTTTCTGTGCATGTTGTTATAGGAATATGTTTTTAATGAATGTGCAGTAAGTAAGAAAGTATTATTTTTTAAAAAATATTAAATAGAATTTCTCAAGCCCAAGGAGAAAGATGAAAGTTCTATCAACTGTTGGTGGGAATATAACTATATAACAATTTTGGGAAAATGTGTGGCATCATCTAAGGCTGAATTCATGACTACAATCATGTTTTACAGTTCTAGGTAAGCACTCAAGAGAAATGCATACTTCTTAGTAGGTTTACCAAAATATAAGAATATTCATAGTGTCTTTATTTGAAATAGTCAATAATATGAAATCATCCAAGTATTCATGATTAGAGAAATTGACAAATAAATTATAAGGTAATTATACAATGGAATACCATTCAGAGATGGAACCAATGAATCTCTCCTATCTGCAGCATTGATGATGATCTCAGAGCATGTTGATCTGAAGACACCAGGTACAAAATAGACTCTTCAGATTTTTATTTATAAGTGTTGAAAAACATTAGGAAGAAGTTAATCTTTTCATAAAACTCAGAATAATGAAGGAGTAGAAACTCTTGATGTCATATTACGTTTTCAGTGTCCCTGAGTTCTCTCATACTAACAGCCTTCTCTCTTGTGTGAGGTCTCTGATCATTACCAGGGTAGGTTTTTCTGTCTCACTTAAAACCAAACTAGAGAAGTGCAGATAACTCTCCTGAGAAACTCAGAAAATGAAATGGAAGATAGTAGGTAAATAGAGTCTTCCCATCCTCCAGTGACCATTTCTGTGGAACATTTCTCATTGTTATTTAGGGTGTTTGGGGCAGAAATGAAAACCGGTTGCTCACAGCACTAACACACACTATAAAATTTTATGAATCTCTTTCATGGCTCTCTCTTCTACATTTACTTGTGAGCTGTGGAATCTTCTCTTGAACCTGCACCCAAACCCTCATCTTATGGTTTATTTTAAAGTAAGCTAAGAGATCACTTTTGCAGTTGGTGATACCTAGGATGGGAAAAGAGGAAAACATCAGAGCATTTTGTCTTAATCTGTGTAGTTAAGCTTATGTGTTCACTTTGCAAAAATTCACTGAATGTGTATAATTTGTTCACTCCCTTTATATTTGATGTAACAAAAATATTTTACACAAAGCAGTAAATGTATATTCAAGAATACAATGAGAAATACTACATTTAAATTATTATAAGCAATTATACTGGGTGATTTTTATATAATCATTTTGTTAGAGAATATTAAACCGACTTGAAAAACAGCAAATGTTTTTATTTTGTCTTTTCCCAAATTTTTGTGAATTAAAAATTAAATATATATGTGTGTCTATTTTTGTTAAATTAATGAATTTAATTCCATTAAATAATTGAAAATTATATTATGCACATACACATATATACACATTTCCAACTATAGTTACCTATAGATAAGAAGTGAAATAGCTATAGGACTTACATGTTATATCCACAGTATTCATTTCAGGTTATATCAAATATTTAATACCAGCTATTCTCTGGGATTTGTTAGCATATCTTTTAAAACTTGCCTGCGGCAGTTACAAGAAGGAATGTAAAAAGTGGTTTTGATTATCGTTTTGGATTGTCAACCTTGACAGTTTGGGTGGGATTTATAGGCATGAAGAAAGAATATGCAGGCACTCACACAAGTATACCTTTATCCTATTCTGAGAAAGATTCTCTCCCAAAATAACCAAAGACCTTGTTATTTGTCAGAAAAATTACAGAGTGGAGGTCTTTGAGAGTAACCTGGGGTATGGGTCTGGAAACAAGAATCTAGTAGTGATCAGTCTGGATGTATAGGCACTTACAAGGAGATTTTTGTTTTGTTTAGTTTTATTTTGTAACTATAATCAGGAAAAAAATGGCACTTTCATCTCTTACTTTTTTATTCAGAAATGCATAAGGAGTTTAAATTCAAACAAAAAAAATATTATGTCACTTTTTGCTAATGAAAAAATAAAAACAAAGTCACTAATTTATTATTTGGATATAAAACAGAGGACAGTCTTTCAAAATGCAGATAGTTTAGAAAAGTTACTCAGGGCTATTATCCCCTCTAAGAAAGGACCTGAAAGAAATAGAACTATGAACTTTATGACTACAGAAATTCAGTGGTGCCCTTGAAAGGATGTAGTTTGTATTACCTTACCTCTCCAACACTTTAATCATTCATTCATTCATGTGAGACTTCCACAGGATTGCCTGTTGAAATAGCCATCTTGTTTTCATGGGGGTCCTTTTCTGACTAAGCTCTTCTCTGCTCTTATTCTAAAGCAGAATAAAATATATTCATAACAGGACGATGGTGCCAGAGTAATAGAACTGAAGAATGCTGCATTCAGATTTTTTTTCTTAAACTCTTTCACAATTTGATTGGAAGCTGAATTTCAAGATTCTTTGTTACTAACACCCATGCATCATAATTGCTGAGGCATATTATCATCCATCCTTACATTGAGTCTGCATATAGCTTTACCCTGAAATCTGCATGTCTTTGTGAAGCATACACTTTTTTTTTTCATTTTAGTCTTTTTATGACAGTGGTGCCAGCTACTGCTGCTATCGTTAAATGCCTGTCAGCATTTCCATTATAAACCTTATTTCCAGGGGATTTATAACCTAGCCATTTTAATTCACATTCGACTGAAAGTTGCCATCGAAATTCTCAACATACAGTAGGTGCTGTTTTCTTTTATCACCAAATTTTATTTGAATCTGTTTGTCTGCCTGGGATTTAGCAATGTATAAAACCATAACACACTGAAATAGAAGAAAAGTAGGGATTTGGGTAGCTGCTTTCTGAAGTACAAATATACACAGAAAAAAAAATTAGAAAGGAGTTGTAAAAATTGCCAGATTTGTGGCAAGCAAAACTCTTAATGGATAATTTAAAATCATTATTATTTAGAGTACACTACATATCCTATACTCATACTTTGTAAAAATATATTTTCCTGTGAAAACCAATTCACATCATGAAAAAGTTATGGCCAATTTAGCGTACTACTCTGTTTACCATGTCGAGTTTATTGATATCATGAAAGTCATATCCCTTTTGTACTAAAATAAAAATCAGTTTGTTAAAATCATTTGTTCTTTCCAGATATACATAAGAGTAGAGTGTATTTTGACATATTATACATACATAGAATGATAATAACTTGTTCCAATTAAGTTACCATTATTGTGGTTATATATGATGTGGATTTAGATGAGTTGTGTATTCATACACAAGGATAGGAAAGTTATGTTTGATTCATTCTGCTATCTTTTCTATTCCCATACCTTCTCCTTTTCCTTCTTTCCCCTTTATCTAGTCCAAGGAACTTCGAATCTTCCCCTCCCTTGTTATGGGTTACCATCCACATATCAGAGAGAACACTTTTTCTTCATAGAAACAGAAAAAGAGGTTATGAAATTCATTTGGAAAAATAAGGGGCCCATAACAGCCAAAGCAATCCTTAGCAAGAAAAGTGAGATAAGAAGCAGCACAATACCAGGCCTTAAATTATATTACAGAGCTATAATTACAAAAACAGCATGGTATTGGCACCAGAACAGACATGAAGACCAATGGTACAAAATAGAAGACAGAGAGTCATACCCACATAAGTACAGTTATCTCATATTAGACAAAGGCACCATAAACGTTCATTGGAGGAAAGATAGCCTCTTTAACAAATGGTGATGGAAAAACTGGAAATCCATATGTAGTAGAATGAAATTTAACCTCTATCTTTCAACCTGCACAAAAATTCTTAATGTGCAAATTTGGTATCTTTTTTTTTATTTTTAAAACAGAAATACTATCTTTAAGTTAGTTCTTCATGAAGGAAATCATGCTTTTTAAAAATTATACAATGTTTTAATGTCATTTGGCTTCTTTGCTTTTATTGTTAGTGTAACTGTATAATGGCTATTTTTAAGCACTATAAAAAATTCAGATACTTCATAAGCACAAAAAGAACACTATCACCTCAGGTCTTATTTCAAAGGCAAGAAAATGTAATAAGCAGACAATCTAAATAAGTTACAATAATGGAAACACTATTGATGTAACAAAGTTATAATATAATAAGAAGATGGGAGAGTTAGAGTATACTCAGAGAAGTCCATAGTTAAAGGCTAACAAATAATAATCTGAAAAAAAATCAAGATATGTCCATGTTTATGTGGGGCATCTTTTTATCTTCTTTTCTAGCTTATCCTTTTACTTTTAAGTGCCAATGCTTCCTTACATTCTGTACTCTCAGGCAATTGTTATACTCAGATGGGAAATGTGGAGTAGAATCGCTTTATTGCAATAAAGTGCTCCAGAATACCAATTTTATTTCTCCCTTCTTTTCCTTTCTTTCTCAGTCCTCTCTTCTGACTTTCCTTTTTCCTTTTCTTCTCTTCTTCCACCTCCTCTTTATCCAGTTCGTTTCTAGACCTCCTTCTCCACTTGTTTTTCTTTCCTGATAACAATATGGCTGTAAAGACTTCAGTGCTAAGGCTAGACTTATGACTCATTGATAGGCCTAGCAAGCACAATGCCTTGGGTTTGAGTCCCAGAAAAAAACTTCAATTGGGTTTCTATTAGCTGTATATTGGGAGGAAGCTATATAATAAAGATTTGTTCTTACCAAGTTTGACTAAAAGTTCTTCAACTTTATAAGTTACATTTGCATTTTCCAGCATGGAGTCCTACTTGTTAATTCCCAAAGATCTCCCATTGTTTAGATTTGTGGTGGCTTATAAAAACTATCACTAAATCCTATGTGGTTTTAGGAACATTAGGACATATAAACATGTAAGACAATATTCCTTTGGCTATAAGTGAAAAACAAAAGCTAGCTTAAGGAAATTACAAAAGTTTAATGGACTCATGCAACCCTAGCTGGATTAAATAGCTCAGAAACAAAACAGGTCTATGTATGTAATAAGCCATTAAGATGGCTAATATGTAAACAAACACCAGAAAATAGCAAGTGTTATGGGGATGTGGATAAAAAATGAACCCTTGCTTACTGTGGATGGAGTGTCAGAATTGTGCAAACGTAGTAAATGGTATGATAGTTCCTCAAAAAAAAAATGAAACTAGAGCTATTAGAGTGATTATATGATCCAACATTCCTTCTTCTCAATATAGAAAGAAATAGCTGGTTGCTATGGGGCACACCTGTAATCCCCGCATCTTGGGAGGCTCAGACAGGAGGATTGCAAGTTCAAGGGCAGACTCAGAAATTTAGTGAGGCCATAAGGAACTGATCAAGATCCTTTCAAAAATAAAAAATAAAAATAAAACGGAGAGGGGATGTATTTCATGGTAGTGTGTCCCTGGATTTAATCCTTAGTACCAAAAAAACGAGCAAAAGAAATGAACACAGGGTCTTCAAGAGATACATTCACACCCAAGTTTATAGCAGCATTGTTCATAACAGCTGAGAGGTAGATATATCCTAAGCTGTGATTGCTTATGCTTTTGATGGCCTCCTAATTCTTCCTTTCCAAAATGGTGGGTTTGCTAATTGTTCTTAGTTCTAACTAGTGTTTCAAGACAATGCATACATATTCAACAAATCATTTCAAGTGCATATTTGTGTCAGATGCTATGCTGAGAGCAAAGCATTAGGAATTTGGTGGTAAAAGGAATAGGCATGAGAAGTATATTTTATTGCAATGTAAATTAATAGCTGTAGACAACATCATTAAAATTCTTCAATAGAAATATGAACAGAAGGTGGGACTGGGGTTGTGACTCAGCAGTAGAGCACTTGCCTATCATCAATCCTCAGCACCACATTAAAAATAAATAAATAAATAAATAAATAAAGGTATCATGTCCATCTACATGTGTGTATGTATGTGTGTGTGTGTGTGTATATATATATATATATATATATATATATGAACAGAAGGTTATAAGATCACACAGGAGGGATTCCTCACTCACCTGGGAAATGAAGAATTTGAAGATGATGGGGAAGACAACTGAGCAAGAGATTTGGACTGAATCTCCATGTATAAGACTTAAAAAGGAAGTTCCAAATTAGGTAAGATGGAAAGTCTGAAAGGATGTTTAAAATAAGGAGACATTCCATGTTCCAGCCAGGTGTCCAGGCTGATGAGATGTGCTGGGTTCAAAGGAGCTGGCTGCAGCAATAAATTGATTAAACAGCCAAAAAAAAAAAAAAAACACGCAAAACAAGAAATGAGTTTTGAGGGTAGGACTGCTCAGTGACCCTGAGGGTCAGCTCCATGCTGGATAGCGCTAGAAGGAGCAAGACAGAAAGCACACCTGGAACCCCCCTATTCATTGGGAAAAAGACATCTGATAGAATATTCCACTGAAATAAAGCAAAGAATCGAGTTTTGTTTTTTTTTAAGAGAGAGAGAATTTTTTTAATATTTATTTTTTAGTTTTTCGGTGGACACAACATCTTTATTTTATTTTATGTGGTGCTGAGGATCGAACCCAGTGCCCCACGCATGCCAGGTGAGCGTGTTACCGCTTGAGCCACATCCCCAGGCCAAGAATAGAGTTTTGAAAGGTGGAGTCTTCTCCCTCCTTTTCCCTCCCACCCCTCTTCCCTATCTAGGGGTAATCTTCTTCCCATGCTCTTCCTCCCTACCCCATTTTGAGTCATCCCTCTTATATCAGAGAAGACATTCTGCATTTGTTTTTTTGGGATTGGCTAACTTCACTTAGCAAAATCTGCTCTGATGCCATCCATTTCCCTGCAAATGCCATGATCTTATTATTTTTTAGTACTGAGTAATATTCCATTGTGTATAAATGCCACATTTTTTTTATCCATTCATCCATTGAAGGGCATCTAGGTTGGATCCACAGTCAAGCTATTGTGAATTGTGCTGCTATAAACATTGATGTGGCTGTGTCCCTGTAATATGCTGTTTTTAGGTCCTTTGAGTTTAGTCTGAGAAGAGGAATAGCTGGGTCAAATGGTGGTTCCATTCCCAGCTTTCCAAGGAATCTTCATACTGCTTTGAAATTGCATGGATGGTGGAAGGAGACCCTCATTGTTATACAAAATACATGTATTAAGATGTGAATTTGGTGTCAACATATCTTGTACACAGAGATATGATAAATTGTGATATGAAGGAGTATTAAGAATTGTAAGGCAATAATAATAATAATAATAATAATAATAATAGCTCATGTAGAAAAAATAAATATTTTTTTTTTAAAAAAAGGTGGAGTCTTGCTTGGTGATGTCTTGTGGTCAGCAGATTGATTAACATCTTGGCGAGTCACACCCATCTCAGGTGCTATGTGGGATCACAGGCAGAGCTAGAAGAAAGGCACACTTACATTGTGCAGCCCAATCAGTGCATAATGCCAGACCAGTCCCCTCATATGTTCAAATGTGCATAGCTCACACACAGCCCATGGATGGCTTGCGACACCATGTAGTATGTGCAAGAGACAAAAAGGTGAGAGAGCAAAGCATGTTCAAATATCTCTAGCAGCATAGAAGTGGAAAGAATGGGAAAGAATGGGAAATCAGACACAGAGGTCTATTACTACCAGAAAACTAGCATAAATTTTATTCTAAAAGTTATGAAGATTCACTGAGGAAAAATACATAAGAAATTCCAAATTAAAGATGAGTACTTTAAGATTTTAAAGTAACATGGTGAGTTTCCCACTAAAGAGAAATTCATCTGCACTTCCATGGAAAAGGCTTTACTGCTGTGTGATTCCGAAGATTGTTCTTCCTCCATATTTGCATCTCCTTTCTTCTGAGCTTTCAGAAAAATTGATAGGTTATCCCTATGTGTTATCTCAGTTGATAACCCTGAAGAAACCACCTCCTCAGTTCACAACAATGTCTCTAAATTCCTAAGAACCTTTCAGAATACAAATAACTATCACATAACTACACTGAATCTTTTTTTGACCTCTTCACAATTAACATAAACAACAATGTAAGCTCAAATCTAGACTCAGATTCTAACATTTGGTTGTACCTACCCTTGCCTCTAAAATTATAAAACCATGGTCACCAAGCCTTAAAAACAGAGGTTTTAAAACACTAAAGCATTTATAAATTTGATATTCCTCAACATATTTCTGCCCATCTTTTTTCTTTGCATTATGCATTTCAAAGTCTTAAATTTACTTAAGAACATGTTTTGTAGTAGTTTCAAGCTTATTACTTGAACTCCTTAATTTTTTTCAGGAAGAGTATTTTCTGGTTACTCTCCCGTGAACACACACACACACACTAATATGTACTTAAAATTTTAAAATAGAGATCAGGTGGAAATTTTTCAGTAACATTAAACTTTGATAACTTAATATTTTATATTAAGGGACAGAACTCTACTGAAACTAAAAGAATTAATTTATTGATCCATAGAGAGGTCAGAAGATTCATGAACCAAAAGACTGGTGAAATTGTTAAATTGATGTTCTTTATTTGATCTTTTAGAAGCTTTTGATTATTTAATATGTAATGGGATTTATATATGGGCTGATAACTTATTAGTTCTCAAACCTTAAATAGGTTACTCATTGAGTATGGTAGGTATAATGTGCTTTTTCATCGATATCTGTACCATAAATCTACAATATTTTACCATTTACTTTGCAATCAGCAAAGCAAGCAAAATACTCATATTATTTTATGTACTCAGCATTGGCCTTCCAAGCTAGACAGAGATTGAATGTGTCATTCTACATGAGATTAAATAAAATGTACATAAGTGAATCTCTATATTAAATGTCTGTGACAGTTACCTTTTCTTAGGTTATTTTAATCTGCATTTAAAACACTTTTTGTTTCACACATTATAATTGTACATACTTATGGGGTATGATGTGTATATGATACACATAGTGCATGAAATGGTTAAATAAAGGTAATTGGTGGATTTATCCTATTAAACATTTGTCATGTATATTTGATGAAAACATTCAAAATCTTCTAACCATTTTGAAACATGCAATACATTATTATTAATTATAATATTCCTACCATACAACAGCATACCCAGAGCTTATTCCTTCTAAGGAATAAGCTTCTAAGTGATTATAACACTATACCCATTCACATCTTTCTCCTTCCCCTTCTACCCAATACCCTCCCCAGCTTCTGAACTATTTTACTCTCAGATTCTTTAAGATCAATGTTTTTGTTGCAGAGTTTCAGAAGTAACATTGTTAATTACAATTCATTTATGATGATTATAAGAAAGTCATACTATTTACCCACTATTTACCCCAGATTCCTTCAGCAGTTAATTAAGAATTTGTGTTTGAAGTCAAAGTTTTATTCTATTTAAAATTCAGTTCTTGAGGTATATTTAAAATTATGAAGCAGGAATATAATGTAACTTGTGGCTTTACAAACCCATTGTTTTGGATGGCTAAGAATGTATCTCAATGGTATAGCACTTGCCTAGCATGCATGAGGCCCTGGGATCAATCCCAGTACTGGAAAAAAAAAAAAAAAGGAGCTTTATTGTAAGTCTGGAGAGACTGGTCAAACATCTCATAGTTTATATTAAAACAAAACCTACAATTAACTGCCAAGTTATGTCTTGATGAGGCAGAATATTCTTCTATTTTCAGCATAAAAGACATTTTCAAAAATACATATTCTTTATATTTTGCTTTTCTCTTTCAGGAACATGTATTTAAAATAGATTAAATTTATTCTGCAGATAAATGCATCTCTGACCATTTCAGTTTGACATCTTCTATTTAAATTATTTAATCAAAGGGAACAAATTAAGAAACACTCTACAGCTCTTCTACTTAATATGCATAACCAATTGCATCAACATTTAGTAAGACAGGGATCCTTACAAAGGGTTAACAAAGAGTCATTAAGGATTTCTGACTTCATGATCTTTATATCTACTATCTTGCAAATATAGGAGGGAAGATAGGTCAAATAACTATGTTTTCTTTTATTAGTTACTTTAATTCACAGTGAATTTTTCATATACTGCCAAATGTCAGAAGTAACCTTAGATTATTTCATGCAGTGATGATATAGTTAAGCAGCTCTTTTAAATAAATGTGTCACGTTTCATTCATCTTAGATCCAGATGATATGAGAAAACTTTACATCCTCAAAGGAGATGATGGGTAGAAGAAAAATTACTCATTCCAGTTACACCAATGGTAAACACAAATGAGGGTCAGAATCTTGGATTTTAGCTAAAATAGACTCCAATAGTAGATAGAGAAGTGGACATAAAAAATGCTGATAAAATATTAAAAATAAAAATAATCTTACTAATTGTCAATGATTCCTACCCTAACAAAAGATTATTATATATGTATACAATATCAATAGTGCTAATGATATTATACCATATTAAATTTCAACTAAGAAATTTGCTGTTTGTAAGTTACTACAAAAAATATTTTTTAAAAAAATCCTCAAATTGCTATATAGAAATAACCTCAGAATGTAACCAGACTTAGTAATGATAAAAATGGATTCCTAAAACCTTAATTCATTCTCTAACTCCCTTAAAATGGAGTCCTTTCATATTTTTTTTCTCTCTCTGAAATTTAATCTTTAGGAGATTAACAGATAATGCACTAAGCCAGAAAAAGTCCCTTCTCCCAGAGATTTAAATTTTTTTATTTTTATTTTATTTTATTTTATTCTATATGGAGTCATAAAGGGAAGTGGCTGGTAGAACTGTAGTGCCCTGTTATTAGGGAATTCCTAATAGCAATAGTACAATTGTCTCATGTTTCATTGACCAAAACTACTCTCTTTCTGCCTGCTGCTTCAGGTCCAGTTTAGGAAACCGAAAAGAGCAATATAGTCACATGCCACCAAGATAGTTTTCAAATTAGAAAAGGAAGAAACATGCTGTGAATTCATTGCCTTATTTTTCATATAGCAGGAGCTGTGGAGGTAACTCAGAAAAATGAAGGCTGATTTATATATTAACAGCTAAATGGAAACTTTCACCCCAGACTAATTAAGGGCCTTTCTTTTTCCTCCAAGGCAACTTTTGCAGGTATCAGTGTGAAACTCTCAAAGGTCTCTATCTATTGTCTATTCATTCATTTCTTTCCCAGAAAGTGAGTGAATGCAAGTACAAAGTATTGCCCAGAAATCATCAAGGTTACAAATCATTTAGCAAAGACAGTAAGTCTTCTATCAGCTATATATGGTGGATGGCATGGCCAAAGAATCAGGCCTAAATGATGTAATTTAACAGCTTCAAAACTATAATAATAAAAATTAATTTCTCTCTTTTTGGTATAATAGACATAGAAGTACTGGGTGCTTCAAATTTGACCGTCATAACCAAAGGAATCACTATAAGACCTCTGGCTATGTGCATCTCAAATTTGTAGATCTAACACTAGATATTGAAAATAGTACAAAAATTTGCAATTTCTACTCATGAAAGATTTTAAGAAGCAAATACGGTGGTGTGATAAGTTCTTATCAATTCATGAGGTCCACTTAAATTTTCAGAAATTTTTGTTATTTAAAATAACCATAATTAGGGGCTGGGGTTGTGGCTCAGCAGTAGAGCGCTTGCCTCACACATGTGAGCACTGGGTTTGATCTTCAGCAGCACCACATAAAAATAAATAAATAAAATAAAGATTTTGTGTCTATCTACAACTAAATATATATGTATTATATATATATATATGATATATATCAGAATTAAAAACCAAATTATATAAACATGGTTAAGAATCTATATTAAAATCAAATGTATAAATTTAACTTATTACTTTCATATTATTCTACTACATTTTATTGTGCTCTTGAGATTATTTATAACTGTTGGTGTGGTAGAAACAGTATAGAGTGCTACTATGAATCTCTTTTAAATTCTTCATTGAATGGCACCATATTGGCAGCTGGAAATTATCCATGGAAGGACTTATGTACATCACAAATATCAGCAAACACTTTGAGTAATGTTAGTTCTTTCTAGAGAGGTGGTTATTAGACATTTGTCAGCATAGCTCTAACCTTAAATCCTATGGTGAAGCAACCAACTAATCAGAGCTCTATGTGTGGGAAAGAAATGTGATGTCACAGGATTATTGACAATAATAAAGGAAAGTTTTGGATGCTGTGCTAGTTTCTGATGCTTGAGAAAAAAAGTGTGTGTGTGTGTGTTTGTGTGTGTGCATATAATTTTTAAAGTATAACTGCAAAATACTCTTCACCAACTATTTCAATTGAACTGAGGATAGAAGAGAAACAAAATTCTATGTAATTTCTTTACATGTTCTGAAATACTTAGTGAATATTAAATTATTATAATTTTGACTTATTTAAATTTATTAAATATTCTGAAGAGATATTGGATGTTCTAAACTATTATTATTAATGATGATAATAATACTGGCTTTTATTTTTTCCAGGCCACAAAATTTGGTCTTATACCTTTTTTAATGTATATTCAGTTATATAACAAACTCAGCTAAGAGTAAGATCAGAAAACTTGGAAATGTTTATGACTTTTAAAATAAGGTTTCTTCTGTTCATGAAGAACCATGTCCCTAAAGTAATCAGGGATATTATCTGGCCATTTAATTGCATCCCCAAATGTTATTATTGTGTCAGAATACTTTTATCCTTTGGGTTTATAATTTGACATTATAATATATAAATGTTATTTACTCAGTAAGTATATCCCTCTCCGAGTTTTTAAATAATTCTGAAAGTGTTCAATTTTTACATTGAATGAAAAACTTGGTCAATTGACTCTGCTAGAAAAAAAAAAATCTTCTCTAAGAGAACATATATAAAATCAGGTGCCTTTCTTCTTTGCAAAAAGTAACATTTGTATACTTAATGTTTTTGTATTTTTCAAATTGAGAAGAATGTCATTATTCCCTCCAACATATTTTCTATAGGTAAACATTCTCCTCATATAATGTGAACCTTTAATTTGAAAACTTCAAAACCTAATTTGTTGCACTCAAAATGTTGAATTTCACACCAAAATGATGCTCACAATACCAAAGTCTTTTAAACTGATGTTTCTCTATATCAGAAAAGTACTGTAAATTTGAATTACTAGTGGATTCCATCTAACCTGTTTGTACAAAAAAAAAAAAAGTATTGATTCTTCTTTTACCACTGTTTTCACTCCTGACAAGAAGTGGAATACCTCAAAAGATTGCTTCATGAGTTATTTGCAATTTTTGGCTTATGAAAATAAGTCATGCTGTTTTATTTTGAACTATGCATATATGTATAGGGATAAATATAAGTAAATAAAGACAAAAGAATCAGCTTTATGGTTCAGGAATCACCATGTCTTAGGAAAGTAGTGTGCAGCTATCTATGCTCAGTAGTGAATTCCTTTAGGATGATTTACAATCACTTATAATACTTTTCGTATTTAAAACAGACTTTGACTTTAAGTCTCACAATAGTAGTTATTAGGTAATAAGTACTGTGTAAATTGGCCAAAGATATCCCTTTCTGGTGATAAATATGGGGAAAGAATGGAGAAAATAGATAAATCAAGATTATAATGAAATGAAAGAAAAGCATCTTAACAGAACTTTGTTTTAGTATAAAATTGCTTCCTTTTTAAAATTTACAACAATGTTGCATTTGTATTCACCTTGCATATTATTTTGGCATTGGCATATATTTGGATCACTAAAGCCTGATAACACAGGCTGTAGTTTGCTCTGCTTCAAAACACACCTCAGCAATTTTCTGAGAAACGGGCAAAATGCACACCTCTTTGGGAAACAAAAAAAACCAGGGGAATCTTACTTGCAGATTAAAAACCTACTGGTAAGCCATATTTACTGAATATTTTAGGTGTTTCTAGTTGTCAATATTTAGAAAAAAATAATAATTCTGAGATCCATTAAACCTACGATGGGCATGTTAAAAAAAACTATATAAGTTTTAAATGTATTTTATAATCTGGATAATTTTCAGTTTTAAATTAGGAATTTTATGCATTATTGTATTTTTCCATGAAGGATTCTATGAAAATCATTAGAATGCCCTTGTATTTAAGTCTATATTTCTTATTCAGTCATACATGTGTCAATTGTAGGCATTATTCATTTATTTTATTAATGACTTGGAATTCAGACTCACTATATTATGTTACCACTGGATAAGTCAGGCATAGGAACAGAACTCTATTTATAAATGCATGTACTGGTAATCTGAAATTATTAGAAAGGATGTCGAGAAAAAACACATGACAGTCATACAGAAATACTAATGTAGTGAAATATATTTACTTTGTTACCTAAAATGTGACAGTGGTCCCTTAATCTATAAGAATAATCTTCTCTGCTGTAGCAGCAAATAAAAAGAAAGATGCATATTATGGATTCTTTGAGTATCAGCATATCACTCTGCTATAATATATCATGCTTCATTGTGACACATTCCTCCATTTGTCACTTCCTGTCATGTTACTGTATCTCAAAAGATGCAACATTGCCCAAGCTTTTTTTTTTAAGTGTAGCAAATGGACACCAAATATTTGATACTGAAAACAGAACTATTTTAAAAACCAAGTAGTTTCAGACAAAAGCTATTTAAATGGATATTTCAAGGACTGGATACCAAGGAAAGTGGCTATTTAAATGTATATTGTACTGGTTGAATATCTAGTAGAAATAAGTATTTCCCTTTCCTTTTGAGCATTTTGTTTGCGAGACCTCCTTTTCTTTGAATGTACTCTAAAAAATGATTTTGTTTCTCTTTTTGTTTTCTGCCCCAAAAAGTAAGGTTTAATCTTTACCAGTATAAAAATACTGCAAAAGGCTGCTGGGGTGTGGCTCAGTGGTAGAGTGCTTGCCTCCCACGTGAGGCACTGGGTTTGCTCCTCATCACCACATAAAAGTAAATAAACAAAATAAAGATATTGTGTCCATGTATAACTAAAAATTATTTTAAAAAATAATGCAACAACCAAACTGCCTTTATAAGCTTTTATATTTAAGTATCTCAAGATAATGTTTTAAAATCATCCTTTGGAAAATTTCAGAAACGTATGAATATGTGTGAAATATTTAGAACTCCATTGTAGAATTTAGAGAATAGAAACCCCAACCATTTTTTGATACTGCCACTAAAGGCTGGTGCTACATTTTCATATACTCCTCTCCCATAAATCTTTCTGTAAAAATTGAGAGGATTCTATACAACAACAGTTAACTCAAAGTAATTTGAAAAATTGAGAGAATTTTATACAATACTAACTCAAATAACTAAGTTATTTGAAAAAAAATGTTTTTAACTTCAGCCATGTAATTTTGTCTGCAGGAAATTCCTGGAACTCCTTTAGTCAGGACCAAGGAGAGCTCCCAGATTTTGCTCTCTTGAGACAAGGCACTAACAGTAGTAATAATTGACATTTAGACCTTCCATGGTATCAAGCCCTATACTACAGGCTTCGTAGAGATTACTTTGTTATTTATACCTCATAAAAATATTCTGAGGTAGCTACTATTGCTTCTGTACTTGGACCCAATGAGTTTATCAGAGTTTGATTTTATAGCTTCTGCTTTAAAGCACATGGGTCCCTGAGAAACATTTTGCACAATTTGTAATTTTTACTTCTGTTAAATAACATGATATTTATGTTAATATATAAGATTTATGTTATGTACAACAATATAAATAATTATGTTCATAAACTATTGACCTTTCAGTACTTAAATATATATAAACATGGGACAGAATATTTTCATTTTTATATGTGTTTAATATCTATTATATTTAAGATATGTTGGTGAGGTTATCATAATAAAAACTTTGCTTTGACTGTGTCCCTTAAAAATGCACAATGTTCAGCTCCATTAAAGTTATTTCCCTTTTTGAAGACCTTCATTTCCTCCCCATTATAGATATACTACATTCAAACTCGAACAGATCTGGCCTATCTTCCCTTTCCAGTCAAATCTCCTATGTATTTCCTTCACACTTATCAACAAATAGTGTTTTTGCCTTTCAATCATGAAATTGAATACCTTGAAATGTCTTTGTTTCCCAGTCTTGGCTTAGGAGGTTCCTCTCAGCCAGACTTGGGAAATCCTTCTCTGATGTCTTCAACCCTAGAAAACTGTCTTCTTAAATTGAAACATCACCTTGTTCCAAATTTTTTTTCTACTTCTCCCAGCTGAATTCTTCTTTCTCTCCTCTGTGCTCTAACAACAATGACACCTTTACTGCCATTCCAAGACCTGTGTCCCAGGCCTATCATTTAAATACAATGTTACAAAATATGCATAGGACCTTATATAAAACATCTGTGCCCTAGTCCTTGTGCATCAATTAAATTATAAATCATGGATTGCCTGTTGCTTATTTCTATGCCTACATTTCTTAATTTATAGAAGTTTATAACACTTCTTGAGGTTTTTCATCTGCTTCATCCTTTCATGCCTCCATAAAATCTAGCAATATTCCTCACACTGAATTAAATTGAAAAAGATATTTAAAGCCAAAGTAGATTTTATTTAGAGGCTTTTCATAGGTTTTAATTAAATACTAATTAATGTCAGAGGTTTAAAAGTTACAATGTGTTAATAGTTAGAAAAATCACATAAATTATTTCTCTCATATATTCCAACTTTCTGTCCCACATGTGAATTTGTTTTCTATTTATTGTATAATGCTCATTACATAATGCTCCTTTACCTTTAAACCACACTGAAAATTCTCCATATGTCAACAGATTTCTCTCATTTGCTTAGCTACACTTTGTTATATTTGTCATAACTAGATTTTTTACTGTAACAGTTACAATCAGATATGAACATAAATGAGATTTATTTACCTTTGTAAAGTTGGACTTTGTTGATTTTGATGTTTTAGTTTGATTTGTATAAACTTCCCTCTATTAATTTTATTAAATTTTACACCATTTTATTTATTTATTTATTTATTTATTGTGATGCTGGGGATTGAACCCAGGACCTTGTGCATTCGAAGCAAGCACTTTACCAACTGAGCTATATACCCAGCCCTTTTTATTATTTTTATTTACAAAAGAATTATAATCATATGCTAATTACAATGCCCTTCTTTATTTCTGTGTCAAAAAATATTTTCCTTGTCACTGTTTTCATGCATATATGTTATTCAAATTAGAAATGTTTTTTTTGCTATAAATATATTTCTATTCATTTAAAAGGTAAAATATAACTGTATTTAAATTTGCATAAATTAAAACATATCCTATATATTGCAATTTCCTTTGTTTTTCCCCTAAAAACCTATATAAAATAATTTTCCACATGAGTAAAAATGCATTTTCAACACTTTTGCCTATTGTATAGTATTCCCACCTAATCCTATATCATGTTATTTAACTATTCATTGCCTATAGACGAATATTTACATATACATACATACACACACACACACACACACACACACTATCTGTATGTTTGTTTTGAGTTGGGGTCTTGAATTCATGAGCTCAAGTGATCTTCTTGTCTCAGCCTCTCTAGTAGTTGGTATTATAGGCATGTGCTACCATGCCCAGGTTATATATTTTTTAATTGCAATAAAAGTTCAACATTCTTATACATAGCTTTTGTGCACATATGTGAGTATTTCTCTAGAATGGGTATCTAAAAGCAGAAGTTTGGGGTAAAAAAAGTGTATTTTCAATTTTAATATATATATTACCACATTAACTTCCCATATGCTTTTTATTCCCTTCCACAATATATAAGGATATATTCTCTGTAAACCTTTACAGCACCGGATATTATCAACACTTAAAATTTTTACTGTTATATTTGGCAACAATTGAATTTCACTAAGTTAATTTATATTTTCTTGAGTGCTAATGAGTGAACATTACTTGACACTAGTCTCAAGACCCCCAGTGGATGCCTAAAACCCTACATACACTATGTTTTTCATATCTATACATAGCTATGATGTTTAACTTATAAATGAGGCAGAGTAAGAGATTCACAATAATAATAAATTAGAATCAGTATAAAATATGACAATAAAATCTCAAAATAACTTATTATACTCTTCCTTCATCTGACAAAAATGATAAGAAATGCTACAATGCTTATATGTATATATTTGTCAGCATTGGTATTGATTTTCTGTGAATTTAGTGCTTAACTTTCACATTTTCTATTATATTTTAATTGTAGAAGACATTTATATATTTTGTATATTTATTCTTATATACATACGTATGTTGTCACTAGTCTCTTAAATAGCTAGGTTTGTTTATATGTTCATGGCATCTTGGCATCTTCATTCTGTGTTTAACTTCTGAAGGCCTCCCCTTCCTTAAGAATATAAGCTTATGCTAATATTTTGTTCTAATGATAGTGTATTTTTTATTACCTTATGTATAGCTCTTTAATCTATATCAAATATTTTTGTGTATGGATTAATTATACAACTTAATTTTTTTTCCAAGAGTTTCCTTATCTTTTAAAAAATTAAGCCGAGTAGATAAATTAGATCTATTAGTCCTATAAAAACAAAGTCATTAAGCACAATCACAACGTGCCTTTGCAAGCAAACTGCAACTCATGGGCCAATAAAATATAACCATTCCCTGTTCATTGCTTGTTATTTTTACAGCCATTACTAAGATAGCTTGAACTTCAAATCTTTCTTTTCCAGAGATCTTCTTTCCTTACATGACTCTTTGGGTAAGTCATTTATACAAATTTGAGTAAATATCAAGTTCTGAAGGAGACTGTGTCCCTGTCATGCTTCCACACCAGATAGGTGCAGAAACAGTATTCAGTTCTAGGAATATTATCTTCTACTGACCAGAAAGACAAGGGATTCTAAGGTTGAAGAGAGGTACTGATAGGGGCAAAGGAAGCAGACAAGATGAGCTTCTATCCTTCCTATAAGGAAAGTGGGATAAAAGCTGTCAAGAAGATCCAAGAGTAGCATTGGGATGTGCTTGGATCCAAGCAAAAATGTAGAATGCTCAGGTAAGAATTTTATCCCAGCCCTTGTTTATCTGCATTTATTCCTTAGGTACTGCTCCTGACCACAACTACTTGGCTGTGCAAATTTTCTGGGTAATGGGGAAGCAGAAATATTAGCTTCTGACATTAATTCAAGGAGTTATTTCTAGACTTTTATGATTGCTATAAGATGGTGGAAAAGAAAAACTAGACTCCATGCAAGTATACCTTTTTTTCCTGGAAAACAAAATGCATAATCAATGTATAGAGAAGGTAATTATGTGCTGATGCTTAATATATTTTGTCTTTTTTAAAAATTTGACAATAACTTTTTCAGATAGGTACCATTAACCTCTTTTTAGAGAGGAGAAAATAGGTTCAGAATTGCCACAGAATGAGAGTCAGGATTCTAGCTTAAGTGTATTTCTTAACTATATCATTTACATGATTTCTATTTAATGCCCTCCCAACTGTGAAGGGAAAATAGATATGGGGCTACTTCCATTCTCCAAGAGTTCTACCATGATTGTCCCCTAACTGCCCTTGTCAATATGACAGTAATCTAAGTGGTCCATTTTGCTGATTTCACACACAGCCCTTTCAAAAGGACATTGCTCAGTAAAGGAGAAATGTTTGTACCCCTCAGCTCATATTTTTGCATTGTTCTGGTCTGATTCGCAGACCAAAACTCTCCTGTGGCAGCCTTCCTTAACAAAAACAACTCATCCTAGGAAGATGAGTTTGTTTCATCTCAAATGCCAGTGTCAAAATTACTTAGCAAATGGGAAAACTAGGGCAAAATTAAAATGACTTTCCCGGCACCATGGAGATTAAAATTCACAATCCTTCACCTCCAAGTGAAACACAATATCCTGAAAACATTCACCTGCAGAAACACTACAATACTTACAGGAGTTTGCTCTTCGTGGATTTGTAATAGTAAAGCAAAATCTCTCAGGTTCTTGAAAAACCGTATATAATGTGTTTTATGGAAGCAAAATGTCAGTGCCCTTTAGCTCAAGCAATAAAGCACACTCTCATATAGAAACTGGCTGTGTTTTAAGCATTATTCATCATCATAAAGCATTGAGAGTCACTCAGTTCATTTTCTTGAGGCAAAGAACAGGCTAGTTTTGTTTTGTGTTGTTGTTGTTGTTTTTCCTAGCATCCCCTCATCAAACATTCATGGAATCACAAACTGCTTACTTAATTTTAAAGGACTTATTGTGTTAGATATTTGTATACCACACATAAATCTCAACACAATTGCATTTGAAAATCTGGGTTTCAAGGGGCACTTGCTTTAATATTTAGAGAAAAGACTAATGTGGTAATTCTATTTATTTCATTTCATTCATGTTTACATTTTACTTGGACATTGGGTGCAGAAAGTAGAATTAGTCATAGTTACATATGGCTCCCTATTGATGTTGGTTCATCCAAGACACTTCATTCATTCACTCACTCACTCACTGTTTTTAATCCCCATTTCCAACACCTTTTCATTTCATGGGAAAACATCCAAATGCATCTTCATTTGTACATTTTCATGTGCATGCTGTATTGTTGGTTTTATTTTAAAGTTACATATTTATTTTTATAATGTGCCTTAATCATAGGACAAAATACCATAGGCTAGGAGACCAGGTGCCTTAAACACAAACATTTATTTTTCACAGTTTTGGAGGCTGGGAAGTCAGAAATCAAGGGCTGGGACATCCAGTGATGGAGGAGGACCCATTTCTTGTTTTGCAGATGACCAACTTTCCATTGTGCTCTCACATGGTAGAGAGCAGAGAGTATCATTTCTTAAGGGACACTGAACCCATATTACAATAATTGCCTCCCAAGGTCTCCACATTCAAATATCATATTAGCGATTAGGTTTTCCACATATGAATTTGAAGAACACAAACATTCTCTCAAAAGCATGGTGGTTGCTTTTTAGCATGGAATTTAAATACACTCAGTCCTCTGAACTTCTTAAATGTGCTAGTAACTCCTTATCCTCAAAAAAAAAAAATGTTTTCTATCCCATTAAACTCCCTTTACCACTATACCCACAAAGATGTTGACAATTTCTCAAAATTTATTTTAGGTATTCCGGAGTCTTTTTTTTTTAACTTTCCTACAGTTGAAGATTTTTTTAAAATACATATATTAATGTATTATTTATTACAAGGGTATTTATATCTCTGGAGGTATACCCCTGTTTTTAATTTTTTTTTCTTATTACCACTTTAATGTTTTTGTCTTAGTCCTTGAAGTTAATGCTAAACCTGGAAGGTTTCTATTTTTTAAATATCCATTAGCACATGATACAGTAACAATGTACATGCTCACCTTAATAAAATTTCATTTTATTTTAATCAGAGAAAATCCCTAGTGAATTTTTGGCTGTACATGAAATTCTAAATTCAAAGTTTCTTTTCTATTACTACTTTGAAAATATGTCTGTTGTTTTAGTATCCAGTGTTGCTTTAATAAATTTGATGATATTTTGAGTCTTATTCCTGTGTAGGTAATCTAGTCCTTCTTTCTGAAAGCAGTTTGAAATTTTCCATTTCTTCATATGCTCTTGATATTACAGTATGGTAATTTTTGAACTTCTCTCTCTTACCTGTCCTATTTAGCAATCTTGAACCAATTGTATTGAGATTAGTAATCCAATCTTGTTATGGAACATTATTTTTACTATTTTTCAAATATGCCCTCTGATAACTCTGCTGGTATTTTCTTATCTTTGTGACTTTAGAAGTCTAGGTCTTTGTCCTTTCTTATTGCCTTCTGAGAATTCTCCAATCTGCTCTTACCCCTTATAATTTTGCTCTACATTGTATATGTTTTATGTATGATTTTTTCATACCTATCACTTTGCTCATATTATAAAATTTTGTCCTTTTCTTGATGTCTTAGTTTTGCCTCGTTTACTCATATGCTTCACAATCTTCTCAGATATATCTGATGAATCTTTTTATATGGATTTTTTGAAATGATATTGCTTTTAAAAAAAATACAATATAAAACCTATAGTTTTAATACTTTAAAAGAATCCAACATAGTATTATTATCTATAGCTGCAAAGTCGTACAATGGGCTTCTAGTTTCTTACTCTGGCATGACTGAAATTTTATACCCCTTGACTAGCAATTCAGCATTTTCCTCTTTCCCCAGAACTTGGCAAACACCACTGTCATCTTTGCTTCCATAAGTTTGGTGATTTTTTACATATTTAATATAGATGGAATCATGTAGTATTAATTCTTCTGTAATTGATTTATTTTCATGTACGTAGCCTAATGTCCCCAAGGTTTTCATGCACTATATGATTTCCTTCTTTTTAAAGGCTGAATAATATTCCATCATATGCAGATGCCACATTTTGTTTATTTACTCATCTAATGGGCATTTGAACTGTTCATACCTCTTGGCCATTGCAAATAATGCTACTGTGAGATCTTCAAATATCTCTTTAAAATACTGCATTCAGCTGGTTTGGATAATATTCAGAAGAGGGATTGTTGATAATAAAAAAAACTGTCTAAAAAGGAAAACAGGGAAGCAATCTCATGTGCAGTATCATAAAAATAATTAAAATATAGAAATAAATTAAGGGAGTGAAAAACATGTTCACTGAAAACTACAGAACATTGATTATATAAATTAAACAAAAAAATATAAAGACAACCCATTTTCATGAATTGGAAAACTTTATATTGCTAAAATACCCATACAACAGTAAGAAATCTGTAGATTTAAACTAGTCCCTATAAAAAATCTAATAACATTTTTGTAGAAACAGAAAAAAATATTTTAATATTTATAAGGAACCACTTAAATATCCAAAACAATCTACAAAAAAGAAAAAAACAAATAGGGCATCATCACACTTATTGATTTTAAAATATATTTAAAATATTTAATAACTAAAACAGAATGGTAGTGACATAAGGACAGTCATATTGACCAATGATATAGAAAACAGAGACCAAAAATTAATGCACACAAATATAGTCTACTGATCTTCAACAGGGTGCTAAATATACAAAATGAGGAAAGAATAGACTCTTCAATAATCAGGGTAGAGAACACTGAATATCCACATGCAAGGGGATAAGATTGGATTCTTATTCTACACCATGAACAAAATCTAACATAAAATGGATCTTAGACTTCAACACAAAATCATTAAACTCCTGAAGGAAAATAGTTTTGTTAAATTTTTCTGGTTTGAATTTATGGAGATAGCACCAAAAATACTGGCATCAAAAGCAAAAATAGACAACTGGAACTATACAAACTTAAACTTTTTTGTACTACAAAGTAAATAATCAATAGAGTGAAAAAGACAACTCATGGGATGGGAGAAAATACTTCCAAACCATATATCAGAGAGGGGATTGATTTCCAAAGTATATAAAGAATTACTACAACTCAGTAGTGAAAAACTAACTCAATTAAAAAGTGGTTAAGGACTTGAACAGACATTTCTCCAAAGAAGTTATGCAAATGGCCAACAGATATGTAAAATGATGCCCCATGTCACTCTAGTCTTTGGGAAAATGCAAATCAAAACCACTTGGGCTGGGGATGTGGCTCAAGCCATAGCGCGCTCACCTGGCATGCGTGCGGCCCGGGTTTGATCCTCAGCACCACATACAAACAAAGATGTTGTGTCATACAAAGATGTTGTGTCCGCCGATAACTAAAATAAATAAATAAATAAATATTTAAAAAAATTCTCCCTCTCACTCTCTCTTTAAAAAAAATAATAATTAAAAAAAATTTTTTTAAAAACCACTAGGAGTGGATGTGAGGATGTCTATTACTGAATTTTAAAAAGATACCTGTTGGCAAAAATGTGAAAAAAAAAATTGGAACCCTTGGATTCTGTTAGTGGGCATGCAAAATGGTCAGAAGCTATGGAAAACAGCATGTAGTTTTCTTCAGAAATTAAATATTTTTTTTCAGTCTTGATCCACTTTGATAGTCCTGTTTCAGATGTTAGATACTGTCTCTTTGTTGTTCTGCTTTATTTTTGAGGTATTTGTACTTCTAGTTATGTAGCTATTTTGGTCTGGGGGGTTCCTGTTCCTGATCATGCCTTGATAAGGGGCCAACATAAATTTGAAGGGAGAGTAGGAGTCCAGGGAAGAGAATACTCAGTTATCACAGAATCATTGTTAATAATTCCTCGTCAATGCCTGGACACCAGCTAATGCCAGTAATCTGAGATGACTACAAGCTATTAGCAAGAATTATTATTAGAAATAGCATAGTTCCTAGATTGTCATTTTGTAGGTGTAAACATATGCAGTGAGTCTGAGGCAGAGGACTGGATGCTTGAGGACACTGGGTCACACCCTACTTGATTTGTTTTTTTTTTTTTTTTTTACTCTTTACCCCTGGATGGCTTTTGTACTTTCTAATGCTACCCCTCCTTATCCTGTTATTAGTTAATGCTAAAGTGACATAAATTAAAAAAACAAAATGAAAATAACTTGTATCCAAACCTGGACAAAACTTGTAAATCTTATATAGATACTGGTTTAAACAATTAACTATAGGGGGAAAAAAAAGATGTAATTTATGAGGAAACTTGAAATTTAAACCCAAACTGTAACAAAATATTTAGGAATTATTGTTAATTTTAGAAACATATGCATTAGTGTTATGTTAAATTAAATATTTTCTTAAATTTTAGAGACACCTACTGAAATATTTAAAATATAAATGGTATGATTTGTTTCAAAATAATATGGGAAGAAACACAGGTTATAGTACAGTATAGATGAAACAAAATCAGTCATGAGTTGAAAATTGCTGAAAACTTGTGAAGGGTACAGGGCCTTTATTTACATCTAACTGTGTTTAACTTTGAAATTTTTCAAAAATAACTGAAAAAAACTCCATGTACTAAATATCTTGGTGTTTTCTTTTTTCTGCACAATTTAATAATGATAAGTAACAATGTAAAATATTGATATGTAAATATTGATAAGAATAAATTATTATTATTATTTCAAGATATATTCTTTATAATTATAAAATAAAACTTGTATTTTTTTTATTGTTCCAATAAGGAATTATTGAAGTCCATCTGTTTCCAGCATTGACCTTAAGATTATACTCAAACAATTGCATACAGTTTATTATTCCAATGGTATAATAAAATATAAAGTAAGAACATGAGTTTTCTTAAGTATATATATATATATTTCTTTTATTTCTCTCCTTTTATTTTTATTATTTAGATATTGGGGAAGTGTTAAAAATATTTCCTGCCTACAATCTACAAAAATTAAAATGCCTTTTTTCATAAAGAGTTAGTAAATATGTAAGCTTTGTAGACCATATATTCTTTTGGGTTTGTCAGCTCTCTTGTTGTATGATGAAAGCAGCCATAATAATATGCAAATAACTGGATGTGGCTATGTTCCAATAGAACTTTATTCAGAATAACAGACTATGGGCCAGACTTGGGCTGCAGGTTGCAGTTTGCTTATACATTATCTGAAGGTATCTTTATATGTTAGAATGCTTGGCTGAGATCTTGGATAAATAGATAATTACTTAGAATGAATAGCTGAGATTAGATTCTCCAGGAAGATAGGAAGATGTTCTATAAAAATATCATATAATATTAGATGCAATAAAAGGATACATGTATCATGTGCTTAAGTTATGAAGAAAAAAAAATCCATGCCCCTGTTCTCAAATGAAAAAGAAGATTTACAGTAAACTAAGAACGAGCTACTGGGCACTGTCCCAATTCCAACATTTTTCCCATCAATAATAATTAGACAATTTTAAACAAAATTTTCATGTGCTGAGTATTTAATAATGACTTTTTCTAGCCATAAAGTGCTATTTAGAAAACCAAAAATATACTTTTATCTAAAAGAGTTAATATGTTTCCAGAATGTCTTACCTCGGACACAGCAGGGTCTAGTCCATTATGTGTAGAGCATTTCATTATACTTGCAAAATTGTAGCTATAGAAAGGCAATGTGACATTATTTTTATTATTGTTGGTATTAATAGAATCGTTCATAATGCACTTGTTATTAATGATGTGATGTTATAAAAAGAATCCTTAATTATTAATAGCATTGATATGAAATTATTAATTTTGATACTAAAAAGAACATTTCATTATTCCAGATGCAATTATATTGTTAGACACAAGTTATTGCTAGTAGATTATACTTTCTGCCTTATTTTGGCACATGGTAATTAGCTGTAGGTTTATATAGCTGAATAAAAAACTGGCATTGGGATTTTATGTCAGGTAGTAGAGGATTAGGGTATTAACTCAGTGGAACAGGGCCAGGGAGGAGAAAGAATCATTGGCCAAACTTCTTTCAGCCCATGGTCATCATGTTCACGATGACTTCTCAGCCATATACTTGAAAGGAAAGCATAACTAACTATACTGGTATGTAAAGCTTTGGTTGGTGAAGGGTCTTCTGTCATGTCACATTTTCTACACAGTAAATCAACACAGAAGTCTCTCTTCTGCTCTGCATTGGTTATTAAGATGTGATATTATCCTGTGATTTATATCATGTTGTCACAATGCATTTCATTTTGCTTTGTTTCAGTAATGCAATGAATTCCTTCATAATTTCTTTCAATTTGCCTCAGGAGTTGTTATATACTCCAGGATTTTATTTCTTTATATTCTGCTCAGGCTTATTAATACAAGTGAAGAACGTATATCCCTCCATAATTGCTTATAGCCTGTACAGTGCAGTACAGCATATTACCTCATTTTAGATAATTCTTTTGTAGTGGCAAGATATTCTAACACTTAAAAGCTCTGTGTAGAAGCAAATAGCTTTGCAAATTACTTTATAATCTTGGTCAACTTCAACTGGTTATTCCCACAGAACACTTTAGTCTTTGTCCTTTAACAACCACCCTGCACTTTAAAAATCCTCAGACAAAACTTGAAGGGCAGTTGAGCAGAAAAACTAATAGAAGCAGTGAAATGTTCTCAGGCAAAGCCTAGAACAGACTTTCGTAAGTCCTCTCTTGCCCTCTTCATGCCTCCATTGCCTCTTGACCTCAGCACATATAAAAACACTCATTTGGAGCTCTGGTACCTACAATACTTTAATGCTGGGGGTTAAAGGAATCAGGCACTGATCTCATTTTGAGACAAGGCAGGTTGAATTACTTAGAAAAATGCTTCTTATAAGTAGAGTTTTAAAACCTGTTGCTTTTGTGTGTGTGTGTATTAGTCTATTAGAAACTCATCATGAAAGGAAATTGTAATGGACAATAAATCATAGTAGAGGCCTATGTAAGTAAACTTGTAAATTATTTGTACTTGTTTATTCTAAAGGTAAAAACATAACTAAAAATTTTATGAATTATTCTCAAGATAAAATATTACTATGGATTTTGATGATTTAAAAATTCTTTAAAATGAAGATGAGAGAACAATGAGATAAAGAAGCATGACTTTATAGTTCTTACAAAATAATTATGATATCTGTAATATACTTTTAAAATAGTATGCCATAAACAGTATGAAATAACAGCTAAACCATACTCTAAGGGCAAGAAGTTGTCTAATTAATAAACCTTATGCCACTGGTGTTCACTGAGAATTTATTCCAAAAGCAAACCACTGTTCACAGATAGCTACTAACAGGACTTTAGTAGCTATCTTTTATCAAGACTAGAAGCTTTGCTGAATTTTTGAAATTTAAAAGAGAAATGGAATTTCACTGGTGATATCTGTGGCTTGTTCATTAGAATAAAGGATATTGTAAATGGCATTGGTGAAATCAGTGTATTCTGTATAAATGTATTCACTGGATATTGTAGACCCTTTTCCATTCTTGCTTAGGAAAGACATAAAATTTCATGGATCCTTGCCTATCCCCACAGAGGATATGAAGGATATGAAGGCAATGTGGCTTTCTCCAGAAATTTTTTTTGTGAGCTGTTGGGTAAGAAGACTCTTAATTTTCTGACATGATAGAAGGTTAGCTAAATTCTGTTGCTAGAATAATATTATATTTGCCATAAATTGTTTATGCAAAAGTTTTTCAGAGTTTAGGAGAATACAAGGATGTTGAATTTGTAGGAATGACTATATGTCTGTTTTATGATTTCTTTTTCATATATATCTAGGCATCTGCTATCCTTGTAATCCTAGTAGTAAATTATAGGGAATAGTTAAACTTTACCTATTTTGAATGCTTTGTGGCTTTCACAATATGCTAAAAATAATCTAATAAGTTTGTATAATCAAAATATGCATTTTTATTTTACATTACTATTGCACTGTATTTCCCAAGTGATTTACATTTACCCCAGAAGTCAAAACAGGAAAATAAAACAATATAATCTAGAAATTTTTGTATCTAGGATATACAAAGTATTAATTTTCATTCTTTCATTTATGTTTTGGGTAAAATAGAACTATCCTACGACTATGGTTTATAAGTCTCCACTGTGCCCCAAGCAGACATAACAGAGCTTTTTCCTCAGTTTCAGTGATTTTTGTTTTACTTTTTGTTTCTTTGGTGTGGTCTTTGAGCACAGCTATGTTAATGGATTCAACTAGTTGGAGGTCAGGAGTCTTGTAATTTGTGTCCTCCTTAAGGCAAAGGAGAAAGTCTGGCTTTATTATAACAAAAAGGTAGGGTTATCTAATAAACAACATTGTGCTTGGGAAGCTGTAATTACGGTTATGGAATTATTCAATTTAGGTCCCTACATCTATGTTTCCTGTATCAAATAATCAAAATATGCATTTTTATTTTACATTACTATTGCACTGTATTTCCCAAGTGATTCACATTCACAAATTAGCTTCAGTGTGTGAGAGTTTGATGTGAAATGAGGGTAGTGATGGGCTTCCCTCACTTCCATGGGAAGCTATTCCAAAGGTTAAAAAAATAATATACAGTTATATTATCAGCATTTTCCCGATTGATTCTTCACCTAGATTTTAATTTGCACAATTTCATTCACTGCTAAAGTAGATAAAATGATTTGAGGATTATAAACCACCACTAAAACTAAAAATGAGTAATTTAAAAAATGAAAACACCAATTTTATTGTGAACCAATCTCTCAACATGGTAAATAGTTTGTATATACTCAGTGACCACTACCTCTGGAGTCCAAGCTAGGGTTTAAATTACCAGCACTTTCTAGTAAACAAAACAAAAGCAGAAAAAGAAATACAAAAGGAAAAATACCAAAATCTCAATAGAAACTGGCAAAAGTTATGAATAAACAATTTACAGGAAAATAAATACAAACAACCCTTTAACATGAAAAATGCTCACTCTCACCATAATAAGAGAAATGTAAATTAAACTGCACTAATCTATCATTTCTCACATATCAGATTGATAAAAATAATAATTTTATTCTGTCAGTGTGGTCATAGAGAAGCAGGTATTTTCTTTGTTGGGAAGATGAAATATCATAACACTATGAGAAATTTAGTAATTGCATATATATGTATATATATATATGTATATACACACACATATATATGCAATATATATATATATATATATGAAAATGCAAAATACAGAATGGTTCTTAGTATGTTAATCTTGTGTAAGAAAGTAGAATATATATGAATACACATCTACTTTTATTTGCTTCTATCTTCATAAAGAAGTAAGAGTTAAATAAACTAAAAAGTAATAAAAATAATTATGTATGAAAACAGTAAGAAAGAGAAGGAAATAGAGATAGAAGAGAACTATGACTATGCCTTGTTACCACATAGTTTTGAGTTTGAAACCATGTACATTTTTAACATTTATTTATTTATTTATTGGGGGTACTGGGGATTGAACTCAGGGGCACTTGACCACTGAGCCACACCCCCAGCCCTATTTTGTATTTTATTTAGAGACAGGGTCTCACTGAGTTGCTTAGCATCTCACTCTTACTAGGGCTGGCTTTGAACTTTTTATCCTCCTGTGTCAGCCTCCTGAGCCACAGGGATTACAGGCATGTGCCATCACTCCCAGCAGGCATGCTTTTAAACAAAGTAAAATGGGATTCCTAAAAATTTAAAACAAATTATAACAAATAAATCGGTTTGTGTATTATGTTACTATCCTAATTGCACAAAGTAGGGAATCAGTATAACTCACACTAATACAGCATTTTGTTTGCACATCCCTTATGAAGCCTAATTCAATGGGAGTCTAAAATCTAAGCAAAGCCCAGTAAAGTACATTTGCTCTAATTATTTTTAATTATGGTAATGACCTTGTTATTTTGAAACTATAATTTGAAAATTATATCAGCATATAATATAATTGGGGATCAAGATTTTTGAATTACTAAGAAAGACATAGTTATACAATCAAAGAAGTTAGTCAAAAAACTGTAATCTTTAACTTGGATCAAAAAATATTAGCATGAACTCCTGGCTTGTTTCAAACAATAATGTACTTTTAGCTCTACCCAAGGAAAAGGTATAGGAGAAATTAAAAAAAAAATCTATATGAAGCACCCAAAGTGACCAAGTTAAGATTTTCAAACAATATTCCACTCCAAAAGTAACTAGGGCTCCTTGGAAAATAACAATTCTAGGTCTTGGTTAGAAATGTACAAGCTGAGCTTGGGATAACTTATTTCAAAATGCAAGAAGGCCTTCACATGATGATTAAAAGCATCAAGTGAAAAGGATTTTAAGCCCCTTCGGGCTTAAAATGAGATAAGGTGTTGAGAATAAAAAAATCACAAAACTAAAATTGAAGCATATTAAATACATACAGACACATGAATTCATAACTTTCCTCTATTTACTGTATTACAGGGTAGCCAAATGGTCAGTGTGGAGAAGTTCTTCATTATGTAAAGAATTGAGATAATTAATGCAGAAGGAAAGGTAAGAGTGATAAGTTATTTTTGGAGTGAAAAACTAGAGGCAGACCTTGGTCATCAGTGAATGACAAATCCATCATGTAAAAAATTAATAAGGGGCTTAGTAATAGCTAAAACTTCTGAGCCTGTTGTACAACTTAAACTTAAATCTAATCAAGTCTCTAAACCCCACTGCTACACAAACTTTTCTTTATTATTCCCCCACTAAAGTGCCATTTGGTATAATTTCTCCTAAATTTCCTACCCACAAAATTTTAATACTCTGTAAATACTACCTATTACTTTTGTACAGTGGCCTTTTGACTTTTCCCCTTGTGGAAAGATTTCAACTCCATTGAGAATGGAGGAGCTATCATCTAAAAGCAATGAATAGTCATATGGAACTTTCATGGATTCATAATTCAAGCAAATCAAGTATGACCAGACATCTCTGTGACAATTAAGGACATTTGTATTTGGACTATTAGATGATATTAAAAAAATTATTGTCATTTATATGAGGTGTGATAGTGACATGATAGAGTAGAGGGAAATATCCTGATAAATACAGATGCATGCTGGAGATTTTTATAGGTAGAACATATGATATCAGAAAATTTCTTCAATAAACTCTAAGGAGGATGGATGAAGATAAAATTAAATTGGAAAAACATTGATAATGCTGTGAAACTAAGTGTTGGATAAATGAGGATTCGCAAAAATTTCCCACTCTTTTGTGTATGTGTGACAATTTCCATTATAAAATGCTCTAAAGTGTGTAACAATTATCTTATACTTTGGTATATCATCCTATTATGGTTTACATGTGAGACGGCTTCCAAAATTTCATGCATGAGAAATGCAAGAAAGTTTAGAGATGAAATGACTGGATTATAATAGGATTAACCTAATCAGTGCATTATTCCCCTGACTAACTATAGGCAGGTAGAATGTGGCTGGAGGAGGCAGATGGCAGATCCCTGGGGGTATGCCTTTGGGGTATATATTTTGTCCTGCTGAGGATCTCTGTTTCTTTCCCGTTTGCATATTCTCTCTCTCTCTCTCTCTCTCTCTCTCTCTCTCTCTCTCTCTCTCTCTCTCCCCCTCCCTCCCTCCCTCCCTCTCTTCTTGCTCTCTTTCACTGTCTCTAGTTCTCTTTGCTTCCTGCAGCCATGTCTTGAGCTGCTTTTTTCCACCACATTCTTCCACCATAATATTTTGGCTCACCTTCAGTCCCAAAGAATGAAGTCGGCCATCTTAGACCTCTGAAACCCTGAGCCCCCAAAATAAACATTTCTTCCTCTGATTGTTCTTGTCAGGTTTTTTGGTCACAGTAGCAAAAAAGCTGATTAAAATAAATCTCATAACAATGATTCATTTAAGCTATAGGAGAATTCCATTAATATGAAAATTTTGGACTACTTGCATTAAAAGAAAAAAAATATCCATGTGGAAGAGAAATAAAATATAAAAAATTTACTTCTCTTTGCAATTATATTCATGGGACTGACTAATATTGATAAAATTTCATGGACCAAAGCTACATTTGTTTTTTCATTCATGGTCATATAGACAAACTCTAGATTGACCATTTTTGGATTTCTAAATAAATATATTATAAATAGACTGGAGGAATTTTCCTCAGTCTCATTCTACTTTTTCTTTTGAATGTACTTTCATTGGGGAAAGGTAATCAAAGTAAAAAACCGGGAATTATGATATGTCCCAAGTTTGCTTAAGAAATGCCATGACCTCAAGTCAGAATAACTAGCCAAATAATATTCTTTCTACCTTCATTCTTGATAAACTGGTTGATGGTTAAAACATTCCACCCATTTCAAGCATACAGTTCATATACTGGATGCCAAAAAAAAAGAAAAAAAATTTTAGTATTCTAATAATATGATTAAATAATGGTGCTGCTAATATGTGATGTAATCCTAAACTGTGGATTCAATAAAAATTATCAGGAGAACTAATGTTTGGCATCCTGCAATTTCTCAATAGAATTAATATTTGGCATCAGTGAATATAGTTAAATATGTAGTTTTTGTTCCAAAGTTAAAAAAAGAATGTTACTTATTTATTTTATTTTTTTTTACATTCAGTTCCACTTAGATTTTGCATTTTTTTTTCTTTTTGGAGAACGAGAAATATCATTAAAAGAAATGACTCCCCCACCTTGGGCTGGGGTTGTGGCTCAGCAGTAGAGTGCTCACCTAGCACATGCAAGGCTCCTAGCACATGCAGCACCACATAAAAATAAATAAATAAAATAAAGGTATTGTGTCCAACTACAACTAAAAAATAAATATTTTTTAAAAGAAATGACCCCTATTAGTTGTTTATTATTATTGATGTGATACTGTCATTTTACAAAAATTTTGAGCTATGCCTCATATACTTCCTAGTGAAGTCAAAAAATATTACTTACTGATTTTTAAAATATCTTTATTTTATTTATTTATTTATTTTTATGTGGTGCTGAGGATTAAACTCAGGGTCTTATGTGAGTAAGGCAAGTGCTCTACCACCTTAGCCATGACCCCAGCCCTACTTACTGAATTTTCTAAGCTGAAACTGAAGTAGACATCTCACATGGATGGGGGATATTTCAAGATATAATACTAAACAAATATTAATTTCCAAACCTACAAATCATTAACAGAAGTAGCAAATAAAAACAACCAATTTTTGAATTTGTTAAGAATTCTATATATTTTATGGTTGAGTTTTCTATCTCATATTTGTAGTTCAGTTAAATTCTATATTGTAAGACATAGTTGTGAATCGCTATTAGAAGAGCTTTAATCAAAATTACTTCATATTAGTTTGTGAAATATTACCATTTCTATTGTTTCCCCTTATTTTAATAACTAAGTTTTGTCAAAGATATACTATCCAGGAAGATGAAAAAGTCTTTTTCTCCTAGTAAAATCACATTGCAAATTAAATAATATTCTTTTAAGAAATGCTATTTATAGTAATTCGCTTTGAGTTTTTAATAAAAAATTATCAAAATACTTAATCCAGATTCACTCTTAACATAATTTTTCAACTAAACCACAAGTATCTAAATTGTGAAGTTGATTTATAACTAATAGGAAAAACAGGTGTTTTATTAGAAAGGTAAAAATAAAATTGTGGATAAAGAATTCTACATATTATAATTATATTTGGCCTATTTCACTGATTAAAATTTGACTTCTTGATGGGCTGATATGTCTGCAGAGTAAGTGAGTATGAAGAAGGAGTTAGTTGTCTTGCATGTGTGTGTGATACACAGATTTCTTTCACAACCAAACTATATAGGTTTCAGAACTAGTTAAGGAATTTTCATGTGAGTCCTTCTTAATAAGTTTGAAAACAGTTATTCAATATTGAAGTTAGAACCTTAGAAGTTGTCAATTCTTACTCACTATGGGACACATGATTCTTCCTATAATTCAATCCAGAATTATGTCACCTCATATAAGTTCAAGAATGTGGTGGCAAATGCCAAATAGAAAACGAGTTTGTATAAATATTTATGACCCATCCTGTCTCAAGATTTTGAGCCAAAAAGAATATATATTAATCATTTATCAAATATATGATATACAAATATTCTCTCACATTCTGTAGGTTTCCTTCTTACTCTGTTGATAGTGACTTTTGATGCATGAATGTGTCTATTTTTGTTTTTGCTGCCTGAGCAGTGTGTATTACACACACTTTAGTGTCATATCCAAGAAATCACTGCCAAATTTAATTCCATACAGCTTTCATTTTTTGTTTTCTTCTACAGTTTTCATAGTTTTAAGTCTAACACTCAGGTCTTGACCTCCAAGATACATAGAAAATTCCTAAAACTCAACAACGACATGAGCAAAATCAACTCAAAAATAGGCTAAGGACTTATTTCTCCAAAGAAGAGGTACAAATGGCTAATAGACACATGAATAGATAAATGCTCAACACCAATAATTATTAGGGAAATGCAAATCAAAGCTGCAATGAAATACTAGGTTATACCTGTTAGGATGGCTACTGTTTTAAAAAAAAATAGAAAATAAGACATTGCTAAGAATATGTAGAAACTGAAATTATTGTGGTTTATGTGAGTGGTGTTGGTGGGAATGCAAAATGGTACAGTTGTCATGGAAAATAGTATGGTGGTTCCTCAAAAAATTAAAAAATAGAATTACCATAAGATACACAATTTCACTTATGGGTATATACCCAGAAGAATTGAAAGAAGGATCTGGAAGAAATACATGTACACCCTGTTCATAACAGTGTTATTTACAGCAGCTAAACTATGGAAGCAATTCTAGTGTCCATTGATGAATGAAAGAATAAGCAAAATGTATATGTAGATACACATATAATGGGATATTATTCATCCTCAAGAAGAAAGAAATCTCTGAAACATATGACATCATGGGTGAACCTTGGAGACATTATGTCAATTAACATAAACTAATTATGAAAAAATAAGTAGTATATGATTCAACTCATATGAGGTACACAGAGTAGTCACAATCACTGAGATTAAAAAGTAGAATGATGTAAATCAAAGGCATTCCTGTATATCAGCGACAAATCCTCTGAAATGGAAATGAGGACAACCACTCCATTCACAATATCTTCAAAAAAAATAAAATACTTGGGAATCAACCTAACAAAAGAGGTGAAAGACTTATACAATGAAAACTACAGAACCCTAAAGAGAGAAATAGAAGAAGATCTTAGAAGATGGAAAAATATACCCTGTTCATGGATAGGCAGAACTAACATCATCAAAATGGCGATATTACCAAAAGTTCTCTACAGGTTTAATGCAATGCCAATCAAAATCCCAACGGCATTTCTTGTAGAAATAGAGAAAGCAATCATGAAATTCATATGGAAAAACAAAAGACCCAGAATAGCAAAAACAATGCTAAGCAGGAAGGGTGAATCAGGCGGTATAGCGATACCAGACTTCAAACTATACTACAGAGCAATAGTAACAAAAACAGCATGGTACTGGTACCAAAACAGGCGGGTGGACCAATGGTACAGAATAGAGGACACAGAAACCAATCCACAAAACTACAACTACCTTATATTTGATAAAGGGGCTAAAAGCATGCAATGGAGGAAGGATAGCATCTTCAACAAATGGTGCTGGGAAAACTGGAAATCCATATGCAACAAAATGAAACTGAATCCCTTTCTCTCGCCATGCACAAAAGTTAATTCAAAATGGATCAAGGAGCTTGATATCAAATCAGAGACACGCCGTCTGATAGAAGAAAAAGTTGGCTACGATCTACATACTGTGGGGTCGGGCTCCAAATTCCTCAATAGGACACCCATAGCACAAAAGTTAATAACTAGAATCAACAAATGGGACTTACTCAAACTAAAAAGTTTTTTCTCAGCAAAAGAAACAATAAGAGAGGTAAATAGAGAGCCTACATCCTGGGAACAAATCTTTACTCCTCACACTTCAGATAGAGCCCTAATATCCAGAGTATACAAAGAACTCAAAAAATTAGACAATAAGAGAACAAACAACCCAATCAACAAATGGGCCAAGGACCTGAACAGACACTTCTCAGAGGAGGACATACAATCAATCAACAAGTACATGAAAAAATGCTCACCATCTCTAGCAGTCAGAGAAATGCAAATCAAAACCACCCTAAGATACCATCTCACTCCAGTTAGATTGGCAGCCATTATGAAGTCAAACAACAACAAGTGCTGGCGAGAATGTGGGGAAAAGGGTACACTTGTACATTGCTGGTGGGACTGCAAATTGGTGCAGCCAATTTGGAAAGCAGTATGGAGATTTCTTGGAAAGCTGGGAATGGAGCCACCATTTGACCCAGCTATTCCCCTTCTCGGTCTATTCCCTAAAGACCTAAAAAGAGCATGCTACAGGGACACTGCTACATCTATGTTCATAGCAGCACAATTCACAATAGCTAGACTGTGGAACCAACCTAGATGCCCTTCAATGGATGAATGGATAAAAAAAATGTGGCATTTATACACAATGGAGTATTACTCTGCATTAAAAAATGACAAAATCATAGAATTTACAGGGAAATGGATGGCATTAGAGCAGATTATGCTAAGTGAAGCTAGCCAATCCCTAAAAAACAAATGCCAAATGTCTTCTTTGATATAAGGAGAGTAACTAAGAACAGAGTAGGGTCGAAGAGCAGGAGAAGAAGATTAACATTAAACAGGGATGAGAGGTGGGAGGGAAAGGGAGAGAGAAGGGAAAATGCATGGAAATGGAAGGAGACCCTCAGAGTTATACAAAAGTACATACAAGAGGAAGTGAGGGGAAGGGGAAAAATAATATAAGGGGGACAAACGAATGTCAGTAGAGGGAGCAGAGAGAGAAGAGGGGAGGGGAGGGGAGGGGAGGGGAGGGGGGATAGTAGAGGATAGGAAAGGCAGCAGAATACAACAGACACTAGTATGGCAATATGTAAATCAATGGATGTGTAACTGATGTGATTCTGCAATCTGTATATGGGGTAAAAATGGGAGCTCATAACCCACTTGAATCAAATTGTGAAATATGGTATATCAAGAACTATGTAATGTTTTGAACAGCCAACAATAAAAAATTAAAAAAAAAAAAAAAAAGTAGAATGATGGTAACGAGTAACTAAGTAGAGAGAGGAATGGGTGATATTGTTTAATGCTTATGAAATTTTGGTTTCACAAGATGAAAATATTATGGAGATACTTGTGGTGGTGGTTGTGCAAAATGCTGAATGTGTGTAATACATTGAACAGCACACTTAAAATTATTAAGATGATAAATTTTATGTGCATTTTACCACAATGAAAAAAGCAGATTCAAGTAGAGGAAAGCATATAATTGTATCAAGCAGAGCAGAAGCTAAATATTAGAAGATTGACCAAAGAGAAAAATTCTTTCACTTGATCTTTCTTGGAACAGAGGCTTTGGACAATGAAGAGGGTGAGAATACAGAGAAGGAAGTCATTTGAGCTGAGAATATAAAAGCATTGAATTGGACAGAGGTACTGAGGTAAATGTGCCTGATGTGGCTAGGGAGCAGTCAACAGTTCTGGCTGTCTAGAATATAAGATTAATGAAGAGATAATGTTAGAAAGGTTATAGAAAGACTATCAGAGAACCCAAGTGGTTTTGTTGTTGTTGTTGTTCTTTTGTTTTATTTTATTTTTTTAATTTTCACTAAGAAATAGAAGTTTGAGCAGGAAATGGGTATCTAAATCTGCAGTTTAAGAATGAACTTTAGGAATTCATGAGACATGAAGATTGGAGAGGTAATGGGTAAGGACAGTCACCCTCACCTCTGGCCTCATCTTTGCACACCTACAAAATGGCATTGTCTACTTCTTGGGTCACAGTAGCATAAGTTGGTGAATTTTAGAGCACTTTTTGAAATATGAAGCACAATATAGACACAGGACAACCACAAGATGATTTATCCATTTCACATTTATATTCAGAATTATGTACAATTGAATATATTTTTGTGTTTACTTTTCAGTTATATCTATACCAGTTGAACTAAGTTATCTTTCTCTTCATGAATGATGTCTATCTATATCATGCCTTGTAATACACATTATATTAGATAAGAGAAGTAGGGTAACATAGAATCTAAACTAAATACACCATGAATACTTTGCCCTTGGGAAGCTTCCAATTAAACTGGAATTTGAGCATACTTACAGGAAGCATGTTAAGGTGGATGCAGCGCAGAACTACCAGAAGAGGATGCATGTGCTAAGGGAACTGCAGAGTAGAAAATAGTCAGGTGGCTGTGAGTGTTAAATGAAAGCATTTAGGCAATGAATTATGTTCAGTTCAAAATGTAAAAGAGAGTGTGAGGCATGGAATCCTAGAGAGAGCTAAAGAAGGTGCTCCAGGCATTTGTTACAGTCTATTTATTCAGGTAATAGCCATGCTAATGAAGATGCTGTTACCCATGATCACTGCTGTCTGCAGCAGTTCTTGAACAGGGGTGCAGAGAAACCACTGGAGGAGTTCAAACCTTTCACCAGGAGGTTCTAACTCAAGAGGTCTAAGACATATGCTCAAGCATGTGTATTCTTTTAACCTTTCCAGGTGATTTTGATGTTTTCTGGCCACTGGTTAGATACCACTATAGCAGTGATTACCAAAGTTATTTGCACATTAAAATTACCTGGGAATTTAGACATTTCAAAAACCAGTATAATACCACATACTAACTAAATCACTATATTTGAGGGAAAAGGGGAAGGACAGAGCAGTCAATATTTTTGAAGTTCTCCTAGTGATTTCAATGCACAAACAAGTACATTTAGGAACTGTTACAATTTCCCTGTTCTCTCAAACAGGCCCCACAAGACAAAGAAGCTCTTCAATGGGTGAAGAACTAAAAATGGGCTTTAAAAACTACACATGCATAGGAAGGGCAGCAGAAGACAACAGACACTAGTATGGCAGTATGTAAAAACATGGATGTGTAACCGATGTGATTCTGCAATCTGTATACGGGGTAAAAATGGGAGTTCATAACCCACTTGAATCAAATGTATGAAATATGATATGTCAAGAGCTTTGTAATGTTTTGAACAACTAATGATAATAATAAAAAACTATACATGCTTATTTGATAAACAAAAGAGCTTGTGTTTTTAAAGGTGTAAACATGCCTCTGTCCTTATTTCCTTACTTCCATATCACTATCTTGGTTCCTCCAAAAGCTAAAAAAGTACTTCTTACATTTTCTTCCCTTCTCTCACATAGTAGTGCTACAGAAATTACTTAGAGGCCCATCTCTCACAAGAGAGATGTTATCCTTCCTCTCTTTATTTTAGGAGAATAATCAGGAATAGACAAGATACAGAAAAAAAAAGGAATTATGGAGTTTTTGGCATCAAAGCCTTAGATGATTCTTAGTGGATATGAAAACGATGTATTATTTAATAAAGGCAAGTTCTCTAACAACTTGCATAAACACCTGACCAGATATGGAGCTGCATGACTCTAGCTACTTTCAGATAAATTAATCACTAAATCTATACTACAAAATTGATGAATTAATATCTTATTATATCTTGAGAAATGGAAAGTTTTCCAGGGTTTGCTTCTTCCAGAAAAGTAACCAGAACAAAACTGCATCTCTCTCTCTCTCTCTCTCTCTCTCTCTCTCTCTCTCTCTCTCTCTCTCTCTCTCTCTTATGTGTGTGTGTGGAAGACTAGTTCCTTTGTACTTTTGGTTTCCTCTAGTGATGAGTTAGCACTAAATTCAGCATCAGGATCACTCAGAATCTAATTTAATCTCTGTTCAGAGGATCTGGGAAGATGCATGAGATTGACTTCTTGAATCTGTTTTGACCCTTTGTTTTGTAATCCTGAGAGCCTAATGTTAGTCAAGGAAATAACCAAGGAAGGAAGGACTATCTTATCCTATACCTCTAGTTCCTAGGCTATCATAAGCTCCTCCATCATCTTGCGGGATGTGAACATTCTTGGGCTCTGGAGACAATTCAACAAGATGGTCTTTACCCTTAGCCTTAAGGCTACCCTCTAGAGTTGTTGCCTCCTATTTAAATGTTTCCAGGACAAGTTTGGGAACCTTAGTTAAAGCCAGGTACCACTGAGGAAAGAAATTTTTCCATTGCGAAGTGACAGGCAGGAAGACGGCTTTCAGTTAAGTCAGAGGTTCTTCATCTACTACTAATGCCCTTTGCTTGGTGGTTAGAGAACTATATAATATGAGACTCTTGGATTATCAGAAAAAAGAAACCTAGCAATAAGTGGGTAGAACAGTAGAATCTGTCATACCAGACAATACCAAAGACTGACTCAGCTCTGAGGGATTAGGATAGTAGTTTGGAATTTGAACAATAAGGCATATATTCTTACAACATAAGGTAAACCCTTTATGTGAAGTTCTGCAGGACTTAGAAGGCAACAGAAGAAAGACATGGAGTCAGCATGGCCTCAAATGAGAAAAGCAGTACTTTTAGTTCAATGCACATAAAAAGGTTGTTTGTTTTTACTTCTTAAAAGAAAATGTGGATCCCTGGGACTCAGAGACCAAAAATGCAAACTTTACTTTTTGAGGAAGCAAATTCAGGCTCACTTTGAGAGTCCTGCAAGAGCTGGCTTGCTCCACTGAGTTTATTTAGAGGCTTAATGGAATTCATTTATAAATTTTGCTTAATTGAGGTAGGAATAAGCTTTTGCAGTGGCCCATCCCCTTGTCAGGCTAATTAAATGCATAGCCTATGTATCAGACTACCCATTATAATATTAGCTATTATAGAAACTTTTGAGGCCAGATCTAGATGCCATCTAAGTTCATTCATTCATTCAATCCCCTACTCATTTATTCATTCAACAAATATAAGGTAAACACCTGAAGATGGCACTCCGGTTGCTATTCTGTTATTATTATCTAACTGGAACTTTCTTCTGGGAAGAGAAACTTAATTGGTTTCCTTCACTGACATCAAACAAATATGAGTCAACAGTCTCTATTATTATGACATAGAGGACAAGAAATATGCATAAAAAGCAAGTGGTCCCTGTTCACAGTGGTAACTTAGAGTTCCTTGACTACCTATGGCACAGGGAGGTTTCATTGTCAAAGCAAACGAAGAAAACTAGTATGAACTGATATTCAAGGAATGGAGCAGCCCACAAAAGCAGAGTGTTAGAGAACATTGGCTGTTGGAACAGGCAGAGAAGCAAACAGTTCCATTTACTGAGCAATCACCTGAGAGCAGGGTTCTGATGGTGCAATTAATGGCACAAGAAGCATCCCTTTAGTTTAGAAACAGTGACTTTGGGAAAAATAGGCCTAGATAGCAGGGTCATCCTGAAGAATTAGAAAACACAAGTACTTAGACATGTTCTGCCAAATATCAAGGAGAAAGAACAAATTGGGAAAATAAGTAGGCAGACACATAGGTTACTTATAAGGTTAGAAAAATCAGGCATATATCAGACTTGCTCATAATGGTATATGTGCAAAGACAACAGAATGCTGCCTGTAGTTTTAAGTTTGATGTTATATTCAAATGATCTACTTCCGGTAGCCTTTTATGTATAAATATAATACAAAGATATTGTTAATGAAATTACATGCTATATAATTTTGTATGGGAAATAGTTGGAAGTTTAAGAAACTATACTCAAACTACTGAAAATATAAATTTAATAAATATACATACAAACATTGTGTTCCACAGATACCACATCTATGCATTCTCCTTAAAGTTCTTTCCAATTCTCTGACACACTTTGCTAGGATAGGGCCTAAGGTCCAACTTTTCTCCCTCTCTGCATAGATGGAGGTTCCTGCTTCTCTCTTTAAATGTCTTTCATTATAGGTTGTCAGATTCAACAGAAAAAAACAAACAAACAGAAAACCTAGAGGACATATGATTATATTTAATTTCAAATAAATAACAAATGACATTTTAATATATAATATGTTACATTTGAAACATTTGTTCTAAATAAATACTCATTGTTTATCTGAAATCAAAATTTAACTGAATGTCCTGTATTTTATATGGTCATCCTATTTCAAGCATCTCCAGGCCCCCGTGTCTGTCTCTTTCTCTTCCACCCCAGATGTCTCTACAGGATACTTCGAAAAACTGGCCTAAGCTCTAGGATTTGAAGTTTATCAGGGAGGAAATTGTTTGCAAGCAAATTCTGCCTTCACCCTGTCTTGAAATAGTAAACACAGATCCTGTTTCATGATTAATAAGTAAAAGAAAGTGAAAAACCCAGGTGAAAACTTAAACTACTTGATCAAAAGAGATGCCCTGTCATAATCTTGACATTTTATCATGGAAAATTTCTGTGTAAGAAACATAATATTGGGGGCAGAAAAATTACTCCAATTTTTGTCCTTCGATGCACAGCAAAGTTTTTGTTTTAAATAACTAGTGATGGTGGCACATAAATTAAATAAAGTATATATGTTTTTCCAATCATTAACTAAACTATTCACAGTCTCTCTTTGGTGCTGATTTGATCCATGTTTCTCACTTCTTAGCACAAGCTCTCAGTGAGAAATAAACCAGATGCTCTTTTAAAAACATATTGCTATAGATCTGCAATTTAAAAATGCAATAGACCATATTTTTGGAATAGTACTGGAAGGAAAGTATTTTTTAAGGAGGCAAATAGGTGAAAGAATCTCAGATCCAGTTTCACTAATGACTTAGAGAATGAGACCTTAGAGGGATTCTTCAGCCAGTGATCAGAATGTCACAACCAAAACAGTTTTGCAAGCCCCTATTCTTGGGCTGGTAAATGCAGATGCTGTTCTTGAGGGATTCTGGATATAAATCTGTCACTATTGCATTACATACAATCCAAAGCACACATCCCCTACCAGTAGGTAAGTAATGTATCTTCCACTTACAGACACAAAGCACTTATTACCGTCTTCCTGCTTGGTTATCCTACCAAGATTCTCCCCTGTGGTCTGATTGTCTTTGAATCAGCAAGTGTCTTCAGGTGTATGTATCTGTTAAACTTTTCTTTATCCTGAAGCCTGTTCTTTCCCCAGGCTTTTTCATTGCAATGAGACCACTCTCTACCAAGTTGTTTAAATCACAAAACCTGACAGTCATCCTTGATTCTTCTCTTTGCCTCACCCTTCATACCCAGCCCTTGAACAAGTTCTATCAATTCTGTCTCCAGAATATATATTTGAACTTCTTAACTGTCATATTTCACACCTGACCTATAAAAATGACATTCTGCATGGTCTCTCTGCTTCTGTTCTTGCTCCTCTATTATCCATTTTCCATACAGCAGCCACAATGAAGCTTTATAAATTTAAATCAAATGCTACTTTCTTGCAGAAAAACTTTCCAGGGTTTCCCTTGTTTTTAGAATAAGATCCAAACTCCCATCATCTTCATAGCATCTGAGTTCTGAGTGCCTTTCCAAGTTAATTCATGCCCTATTCTCTGACACATTCTTCCAGTTATATGAGTCTCCTTTCTTAACTTCAAATACAGCAAGCCCTTTCCACACAGGAACTTTGCACTCACCATTTTCTGTGCATAAAATGTGTTTCTCCAGATTTTGCAGTGGTTCCTTTCTCTGATTATTAGCTCAAAAATCACCTCTTCTAAGAGGCATTTCTAACCAGCTGCCTTAAATTTCACTCCCACCTCACTGCCTCTTATTATACACTAGCCCATCACTCCATTTCCCTCACAGCCCTCCACAACCATCTATAATATATGTGTTTATTGCTTTGTTTTATTCATTATTATATTCTCAAATATTAACATAGTATATATCACAAAATGCATGCCTGATAAATATTTGTTAAATATTTGTTAAATGTATAAACTGTTTAAAGCCTATTGTGCAAACAGGCACCCATTAGAATGACATAGAATTTCTGACTACCACAATGATGATAAAGATATTAATAAGACTAGCTGGAATCTGATTCTCATAAATGTGAAATTATTGAACAAGAGATTTCCCTGATAACTCCAAAATTCATAGTTATTTTTTTCTGTGGTACCACAGCTAAGCAACATTTTTGTTTTCTATCAGGAGAAAAGACTGGCAACTGTCAACATTTGTTGTCAGCAGGGTTGGATACAGAATATCTCCAAAGACCTTACCTATGACTGGAGCTGTATTTCTCATTTGGGGCTTATCAGCCATTGAATTGTATTTCATAAGCTTTCTGATTCCTAGAGGCATTTGTAGAAGGCTATAAATTTAAAGTTATGCAGTTCTGTAGATTTATGTGTAATAAGATTCTAATTGGAATATTGACTTTTAAATCTCAGTAACTATTTATTTTAGATGCAATGAAGCATTATCATAAAGAACTGAAACTTAGATAACAATGTCTAAATCAATTACAAAGCACATCTTATGATTTGAGATAATTTTACTGCATTTACCATTTATCAGCCCACAAAATACAACAGTTCACAAAGCTGTACCTAGAGAATAGATTACAGTCTACATGTAATTTTGGCTTCAGTTATACACTTAGATTATTTTGTAGAGTTCTACATATTTAATAAGTACTTTGATAAATAATATATGTATACAATATATGCATACAATATTCTAAGGAGTTTTTCTTATTCATTTATCCAGATCTTTATCAAATACTTATTGAGACATTATTAGGTCCCAGACTCGAAAGTAATAGGAAGGACCTAATGGTACATAAGGTAGATAGTATTTGCTTCATCCTGGAACTTCTAGTCTCAGAGGGGACATTCTTCATTACCTTATGCAATTTCTTTTTCATCCACTAAATGGTGTGTATTATGTAGTATAGGTAAAAGTTATGGGCTCCTGGAAGAAATTCCTAGTAAGCTAAAATAAAGGAGTTTATAGAACTTCTTGAAGTAGAGTGTGAGATAAATGGTTCCAGAAGAAGGGAAGAGCCCAGAGGCAAAAGAGACCATAATTAGAGGATCAGAAGGAATACTCAAAAGCATAGCATATGAAACAAGAAACTGCAAGAATATATTCAAAGGGTTGGGCTGAAGCATGATCTTTTGAGTCTAGTTAAAGAATATGGACTTCAAAGACAATGTGATTCAAGTAGGAATACTGTGACCAAGTTGATGCTTGAGAAGGTCTTCTTTGGATACATTGTGGCAAACTGAAGGGAGGGAGACAAGACACTAGGTGAGGAAGTTGCCAAAAATAAAACCACTTTTAGTCAAAAATATAATGGGGTAAATTAAAATTAAATATAAATGCAATGACAACTCCAGACAGATGGTAAGGTTCACAGAGCCAAACTTGGATTAAAATGCATAAAAAAATATAAAATGTGATCTAATCAAATGCAAGATGTATGCTAAATTCATGTTCCACTGAAATTTAAGATGCTTAAATAAGGAAATAGAAAAGTAGAGCAAGTGAAACCACATTAGCACAATTCCTCAGTGCCCAACCCATTCAGCCATATGAAGCACATTTTCCTCTAATATGAAAACCAACCGGTCACTGCTGTTTATCCCACATAACAGGATGGCCATGGCAAAGTCTGTGGCATTTTTCAACTAGTGCCAGTGCAGAATTATCTCATTCCACTTGACACAGAAAACTCATTATAATCCTATTGTTCTATTGATTCCAGGGTAAAATTATTTGGTGCCACAAAATTATTTAAAGATGTTCAATTATGACATGCTTTTTTCTGCCTCAACAATATCTCTACCCATGTATACCTTTACCTTGAATACTAATGACATAGCATTTAGTATGTCCAGGTTTAAAATGTACAAGATTTATTATTTCCTTAAAATTTTTACAATTGTGTATCTTAAAAGTGTACGAGACAACTATTTTGATTTTTCCTTTTACCAGTTCACTCAACTTTTTCTAAAGAAAAGAGAAAGACTGCAGATACACCTTCAAACTTACACAGATAGGCAGGGCCAGCTTCTAACAGTATGAGTTGAAATAAATTGTTAAGTGCATGTTCAGTTCCAGATTTTGGAGCAAAAATAACTTTGAACATTTTGGGGCAAGAATTACCAAATATTATAGAATTTCCTTTCCACATTTGAAATTTTAATTTCGTAGTATTTTCAGTCCTCTGGGCTGAAACGAGGACCAGATAATATTTTAGCAAAAAAGGTGTTTTGTTTTCACGCTTTCATCATGCAAAAATAACTCAACTAATTTAGCCCTAACTTTCAAAAAATATTCAGTTTCATGCAGAAATCAACTATGTAGTTCTCAGGCCAAAAGGAATATTTATCAGAAAACTCTGAAGCAAAGATTTTTTTTTATAAAAATATGCGCTTCCATAAAGTTTTATTTTCAGTCATCTTTGACATGATGTAAATGAATTACTGTATTAATGACTGCTAGTTATCTATTTTTCTTGAGCTTCTAGAATTTTGTTAGTTTTTGTACAAATTTTAATCATTTGGTTTATAAACCCCTGAGGTCAATCTTAAATGCTGCATTTTTTTAAATTATGAAAATAATATCATTTCACATTTATATGGTACTCCAAAAATGCTAATGATGGCTAAATACTATGTGAACATCATTTCTTTTAACTATATTTTAATTTTGAAAGGGTAGTATAATTTGTAGATAAAGAAAGTATCTTTAAAGGAATTAAGTAATTTTTACTGTTACTGTATGACAGAGCTAAGATTCCTCTATTCCATGCCTCTCTGACTCCATATTCCACTTGAAAGTGGCATCTTTGATTACAATTAGTCCCTGGCATAGCCCCAGTCAAAACAGTCAGACAGATATCAAAATAAGAAATATAATTGGTTGATAGGACCATGTAAAAATGCTCAATATCACTAATCATCAGAGAAATGCAAATCAAAACCACAGTAAGTTATCACCTCACACTTGTCAGGCTAGCTGTTAGAAAGAAAGAAAGAAAGAAAAAGAAGAAGAAAGAAAGAAAGAAAGAAAGAAAGAAAGAAAGAAAGAAAGAAAGAAAGAAAGAAAGAGAAAGAAAGAAAGAGAAAGAAAGAAAACAAATGATGGTGAGAATGTGGACAAATTGGAACTTTTTACACTGTTAACGGAACTACAAAGTGGCGCAGGTAGAAAACAGTGTGAAAACTCCTCAAAAAATTAAAACTTGAACTATAATATGCTTCATCTGAGTATTTAACACAAACAATTGAAATCAGGATCTCAAAGATTAGCATTCCCACATCCATTGCATCACTATTCACAATATTTGAGATATAGAAATACACATTCATCAGTGAATACAGAAAATAAATACATACAATGGGATATCATTTGACCTGAAAAGAGACAATGTGGAGGAACCTAAAGACATTATAAGTGAAATGGCCAGTCACAGGAAGACAAATACTGGATGATTCTACTCATGAGTCAAATGTGTAGAATTAGAAATAAAGTAAAATTCAATAAAATAAGAGGGAGTAAGAACAAGGATAATAAAAAGCTTGAATACTCAAACCTTCTTACATTAAAATGATCCATGGTGTTAAGTTCTGTGGTGGATTAAATCAACTGACTTTTAAAAACCAAATTACATTATTTATGGTCTATTAATATTGATAAAATATCAGCTCAATGATCATTATATGCCATGTTAATTATCAGGATACTTCAGCCAGAATCTCAGGCCATCAATGGCCATCCTAAATTTGGATCAGCACAGAAAATATGCTTTATCTAGTTTCTCTTAGGTTTTTCTCTTAACCACTATTCTGAGCACTTCTAATAGATGACTGGCATTCTTTTAGGTGCTAGAATGAGAAGCATTTAAATGAAAATTAAATGAATTTTGACTTTAAGGGACTTGTAGCCTTTCATACAAATGGGTCAAAAAATAAGGAAATTACAAAAATGAGTATTGGTACTAACAGAATTGTGCATAATGCCAATGGAAAGTAAAGGAGGGAACACATAACCTGCTATGAGCCATGGCCTATAGCACCTATATGGCAGGTCCCCCACTACATTCTGGCTTGAGCTCTTTCCCCAATTCCTCAAGCTCACTTTGCTCTTGCCACACTTGAGACAGCAGTTTCTTAAAATCTGAGATGAGGGCCTTTACATTTGCTTATCTCTGCCTGGACACTGTTTGGCCAGCAATGTGTCTGGCCATCTCCTTATCTTTCTGATACTACAGGGATGTTGTCAAAGACCTTTCATGATCTCTACTGACATAAAACCTCATTTATTTCTTTCATACCACTTTAAACAATCTGATAATATAATGTAGTAATAAATTTCATTTTTGACATTTTGATTATAACTTTGAAATTGATTAGTTATCCATCAAAGATAAGTAATGAGATTTAGATACATCAAAATTTGATGATTTGGGATCATGTCCAGGTAAAATTGGAAACTTTTGCTATTGCTGGGTCACAGCTGTGCACTTCCCCTAGAAGTCCATCCAATCCTGGATTCAGAGAAGAGAGGGAAGACAACTGAGAGATCATCGGCACCTGAATTAACTCAATAGGTGGGTTGAGTACTAGAACCTGATTTCCCAATGTTTCCCAAAGATTCTTCTGGCAGCCAGCCACTGTCTGAATATGATTATTTCTTTGACAACATCCCTGTAGTATCATTATCTAGTCACTGCTCCAACAATTCTAATGATTGATAACTCCGTACTTCAAAAGCACATATTCATTTTAGATGCATGAATTCTTGATGTTCGTCCAAAATTTAACCAAAATTTGTCTTCACATAATTTACAATTCCCTAACTCTGCACCCAAATTGAAGCCCACACCTCAACACTTGCCTACTTCCTTCATTTCACAGACTTGAAGTCAGCAGTCACCTTCCCTCCTACATCATCTATTCTTTAGGTTAAAAGTCTTCATTCACTTCCCTCTACTTTTCCTCCTCATAAGCAACAAATATTGGGTAACTACTATAAGCTGAACATTAGACTAAGCACAAAATAATATGGTTTTCATTTCCTTTGTTTTGCACTAGTATTGGTATTATTTTTCATATGCAATTTTCCTTATGGACACTGTATGAATACCATATTATCCCAGCATTACCAAAGTCGTTTTCCTATCTTCATCATGATTTTGCCATATTTGAATGCTACTTCCTTAGTCTTGACAATTTTCCTTAAATATTTTCCACTTTTGCACCTAAATATTTTTTGAAAAATAATTTTTAATGTTATTACCATAAATAAAACACCACTATTATTTTCTATAAATGGAAGAAAACTATAAAATAAAGACAATGAAAATATCATTGTAGTTCAAAATAAAAATTGTTTCCATGTATCAATAAATATATTTGGCATTTTAAGTGCTAACTTTGAAAAATAATTCCTCCATGAAAGTAATGGAACTATTTTCACTAGACACTGATTTCATAAGGAAGGGAGGTACCAATAAGGAAATAACATTTTTTAGTTTTGATATTAATTAATATTATTTATGTATATCCATAGATTGAAAGATGATAATAACAGTAACTATATTATGGTTGAAATTACTAAAAGCAATAGGAAGTTCTATGTTCAGTGGGAAGGAGGTCAAAGCATAAATCTCAGTCATCATTCCTAGTCATTGAATGCAGGCTTCACTCTTGCTTCAAGTCACAAGAACATAATGATTGATAAAATAGAAACAGGAACGAAGGATGGCAGGCTGGTTACCTGCATTAGTTTCATGCATTGGTATCTGACAACAATAATTTTGGGTATGGTCATTTGACCAGTTATAATAGCCCTTCTATAATCACAGGAAAGGGATGGAAAAGACAGGAACTCATGGAAACAAAGAAGATTCAGAAAGAGAGAGTGGCAGCAACTAACAAGGAGATGGTGAGGTTGTAACTGATTTAACAGATCTGAAAAGCTAAATCCTAAATTAACTGTGGGAGAAGCCAAGAAGCAACCTTACCTACATAGGACTAAAAAATTCTCAATAGGTTCAGGATGTAAGTAATGACAGATATTTCTTAAAGCATAGATGAAGATAGGGCTAACTATTCAAAGTGTGGTTAAAAGTTTATTTAGAAAGCGATTAGAACCCCAAAATATTCCCCTCCTTACCAACTGGAAGATGATAAGGAGGTTATTCTTTGGAAAAAATAAAACTGAGGTTCCCTGGATTCAAGGGTGCTAAGCAATTAAGGTCAGGAGTGACACATTGAAATCACAAGTGCTGAGAGTTTTATCCTGAAGGTTGAAATCTTCAGCTTTTTCCTCCACCCAAGTCCCAAAATGCTAGCAACCAGGATTATTCTGTAGAGGCAGATACTAGTAGGAATTTCTCTGAAGAAATTGGCTCTAGCACATGAGGAAAAGCCTAAATATACTGACATCTGGGTTCTCCCAGCTAAAAAGAATTTCAGGATGAAAATTCTCATATGTATAATTATGTGGGTACTCTTCACCTGAGCTCAGCACCTCTAATCAAGTGAACTTCAGTTTTACTTCTTCTAGAGAATAAATTTTCAGTCATTGTCAGTTGGTAAGCAGGTTATCTTAAAGTTCAACTATGCCAACCATCAACTCACAGACCCTAGTCTAGACAATGGGAGACAAAGTGTAAATTTTTTTCATCTGCAGAGGAACACGATAGATTAAGCCAGGATTGCTGAATCAAACTGTCCTTGGAGTTGGAGCAAACAAAGGGAATCCTCAGAAATCATGGCATATTTATCCAATAGCTTCACTCACTGAGTGGGGTGGGGTGTGGAATGGTAGTACCAGTGACTGTCACTCAATCTAGTGGCACTCTCTTCCTGTGTAGACAGACATGAGTAAACTAGAGGTACAGAGCCTAGCAATGCCACTTCAGGGGAGGGCAAGCAATGCTTAAGATTAGAAAAGGCGAACAAATGTCCTGCTATGTTACAGCTTTTCCCCTGTAAATGGAAACCAGACATATTATTCTCTACAGAGTCACCCTATTCCTCTATGGTAACAGTGATATGTCAGGTGTTTATTTGCTTATAGTCATTTAATCAGTTATAAACCTGCTTACCTAAACACAGTTCAATCTAAATGTCTTATCACCAAGATAGCTCACATCATCTTATCACCAAGGAAATATTAACAGAGTTGATAAAAAATGGCTGAAATTCATATTTCAAATATCCACAGTAAATTTCTCACTCATCTTGTTATAATATTTTTTTAAAAAAAGGAAAAGATAAAAGGAACTTGAATGAATGATTCATTCTAGGTGAACAATTTCTAACTCGTGGTGAACAAAAGTTTCTTTTCCCAGGGAAAAGAAAATAACTTGTTAAAAAAAAAAAAAAAAACTTTCTGAAATGGTATCAGAGTCAATGTCATACTTTATAGTTCCCATAGTATTTTTGGTGGGGATAACAGGTATTGAACCCAGAGGGACTTAACCACTGAGCAACATCCCCAGCCCTTTTAATTTAATTAATTATTAAAAAAAATTGAGACAGCATCTCACCACCTGGCTTAGGGCCTTGTTAAGTTGCATAGGCTGGCTTCCCTTGCAATCCTCCTGCCTCAGTCTCCCAAGCCACTGGGATTAAGGTGTGCACCACCATGCCTGGTTTACTTTACATTTTTAAAGAACAGAGAAAACATTCTCATTTCTGGTTGTCTAGAAAGTTTTTGTCAGAGGTTTTCAGATGAGGCACTGCAGTCCCATCTGTAACTTATTTCAGTTTTGTAGGATAAAATTCACCCAACATATAGATTTGGATTCATTTAAAGAATCTCACTACTTCCCTACTGTCTTCTCACATTTACCTCTTCATCATTTTTACCCTTTCTGATTTGCAAGTCATTCCCCTTGAAGAAAAAGACAAAAGCAAAATACTTCTGTAGTTTTGCTTTCTCTGTGTCATCTGTCAACTCAATTTCTTTTCTCAATAATAGAATGATACAATATCTGTGTAGAGTCTGAAAAATCCTTTTTGTTCAGCATTTAAAAAAAAAAAAGACTTAGGAAAAGAAAAAGAAAATGTAGCAGAATTTTTTTGTATCTTGAATGTATGCATCAATTTATTTGCTTGCCCACTGAGTCATTTGTGGGACAGTGAGTAGGCAGGCACTCATTTACCTGTTGTTAGACATTGTAGTGAATATGAATGATGAAGCATAAAGACTGGTATCACTCTTGGTCTCAAAAGACCTTATGATTTAATCACTAAATGTGTGTTTAGGTATGTATGTGGGAGAGGGGGACATAGAGACAATGCAGACTGGAAAAGTAAACCAATAAAGAGGATAGAGATTATTATTTGCTCCTGCTAGGTGTCAAAGGAAGGGCACTTTGTCAAGGCTAGTGATTATCATGTGGAAACTATGCAAAATAGTTAGGCAAAATTTATATATAGAGTAAATTTTTGAGCTAAATCTTGAATGATGAGTACGAGATAGCTTCTGAATAAGAGGAGGTGGGCCAGAGTAGATAAAGGAGACAAAGTATGGTTAAAAATCTACAAGCTGTTAGACTTGGTGTCCGATGAAGTTGAGAGTTGACAAGAAGGCCTACTCTTTCTTAACAACACTTTCTCTAAAAGTAATGCTTTTCAGGTAGCTAGTTCAAAGATTTTCTCAATATTATTTATTTGGTTTTCATGCATGCTTGTTGAAGTTTTTATACAGGAAGTGATTTAAAACTTTGTGCTGGACTTGTCTTCTTGTTCACAGCAAATTTATAACTACTCTGAAAACCAATGTCTGTCCTCAAAGGCTGGCACAGAGAATATCTGTCCTGAAGTGGCCTCATTTCAGGTGTTTTGTTATCTCTTTTACTAAAATATGTGTCCCACTGTTAACAGAACATAGGGCTTTATAGAAGTGAATACTGGAATTATTAAAATCCTGGATTTTAATAATTATTAAAATCCTGGATTTTAATAATTCGGAGAGCAGAGAAAAAATAAATAATGAAAAACAGAGTTTATAGCACAAACAACACAGTACTTTCAAATTATTTTTTCATAATATTTTATCTTGGTCTAAAAAGTGTCTTTTGGTTGTTCCAATTATCAGTCATAGAAAATCATGTTCTCAGACAGATGCCAGAAATGTTCTTCTCTGTTTTCCTCATAAAATTTAGATGATGTTTCCCAATTAAAATGGCACTGGGACAGCAGCCCTTCCCAACTTCCTCCTAAAACATAAAAAGACTTTTGAAACACATGCACACAGAGACACATCCATCAAAAACTAGCACAAGAGCCAACCTATTGCAGAATTTCATTGAGATTTTACTAAAACAAATCTGACAAAAATATTTTAAAACTGTAAACAATGGTTTATCCTTAGGTTTTGCTACTGAAAAGTACGGAGGGAGCTTCTTTGTACCTTCTCCATTCTGGTCTCAAAATCACATCATTACCTTCCTTCAGAAATGCTAAGTGTTCACTAAAAAATAAAAGTAAAACACCCAAGATGGCATTGTCACTCTAAGGTGGTCAGTGTTTTACTTCTCCCTAGGAATTCATCCTTCATAAATCAAAGACAGCCATTCCTAGTAACAGCTCTCCAGGAAGGAGGCAGAAACAGTGTGCAACCTTGGCGTAGCTGTGGAAACTGATGTCCAGGTCCTTTTAGCCATGAGTATAAAATGATGTCACATTAATTTTTGGCCCACAATACAAAGATCTGAGGCCTTTTTGCTTAGTTGTTGTGTATAAATATAATCTTGCTTTCAGAAATTATCCTGGAAGAATTGTCCTGGAATTGTTCTTGAACCCCCCAAAGGAAGCATAAAATATGAATTCACAAGTAAGTTCTGTTAACTCTCATCCCTAAGGGGTGTCTATGATATTCCTCTTTTCAGCTTCAACTGTGCCCAGTTGAGGTCTTTAGCCATCAAGACCAACTAGAGAATCCTCAGAGTGGTACAATCAATGTGCTAGTCACGGGATTGCCAAGGTCTATGGTCCATGTCAAAAGTTGAACAAAGATATCCATGTTCCCAAATCCTTCTGGGAATCGCTACGTTTTATATGGAGGTGAGGAAACCATTGCCCCTCTATCAATGTCTCTGCCACATTTAATTACTTGGACTCCTAAGCAACTCAGGTTGTGACCTGACTTTCACAAAAATAATTTTCTCAGCATCTGTGCTTTGCTTTGCTCTTTTTCTCATATAAACAACTTTCAACGTGCTGCACTCCTACATGAAAACATTCCTCCTGCCACATGACTCTCCCTAAATCACTCATTTTTTCAGGAGCAAGCAAATAAACAACAGTTTGACTAATTCTATATTTTTAATTGACAAAATTGTACATATTTATGATGTAAAACATGATATTTCGATGTATGTCCCTTGGCAGTGGCTAAATCAAGCTATTTATGGTATTTTTTATCTCACATGCTGGTCATTTCTTTATAGTGAGGAAACTTAAAATCTCTTTTGGCAATTTTCAAGTTTATAATATGTGGTTATTAACTATGATGAACAATATATCTCTTGAACTTTCTTCTTCTAACCTATGTTTTGTGTACTTAAATCAACATATGTCCAACCCTACACACATAGCCTCTGATATCCCCACAATTTTATTCTTTTTTCCTATGAATTTAACATGTTTACATTCCACAGGTTATGAGTAATATCATGTAGTTTTTGTCTTTCTGAACTTGGCTTATTTCACTTAACATAATGTCTACCATATTCATCATATTGTCACAAATGACAAGATTTCCTTCTTTTCAAAGATTTTATATATATATATATATATATATATATATATATATATATATATATATAGGCACTATATTTTTATGCACTCATCTGTTGATGGACACTTAGGCTGATTTTATATCCTGACTTTTGAGCATAATTCTGTAATGAAATGGAAAGTAGATCTCTTAGACACACTAATTTCCTATCTTTTGGACACATATTTAGTAGTGGGAGTCCTGGAACATATATTTTTAATTTTTTGAGGAACATCCATACTATCTTCCATAATGACTGCACTAATTTGCATTCTGACGAACAGTATATGAAGATTTCCTTTTCTCCACATTCTCATTAATATTTGTTACCTTTTGACATTCTCAAGCTATCAGATGATATCTCCTTGTGGTCTTAGATTGCATTTCCCTGATAGTGATGATGGACATTTTTACATATACTTGTTAGCTATAACAAAGTCTCATTTAAATTATAGTCTATAAACGAATCATTCTCATCTCTACTGAATCTCTTCTCCAGAAAGACCCATTTGAAACATACAACATTACATGTCCCTTCAAATAAACAATTACAAATTGCCACTGCTACTTCACTAATCACAATACTTCACATCATCAACAGTAAGTTTTTAGTTTTTCTCAAGAATATGGGTGAGAATATGACAGATTACATTATGCAAAAGGAGGACACAATTTTATCTGACAGCCCTCATATTCTTCTTAAAGTGTGATTTTTGACACTTATTAAGAGGCAGGATCTATGTTCACACTCCTTGAGTTGGGGGGGTGGCGGGGTTGGACTACACCAGAAGTAACACTGTCATTTCCAAGATAAAAGGTAATACTGTTTACATCTGTTTTTCTGGGATGCTTGGTTCTATAACCCAGCCAGTGTATTATGGAAAGCCCAAGCAGCTCATGAAGAGCTCTATGTAGAATGGAACCCAGAGCCTTGGCTTACATAGTATTTGAGTTTCCAGTACCAAATTTCCCTCAATCTACCTTACTTAATACCACAAGGACCAAGCTATACCTTCTGAGCTTTGCAAATAGAAGAACAAAAGAAGTGGTTGATGTAGCAATAGGTAACAAACTAGTTTAGTACCTGGAAATGGGATTCTGCTGTAACAAAAATCCAAAAGTACATGCCTTTGCCTTTGGGATTTGGCAGCAAGCATAAGCTTCAAGGCCTCAAAGACAATTAGTGAGACTTTGAAGAGAGTATTAACAGAAGCCTAAAAGAAATGGAAGAGGTTGCCATTGAGAGCTTAAAGAAGGTGGGGAAAATGCTATTAAGCTCTAGAAGAAAAATAACTTTTTTTTTTCCTATTGACAGAATTGCTGCTTGCATTCATCTTCAAAATAAGAAACATGTCAAATTAAATTTGAGATCTAGCTTAGTAGATTCCCAGAAAATGTGTCAAAGGTGCTACTTGAGCTCTAGCTACCTAATCTGTGGGAGAGATAAGAAGAAAGCCAAGAAAAGAACTGATCAGTTTTCAATGGAAATCTAAGGAAACATTTTCTAAGAATTTTGAGGGCTCAAAAAAAAAAGAAAAGAAACTTCCATTATTTCCTAATGGAAAACTAGCCTTAAATTAAGAAATTGCTACTGGCAAAAGATCAAACCTAGGATTGTCTGTAAAACTCTTTTCTACAATCTCAGAAAGACTCTTGCGATGCCTAAGTTGCCCCTCATCACCACATGTGACATCCCTACCTTTTGGTCTCCCATTCAAGGCATTCAGAACTTATCACATTATGTGAATAGAGAAAACCTTTCCTGAATCTATACCATGTGTACTGCTCTGAGGAGATTCTGGAGCATCTAATTTATACTTTGAATAAGCAGGTATTAGGTCATATTGAGACATTTAGATACATCTGAGTGCTACTCATGTGGTTATCTAAACCATTCTTGCCAAACCTTGCCCAAACAGTAGATTTGGGAGGGTGTTTGATTTATTTTTAGCTTAGTTGTTTATTGCAAAGCAATTAGATAAGTGAAAAAAAGTGCTGTGTTTATATTAGTGCTTTCTAATGATTTTTCTAAAATAAAAATTTCCATGGAATTATTACCAATGATAACAAAAACAGAATTTACCAATCAAGCTAACCAATGAAGCATTATTTTATTAATTGGCCAATATTAGGGAAATAGGTAAATTGTGTTAGAGACATTTGTTTGGCTATTGTGAAATTTTGAAGTATTATAACATAGTAATGTAAAAGGCATTCTAGTTATGAAATGTATGGAAAAGACCATATGTAATTAATATGTTTGACTACAAACTTGAGAAAATAAATATTACCTCTACCAAAAAATTCAAAAACAAAAACTGATTTAGAAAGGAATACTTTGTATGGATTAAAAGTGAAAAGTCATTTAAAAAATTTCCATGAATGATGGAACTATGCATGTTTTTGTTAATGTTCCTTTCATTTTCTTGTAATTTTCAGCACTTTAAAAATATACATTATTACATTCACAATAGAAACACATGATATGCCAATTTTTATAAAAACTCAATGATTTGATGCAACTTCAGCACAAAGCAAAATTATGGCTTTCTGCCTGTTAGTTGTCACTTCAGGATTTCAAGGCAAATAAAACATGGCATGTTTGTTTTACTTGAAAACATTTTAAAAATATGCCTGGATGAAAATGGTCTTTCCTTTTGTTTTATTTTCTAACCATTCTTTAGAAAAAGTTTTGAAAATTTCCTACTCAAATATGAACTCCCCAAGGGAAGGAGTATGCCTTAGTCACCTTTCCATATATTTGCCCATGTCACAAAATTGCCCATAAATTTGCCCATGTCACAAAATTGTAACTATTGTTACAGGAATATATGGCTCCTTTTTAATGGTTCCTCACCTTTCCCATAACAGCTTTTTGTGTTGTGCAGCACATGGGAGATAGACTTTTTTCTTGACCAAGTTCCTGAAGAGTTTTCTTCTATGATAATTTTGACTCTCTTTCCTCTTCAGATAACTCATCAGTCTCTATCTTCATACTTCTCTCCACTTTGAGTCCTGATTTTCCAGTATTCTCTTTTTACCTTCACAGAGAATGCTTCTATGTTGAAGATTTCCTTACTTCTCAAAATTTCATGATTGATTTCTCATTTCTATATGATGTAAAATAATTTATCATATAATACTGATGCTAATTGAAAGAAGCAAAATACGTAATTGAATATAAAGTAACTACTGTGGTAAAGAAAAAAATTGGGGATAACTGAAGGAAATACTAAAGCATAGTAATACTGGATTAAAGTAGTGATATTTTATTATTTTTTTTAACTTCACAAGATTTTTGTTCTTATGTTTTGTTTTTGAATAACAAGGGCACAATGAATATTTGGGATTTTGACCTTTAGTATCATATACCTTTCTTTCTGGGGAGGTTGCCCCAAATAAGTAAAAGGTAGGGTCTCCAGAAACAGAAGCTGAAAAAGGAGATATGTTATATTTTTTCCAAAGCTTGACATTAGTCCTCGGGCAGTATCTGTCAGACATTAGTGTTTATGGCATTGAATCTTGAGGAGTGAGGAAAGTTACTATGACTGTCAAGAGATTGTAAACAACTTTGAAAAACACAGATATGGTCATGTGGTCAGGCAATACTACTGGTAGTTGCAAAATGATCAGAGTATTTTTTAGGATATCTTTCCTGTACATACATTTTTGGGGGTTTACAAGTGAGCATCCAAAGGATATGATTCAAAAAATATATATACACAAAATATATTCTGTGTGTTTTTATTTCAGAAGAATCCCTAGATTCCCTCATATTGGCAAAGAATTCCATGACCCAGGATAGGATAAGAGTTCTTGATATAAGTTAGCATTGTAAAGGTATTCTGTTCATTATGATTTGCATCTGCTCTTTATATCTCCACCAGACTTGAGTGTTTAATGAGTAAAGATTTCAATAAACCAATAAGCTAGCCAACTAATGAGTCAAATGCATTAATTCATTTATTCCATTACTTAAAATATTTATTGTCACCTTCACCTCCTGGGCATGATTTGGCAGATAAAAGACAAGTCGGGAAGTCATCAAAGACATTCCAGGTTGAGGATAGAGACAGGTGCATGAAGTCATTGCATTGTCTTCTCCTGGAATGTTGGCACAATAGATGTCCTCAAAATCTTTTACTATAAAATATCTAAAGGTGTCAAAAAATATATACAACATCCTTTTCATAAAGGAATGACCTTGCAAGACAAGGATGAAAATCCTCTGAGAACTACAAAGATAGGTCTAGGAGGTACATGAAACTTACAGCCACAAAAAAGCAGGGGCATTCATAGTCTTGGGTACTTTCAAGTTTTAACTAAAAAGGGCACACGCAGAAGGAAGAGCAGAATTTTGCAATCAATGTAAATTTAATTTTTGTTTTACTCTGGGCTCTTCTATAGTTAATAATACTGGATTTGGGGTGGCTGCAAACTTCTACTCTAATTTGTGGGGAGATGAACACATTATTCAGTCTTTATATCTCAACTTTTGTACTATTAAAAACTTAATAGCAATACTTCTTTTACCTTTGCAGATATATAAAAATGTTAATATACATTACATTTGTCATGGCCATTAATGAACTGAAGTTTTGCATCAGACTACCTTGTAGAATTCTATGTGGTTCATCTTTATATCAGGTACCCATCCCAGATTTAGACAGAACAGCATCTTTGCATTTTATGCTTAATGAATTACCTGAGGCCCCTTTCCTAGCAAGATCTATAGGCAGAAACTTCTTAGAAAAGAATGTAGAAGGAATTCTGAGGCTTTGTCCAATGTAGACAATTAAGAGATAATTCCTAAATAAATAGAAATTAATGCAAAGAACAATTGTTTCATTTTATCCAAAGAGTAACTTAAATCCAACATATTCCTGAATTACAGCTCCTAATCTCTAATAAAATAATGGAGAGAAAAGAATTTCCATGTAATCTATAATGTATTGTGTATCTGGATGTATATTTTAATGTTATAATATGAGATGAAAACTAGCTCCAATGGGCCAGTCCCTTCTCTATATGAAAGTATATACACAAAAGATAAAATACATGACAATAAACTGGGTGGTAAGAGTAGTTAAGTTATATTTTTATTTTCTTTTTGAGGATAGATAATGGGAAATGGCATGTGTTTATACAATATATTAACTGATTTAAACTAACAATTACAAAGGGTAACTGAGTCTATATTAAATTTATAAATATAAAATATGGGTGGTTTTCAAGCACTAGATATAACTGAAAATATGTTTATAAATATAGATAGGTTACAGCTCTGAAAAGGAAATATCAAAATAAGATTAGTCTTTGAAAAATGTAAAGTAATGCATCCTGGATGAAAAATTCACAGATAATCAGGGAAATGGAGGTACTATACTTGGAAAATAGTAGTGCTGAATGAGACCTGGGAGTGATAGTTACAGAAAATTAGTATGAGATTGCATGGGATGATATAGTGGTTTATAAAAACTGTTTGGGCAGCACATGCAGAGATAACACATCACGAGTCAGACAAGTGTGTCCATTTATGAAAACCTCAGTACCAGAAGGATGTCATCGTACTGGAGTGAATTCAGAGAGCGGCTACAAAAATGATTGAGAGGCTGGAAGGGCTGATGTGAGGTAAGATTAAAAAGAACTAAATATGTATGGCCTATCCAAATGTAGTGTAGGTCGCCACAAAATGAGATGCTCATGTACTAAGGAAAGGGGGGAAAGTTTTGCAGGAAGTTTAAGTGAAGGTTATTGGAAATTCTGAGGAAAACTAAAAAAAGAAAAAGTTAAGGTGAAATAAGGGCTCCCTAGTGGGTTAAGAAAATAAGCGTACCACTTTTGTTCTCTGTAGACCCATTTTGCAAAGTGAAAAAAAAAAACTATAATTTAATCTCCCTGTTCTTCAGTTTCTACATCTTTCAGATTGGAAGTAATGATGATTTTTTAGCCAATTTAAGAATTTTGATTGACAAGATCAATTCTAAACATATTTATTTAAATATTATTTTTAAAATATTTAAAAAATGATTAGCACTTGATGTGATAGAATAAAAATATTTTTACTAATTAAATAAAGTTGATCAAAGGAGTCTACAGTACACTTAAGTACAATATGCTTAAGTTTAACAAAACTTATTAAAGGTTAACAGGCAAATTAGTTTGCTGTGTTTTCTGACATCAAAGAACTAATAGTCTCATATTGAGTAGATATGTATTGAGTTACACAGGCAAAAAATGTTGAAGGTCATAGTAAAGATTCAAAAAAGAACAATTGAGATTCCATTAGAGAAGAGAATGTTTCAAAGAAATGAGATGGAAGAGGTCTGCATTGGAACTGTGTCTTAGAGAGTAAGAGGAATTCACCAGGAAAAGTTTGAGTGGGGGATATGGGACTTGAGCTTGAAGGAAAACATATGAAAGACCCCTGAGGGGAATTACAAGATTCATGGTACAAACATGAGTGGCCCAATATGGCTGAAGGAAACCCAGTAAAGTAGGGTTTAAAACAAATCTGGATAGGTGTGTTGTCATTGATTCTTTGGGGGAGGACCAGAATTGGCACCATATAGTGATCAATTGTTTTCAAAGATATTTTTAGGATTTTTATCAAATAGAAACTTACACAAAGCCTAATCTACAGGACAGATAAATGCAGTGCTTCTCTGTTTGAAGTAGGTTGGAGACCTAATATCCTGCACATCAACATACCTTCAGTCTTTCCTATTCTCAGAAGACCACAAAAACTCTCAAAATATTCTGAGAAACTGGGGTGCATGATCTAAAGAACACAAATATCAGCAAAAAGGAATAAGTGATTTCTTAAACAAAGTAATGACTCAGCCAGAATTTTAAAAATATAAGTGGAATAAACATAAAGAATGTGTTGAATTAGATTGTGCTGGTCTGAACCTAGGTGGTGGCTGAGAAATAGATAATGTGTCACTTTGATATAATAAAATCAAACAGCAACTCTTCTGGATTAAAAGAAAATGAAGACTGCAATAAACAGAAGAGAGAATGCTAATTCAGAGTTTCAGAATGGTGATGAGGGATATTATAATTGTACTAACAGAGTGGGGACCATGCATTTGTGTTTAACATATGATAATGGTTTAATAGTTTACTACCTCCGTCTTCCCCAGTAGCCTAGCTGTGTACTTAGTGACATAAACAATAATAAACTGCATTTTTGTAAGTTATAGTTTGATAGAGTTTCTTTCTGTTGAGTTCTGAATTACCAAATCCTGTCACCAGGAGGGGAAACAAGGTATATAAAAAGAATGAGATATCCCAGTACAAATATTATTTTATTTCCTTGTTTAAATTTGTTATGCATCACTCACTGATCATTTATAATATGCTGGTAGATGCTGGGACAATTGAGGTTTTCATTATTTACTCACGTGTTTATAGATTATTAACCTTTAAACTCATCTTCCAAATAATCATTACTGTTTTAGTCTGATTGAATTGCCATAGCACACTACCACAGGCTGGGTGGCTTGTGAACATCAGAAATCTGTTTCTCATAGAAAATAGTTCTGGAGGCTGGGAAGCCCAAGATCATGGCAACATCAAATTCAGTTTCTAGTTAGGACCCAATTTCTGGTTCATAGACTGCCATCTTCTCCCTGAGACCTTCTGGGGCAGGAGGAGTGAGGGAGGGAGTTCTCTGTTGACTCATTATAAGGGCACTAATCCCATTCATGAGGGCTCTTATCTGTTCCCAAAGGCCCCACTTACTAACACCGTCATATTGAGAGTTATGATCTCAACATATGAATTTTGACAGGACACAAGTATTTGGCCTATAACATCATCCTTCGAGATAAAATCAGAATCCTTTACTGAATTTTTACTTCTTTTTATGTTTTTATATGTCAAATAGTACAAAATATTTATGTATTAAATGCTCTCCCTAGATCAAGGCATTTAACCATGTCTTATTAAGTGCATTGTATTTGGAAATATTCCAATTAATCAATGAAATTATAATGTATTTTGTGAGACTCTTGATTTTTTATTCTAGTCATCTTTATCAAGTTAAAGCCATGTTGGTCTAATCTACTTTGTATGAGACCAGAAAATATCAAATTTATTTTGGGTAAATCTCTATTCTGAGGAAAACAATAATGTCATAAGAGTGCTCATGTCACCTATACATCTCAAATCCATGAAACCTCTTCTTTATTTGGTATGGGTAGAATCACTGACAACAATACTACAGACTAAAATAAGTTTTAAAAATAAATGACTACTGTCAACATATTCTGGATTATCTGTTTTAGAGATTAAAAATATAAAAGACAGTATAAGGTGCATCATCTTTACTATATTTCAATGCCATGCTATACCTTTTATGAATTATTTCATTTTTCTTCAAAACTTACAAGCAGGTATAATCACTTATTTTCTAAAGGAGGAAAGTTTAAAATGTTTAACTTGCTCAAGGACATGCAACTAGTAATCTTTAAACCAAGAGTTCTAATTTGGTTTATAAATTTCAAAGTCCAAGTACCTTTTACTAAAAATGCTCCCATCGGTGAATAGTAAAGAGCTCATTGGTAAACATTCAATATTATTTTCACTGGGGGAAGGAGGCATTAATACTGTATTTCACAATTATCACAGTTACCTCCATTGACATATCTAAGGTATTATTATTTAATATCATAATATTATAGTGATAACCCACTTTGACATTTGTTTTCTTGACTAGTTGAAAGAAGCCTTCAGAAGGAGATCTTTTAATTTTGATTTTCTATGATAAACATTTGCCAGTAATTATTCATTTTAAGCATCGTATCTCAAAATTACTGTGTAAATTATCCAAGGCCACTATGTCTCAAAATTATTATGCAAACTGGTGAAGAATCTGAGAACATACATGTTAAATTGATCTCAAATTCATTATAGATATTTGAGGTTTTGGTCCTTAGACTATAACTGTATAATAAAAAGAATAATCAACAGGATGGATAATAACAGATTTTTTAAAAGTCAAGTTAGAAAGGAAATCAGCAAACAGTGCTACCTCACACCCAGAGTTAATATTCAAGTACAGAATACACATTATTCTTATACAAAACAGGGGATTGAAACAAGTGGTGCTTTACCACTGAGCCTCCTGATCCCTTCTAATTTTATATTTGGAATATGGTCTTATTAAGAGCCTGGCCTCAAACTTAAAATCTTTTTTGCCTGAGCCTCCCAAGTCATTGCAATTACAGGTGTGTACCACTACATCTAACTTCTTATCTAAAACTGATGCCACACAAAAAAAATATGAGTCAATATGCAAGGAAAGAGAACAAAATTAGAGAATGGAGAAATATATTGCATATATGTAAATTTATTTATTAACTTTTATAGATACATATACATACTTACATATAAGTTTAAATCTTTTAAATATTAATATTCTGAGTGTTTTAGTATTCTGAATTCATTATTTGCATTTCTATGGATTAATGTAATTAATTAAAGTTTTAAATAAATGCAATTTGTTCACAGTTTAAATAGGCAGAAATGTGTGGACTGACAGTAAGACAGATAAAAAATAAATAGCATAATAAAGATATTAGAAATGAATTGCATTGGGATAAATTGTTCTAAAAAATAAGCATTTGGATTTTCTTTTGAATTTAAAGGCAATTTGGAGGAAAAAAAAAGGTTTCTGGGCAGTAAGAAATCAGCCAAATCCATAAAGAGCCAAGTACAGCTCCAATCTATCATCTGCAGCATGCTAGTGCTGAGCTTTCCCTTAGCCAAGAGAGTCAAGTATAAAATGTGCTCAGAGTTCCTGTTTCCTCTCCAACTTTTTGCACTCTTCATTGGCTGATGTTCACTTAGATGATCACTTTTTTTTTCAAAACAAGGAAACATAGATTACAATATAAAATGTTTTTAATAAATTTGTTTAATAAATACAAATGATTTTAAACTCAAAATTATAAACATGGTTGAGAATCTATGTAGCATATTTTAGAATATCATGTTATCTAATTATGTGAGATGTCCAGGAAAGGTCTTTCTCCTTCCTTCCTTTCTTTCTTCTGAACCAACTGACTAATTGGTGGTTACTTCTATCCAGTGGCCATTCTTCTAAAGAACAAAGAACTGTGATGAATAAGTAAAAGTTATTTTTTCATGAAAAGATGTTTTGGTTTAAATTTTTACAGCTATTTCTAGTCATCATATTACCATTTTGTGTAACCAACTTAAAGTGAAGGAGATTAACCTTAGACTCCTGTGCTTGTTTAATATTATAATCTATTCTTTTGGTCTAAACTAACATTGAGAAAATTTAGGATACAACTTGAGAAAACATCGTAAAATTATGTTTTCTTAACTGAAGCACCTAATATTTTTATAAAACACATACATACCATACTTGAGTGACACGGGTTAAGTATCCCTAATCTGAAAAATTGAAACCTGAAGTACTCCAAAATCCAAAAGTTTTTGAGAGCCAACATGATGTCATATGTGCAAAGTTCCACATCTGACTTCATGTGGTGGGTTGCACTAAAATTATCACATGCAATGACCTTCAGGCTCTATGTATAACACATATATAAAACACAAATGAATTTCATGTTTAGATTTGGGTTACATCCCCAAGACATCTCATTATGCATGTAAATATTTCAAAATCCAAAAAATCCCAAATCTGAAGTACTTCTAGTCTCAAGCATTTCAGATAAGTGATATTCAACTGTACTTTATAAATCATGGAGTTTATAAAGTTTTATAATATTTTATTTCACTAATTTCAATATTAGTTCACTCACAAAAACTATTGTGTGCCAACTGTACATAAAATCAAAGACATCTGTGACCTTAAAGAATTTGCATTCTGGTCACACATTTCTTCCAAAACTTGAAAAGGTGGCTCTTATCTCCACCTTAAATGCTTCGATAATGTCTTTAGTAAAGGAGTTCTGGATAGAAGCTTTGTGAATGTAAGTTCAGGATCTTTTCGTGTTTTTGATACAGTCTCTACTAGGAAATGTCTGCTTCATCTCACCAACCCTTCTGTCTTAGTCTGTTTTTTGTGGCTATTACAGAGTATTATAGACTTCATAATTTATCATGAACAGGAATCTATTGGCTGATAGCTCTGGAGGCTGGGAAGTCCAATATCAAGTAGCAGGTTTGATGTTGGGAGATGGGCCTGATCTCCACTCCCAAGATGACACCTTGAATATTGCATACTTTGGAGAGGAGGAACACTGATGTTTATGTGTCAGAATAACAGAAGAACTGGAATAGTGCTTGCTCCTGAAAGCCAGTTAGTAAAACATTAGACCCACTCATGGAGGGGAAGTCTCATTTAATCACTTTTAAAGACCCCACTTCTTGAACCATTACATTGGAAGGAATATTTTAACATCAGTTTTGAGGAGACACATATTCAAATCATAGCACTTTCCTATTAAGCACCATGATGTATCAATAATAGTATGGTGTCTAGAATCAAGTGCATCTGAGCTCAGATACCTGCTTTGTCTTCTAATACTATATGGCTGTGAGAAATTTGCTTCCCTTCTCTGAGTGTCTCCATTGATGACTTGGAGTAGCTTCCAAAATTGTGGATACAAGTGAGACTAGCGTGAGGTGACAGAGGCTCTTGTCATGGTACAAAATCAAAGAGGGGATGGCAATAATAATACAGACAACATTTAATGCAATATTTTTACCAAACAATTTTTTTTTAATTTTTAAAAGAAGTGTTTTACAGAAAACCTGGTTGGGGTAAGGGTAAGTTAATTGAATCAAGGTCATTCCTGCAAGTACAGGGCTTATTTAACAGGATTCTGCTATTAATAGGAATGAGTTTGGAAAAGAACCATAAACTACAATTTGACATCATCCATGTAAGTTTCTGAATAGACACAGCCATAACATCATGAACTCCCAACCTACAGAAACTGAACTAATAATTGGGTATTATTATAAGACACTAAGTATGTAGTAATTTTAATGTGACAATAGAATTGATACAATCACAAATATTTTACATTCACTTCTATTTTTAAATAAATTTTATTAAAACTGTCTTGTTTAAATTTTTAATGTTTTGCCCATCATTGCAGTAGGCCAAATTTCTAAAGTAGCTCCCCAAAAGAAAAAAAAAAGGTGTTCTTCCCTAATCTCCAGGACCTGTGAATATGATGATATGTCGCTATATGCTTCTGTCATATAACACAGTTCATAATCACATGAGCCCTTTAAGACAGAATTTTCTCTGACCAATCACAAAACAGAAAAGCTGAAGTTGGGGAGATTTGAAATGTGGACAGGATTCAACTTGCTGTGGTTGCATTTGAAGAAGAAGGGAGCTGCAGGAAAGAACTAAAGAGCAGTCATGGATAAAAGTAATCAATAAGCAGTTAGGAAATGAGGATGTCAGTCCTACATCCACAAAGAATGGGATTCTGCTATCAACAGTAATGAGTTTAGAAAGGAACCACAGGCAACAATTTGATTTTGGCTTTGTGAGATTCAGAGTTTACCCAGTCATGCCATCGTGGACTTGGAAAATACAGAAACTCTGAAATAATAAATGGGTATTGGTTTAAGCCACTAAGTTTATAGCAATTTTAATGCAACAATAGAACTCATACAGTAATGAAAAATTTGCATAGATTTTTATCTTTAAATATATCACATTAAAATATTATTTAATTAGTAAGTTTTGGGGGTGTATTCCCTTAAATATTTTACTTAGGCCGAATTCTTTATTTGTCCCCATTCCCTGTCTCAAATCAATAATACTTGACATAATGTATGTGCAAAATGGCATACACTTATTATTACTTTGTTCACAGGATCTTCTAATTCTAGTCATTGATAGGGATTCACCTTCATTTTCTCTCCTTCTTTGAAGTTTCTCTTCTCCATCTACCTGTTCCCACTAATGACTGATGTCAATTTCTCCTTGCCTCTATCAGATTCATCTAGTCCTCTGACTATTCAGGTAATTAACTACTAAGAGAAGTATGAGAAGAATATCACCAGATATCATATTATGTAATTGCCTTCTTTAAAAGGACTTTTGAATAATTCAAAATTATTTCCTCTTATATATTTTGGAATTTTATCATTTGGTCTTGAATTTTGGATTCATGTTAATAATAAAATTTATACCTACAGATTTAACTTTTTTCCAACTTTCTTATTAAATGCTTTTTCTTAATTTAGAGGACTGGAGACATGTGAGTTTAAGAAACAAAGTTTGGATATGAGGAGATAAGAACAAAAAAAGTAAATGTCTAATGGATTTGCTCTCTACTCTAGAATCCTGTCTCAATTATTACAATAACTCTTGCTCAAGAATTCCTACTGAGTTAAAAAAGAGAAAATAGCTATAAGAGTTATTCTTAACCACTCATATTAATGACTTTTCACTATGATTGAATCATAGATATTTTCTACCTAGACCAAATGGTCATCTTTACTGTGTAATTTGATTCATAGTTGCATAACTAATCATGACAACTTTATTAATTGTTTATTATCTAGGGTTTTCTCTTTTATTAGAGAACAAGTGACTTCCTTCCCTAGCACTTCTTTCTGTATATATCTCTGTGAGATAGAGATTAATGCATAAAGCTTTGCAGGAAACTGCCTCATTGATTTTGTTGTCTTTATATTTGTCTTCCTTAGATGACTTCCACTGACATAGATGGAGGCTTTATATCCCATTTCAGTGGGATGCCTAGGGCCCCGCCCATGGTAGTTGGAATTCTAGGTTGAGTTCAGGCAACTGAGTAAATAAGAGGTTAGAGAGATAATTGAGAAAGTAATGCTTCGTATCATTGGTCATTTTTAAGGTTTCCTAAACAGTGGAGTACTTTTATAAAGTATTAGTTTTGCTTGTGTTACATATTCTGATTACAAAATACATTACCAACATTGTTGTAATTATGTGATCCAGGATATTGTTCTATGAGGTAATGGGTTATATGTAAATTCCATCTCTTGACTCTATGTGTTTGAATATTCCCATACCATTTTATCGAATTCCTCAAATCTCATGTTAAACAATCATTTGTGCTACTGTATAATTTAGAAACGTCTTCAAATTCCCATGCTGTCACATTGTCCAAAATTAAGACTTAAATTGTTTTCTGAGATTTTTAAGTAATTCTACTATTAAGCATAACTTAATCTAGCAGCATCAGAGCTGATGACAAATAAACGTAACCCACCCCAATACACAGTACCTCCTTTTAGAGGAAAGCCTCCAGAAGTCTTCCTTGAGGTAAAGTACCAAATCACTACCTTTAGAGTCTTCCGTGCTATGATAGTGCATTGAATACAAGAAAGCTGATGGGGTAGTTTTAAAAAATGTCCTGACAGAGTCAAGGTGATGGCCATTTTTAGCTGCCCTGCTATCCATCACCTCTTTCAGCCAAGCATACTCCATCATATGCAACAGCCTCATGAATTTATGCATCAAGCTGTGCAGCCAGTCGTGCCGAGGGCGCTGGTGACAAGTGAAATTGCTGTGCGCCTCATTTAGCTGTTTATTGCGCCTGAGTACGTGTTGCAGCTGTCATCCCACGATGGGATGATAGTGCTCGTTAATAGACAAGACAGGCAAATAATGATGGAGGCCACAGCAAGAGATGCTCATCTGCCAATGGGCTCTGAGCAATATCACAAACATCCACAAAGTTTTCCATCAAAAGAAGCCCTGTAAGAAAATAGAGAGGGCAGGGCTGTTCTTCATGGGACTAACAATGGAAATTAAACTTTTGAAAAAAGTGTAGCCCAGTAGATAATGTAACTTAAAGCTGGCATTGGGGCTTCCACACTGTGCTTCCCCTTTAAAAGAATCACCAACAGTCAGGTTTGCTTCCCATGCCCACATTGACTGTATTCCTGCCACACACCACAGAATTAACCTTAACCCAGCTGAACAGTAGGCCTTGTCCTGCTGTCTTCCACAATGCCATGAATTTGCCAATGTTATTTTTCAACTGTTTAAAAACTTGTTTCATATGTTCAGGATTTTGGATTGCTATCTTTCAATTCTTTTCAGTAATTCAGTGCAAAGTTACTTGAAATAGAAATATTCTATCTTTAGATTTGAATGAAATTTTCTTTGTATAAAATTGAATTATACTGAAGCATTCATATTTTGGCACATAGCAAAGAACCTCTTAATGAAATCTCTTGCAGATGAACGTCTGTTAAACAACTGATTTTCATTTCCTTCTTTCCCTGAATGTGTGGTTCTTAATCTTATGGGTATTTTACAGTTGGTGACTAGCAAGTGCCTAAGGTATAAGCTTAAATGTGAATATGATATTACCAAAAGGTGATTCACATTGTATATAAAGTTAATTAATTAATTTCTGATAATCTTTTACAGACTTTTATAAACAAAAATAATGTCCAAGAGAACTTTGATGTTTGCTAACTAGGTATTAAGTCCAAAATATAGAAACAAATATCAAATTCCAAAATGGGAGCTCAGGAGGAAAGCAATTATAAATGTTTTATAATTTAAAAGAAGAGCTTGGAAAATCCATAAGCATGAAAAATCCCAAATCAAATATAAGAATAAGCCACTGGATATATACATACTAAAAGACTTTCTTATATATATAATAATATGTAGCCCTGGTCTTTTTCATGATGTCTGTCCTGTCATGAGGAAGGGCTACCAAAATTTTAATATCATTGTTAATAAGTACACCAAGAACAATATAAAACAACATCTGCTTAGAAAGAATGACCTTAATGGGATCATAAGGGATCACGAGGAAAGAAACTTCAAAAGATACTTCAAAATTCTCATAGTGTAAGTTCTTCATTTTAAGGATGAGAAAGTCTCAAAAAGAGGTCAAGTGACCCAGTCAGTTCTGCAATGAAGTCACCTGCAGCATTTGCACTGAAACCAGGTCTCTGGGGCCCTAATGTCCTCTAGAGTGTCCTTGCCTATGATGTTTCTCACATCCTTGCTACACTAAACTTATGTTTTTTGTTTTGTTTTGTTTTTTACTATTTATTAGCAATTGTTTTATTTTTATTTATATATTGCTTCTTAAAATTGTTTTGATTTGTTTAGGACATATGCATATCTATATAGCTTGTTTAATTTTAAATAAAGGAAGGGAATACCAGGCATCTAACAATGCCTTGGGTGAAATATCAAGGATTATGTAATAAAGAGAGAAGAGAGAATTATAAGTGGAAAAAATGCTCAGGATAATTGCTAGATTTGAATATAAAATTTACCACTGATTTAAAGGGGTTGATTCATTCTTAAATGTGATTGTTGTCTTTGGGCCAAAAATTACTTCAGTGTGAATAGATCTTCAGTTTTATGATGGGAATAAAGGAGAAAATACGTTAACTTGCAAAAATAGTTTTATGATACACATTTCAAATATAAAATTTTTCTATAAAGTGAGGCACATCTGTATTAATTATTTAAAGGTCCCCTTTCTTCTTTAAAACATTCACATCTGTGAATCTTCTGTTACTCAATGTGTATTACAAAAATCATTAAAAACAACTTTCCACTGGGTATCTTGATCCGGAAATATCTATTTGCCATGGAAGTCTGATAAACAGTGTGTGGGGCAATGTGTATTCTATAACAATTAATTTGGATGCACAGTAGACATCATTATACAGAGGTACTGAATCAAATTTGGATTATACATTACAGTAGTGATTTAGCTCAGAGTCTAAATGTAAAAATCCCAAGAACTTACATGTAATAACTTTATGTACTTTATTTCTTTTCCCTGTTTTGTGCTTACTATGGAATAATACCGTGGGAGCTATGTTATTCTGTTCCTTTACTTTTTCAAAAATAATAACAAAAAAAAATATTTTGGCATTTACAGAACTAATGGTCAGCAAATTTGAATATGTTGACTCCTTTTTCTTAATGAAATGGAAAAGAGATGTGTGTTACACACACTCACAAAGTTTTATTAATGTTTCATAAAATGGTTGCTACAATCAAAGGAACTGCTCTGAAAATTAAATTACTGGCTGACTCTGAAAATCAGCATAATATGCTCTGTTTAATTCAGTCATGCTAAGATGTTGGATTCTCCTTCATTCTCTCAGCTTTCTCTCTCCTTCACCTGGGGGCATCTGCTGATGAGTCTCTTCTAGAGGTTGTTTAATGACTATTTTACAGGAACTGTCAGCTTTCTAAAGCCCAGTGGCATTGGGCGTCACTGTATTACCAGCCTTTTTACACAATTTGCCTGACTGTAAATCGGAGGTTTAAAAGTACAAGAAATCTCCTATTTGATTTAATGACTGGCTGATGGGGGTCGATTAATCTTTCTATGCCCAGATGCTTTACTCATAAAGGTCATCTATTGTTTGTTTATTCTCACTTTCCTGATTTTAGAAACACAAGAAATAAGAAGACCATTTTGAGAAGAGCAGAGAGTAGCCTTAAGAAAATCCCTGTCGTATGCACTCTGGGATTTGGACTCAAATCCTAATTATACAGTAAGTGAAATAAATGCAGCCCTTATATTAACCTAATGTAAGGCCACAAACCATGATACCTGCTCAATTGGTTAGAGAAATTGAAAGTAATTTCCCTCCCTCTTTCTTTTCTTCCTTCCTTCCTTCTTTCCTTCCTACATTCTTTCCTTCCTGGGCTTTACTTATTTACATTTGAAAGAAAGAGGACTATTGGTTAAATAAAGGAAAGCATTTTTCTTTTTTTAAAAAAACAAAAACAAACTGGAGCTGAGTGTGGTAGTATGTGCTTGTAATCCCAGCAAAGTGGGAGGCTGAAGCTGGGGGGTTGTGACAGGAGGAATACAAGTTCCTGGCCAGTCTCAGCAATTTAGTGAGACTGTCTCAAAATAAAAAGTACAAAAAGATAGGGATGTATCTCAGTGATAAAGTTTTTCTTAGTTCAATCCCCAGTATCTAACTAACAAACAAACAAACAAAAAATAGGAATCTTTTTAGCATTGTCTTCTTATTTTATTTTGGACATTGACTTTATTCAATGTTAAAGGACTCTATTTTTAAAAAACATATTTTTTGCAAAATATTACATTAGTTCACTGTAATCTCAATATAAATTTTTGCTTTTTGAATTTTAACATGAGTATTCATGACACCCATCAAATTATTTAGGTCAGTTTTCATTTTTTGTAGTGATTAAGGAATAAGAGATATCTTTTGATGAGTCAGTATACCAATAAATCAAAACTAGTCAACAAAGAGAATGACCTAAGATCACAAGAAAGCAGTACACAGATGACAATGAGGAAATATTTAACAAATTTGTAATACTATCCTTTCAAATAATTAAAACAGCAGAGTAAGAGTAATTCTTTGATCAATCAAAGCATTATCTAACCATGGGTTCCTCCCAGCAAATGGGGAAGGAATAATCATTTAGGCTTTTTTTTTTTTAACCCCCAATGAAGTTTTGTTTTGTTTTCTTTTCTTTTTTCTTATTACAAATGTCAATAAGACCCAAGAGAAAGTGGGGCACACACAATGAGCAAAGAAGGTTGTAAATTCCCCCTCTCCTATCAAGAGTGAGAATAATATGAACAATGAAGAAAAATAGGATCCATAGCTCTGCACTGAACAATCTATTCAGATTTTCATTGGATGACCTATCCAGAGCAGAGGCATCTGGACATTGACCTTGCAAAATCCCTAGAGTAGGAATATCTGTTATTACCTGGACATTGACCTTGCAAAATCCCTAGAGTAGGAATATCTGTTATTACCAAGCAATTTAAGATGTCAAAAAGCCACTTAAGTAAACTTAAGACCATTTGCTTACTGTTTGATTCTCAAGTCCATATTCTATTAACAAATAGCCAACAAGCAACCATACAGATAAATAAAGCAGTGAATAAAATTCTTGTAAATTTTTCATAAAATATTCTTTGGAATGCATTTCTTAGGGAAGTTATAGGAGGGGAAACAGGCAGCCTTTGGTAGCACTAGAGAGCATAATACAGTTTCTCCTAAGATATAGCTCAAAAATTAGCTTCTGTGTGAAAATGCCAGGACTTCTTTTGCTGTGTGGTCCTTTCCTTGGGCTTTTACTTCATTGGCATTGGACAGAATTGCATTAATTTCTGTTACATGGTAACCTTTCTCTGGAGATTGATCCTCACAGGGGCAGGAAATATTTTATATTTCCTAAATATCTCACTAGCTTGGATATTGTTGAACATGTATATGGTAAGTATTCCATAAGTGAGTTTGAATTAAGTAACCAAATTGTAATGCTTTCCAAGTTTGGCAGAGGCCTCACTAAGGAATTTTAAATAGAACATTCCTCCTTAGAATTCAGACTCCTGCCTATTGCTAAGCTTGAAGGAGCACTGAGTTTGGACATGGAGATGGAGACTTTAGTCTCAGCTCTGAGTCATTCTATGACTGCTAAAGAATGCACTTAAACTTGAGCAGTTCCAGTTTCTTATCACTAGAATCCTGAGATTCTCTACAGCCAATATTCTCTGATTATTAGATCTTTGTTACTCAGGTTTGTGGTTGGCTATTTTCTGTCAATGTACTTGCAACTCTAAATAATTCCTGATATTAACATTTGTGAAGCATTTACTTGTGACATTAATATTTTTTTCTCTAATTCTCATAGAAATGTGACAAGTTACATTTTTACAAAGAACTAAATTAGAACCTGGAATGATTAAATAGTCTTCCAAGGAATCACATTACCCATAAGTTGCATAAATAAAATTCAAGCCCAGGTCTCCCAATGCTGATTTCCCTGCTCTTCTCATTGTGCTGCTCCATTTTATCTATGGCTCATTCTTTTCTGGACTTCCAATAGGATGATATTTTAATGTTAGAAATAGAGATCCTGAAGGAAACAACAGGATCTTGTGAGGAAAGACCAACTGATTGCAAGTCAAACACTTCAAGTTTTTTTTTTTTTTTTTTGTATCAGAGGTGATGAGTTTCCTCTAATCCCTCATATCTTTTCTCATCATCTGGTGACCAATGTCATGCTTTTTTTTGAGACAGCTGGCCAATGGACTCTTTGGCCATAAAATGCAGCTCAGCAAGCTGTTCACACAAGGACTGAACTTGTGACCTCAACATCATTTTCACCACACCCCAAGCAATTGAATTAAATAGCCAAAGACAAGTCTGACAAGCACCACAGGAAATGAAACACAGCCTAGAGATGTGTAAATATTTATCATGTAGTTCATTTATATTTCAATTAATTTCAATTGTTTATTTTGGACTTGCATTTGTAAAACAATGCACCAGAAACTGCAGAATGAACACATAGTAATCTGGACCTCTAAAGTTTAAAGTGTAAAGGGACAGGGGAAGCAACATGTGGATTACCACAAGTCTTGAGAGGCACCAAACCAAGGTCCATAAAGTTCAATGCCTGAAAAACTCCCATCCAGAAGAGAGATCTCAGAATAGCTTTATCTCTTGGCCCTGATAATCCCTCATGTGTACCCAGTGCCTCTCCAAATCTACAGAGTCCTTTTTATGATCAGAAATAACCCCACTTCAAAAGGACATTTTAGCAGCCCACTGGTTCTTATAGCTCTTCAGCTCTCCAGTCCTTGCAATGACCCTGTTTAGTTCTTGCTCTTCTCTGTATTGTGATCTCGTTTCTATTTAATCTCAACAGTTACCAATATGTATGGACATCATCCAATCAGTTGAAGGTCTGAAGAAAACAAAAGGAAGAAGGATGAATGCACTTACTCTATTTAAATTATTTCATATCCATCTTCCTCTATCCTTGAGGTCTGCCCTTGACTTTCCTTGTTCTGAGGCCTTCACACTTGGACCAGTACTTATACCATCTGTTCCCCAGTTCTGAGACCTGTGGATTCATACTGAATTACACCACTGGCTTTTCTGGTTTTCCTACTTACAGACAGCAGTTCATAAGACTATTTGGCTTCCATAATTAAGTGAGTCAATTTGTAAAGTAAACCAATCAATCTATCTGTCTTTCTATCATATTTCTGTCTCCTACTGGTCTGTTTATCTGGAGAATCCTAAGACACCAAGTTGTTTCTCTCTTATAAGTTTCCATTTGCTTATTCATTAGTCCTCTGAGTTCTGCCTGGGAATTGCCTTTTTTAATTTTGCATTTACCCCTCAGCTCTGTTAGTTATACTTTCCCTGCATGTATTGGTGGCCTGGGTGCAGTTATTATCTGGGTTTCCTATACCCTACACACTGTTCTCCCCAGCTTTGGGAGGACCCCAAATATTTCAATAGTAATATTTTAGAATACTTTAGCAATATCTGTTTGGAACAAGGGTTCCAGTAATTAGAGCATTTTGAAGCATTTTATTTTCAGTGGAGTAAGCCCAATTAAGAACTCAACCCAAGGTCAGTTAACTGGTAAATAGAGACCTAGAAAAGGACTTTGACCTTCATGTAATAGGCAATGAACCAACAGTGACTTGAGGGTCAAAAAATGTCTTCCTCTTCCACCGGAATCCTCAACCTGTCCTTCTCTGGTGACCTTTTTCTCAAGATTGTTTCCAACCCTGAAGTTGTAATCAGTGTCAGCCAGGCTGAGTGTGTGAAAGAATGTGTTGCTTTGTTTTACTGCTTTTGTTGTTTTTAAGTCCAATTGTTTCTTTTGAAGAATTCATTTTTAAAAAATGAATTATTTTTTAAGCCATTGAAAGAAATATGTGTAAGCTTATAGAGGTTGAGAAAAAAAAAGATTGTCCTTTAATATTTTTCAGTAAATAGCAATTAATTCAATGTCCTCTCAGTCAATGTCACCTTTTAAATATGTATCCCCCACAAGTTACAAGTAATATTTAAAATTAACTTCAATTTTTATTTGCCATATGTGTCCAAATTATTAAACCAAAGAGTAATCTTGATCTCTTATTATAGGCCAACTTCGATATTCTATCTTAATATATATTATAGTTAGGATTCAATTTAGGCAGGTCACAACCCTGCATATGCTCAAATGTTTCTTTTCTAAGATTTCTATGAAATAATGCTGACTAAAAAAAATCTATAATGGTTAAAAAAGAATGAAATTCCTACAGTAATTGCATATCAAATAAAACATAATTGAGCCCCAATTTACAAGAAGATTTGTTCCTATTGCTTTGACAATAGAACTTAGGTATCTACTGAAGTTCCACTTCACCATTTCCCCCATAAAGTTTCAATGAGTTTGACAGATTGTCTCTTTAGATCCATAATGATGATGGGAATAGGAAATTCGGACAACAAAAGAGGTCGTTTCTTAGGCTTACTGCCAGATTTTGAAAAACACTCTAATAAGTTGTTTCTGCCAAGTAAGTGAAATCTGAATGCTGGCTAAAACATCTGAAAAAAAAAAAAAAAGCAAAAACCCATGCTGACTAATAGGCGCTAATGTGCGAATAATAATTAGTGCAATTAAGTGACTGGCGCTGTGTGGGTGAAACTTTCAGAATACAAAACATTAATGTAGGGGTTTACATACACATAAACAAAGCTTTAAAATGGGATAATATGACCTGTGATATATGCGACTGTTTAAGGGTCAGTACATCAAATATGGAATTGTCGTTTCAGGCATCTTAGTCTTAAGCATAGAAATTCTGACTGTAAATCATTATTACATCCATGTGTTGTTTTATATACCCCTGTATAAAGAGAATAAGTTCTGAAGTCTGATGTATATGAAGTTAGAAAAACTAAACACTTCCTAGCCATCTACTCAGCTCTTTATTATCTTCTATCTTTGCCTACCCTCACATACATTCTTCTCTAAATTTGTCTATGTATCTGTTCTCCCTCTTCTCTCCCCCCCCAATACCCCAGTCTTTCTCCTCTCTCTAATATCCCCTCTCTCATCCACCATTATTTATCTACATAGAAATAGTTTTCTTGGAAAATAATACAGAATGATAGCTAAGAAACACCATGACCTTAATTCATCTAACATGGAGAATAAATTATTTCTCTCTCTTAGAAATACTGCTGTGTCAAGGTCAGGGTTGAGGTCATTTACAAGGCAACATAGAGGACAACATATAATTTACTAGCCCGATTCATTCACAGCTGATGGTGGGTTGTGGTGTGTGTGTGTGGGGGGGGTAGTGGTAGAAATCTTTCCACCAGAAATCTATACTCATTTAGCTTTCATAAACAAATGCTTTTAAAACGTATATTAAAAAATAGTGTGTTGTGAGCTTAATTAAGGAGCATCAAATTACTATTTCTTTTGTTCACCTTTGGAAAATATATTTAGTAGCTGATGATTAGCAACCTGTGTGTTTATTCAACAGGAATAAGGAACTCTAAATCAACATGTTCTAAAGTGCTGTTCCTTGCAAATGAAGATACACTATTGATTCACAATCAGCAGCCAGGCATTTACTTCTTTCTTTCTGGGCTTGGGGGGTGGGGGGGGTTGAAGTATTGATGACAAGTGAACTATCATCCCCAGTTTCTTACCTAATTTGTGACTAACAACCAGCTTTAATCTAATAAATAGCTGCCCAGAACAACAAGTAGCTTTCAATTTTGAAGCAGAGCAGAGAATAATTTTCTTTTTGTTCTCTTCACAAAGTATCCTAGATAGTTTTAAAATAGTTTGAACACTTACAGAGTTCAGTGCTTCAGAACATTCTTAGGTGATAATCCCATCCACTATGGCCACTTGCTGTGTACTCTCCCTATGTGCACTGTACAGCTAGAAATATGCCTCTGAAATGAAGGGAATGAAAAATAAATAAAGGGAAAGGAAAACAGAAAAAGCGGCCATCAGAAAACAATATAGAAAATATTAAAACCAAACACATTATAGATGGAATAGACCTGGGTCTTGAAAGTTTATTAAGTAAAATACTTGTCTGAACTCTATGAAATCTCAATTTATTTTTTTTAAATTTTTTTTTAGCTACAGATGGACACAATATCTTTATTTTATTTATTTATTTTTATGTGGTGCTAAGGATCAAAGCCAGTGCCTCATATGGGCAAGGCAAGCGCTCTGCCACTGAGCCACAACCTCAGCTCTGAAATCTCAATTTAATATTTAAACCTAACCTCATCATTTCATTCTAATTTCAAAACATCCTGAAAAGTCATCTTCTCCAGTTTGACCGCCCTTCCCTCTGTGGTGTACCCCATTTTTCATCTCTTCCTTTTCATAGACCTTCTTTCAACAAACATTGCTCTCTGCAATTTTTTTTTAACATTGCTCTCTGCAAAAGGTTTTTTGATTTTTTTTTAACTTTTAGTTATATAGTTAGTGCTCTACCACTAAGACACAACCCCAGCCCCTGCAAAAGGGTTTTAAAGACAAATTAAATGAGATCCCAAATACAAACAAATAAATAGAAATTATCTATTACATATATTCAAATGTTTATGAAAAGAGCTACAAGTGCATACTGAAAAATTTCAATGCTCCCTTCTCTTTTGACATTTCCCCCTACCTTTTGTAAACATGCTTAGTTTTTCCAAGATTGAAAGACCGAAAAGCTTCTCATCGAACCAGTGTTTCTCTCTAACAAATGCACTACCACCTTCTAGTCACTCAGCAAACTTTCTTCCCTGCCTAGCTAACATCCATTGCTGCATGGCTTTCAATTTCACCACATGGTGGAAAGTTTTCTCACTTATCAATATAAGTGACCCCTCTTTTCTAATCTATCCACTTCCAGGAATTACATGGCATACTTCAATCTAAATTCACATATTTATTGTATTTCCAAATCTTTTTCTCTGCTCTCATTATTATTATTTTTTTAGAGAGAGAGAGAGAGTTTTTTAATATTTATTGTTTAGTTTTCCGTGGATACAACATCTTTATTTGTGTGTGGTGCTGAGGATCGAACCCAGCTCCACGTGCATGCCAGGCAAGCGCGCTACCACTTGAGCCACATCGCCAGCCCTCTGCTTTCATTTTTAAAACTGGCATTTTGATTTTCCCATGTGGTCTATTGCTTTGCTTCCTCTATATGCTGTGGAACGTATGGGTCTAACTGCCAACTATTTGCATAGATCTTGTCAATACAAATTTCTAGTTTCTTGATTCTCCTCTGAGTTTCATAATTGAATATATAAATATGAAACTGTCTATTGGCTGTTCCAGTGGCACTTCCACATTTCCAATATGGTTCAAAACTTCTCTCTTAAAACCCCATTCTCAGCCTACCCTATCCATGTCAAAATGTACTGTCCCTCATATCGCTTCCAACTCAGAGCCTAGGGGTCATTCCAAAGTCCTCTTCCTTCCTCCCTTCCCCTGTGAAGCATCAGCAAGTCCTTCTAAGTGTACCCACTAATCAATTTCCAGTTCCATTTGTCCTTGGCCTAATTAGTATCATTTTACTTACTGAGATTTCTCCTGTCTCACAACAGGTAATGTTCAAAGACAAAGTTAATATAAACCTAAAAAGCTTAAGTTTCCAGCTTCCTACATGTGTAGCTCTCTTCGTCTAAGGCCTTGGAATGGGTCTGACAAGGTGCTTGAACAATCATGTGTGTTTGCAAATTTTCTGCATTAGATATTTTAAGCACAATCAGTCAAATTTTCTCTTTCCACTAACTTCCTCTCCATCACACTTGTCTTAAGATAGGATGGTATTTGGAAAACTGTAAGCATTTTTAGCTTTGGCTAAGAGGAGACTGAATTGAGAATATATTAGTTTGGGTTCTTATGATATATTTATATGGTTAGCAATTACTCATGTGAGAAGCTGAATTATTGTTAGCCATCTACAATGAAGAATGACTTCCAGGAGTATTCTTCAGCCACACTGTTAGCTCATCCAGAATGGCAAAACATAGTTACTGTTGCAGGGTTCAGACCATGGGAAGTCCTTATCTCCAATTTCAGAAGCAGAAGTGAATGAAGAACAGAGGACAAACTAGATCGAAAATGTGTGGGCACAGAATCCAGACTGTAGAAAAATTATTTCCCTTACCAAACATGTAAACAGAAGGCTCATCTCTCACTGATTTCTAGTCAAAATGAAAGTTGCTTCATGCCAAGAATCTTGACAATACAGCAAATATAATTATAAATCCACCATGTATGTTTTCCCTTGCTTTTTTTGTTTTTGTTTTTGTTTTGTTTTAGTGAAGGAATGAGATGAAATGGAATTTTTCAAGGGTTTAAGTGTTTGTTTTGTTTTTAGGGCGAAATCTTGTAATAGTTCCATATATATCTTTGTGTGTGTGTGTGTATGTGTATGTGTGTATGTATGTATGTGTGTGTGTGTGTGTGTGTGTATATATATATATATATATATATACACACACTGGATCACACTTCTTAGTCTTTCTGACCCACCTTGTCATTTCCAATGGAAATGGCATGCAAAATTTTCACCAGTGAAGAAATAGCCTGAGGAAATAGTGTTCTGGTCTACACATGAGTCTACACATGTAAATTGATGTCAGCATATGTAGTATAAAAGTGGTTTGACTATACATTTAACTTACACAATGCAGTTGAATTGCTCCTTCCCATACTTTTAAGTGGTTATTCCTTTCCGTAAAACCCCTCAAACTTGTTAGAGTTAATTATTTATATTTTTTTCAGATATTTAAACTGAGGAACATTCAAAGGCACGTAGATGATACTGATAACTGTCAGAAAATCAAACTCAACTGTTTTAATTCTAAAATATTACTTGTTTACTCTGCCATAATAAATTGAAGTATAAAAGTTTCTCTATCTCAAAACAAAGTTCAATATCATTTCATGGACCAAGTGATGCTATTGTTAATTTTTTTAAAAATTCACTTTAACTTAAAATGCTTTATGCAAAATGAAATTAGTCATAGATATTATTAGTACATACCAATGTACTGATGCATACCATATGTTTTCTTAATATGTTGCTAATGCAAATTTCATGGATTATACTACTTAAGTCTTAGCAGATTTTATTAAACATATTGATAGGAATCATATTTTTAAATTTGTTTGTAAATCTTCAAAATTATCAGTGTGTGAAGGCAATCTGTTCCTCCCACTTTACCCTTAAAAGTTGACATTAGCCTTTCTGAAATCAGGTAAAAGAACTGAAGTAATAATAAATGAGGAAACACATCTCTGGAATAATAATTAAAATGGCACCCAAGTGAAAGATCATAACAACACATGGCATGACAGGTAGTGGAAATTAAAAACTAAGAGTAATCTAAATATGAAATAAGAACCAATAATTACAGCCCCTTGCAAAACTTGAATATAGTGACTCCTTTAATGATGAAAGAAGCCTCCAAGGAGGAACATAGTACATTATAATACAGCTTGCTACTTGGCAGCAGCCAATTCACAAATATTCACATAGAAGGGACACAGAAAGTTTTTTCTTACATCTTGAAAGCTAAATCTTTATTAAATAATAATAAAAGAAAACTAACAAGTATATTTGATATCATTTTTTCTCTTTGGGTTTATGTGAATTAATTTTTTTTTTTTTTTTTGGTTACTGGGTATTGAACTTAGGGGCACTTGACCACTGAGCCACATCCCCAGCCCTGTTTTGAGACAGTGTCTCACTGAGTTGCTTAGTGCCTCGCTTTTGCTGAGACTGGCTTTGAACTCACAAAATCTCCTGTCTCAGCCTCCTGAGCCACTGAATTATAGGCCTGTACCACAGCACTGAGCTTGAATTAAAATTTTAAAATTTATTTCTTGTAGAGACTAGCCAAAAGAATTTTAGGGGAAAATTAAAGAGTTGATTTTACCTTAGCATTGAGTAGAAAATCCTCTGAATTGGGTAGTGTCTAAAGGTGGCAAATGGTTCAGTAGTTGGACTTTTATTGTGTGTGTGTGTATATTTATACACACACACACACACACACACACATATACTTAGGAATATTTTACTTACATTTTAAACAAACGTGGAATTTGAAAACATGAAATTTGTAATTTTGCCTTATGTAAAATGAATAACAACTGTGTATGGAACAGAAATGAGTATCTTTTGAATTGGAGGAAGATAATGATGAAAATATCTAATAGCTACAAGTACAGACAATAAGGAAATTTGAAATAAAACTGAATAAAGGATAGAAATAGGATCAAAAGATACATGGCTTTTTAAAATAAACAAAAATTCATCTTAAACATTTGTCTGATTCTAATATTGAACTTTATTGGTAAGACAAGAAAAATAAATAGAAGAAAATATTTAATATTTTCCACTAAACTTTAGTAAGTTCCTTATTAAATCTTCAGGTAATTCTAAACACTACAATGAATCCATGGCCAGTAAAATATATGACATTGTACAGGAAGAACTTCTTCAAAAAATGGAGAATATTCACCAGAGGAAAATAAAGCTGAAATAAAAGGCTAAAATATTTTCAGCAGAATCACATTTTGTAGAGAGGGAAAAAATGTACTGACAAAATTAGCAATAGCTGACATTATGGTAATTGTTTTTTTATGTCTATATTTTTTTATTGGTTGTTCAAAACATTACAAAACTCTTGACATATCATATTTCATACATTAGATTCAAGTGGGTTATGAACTCCCATTTTTACCGCAAATACAGATTGCAGAATCACATCAGTTACACATCCACATTTTTACATAATGCCATATTAGTAACTGTTGTATTCTACCACCTTTCCTGTCCTCTACTATCCCCCCTCCCCTTAATAAGCATTTTTCATCAATTCCAATATTAAGTATAAAAATTTCTACCTTGTATGATAAATATTAAGATTATCTGTCTTAAACAACCTACTCTCAACATATTCAGCATCTTTGTCATGTCACTGCTGGCTCAGTTACTTTTATAAATGAAGGCCAAAATGCAAAGTGTGAATGTTACAGGAAAAAAAAACACATTATTTTAGGCAGAAGTTGAGTTTTCTATGAGTAATAGCATCAAAAAGAAACCTGTAGGAAGAGGTTAAATAGTAAGAAATGAACAAGTGACATAATGTAGGAAGAACTTATCTTTCTTCACTTAGAAATTATTTTAGAAAAGAAAAAAAATTAAAAAGGAAGATAATATTGTTCTTTACAGTATAATACACATCATTACTATTGGATTACTAATGACTATTCCAAAGCTGAAAAAGGCACAAAAAAATCAAATGATATATTCATTGAATAGAATGGAAATCGAAAATAGAAAATTGTAGGAGGCAAAAAAACCAGGAAGGTAATTACATTGGAACTGCAAGAATTGTTGCCCACATCTACTCTCACAGCATTATATCATTTATTTTTAGTTATTAAGGATACACGGGCCTAGGGATCTCAAAAAGCTGAATTGGATTGAGAAAAATTATATTTTAGCTACAATTGTCACAAAGATAAAAGGTCTAGAAATGATTTAAAGTTCATAAAATGTCCCATTTCTTCTAAGAACCTCATCTACCCATCTTAAGTGAAGAACTTTGCATACATTGTCTAAATTATGTGGTTTCTCCTATTCTTCTTAACTTGCTTAATGGTCCCAAGATAATTTTTTTTTAATCAGGAAGTTTTCCTAATAAGAAAAAATATTATTGATTATCTCAAAACCAATACAATACATTCTAGATTTCATACTGATGTCACTTCTCTATTCTCATGCATGCAATATCACTACATGTAGTTAAAGTTATCCTTGTCTTAGAAAAAATAACTCCAGTCTTTTTGCTTTGCCTTTTACCATCCATTTTCTATCACTTCCTTTATTTCCCTTATGCTTTGTGCCCTTGTCAATTGATTAAAATATAGATTTTGAAAGTAGAAAACAATGTTGGATATATTTTCAAGACCAATAATCAATTATCTATAGCCATTGTTGACTCATGGTTAGTTCTCACATCTTTTAATGCCATGTATTCCTGTCAATCATACAAATTTATATTTGTGAAGTCATTATGAGATTTCTTTTATTTGGTAATTTTATCATCTTCTATTTACCATCATATTCAGTTATAATTTTGTTCTCCATCTATGTTCACTGTGATGTTAATAAAAGATCTATGTTCTAAGTTATGATAGAACCAAATGAATTCAAGTCTTTGGAAGTCTCCTTTAGGGCCTTCTAATTTAGCAATGTATCATTGGCCACTATTTAATCTCTAGAAACTTATGGCATATTTTACATATTTAGAAGTAATATGAGCCAACAAATATGTTCTAATATGTAGAAGTTTCTATCTTGGTGCATAAATATTAAATATAGAAGTTTAACATTTATCATTTAATATCTACTATTGATTGTTTAATATTCTTTTTTTAAAAAATTATTTTTTAGCTGTAGTTGGACATAATATCTTTATTTAATTTATTTTTTTTATTTTTATGTGGTGCTGAGGATCAAACCCAGGACCTCACATGTGCTAGGTGACTGCTCTACAGCTGAGCCACAATCCCACCCCCATATTGTTTTGTTTTGTTTTAATGAGAGAGAGAGAGAGAGAGAGAGAGAGAGAATTTTTTAATATTTCTTTTTTAGTTTTCGGTGGACACAACATCTTTATTTTTTTTATTTTTATGTGGTGCTGAGGATCGAACCCAGGACCTCACATGTGCTAGGTGACTGCTCTACAGCTGAGCCACAATCCCACCCCCATATTGTTTTGTTTTGTTTTGTTTTAATGAGAGAGAGAGAGAGAGAGAGAATTTTTTAATATTTCTTTTTTAGTTTTCGGTGGACACAACATCTTTATTTTTTTATTTTTATGTGGTGCTGAGGATCAAACCCAGCGCACCATGCATGCCAAGCGAGCGCGCTACTGTTTGAGCCACATCCCCAGCCCCCACATATTGTTTAATATTCTTATTGTGACAGTATGTTTTACCAAAAACATTATGAAATAATACAAAACAATTCCTCAATGCATGGTTGCCATATTACAAAATATTTGCAAACTCATTTGACTGAGCTTTAAGTTAATTTTATAGTAATATATTATTTAGAAATGTATGAAAATTGTAGTTTAATTTGAGCAATTCAAAAAGATTGATTCATGGCTAAATTTATAAACACCTGAGTCCCCACAATACTCTGAGAAAAGTAGAACAAGACTCATTTTAGAAACTTTAAAGATAAAAAAAGAATATTTAGGCTCTTTGGGGTTGGGAGCTGGGAAGTGGTTAATGGGAACAGAATAGCTGACGATTCACTGGTGCAATGAAGTGCCTTAAAAAGCAACACAAAATTACATATAGCTGTCTGATGCTGACTTCCTACCGCACACGCTCTTGAGTTTTCACAGTTTTTCTCATGAGTTGTGACAAGATGACAACAAAACTACTGCCTTAATTACACGAAGATTGGAAGGTGTGTAACAGCCCCTCAAGATGACTGAAGAAATTCCACATGCAACACAAACCCCAGACTAGCGTTTAAATATATCTAGATAACATTTTTAAAGCTACATGGAGACTGCAATCTTGCTGTTCTCTGTCCTTTGATACATGCTACTGTTTGTGTTTTGAACCAGGAGCCTATTATCTTCTTTTCTGACAAAATATAGATGTATTTTCTAAAAGTCAGTTACAACCCATGTTGGAAACCTTTGTTTCCCCAAAAAACTATTTAACACAATTATCACAGATGATATAAGTGATGCCATTTTAATAATGCATTTTTTTTCCATCGAGTGGCATTATTTGATTACTTGTTAGGCCAGACCTCACACAAGAGTAAAGTTACCTCAAAGCCAATTTCCAGAACCCCACTTCCCTCTGTATTTCAAGATGCTATTTTTGATCACAATTGCTCTCCAATGGGGAAAGAAACCAGTGTATATCATTCTCCACATGTAAACATGGCTCTTTGATTTCCAGGATCTTTTGGACTTGACCCCTGCCTCGATGTTTATAAAGACTAAGACTCTTCTGACTGCTGTATGCTGAACTGCCTGCCTCAACTGCCTTGCTGTTCCCACTCTGTGACAGGTGGTTGGAAGTTGAGCAGCTGAGAAACCTTCCAGTGTTTCTATTTTCTGTTTTGTTTGCCTGCCTTTGCTTCTCTTCAGTTCACTGTGCAGCAGCAGCTTAGGAATCTGCCTGCTGTCACTCATTCTCCACAGATCCAGTCTAGGAAGGTTGTGCTGAGAGGAGCAGCAGCACTTCTGTGCTGGGAGACTGGCTGAGTTCCAGCCTTCCTTTTGAATAATCCTGTCTTTCTGGTTGGTGGAAAGTGTTGCTCTTCTTGTCTGGGTCAGTGAATTGAGGAGACCAGTTCTAATGAAGACTCAGATTGTAATGCTAGGCAAGGTTCAAAGAAGGTGGGGAACACTGCATAGGGACTATGCCTCTCCTCTGACCACCACACCATCCATTGTTACTGAGGATTCAACTGCATGCCCCAGAGATCTGGGTAGACATCAGCATTAGTGAAACAGAAGTGAAATTACAAACACATGTCCCAGGATTATGAGTGTGTTCTGTGTATTCAAAAGGCACAGATGGCAACTCTAACATATTATCATGTTAAAAGTAAACTGAGGCACAAGAAAATGTTAAGGAGTTTATTTCAGCAAACAGTCATACATGAATTGGACAACATCAAACCAAATACGGGTTTGGGTTCTGCTGAGGAAACACAATGTGGGGTGAATATAAGGTAAATATGGAAGTAAAGAAAATATTTGATTAGTTTCACTTATATATTTTATTTATTTGTTCTATCCTGCTCAAAGATCCACATTATCTAAGTTATTTGAGCTTAAATTTCATGTTTTTAAAAAATATTTATTTTTTTTTAGTTGTAGTTGGATACAATACCTTTATTTTATTTATTTTTATGTGGTGCTGAGGATCTATCCCAGGGCCTCGCATGTGCTAGGCAAGCGCTCTACCACTGAGCCACAACCCAAGCCCTCATGTTTTTTGTTTTTTTTTAAATCATGCATTTATAAGACATAGACCACATTAAGTTTCACTCACTCTTGCGTAGTTCAAAGTAGCTTCCACTTCCACAGCTGCACTGGTTTTGTCTGCCCAGAGGATTCTCAAGCTTGGTTCCCTTTTTATTTCGTTTGAATAATTCCCCTATTTTGGTTACCCTCTAATTTGAACTGAGACCACTTATTTTTTATTACTCTCAGACACACATGTTCTTCTTTCCTTGGTCATCTGAGGATGGCAAAGCAGGATTTTAGTAGGTTTTTCTAATGATTTCAGCTTATGTCGTTTTTGTTGATCATTCCTCATGGAGATCATCTGATGAGTCAGTGGCTACGAACAAGCATTTAAAACTCTTTCGAGAATATAACACACAAGGGACATTATCAATATGACTAACAGCAGGATAATACCAAGAGTTTGAAAAATACTCCAAAGCAGAGATTCCCCTGGAGCCATGATTCAACCAATTAAATAAATACTTGGAAGAAATATTAGTTATCTGATGAATTACTTACATCTGCTCTTTAAAATCTTTTACATTGGAGGTAACAATTCCTTACTTCTGTGGTCTGCTATTTTCTCTTGGGCCCTATATCTCTGACAAACTGGAATCTTCAATGTGGCTAGGCTTTCCCATTTTCCATTCAGATATGAGGAGAATGGTATCTAAAATCTAAAAATATGAAATTAAATAAAAATATTACAATTTACTGAGTTGCTGCTATAGAAGAGACACTAGGTTGACTGCTAATTTGCATAAGCCACCTCTAATTCTCACGTTATGTCCATTTTGCACATGAAGTTAAATGGCTAGTTAGAAGTCATACTACCAATAATTAGCTAAGGTGATAATTCAAACCCAAGTCTCTCAGTTTTCAATGTGTATATTCTTTTAGACACTCCCAACAACCACTACCACAGTAGCATTGCCTGCAGTTACAGAGCACATCATGGAGGGTTGGTGGTTTCAAAGTGTCTCCACTCTTTCTTAGCTCAGCAAGGTTCTGTGAGTGCTTCTCCTGGAGACTTGCTTACATTTGGTCACAAGGTCAAGTTTGTCTCTTTGAATTTCTTTAGTGTATCTCTCCCCGGACAGATCTTGCTTTCTAGGTTCTGAAAGCTTACTTCCCAACAGAGCTTGTTGAAGGCAGGGCCTGTCTCTTCATTCTCTCTCTTCCTAGTTGCCAGGACAGTATCTAGCATATTCTAGGTACTCACCAGGCACATTTTGAATTTACAAATGAATTGAATTGGATTGAGACACAAGTCCCAGACAAACAAGGCAACAAGATAAAGTGATGCCAAGAATACTGGCTATAGTTTCATAGAGTCCTAAGATCAATGCTGGCTTACCCACTCCCTTGAGCAGGTTACTTTACCTTCTGATTCTCTTTTATCAGATTTATAGCAAGAGACCCTAGTTACCTATAATATTGTTGTGAAGATCAAACAAAAAATGAGGGGAAAATTTAACATAGAGCTTGGAATATTTATAGGTCCTCAGTCATGGTTCCTCTCTCTGATAAAATTTGTGCTACATGGATCACACTATTAACATTTTAGTGCTTTTTGGAGACTATGTAAACCCTAAAGTATAAAAAAGATTAGAGTTATGTAAATAAAAAATGGCTTGGACAAACTGCTCCTGGGCAAGCTTATTTTCTTCTGCCAGTTGATTCATTTTTCTTCATCACTGATCTTGATCCATTCCCCATTCTCTATCATGCCTAAAGGGCAGCTTTTAAATTTTTCACCTCTTAAAATCTATCTTCAATTGATCTCTTCTTCTCTCTCCCCTTTGATCTGACTTTACTTCTAGGTTCCATCTCCTCTCTCCAGTTCAACTGTATCAGCCTTTTGAATTTCCTACTTCTGACTGGGCTCATAAACTGAACAAAACAAGCAAAGAAATACCCACCAAATGTCTATCCTCAAAATGTTGAGTATATAGCCTCTGAATCTCTTGGAATTTCTTGGGTAGTGCTTATTCCAAAAGTTAACCTCACTTATCAGTAGAATATTCTGGAAAGAATTATCTTTTTATTTTCCAAGTTTATTTGTGTTATAGGAAAAAATTACTTTATTGGACCATGTGTCCCAGTTTTTAACACAAAACATAGAGTTACCATATATTTGAGCTGTCTCATGCCCAAGAAAAGGGAAAATCTCTTGCTCCTGCTTCTTCCTGTTTGAAAAGTGTTATTTCCATCCCAAAGCTCAGATTTCAGATGTTTCCATTGCAAGTCCCCAGCAGTTCACAGTCCTATAGCTGAGAACACTATTCTTTAAATAGGCTTACATGGACTAGCCTTAAAACCAAACAATGATTTATAACATTGATTCTCTGGGAAAGGGCAGGCTGGATCCCACATGACCGACCATCTAACAAATGAATTTTTGTAACACAACCCATTTGTAGGTTGGAGGCTACTTTATTAGAAAGAAAATAGTAAATCAAAAATTTTTATCCCAAATGTTAACATTGCTGAAAAGAACAGAATTATATACTAATTGTTTAATTGATGAGCAGGAGAGGACTACTTTATTTAAAGCAGCACTTTCAAATCATTTTCTTGTTCTCTGTTTCAGCCGTCTGTCTCATAAGAAAATTCCGGAAATCATTTTTTCTACATTTGCTTTTCCTTTCCTTCACCAACACTCAGTAAGATTTCATTCTAGGCCTGAGAATATTATTTGCTTCTCAGTAGGCTCTGGTAGTAATAAAGCATTACTCATTTCTCTACTTTATTTCCTTGAGACTCAGAGCAAATATGCAGTAAGTGATAGCTCTGTTCAAACGCTACTGTACAAAACAAAGTGAGCAAGACTCTTAGCCAGTCTCATCATGGAAGAGTGTAATGACTGTGAGAGGAACATGAGACAATGAATTTAAGAAAATTTTCACTGTAATTCCTCCAAAATATTTTCAAGCACTGTATCCTGTTTTGTGGTGACGCCCTCAATTGAGGAGCTCTTTCTTGTTGCTTGTGATAAGAAACATATATATATATATATATATATATATGAATGTATATATATACGTATATATACGTGTATATATATATATATATATATATATGAATCTACTATTAAAGTATATAATTCGTTTTTTGTTTGTTTCTCCTTTTTAAGATTAATTTAACGAGTCAGATTTTTGCTGAGAAATTATTTGCAATTTTCATCAAATGTTTCCCATGAGAAAGATGGTTATTTTCTTTACTATTGAAAATACCAAGAATGTTATGGTTTCTCTAGATGAGGAAAACCAGTGAATTATTTCTCTGAGAGCACAAAGCAAAATGATTGAGTAAAATAGGTGCTATAACCCTTTGGGAAAGCCACATTTTTACTTCTTAACTACTCATTGCAAAAATTTAGATCTCATAGGGGATCTCACCATGATTCATCAGCATATGTTACTATTTAAGCACTAGTTCTCTGATTACCATAACTTACGCTTCTAACCATGTAAACACACATGAGGCTTCTAGCCACCGTGAATAGCCTAGAATCTTTGGGCTTTTTTTTTTTAATAATAAAAATTGGGTTAATAAAATTGCATAGTTCTTTTTTTTAATGACAATAGGTTTGTATACATGTTGCTTTTCAACCTGTTATAACAGCACCCTCAGACAGAATCCATTTTAAAGATTTGTGAGTTTAAAATAATTTAAATAATAAACAGCCTTCAATGAAATTATTAAAATGCATGAAACTTGCCACCAGATTCAAATATAAGAATTTACTTAATGTTGCCGAAGGATCAGTAAAACAGAAAGTCAAATGTTGAGTTCTGGAGGAAAACTTTGAGCCTGGGTTAAAGTCCTTGCTCTTCCCTAGATGGTCTGTGGGACAGTGAACAAGTCCTCTTTCTAAACCTAGGCTTTTTTATCTACAAAATATAAACAAAACCTGCCCTGCTCTATATGGTTACTGGAACAATTAATAACAGAGAGAACTTAGCCCCTTGCAAATGAGAATATACACTAATATTATCTTAAGTTAATAACTTGCATTTTGATATGCTTTAGGTATTATATATTACCTTTAAATAAAACAAAACAAAAAGTATTAACATGGCTCTATTTGTGGTTGAAGAAGTTACAGTTTTAGCTCTTAACTCTGAGATGATGACAGGAAATTCCACATGCTGTTTTGGACTTTTGACAACTCAGTTTTTAATAAACAATGGATATCTAAATCAGGTAAGTTATTCTAACCTAAGGCCCATCTTGGCAAACCATATCTATGCTTTTGTTTTATTATTCATAAGCAAATAAGTACAGGAATTCATGACAAGGAACAAAAATAGAAGAAGAAAATAAAATTCTTATACAGTATATGTCACCTGATCAGTCAAATTTCAACCTTTGAATAATATTTATCCAGGGAAATTGATTTGAACCCCCAAGTTGTAGCCTAAATATAAGACAATAGGTTTAATAGAAAATTCTGAAAAGGCACGTTTTTCCATACTCCTGATTTGCATCTGTGTTTTTTTTAGGAACAAATAGTCTAGCAACCACTACCGAGGTTGGCTGTCCTCAAACTAACTCAGTGATGCACAATCTCACATTTCTGAGTTTAGCAATCTGAAGACATATGGGGAACGTGTGAGGCGGTCAGCAATCAGCAGTGTTTGATTCAGTTGCAGAATATCAATTAAGAGAGAGAATAAGCTAATGCTCTTTTCATCAGAGAAATGACTGGAATATTATGTCTCCCTTTGCACACCCAGTGACAGCTGACTTCTGCCCATAAACTTTGGTGCATGGACTTATTAGTCAGCTACTTCAATAAGCTTTATTTTCAATAATGTACCCAAGCTGTGACTTTACCATAATTTTCCCCACAGGTATTCATATTTGGAGTGATAGTCTACGTGTACCAATATTGGCACACTCTGCAACACAGTCTTGAAATCGCCATAGACAATTTACTAAAAGCAGTGTGCCTGTGCTTTAAAATGATCCTACCGTTAAGTGACTTTGAGTGCTGAGCATTGCTTCATTCATGACAGGGAAAAACACCTGCCCTCTGAAAGGTCTGGATTTTGTGTAAAAAGAGAGAGAGAGAATGAAATGGAAGAAAGAGAGAGAAAGAGTGCACACACAGAGAGCTTATCCCTGTTTACATTTTCATCTGGTGTCTACTGGATTGATCCCCTACTTCATGTCAGTTCAGCAGGCTGACAGCAATTCTAGCAGAGAGACATGAAGTTAAGAGGGACTTTGATTCATCCCCTCCCCCTTAGTCCCTGCCTGTCATTGTCTGCTCCTGAGTAAGCAAAGTGAATATGGTCAGAGAGGTCTGGGGCTGCTGGAGCTGTGTTTTCCAATCTCAGGGGCGGCGACCTTCTCATCAACAAATCCATGCAAGCATTCTGTGCATTATGCCGCTTTTCACTCATAAGTTTTGTTCTTTACTAGAGAAGCACTTAGCCCAAATAAGACAATTCACCATGGAATTGTGTGTGTATGCATGTGTGTGTGTAGATATATTGAGTGATAGATTGAGAATTTAGAAGATTTTTAAGCCTTCATCCCTATTTTTAAAATGTTAATTTCCCCCCTCCCCCATAGTTCTTCCAAAAACTGCTCTGTGATGTGATCACAAATACTCATGTGCATAAATTCCCATTATCATAATAGGAGCACTGCAGTGAGGATTCTTCTGAAAATAAATTACTCTGTAGAATATATTAGCAGGACTAAACCCAAACAAGCTAAATTGTGTGTTCTCCCATCCTGTAAGTTAAGCATTTGAAGATAAAAAATCAATTGCATTTTTCATTTTACATGGATTTTATTTTCTTATTTTATTTGCATCTTATTTGTTTCATCTCTTCTTTCTCTCCCTCCTCTCTCTCTCTCTCTCTCTCTCTCTCTCTCTCTCTCTCTCTCTCTCAGACATTTCAATTATTAAATTTCTTATTTTCTTTTACTTTGCCTTAATCATTCTGTTTAGTTGCCCGTTTCTTTTGAACACATTGTAGACCATGTCAATATCCATGACTGACTTCAAATACATGAATATGTATGTTCTCAAAGGAAGGAGAGGTGCCCACCAGGGTGTATTCATTGCAGGTAGTCTAAGGGCAGAGGACAGACTGAAAGCCTGAGGTCTGTGTTCTGATATTGTCTAGCCTTGAGTAATTTCACTTTCTGTCTTTTCATTTCTGAATCCAGGAAAAGACCAGCTTTCCTACAAATTTCCCAAAGAAGATGCTAATGCAGACCTATAGGAAAGCATTATGAACTTTGGAATAAGAACATTCAAGGTGATTCCAGTAAATTATCCTAATCCTAGAATGCCTGATAAATGTTTATTATCAACTTTGTGGTGCTTTTGTAAGTTAGTTTAAAATTTTAAACTCCGAAGAAGTGATTACAATTAACCTGTATTCAAAAGGGCCATGGTTTCCCAATGGCTGAGTTATAGTAGGGTTTTACCCTTAGGGATGAAGGTCACTCAGAATATTAAAATCACCTTTACAATGACCCAGAGGTATCAAGGCCTCTCTTGCTCCCTCTTCATTGGTAACCACCACTGTCATTGATTCAAGGGTAGATAGCTAATTAAGAATTACCTTTGATGACATCTGGATTAATTAAAAATGTATAACATCTTACTTCAAGTGTTTTAAAAACTGAGCTTTGAGGGGTTTTCTTTTTAATTCAATATGAGCTTGAGTTTGTGAGTAAAATAGATGCATTATAATATATTTAAGTTAAATTAGAGACTTATTGAAGATTATGCTTGCGATGAAAGACATAAACCCTGTATGAATATATCAGACAAATACTTTTCATGAGCCTATACTCCTTGTCTCTCTGAGGCAAGCTCCATTAAGCTTTTTTATGGATTTATAAGAGTCCTCACATAGAAATCTGGATATTGGGTCACATACAGAGGTTCAGAAGAATTGTACTCAAGTTTTGGATGCATATGTTACTCACTTTAAAAAAAATGTGTGCTCTCTGTTGTTATCTATCAAGAATGGTATTTTTTACATCAATTTCAGCATTTATATTGCTCATGCCATTTTCACATCCTGGCTATCTAGAAAGTGCCTACATACTGGACTTTTCAATGACACACAGATAAAAAAAAAAAAAAGAAACTCCCTCAAGCCAAGCGGAAAAGGATTTAAAACTCAGTGTGCATCCCTGTTAGGGGCAAGAGAGCCTATTGCAGAAACAAAGAGTGAAGAGAAAATTCTATCCTTGGAAGCTCCACAACAACACCACAGCTTTTCATGTAATAGCTCAAATGTTCCCACTACAGCCATTAACAATGCAATGAAACAAATCACTTGCTATCCGTCACAATTATGATAGATGGAATCCAACTGGTCTAACTTGGGAGGAAAAAAGCACATCTCAAAGTGGATCTATTTTAGAAAATAGCAAAATTTAGGGGGGGAAGGGATGACACTTATTCCCATAAACAATACGGCCAGGCATTTGATCTATCCAAACTAATAGATTACTGTCTTGATATATCTTTCCCCTGCAATTTTCCCTTTTATTTTATTAGACCTAGTGAAGAATTTCTGGCTGCCTTGTGAAGGAGAGACTAGTGTTGCACCACATGGAAAGTAATAGTAAGACAGGGTTGGCATCATTCTTTCTTGAAACTGCAGGTAGATAGTCTTGATTTCTTTGGTTTTCGTTTTTCTAGTTGAGTTTCTCTATCCCTACCACCTTCAGAAAGCTCCAGAAATATTATTAGTAGTAATAGTTATCACAGTATTCAAGTAATAACAACAGAGATCTATATTGAAAGTAGATAATGCAATATATTAAATATATGGCCAGTGGTACACATCAGAAATCAGTTCTATTTTAAAACATTAAGTCCATGAGTTTAAATATCTTCTCCTCTTAAAAAGAAGTAATGTACAGTTACAGAATGTAAACATGCTGACAGAGCAAAATACAACAATAATTACACCCTATCGTTTTCAGAATACCTGTTATGCACCAGATAAGCACACACAGGTATTACCTGAGTCTCCACTGCACTCCTGTAGTTTTAGTAGCCCTTTTTTAAAACCTTATTTTATAGTTTAGGAAACAGGTTTACAAAAGCCAAGAGACTTTTGCAAGAGCAATGAGCTATTAAACTCAAAAACTGGAATTAGAATAGAGGAGTATCTTCCTCAAATCCATGTGCTAGCCATTAACCAAAGTTGGAGAATACTTTCATCTTCAAGAATATACATTCCTATCAGTCACATGGCATTAGTGGTAACAGTCCTTATTCAACACCACAAGGCTTCAAATTAAACACTGTCATTTTGTAAAACAATGGGCACTAGGTATTCAACATGAATTATGATTGGCAATGACACCCGTGGGTGGTACCTAGTTATATTTATTACATAGATAATACAGAATTATTATGTATTATCATTAAAATGAAAAAAGGAACAAAACTGAAAAAATACTGTGTTAGAGATCAACCATTGAAAATGTACTCTTCATACTCAGCTGGAAAAACTATGTCCTCCATGACACCTGAATACAGAAGACAGTCAAAGTTGAGTGCTATGACTGGATTTTGGGAAGAAGGAGGTGAAAATGCATGAATGGACAGAGGCAGGCTATTTTCCTAAGAGGTACATATAACATAGAAATGCTTTCAGCACTGACTCTTGAGCTAAAGAGCTGACACCATTACTTTAGGGAAAGAAGCGTTTCTATCCAAAGCGATGTAAGTGCCCATAAAAATCCAGGCCTCAAGTTATTTTTCTTCTGTTTTCCCATCATTTAAGTAGCATATCTTTTGAGAAAGGTATGAATTTTAGGATATGACTTCTGTGGTGCAGAAAGAATGAAAAAGAAAAAAAATTAAATAAATGCCTAAAATGCAAATAAATTTAAATTATACTTGTGGGCCATGAAAATCTAATGGATGCATGCGATAGGAGATAAGAGAGGGAAGTACTTCTCACAGAATTGGGTCAAGGAGATTATTTTGAAGTAACACATTGGCTTGACTGGAAGAGTGAGATTAGGCAAGTCAGAGAGAACTCTCAGAGGCTAGGAACTGTAGCTTTCTGTGTTCTCCTAAAAGATGAGCACTTTGCCTCTGTGGGTCCTGATACATATTAATGGGATAAAGAAAGTGGCTTCAAGGACCAAACTAAGAAATGACCAAGCTCTGCATAATGACTTAGTGCCACAAATGGCTGACACTTAGCACATTTGGGGTATTCCAAAAATAATGATTGAGGAATAACAAGAAGTGTATAGCTAAGTAGTTCCTGTCCAGAAAAAAAAAAAATATATATATATATATATGTGTGTGTGTGTGTGTGTGTGTGTGTGTTTTAGAAGTGATTGAGGACATTGTATGTGAAAAAAGGAAGACATTTAAAAGAATGATAACCAAATCCCTAGAGAAGCCCAGGAGACTATTAGTGCAATAAAGCTAAGGATGGGACACAAACATATACAACAAAATATAACAATAATTACACTTATTGAATGAAGAAGTTTCTTTCTCCAATAAAAAGGTCCATCTCATTGTACAAAACTAAGCAAGTAATAAAATAAAATAAAGTCAGAATTCTTTCTCCTTCAAAGACCAAAATGCTGAATTAAGGACTCTGTCCCAGCTTTTCCACCTCCATCAATCTCTTAATGTTATTTCTAACACATTTTGTTTTCATTACAAGTACAAGTATCAAGACTGGAAAGGATTTACCAAGTTGAAGAAAGGAATGCCAGTTTGTATGGAAACTTGATCCAGAAAATGAAAGATATAAACAAGCATCAGAAATAAGGGGAAAAAAAGAATATTCTATGCAACACAAGAGGACTAAAGACTTGTCTATTTTGTACTGAAAATAAAATATGAAATTTAAGCCAGTTATTGAAATTACAAATTCTCCAATAACTCAGTTCAGGTGGCTGTGTACAGGATAAGAGATCAAAATGAGACAAAATAAAACTGTTGTTTGCAGTTGTATTCAGTCACTAAAGTGTTTCAAAATTTTGAAACTCCCCAAATTGAGTTCACATCTTTTTCTTTAATGCTCTAATGTATCTTCATGGTATATTTTTATTATAAGGCATCGCCACATTGATTTGTTTGTATTTTATTTATGCCCATTATACTATAAATTTTTGAGTGCATTGACCATTCCTTACTCATGTTTAGCCTGTCCTGGGAAACAGTTGGCTCAATAATTGTTTGTTGAAATTAATTGAATAAAATTAAAATGATAACATAGGCTTAAAATATTAACTAATCCCAATTGGTTGCTCCATGTTACCCACAGGACTTAATTACAGTTCTCTGAATAGACTCGCTATTCAGAGTGGTCCATGAAACCAACAGCAATGGCATCACCTAGGAGCTTGTTAGTGATCAAGACTCCATTTTCAGATCCTACCCCAGACCTGCTGAATCAAGATATGCATTTTAACAAGACCCCCAGGTGATTTATCCGCACATTTGAAGTTTGAGAAGCACATTTATTGTGTGTCTATTATGTGCAGGAGAAAAATGGTGCAAAATATTATGGATATTGTGAAAAAAAATATTTACAGTTCTTGATTATATAAAGCTTGCATTTCTAGCTAGATGAATATAAAAACTATTTTACAATTAATGGTTTAATTAGAATATAATGACTGCTCTAGACAGCTCTAGCCTGAGAAATAAAGGAGCATTTTCTTGAGAAATTAATGTTTGAACTAAGATATGAAAAGAAAGAAAGAACTACTAGGGAAAAGCCCAATGGGATGGAGAAAGAGCTTCTAGGAGAAGAAACAAGAAAGCAGAGTGGCATTTTGGAGGAACTCAAAATAGTCAATACATCTGTAGCTCAGAAAGTGAGACAGTGACAAGAAATGAGACACAGCAGCGACACAGAGCTGAGACTTTGAAGACAATGTTGAATGTTTTGACTTTCAAACTAAGAGCATTGAAAAATATTGAGCACAGTAATAATATGATCAGCAACTCTAGCAATAGTATATATAATAGAATAAATTCAAGGATGAATAATATAAGGAGAGTGTTCAGGTGAACAGTTCTTCATTGCTTCATGTGGAGTTAGTTGAGGTAGCTGGGGCTGCAAGACCTACTTCTAAGATATCACATGTCTATAGCCTTAATATTTCCCCTTTCTCTTTCTCTCTTCCTCTCTCCCTACAGAAAATCTCATCCTTCAATACCTTTCCAGGTAGCTTAGTCTTCTAACAGCATGACAGTCTTTTTAAAAATTAATTAGTTTATGTATTCTAATTAGCATATATGATAGCAGAATACATTTTGATTCATTTTACACAATTGCAGCACAACTTTTCATTTCTCTGGTTGTACACGATGTAGCATTGCACCATATGTGCAGTCATGCATGTACCTATGGTAATGATATCCATCTCATTCCACCATCATTTCTACCCCCATGACTCCTTCCCTCCACTCCCTCCCCAATCAAAGTATCTCCATTCTCCCATGCCCCACCCCATTATGGATCAGCATCCACTTATCAGAGAGAATATTTGGCCTTTGATATTTGGGATTGCCTTACTTTGCTTAGCATGATATTCTCCAACTCCATCCATTTACCTGCAAATGCCATAGTCTTGAAGTTGTAAGAGCAAATGCTCCAAAATAATAATAATAATGATAATAATAATAATAACAAAATTCTTCCAGTTAAAGCTTGAGTCTGGAAATTGGCACAACATGAATTTAAAAACTTAAATTAAGTCATCCTAGACTCATGGGAAGGGGATTAGACTATACTCTTCTATGGGAAAAAAAGTAAATTTGAGTCTATTTTTAATACACCATAAAGACTAAGCTGACAATTCTGACAAAACATCAAATCTACTTTCCAATTTGGAATAAATCCCAACATGTGAACCCAAAGTCAAATACGTGCATGCCTTGACAATTGGGAGATAGTCATTTTTCTTAGTCTTGGCCAATCAAATGTCCCTATACAGAACTGTAACTCTGAGTGAAGGAATTTAGCTTTGCTATCTGTAGTTTTATTTCCCATGATTTCTATTGATACCCTGATTAGTGTTCTCTAATCATGAGTGACCCATCTAACAACCTCACATTCTTTTTCTAAGTAAGTCATTCAGAGTTCGTTTCTGTTGCTTGAACTATAGAATCCTGATTCCTGCAGAAGTACAAACAAACGTTTATGGTAATCTGTACTCAGTGATGGCAATGAAAAGAAAAGAATTTACCAGATTCAAATGATGTTAAGTAGATCAAATAAAGTGGGAATAGTATTGAATGAAATATGAGGTTGAGGAAAGTGACTATCAATTATATGGATGATAATGTTATTCATTGAGATCTGGAACCTTGGAGGAGGGTTCTGTTATATACCAAGGTTTGAATATGTTGATGTTGAAAATCTGTGAAAGCCCCAAACTGAGATGTCACATACACGATAATATATATGATTTGTTGTTCAAAAGTGAGATCACTTCTAGAAATAGAAACATGAAAACAGTTAACTTATGCATATTAAATAAAATGATGTGTATGGATTAGTTTCCCTGAAATGAAAGATATAACTTCTTCCTCTACAACTGCTCCTGTGAGGAGACTTTTATTTGCAGAGAGGATATTCATCTACAACCTTGTCTCTTAGATCAAAAAGAGTTTGCATTGTGGAGTTCATTATAAGAATTCAATTAACAGAGTAAAAGTGGCTATTTTCACAAGTTCTCACGACCTATTGCTCTTGAGGTAGCAAGAGACAAACAGAACTTAGCACAGATGTATGGTGAGCACCCACTTCTCAACTTCTCATATACAGGTTTCAAACTGTGTATGTTTGTGCACAGAATCTAATAAAGACTCTCAAGTAAACTTCTTCTTAAACACTGAAGTTCTTGACTAAGAGTCTATAAAATACAAAATGATCAAATGTTTTCTAATAATTTCTAATTGAACCTGAACTTTTTGTTAGAGTAGAGATCTTTTCTGAGAAAGAACGGTTATATAAATACATCATATAAAGTCATATAAATACCTAGTAAATAAGTCATATAAGTAAATTAGTTAAATAAAGCTCAGGTAAAAAAAAAATAGGAATGCTTTATAGTTAGAAGACAGAAGATTTCAGTAGAAGTTCTAATTCATAAAAGAGTCACCATCCAAGGAATGGATCCCAGTCTTCCATTTAAAATACTTGACATTTTTGCCCTAAGTGAGGATATTCTAGGGAATAATCATGCTTACCAAACTTAAGTATGATAGATCTATCAAAGAATCCCAAGGTATACTTTTGTAGTAAGTTATAAATATGTCAACTGATGTATAGTCCTCTCCTAACCAAAATGTACTCATTTAATGTAAGGTGATATTTTATTCAAATGTTTTCCCCCCATTGGAGCACAAGTTTCAAGTCATATAAGTATATATTAAATCACCCCTTTCCCTACAGCAAAAGGGTTTGGTGATCAAGCAGATTTTAACAAATAAAACAAATTAGAATCAATCACCCCAAGACTCAGTGGTTTAAAAAAATACAGCACTCTTTCTCAGTTTCTGTGAGTAGAGAATTCAGAAAAGGCTTAATGGGGCAAGGCTTGACATCATCCATGTGTTTGCTCTGATGTGATAGCTGGGGTTGGAGAACAGGTCCATCAAGGTACACCCTTGCTTCATGTAGTCCCAAGTATTCCCCATATGGTCTTGCTCCATACTGTCTGCTCAGTTAGGCTGCCTCATCACTGTTGGACTTCATACCCTGAAGTTAGAGTTTTAGAAAGAGTGTTTCATCACATAAAATTGGAATTGAAGTAATTGAAACACATTTTCCTACCAAGCTTTGAAAGTTACATAGTATCATATCCACTGTTTTTTGTTGGTAATAAGCAGTCATAAAGTCTGTTTTTAAAGAGAGAGAGCAAAGATATCACTTCTTCATAGGGTAATCATCAAGGTCACATTTCTTAGCAGCACTTAAGATGGGAGATGATGTTGCAGTCATTTTGGAAAATATAATATGCCATACTGGCTGTTTAATAATGGTCATGTTACTTAAAATCTCAGAGTCTCATACACCTCACATGTCATTGGGATGGGAGGTGGGGCGAACTAGAAAACTTCCTGCTCTGGACCTCTACGAATCCATTTGAACAAAAGAATAGCTCTTAAGTATAATTGTCAGTCAAGGATGATATAAATATCATTCTTACTTTGCCCATGGATTTTAATTTTACCTTTCTATTTCCACATTATCATCCGCCTTCAACATCTGTTTCTCATTGTTCATGATTTTTAAATTCATTGATATGCTAACAATTCTCAATATCTCCATATCTCTCTTCCCAATTTCAGATTCACAGATTAAAGTGTATCAAACTAAACTCCTGATTATTATTCTAATAAGAATTAGTAGCTTCCTAGAACAAAGAATGACAAGGCTGAAGTCTACACTGCTGTTTCTTTTTTCTTTCTTTTTAAATGAATTCTAAACTGTACAATATTCTATTCTGGAGCTACTTGTCCTGTGTCTGGTTGTTTCCTAAGTGTGGTCTTCAGATCAGCAGTGTCTGTATAACCCCAGAGCTAGAACTGCATGTTTTTGAGATCACTCAGGTCTGAATCTGGAATTCTGGGGCTGGGGTCCAGCAATCAGTGCTTTAGCACATCCTTCTCATGAGTCTGACATACTGAAGTTGAGAACCACTGCCTAAGTCCATCTGTTTTCAAATCTGAGAACTGTTAGTGAACCTCTTCCAACCTAATGCTTGTGACCAACCAAATGCTTTAAGCTATAAAACCTCTTCTGATTGCCAGTAGGCAGAGCAGAATCCCATTCATATGCTTTTCTAGTTGTAACAGAAAAATCCAGCTTTCTCTTTTTTTCACTTGTTTTCTGGGAGTGTTGCTGGTGTAAATCCTTGACATCTTGAATTAGCTGTATTCTCACTCTTCCCTGTCTTGGCTGGCAATAACCCCATCCTCCCAGAATCCTTGCAGTCCTATTCTCTTACATTGCAGATCATATCCATCAATGAATTATGTTTGTCTGACTTTCAAATTAGATACAGACTCCAACCACATTTCACTACCTCCACCACCACCACCTGCTTCAGACACAGAAATCTCCACCTGGATGAATGTCAGCGGGTCTCTTTGTGTCTCTCTTTGCCTTCCTTGACTATTTTCATTATAGCAACCAAAGTGTTCCTCGGCCAACATAAATCAGATCATATCACACCCATACTTATAACCTGTTATGGAGACAACCCATTTTTCTCAAAATAAAAGTGGCCTACAAAGTGATGCATGATTTGCTCCTGACATATGGTCCATATTGGTGTTCCTCCTGTGTTACCTGCCTACTCAAGAGACAAATGGAAACATCTTTTTGGATGTCTAAGGCAGAGAACACAGGGAAAGAAAGGGGCTAGGAGAAGAGCTTTAAAGTTAATTAAAGAGACTACAGAGTCAAAAGGAAGCCCAAAGTATGATGTATCATGGCCATTTTTCCCAGAGCTAAATCAATCAGCAGTGAAATAGAGTTCTTTTTTCTATTTTGTCCTATTCCTGTTTGTTTCTATTTTGCTATTATTTCAACATATTAGGCTTTGCTTAAACAAATAAAAGAGATATGTTTTAGAGAGCTCTGTCCATTGAAATTCACAAGTAAGTATTCATTTGATGGCCAATTATAAACCATTGACAACCAGATAAGTGAGAGTTTATTGTATTGAAGGAAACCACAGGTATAGTTTGGCTGTGCATCCTGGGGGTGTTAGAAAATCCTGGTTGTCTAAATTTGGAAGGGGATGAGTTGTGGATATGAGGATTAGGGCACTAATCTGCCATTCATAGCTTGCTCTTTGAAAGAGCAGAAGCAAATAAAGGCTTTGATCAGTGCCAGAGCTGTAGAGCAGCTCTACAGCCCCTTCGCAACCTTTGATTTGGAAAGAGTCGCCCTTCACAGCAGGGTTCAAAGCCCAGATCTTTACTTTTAGAACCTGTTTCTTGCTGTGAGCATGAGCACTCTGGCACTTTGTTTCCAAAAGGATTCACTTATGACTTTAGATATGGGGTCTCTCTCTCTCTCTCTCTCTCTCTCTCTCTCTCTCTCTCTCTCTCTCTCTCTCTCGTCTCCCTCTCTCTACCCACACTCACCCAAAGACAAAATTTCAAGTGACATTTAATTCAGTTCTACTTGATATTCCAAGAGTAAAAGCCTCCATTCTGTTGGTATGAGCTGTCATTTTTCTCCTTCCCACAAGTGTGATATGTTTACTGAATGAAAGAATAAAATATTTCTAAGGCTTATTTTACCCCTTAAGGTCCAGGAGTCTGTCAAATTTGCTTCTTCAAATCCCACAGCTGTCAAAGTTGCTTCTTATGACTTTTACTTGGAATATCCTGTACACTTACGGACCAAAGACTCTAAATTATTTGACAATGGGCAGCAAACCAGATGTGGGGTGTGCTGTTAAATAATTGTTAAAAATAAATAAATTCACAGTCTAGTGAAGACGACAGACACACAAACCATGTGATAAGTAGAAACAGATAGGGGTATGGGAGATGCCTTGGAAGTACAGGTAGCCAGGAAACAAAGTGTCAGGGTGGGAGACTAAGCAGGGGTAACCTCAACCCAAATGAACAGAGCCTGAAAGGCTTGCCAGGTAGCTAAGTTAATGTCTAATTTCACATAGTAGCTGGTTTCCAACTATGAGCCCTCAAGCCTTTCATTTATCAAAGTATAATAATTATTGGATCTATTTATACCTAAGAAAATAACTAATTTAATATTTAACAAAATAAAACAAGTATTTTTAAAAATGTGACAGAGCTGAAGTTTGGCAGAGTTGGGGGGGTGGGGGGTTCCTAGGTCTGTTTCTTTGTTGCTTTTAAGGAAAGGAAGCTAGTCAGGGTCTCTGACAAACTCTGCCAGCCCACTGGGATTTGAGAGTGGGCTGAGAGAACCTAGGATCTTAAAATCATGCTTTGAAACATGAATATACTTATCATTTTTGTAAATAAGTGATGACAAAAAGGGAAACTTGTGTTTTGTATCCTCAATTCCTGACAGAGCTGGTGGTTTTCAGTACCATACTTTGCTAATGAATGAAGGCCTTGTTGAGCTTTGAGCACTCTTTTCTTCCTAGTAGAGAATGTTCATTCTCCTCACTATGATTGTGTGTGTGCAAGCACACACACACAACATTCTAAACCTTTGCTAAACTAATTTAAATGCTCACCTTGCAATATATGTTTCCTGTTTCTAACCCACACTAACTTTTCTCTTTTGGAATTTTTATCATCATTAGTACAGCATCTTTCCCCTCTCCACCACTCTCCCTACCCCCACCCTACACACAGTCAATTTAGGAGTTTATATATTAGATTTTGCTCTCTGTTACATCTTTATATTTTTGGTACCCTTTATGAAATTAAGTTTCTTAAAGTCAGGAGCCAACTCTCATAGATATTTTCACATTTCTAAAGCTCCTTGCCAAAGGGACATTATAGGCTTTATTGATGTCATGCTGTCCACAAAATTTGTTTATAGCATCAACAAATTTTCTCAGCAAATATTTCCTCAATATAGGCATATTCCTCCAATGGCCACTTATCCTTGCACATATGCATGTGCATGCACACACACATACTTATCTGCACTCTTCCATATCTCTCTTACACTCACACTCTCTTACACACACCACACACTCTCAGATATTACCCCAGTCTTCCAATTCTGTTTACAGAGCCTGAGCCTACAGACAATGTCAAAAAAATACATTGACACATTTCCCTCTTAGTCTCCCTTGTCATATTCTTATAAAACTGCTCAATTGGCCCACAAAATCAGGTATGTTTATTTTGGCAATAACTCCATTGAGGTTAATAGACTCCTCCTTTACCAATGGAACTTTGAAAGCAAGAAGTTCAGACACAATGAAATTGCAGGACAAGACACAAAAGGTAATACAAAGACTTTGCACACTGTACTGCATGTTTAATATTTCTTTTCTCCTTGTTTATGTATATTGAACAACTCCTTATTCTCAAAATTTTTAAAGTCAACATTTAACTATAGTTTATAAAATTTGTAAAATGTGATTTCATATGAGAAAGACTGTAAAATAATTTGAACATATTTAACAGTGTATTTGGGGACTGGGGGTGTGGCTCAGTGGTAGAGCACATGAATTCTACCCCTAACCACATGTATATATGTGTGTGTGTATATATATATATATATATATATATATATATATATATATATATATATACTATATATATAGTTATATATTATGTAATTATAATACATAATGTTATATATTATGTAATATATATATATATACATATATATATATATATATATACATATATATATATAACTGTATTTTGAAAACTGTAAAGTAATACACAAATGTAAGGTATTATATTCCCAAAGAAGTTTGGCATCTCTTTGTCTGTGCATCAGAATTGATCAAAATATAATCTGTTAAATATTATCCTTCATTTTCTCTCTCTCTCTCTCTCTCTCTCTCTCTCTCTCTCTCTCTCTCTCTCTCCCTTTCCCTCTCGTTTTCTTCCCCTCTCTCTCACACACACAAACACAAAGGTACTTGATAGGAACTACCTATAAAGTGGTAGGTGATATGCTGACAATAAATCACAGGGAAAAAATGTTCTAGCCTCCCATAGAAAGCTGAAATATTATAGCTATAAATTATAGATGAAGATATAATACAAGAACTAACAACATATACATTTATACAAAATAATCCTTTGATAAAAACTCTGTTTTGGATTGTTTTCACTAGGAAATTAATAATTTAAAAATATATTTCAAGTACTCCTCCTGCCTGCATTCAGTTCTAAATCGGCAAAATGGAATACTGCATTTAAAATAAATAAATGAAATATCATTTATTCAGAGACTTCTGAACTGATTTTGATGACATGCTGTACCTCTGTATGTTATGCACTGTTATTTGCATTCCATGGGTTACTAAAATTTCCTTATTTTAAGGAGAGAAATAATCTGATGGGTTAAAAAGAAAATTAATGAGACAAAATTTGAGGTGCTATTTTATAACACTGCCCATAATTCAGATAATTTAGGGTATCTTTCTCCCAGACCTAGTGTCACGTGAGTAGAGAAGAATAATCATACTGTCATCATAGGAATTTTGCTCATGCTTCCCTCCAATTGCTCAGCCCAGAGAAGGCTATCAACATTAGGAGAGCATCTGACCAAGTATAGTTTTCAAAATAGCTAAGGAAACTAAATGCTTTACAAAAGCTCCACTTCATTGAAAAATGTCCCAGTATATTTTAAATACCATTTAATTTATAAAAATTGTACCTACAGGGATATACTTTATTTTAAAAAATCATTTATTCCTGTGTATATGCCCTCTTGCTGCTGTCTGAAACTTTGTGATGATCTAGAGTCATTGCCACCTTCTTTACAATGAGTCCATGTATAGCATGGAGACCACCCTCCTCTTTCTTATTATATAATAAGGCAACTGATGCCACTGTTTACTTTGTTCAAACCACATAATATTTTTACTCAAAAAAGATAAAATGCAGCCAAGTACAGTGGCACAGCCTGAAATCCCTGCTACTTGGGAGCCTAAGGCAATAGTTCAAGGCCAGTCTGGTCAATTTAACAAGACCCTGTCTCAAAATAAAACAAAAAGGGCTGGAGATGTAACTCAGTGGTAGAATGCTTGCCTAGCATGTGCTAGATACTGGGCTTAATATATAGTACTTAGCTAGAGATGAATAGTCACCATATTGGTGACTTTCACCAAAATTTCTTCAGGGAGCTCTCCCTGGTGAGTTGGTAGTCAACCATTTTACATAATATATTACTTATATTCCTGTACAAGATGGGACAGAGCCCTGAAGAATTTATATCTTTGGCTTCCAGGTAATGGTCTAGGTTGTGGTTGGAAATTGACTCCTGAAGAGGAAGTAGGAAATAAGACACTTCCCCAAGACCAGAGTGTCATTGAGTCTTTTTTACCTTAAGGATGCTACTCATTATTCTTTATTTCTCCACATTTTTTTCTTCTGTCAGTTTTCTCAGTGAAGGTGAAGATAGGGTCCTCTAGTCCTCATTGGGTAATGGCAACTAATTTTAAACCGTGCATCTTGTCATCATTATCCAATATTGCTATAGATCTTCTCCCTTTCCTAAGCATTTTTCATGATGAATTGCATGTTCTTAATGATCAATGATTTTGACTTTGAGACTGCATCATATAGTGGCACTGATTATAACAGGTACACTGACACATCTAGGGATAAGTTTAGAGGCATTCTCCTTAATTTTATTGATTCACTTCTAACTCTTGCACAATATCCTAACACCTGAATGATAGTTGGGACACATTTCTTAAGAGTCACAGTGTTTATTTTGGTACCCAATGTTACAATGGTCCCCAGGTTTGGTAAGCTGCCAGAGACTGTGGGTCTCTAAGTATACTTTTCAGTTTAGCTGCGTTCTGAACCAGATCTTCCCAATCTGTCCTTTTGTTACAAACTTCAAAATACAGGTCAATTGGCAGTAAAGTCCCTCTAAATATCAAGACAGCAGTTATAAAACAAATGGCTTCTTTCTGAGTTGCTTTGTCTAGATAGATCTTTATAGGCTCTCCTTCTCTTTCTGACCCGCCCAAGTATACCCAGTAGATTTATTAAAGTCATATTAGCTCTCCTGGATTGAGGAGAGAAAGTCCCCTTGAGAGTGTTAGATGTCTTTTCTAACTTTTGATTCCTGCAAATTAGGTTTCTCTGCAAATTCATGATTCTCTGAATTTCTCCCTTGGTCAAAATGGACCTATAAACTAAGAAAACAATTAGTCTCAGCACCTACACAGAGGAGTTTGGCATCTGTGTAGGCTTAAGGAAAGAATCACCAACCTGGTATGCAGATTCTGCTGTTTTCTTTAATATCAACAAAGCTACCCAATGTACATTCCTGGGTTGGTGGACTGGGTTTCTTAACTCAAGGTTTCTGAGGGAATAGTCTTCCTAGAATGCTCACTATGTCATGTAGTTTGACCCCCCGAGAATACTGTTCTCTTTGAAGTTATAAACACATGAGGAAAGAACACTTGTGTGCTAATCCATTATACCCTTTTCCTTCCTCAGGCTCTACAGAAATCCCCAAGCAAAGCCTCCCACACTTAGTTCCCACTTCTTCACACTTGGGAACATGTTGGCTGAGGAATAGAGGAGGTTGCACAAAGGGTTTCTCAACATTTATCTCACCACATGTGTTATGTTAGCAAGGAGGATCTGTGTGGGGAAGGTGAAGGATCCCTCCAACGGGATGATAGGAGTGGAACAACACATTAGCAGCTGGACTGAGTCCATGCCAGTACTGAATCACACCCACTAGTGGAGCCCAGCACAACAACAGTGTCCACCAACTCTCTTCATCCCACAGCATGTGGGAGACTCCAGACTCAACACAGTATACTTCAGAAAAGTCACATTACATACTCAGACTGCACTATTTATAATTTTTTTGACCTTAAAAGGGAACTGGATCCAGGTAAAGCTTACAGAAGAACTGAAGAATAATGATTATTTGAGATCCACCTATTTTCATGCTTGATGCTTATATGGTAAGCATATTGCTAAGATGGTCCTCAATTCCATCCCTCTGTTGTATAGGCTATATATTGCTCCTTTCTGTGGATTATGAGTAGGACTTATGAATCTAATGGGATGTCATTCCTATGAAAAGGTAAAGGGACTTTACCTTTTATGGATATAATTAACTTTATGTTACAGTTTGGATATGAGGTGTTCCTGTTAATGCAGGAATATTCAGAAGTGAAATGATTAGACTATGAGATCTGAACCCTAGTTAGTCCATCCTAGCTTGAATAGGCTGACTGGGTGATAACTGTAAGCAGGAAAGGCATGGCTGCAAGAGGTGAAGGGTTGTTCTTCCAGGCGGAAGATGCCTTTCTCTCTCTACCTCTTCTTCCTGACCTCTGCCAAGAGCTGAGCAATTATCCATACTGGGCCCTTCCACCATGATGTGCTGCCTTGTCTTGGGCCCAAACAATGGAGTCAGCTCTCTACCTACTGAGACTTCTGAAACTGTGAGGCCCAAATAAACTTTTCCTCCTCTGTGTTGTTCTTGTCAGGTACTTTGGTTATGGTAAAAAGCTCAATAAAACAGTCTCCAAATTAGTTAATACTGACTTAATTAAAGATTATAATACTGATTTAATATTGATTAATAACAAAGGACATTGTTCTGAGCAAGCCAAATTTAATCAGGACCCTTCCCTAAAAAAGAGGTGCTTTCCTTCTGGTTTTGAAGAAGCCAGTAACCATGTTGAGAACTGTCTGTGGAGATGAGTGGAGGTGTTGATGGCCTTACTCCTTCAGCCACATGTAACAACAACAAAATAGAGACAAAATGTCGTCAATGAAAAAGTCTACCAATAATTCAAGCAAAGATGGAAGAAGATATTGAATTCCAAATGAAATTGCAGCCCAGCCAACACCTTGATTGTGGTCTTGAGACCCTGAGCAGAGAATCCAAATAAGCTTTGCCTGTGAGATAATAAATGTGTGTTGTTTTAAGCATCTTCATTTGTCACAATTTGTCATGAGCAATGGAAGAATAACAGAACGTAGCTCTTTTTAATTATTGTGTACACATTTTCCTGGAGTCCCTACCAGTCCCATGAGAAGGATATGGTTGAAATTTTATAGTCCAGGCTGGAGAATTTAGAGCTTGGGTTGCTGTTGTGGATTTGAACCATTTATTTCTCATTTTTATCTTATCAGTCACAAAGTCCACACCAGTTTTCTAGCTACCTCCACTTTTCCTAATTTTCCTCCTATATGAAAGGAAAATTCCTCAAAGGCTTTCCAACTTCACCAGCTTGTACCCTTCTTTCTCTCTGAAGTGGAAGGTGGATGGTGCTCCATGCATTATGAAGAAAAGAGAAAGAGGTAAGAGATGTCCTTATTCTCTTCATCCTTGAAAAAGACGTATGTTCCTGATGCTAATCATTTTTAAGAAAGGAGGAAGTAGAAAGTATTTCTACAGTTATTTATTTCTAGGTTATTCATTAAGAAAGAAATCCAAACTGAGATACCATCTTGATTATTTTAAATCTTAGCTTTGTCTTCTCTCAGAACTTATTGTAACAGTGGAAAGAACCCTAGATATTACCTGTGCACCTCAAGGTCTCTAAGGTTGGTTAGCTCAGCTTGCCCCTTCATGAGCTCCTGTTAGAACTCATTTTGACATTTGCTAATTTGTCTACTCTCAACTGCATGAACTTATAAAGTTTGTCTAACTTTACACTCTGCTTGGGATGAAGGTATTGGAATATCCTTCCTTAGGGATTTCTGCATGAATGGTTTATTCTGGAATTAACAGTTTATCTTTTAGGAGCTGCTTCTTTTAAGTGTGTACTGATGGGTTACAGAGAGGTGGGATCTTCTATATTTCCCAACTCTTGCCTGCATTTTAAGTCACTGAAACATTCTATTCTTATACCATTACACTGGTGGATTCAATCCACAGTTCATGTTATTCTTCCCTTGGTGCCTGCTCTGTCCTCAAATTCTGTACTTTATCATCTAACATCACATTCTATTGCTATCCTCAAATGCAGTTGTCTTGATGCCTGGATTCATCTACCAGTACTAACACTTTGTTCCTGAATCTCTCTTCTCATTCTCTGAAAACAATCCACTGCTCTTTAGAAATTCTTCAGTAAATATTCATTTCTCTTCATAACTTTTCCTATTCAGTAACTCCTGTAAAAAAATGACTGGGCTATTTTGAATAAACTGTCATAACAAAACATCATTTGAGTTTAAACATCATTGAAGTTTGTATCCCCTAGAGGTTCTCTACTGATCACATTTGTTCTCATCTCATTCTTACCAATTAGAGAATATTGCTAATATTGTAAAAGCTTGCATGAATTCTCTCTCCCTCCATATTCCATTCTACTAACACTAAAGGTGACATGGTGGCATGCTACTTACTCATTTATGCAATATACTTTATTGGAAGAATGACTAACAGTGTAATTGTCTTGGTCTTCACAAATGCAACAGTGTCATCACATCTCCTACCATATATAATAGGAACAACAAACCCAATCTATTATTAGAAAAGAACAGGGGCAGGACAGTTATATTCATAGTCAAATGCTCTTAATGTCAAAAGAATGTGTCAATATATTTCTTTATTGATTCCATTCAGTTTCATTTTAATCTGAATAGACATTTAAATTTCCTACTTGCCCCACTGCTTTCCTATCCTTCCCTTCTCTGTTTCCAACCCCAATCCACCTCTAGAATCTCAGCTACATCTTTTTTTTATTTGTTACACATGACAGTACAATAACCTTGACATACCATACATTTGAATCAGATGGGATATAATTTCTCATTTTTCTGAGTGTACAGGTTGCAGAATCATATTGGTCATGTAGTCACATATATTTAGCTACATCTTACCACCATTCCAAGTATTCAAGTCAGTGGTTCTTTTTCATTCCATTTGGCCAAGAACATTTATTTTATCTTTTTTATCTTTTCATTCTGGTTCAATGTGGAGAATCAAATCTACAAGCCTTTCTTGCCTATCATAACATACCTTTAAAATACAATGTTACATATATGCAATATATACAATATGTAATATGTATGTTAAATGAATAATGTTATACAAGTGTTAAATGTTTCACAAAATATTTCAAAAATGATCTTTACTCATAGGGGTAAGAATGGAAGGAATCACATAATTAAAATGAATAAAAGCATTATTTCCTCCTTCCAAACGCCCATTGTCTTGTGTATACTCAAGTAGTGAACCTCAAAAATGAGAGTCATCACAGAAGGAATAGGACAAGAAGAATGACCAACACAACTTGTTATAAAGGTAGTTAATCCTAACCTGTTTATACCACCAGGTACAGAGGACACAGCTAAAGAAAGATATAGGCACTGTGAACAGAAGTGTTCACCCAGTCACATACCAGACAATAACTATTAAGACACATTTAAACACAACCTAAAGTTTAAAAAGAGACTTATAAAGTGGTTTTTGCCACAGGGAACATCTTTGAAACTCACACAGACAATTCCCAGATGGGTTGTCTGTAGATGCAATCTGGACTGGAGCTGTCTGTCACCTCCAGCTAGGAGACAATCTGGCAGCCCACAAAAAAGAGCATGGAGAAAAAAGGAAGATGGACGTGGTCAATGCAGCTCTTATTAAGTGACCATCATTTGCATCCACTTCCCTTTTATTGGAAAAGTTTCCTTGCTTCATTTTCTTGCTATTGTGCAGTGAAAATGTAAATTCTGACTAGAAGATATTGCATCTGTTTGAATGGAGAACAACACATGTCCCTTTGAATTGAATGAGAAATATAGAAGTATATATGTGAGTATATGAAAGTGTAAGTATGTGAAATATTTTGGAAAAATGCTGGATTCATGAAATATTTAAAGAATTATGTAACTAACATTGTGATAGAATATGAACAAATTGGAAAATTTCACTCAAGCTAGAGTAACTTATCAATTCAATTAGGAAAAAAATATCAAAAAAATGTTATGAAAAAAATGTTAGTAAATGTAGTTTACAGATAAGAAAACTGCACCCAGAGAGCTGGTTTGCCAAGAATAACTCGTGAGGAGGCTGCAAAACCCAGAATAGAATGTGTCATTTGCCTCCTTGCCACTGCCACTGCCTCTAGTTTCATATACTTTTAATTGTTTGATGACTGAGCCCAGGGACACTCCAATTGTTTGACATGCTTTTCAACAGGTAGCTATAGTACTGTGCAGGCAATGTGGGAATGACATTTGCAAATAATTAATAGGAAATGATGAACAATTCTGAATACAAAATGGAAAAGTTGCAGTCCTGACTGTATTTTCTCAAAGAGCAATCCTTGGATTAGAATAATTTGTTCAAACTTTAAGTCCATCATGAGGCAGAAACGTATATAAAAGTTGAATATGTATCAAACACTAGGTGTAAACATAGAAAAAGACTAGTTTCTGCCCTCAAAGAAAAGCAGTTATAAACTTCTCTCCAGAATTACCTGTATTTTATACTTTCAGTCCTAGAGGATATGTGTATAAAGATTTCAATAAAGAACAAAATATTTTCTCTAAACTTATGCAAAATATTTTCCATTGTATTTAGCTGTTGCATGTAGTTTCATAGTATGTAAACTCATATCCAAAAAGCCCAAATGTAAAGTGACTTGGATTCCTTGGTTGATTATTCTAAAAACTCCCCAATTACTCAACTTTGGCTCAGTCCTCATGTATTTATTTCCTATGTTCATTTTGTTAGTCATTTCATCTGTAATATTGTCCATATGCTGACAGTTGTTCATTTAGAATCCCATCCTAGAACTTTCCCTGCAGCTCTACACTCATACAGTATCCAACTGCCTATGTAACATCCCCATTTCAATGCCTAAAAAGAAAAAGAGAAATGTCAAACTTATTACCTTCAAAATTATGGTCCTAATAGACTTTGCTGTTCCTGCAGGTGTCCTTGTTTTAGTAAATGACAATTCCATTCCTCTACTTGAGCAAGTTAAAACATTGGAGCCATTTTTTATTCCTTTCTTTCTCTTAAATTTCACAAACGTTCCAGAAATCCTGGCTCTACTTTAAAAACGTAACCATAGTTCCCCATCACCTCCACTGCTCCTACATTGGTTCGGGTTGCCACTAACTCCAGCCTGCATGATCACTCTTCATCTTGTACCTAGTCTCCCAGTTTCTACCCCGGGTCCAGGGCAATCTTTTCACCAGAACATCAGCCAAGAAGATCATTCCATTCCTGTACTCAAATCCCTCATATGGTTTCAGATTTGAAAAAAACAAGGTCTTTAGAATTACCAGTGTCCAGAATCCCAAATTTGCTGCCCCTCTCTTTATTTCTTGTGATTTATGCTCCTGCTACCTTTCTTCCTTAATCACTGGATAGCTTTTGCTTGAAGCCTCATATAGAAGTCCTCAGAGCCTTGGAACCTGCCATTCTCTCTGCTTAGAAGTGTATTAACTTCAAATTTCAGCAAGATTCAACCACTTTTTTTAGGTGATCATTCAAGCAAAAACATCTCTGACCCCATCATTGCAACCTCTCAAACCTCTCAGCCAACCAACATACACACACACACACACACACACACTTCTATCAGCATTCCATTCTTTTATTTGCTTAATAAATATTTCATTTAATCTTCCTGCTTTTTTGTCTATCTCCTCTACTATATGCTATGTTTCACCAAAATATTGCTGCAGACCAAAATCTAGCTCCCCACTTATATTTATAGTAAGGTTTTGTTGAAACATAGCTTCACGTATTTGTTTATGTATTGTCTGTAACCACTTTCCTATAGCAACAAAACTAAAAAATATGTATTACCTAGTATTTTGCAGAAAAACCTTGCTAACCTCTCCATAAGCTTCAGGATAGCTCATTTAATTTATTCTCTTCTTTGTCACTAGAGTCACAGCTTCATGTTGGGCACATATTAAATATCCAATAAGAATTTGTTGACTAGTGAATAAATGAATGAATGACATATAACTAGCCCTGATACTTTAAGGAAATTGAATCGAGCATGAGGTTGAATTGGATTTCTATTTAACTAGGAATCCACAGTAGGCATTTTGGAGGGTTTTGATGAAGTTCTTCTTATTTTTATTTTTTCAGCTAAAAAAGACATCTTTTTTCTCTCATTCATTCTAAGTAACAGTGGTCATTGGTCATTTCCTAGTGTTGACATTAAATGGAATGTAAAACTAGCAGTGGATGTATTGTTATTAGGTCAATCATATTGTTACAGAATCATACCTATAATAGGGCCATTAAACAAACCCTCTGAGAGTAGTTATGCAGGACTAAAATTGCCTTAAGGTGCCAATTGAAATCACCTGTGTGACCTTTTCAGCCCTGTTTGCATCTTGTTAACCACCAAGTTAGAGATAAGAGCTAATCCGTTTTGAGTGCAAGACTATAGTGGGTACTGGTCATTTACATCCCACAGAAAATGTAGGGTTCTCTCTGGTTTTACACTTTTATCAACAAATAACCAAGTGCACCAAAAGAAAATTAAAGATTGAGAATATATATATTTTAAATCTGGTAGCACTGATGATTTCAGTATTGAAACCCAAACCAATGCTTCCTCCTTTTCCTGCATAACCATTCACAGAGGCACTGGCACCTAAATCTCTTCTCTTTAGAGGGAGGGATTGAGACTCCTTGGAGCAGAAATGTTCCCCTCTTTGTATGTTATACCTCAATACTCCATCAAATACATGGCTTTCTGTGTTAGACTGATTGATGGTAAAGATGACAAAAGCTTGAGCAGTCTGTTAGCTTGAGCTGAAAAATGTGTGCAGCTAGCTGCCTTAAACCGTTTAAAACATAACTCTCTAGCTGTAGTAAAGGCTGTCGAGCTAAGATTTGGGATTAATTGCTCACTGTTCAAAATGATTTGTGAATAATTGCAGGGCCTTAGCAATTAAATTGTATGTCCTACGAAACAGGTAGCACATGCCTCCTGTTTTGGAGAGACCCATGTTTTTGCAGATTAACAGACCTCTGTAATCTATTTGGATGTACAGGTGACATCTCTCTTTGAGTCTTCAGGATGCTGGGACCTCTGGGATATGTGCAATGTCATAAACTTGAATGATGAAAAAGCAGCAGGACTCCTTCAGCCTCTAATTGGAACCACTCAATGCAGCAAAGAAACTGAGCAACTCTTTTTTATTCCATTTAATGTTTTTTTTTTGTTACATTCACAAATCATTTATCAGTATCATCAGAAAATGAAAAATGATAAGTACAGTGATATTTGGCACAATACATCCGGTTTGTTACCCAGGGGTTGGTGTGGAGGTACAAAAGTATTAGCGATGAAGTCATACCCTGGAGAGGATGCAAAGGGGACTTGCTCTTCAGTTCTGGCTAAATTCCCAGGCTTCGGCCAATGTGAGTCTACCGGAATCAGTGATAATATTTTCTGTCATGGTTGTAAAATACTTTCAGAGAAACATAAAGTTTTTATGAGAAGAATAGTAAAAGAGATGACTTCTTCTCTGCCTGGGGGTTAATATTTGTTCTTGTTGGCTCATTTGAGGATAGAGAGTTGGAGATGGGGAAATGAAGACACAAAGCCTGGAGTCCCCCCTTGCCACTATTCGTTATAGATGGTAGCTTCCAGATAAGCTTGATTGCTCAGATTTTAGAAGCCCTAACACATCCCTGAATCACTAGGTTGAAACTTGCTGGTTTTATTTCAGCCTGAGGCTCCATCACAGGTGTCTGCCCCTCCTCCTTGCCTCATTTTTTTTATTATTATTTTTTCATTAGGATGATCAAATTATTTTTCTGATAGGTTTCAAGGGTTATTTATTTAAAATAGCTTAATGTAAAATGTCAGTGAGGTTTAGAGACCTTTCCGAAGAATAGGAATGTTAGGATGCTCAACCACATCCTGTCAAAAACTATTTTAAGTGCCCTGTTTCATCACATAAATGCGGTTAGTTAAATTGAATTTGGAGGATTTTCTCCTCTTTGTGATGAACAGAGAATGATTATCATACCTGTGATACTCCTGACTTTCCTTTTGTACAAGTAGAGTAGTCACACTGATCTTGAAGTTTATTAGAGCTTTAAGCTGTCAGGTTATTACTGTCAGTTTCAAGAAAAGAAAGAGTTACTGATGTAAAATTAATTTATTGAATGGAATTGTTTTGCCCTCAGGGAATAACATCACCATTTAATTTAATTTCCCCATCATATTGTCTCATTTGCAAAGGAAAAAATAACTTTTATTTTTAACAGAATAAAGTGCATTATGCTGAATGGTGTACTCCATCCTCACGGGTTTTACTTGTTCTAGATCATCAGTTGTCATAACAACATGGTATATTGTACAGTAACTCTTGCTTGCTGGATTTGAAAAAATAGACCTGGAGGACTTAAAAACATTTTTGAAAGTTTACATCTTTCAAACAATGGTTACATCTTTCAAGCAAATTTATTATGGACTATCCTACACAAAATATATTTTAAAAATATATTTAAGTGTATGTTAAAGCATATTTTGTTTTTTTAAAAAATGAACAAACAAACAAAAAACCCTTAAATTCACATATATAGTGGTTGCCAGGTACTCTCAGTATTTGCCCAAAGGTACAACCACTGGTGATCAGAACATAGACGTGTATCTGACCTAGTAGGTAGTATTAGAAGGACATGAACACAAAGGCCAAACAATGTCCAGCATTTCTTCTACTTCTCATCCATTTTCATCCACCCACACAGGTGCCGTAGTCAAAGGTGGGATCCTGGGGTAAACTACTCTCTTGATGAAATAAACACAAAGAATTTCTTCTAAATTCAGTTCCCAGCAGACCTTTCTTTACAGTCATCAGGTAAGTATCATACTAGAACATTCTCCTGTATAAATAGGTCATGCTAGTGACAATGTGAAGTCCTGAAGGACTTAACCCCTCTTTTTGTGTTTTCTGTTTAAGCAGTTTAGTCTCAAAATCTTCACTTTGAAAATCAATATTCATTCAACAAATACCTATTCAGCTCTTACTATGTGAGATGAATAAAACTTAATACTACAGGTTGTAAGAAGATGGAGAGGCACAATTTCTACCTCACAGAGTTTACAATTAACTATCCTAAGAATAGTGCTGCAAAATAGAGCAGATGTCTCAGTCATACTTTCACAGGTACATCTATACAGATTGCTAAACTATTGTGTATTTCCACACAGATTGGTGAATGCATGCTGTCCCAAACCCCTCAAGCATCCTTCTTGCAATCCCAGCTACCCAGCCCTTCCACAAGGACTTTTGTTTGCTTGACTCTTCTTCAGACAACTAAAGTGTTAAAAACCCATATAGCAGGGAATCATCAAGAACCCTGACCAATGAAGAAATTCATGCTGATTGATAAGGTCCCAGGCTAGTACATATTTTTTAAATATTTTGGAAATAATCTTTGGTAAATAATACTATTAGAGGTGGGTGTAGTGGTGAACAACTATACTCTCAATTACTTGGGAGGCCAAGGCAGGAGAATTGCTTGATCCCATTTCAACACCACCCTGAGCAACATAGTGATAACTCTGTCTCAAAAAAAAAAAATATATATATATATATATATATATATATATATATATATATATATATATATATATTATTAGAGATTAATAGGTAGGACCCAAATTAAGCTGCCATCTCTGTAATTCAAACATTGTCACATATCAGCAATCTCTTAGTGCCCTCTGCAAACCAGGTTATTTCAGACATTCTCAGGAAAACAATAATAACATCTTGTGTAGGGAAGGGATTGTGATTCTCTAATGTGGTAGTCCTCAAATTTCAGCTGGTCTTAGCAAGCCTGCAAGGATTGTTAGGATGCTCCCTGCAGTAAGGGAGGAGTACAGTGGGACCTGAGAATTTCCATGTCTATCAAAATTCTCAAGCACTGCTGCTGCTAGTCCTGGAATCACACATACTGCTTTGTTTCTTCCTGGGGGAAAAGTGTTTTGTCTTTATTATACAGCTCATGTAAGCCCATAAGTAAAAGATGAGCCACTCAATCTAAAATAAATTGCAAAAAAGCTAAACCAGAAAAAACACAAAAAGGAAAATACAAATTGGCAATGGATATAAAAAAGTCAAAATCACTAGTCATCAAAGACATGTAAATTTAAAAAATCAAACTACTACATTTGAATATTCAGTAGCCAAGGTGAAAAAATATTAATAATACTCAGTACTAAGGAAGGTAGAAAGAAATGGATGCTATGATACATTGCTAGTGGAATTATAAATTGCTAAAACCTTCCCAAAAGGTAATTTGGCAACATGTATAAAAAAAATCCCTATAATGCTTATGCTTCATGTTCATACAGTTCTATTTCTGGAAATTAATGCCAAGGATTTCATCAGAGCTGTATGCTAGGATTTATATATATGAATTCATCGATGTACTATGTATAATACCCACCAGGAGTAACTAGCCTAAACATTTAACACACAAGAACCATAAGATGAAATATTACCAGCTCTTCTGAAAATTTTATTTTTTTAAAGAGAGAGAGAGAGAGAGAGAGAGAGAGAGAGTTTTTTAATATTTATATTTTAGTTTTCGGCAGACACAACATCTTTATTTGAATGTGGTGCTGAGGATCGAACCCAGCGCCGCGTGCATGCCCCGCGAGCACGCTACCGCTTGAGCCACATCCCCAGCCCCCTGAAAATTTTCTTAAAGATTATTTTTAAATGAAAACGGTGAACAAAACTAGAAAGAACACTATAGATAAATAAATGCTACATTTAAACAGAATCATGCACACACTCTACACACCTGCAGTATGTTTATTATAAAGATGTATAGAAAAAATATTCGGAGGGAATAGAATGAGAAAGTTAGCCACAGTTCTCTGTTTATAGGGGATATTTAATGTGTTTCTTATGAATTTCTGCATTGTCCCAGTTACCCATGACCAATTTTGTGAGGTAGAGTAAGCTGGTTCCAAGACTGCATAGGTTCATTACTTTGGGGAGGAGAGTCATTGGTAAAATTATCTGCTTAAAATATTTTTTAATCATTGACATATAAATTGAACTTCTAAGAATCTAGCCTACCAAAAAAATCAAACACATGCATATATTACATTGTAGCAATATTTATAATAAAATTTATAATCTTACTAAATGTTTTCAGTCAAGACATGGTTAAATAAATTGTAGAATATTCCATAATAGAGAATTCTAAGTAGCCATTTGAAAGAACTTGCTGTTGAAGGTTAATGACCTGAAGAAATGGTCATTGTCTAATGTTAAATGAAAAAAAGCAAAACAAACTATGTACAATATTATTCCACTTTAAAAAAAAAAGCTCATAAATATGCAAATGAAAAGATTGGGAAGAATATCTTCAAATTAGTAGTGTTTAACTTATTATGAATGATTTTTATTTTCTTATTGATATTTTGCCAGTCATCTAAAAATTTTCAGAGAAACCCATCATATTCCTCAAATTTAAAAAGTTATGTTAAAAACTTTATACTTCCAGCTTTTCTGATATTGAAACTGCTTTTCTAAAGTCATAATTGTTCTCACAACCATGTAGGCTATCATTTTTTATCTACAATTTAAAAAATAAAATATTAATAAAGATGAATGTTTCACCAGAAAATAAAACAAGGATTGGCTAAAATCACTAAAAACAAGGAACTCTTGTTTGTATGGTTGAACAGTAATAACTCAAGCATCACTTACCCAGAATAGAGTCTCTTTGCATAAGTGTCCTTGGTAAATTTGGAAAGTGGGGTTCTTGGAAGTTTCACTGTTTTTTTAGCCTGAAATCAGAGACACAAAGCCCCTGAACTGACATAAAAGAGTCATAGTTATAGATCTGCACATTTCTACCTACAACCATTCTGGAAAACAGAAACTGATTAACACTAGTGGTTGTTTAGCTGCAAGCAAAATGGAAGTATAGAAGGTGGTTACAACCTACTTCAGATAATTAATCCATGCATAATGTACCCAGCATCCCTGCCTTAGTGAATAGCCTCTCCCCAATTCATGTAAGTTTTTTTGGAGCTGACATAATCCCAGGATCTTCTTCTTTTTTAAATCTAAGCTAAACCAATCAGACATTTCTCTCTCACAACCTAAGTTTGAAACTGGGTTGTTGGATAGAATGGCCTAAGAGAATTCTCCTACTGAATTCCTTGGAATGTCTATCAATATTTTTCTACCTGAGTCCTTCATTCCTTCATTTCTTTTCTGTTTTTGACCCAATCTCTTTTCAGTAAACCACCCCCCTTCCATTGTCAGTGAACATTTTTGTTGCTTACAACACAGGAATTCTACCTGATGTGTAGGCAGGTCAAGGAATATATAGACAAGGAACAAAGAGATTAGGGAAGGGGAAGAGCAAAGACTTTGGTTAAATCTGGTCAAATATGCCACCTGTATTTGTGAAAACATCATGGAGTTTAGCTGTCGACATCCCTAAAAGTGTTACTGTGAGGACTAGTTTCTCTTATTTTCTCTACTCTGTTGAGTCTTCAGCCCACTGACCTTCTTCATTTTCTCCATGGCCCTCGTCTTCTATGTGATTTTAGTAAGTGATCTTCTGCCTGAAGTGTTAATATGGGCCCTTCAACTAACAAAGTCCTACTCATCTCCAAGACCCTAATTCAATGTCATTTTCATACAGAAATCTTCTGTGTCCACCGAAACAAAGCAAGTTTGGCTCCCCCACCTTTCTTGAAAGCATTAAAAATAATTAAAATTAAATAATTCCCTTATAGTTAGGTGTTCAATATTTGTATATCCTGCTATGATACAAACACCATGACCCTAAAGGATGATTCCTGGATTACATATACTGATGTCCTTCAGTACGCACCTAGTTGGTAGCAAAAAGCCTTCCATCTAGTCAGTAGTCAGATATCTGTTGAAGAAGGGAGCAAATGATCTGTATGAAATAATGTTTGCGAAAATTTTTGCAAACAATATAATGATGGATGAAAACAGAAGGTGGTATGAAGTTCCACATTCTACAATGAGGGCATTTTGTTTTACTTATTCTCCCAATATTGCCACAATTCTTATATTCTGGGTTCCTAAATACCTGCAAGTTTAATTGCATTTTTTTTCAGGAATGATTTGGAAGTGGATAGTTTTTAAAGTGCAGAATGATAAGTGGTAGTGTCTCCAAGGACGATTAACAGTCTTGATGTAGATAGAGACCTTGTCATATAAACCATCTGGGCTGCTTTAACAAAAATACCATAAACCAGGTATTTGTAAATTATAAACACTTATTTTTCACAGTTCTGGAGGTTACGAAGTCCAGATTCAGTGTCTTAGGAAGGTCCACTTGCCAACAGGTAACACCTTTTTATTGTAATCTTACATAGGGAAGAGAAAACAGCTTCCTCTGGGGTCTTTCATAAGGCATTAAGCCTGCACAGGAAAGCTTCACCCTCATTCCCTAATCACCTCCCAAAGACCACACCTCCTAATACTTTCACATTGGGGATTAGATTCCAATATATGATGTATTTGTGGGAACACAAATATTTAAATCAAAGCAGCCCCTGCAAAGACTAAATAACATAAGATCATATTTAAAACTGCATTTTCTAAGCAAATGCAGTCTCAAGGAAAAGTAGCTGTCTCTGCAACTAGATATTCATCCCTAGGCCCGGCTGTATAGAAACTCCAGAGATGGCACTCTTGTTGGGGCTTGGTCAGTTGAATTTCTTCCCCGCCATAGATCAGGAATCAGGAGACATATGCCACGGCAGATAATAACCTGGCCCAAAGGAAGAATAAAGAATGAATGCTCTGATTCCAGTGTAGAAAAAAAGAGAACAGGGCACTATCATCTGAAATGCAAGAGAACCATATTAATATACCCAGTGGAAGAACAAAGAACATCTCACGAAAGAAACATAATCATTAAAGACACATCTTGCATAATGGTCATATTCTTCTCCATTTTAGTTATGCCACTAGAAAGGTAATAGCAATATTTGTCTATGCAACAAAGACACAATTTTACAATAATTTTTGTGATAAAAACAGCTCATTTCTCTTCCAGCTGTCTTTTGAGGCCTCTGTTTACAAGCTGTGGGAGGGGAGCTTGAAATAATATGGAAGTTGTGGTGAGAAAAAGTAAGCACAAGCATTCCTTTGAAATGTTCTTAATAAATTTTTAAATTAATTTCCAGGCTGATAGGTCTCAGAAATCAATTTAAACTATTTAACTCACCATGCAAGAATGAAATTATTTTTTAAAAAAAGAGGTAAGCTGAAAAATTTCGAAGGCTATGTGCAGAAAGCCTTCAGCAGACAGCAGGAAGGAAAACTGCAGGCTTATAATGGGATTAGGAGTGGGGGTTTGGCTGGGAAAAGTGCTCACTGAGGAGTACTAAGAGGCCCAATTAAAAACACCATTATACTCTTATGAACAAAAACTCATCCTAAGAGCTCTAACCAGTGATCCTACTTTGGTTAGAGATTTTTTTAAAGATACTTTGAGTCAAACTTTTAAAGGGATTTACTTTGTAGATACTAAGATATATCACTTCCCTTTCAAAATTTGTCTATTTTAGGATTTGTTTATTACATACAAATAAACCCCAACTCTTTTTTCCATCTACTTCATCAGCACAAACTATAGTACATTTTTTTTGTGTGTGTATCTTTGGCCTTCTGGATAAGCACAAAAAAGTAGAGCCATGGAGGAAACCTGTAGGTGCCTTAAGAGATTTAGAAAGTTTTGCATGTTTTATGAAAATGTAAGCCAATGCCAAATGTTCTCACTAGATACCACCTAGATCTCAGATGCAAAACATTTTTTACATGAACCTTTGTGTTTTCACCTGCAATGGTGGGAGAGAGTGTGTAAGTTTAAAAAATTTGGATTATTGGATTGGAATAAGGTCCTTCCCAGCAGTGTTTTCATTTAATAAATCTCTGGATCCAACCATTGCATCAAGAATGCAAAAGTAAAAGGATTCTTCTAGTCTAAGCATCTTTTCAATTCAGTCCAATCCAATTCAGTTTAATTATACCTTGAAACTACTTATTAAATTTTTCCCTATCCTGATCTAGATTAGTATATGTTAAATAAGACCAGGAATCTTACTACGGATGTTGTATCTGGGGGCCTTTAATTATTCACACACCCTTCATTTGGTGTCATGGAAGTAAACATTCATCTAATTGAGCATATAGATTCTGTTTCTCATCATACACACACACACACACACACACCTTTCAATTTTTTATCTAAATATCTAAGTATCTATTCAATATCTATCTAAATACTTATTGTAGAGAATTTTATGCAAAATCTTTAGCAGAAAGTTACAAAAATAGATTTTACCCATATAGTCCGTTACTCCACCTGCACACATTTGCACACCCATGCATTCACACCCACATGCACACTTGTACACTATTTTTTTTCTTATTTGAGTCAGCCATCACAGCTGCTGGTGCCTCAGGGGCTTTAAACATCAATCAGTTTCACAGCTGGAGGCAGAGTGATCTACAGCAATAAAGCTTAAAGTGCTTCCTTTTCTGATATAATTTGATTCTTCCATTAGAGCACACATTCTTTTTTTTTTTTAAGCCAAAGCAAATGTTCTCTGTCCATATCAGGGCAAATAAATAGCTACCTTAAAGAGGCAGAAGGTATTACTTACTAGTTAGGATGCTGGGTGGAGAAAATCCATCCAGTAATCCTTACTTCTGCACTGTGGAGTTTTTTACCATTGTCTCTACGATTTGCCTTTCCCTATATCATTGGGGCTGCCAGTGATCTTGGATCTGCTGGGCTGGGAGTGAATCCTGGTGGCTATAATAAAACAGATAACAGAGACTTTATTGAATATGTCCTTGGGTTTCTAATCCTATAAAATTCAATGGAATACAGAGAGGTGTCATGACAATCACTGTCATAATTTTCACTGGACCTAAGGTGCTTAAGTCTCAAAGCTTCTTCATCAGCTAGAAATCACCACTTTGATCACCGGTTTTAAATAATCTTAAGCATGATTTATCCCTGTTTCTCTGAAAAGCTTATTGCACCTGTTATTCTTGACTTTTGAAATTTTTTATTAAGTAGTTCAAGAAAAGATAGAAAGTGATCTGAATTGCATCAAACACTGATAATCAAGGTTGCAAAGAGTTGTCAATAAAGATACATGCTGGAAGGTGAATGATGACAGTGGCTCAGAACCCAGGGTTGAAACATGGTATTATGCTTTAGTTCCTCCCCAAAAGCCTGATTAGAATAAATGTGTGTTTGTTTTTCAGGAAGGATAGACTTTTGGCCAAAAAAAAAAAAAAAAAATCCAGATATTTTTAAGCTAAAAGAGCACTCATATCTCAACTTGAAGCCTGTTACCCCAGTGTTGCTGGGGCTGCCATCCCATTCCAGCTGTTGGCAGCAATCCTGAAATACTTGTGGTTACACTTCTATTGGTTCTACCACGGATTCTTTTTTTTTTTTTTTTTTGCATAAATCTATGAAACTGCTTTATGCTAAAATTTATAGTGATAAAATCTGAAAGCAAAATTAGTCTTTATAAATTCTAGCTCAACAATATCCCTGCATCCTTTCCCCTATACATTTTGGGAATGAAACTAAGGAAGTTAAATGATCAACCCAAGGATGTACAGGTCGTTTTTATCAAAGTGAAATGTGGACCCATCTATGACAGTGGACTGAATTATATGCCCCTGAAATTCACATGTTAAAAATGATAGTTTCTCATATTTGAAACTAAATTTTAAAGGGCTCATTTGTAATCATAAATAAATAATAAATAACAAGTTCGTATATTTACTTGGTGAAGTTTTAATTGACTATGAAATGGCAAGGAAAAAAATTAAATGTTTTGTACTCGGTCTTCTTAAAATTTTGCTGTGTCAGACTTCTCTTCAAAATCCTTCCATTGAACTTCTCTTCCAGAATACGAAAGTAAAACTCCTAATCCTGGTATCCAAAGCTCCTCAAGACTGAAGTTTTCCTATACTACTATTCTTCTTCTTCTTCTTCTTTTTTTTAGATGTTGATGGATCTTTATTTTGTTCATTTATTTATATGCAGTGCTGAGAATAGAATACAGTGCCTCACACATGCTAGGCAAGTGCTCCACCACTGAGCCCCAGCCCCAGCCCCTACTCCTATCCATTAGACCCTTCTAATGCTAGGATCTTGCATTCCTTGATACCTTGGCCTACACAAATTGGTTGGTCCTTTGTTTTCTAAAAGTATGATGTGCATTTGTATCATTTTGTAATTACTTCCTCACTTAAATGTCTTCTTTGTTCTTTGCCATTCCTATACATCTTACCTTTTCTTCAATATCGTTAACTGCATATGCTCTTCCAGTAAATAGGTGCTCTTTGCTATTTTATCAATAAATAAAATGAGGCCAAAGATTCCATATTTGTCTTAGTCAACTTTTTTGTCACTGTTACAGAAAGATCTAACAAGAATTTAGAGGAGGAAAAGTTTATTTTGGCTCATAGTTTTAGAGGTTCGGTCATCATTCATCTTTCAGCATGCATCTTTACTGACAACTCTTCGCAACCTTCCATGATTGGCAGACTCCATAGCTTTGGGTCTAGAGTGAGGCAGAACATCATGGCAGAAGGGTATGATGGAAGGAAGCAACTCAGGACATGGTAAACACAAAGCACAGAGAAAACTCTGCTCACCAGGGACAAAATATAAATCCTATAATCATACTCCCAGTGACCTAAACTCTCCAGCCACAACCTACCTACCTATAGTTACTGCTCATAGTTAATCCATGAGTGGATTGATCCACTGATTAGGTCATGTCTCTTATAATAGAATTACTTTACCTCTGAAAATTCTTGCATTGTCTCGGACATGAACTTTTGGTGGACACCTCATATCTAAACAATAACATTCTTCCTCTGGCCCTCCAAAAGCTCATACCTATCTCAAAATGAAAAACACATTTAGTCCATTTCCAAGAGTTCTTACAGTCTTAATAGTTCCAGCTTTGCCCAAAAGTCCAAAATCTCGTCTGAGATTCAAGGCAAAATCTAAGCTGTGAGAGTAAAGATAAAAAATGCATTATATATGGACAATATATAACAGCACAGAGTAAACATTTCTATTCCAAAAGGGAAAAAATATGGGCATAGGAAAAAGGGATGGGAAACAAAGCAAGAAAAAAAAAATCTAGCTGGGCAAATAAGTCTGATAGCTTCACATCCAGAATCTGGCGCACATAGCATAGTGCTGCCCTCTCTAAAGGAGTTGTGTAACTTTGCCCCTATGGCCTTGCCTATTGCAGACCACATGGTTTCTTTCTTAACTTGTTTCTGCTTGATTCCTGCCACTTACCTTGGCAGATATCCACAGTGCTATCATCTCTTAATCCTTAGTATCTTCACTACATCTTTAGCTTCCTTCTTATGTCTTCAAGCGTCACTTTCTTAGGGGCAACCCACAGGGACTCTTGTCTATTGCCTGGCCTCCCAGGCTTTCCTTTGGAGTCTTGATGGAAGCAGGCCCCTCTAATGCTAGCATCCTGCATTCCTACAGAACCAGCAAAACCTTGTTCTTGCCAGGGTCTGCAAAAACTCAATAACAGTAGGCAAGCTTCCTGGGACACCAACTGCAGCAGCCTCTGAGTGCCTGGGTATCTGAACTTGGTTTAAAAAAAAAAAAAAAGACTTCCTAGACATCCCTGTACAAGCAGGATGCCTCTGTGGTCTCTTCTCAAAGGAATTTTTACTTTTACATTGTTGAGCCTGATATGGGTGTGGTCTTACCAATTCCTGAGTTACCCTCAAACCATGTTTCCTATTGTCCTTGTGCAAAGTACTTAGCATCACTTTAGTGGCTGTAATTTCTTTAACAACCTCAACTTCCTTAGTTCCAGTTTTACTCACGCTTTTCTGGCCAAATTGCAAGTTTTTAAAATCTCTCTGCTTTGCTTTCTGCTCTTTATGATCACAGTATACTTTCCTAAAAGCCATATCGATGCTACATATTGAATGCTATTCTGCCTTGACATTTCTTCCACCAAATTAATTAGTACCTCACCTTTAAATTTACCCTTAAACAAAATCTCAGGACATGGGCAAAATGTAGACAACTTCTTTGTCAGACCATATCATAAAGGGCCTATAGTCCAATTTCTAAGAGTCATCGTGCTCTGATATCTCATAAGCCCAGTATTTACAATCCCAGTCCTGTCATCATTCTGGACCAGAATTGCCCATTAAGTTCCACACACAACATTCTGAAGTTTTTCCAGCTTTCACCTCAAACTTTTAAAACTTTCTCCCACAAATCTCCAAAAGCTTCTGAACCACATGGTCAGACTGGTCAGAATAATAACCCCGTTTCTTGTTATCAGTTTTTGTTTTAGTCAGCTTTTTCATCTATGTGACCAAAAGATCTAACAAACTAAGAGAAAAGGGTTTATTTTGGCTCATGGTTATTTTAGCTCATAGTTTCAGAAGTTTAGTCAATGGTTGGCAGAATTCATAGCTCTGGCTCCAGAGAGATGCAGGACATGGTTGAAGGGTATGATGGAAAGAAGCAACTCAAGACATGGTAACTACAAAGCATAGAAAGAGCTCTGCTCACCAAAGACAAAAGATAAACCCCAAAGTCACACCACCAGTGACCTACTTCCTCCAGCCAAAATCTACCCACCTAGAATTACCACCCAGTTAACTTCCTCTAGCCATAATCTACCCATCTAGTGTTACCACCCAGGTTATTAATCTATTGATCAGATCATACTTCTCATAATCTAATCATTCACCCCTGAAAATTCTTGCATTGTCTCACACATGAGCTTTTGATGGAGACATCTTTAGAGATAGGGACACCTCTAAACTATAATAATATTAGAATAATTATGATTTATGACTAAATGATGTAGAAAATGATTGTAATAGGTTAGTGCTTTTTTTCCATTTTCTGTACTTCATATATATTTTATCATTTAATTTACACAACAATTCTATGATATGGCTTCATTTAACAGATGAGAAAATTCAACTCTAAGACGTTAGGTAACTTGCCTAAGGACAGGCAAGGTTTCAGACACCAGGTTTCCTTCTCTTTAAGGATAATTGCCTTTAGTAGTTTCTGCTGGAATTTGAAAAAAAATGCTATATTACAATGTAATGTGGGTTTGCCAAATTCTAATTACATTGTCTTTTTAAATAAGAATTACCAAATTCAGACAGAATAAATAATTTATGAATGCTTAAGAATAAATAACCCACTTTAACCACTTAATGGGTACCATTCTAATATATTGTATATGTCTGAAAAATAAGCATTCTAATATTTCAAAACAATTGATTTTAGGTGTTTGCTATAGGAAGAACACAATCGGAGTGGCTAGTTACAGGGCATGGCCCAGAGCTTGGGAATACAGAAGCCTCAGCAGGCATAATGTCTGGATTCAGCCTGGCAGAGGGATGAGTCTTTTCAGAGAAACACTACATTTTAAAGGGAAGATATTTTTTTCCCTCTTCAGAGCATTTTCAAATCTTGGCACTAAAGAGGGGGAAAAAAAGGTATGTCTTCTCTTTGAAATATTGGCTTTTTTAAAAAAAGACCACCCTCTCCCCAAGCCTTGGAAACTTCAAACAGCCTGACCGAGAAGTCAGAACTCCTCTGGTTGAAGAAGCTGTTATCTTGAAAGCTGCTACAGGCTATAAGCTCTTAGAGGGTCCTGGAGCTCAGAATCTGTTTGTATTCATTTTTAATAAGCTAAATGAAAAGTGGAAAGGAATTCTAAGCATGTGTATAAATGCATACATATGTGTATATCTACATATGCACATATTCTTATCTTTTGACAGTGTAAATATATAATATTTAGTTAAATATGCACCTGATAAACTAACATCTCCTTTAAAAAAGAAATAAAATCCAAATACAAATGTATTTGAAAAATTGTGATTAGGCTTTTTAGCCAAATGTATTCTTGCAGCAAATTTCCTGTGAAATTTTAATTGGATTTCATACTTTTTGTCTTATTTTTATGCATCTCACATTTTACTACTCTGTAAGAATTTGGCATAATTTCCATGTGTTTCTCTTACCTGATATTATAGTTTAAATACATTTTAAATGCATGAATTAAAGGGCAAATCCAAAGTCATTGATGAGGGTGAATATTAATTTTAATGCAGCGTCTCTATTTTTGGCACATCCTTATCCTATGGATACTTTTTGTTTCTCCTTGGACCTTGTAATTGTTACTCTTGTTTTCTACAGAGAAAAAGTCCTCAGTTACACCCATATACCAATGTATATTCACTAATCTTTAAGGACATATAGTGGGGGGAAATTCCAAAGTCTTAAATAGCAGCATACTATGTCTTTGGGTCACCCCATTTCATATCCCCTCTATTCATCTTCTACTCCAATAATGACTGTGGTAACCAACCTCACACGTATAACTAGAAATCCATGGCCTCAGCAGCATTTCCTTACTTTTTTTACCTAGATCTTCTTGATGATTTATAGGATACCAAGCTATCTGACACATGCACAAATGTGAGTCACCCCCCCCCGTAGGGTGACCCTTGACAAATGGCAGTTATAAGATGTTACCTGATAGATAAATCCATCCTTCTTCTATTCCTCAGATGAAAAAAAGCATAATTTAATCATATGCATTTAAAGAGTTTCCAGCAAAACATCTCCTAATTGTCTTACTTGTGATCAGCTTAACAACAGACCTTTGGGTTGACTTTCCCTTCTTCCAGTATCATCCATGCTAGTGGTTTTCAGCCAAAGGTTATTTTGTTCTCTGCCTCTAGCCCCTGGGGATATACAGCACTGTCAGGAAATATTTTTAGTTGTCACAGCTTGTAGGTGAAAGCTATTGACATCCAGTGAGTAGAGGCCAGAGATACTGTATCTTAGAATATATAGTGTAGCCTCCTAATGAATAATTATTATCAAATTTTCTGAGGTTAATAAAACTTGCAAACATTTTACCCATTCCTGTTTGTTGAGATACCTCACCACCATAATCTACCTGAACCCTAAGGGTTCTGCTTTTGAGGGAAACCCAGTTCAAAAGATCATTAATACCTACTATACTTGCTATAAGGCAGTTTTTTTTCAGTGTATATGTGTGTATGTGTGTGTGTAAGAAAGAGAGAGGTACCTGCTCAACTTGCTTTCTTATTTGTTAAGAAAGAGGAGAGTCCTTTTGCTCTTTTAATTTGATATAAATAAATTTTGGGGGAAGAGCTAAATTAAAATCTATTGACACTAGGAAAGAAAGAGTTTCAGAAGACTTGAGTCTGGACAGTAATAAAGCTAAAGTTTACACTAAGTTTTCCATAAATCAAGGATCCTTTTACAGATGGCAACTCCAATTTTAATTTCTAGGGGAAAGAGTAATTTTTTGTTGTTGTTCTAATTGGACTGAGTTCATTGCGGAAAGGGCTTCTTCTTTCATCTTTGAATTTCTAGGAGATTTTAATTTGTCTTTATCCATCAAATTTTCATTGGTTTATGCATTTGGGGCCAACCAGCATTATGTCTAGGCCTTTGATTGTTAATACACTGTTGTATGTAATATAAGTGGTCCAGAATATACATATAAGAATGGCCAATGAGGCAAGTCAATTATTCTGTACTCATTTTAAGGTAGCATTCTTTTGTAATTTCTAAGGATGTATATCACTTTTTCTGTCATTTTTGAGGGTTTGGAAAGTTCATTTCAATCAACTTTTCTATTTGAATACTGAGATCAGTTCACACCTAAGGGAAGTTTCTCAAAGCACACTTACTCTGTTTCTACTTCTCAGGAAGCACAACAAAATGACTTCTCATAAGTGATGCAGTTCATTTAAGATATGGCTTACATATACTCTGAATTCTTTAAACCCCTCTCAATCTACAAAACTGGCCAAATGAAAGAAAGATATTGCCACAAGGATTCTGATGTTCCAATTACACCCTGAACAGAAAGCTTTTCACGGTCTCAAAGAAGGGATACGGTATATAACCTTGGATGAACTCCTGAGTTCAGTTCTGCTCCAAGATCTGTGGCCTTGAACCTCTTGGCTTTCTTTTTACCAAGGAGGGACCATAATACAGTATTCATTCCTACAAAACATTAGCAGACATTCAAAGGATCAATGTTTCAAAAACATCCTGGGGAGAAAAAAAATGGCTTGGAAACATGTAATAGTTTTATTAATTCACCTTATTTTTAATGACTCATTAAAATCGAGCCTAGAGCAACTTACCTGTTGTGGATTCTTGCTTCAAGCTTTCTTTATGCTCACCACTCTGAACCTGAAACCTTGTTGAGAATGACTGTGAATCTAAGGTTTTAAGGTTCGTTAATCATACTCCCCGCTGCATATGCTTTCTGATGCACTACAATGTTGAATGAGATTTTCATATTTATGCAAAATATTAGCAGAACTTTTTCTTATTAAAGACGTGCTTTATTAATCTTAATAAATCATAGTTTGTGGGACGTTTCTGACTGCTTCTCAAGTAAAATGGGGCTTGACTGTGCAGTAACAGTGTTTATGTCATGCTTGGATTGTTTAAGGTGAGGCTTTGAGTAGTTTTATTGCTTTTGTTTATATAGGTAAACCCAATCTGCGCATTTGAAATGATTGATGAACTGCAGCCCCACTTGGAGTGTTTGTCATCACTCATGTGCTGAAGTGACATTTCTTTATGTATTTTGGCATAAACATATGCAACTACTGGCAAAGCATTTGACCCTAGAGTCTGACTATTTGTCATTCTAATCTTTTTTTGCCCAAAGTCAGGCAAGTTACTGTATATTCTATCTTCACACACATTGCTAATTATTCAACAGACAGTAAAATAGTCTTGTGGCTGGGATTGCATAAATTGCTGAATGTGTGATCTTCATTTCTCCAGCTAGGCAGCTAGATACTATGTAATGAAATAAATAAAGTTGAGATGCATGTAAATGTCAAGAAAGACAGCCATATTGAACTACAATAGCTTTTCAATCTGCAGCTTCTATCAATGAAAGAAGGAGGAGGCAAAGAAGGAGAAAGGGGTGAAAGAAGAAGAGGAAGAAAGAGCCGAGAAGGGGGAAAGGAAGAGGGGTAGGGGGAAAAAAAGGAGAAGGAGACTTATTGAGTATTAAATTTAGCAAAGAAAATGTAAATCAAATGTAGGCAAGGATTAAGCAAAACTTCAAATAATAATTTTCCTATAATATTAGGATCTTAGTTGAAAAGTAATTAACCAATAACTCATATCATGCAGATATAGATAAATGAAAGGTTTCTCAACCCTCAGGCTCAAATTTGAAACTTTAAGTTCTGTATTTGAAAAACTTCTGAGTATTTGTAACTGAATATGTCAGGAAAATAAAGTGTGAAGAAATTTTCTGAGGAAACAGTTACTCTGAATTTAGAGAAATTGGCCATGGTGCATCCTTATGAGAATTGAATGAGCAACAATACAGAAAGGGTGAGGGAAGAATAAAACAATTTCAATGCTTGAATGGGAGAGACTAAAACAAGTGACATCATTATTACCTGGTTCATTGGGGGTCTGTGCACAAACAATGTGTTATTGAATAATGGGAGCTGACAGTTCCAAATGGAATACAGAACACCGTTCTTAGGAATGAGAAACAAGATGACTTGTTCATTTTTTTATGATGGAAAAATATTTACTTAATATATACATAATAGGGGGATTCATTATGCCATTTTAAGTTACTTGTTCAATTCTGGGATGGTTGACCAGGAGACACCAGGTTGAGATGAGAGATTTCAAGACTTCACTTATAGTAGGCAACACTGTTCATTGGTGTGATATTTTAGGGGACGTTTTCATGTTCTCTCTTCAGCAATCAAGACAACACACTGGTCAACTAGTGTCAGTAGGATTTGATTTTATAAAATGGGTTTTCTTTTTCTTTTTTGATGGGTACTGGGGATTGAACTCAGGGGTATTCAACCACTGAGTCACATCCTTGGCCCTATTTTATATTTTATTTAAAGACACGGTAGCACTTAGTTGCTTAGTGCCTCACTTTTGCTGAGGCTGGCTTTGAACTCATGATTCTTCTGCCTCAGCCTCCCAAGTCACAAGGATTATAAGTATGTGCCATCACACCTGGCTATAAAATGGGTTTTTCTTAGTATAACTCTAGAGAGGATATCTTTTAGTAATATGAGGCAGAGTAAAAGAATAGTATAAGAAAATAGTAGCCATTGAGTTAATAATAAAAATAAATATGGGATCATGATAAATCCTCAAAAATATACACACATAAAATGCATTATATTCTTACATGTTAATTTAATTTCAACTTTATGGCTCAGGAGTGTAGTTTAGGAATTTTTTTACCTTAGTTTTGTTTTCCAGTTTTGTTTGTATTTTTGTTTTATTAACTATGTTATACTTTATTTGTTTTAATTTATTTTTATGAGTATACAATAATTATACATAATAGTGGGATTCATTGTGCCATATTTGTACATACACATTACATAACTTGATCAATTTCATCTCCCATACCTTTTCTTTCCCTCTCCTTTTCCTCCCACTGATCTACTTGCTCTACTCTAATCTCCCTGTATTACACTTTATTATTTGTCAAAACATTGGCTATCTTCTTCTGAGGGTGGAATGTACTTCCCTATAACTTGAGATTTAATAATTTAGTGTCTCTTTTAACAAAAGAAATTTACATCTGACATGGACACATGATTTCTTTTGGTCAATGAAATATGCACAGAAAAGCATTTAACACATCAACACAGTTTTAAAAACTGTTTTATAGGTCCACCATACTTCAGTGCCTCTGCTACAAGTCTGGCAAAATTTCAGAAAAAGGATACTACGTCATTCTGGCTCCCAGAACAAAGACAATGTGGAGCAAAGCCACAACCAACCTGTGATGGATGCATAACAGGAGGATAAAAAATGGTTGCAAGTCACCAAGAGGTGGCTGTTATTTACTATTGCAATACAGCATAGCCTATGATTGAAATTCTATGAATGTAGAAATCTTCTGTAAATCAGAAAATTTATGCAAATGTTTACCAGGGTCTCTTCATATTTCTTCCTCATCAGTTAAATTTGTTTCATCAATAATCATTAAATATCTAATACTCTGCTAGGTGGTATTGAGAAGACCCCAAAACCTACATTCAAAATCCTTGCCTTTAAAGTCCACACTGGTTGGTCATTATGGGCAGCCTCTACTAAAGAAAAGAATGCTGTTATTCTTGACACAGGCACTAAAAGGATGCACACATTGACCCAGATGTGGGAACTATCATTGATTCTCATTGTCACAAAGAATAGTCTGACTACTTTGTATTCCACCTTTAACACACCCATTACTTTGGATGTACCTTCAGAGTCAGCTGATCTTTATGGGGAGCAGTTGTAGCTAAAGTCCACGCTGAGCATTTTCATATTTTATCCTACATAAGCCTCCCTGTGAGGAAGACATTATAATCCAAGTGTTACAAATGAACACTGCATGAGGCCCCATGGCTAAGAAACACTGAGTAGAAAATCCATCCCAGCTTGGCTGGCCTAAGCCCAAGTCTCTTTCCTGTACATCATCTTGACATGCAACATGAGTGATTCACAGGGATAGTATGCTGGAAATGGTAAAACACTGGGGTCCAAGAGAGCTGAGGTAGCCTTTTCTCAGGCACCCCAAAGCTATGTCCACTTGATTTTGTTCATTTGCCATTTTGTTCATTTATCACTATTGCATTTGGACCGTGCATTTCAAAGAATTTCTTTATGGCTTATTCTTACAGGCATGGGAACACAGGGAGAACCCTGTGCAAAGCGCTCTTCTCTCCATTTCGTTTCCCGTCAGAACAAGGAACTATAGTTCCTTTTCCCTTTAATGTGCTGTTGCTTTAGCACCAATATCTTGTTGGCTTAGCATTATTTCTTTTAAACCCCATATTTATAGCTTGTACTAATTTGCATAATAGCACTGATATAATAAAAACAATAGAATCCAAAATATTATGAATTGGAGGATTCACACCAATATAACTAATGCATTCAAGGAAACATATAACTAATGCATAGCAAGGAAGAGTATAGACCAAAGAATATTATTATAATATATTTCACATGACACAGATGGGAAGTAAGCATGCCATTGTGTTTGGTATCAGATGGCATTGCTACTATCTTTTTGGTTTTGACTCATGCAACATAGAAGTTCCAGCAACAAGAATGTGGTATATACCATAAAATCAATTTTAAAATTTCATGAAAATCCATTACCTTTCATCCTTTTGTAACTATAACCTGGGCATCCCAAAGAAATACAAAGCCTAGTGTCAAGATGACCATAGAAGTAATTTTTATTAAAGCAATCTAGTTCTTTTAGCCCTTTCATGTCATCTTATCAATAGTTCTTATTCTCCCTATTTTAGGGTTTCTAAACTATGATCAAACTATCTACATTTTCTGAGCCCCCTTCAGTGTGCATTTAATGGATATCCTGTCACATGAAACAATCTGGCACTTAGATGATTTTTGAAAGGAATAGTGATTTTTTAATTAATATACATACATGGGTGTGTAAAATAACCTTCACTGCAACTTAAATTACCCAGTTTAATTCACTGAGTTCACATAATAAACATTCCAATACTTAAATATGCTTATGTTTCAATACATTCATTTACATTTATTCATTCAACAAAAATATGAAGCATGTCTAATTTATACCAGGCCCATTTTTAGGAGTTGTGGGTTGAGCAGTGTATAAAACACATCTCTGTTACAAAAGCTGATGTCCTAATAGGGAAAATTGACAATAAACACATAAGGAGAGAGAGATTTAAATATATTTTAAAATAGCAATTGATAATTGCTAGTTAAATAATAAAGGTAAGGAAGAAGATACAGGTGCCATTTAAAATAATGTGGTCAGGGAAAGCACTTATGAGGTGCACTTTTCAATGGCAATTTGTAATTGGAGTAAGGATGACAAATGAGAATTAAAATGACTATTGATGATTTGGCTAAAGGTTCTTTCTTATTTGAAGAATTAATTGTTTTCTCTCTCTCTTCTCCTAACTTCTCCCCTCCCTACCTTTATTTTCCCAATTACATTGCTATATGTAAAATGCTAACTTCTATTTTCTTAGGTTTAATTACTAATACAAAATCCTTCAGATGATGATAGCCTCTCCTCAAAGATTAAAACTGCCTTACACCTTAACATTTACATTGGGAATTCTTTTCAGATAACTTCTCAGAATTATTTTTCTTTTTCTTTCTTTTTTTTACCAGCATATAGTTACTTTTACATAATTTCTCTTTGGATTAAGAGAAATTTCATTTTTCTCTATAAAGCTGATTTATCAGCCAGCTTTTCCTTTAAATTACTAAGCCAATTCAGGGGAGATGAAAGAATTTCTTCTTTAAGGTAAACATAGAGAGAAAAATCAGAAAGAAATTGACAGCCTAGTGAGACAAAAAGGCATATTCATTAAAGAAAACCTTTTAAAGAAAAACTTGCAACATAACTTCTTTGAAAATCTACTTCTCTGTCACAGCTGTGTGGCTACACGTACAGCTAAAGATACCTGCAGTGACACAATTTTAGGGCAGATACACAAAGCCATCCTTTAAGTCCACAGTTCTTTTTATCCAAATGCCAGAGATGGAAAGAGTCAGGAGGTGCCTAGCCCAGGGTAATGGAGAGAGTACCCACCCTAGCTACACATTGTCTGGCTGGCTGCATGCACACAGGCACATTACTGGACACAGTGACTCAGTTTCTTCAAATGTTAATGAAGAAATAATAATATCACTTCCTTGTGATTTTATGAGGATCACCTAAGATAATTGTATAACACACACACTATTGGGCCTGGCATGTGCTCAGTACTCAGTAATTACAAGATCTAATTATTAATGTAGTTCATTTTCCCCTTCCTTTTAATTCATTTTCTGATGCATAAAAAGTGTGGATAAGAGAAGTACTTGAAAGGGTGAAAAATTGGGTATAACTAAAGGACACCCTGCAGTAATCATCTATCATACTCAAAACCTTGAAATTCTAAGTTCTGGTGACCATGAAGTTCTGTGCCTTGTCAATGATAGTAGTTTTATAAATGTTTGTTAGACACAGAAGAAGAACAACTCTACCTGAATGAAGATGGACTAGGCCACATGATTTTACTCATCTGAGTATAAATTATATTGATCACAGAAGAAGGTTCAGATAAAACCATCATCATTTAAGTCCCACCAAGATAGGCATCCTGAAGATAATGATCTACTGTTGCATTTTCTGAGCCACAGGAAAGGGAAAGCTGCATGCAGCTGTCTATCTGCCTTGATAGAGACTTGGTCTAGAAGGGATTTGTTCTCTGCCTTTTGAAGGGAGTTTGTACTGATAATTTTTCAATTTTTATTTTGTTTTTCTAAAATATAAAAAATGAAATAATTATGCATAAAATTATTGTTTATTTGTAAAACTTTGTCAGTCTCTTTTACTTAAATGTAAAACTTTTGAATATATCAGCATGGCTCCAGAACCTAAAACATTGCAATAAACTTAGGACATTCAGGGGAAAAAAGTAATAATTAGATGTAAATAAAATAAATAAATATATGAATGAATGAAAAAATTTAAAAAAATCCAAATGAAGAAATATCTTTTAAAAAAAAACCCTTCACATCTAGAATTACACCTGCAACATTTTAAATATTTGATACATGAATTAAGTAGGCTTTTGAACCTTAGATGTACCATTGACTAAAGAATGGTCTATTTTCTAAGAAAAATCGCATTTTCATCAAGGATGTAGTTTCAAGAAAGACATAAACAGACCCATCAAAACCAGGGGTACATCCCAGTCAGAATGCCCTCATATATAGCATGTGTGCCTTGAGATTCACTTGAAGTGTGTTATCTAAACTTACCTTATTCAGAAGAGAGAGTCTTGGAAGATGAGGATCTGCTTGAATATTTCCCTACGCCCTGTGCAGGGAAGTTCATCAATGAGCCAACCAATTAAAGGGTTGGAAAACTATAATTATTACAATTTTCCTCCTACTATGAGGTCAAAATCTGCCTCCTTCTAACCAGTACCCACTGCTCATTCTTATTCTAGGACAAGAAGCAAAATCAAAATCTTTCACTCTTAAATATGGAAGACAGAATTCCATTTTCTGTTTTTTTTTAAACTTCTCTACCTCTAGCCTCTAGTCCTTTTACTATCACTCATTCAGAGAAAATGTGGTTGGTGATTCATGGTCTATCTTCATACAATTTAATATATGCAACCAATTAAAATAATATTAAAAAGAACAAAATTAGAAAATGTGAAAACTCAAATTTAGCAATGTAACATAACTTGAATCATTTCATATGAACCTTCATCATCATCATCCTATGATAGTAATTTTTAGGTCATTTTAAGAATTAGGAAACTGAGGCACGGAGAAATTAAACACTTTCACAGTGTGTTTTTTTTTTTTTTTACTTTTTACAAGTAGAGCTGAATTTGAAACAGGAAATAGTGAAATTGGAAAATATATGCTTTGTCTTATCCAGATATAGTGTGGTGTCTTTCTGAAAATTTTGGGTCAAAACAATTTACTTTCTGTGAATGCAGTTAACCTTATATCCCCAAGTGGTAAGGGAATTGTTTCAAAATGAATGAGCCCTTGCATCTTGTGTCTTGGGTATTGAAGGTTTTAAATGGGGTGAGGTATCACTAATATAAGCAGGAGCAATTGAGGTGAAGTAGAAGCATATGCAGGATAAGGCAGAAGATGCCTGGACAGCCCTCTTAATAGAATTCTGACAGTTATATTAAAATCCACAGAACATTCAGACATACATATTCACTCCCAAGATCTTAGAGTATAAGAGGAAGACACCAGATAGCAGCCATGGTCCTCAGCAGATTGAGCTTGGAGCCTGACGATTCAATAGCAAGGTAGGTATTCACAAGCGTTTCATAATTAATCTCCTACTATGTGTAAACTTGCATACTTCTAAAATAGTTTGTTTTAGCTTTAAAAGACATACATAAGAAACATATTAAAGATAAATGAATCAGCAAGCAATGAAAAGGCAATATAATTATATCATAAGCAGAGTTATTGATGGACTGTGCAACTTTGCACCACATTTAACTCCAATATAAAAGCATAGAACAGTCTAGAATAGATAGAGATTGTTTCAATATGTCTTTTCCTTGCCTCTTGATGCATGCAAGAGGGAGAGCAACAGTGTCTTTGATATAGGTCACTCTGGACTGAGCTGGACACTGCAGACTGAATGCCCTGGGAGTCTTTACAAGGGTTGATACTCTGACAGACTCCATCTGTGAGTAATACTTTTGTACATGACCTAATATGAATTTATTATCCAGTGAATTAATCAACATGTATTTATTGAACCTCAGTTAAGTGCCAGGCACAATTCCTCTCTCTTTACAACACACTTGATAAAAAGAGGGCATAATTCCTCCTAAATGATAGGCAGAAGTGAGAGGGTTTTCCAAATATTTCCAACAATAGTCTCTTCTGAAACATATGCGGTACACGCATATACCCAGAGATCAGAGAGGTGTTATAGCAGTGATGAGCACAGAGGGTTCTGCTTTCTGGAAACCTGCTTCTTTGAGACATTTTTATGCCCATGCTCTTGCAATCAATATACAAAATTCAGTAAAATTCAGGCTGTGAAACTAAGAGCTTTTGCTCAAATCATGAATCTTTCTCTTAACTCTGTGTGTGCCTTCAGCCATTAATCAAAATTGCTCCAAGCTCCAGTTCTTAGTATGTTTGATAAAGGAAGAAAATCCATAGGGTTTTTGGTAAGGATTAATTATTATAATGAAGCAATGGTTGGCACAAAATTCTCAGTATATATTGGCTAGCATTGTTTTACAGATGAGTTTAGGAAGGCAGAATAACTGTCTAAAGTCACACAGCCAGGCATGAGTCAAACCTGGATTCACATCCAAGCAAAATGACACAAAATCCTCTGCCTTCAGCAGTGTGCAGTGAAAGACAAAGCAAGAAATCTGAGTCAGTTCTAGAAGTCTCCAGAATGACAGACTGAAAAATTGAACTCACCAGTGAGAAGTCATTAAAGATTTCAAAGGTTATATTAGTGAAATGACTTAAATATTATAGGGTAACTGATCTTATGGAAATATAAGGTGTTATGAAAAGGACAATTAAAATTTAAAGGGATTGAAGATTTATTTAGATTCTTGAACTTCAGCATCCATATCGATCAAGATGTAGACCATACTTTCTTTACTCAGTACTGACACCACTTTTTTATGATTTAAAGCTACATACAGAAACTTACAGTTGATGTATATATTATATGAATAGTTTTTCTTCCTAATAAAAAAATGAAATAGGACTACTGTTTTATCTGCTAAACATCTTACACTCTATGGCCTTTTCCTGTCAGGGAAATGGGCTATATCATCTTGCATGGCTGAGTGGATGAAGATTTAACATATTCCCCCAAGCCTACCACACTGGAAATTTTGGTTTTTCTCTTTCTTTTTCCCCATTTCTATTCCAGATCCTCGTGTTTCCATTCCATTGATGTATGGATGTTTACATTTATCTTTTTATCTTTCTTTGAACTGAAGAACTCATTTGTGGTCTTTCCTTTCAGATTCAGAAGAAAACATACTCCACCTCCTCCGCTTCTCCTTGACACAATGGATTTCAGGATATTAATTCTGAGACACTCGGATGTCATGAAGAATTTTAGCAGCATAGAGTGTAGGAGCTCAGGTTTCTAATTAGGTAGAACTTTAACACTTTCATGTATAAATTGATAATAATGAGATCAACTTTCAAGGCTGTTTGTAATTTAAGAATTCTTATAAATTTATTATAGTACCTAGTATATAGTGAGCTCTCAGAAAATGATAGCTCTTCTTGTTTTTTGACACCAATCGTAAGTTTTGTACTATCTGTGACCAATAAAATTATGATCATAAAAATTGCAATGTAAATATTTCATAAAATCACTGATTATTTAGTATTATCTGTTTTAAATTATCTCAAAGTATTATGAATTTCAATGTATAAATGGTCATTTTCTACAGTTAAGGATATCTCTGTTCCAAAAATATTTAATTTTAGAATATTTAAAGTTTATGCTCATGAAATTTAAATGAAATAAATCCCTCGGGTGAAAATCATATTGAACACTTTCTCAACAATGAAAGTAACTTCTTATGGGATGTTACAGACCAGGACACCTTCTGTGACACAGCTGCACAAAACAGTGGAAGGACATACAACAACTGAGAAGAAATTTCATTCCATGATGGGGATATTTCTGAAATGAAGATCCATGTAGCAATGCAGTCCAAAGTACAAAACATGGAAGTCCTATAGAATGAAAAACTAAGGCTAGAATTTGCCTGTCCTTATAGAAATCTGGGAGCAGTAGGGGCACAAGGAAATCTCTATATACATTTAAAGTGCACATCAAGTATAAGATTTATCCAGATTATAAACTTAACATGTTGGGAAAATAGAGGTTACAGGACTGACTGAAGCCGATGAATCACCACTTCTGCAGTGGTAGAAAGGGGCTGGGACAGTGTCTCATCTCTTTCCCAACCACTTAAAATGCTCCCTTTGATCTCTGTCAGAAACTAGCTATTAAGACAATGATCAGGTCAAACAGAAAAACCAATAGCCACCACCATGTAAAAAATTGTTTTGTAAATTAATAACTAACTGTAGTTATATTCAATATTATTACATGTTTACTATGCATAAGCCCCAGTGCTAATTAGATACTTCTTGTGTAATGTCGAGAAAGCTGCCTGGCTTCTGTGTTTCCAGCACACAGCAGTGTTGTTTTCATATGAGGCAGAATACACAGTCATTCCACCTGCAGTCTTAAATGACATTTAAAACTGTCACATTTCTTTAACAGTTTTGAAAAGATAACTCCATATTTATAATTACTATTTACAATCTTCCAATCATTTTTCTTGCCTAGGTAGCCATAGTTCAGGTTTGAGAAAAATTTTTGCTTAAGCAATTATAAACAAACAAACATTTCACTTTGAAATATTTTTCAAACTCTTTTGTATTCAAGCTCCTTTTGAATTTTAATCTTAAAAATGCTTCTATTGGGAGGTGAATATATTCTCTAAATGTTGTCTTTATGTAGGCCATTAGAATATCCCTTCTTTTCCTTAACTTTAATTATTATTGAGATTTCTGGGGGGTCACTTTCATCTTTTTCATAAATGTAAGTAGAGCATTGTATTTTCTTCCCTTTTCATCTCTTGTAGTTCCCTAGATCCCCACAGTTTTTCAAAAATCACTGTAAATGATGCAGTTAGCATGCTTGCCAGTTTCTTTCATCCCACGGATAGAAGGTATATCATCTGGACCTGCTGATTCGCAGATATGCCGACTTTCCAAGGACTCACTTAGCCTGCTTTTGTAGATAGCTATTTTTACAAGATCTTCATTACTTCCTGATTGCCCAATATTTTTCTTCTTTTATTCCTTCCAAGGACCAATTTATAAGATAAGTTCAAGGCCTCAGACATGTTAAAGTTATCATTAATTTCAAGACACTCCACATTCATGAGTCCATTGGTTGCAGCATTGACTGTGTCCCTACTGTGCTCAGAGCACCGTACTCACCACAGCTAAGAGCAGCTTGAGGCTTTTCTCCCTGAGAGCCTCTTGTCCTTATTACAATATCTTTGTTACTTTTGTCTCATATTATCTTCTGCTATAGTTTCTTACTAATACAACACGGTAGGTTTGGATGTATTATCCTCTTCTCAACTTAAAATACAGATTACATGCTCCCCAGCACAGTTCTGAAAAGTATTATAGAAAATAAAAAAGCACTCTCAATGTTTACACACTTGGATTCTGCTCTACTTACAGAATTTTTGAAGTTACTCTGCTTTCCTTTGTGAGGCCCTTGCTCACTTGTTTAATATTTTCCAGAGTCTGATTTGTTGATGTTAACTTACTCAGATAATGCATATATGTTGATTGGATTAGCACACAAGCAATGGAGGTTGAGGGGGAGGGTTGGCTTTATTATAATCTTAGAGGCACTACTGAGTAATTCTAAAGCTGACTATTTCCACTAGTGGATGATTTTTAAATATATATTATATCTATTAACATTCTAATGATTTGTAGGATTTCTGTGTCACATTGTGCCATTTGGAAATCACAGCTAACTACAAAAGCCTGCAGTCAACACAAACACTGTCTGTAACTTTCTTACACAATAACACAGATGCAACTAGCAACTGTCCACCTTGTCAAGTATTAGTGGACTCATTTACAGGGCAAATGACTGAATTTGATTAATACTCGAGATTCTCTGCCACATTTCTGACTGTACATTAGAATATTTGGAAGAAAAAAACAAAGATAAGATGATTTGTTCACTTTCTTTTTGCTGAAGCCCTAAGTGCTTTCTTTTCTCATACTCATTGATTTATGAGTATATCTTTATGACATAATTCTGTCATTAGGCAAAACATTTTTGGCTCTTCAAATATTGGAGGGGCGCTGCAATCTAATAAAATGAGATAAAGAATTTAAATACAGTTGTTTAATAAGGCTCCATTTAAAAAAAAATAGTTGTAGATAGACAAAATACCTTTATTTATTTATTTATTTATTTTTAATATTTATTCTTTAGTTTTCAGCGGACACAATTTAGTTATTTTTATGTGGTGCTGAGGATCAAACCCAGTGCCTCACATGTGCTAGGCAAGAGCTCTGCCACTGAGCCGCAACCCCAACCCAGTAAGCTCTATTTTAATATAGGGCTTGACTAATCAGAGTGGTAAGATTCAGGTGCCAGAACCAGGCCTGAAAGTATTCATGGGCTCTTCCTTGCAGTGGTACCATCCTTCCCAATGAGCAGCACAGCACTGTTCATGTAATGCAGAGAACACAAGCTTCAGTCTCACACAAGTTGAGTTGAAATCCTAAAGCTTTTATTCCTTGTTGCTTGAACCTGAACAAGTCACATAATTTCTCTGAGCATCATCTTCTACATATGTAAACTAAAAAATGTACCTATTTTACCATTGCTGTGTGTGTTTTTTTTTACATAGATTATTATGTATATGTGGCTGGGCATGGAATCCAGTACCTGATTTAATTTAGCCAACAATTGTATTTTTTAAATAAGTAAGATCATTTCCAAATAATCAATCATATTATCAAATGAACTACGTACACATTACCAACATAAGTATATACACATTAACCTTTTAATCAATATTATAAGGAGGTTCCTTTTGATTTATCTTGCTAAATTATAAAATATTTTCTTGCTGTCTCCTCACTTTTTAAAAATATATTTATTTTTTAGTTGTAGTTGGACACAATACTATTATTTTATTTATTTATTTTTATGTGGTGCTGAGGATTGAACCCAGGGCTTTGTACATGCTAGGCACTCTACGGCTGAGCCACAACCCCAGCCCCTCTGCCCACTTTTTTACTTCCTTTTTTCTCTTACAAGTTTAGAAACATGAGAAAAATATTTAAGGTACAATAAAGATGGAATTAATACAACACTGTGCTTCTCATTACTCATCATGCTTAAAGTCAAAGAGCAAGATGGTCAACCTGTGCATTGGCTTGTGAATATTTTTTTCCAGCATTAATGAAAATTTTAGATAAGGGCAACTAAAACTTGTGTTCAGGATTAGAATTTCAGAAGCTTATTTTTATCTGTGTATTTTCATTATGTCCCAATCTGTGTTACTTTGGCTCAGTAACTAGTCTGTAAACATTCCACCTTCTTATCACACTTTATGCCCACCACTCCCAGAAATGCCCAAGCCCCCTGGCCCCTTCTATCCACTTTCATTTAGATATCCTTTCTTTTGGTTTGTATGGATCCTATGTTGTAGCACTCTAGGATCCTTAGGAACAGAAGAGCAATTTTATAGATATCTTTATGACATTAACATTATGCCTATCACTCAGTAGGTCTTCAGTCAATATCGACTGATGAAATGAAAAAAATGTCTGTTTCTAGATAACAAGGTCAATATGATAAATGCTGAGTAACAACTGCTGAAAGTTATGGAGAATTCATAATTAGCTGAAACTCTACAAGATAATCTCTTTTTGCTATTCCATTTAATCCTTAATACAATTCTAAATGAATATTATTATACTGATTTTATTGATGCAACATTGATATTCAGAAACATTCAGTCACTTTCTCAAGGTTGTATAACCAGTGTGGTAGAAGAGGGAAGCAAATCTAAGTTGACCTGTTCCCAAAATCTTAGCTCTTAACCACAAATTCTACAGAGGGTTCCCAAAAAATCTATTGCTCCAACCCATCCTTTAGAAAGGTACTCATGCCTCAGCTACATATTTTACAGACAGCAATTCTGTTGTCTGTATGAATTATTGAGGTTCTTTGCTACAAAACTGTGGGCTCCATAAGTTATGATACTTTCCTAAGAGAGTAAACATAGTCAACTACACCTCTCTGTAACTTTAGTCAGATACCATAATGAATTGCAGGAAGAATTTCTTCTGTTGCTCAGTGGCATAGTTCCATTCATGCTTTCAATACAGAAGTGTCTGCCTTTAGGGTTAATCACAGTTTAATCAGCTGAAGAGTTTATCTTTTCACTATCTTGAACTCACCTTAAGTGACTCTAATATAACAATCTGTTGCATAAATTTATATCTGTAGACCTAATGGTTAAAATAATTATTAAATTAATTATTTTAATAAAATAATTACCAACTTATTGAGCTGCTGCTAAGTGAAATGTTCTACTTGCATTATCTTCATGCCCCACTCTTAGTGCAATGCTAGTGCTCATCTTACAGATGGAGAAAATTAAGTGACTAGCCCGATGTTACAAAAGTAAAATATGAAAGGTGCAGAATTCTATTACTGTGCTATCTAGTGCTAGAATTTGAATTCTGAATCACCACTATATTACTTCCAAACAATTACCTCACAAAGCATGACTATTTACATCAAATGTAAAAAATTATCAGTAACTAATATAAGGTTTAGCAGAATTTATCAACAGTAATATTTTAAGTGGCAAGTTGTAACCAAAAGCATTGAGTAGGAGTAAGATCATAGACATGTGTATCTGTAAGAAAGTTAAAAATAGAACCTGTTAGCTGTTGGAAAATGTTGACAGGTGCCTCATAGCATGTTCCCTCACTGGGGGAAACAGCTTAACAGAAATATCTGGTGACTCTCAGAAGGGCATGTTTGATCTAATGCATTTCATTTCAAACAGATTTTTATTTTAAAATATTCTAAAACAAATCCCCCCACTGCCTGTTATCATATGCAATTGCTTCTCTATTGTGCATTTGGTGGTCACATCACCCCCAGGTCCTGTTCAGGAGGCAAGAGAAAGGTCTCCAGGATATACTATAGGTGGCCTCAGGTATATCTGCATATTTTTCAGACATCTGACTCTGTAAGGATATAGAATTGAGGGGTACTATTGTTTCATTATTCATCTCATTTACAAATGTGATTTCCTATCATTTCAGTTTAAAATTGCATTAAGTTGTTGGGGTTTATAGAAAGTATTTCTAGGGTGCTAAAATAAGGCATCTTTCAAAAAGACCCATTTACAGTGAACCAAGTAAAATTGACATAAGTGGACATGTGAAACATCAAGATTGGTCATTTTTTAAAAATGGAATGGTCAGATGTGTATTATTGTTGAATTAAATGCCATATATGGATGATAATTAAATAGACTGATCAATATATTCCTTCTTTGTGTTGCTCTCTGTGAGGCCAATTTCATGTTTATAAACATGCTTTCTTTACAAACGTTAGAAGTTCATTGATCTTTTATGTTACATGAATTCTTATTAAAATTAGCATTTGAAAGTGCTTTTAAAAGGATATGAGACAATGCATGGAAATTGTTTCTTTTATCATAAAAATGTAGACAGATAGGGTGATCTCTATATTTGGTTTCTTTCTCTATAATTCTCTTCATCTGATCAATAGCTTACTGAAGAAGTAGAAGGATATTATACAGATTTTAATTGGTCAATTTCTACTTTTAAAAATCTTCAATACTCTCCTAATTCGCCCCTTTCAATCCCCAAGGTTATGTCTGCAATTATGCTACATTATTGAGGTCATTCCAAATAATATATAGACACCTTAGTATTTCCTATTCTCCATTGATGGCTTTACTGTCCTTTCCCCTGATTTGCTGTAATGCTCACTGACAAGCATTCTGTGTGCGTCTAGCTCCATCCCTATCTTTCATGGGCTGCTGCTTGCTTCTCAAGTATTCCTCCTACTTCTACCTAGCACAACTATAGCGCTAGATGCAAGATGCAAGATGCCCTTAAGTAAATGAAAACTTTTTGTTTTCATTCTGAAACAGCACAAATCAATCAATCAACACGATCTACACATGTCAGTTGATTTGTGAAAGAGTTTCTGCTTTTAAACCTTCAGTAGCCAGCCAGTGGCTTCTTTGTCAGGTCTGAACTTTTACATCAGAGGTTTGTCCTTGTAATCTTGATCCTTCCATTACTTCCTCTTGAGCTAGAATAACTGGAGAAAACCTGGATAATCATCTAGGATGGTGGAAAGGAGGAATATGAGGACATAAAATTGCAAAGCAGGTTACTCTGTGTGCATGAGCACATGTGCTAAGGTAACTAAATCACTGACTACAATGAGGCAAATTATCTCTAATATTGTCCATTTCTTGTGATAGTAGCAACATTTTAATCATGGTCGGGATATTTTGAATTTATAGTTATTCTTTTCACCCAAATCCTTCCCAGGATGCACAAAAATCTCTTGACTGGTGGAGGAAGATCAATTCAATGCAGCCAATCTGAATGTTCATGTCTTCATGTTGAACATTTATATTACACATTCCACCTCCCCATCCCCCCACCCCCCACCAATTTCACTTCTAGACACATCCCAGGCCTTTCACAGCAGCTCTAGTTACAATAACAAAAATTTGGTGAATTCCCTTTCAACTTCTAAAAGAAAATATAAATGAGGTATATTCTCAAAATAAAATATTATCCTATAATCACAGCAAACATTCTATAATGACAAGCATCAATATTAGTGAATATCAGCACTATAGTATTAAGTGCAAATAACTCAAAGTGGCATGTGACCTTGAAAGGAAAACTAAAGTTAAAAAATGTATTCTTTCATGGTAACAATAAATATGCATAAAAGTATGCAACAAGAAAAGTTGAGAGTAATGAATTTGAGATTCAAGAGAATAGCTACTTTATATGGGGTAAATAAGATAAGATGGGGATAATATGACTACATGTGTTTTTCAGTTATAATGGCTGTGTGAAACACATTGCCATAAACTTCAGTATAAGACATTTATCCTATTCATGGTTTCTGGGGGTCCAAAACTTGGATATGGCATAGCAATATGGTTTGCCTCTGCTTTAAAATACCCGCCTCACCTGTTGACCATTATCAACCACCAAGTCTGTGAGTACATGGGTCTTCAGATGATTCCACACCCTGAAATTTCTATCTGAAGTTGCAGGCATCATGGAGGATCCTGGGGAAGAGGTGAGTATATTTTGTGCATAGTTGAGATAGAAATTTTGTGGTCAGATGATGGACTGTAGCAGATTCTATTTTTCTAACAATGGCCAAAGCAATATTTCTTGTCCCACAGGCTTTTCAAAATATTGTTATTAATACAAACGTGTGACTATTTCTTTCCCCTTGAATCTGGTTGAGACTATGACTGCCCTGATGCCTGGAAAGTGGCAGCAGTGACACTGCCTGCTATCTAAGACTAAGTTGTGAAAGACTTCTAGCTTTTGAATATACTCTGCTGGAATTCTTCCATGGTCTCTGAGGCCTTACCAATTTCCACCCACTGCCAGTCCTATCTTTCACTGTCACTTTTGTAGATTTTTATCATGGTAGCAATCCACTTCTAGATTCTGATTTCTGTTCCACTAATATGGCTGAATAACACTTTTCCCAGATTTTAGAGGTATAAAATAGTAATTTATTGTGATCATAAGAATTTATGGTGATGGTCTGTCTTGCCCTCATGATGCCTGGGGTCTCAGTTATAAGAATCAAAGACAAAAAAAAGTGTCAAAGACTAGAGGAAGAGAATCATAAAAGTCTCATTTACTCATTCACTTTTATGTCAAAAAAATTGATGTTGGCTCTCAGCTGATGACTTAAGTTCCTCTCCAAAGGGATCTTTTCATGCAGTCTCTCTAAAGGGGCCACTCTGGACTATTTCATAATCTGACAGCTTTAGTTTGAGGATGATCAGGATGAAGGAGAGAGAGAGAAAAGCTGTATTACTTTTCCTGATCTAGTTTGAGAATGCAAACAGTGCTATTTATATATCAACATAGTCACAAAGTCCCACCCAAGTGAAGAAGAAAAATACCATTTGATGGGGAAGGGGAAGCAGAATGATGATAACAAAATTTTCCAAGAGTATATGGAACTGGAGGTGTCCATTGTGATCACTTTTGGAAAACACAGTGGCTAGAATGTATTGCCAAGGTCCTAGTTCTGATGTCCGTGGGGGTGTTCATAGGTAATTATTAAATAATGAAAACCAAATTAATTAAGAAAATTAGATGATGTGTGGAACTACAAGAAAATGGCTAGACTATATTATATCTAAGCAGTATAATTAATCCAAGTACATCTGAAGACAAAAATGGGATGGGAGAATCTTGTTGCTCTTTGAGAAAGACAGAGTAGTATGATTCATTCATTCATTCTCAATGGATAAAAAAAAAAAAAAACTGGGTCTGAACCTTGTGACTCTAATTTACTAGCTTGTAGCCTTGGAGAATCACTTATCTTTCTCACAGTAACAATGACAAATAATAAAAATGAAGCTGATATACACTGAGCACTTACCACATTTGCCAGGTGCTTTTCTAATTTCTCTCAATATTAGCTCTCTAAATTCTCCAAATAATCTCATATGGTAGATACTGTTATTATCCTCATTTTCCAGATAAGGAAATTGAGACACATAAAGGTAAAGAAATAAAGTCACCCAGTCAGGAATCCTAAATAAGAATCTAGATAGGCATGTTTTAGACTCTTAGGCTTTTAATTGCTAAATATAACTTCCTCATCTGTCAAATAAAAATAATAGTTTTCATATAGGACAATGAAGAGCCTTTTAATAACATCATCCTTATGAAAATCCAAAGAGGACGGGAATGGAGTTAGAAAAGAACTAATGTTCATAGACAAATTGATAAGTTGGTTGGGGCAGAAAGAATAAGGTTAGAGGGAAAAGGGAAGGAAGAGGGGATGACTAGAAGATCCTAGCATGGTCTTCAGAGGGGCAGGAAGGCTTAGATGAGATCTGAGACAAGAGAGACCCAATGAAACAGACTGGATGTAGCAACAGAAGAAGGTAGAGAGTTATAGATCTGTACGGTATGATTTGGAGTCCAGTAGTTCTTGCTGAAGGTGTGGAACAGGACCAAGGAAAGAGTCCAGACCTCATTGAGTCTAGTCAGTTCATAAGCGGCTTAGTCAAGGAAGATAGCCACAGAAAGAGCCAACTTCAAGTTCAGCAAGTCTTCTGACATTTTTGACCCAGTAAGCCTTGCCCCCCTATGTCCACTGCTGCCTGTGTGCATGTCATTATATTGCAGTTGCTTATTTACTTGTCAGAACCTCAAATTAAGGGCAGTAACATGTCTATCTTGTTCATTGTCATATCCCAGGGCTTTACCTATTGGGAGACATTAAATGGAATTTAAGACTACAACTTAATAAATATAAGTTGACTGAATGAAAGCTATAAATCTACAGAACAATTATCTGGGAGCTGTGGGGAGAGTTGAGGGTAATGGAATGTAAGAAGTGTAGAAAAACACAGGTATGGGTTTGGTGAGGAGTCAGGTTGATTGAGTGAAAGGGGGAAAATAGAGTTAAGCTTTGGTAGCAGGTGCTCACAGTTGTTGGAGCACTGTGTATGTGTTCACATGTGTTTGTGTGTGTTTAAGTGCATTTGTGAAATGTGAAAAGGTTTGCCTTTGGAGGTTGAAAAGCATAGAGTGTAATACTGAGCTCAGTAAACAGAGTAAGATTGATTCCAAACTTTATGTGATTGATTCCAAACTTTAGATATTGATTCCAAACATATAAAGTTAAAAATTGCTCATAGTTTGTACATATGTGATTCCATCAATTGAGAAACTTGCACCTGAGAAGCCCTTGAAAAAGCCAAGAACATACAAACATAGCAGCCAAATTTCTTAGGTCTCATTTATTGGTATAGTTAAGGAAATTGATTTAACGTACTTGAGTGTTCACAAATAAAATGCTACCAAGAAAACTTGGAAGGATATTCTGAAAATTAGCAATGAAATCTTATTATCACTTCTTCTTGCCTGAAGATTGTATAAGAAATCTACCTATAAATTCAAAACCATTAATATATCACAAGTAACACAATTCCATAAGCCTGGTAAAGGTATATAGTGCATATTATGCAATGAAATGCATTACCAGAAATATAAAAAAAATAGAGTTCTTATTATGAATCCAGAAAAGCATTGCTCACTGTCAGCACATGATAAGTACAAATTAGCCTACATACTGTGTAAGTTACTAAATTATCATGGATATGATTTTTCTGTAATTGGCCCAGAAGTTTAGAGCTACATCATAAATGACCATCTTCAGGTGTTTTATTTATTAATAAACTAAAATCAAATTCTATACAAAAGGACCATTAAATATTCAAACAACAGTAAACAAGGAAGGAACACATATTTTCCTCTGAAGCATTACTATGACATTGGAAAAATTTGATGAAAGAAACATGCAAATTGCACCTTTTCCCAGAGGAGACCAACTGGCTGTGGATATCTGGTAACATGCAGCCCTGATTATACTTCCCTATAACACAAAAATTCTCCTGACACCATCTGTCTGTCCTCACCTACCAAACATATCTGCTCCATTCTGAGAAAATGTCTCTGGGCAACTTTCTTCTCAAAAAACAGTTATGAAAATAAACTAGCATTATTCATGAACATTTCACCAGTCTGAAACAACATGTGCAAAATAAAAATAAAATTTGGAAAACCACATCTCTGGAAAAGCACAAAATCAAATCATGAAAAAAAATATTTTAAAAAAAAGAAAGAAAGGAAAGAGAATTCAGCCAGCCCTATAATAATTCTTAAAGTTGTTTTTTTTTTTTTTTCTGTTGAAGTAGCTAGTCAGCCTTTCCCACCTCTCAAGCCTGAGGTTGAGAGCATATAACTTTTTTCAATTTTTTTTAACATTACATGAAATAGTTTCTCCTCAAAAAAAAAAAAAAAATTCACACTTGCTACATAGCCCTTGTGGTTATCCTTGAAGCACAATAGGAAGGCAGTCTTGACACTCAGAAGAATACATTTGAGTGAACTGAATGACTTTAAAGGAAATCAGAAAATGACCTCCAGAGCAGTAATCTTCATAGAGATATTTATATTTTAATATTGCTGGAAATTTTGCTGCTTATCAAAGCTGAGAAGTAAAAGTGCTGGCCGGGGCTGAGTCTCCTATCTCCTGGGAAATGTCTTTCTCCACAAATACTTAGTTTTTTTATAAATTCTGACTTGAGGCAAACTCCTTTTTGGTGATTTCTATCCCTGTTCTTACTCCTGACAATATATTTGGTTCTTTATGCAGAGTAAAACTATCCTATCCTGTCTGTAAGAAGCTTCCACTCTAGTTCATTGGCTTTCAAGCTCTTTTCACAACTATTAATATAATTTATATCACAACTGAGCAGACTTACAAAATACGTATACAAACACAATACACACAACACATGAAGAATATAATTATTCATGAACAAACTCACACACAAAGAATATAATTATTCTAGGTTGGGAACAATAAGTAACAATGAAATTTCCTTAAAAAAATTACTGTCGAGAGAAAGTCCCTCCCACAATGTTCCCAACTTCCTAGTTATTGTATTTTTATTATTAAGTCAATATATAAAATATGGAGCAAAATTTATCTATGTATCACAATAGATGTACAGGCAACCTTAGTAAAAAAATTGGGGAAGCATATTTTGACAACTAATTAAATTGAAAATTAAGTTTATGATTAATTCCAGGCCCACCCAAGATTTTATGAGGCTCTCTAGAGTTCCATTCTAATTTTCCAAGCAAATAGATTTTAAAATAATGTTAATGACTTTTACATAATAATTTTTAAAGGAGAAGAACAAAATATTCCCACCTTGCATTGAATATTTGCTCTGTGGAAGCACTGTTTGGGGAGTTAACATATATTATTTTGTTTAGACTTTATATCATAACTACAAGTTGGATATTCATTGTCCATTTCATGGACTGGAAAACAGGCTAAGAAAAGTGAAGCTGCTTGCTCAAGATCAAAAATTTGCAAGTACTAAAGGCAGAATCCAAACTGGCTCTGAGACACATCTTCACTGTGCTATCCCTCAGAGCCTCAGAGCCTCAGAGGAGGAGATGGTCACAGGTGGTGGGTCATGCACATGTGCATTCGGTCACATCTCTAAAATGGATCTAAATGTGCGTTTAACAGATATGTCAGCCATGCAACCCCAGGGAAAAGCCACAAAAAGTGTACCCTGAGAGAAGAGAAGTGATGTCAACAACAATGTGTGTTACAGCTGCATGTTAATTTCTTGCAGTGTGCTAACCATTAAACACACACCAAAAAGATTTCAATTTTCCTCATCTCTCTCTCTCTCTCTCTCTCTCTCTCTCTCTCTCACACACACACACACACACACCAAAAAAAAAAAAAAGAAAAGAAAAGAAAGAAACTTTCAAGCTCCTTAAATGGCCCATCTCAAGCAAGGAAAACTGTCACATGTGCCTAATGTTCTTTTTTTATAGCTGAATTTTTTTATCCCCATGGTCCATTGACCTCTTTATGTGATTGTTCCTTAGAAGAAATATAATTCGCAAAATCACTGGATTTAAAACATACCTTATACGATATTTTTCTTATGAAATAAAAATATTGTTTTTGTCAATTAGTCAACTTGTCATTAAAAGAAAAGATTTGTACTTTATCTTTTTTTATTTTAGTAAAATAATGAAAGTGAGGAAACACTTCAAATGTCACTAATTAAGCTTTGTCCTGGTTTCACTGGAATGAAATTAGATTGGCCATGGATAGGGAGGTTATTAGGCCAAGATGAATGCCACACGTTCAATTCTAAATATAATCTGAAATGCAAACTGGATGTATGACTTTGGCCTGATTTTTGTCTTGATGCTAATCGTTTATAAAAGAAATGTGGTATTCTCCATTCAATTCAGATTGTGGATGAATTCATCCTTTTATTTTTTTTCCTTTCTTTTTCTCTCCCTTCTTCCATCTTTTGAGCTTACAAAAATCATATTTGTAGCCAAGAGAAGATCTCTGAGTATATGGGGGAGTAATTTAATTATGTAAAATAGGAAGATGCTCTTTATATTTGGTCTTCTGGGCTTGAAACAATATCATTAATCAGACTCTCATAAGACTTATTTCAAATTTTTCAAAACGTCAGCTCTCCCACATTTATTCCTCACATCAGATCTAAACCATTTTCTACCTACCTTGCATCCAGCAGGTAATGATTAGGAACTCTTGAAATCTTTACATTATCTGAGTAATGCACCAATTAAAGAAGGTGTTTTATCCAGATTACAAAGATTTGTCTGAGGTGGCCATCACTTTGTTAAGACTGTTTTGTGGACATCTTCATAATTAATGGGAAAATCATTAGGAATCCAGTCTTTATTAACCCCTATAGCTGCAGGGGCCCGTTTCATCTTAATTGCATTCATTTGGCACTGGCAGTATTATACAGCATAATCACTAATAAATGATCTTTTAATTTGTACCAATCAACGGAGCTTGCTTTCATGCCAATATTCCTGTTTCTTTGATGTTGACCTGTCTTGATTTTTGATCATTTGGGCTTAAGATGATTTACTGGAAAATCAATATCAATACCAGAACTGCTTGTATTCATATGTCTGTGGTTAGGTTCTATTTGAGTGTATTTTGATTGAAATAAGTAGTGCTTGATTACCCATTCAGATGAGGGGGGGGGGAAGCATAATCAAGTTGGGAAATCTGGTACTGTATTCTTATTCAAAGGAAAATAATTAGAAACTGTAGGGAAACTGAAGATTCGGGAAAGCAGTAGAGGTAACACTTCAGATGCCACTAATTAAGCAACTTTGTCCGCCATCTCCTAAAGGCCTTCACCAATAGCGTAATATGCTATTACCCATTAGCAAGGCCAATGGGGGCTTTGGTTACACTTGTTAATGGGAAACCCCGAGACAGTTTCTCTCATTATCCCCCTGTCAGCACTGTCTCTGCAGTGTAAAGTGGTCGTCATTGTTCTGTGGGTCAGCTAACCAGAAACCAAGCTACTGTAAAGAAACATTCTGCAGCTAATTGAAAATGACTGAAAAATCGCCTTATCATCCAGTCACCTCTCTTTATTTGTGGAACAATGGAACATATATGGACTTGTGGGGGAAAAGGAAAGTTCAGGCTATGACATTGAATTTTTCCTGACTAATACAACTACAAAGGAGTCTTTGAAGATAATTCCAGGGGAAAAAAAAATCCACTCACTTTTTTTTTAAAAGATAATGACAGTAAGACATAAGTTACTGTAGAATATTGCACTTGCTGTTCTGAAGAGTACTTTATGTGTATATGATTCCCTTTACGGGAGGAACTCAAAGCTCTTTCCATAGACTGCTAAAATCCTCATTATCCTAATGAGCACATGGCATGAAACTGGGAAAGTCACAAGGAATATGAAGCTAAATCACCTCTTCTAAACTGGACTGTTTCCCTTGAACTCTAAAATACAGTTTAGTAAAAGGTTTGGTTCTCTTTAAGTAACTCAAAACCGAGAAATACAAATTTGGAAAAAAAAATCAGATATTTTATTTAGGAGGGAAGGGGGACTAGAATAATCTTTGCAATTGAAAATTCCAAAGTATATTTAAAATATGATTCAAATAAAAATCAAAATGATAGGCAAATGTGATGTATCTGGGTTTGTTTTGTTTTGTTTTATTGTTTTTTGTATAAGAGATTGAGCCCAGAGGTGCTTAACCACTGAGCCACATCCCCAGTAAACTCCCTCCACCGCCCCCGGCCACCTTCCCAACCCCGCTTTTTAAATTCTGAGACAGAACCTTGCTAAGTTGTTGAAGCTGACTTTGAACTTGTGATCCTTCTGCTTCAGCCTCCCAAGCTGCTAAGATTAAAGGTGTGCACCACCACACCCAGCTAAATTGTGATGATTATATTGTGTAGAATTTTTAAATTTTATTTGATTATCTGTAGGAAGATACAGTAGTGCTCCATGTTGCAGTGGGAAGGTGAACCGAGCTGTCATTTGTTCCTGCAGGATTGTTTCCTTCAATCAGTGTTTATTGGCAACTGCTCTGTTTCAGGCAGAGTGCCAGGCACTGGGGATACAAAATGAATTAGATATGACACTTTACCCCAAGGAATCCACAACCTATCGGAAGAAACAGCAGCACCAACTGAAAATAATTACATTACAGTGTAGTAAGTGAAGCAAACTATATATAGCAAACTATATATAGTAAATGGGTCTACAGTGGAAAGACAACTAAGTCGACTTGAGAGGTTTAGGAAAGGTTTCTGTGAATAAGTAACACATCAGCTGAGGTTTAAAGGATGAGCCAACGTTTTCCAAGCAAGTGTTGGGGGACAGGGAGGGGTCATCTTTTGAGTACATTCCAGGGGGCATGGTGAGCAAAGAAGAGAAGCAATAAATTCATGTTGTATGCAGAGCTTTACAAGCAGGTGGTCTAGTGAGGTAGGGAGTAGAGAAAAAAAGAGACTGGAGAAGCAGAAAGAGATCAGATTCCTGCCCCTCTGTACCCTGTAGAATGAGAAACAGGAATTGGATTTGCATTTAAATAGATCACTTTGGTCACTAAGTGAAGGGCAGATTTTTCTGAGGAAAAGACTTGAGATATCACTATTAATAGTAAGCATCCTGTGTCACTAATCCAGGCAAGAGATGAAAGGGGCTTGAGCTGAGCAACAAATTTGAGAGAAAGCAGTTTACAAAGGGAAGTCAGTAAAAATGAGGAAGACTCCTTGGGCAGGGTGTCCGAAATTGGAAGGAAGGAAGGAAGGAAGGAAGGAAGGAAGGAAGGAAGGAAGGAAGGAAGGAAGGAAGGAAGGAAGGAAGGAAGGAAAGGTGGTGAACTGGAATATCAAAATACTATTGGTAAGCAAAGAAAGGGAATTTGCAAAGGTCTCAGAGAAAGCCAAGACAGAGTAAGGAACTGACCATGTCAAAAATGAAAGGGAAACTATGCTCAGATAAAAACTCTCAACATATTTATTGCTTTAGGATTTCAGGGGTTATTAGTAACTTAATGAGAATGGTTTCATTGGAGTTGAGATGGCAGAGGACTGAAGCAGGGCCATGAAGAACTGGGAACAATGTATACTAGCTAGACTTTCAAGGAACTTGGGTGAAAATGGGATCAAGCTCAGCCAGGGGCTAATGGGGAACAATGCATGAAGGGAACATGTTCTAGTATAAGAGGAATTTAGGCATGTTTTTAGGCTGAGGGAAAGGCTCTGGCAATAATCCAAAAGAGGCTGAAGGTAAAGCTGAGAGTTAACTGGCTCTATGGAATGAGGAGGAAAAGGGACCTATCTGAGCACAGAAAGAGGAAATGATGAAGTAAGGTGATGATGAGCTAGCTGAACTGATCATGAATGGAGTCCGGGTGGTGGTGGTTTTTCTCCAGTAGCAAATCACTCTTCCCACATAGGAGTAGAGAAAGTAAATTAGCATGGATATGGGGGTGGGGGGACACTGAGGTTAAAAAAGCTGGAAATGAAACTCAGGTGCTGGGAAAGGAACAAATCAGAGGGTCAACATGGGAAGGGGTAGGAGAAAAAAAAATAGGACAGATTAGAAACAGATAAAAATAGTTTTAAGAAGATTTCTTCCCAGAAGATTTCTGTGAAGTGAAAGGTGCTGGTGACAGTAACAAAGGAAAAGAGCTGGAAGGATAATAATGTTAACTAGGAAGCCAGATCCCATTCTGGAACTGAATTCGATGGTCTTTCTAGTTCTTAGTAATATACGGTTGATTAGAAAACTTCTGAAGGACTTTCAGTTACTGAGCAAGCCTGAAGTTCTTGAGTTCATCCAGGCTCATTTAGATCCTCTGTGAGGGCTGGGGATGTGGCTCAAGCTTAGCGCGCTTGCCTGGCATGCGTGCGGCCCCGGTTCGATCCTCAGCACCACATACAAAGATGTTGTACCTGCCGAAAACTAAAAAATAAATATTAAAAAAAAAATCTCTCTAAGATGTTGTACCTGCCGAAAACTAAAAAAATAAATATTAAAAAAAAAATCTCTCTCTCTCTCTAAAATATATATATATATCCTCTGTGATCAAAATTTCTGGATCTAGATCTTGTGATCTAAGATTCTAGACTGAATGGGCCTCCTGCCTTAGGGCCATCTATGGCAATTACCGACTAGTTGCTCTATCATCATTTTCTAAACTATTTTCTAGCTTCACAAGATGCGAAGGAAAAAGTTTATAGATAAGTAAATTTAAGAAACACTGGTTAAGTGCAATTTGTAGGCATTTATATTTTTACTGAAATATTCCCCAGAGCATTTAATAAGCTCATGAGTATTGTCAATCTCCAAGAGCAGGATTGGACAGCAGATTCCAAAACTTGTTTTTAATGATGCATAAAACTGCTTTAACTTGTTGAAGATCTAGTAGAAAACACCACATTGAATTTTTCATTAAATGATGATATCTTTTGATTTTAATTTACTGGATACTATGGTCTGACTGTTGGTGTTCCCACAAATTGATGTGTTGAGATCCTAACCCCCAAAGGGATAGTATTAGAAGGTAGATCCTTTTTTGGGAGGTGATCAAGTTATGAAGATAGATTCCTCAGGAGTGAGATTATCACCCTTATAAAAGAGGCCCCACATTGCTTTCTTGCCCCTTCTACCATGGGAAGACACAGAAAAAAAAATGTGCCATCTGTGAATCAAGAAATAACTCTCACCAGAAACATTTGCCACTACCCTAATCTTGGGCTTTCCAGCCTCCAAAACTATGAGAAATAAGTTTCTATTGTTTAAAAGTTACTCAGCCTGTTTTGTTAGAGCAGTCTGAACAGACCACCACACTAGCTACTTTAGTTTTAAACTTCAATTTGAGTTAGTGAAGCAAATTAGTTAGCAAATTAGAAGCAAATTAATTTTGCCAATGAATTGACTTTGCTGAACATTTATTTCGTGTGTGCTATGAGCTTACCACCATGCTGAACGCTGAGAGGAAACAACCTAGGAAATGTGAGTTGCTTTTTGGTGCCAGGCACTGGACTGGGAAGAATAGAAAATGGAAAATAGCATGATATGCATACTTAGAATGTTTACTGACTTTTTCCTCTTAGTATATATGCTTTTGTGTTCCAGTCCAGCCCAAGGCTTTTGCCATATTATTCTTTCTTGTGAAATCTCTTCTTGCACATTTATTATTCCCTGCATGAATGATACTTACGTCTGCTCTGAATTTGCCCTCTTTAAATTGCCAATTGTGTTCTCTTCCTGTCTTCTTATGCCATAGCATAAAAAAATTAGTAGTTCATGTTGATATTATCTATGCCTTTTAAAAATTTAAATACTTGAACTAAATCTACTCCAGTGATTTTTTTTCTAGACTTCCCACTTTTCAATGTTTCAGTCTGTCCTCAAACTTCACTTCTTCAACCTTGCCTCATTGTCAAGAGCAGCAATATCCCATCTACAATTTCTTTAGTTTAACATGGTCTCCAAAGAGCACCATCCACTCAGGGTCTCATATTCTTACACATATGCTCTAATTATCTGGATATATTTGTCTTTGAAATAACTTTCCAAAGGTCTATGGAAAAGTCATCCTGTATTTTAGAGATTGTATCTCTCTCTAAAATGTATTTTAAAGTTCTGATTTTCTTACCAAGAAAATCAAGACTTTGCTATTTTTAAGTTATGCTTTTAAATATTCCTTTTAAAAGCTTGATTAAAAATTATGCTGTTAATTGAGATTCATATTTCCTTAAATTAATAAAGTCTAATCTGAGACTTTATTATAGCTCTACCTCACTGATGGAAGTTTTTGAATATTTTTTTTCTTCCACTAAAGCACACACTATTATCACTATTATTGAAAAATATTTTAGTACACCAAAGAACTGCATCTTGCTAGAAATTTGCGTAAAAGATTCATATTCATTGAGCATTGTCAGTATTTTTAATAATTCTGATATTCAGAATTAAATGTCAATTAGAAGTGAGGGAAACTACCCACCATTTACCTCTCCAAATCTATAAACATAAAATGTTTATGAAGTTAGGAACTTTATCCATTTGCTTTGTTAGAATGTTTCTAAACAATGTGAAATTATTTAAAACTAATCAATAACAAAAACAAAATACTGTTAGGGAATATGTGGGCAAAAATGAAGTATGGTTATCACTTAGGGATTAGGTGAGTTTCTTATCTATGTTCATACTTTAGAATTCTGGGTTGTTTTTTTTTTTTTTTTTTTTTGGCTTGGCATTTTTTAAAAAGCAGTACAAAAATGTGTTTTTTATATATGTAATTTATGATAACTTGTTTTGTCATGTTTTCCCACAAACTTTCAAGTCCACAAAATACAATTAAACTATCCATGTTTAACAATGGCTTTTGAGATCTCAGTAAGGTATCACCTACCCACATTTCTCCAAGCAAAGCAGACCAAAAGTGGTTGCCTCTGCTTCATCTTCAAGAGAGCTGCTCACTTAATTGCTTATTTGCCCCCTACCTGACCACTGGGAAAATAACCTTTCGAGGACATTTTTCTGCAGCAGTGTGTGATTTGATCTTTCTTTGGTGACCTGGGCCATGCCATCCCAATATGAGAAGAAGCAGTAAATTGAAGTCAGATACTTATTGGAATGAAACTCTCATTTTAAGAAGAAATTCAGATCTATTTAGCTTGACCTTGGAACTTGAATTAAATCTTTAGACACTCAACTTTCTCCAGGGAAGTGTGAGGTTTATATGAATTTGAGTGTATTAAAGCTAGTCTGGCTCTGATCTATGCACCAAGTTGGTTAATTTTTCATTTAAAGGACAAAGGGTTTCACTGGAACTAATTTAACTGACTTAATTTGTGATATTCACATACAAGTTTATATTCTAAGCCAGGAGAGGTTTTTTTTAAAACCATTAACATGTCATTAAAAAAACATAATATGTTCACTGATTGATGTTTTGAGGAGCCACAGCTGCCTATGGCTGGGGACTTCTGACATGGCTCATTTTTGCCTGTGCTACTAACCAATTGTGTGACCCAATATGAGCTGCTTCACCTCTCTCTGATTCACTCTCTGACTAATAAACTGGGGTTATATTAATTCCCTCTTCCATCTTTCTCAAAGAGGTATACTGAGAATTAACAAGTTAATAGACAGAAAGTACATTGAAAGGATCAGTTAGAAGGTAATATGTTAGGACTTCTAAGTTATGGAAGCATATTTGATATTTTTGTAATGGAAAAGATTATTGCTCTGAGATTTATCACACAAGTAATATGAGGATAAATTGGCCTGGTTTGTAAATCATCTGGTAATATGTATGAATCTGTAGGAATTTGTTGACTTAGGAGTCAAAAAAACCAAAATAATTACATTTTTCACATGATATTCACAATATTTCTTCCTAAAGAATTTTTCCAAATACTTTACCTATTTAAAACTTTACTGTCAGAAACTTCCATGATTAACACTACTTCACTCAATTCTCTTGTACTTAGTAACTCATAATCCAATATCTACATCAATTTTATTATATATGCTTTGTAAGATTTTTAAAGTTATTTTCTATCATTTTTCTTTCTCCTATTAACTTATATCCTCTCTATTATTCAAGACTGTGTACCTGTTTGTCTTTCCTCAATGGACTTATGACCAGAGTACAACAGCACTCAAGGATTTAGGTTTCCTAATAACATGTAAATAGGACTGGAGCTTGAATTTGACCAATAATTCCTTTCTCATCTTATTTTTTAGTCAATCTTTATAAAAAGAATATTCCTGTGAATTGCACCATGACAGAAAACCAAAAAGCCACTTGTCTGTGGACACTTACAAGTTTACAAGTATGTTTTTTTATATTTAAGTTACATAAATTGTTATGCCATCTTGTTGAGTATCCCTTACCCAAAATGTTTTGGACCAGAGTAAGGATTTTGAACATTTTTAGATTTGAGAGTATTTGCATATATATAATGAAATAGATATCTTGGGAATGAGACTGAATTCTAAACATAAAATTTGCTTATGTTTTATGTATATAATACATACAGAGCTATATTACCAATATTACATATTGTAAATTTATGCACTATTTTTTAGTTTTTTATTTGTTCTTTTTAAAGATACATGACAGTAGAGCATATTTCGATATATTATACAAGCATGGAATAGAACTTATTCTAATTAGTATTTCATTCTTGCAGTTGTACATGATATATAGTTTCACTGGTTGTGTATTCATATATGGACATAGGAAATACACTATTTTTAGCATGCTTACATTTGAAGGCAAGCCAACACATGAGGTAAGAAGTGGAATTTTCCATTGGTGGTGTCATGTCAACACTCAAAATGTTGGAGTTTGAAGTATTTTGGAATTAGGGATGTTCAAACTGAAGTTATAGTTGTGATAAAACACAAAATCATAACACAAAAAGCATATATTAGCAGTTAAAACTTGTAGTAATTTTTCTAGTAATTATAATAATATTCTCCAGGATATATTTTACTGCCTTGAAAACAATGTAATATGTGTTTATGGAAAGAAAGGAGTTTACTCAAGGGGAAAATGGGCATAAGTCAGAGAGTGATAGAAATACAAAAATAATTTAATATTCAAAGGATAAATTCTGTACCACCTATTCATTTATGAAGTAAATGATTATTATTTCAAGTACCTGTAAAACAAGCTCTTAAGCAGGTTTTTCGAAAGGAAGAAAAAGAAGGAAGAAATTCTAGTTAATGTGCAAATGTGAGCGAAGGGGAAATTACCTTGTAATGTGTTTTGTTATTTTTTGTTGTCTTTACTTTAATTTTTATCTGTACAGTATTATTATAAAAATATTCATAGAACACAAAAATATTTGCATGACTAAATAATAAGAGAAATGTCTGATAGAATTTTCTCCATTAAAAGTCTTAAGGTGGGGCTGGGGATGTGACTCAAGCGGTAGCACGCTCGCCTGGCATGTGTGCCGCGGGGCGCTGGGTTCCATCCTCAGCACCACATAAAAAAATAAAATTAAAGATGTTGTGTCCACTGAAAACTGAAAAATAAATATTAAAAAAATATTCTCTCTCTCTCCTCTCTCCTCTCTCTCTCTCTCTCCCCTTCTTTCTCCTCCTCTTTCTCTTCTTAAAAAAAAAAAAGTCTTCAGGTATTTTCCTAGAATTATTTAAAAACAAACAAATAAACAAACAAAAATTAAAGGAACTCTTTCTCTTCCCAGAGAGAAAACAGTCTCTAAATCTGTGACTCAGCATGAGCTTGCAGGACAATCTAAAATACATTTTACCCTCTTAATGCTTATGAATTATAGCACTGATGAGTTGGAGATGAAAGGTACCTGGGTATTATTTCCAAATCAGAGATGTGAGTTATTTTCAATTCTTGGCAACTTACTTTTTGGAAATTTATTAATGCCATAAAGTTATTAAACATTTTGCACAGAATGAGAAAAGCATTGTGATGACATCCAAATCTTACTTCTAGTGTATTTTTTCCTCTGTATTTTTCAAGTGCAGAGAGTTTGTTTATGAATTATAGCTGTTTTCCAGAGGGTAAGATTTTTTTAAAAAATAGATTCCATGATTCCAACTTTTTAAATTTATGTCAATTTATCTTTTCCTTTCATCTCATTAAATTCTTCCTTCTCTTTCTGTTGTCTTTCTCTGGTTCCTGAATATTAATGCTCCAGATTTTCTTCAGAAAACAACTTTTCATGTCCTTTCAGGTTCTGGTATACAATAAAGTCACAGTTTTGTTGTTGGTTTTTTTTATAGTCTCTAATCTAGCTTTTGGTTTCTTCTTCTCCTTGTTGTTCTTGTCTTCTTTTTCTAAGGAGACTTTAAAATTGTAAATTCTTCCAGGGCATTCACACAAGCCTGAAATCTCAGCATCTCTGAAAGGTAAGACAGGAAGGAAGATCATAAGCACTAGGTGGGCCTCAGCAACTTAGCAAGGCCCTAGACAACTTTGCAAGACCCTGTCTCAAAAATAAATAAATAAATAAGTAAATAGGATTGGGAAGTAGCTCAGTGGTAAAGTGCCCCTGGGTTCAATTCCCAGTCTAAAAAAAGAAAAAAAAATCCAAGTGATTGAAATTTTTGCAGACAATTTCAGTATTGACTTCTACATTTACCTCATTTGATCATAGAATACAGTTAACATTAGTTGTACATTTTTTAAAATTGTGGTTTTCTCTGTGACCTAATATTTAAGTAATATTTGCATATTATGAGGCATTTAGAAACAAGTAATTTCAAGTATATGACTACTTTTATCACTAATCAGCAGTCATGTTTAATTTTTATATATTTGATTTGTTAGGGGCTAAGTCATTTTCTTTTGGTCCTTTTAATTATAGTGATTTCTGCTCTATATCTTGATGTTCTCATTTGACACATCTCCATTATAGTTGTGTTTTTATTGTGACCTATCACAACCTTACAAATTTGATTTTTATAATGCATTTTGAATTTATTTAAACCATTTTTTTAATGCTTCAGCATTTATTTTTTATGGCCTAGTTAACATCATAGGATTTATAGAGCTGCCAGAATTTAACCTTTTTATTGCTGATACAAATTGAAATTTACTCCATAAACTACACAACTGATTACTTAGGAAACAAGATGAAAAGTATGACAAGACTTGATCTGATTCCTGTGTACATGATACATATTAAAACATAAGATTAAAACAGATGAAATAATATGAATATAAATAGTAAATAATATAAATTTTTTGGGAATTTTGAATGAATAAATACAGGTTACCAAAATTATTACAATGAACAGGAAGATAGTTCAATCCAAAAGATGTTTAATTACCCTATGTGGGATAAAATTTGGTTCAGAATAGTAAAAACTATTAATTTTTTAATTAATTGATTGATTAGAAAAATTATTACTTAATGTAAAGTGTCCCCAAAATGAATTTGAGACTTATTTTCTATTAGAAAGACAGGAAGTTTAGATATGCTATGGCCTTATATGTTAAAAATATTCACTTCATACACTAAGGGTTGAATCTATAGACAATCGATTTATATTATTTCTTGTGTGCATTTAAAATTATTTAAACCATTTTAGATGTTGAAACTTGCTGTTTCTCCTTTCTTCCATTTCTCTTCTTCTTCCTTTTTCTGCTTTAGTTTTTTCTAATCTTTTACTTTCCAACTATCAAACCACGTCTGTTAGTTAAATGTCTTTTATAATGCATAAAGTTGAATTATATTCTGTCATCCAGGAAAACTGTCTTTTTATAGTAAATGCATATCATTTGTATTTTACTATAACAGATGTTTTGCCTTAGTTTATTATTTTGTGTAGTGATTTTTTTAGGCCTACCTTAACTTCCTCAGCTTCTCAAGTATATACAAAAGGTTTCTATTCTTGAACTGAATATATTTGAATACTTAGATAAGTATAAATAAAATGAACTTAACATCTTCATGTTGAGTGAATAACAAAAATTAATATAACCATTTTCACTGATTCAACTACCTCTAAAGTATATATCTTTATACTTATGTCTTCTATGTGTAACACAGTGCTAGAACTCTTGCCTACCATGTGTAAAGCCCTGGGTTCAATCCCCAGAACTGTAAAAGAGAGAGGGAAAGACAGGATAGATTTGCATTTTCTTCAATCTACCCTTCTTGACAATCTTGTAGTTTGGGATAGGTGTATTTTTATTTTTAAACTGTCAAAGTTTCCATTTAGCTCACATCTATAATTTCTAATAGTTATTTCACACCACAGTTTCCTCATTCTCAGGTTCTGCATTTTGATTCGTGGCTAGATATTATCACTAAATAGTTCTTTTCAAAAAGGCCTCTGGGTTCCTTATCTCTTGGTTTCTTGCAGGTTTAGGGATATCTTTCCATGCTTTTATGCATATATCATAATTTGACAAACCATAAAATTCTCATATTAATTTTTAAAATTTTTCTTTTGGTATCATGAGAACATTTATTCATTGAAAATTAAAGTGTCTAGGGACACCTTTGGTCAATCCTGTTATAGGTTATTTAATATTTCCAGACATTTTACGATAGAATGCTTTTCACTTACCTTTGCAGCTACACTTACTAAAATAAATCTGAGTGTTGATCGCTCTAAATATGTGCTTTTCTCTCGGAAGTCTCATATGACATTCGGATTTCCCATTTCCCATTTTCTTTTCTTCTTTAAAAAAGTTTTCTTCTATCAGTGCTTTGTTATTTCTGTTCTATCTGCTCTGTTATATTCTGTAGAAACAGGAATATGAATACATAGGCTATCCTTTAACTTTCTTCAGTAGCTACAATGTTCCTCTTTAATCCCTCTTTCCTTTTTGTTCTTTTACATTGTCCTATATGAGTTTTTTTAAAAAACCTGAACTTCATGATAATGACTACTCTGCTTGAGCATGCTTCATTTTGCAGCCTTAATTCATGAAATGGGTTTATTGTTTGACTCCTTTTATCTTCTCATCTCTGTCAGATTATGTGCTATATTATTCCAACATTAACATTGCTGCTTTCTGCTGTTGTGGCTCTTTTAAATCATTTTCTGTGGTAATTTCTCCTTAAATTTATGAGACTAAAGAGATGTATTGATCTGCAATTTATTATTGTATAGTGTTCCCCCCCCCTTTTTTTTTTGATGGTACATACACAGGGTCACCTCTGTGGTGCTTCTCAAGTATTAGTCCTGTTTGAAAAGTTGGCTGTATTCAAGCCTAGTACTTCCTAAAGAATAGTAAAGAAGAAATAGAGACAAAGGGTAAGTTGAACAGCATTGTGTGCATACACATATGTGTGCATAATTTACAGTTTATTTACTATTTCCCCTCTAAAGTCTTTCCTCAAAACTGAGTTCTAAGAGAAAATAGAGAGGCTATATATTTATCATCCACCTTTTCAAAATTTTACACCTGTATTATTTGTTGATATGTTAATATTAACTGATTCAACTAAACACATTTCAGAAATTAATCATATACAAAATTCTGAAGGGTCTATTTTACATTCAAGAGTATTCATAATTTTGCGATTTAATGGAAAATCATACTTACTAGGAACCATTAGACCTGGGTTTTAAATATAGCTTTGCCTAACGTAAGTTTTTTGGAGTTTTTGTTTATTTGTTTGTTTATTTGTTTTGTGCTGGATATTGAGCCCAGGGCCTTGTGCATGCTAGGCAAAACACTCTACCACTAAGCTACATGTCCCGGCTCAATCGTCACTAAATCCTTAATTCTTTACAAATTAGATTTTCTTCTAACTCAAAGTAGAACTAAGAAACACAAAACATCAAAGTCATTGGAAAGATTTTTGACACATTTATGATGATAATTATATCAACAAAAAAATGAAAAACAAGAAATTTTTATCTATATACTTAGAAAATTCTGTACTCAAAAGATGTAGGCATGTTTTCTTCACTTACAGTTCTCCACATTTAAAGGCCACATTTGTGGGCCTTGTGAACATCAGCTCACAGAGGGTATGAATAGAATAGAAAAGCTTTATTTAAATTTATCTCTGCATTTTCTTCATAAAGATATACCTCTTTGGTTTCTTATTTGTTTGGAAGTTCTGAGATTGAAACCCAGTACTTCCAAACCCACTTAACTATATCTCCATCTATTTTTGTTTTTGAGACAGGGTCTTACTAAGTTGGCCACACCAGCCTTGAACACATAACCAGCCTGTCTCAGCATTCTGAGTCCTGGGATTACAGGTATACAACACTACGCCTGGCTGAATTTTATCTCTGTATTCTCCTTTATGGTGGAAAGTCAAAATAAATCAGCAATTGTATTTTTGAATTCTAATATTAATCTTTTGGCCCAGCACAGAGGCACACACCTGTACTCCCGGTGACTCAGCCATGATCACAAGTTCAAAGCCAGCCTGAGCAATTTAGCAAGACCTTGAGTAATTTAGCAAGATCCTGTCTCAAAATAAAATATAAAAAAGGGCTGGGAATGCAGCTCATTGGTTAAGCACCCCTGGGTTCAATCCATGGTACTAAAATAATAACAATAAGAATAAGAATAACAACACCAATCTTTTTAAGTTAACATTCATATTAACATAAACATTTATAGAAACAGAAATGTTACATATTACCAAATGGTAAGTTTTGATATTGAAAACAGACCATGGCATGGAATTCTTTCCCTCAAACTGTAGCTGAATCAGTGCTATTTTATGAAACATCTTTCAAAATCTTGTATGTGATTGAAAAACAGTATTTTTTTAACTCAAAAAAAAAAGACAACTAATAAAAGACCTCCATTTTACTTAAAGTGAAAGCTATCAGAGAAAGAAATTACAAAAGAAAAAACCCATAATTTGATGGGAAAGAAGGATAAGAAAAAGCTAAGAGAATCTGATAGGTCACTTTCTCATACACAAGCATTTAGTCTACAGTAATCTTCCAGGACTGTCAGATTTGATTGAAAGATAATGCAAGATTTTTTTCTTGCCACAATTTATAGCATGTATCCATTAGGAATAATTATGGTTGCATGATTTTGCTAGCTGTTATCTCTACAAGTGTTACTAATGGTTTTATCAATTACTCCCTGTCCAATAACTGCATGGTTGTAACCTAATTTAAAGACACTCTATCACCAGGCTGATTTGTGTAGTAGTAAATGACAGCATTTGAGACACCAGCCAAATGACTCACTTCAGTGACTTAGTTAGTCTCTAATAATTAACAATTAGTAGGTACCTAGAGAAAGCTCAAGAGACTGGAGCTCCCACGTTTCTTTTTCTTATCTAAATACAAGAAGTTGGAGAGACTTTAGTGATTCAGATTAATAAAACTGAAGGCCTCTATGGGTTTAGGGAGCATGTGTATATAAGAGCTGTTAATAATTCCTAGTTAAAATTAAATAAATTGGGAGTGATACATGTTTATACAGCTACATTTTATCACATTGGAATAGATGGATATGTTAAGGCCCACACATAGACAAATTACTCTTTAAGTATTTTTTTTTCAGTCACGTTAGAGCTTCAGTTCAGAAATAAAGTCAACATGCTAAAAGGGGAATAGTGTTGGCAAATTTGTGCTATTTCTTGAACTTTAAAGAGAAAATGCTAGATGTGCAAAAAGAGGCACTTCATTACAGATCATTAGTGGGAACTTTATGTACAGCTGAAGGCTCAGAAAGGTATTGCCTGCTTAGAACTAACTAGGAAGAAATTCTAAATTCTTTTTTTTTCTTCTAACGAATGTAAAGGATGAACTTTTTTTTTCTTTAAAGATGTTATCTCTAAGGATTTTTTTTTTAAAGAAATCATCACATTGTGAGTCTGGATTTCAACTCAGATAGAAAGTAACCCTAAAATAGTGAATAAAAGTAAGATGGGGATTCTTACTCTGTGGTACCCTGCTGCAGAGTTTACCAGTATGTTTGAATCTACCTTGATAAGACTCTGTGGCTTTGAGACAATTCATCAATTAGGTCATTGTTGTCAGATCTTCAGGTTAGTCATGACTTTGAGAGACTCATCAGAAGTTTTAGGAATTTTGAAATGTAGAAATTAAAACAAACCTTCATATCAACAAGCAAGCATATTCTGATGACAGATTCCAGCAGTCATGGCTAGTAAATAGATGTTGCTTGATAAATTCTAATGGACATTTATAAACCCAGTTTCTTTGTCTCATTCTACAAATGCGCTAAAGAAGTCAACTGTGCCAACATGCCGAAAGCCCAAGTCCCCAGCCACTCCCTGTTAGAGAGTATCATTCCTTGAACATATATTTATATCATCGTTTTGTACTAACCACAAAAGAAATCAGTGGGGAGGGAAAAAAATAAATCACTGAGGATCTGATCATCTCCTCAACAAGATCACAATGGCCAATTTGCAGAAATGGGTTTCTCTAATTTTCCCTTGTGGTGGTGATGAGGTTATGAAATAGTCATAATAGCATAAGAACTGCCCTCTCTGGAAGCTGCTAAGAAAACTCCAACCATAATAGAAGGGCAAGGATTCGTGGTGTTTCTTACAATGGAGTTGAAGCCCCACCCCTCCTTACCCAGTCATATTTGCATATTCTTTTGAAAACCACACATTGAGTATCTATAGCCCCAGCTGATGTCATCGGGCACAGCATGCAGCCACTAGAAGTGGGACAATTATAATTTTTGTAGCTGATTAATCATCATGAAAAAGTAACAGTCAATTGACTCAATCATACATCCATGGTGATTAATCACACTTCACTTGTGTTTTTTTTCCCCCAAGTATTTTACTGACAGTGCAGATGTTGGTTGATTTTCTCCTTTAGCCTTTTACTTGGTCACAGATGTTAAGTAATCACCTTGTCCTGATACTTGACTTATCCATAATCTTCAGTATTACAAGCCCTTAAAAGAAAATGTGCTCCTTTCTTAAAAAATCAAACAGTAACATAGTTATTACCAAAAAAAAAAAAAAAAAACAACCCAGGTTAATCAATATATGAAATAGCCATAATTGTATACTGCAACACTGCAATCACAGATGCTTTTTTTTTAATAATCATGCTACTCCCCCATTTGTTCCCCGATGGCATGATTACTGATAAAACATTGGGAAAGAGAGCTCCACCCCCTCCTCCTCCTGGAGTGTGAATAGCCCAATTCCATTTAGATTTAATCCCAAACTAAATATTCTAATCCAAATAGATAAAATCCTTCACCTGGTTGCATTTCATTTCTGAGATGGACATAACTTCTCAAAATAAAACAGACATTGTATTATGTTCTCACCTCACTGCAACACTATTTGGCTTCTCGGTTATTAGCCCAGAAGAGAAGCTGGAATGCCACTAGTGTCATATTTATAAAATTGTCACATGTGAATTGTTGATATTTTAGAAGCAATTACAAACGTACCAGACTGTTAGTAAAAGAGCAATATTTGAAGAATATTCTAAATGATTATGAGTCAATTAAATCATTTTTAGGGACAAGTGACAACCTAGTTTGTATTCAAGGCAACAGAAATGCTTCACTTTAGCTTCTTTTGCAGAAGTGGGATTAGTGGATGAGGTGTGTCGAAGCTATGCTACAGTCAAGCCCTGGCAGACAGGCCAGCCTGTCTAATTTCTCAAATGGAAATGTCTGATCCTAAGGGAGAAGCAAGGTGGCTGTCACAAAGGAAAGCCCTTCTCTTACCCGCTGCACCGGCTTCCATGATTTCAGACACTCCAATCTTAGAAGAAGGATTCATCCCCCAATGCTGACCTTCAGATAATCTTTGAGATCATTTCCCATGTGGGAAATTGCTTTCATGCCAAGATAACACAGCGGCATTGAGTTCTGTTCTGGGCCACTGTCTTGATACTGTTAATAAAGAGCCTTGGGTTGGATATAATTGTTAATAAACTAATTCTAAAAATCCACTCAAATGTCACTTATAATCAGGATTTTCTGCTGGGCTAGGACCCCTGGGGAAACCTTTGAAGCTGTGAATCTTGCATGCAATGGCAGGAATGAACATAAGTAGGAAGAGGACCACCATTGCTTTATAGCTTCATTGTTTAAAAGGATCACGTATGTTGAAGCTTGGAACTCCTAGCAGCTGTGAGAACCAGAAAAGAAAATGAGGGATGGGGAGAAGAACCAGTAGGAAACTCTCCAACTAAACCCAGTCCTCCTTGGATGTGCCAGAGGGAGAGGTGAAGAGATGTGATTACTTGTAATTTATAGCAGGAACATCAAGGCACAGAAGATAATATAAAAGCATTTCAGTGAGAAGATACCCATGACATGAAACTATTTAAAACAATTAATCAAAAAAGCCTAATTATTCAATTAGATGGATAAATGAGTCTTCTTAAAGTGGATATGCAAAAGAGAGTGATGATGAAATCTTTTAAAGGGAAACGAGTGTAACAAATCAGCTAAATATGATCTCTAAAAAAACTCTGAATAATAAGTCAGTGATTATGTTTTAATTGGGCTTTAGCTTTATTATAATTGAGGACAGTCATTATCTTGTTTTATTGTATTTATGATTTTAATATTCATACCATTTGGTACTTTATCTTTGTATACTTGCTGCCAGTGCTTGTTGCACTTCCTGGCTGATTAGTGCCTGGGTCAGTGTGAAGTGAATACAGATGTCTCAATAATGATCGGCAAGACTTGGGCTGATTTTCCATGTTTGAAGGTCTCCGCTAAAGTCGTCCTTTGTGCAATTGAGAGGGTTATTTTTTCCACTCCCTCTCCCTCTCCCCTCTCTCAACATGAGCAGCTCTGTTGGTAAGAGTCATCTAACAGGGAACTGTTTTTCACTCTGAAGTGGATCAAGGGACCTCCTTTTAGGATATAAAAAGTGATTCTAAAATAACAATTTATACATGCACATTTATCCTTTCTTAGGGAAAAAAATGCTTTATGCAAAGAGAAGCATCTAACGGATCATTCAAGCTCTTTATCTGAGGGTAAAACTGAGGGCAAAATAGAGTTCTTATCCTGGTAACTTCCAAGATAAGCCATTCTTTTGTTCACAGAACAGGAAAGTTCAGCCAAAGATTATTTCCAAGTTTTTGTCAATCACTTTTCCCTGTAAAAGGTGCACACATGGCAGATTGCTTACACACTCAAAATTGGCCAAAAGGTGCAGTCACAATGAATCGGCAACAGTGCAGCTGCCTCACAGGCAGAGATTTCAATGGGCCTTTGAGAAGCAAAAGGGTTAACCATTTAGTTCTTGTGTATGAGATTTTTGTGAGCCCAAGTACTATAAGTGAATATTTCATTTATTTTATAAAACTTTAAAATGAGTCAGTAGCAAGAATTGTTTTTAGGATTTTGTTCAGGTCCATAATTTTGCTGCTGATTATATTGAGATCAGGAGATTATTTTTTGCCCCATTTCCACATAAATGCATAATTTCTAGTTATCCTCCTTTTAGGAAAATAACTGAATTAATGAATTAACAAAAGAAATGATGAATGAATATAAAGTAAACCGCATGTGCATACTCACATACATATGCCTGACAGTATATGAGATTCTAAGGTCTCTAGACTGCTTCAACATTTCTCATAAAGTGAATAAAATTTGTTTGGAAACTTAGACATAATTTTTTCCTGAAAGATATAATTTTTTAATTAATTTTTTAAAATTTATATATAATAGCAGAATGCATTACTATTCATATTACACATATATAGAGCACAATTTTCATATCTCTGGTTGTATACAAAGTATATTCACACCAATTTATGTTCAGGGGATTTTAAAAATAAGTATTTTGGTGTTTTAATATTATTAATACTTCATATTAGGTCAGGGTGAGTGCATTCTCTGACTTCCTTTCTAAAAGGCACTTAGGCAAGTACTCTTATTTTAAAGCAGGTTAACTCAAATTCAATATGGTTGTCTGATATTAACCGGTATTATCATCCATGGAATTTTAAAGATTTTTTTAGGGATGAAGAAATATCACAAGAAGGTGTGGTATTTAACTTGAAGAAAATTGGGAAATTTTCTGGAATATAATAACAATAAAAATAACCACAACTATGATAATAACAAGCCTATTGATAATACTAGCACAATGATGATGATAGCACTAGTCATTTATCAAGCACAGAGACAGGCTAAGTTACATCTATCCATTCACTGAGCTTCTTTAACTGTAAACTTCCTTGGGTTAGCATGCCCAAACTGTTCTGCTGAATCAAAGTTCATTCCTCTTTCTAGTATGACTTGGTGACAGAGGCCTTGGAACAGATGTATTGGTACCATCTTCCAAGGTCACCTGTATCTGGGCTCTTGGGTCAGCACCAGGTGTTTGATTGAGTAATGTAAATGTTTCCATTTCAAATGTGTGAAGAGGAAGTTATTTAACTTTATATTTCTAAAGCAAAGTTATTTCAAAATAAAAGTTCCCTCTGTGTGACTTACTAGTTAGTATACACATTTATCATAAGTTGTAGGAGGCCCAGCACAGATGATTTCTACGTTATTAATGTTGGATAAGATGACTCCATGAGCAAAGAAAGCCAAAGGCAAATGCAATGCTGGCCTTACATACTGTCTTCCATGTACATATGCTCTGCTGAACCAAAGGATCTCAAAGAAAATGGATGTCCTTCAAGTCCCTTCATTTTGCTTCATTGGGTTTATATGGCAGAATATTTTCCTCCTTACCTTCTTTGTGAATGCTGTTAGGATTTTTTTTTAAGTAGGTGAATATTCTTAAAATTCTTGTTGCATGCTTCTTTCCTAGTCTGAATTTTCCCATGCTGTATGATTGCTAAATTAGAATCACTAGTTTACCCAAGTTTCGTTCTTCTTCACTAGCTGCTTCTCAGGTTTTGACTTCCCTTTGGTTCTCTCTCTAAGGATGAGTTCCTTGATCTTTAAGGATTTGAGTCATACGACCTCTAGCCAGGTTAACTCCAGGCATCTCACAGTCATTTTTCACTCTAATCCCCCTCACCTAACAAGTCAACTATTGACCATTCTGTTCTTGGAGTCACTGTTGGCCACATAGGTCTTTTCTAGGTCTCCCTTTATGATATATGAGATCTCTAAGATGGTTGAATCATGTTCTATCCTCTACAAGTTTGGCTGGGAGCTAGAAGCTTCTGAAGAGAATGACTTGAATAACATTTACACCCAATAAGTAAACAGGAGTCCTCAAAGATGCCTGTCCTAATCCTTTTCTCCTTTCGAAAACTTACCTTTCCTTCCTCAATTGCAGGATGAAGAAATAAAAATTCTAAACATAATATGCAGGGGCTTAAAATTTCCTTCAAACACGTATAGTCCCTTTTTTATGCATTTAAGTACTTTAATTATTTATTCCATATTATGTCAGTATTTTGTAGTAAATGTTATTTCGATTTAACCATATTATTGGCAGGATGTATTAATTACCTAAATCTAAGACTAATGTGCTTTTTTCCACATACAAGAGAGGTAGAAGATCTAGTCCCAAACTTGCATGCAAGAAATTTCTTTGACATTCCATTCAACAGCCAGTTTCATAATTATGTGCCAAATCACTTTGATGAGAAACTTCATTCTTTCTTCTTATGAAATAATGTACATCAACATGTGCATTCAAGTGATACACTTCAAAGTAGAAGAAATAAAATTGAGCCAGTATTTTAAGTTGTTTGTTATTCTCTTCTGCAATTAGTCCTAAATAAAAGTAAATGCAATAAAATTATAGGCATTAGCAGAATTTTTTAAATAATAGAAAAAGAAGAAATGCTCACAGAGTCAACCATTCCATTAAAATTCTTTTTGCTGGGTTAGCTGAAAGACCATGCAAAAAATCCACCTGCCATTCAGTTTAATTTCTTGTGTTTAGAGCTCTACAGCATTCTGTGTAAAACTAATCAATAAAAAGGATTTATGAGACCTTGAAATAGAACAGTCGAAAGGAGGAAATTATAGTCAGTTTTAGTTATTAAAGATTTTCGCCACTAAATTTAGTATAAGGGAAACGTTATACATCTTTTTTAGCTGAAACAGGGCATTTATCAAGCACATGGATTGGGGAGACAATTGTGCTTAGACCCACTGCAATGTGTCTTTATTTGTTGCTCACCATTTAATGCTGGCTATAGTGAAAAAGAGCCTAACAGAAGGAGACCGGACTGGGAAACTATGTTTAAACAAACAAACAAACAAGTAGACAAAGTGAGGCATGACCTACACATAGAGACAGAAATTATTTATAAATTCAGATCCACTTCACATTAAGTCATTTTGTTTGTGCTCTTGAAAAAATGAAGGTGTATGGTTTAGATATGTGGTATCCCCCAAAAGCTCATGTGTGAGAGAATGCAAGAAAGTTTAGAGGTGAAATGATTGGGTTATAAGAGTCTTAACCTAATCAGTGCATTAATCCCCTGATAGGAATTAACTAGATGGTAACTGTAGGCAGGTAGGGTATGGCTGGAGGAGGTGGGTCATTGGAGTACACCTTTGGGGTATGTATTTTGTCCCTGGAAAGAAGAGCTCTCTATCTGCTTCCTGGTGCCATCCCCACAGCTGCTTTCCTCCAACACATACTTCCTTCATGATGTTCTGCCTCATCCCAGTTCCTAGAAATGGAACCTGCTGTGTACGGACTAAGACCCCTGAATCAGTGAGCCTCCAAATAAAATTTTTCTCTGTAAAACAGTTCTTGTCAGGTCTTTTGGTCACAGCAACAAAAATTCCGACTAAAACAAAAGGCAAGGCAGGACTAGAAAAGCAGGAGATAAGAGAAAGAGGGAATGAGCAGGGAAAGGAGGCAAAGCCCACCATTGCTTAAAATGGGCTTTTTACTATTATAGTGTCAAAAAGTAGCTCTGACAACACTCAGAGACCAAGTTATCACTGACTTTCATTAATTTTAAGCATCATAATATGTGCAGAACTAGAAGCATTTCTGAAATAGTTATACATGGACAGTGTGTACCATTGTTGCCTGGTGACAATGAGTTCAGAGAGACTGCCTTAGAGCATTTGGGTACTGTGCATACTGCCTTGAGACTTTTACTTAGATACATTTCTTAGCAGGGTAATATGAGAAAATTCAAGAATTTAGCTTTTGTTTGATGAGTTACAAATGACAGATGGAAAATGGCAATATTTTGAAAAGAAAAAATGCAATTATGCACTGAACATAAAATTGCCATAATAATAATGGTACTTAGAATTTACACTGAGTTTTTCATCTGCAAAGTACTTTAGAACAACTAATTAAGCCTTTTAGCACTCCTGAAAAGCAGGTAACTATCATTATTACCATTCTACAGATGGAGAAAATGAGGCATAGAGGTTGAGTATCTTTGCCTAAGGCTGTTAGGAATAAATAGCAATACTTGGGTTAAGGTTTAGAGATTCAATCTTTTCTGGAAAAAAAGACCAGGAAAATAAACATTATTTCAATTAAAACAAGTTTAACACTAAGTATTTCCCCTTTAAAAAGAAAAAGATTAACTCATTCAGTTAAAGGCTGATATTTTCATATACTGAAATTTTGCTTTCACAGAACAATTACCTGTTCCCAGTTGCTTTATTTGTCTCATTCATTCTTCTCATTGTCTCCACAATTACCCCACGGAATGACTTTGCTGAATGGTTAGATAATGGGGGGCTTTATAGTCAGTGTCACCTGCCATCAATGCATTGAGACTCCGGTTTTACTTTATATTAAAGTTGCAAATCGTACCAGTGGGCTTTCTTTCAAAATTATGACAAGGCTTCTCATTTATGATGGGTAATAATTGTTGGCAATTTCAAAATTCTATACTATCTGCGGGAAAATATAAGTAGATTTGATTCCTTTCTACCAGCAAACTCTTTCTGGGATTCTCCTGAATCCCTAAATTGTTGTTGAAGAAACAGAATGTTGCCAAAGACAGGATGCTCAGATTGCAAGCAATGACCCAGTAGACTGACTGTACTTGAAGCATATTTTTGCATACCTTTAGAAGTAACTCAGGTGTTAATGACTATTCTGAAGAGTTAAAAGAGCAGAGTGAAAAATAGCAGGAATTTTAGATTTCCTTTTCTTCCTCTTTGGAAGATCAATAAAGTCAATGAACTTATTGTTTTTGTCTATACATATTTGTGAATTCCCAGCTGCCAGGATCTTCCACACCAGCTGAAGGGACAAGTTTTGAAACAAGGGCAGGCAATGCACTTAATTCCATGGCATGCAAATATATAATTAAATTGACCTTGGCTATTTAATATATATTGAAGAAGCATGCAAAGGAACACAGATTACTTTTGTCTGTGCTTATATTCTGGAAAAAAAAGTACTTATCAACTGATTTTGATTTCTACATGTGACCAGTATTTGAATAATTTGATTCCAAAAATTATTCCTGAAATTTTGTTTTTTAAAAGTTCCCAACAATGAAAATGTTCCAAACTTAGAATGTGGTGATGATTGCATAATTCAGGGAATGCACTATAACCACAGAATTGTACAAAAGTTGTAAATTTTATGCTATGTGAATTATAACTCAATAAAATGTTTACAAAAATAATTTGGAAAGTGTCACTGCATCATTCCCTTCAATGCCAGTGACTTTAGCTTCCAGGAACTGTACTCTATCATTTTAGAATATACTCTTCAGAATATTTTAAAGAGATTTATTTTTTTCTCTCTTCTCACTTTGTTTCTATTGTTTCTGTTCTGCAGGAACCATGCAGGTGACCAGTTGCTGTCCATACTCTAGTCTTAGCCTACCCCATGGAATACCATTGAGGAAAACACACCATAGGGCCTGAAAAAAAGGAATGAATCCCATGGCCACCAATAGTGAAACCATATCCCTACTTAAAGAACACAGTGGCTTATGGGAAACATGGATTAACTGCTCTGTCCCCATTATTAAAAAAAAAAAAAAGGTTGGATACCACTTTTGTTATGATTTTTTTTTCCTACAGTTCCTGATCCCACTTTGGTCCTTATTAATACCCAAGCTGTCTTTCTGTCTATGGATGACTAGAATGGGCAGGGAGTGCATCTTCAATGATCTCGAAATACCATAGCAAATATTATAATGGATATGTTGAATTTTTGCTAAATAAATCTGTAACAAGATTAGATTGACTGGTTCATTGATGATTAGAAGGGTTAACATGTCATTGCTATTTTCCCTTTGCTTCCTTTTTTCTTGTTGAAATGATGCCTTCCAAGCTTTAGTCTTCCAAGCCTTATATGATAGAAGGGGCAACACTTTGCAAAAGTTTCAATTGACCATTACTATTGAACACTGAAATGGTTTTCAAGTAATATGAGTGGTTTTTTTTTTTTAACCATCTAAATCTTTAAGTAACTCTGCTAAGAAATAGAGCTACAGAGTAGATCAAACATGTAGAAATCAAGATGACAAAATGGAAGGATTTCAGGTCTGTCATGGGGTAATAATAAACTGGTTTTGTATTTTGCTTTAGAAAATGTATAAGAATTAAATACATTTTGCAAACGACATTTAAATTCATCACCTTGAAACAAAGCATACACAGATGGGTACACAGGCTTAAACATACACAAATTCTCGATTAGTACATAACATTTGTCTCTAGCTTAGTACAAGATATTACAGGATGAGCATTTTTCCTTGCCAATATTCCATGAAAGTTTAGTTGTAATATTTATAAAATATTCTAGAAACTGAATATACCATGAATTTTCTCATCATTTTCCCATTAGCATACATTTAGTGTGATTCCAATTTTTCACTAATATCCACAATATCTTCTTAAATAGCCTATTTATAAGTTTTGTTCTGCGTTACCATTTTCTATTTAATCTAATGTTAATGTTTTATATAAAGTATGCAAATTATTATAATGCTTTTTCTGTTGGTTTCCAAAACCCTCAGTTAGTTTAACCAATTAAAGCACCACGTCCACCATGAAAGTTTCCCTCTCCTTTGGCACTTTTGCATTTTAATTTCTTTCAGATAAATTAAATAATTTGTCTAAAGTACCTTTCATAGAGTCTCAGATAGTGAGGCATAACACATTATGGTGTTATGAATTTTATTACTAATAATCATATATACATACTTCCTTAGATACTAGCAATAATGGAAACGTGAAAGCTTAAGCTTGTGTTTTATTATCAGCATGTTGGAAAATGTCATACTTACTGATCACTTATATTTCTTCTCTGAATTTTATTTTTTTTTAAATTTTGTGTCTTACTCTTTTGTCTTTGTATTTCTTTTTAACTGGATTTTAAGTGTTAAAAAACACTGAAAATGTAATAATATTAACTCTTTTACATTTTGGTTAGAAATATTTCACTAATCTATTGACTCCTGGATAATTAATTCTTTTCACATAAAAGTTTTAAGTTCTTAATAAAATACATTGAACATTTAAGATTATTATGCCCACTATTTGTTATTTTTAAACTTAGCATAGCTTTTTCCAAAGTGAATAGTCTCTGAAAATTTGGCTTCTGGGAAGTTCTGTTAAATAAATTAAATTATGTGTTTTAAAAAGTCTAAAAAACCAAAGATGTGTAAATGTAAGTGGTTTTCCTTCAATCTCATGGCTTCAGAAAGCTAAAACACACTCTCTCTCAAAGGAGGAGTGTCTATAGGACAGAGCTGTCTCTGGAACCCTTCTTCATAAAGCAGTAAGCCTGGTAGGTCTTACTTGGCCCTATATGGAAATGATTTGCCTGTTACAAGAGCAAATGAAAAAGTTAAGCCACATTTTATTTTTTTTCTTTAAGTTTTAAAATTTTTCTTATTTATTTATTTGGGTTTTTTTTCCCCCATGAAGTATTTCTTTATGGAATTTGGTTTTTGGCCACAAGCTAAGTTCTTATGCATATAATATGTTTAAGAAATATTAATCTGACTGGAATTTCATGAGCTAGAACCACAGACAGCTTTAGCATAATAACATATTTAAACATCTATTTTACTATATTAAAAGTTGATTCATTTTTCTTTCCTTATAATGTTCACAAACATTTTTACCTACTTATTCTTTCAGATGAACTTCAGTATTATTTTATCATGATCCTGAATGACATTTTATTAATCCTTTAATTAATTTGGAAGCTATTTGCATATTTTACAAAATCCAATGCTCCATTATGGAAATAAATTTTCTGTTTATATTGTATTGACATATTTGTTTATATTACTTAGTAAAATATTTTAATACTCCTTACATAGATTATGTGCATTTCTTAATAAGATATTACTATTATGTGCATAGTACCTTTTCTCATTATATACTCTAATTGGTTATGCTGCTTTACAGAAAAACTATCAATTTTTGCCATTTAATTGGTATCCAGTCACTGTAATGAACTTTAATATTAATTCTCAGAGTTTTTTAGATTATTCCCTTGAGTTCTTTATTTAAATAGTTGTATTGTCTGAAAATACTAACAAAAATTTGCCTTTTTTATTTCAGTATTATATTTTTGTTGCCTTGGCAAGAAGATCTATGTCTGTGTTCATTAGTAAGTTTATTTGCAAGTAAGTTTCTTTTCTTTTTTGTCTTTTTTCTTTTCTTTTTTTTTTTTTTTTTTTGATACTGGGGATTGAACTCAGGGGCACTTGACCACTGAGAGACATCCCCAACCCTATTTTGTATTTTATTTAGAGGCAGGGTCTCACTGAGTTGCTTAGCACCTCACTTTTGCTGTGGCTGGCTATGAACTCGCAATCCTCCTGCCTCAGCCTCCAGAGCCACTGGGATTATAGGCATGCATCACAGCACCTAGCTATTTTCTATTATCTATTTATCTATCCCTATCTATTCATTTAGCTAACATCTATTTCCTTATGTATCTACCCATATATATTACATTATAAATTTATATATATATATATATATATATATATATATATATATATATATATATATATATATATGTAGGTATCACATAGACAACTATACACATACACCAACACAAAATAGATATAGTTCTATTATTAAAAACACATAGATTTTCTTAGTTTAATTTTCTCTTGTAAACTAAAGCAAGCTCAGAGCCTATGTCTTAGTGCTTAAACTGACACTGCCACATAGTTTTCTTATGATATCAGACTTATAAAATAAATCAACAGATTCTTCTTGGGCTTCAGTATAATTTTCTCTTTTTCCTATTTTTAATTAGACATTGTGTTATTATTTTTGTGTCCCTCTTCATATTAAATCAGAGGTACCCAGTCTCAATGTTTACCATCAAATTATCTATTAATTTCATCTGATCCTATTCATTGTGTTCTAGGTGCTAACTGAATCACCTTTTGGTATCTGTACAAATGACATGGTACTTAACATACAGGAATCTCAGGCATACATCAGTATATAATAAAAGTTTATCTGGTTCAGTTCTTCTGGACTAAAATGAAACAATTTAACAATTCCATTGTTTAAATCTTTTACACCTTACAAATGGAGGATGGCAGAAATACTACCCTGTACAACTTTAAGAGCTTTAATCTATGGTCTATTTTTGGTTCCACACCAGCAGGATGATTGTTTTCTAAGATGTAGATCTTGGATCAATCAACCCTGAATCACCTGCATAGCTAACTTATTAGAACTGTGTTCTCCAAAAAGATGTACAAAGTATTATACGGTGGGGTTGAGAGAAGCCTGGAGGAAGGCTGCGGATGAGTGCCTTTGTATTTGAAGAAGCAGCAGCTTCATATACAGATAATTTCCCCATGTTCTGTTAGGTACTGACCTATAGCTTCTATATTTCTGTGCAATTTGGTGAGGAAGAATGAGGTATCTTTCTATTATTTTTCGGGAACCATGATTCGTCTGTTTACAGAAAGAAGTTGGAGGGGGACTGATTATTTTTCTTATACTCTTCCATTGCTCTGCTATTTAGTGAAAACTGCTCTCCTAACCACCCCTGACTCAAGCATTCTGGTCTCTACCCATCTTAATTTTCTATGTTTCTGTGAGTTTACATCCTTTTTTTTCTGTTTTCATAGAAATTTTATTGGGAAATTTGGAGATACTGAGAGAACAGTTACTTTGCAGGTGCCCATTGAGAGCAGAAATCTAGGGAAGACATTTATGATCTTCAAGTAAAGATAAAATTCACAGAAATAAATGGAAGTAGCTTAGTTCTCTCCATTCCAAAACATCTCAATCTTATTTTATAATGGAAGAAATGAAAGAAAAGTCCTTTAGTCATACACTTAGAAACTTCAAGTTTATTGAATATAATTATCACATTATAAATTTCTTCAGATAAAAATTCTATAGTTATTAGACTATATAGGTATTTCCCAAAGTAATCATTTAAGATAATAAGGAAAGATAATGATATAATATGCTATAAACTACCATTCAAAATTATTATTATTCAGTATGGAATAATTTTTGTAAAAAGGAATAAGAAAGTGCTTAAAAAACTACTGGCATATCAACTATTTATCCACCATTTTTGCAGTCAGCTTCAAGGGATATTATAAATAACCAATCTCCTGTAGACATTAGAATGACTCTGAGTTCTCCAAAGGAAAAAAGAACCAGTGTTGATTTGAGAGAATGAGAAGTCTAAGATCTGCTTTCAGAAAGCTAGAGACCCAAGAAGGAAGATGGAATAAATTCCCATCCAAATCCAAAGGCAGAAGACTGTTGTCCCAGTTCAAAGACTCAAGTTAGGCAAAGGAAAGGAATTCTTTCTTGCTTTAATTTTATTCAAGCCTTCAGTAGAAAAAAATATGTTTCATTTAATTTACTGAATCAAATGTTAATCTCATCCAGGAATACTCTCACTGACACTTCCCAAATGATGTTTAACAAAGTATCTGGACACTCATGGTCTACTCAAATTGGTGCCTGAAATTAACCAACACAAGTCCACCCCTTGCCAACTTGGCATTTATGCATGTCTTTAACCACATGTCATTTTGGAAGGAATATGTTAACAAGGTCATAATTATGACTAACATGATAAAACTACATGGCACACAATCACAAATGCACTAACTCAATTCAAAGGAAAGGCCAAGTTCTTGAGTGCTGTTACTCTTCTTGCTATCTCATAACTTAAATACTATGATATAAATCCAATATACTTTATTTTACAAATAAGAGAAGAAAATAAATATATATTGATGTATACACACATTAGATATTACTACACATGCACACACAGTCATAATAAAATAAGGGAAAAATACTCATAACAATCACAGTCCTCATTTCTGCAAATAAGCCTGTAGGCATAGCTAGTAATTATAACTCCCGTTTTTCACTACTCATTATGAATTCCCATTGCCTTCAGCAAATGCCTCAAATGGTCATGATAATTTGCCTTGTGGAGTGACCCAAACTTTCACTCCTAAAGGATCTGGGCCACCAGTAGTACTATATGAGTTATGGTACTCTGTTAGGGTCTGTAAACAAGTCAAGATGGCGCCTGGCATTTTGCCAGAGGGAGTGGTTTGTGAAGTAATGCCAGTGAGCTATTAAGTGTGGAGATTCCTTATTGGTTGACTGCTGTATCTAGTTTATGTTAATTAAGATAGGCTGTGTGTAATGTATATATACCCCTCCTGTCCTACAATAAAGGGCTCCCACTCCTGCTGTATCAATGTACACAAGTTGCTCGTCACCCCCCGTTATTTTGCTGCAGCCGGACTGCGGGAGTATTCCACTTATATTTCACCATAGGACATTGTAATATTAAGCAATGGCCTAAGGAATCTTCTATATTCCAGTCATGATCTTCCTTATCTCCATTGTGGAGTATCAGTTGAATTTCCTCTCAGTACTCAGGATCAATCACACCAACAAGTATATAAACTTCTTTCTTTAGCTTTTGATTCAGAGGCATGAACAGTCCAAAGAAGCCAGGCAGCACTCTTACCTTCAAATTCACTGGAGTCATTGTTTGGTATCTTAGTGGAAGTTATTCTTCTCATTGGAACTAAAACCTCTAGGCCAGCAGAACACAAGTCCATAGAAAAAGGAGGCAACAATTTTGCTAATAGGTTACTAGAGATAATGGTAGAAGAAGTGCCATTCTCATTTCTACCCTTTGAACCCATGAATCCTGGATATTGGTGAAATAGCAACAAAATTTCATGATAATTCCAAGAAAATGCAGTCTCCAGAGAACCTGACCTAACTATATAACTGGCAGAAAGCAGTCTTCAAAAGGCCACTCCACTATTGTACAAAATCAGCTACTTTAGGATATTAAGGAACATAGTAAGGACCAATGAATCCCATAAACATGAGCCCATCACCACCCTTCTTTGACTTGAAGTAAATTCACTGATCAAAAGCAATGCTATGTAAAATACAATTATAATTGATAAGGCATTCTGTAAGCCCACAGACAGTAGTTTGTCAAAAGTATTATACACAGGAAAGGAATATCGGTCTTCCTAAATTTTTCTCATCATCACTTTTCTGATCATATTCTTTTCATGTTCCTGATCATCCAGCCATGCCATTGGTCACAGCCCATGAAATGGTGTAATATAACATGTGGCTATTTTTTCTTCCAAGCAATGTCAACAAAGTTCTTCTTGAAAGGAAGATTTTCTTTTACCAGTCTCCTTCCAGGTTGTCCCAGAAAGAGACCATAGTGTTATAGTCATCCACTTTGGGATGGTGCCTTCATATCATGCCAAAGCCTATGTAAACCATAAGGCTTAAGCATTCTTTTTTTCTGTCAACTGATCATAGAGATGGCCCCATGAGACCACAGGTGCATGCTGGGAAAGAAAAGGCAAATGTAGCAGGAATTATAATTTTATGATGTTACATACATAAAGAATTGCATTTGAGGACATATTTAATGTAACTTATTTGTGCCTTTAGGGCCTGTTTGGGCCATATCACCTGCAAAACCTCTTCCATTTTATGATAGAATGCTGCTGTGAATGCCTAACTTTATGCCTTGGCAGGACAGATAACATTCAGTTTATGATTGGTAATTCAGGTTTCATGGTAACTTAGCAACCCATGGTTTAGTTTTCAGACTCTACTAAGGCCCAGTAGTAAGACAAGAGCTATTTCTCATAAGGTGAATAGTTATCTTCAAAGGATGACAGACTTTGCTACAAATTCTAAGAGCTTGTACTGCATTTTGCCTAAAGGGGCTTCTCAAAAGCTCAAAACATCATTCTGATCTGCCACTGTCACTTCAACCACCACTGGGACAGAGCAGCTTGCACAGCAGTATGCTGTTGCAGAACTAGCTCTTGTCCTAAGCTCTACTTAAAACCAGTGGCTTTTTTAGTCACTTGGTAAATGGACCCACTAGGCCTTGCCTTTGTTTGTTTGTTTGTTTTATTTTAGGAAGGGGTCTGTTGAAACCACTTATATTTTACTTTGGAAGGGATTTCTTGATGTGTCCAACATCACTGAGTCCTTAGACATTATACTGAAGTAGAAAGTCTCCTGAACTTTTGACAATCTTTTTTTTTTCATCTTTTAGAACACAAATGTATTACCAATAAATATAGAGTAGTTGCTACTTGCTTATTAAGTCAAATCAGAACAATGTCATCAATACAGTGAATCCATATGATATCTTGTAAAAGGGAAAAGCAATCAAGATCCCTGCAAGCTAAATAGTGACAGAGGGATGGGATACACGTGAGGTAGGACAGTGAATGTATATTGCTGGCCTTACCAGTTGAAAGGAACTGCTTCTGGTGGTCCTTACTAACAGATAACAATAAAAAAGCATTTTCCAGAAAAATAGCTGTATATCAGGTACCATGGGGATGCGTTAATTTGCTTAGCAATGAAACCACATCTGGTATATAGCAGCTGCAATTGCACTCACCACCTGGTTAAACATATGATAATCTACTGTTATTCTCTAAGGCCCATCATCTGTCTTCTTCACAGACCAAATAGGTGAGTTGAGTGAGATGTGTTGGGAATTGCCACCCATGCAACTTTTTGGTCCTTGATGGTGGCATTATTCTTTGCAATCCCACCAGAAATGCGGTACTATCTTTGCTTTACTTTTTTCCAAAGCAACCACAGTTCTGGTGGTTTCCATTTGCCCTCTCACCTCACAAAACCCTCCCTCCACAGGTGAGAGAACCAGTGAGGGGATCTTGCCAGCTTCTGAGTGTATCTATTCTAATTATGTATTCCAGAACTGAAGAAGTAACCACTAAATGCATTCAAAGGACTGCTGGGCCTACCATGAGACAGAACTGAGCTGAAACCCCTAACCACCATAAATCCCTTCTTGGAGTGGTGGACCACAGTAACATTTGGGGATTACTGAAATTGGTGTTAGCTCGGAGTCACTATCCAATAGTACCTGAAAGTTCTGATTATTTTCTTTTCCCTAATACACCATTAATTACCCTGGTAAAAATTCATAGGTCCCATTGGAGAAGGCTAAGAGAAAGATTAACAGTAACAATTTTGATAATTTACCAGGGTCCTTCCTTAAGGGACTTGACTTCCCCTTAATTTAAAAAAACTCTGGGTCTGAAAACTAGTTTAATTTTGAAAATTGATTGAGGGACAGACTGTAACTGTTTTTATAATTTCAGTTAGGCTTTTGTTAACTTGACCTAGAATTTTTCTGCTTATAGATATCAAGTGAGAATATAGTAGGTGTCTTATCTTTTACTATAGAAACACCATAATGAACCAGCCAACACCATTGGTCTGCAAGTCAGACTATTCTGATAGTTGCGTTGATTCTGTTGTCCACTACAGAACCATACATTCTTAGTACATTTTATGTTATAATAACAAAATATTGAACATTAAATATTTATTTAAAAAAAGAATTTTATTCATCCCACGGTTTTGGAGGCTGGGTTATTTGATATTAAATTGCTAATATCCAGTGAGGTTCTTCTTGTTGTGTCATAACATGGAGGAGAGCATTACGTGGCAAGGATGTACATGTGGGAGACAAAAAAAAGGGGCATAAAAGCTTAGGTCTCTCTTTCCCTTCATATAAAGTCACTAATCCCACCATGGGAGCCCTACCATCATGACCTCATCTAACTCTAATGAAGGCCCCATCTCCAAATACCATGAACATATGAATTTGGGAATTAAGATTCTAACACATAAACTTTGGGAGGGATATATTCAAACCAAAGAACCTCCCCTTCTTGTCTTTGGAATTTGATTGCAATGTCTTGACCAGTGCCACTCTGGGATCCAGTTGCTTCCACTGCATGTAAATTCTCCAACTCAGTGTTGTCAGTCCCCACTGTAAGGTTTGGCTTATAGGGAAAAATGATCATAAAGTTCTTGAAGAATGCTAGTGCTCTTCCTACAAATTTATTTTTCATGGCAGTGATGAAAGGTGTGTTTTATGGACTCTCCTGGAGTAGTTATTAAATGAAAAATTAACTCTAATATTCCAATTTCCCTAAACCTTTCTATCTCTCCTCTACACCAAACCAAGGCAGGTTCTGCATTTCTAATTTGCTCACTACAGGCCACTTTTTGTTTCATGCTTCAACCAATTAGCCAAACAAACTCTTAGAACAATTTCTGATTCCCTGAATGGCAACATTAAAAGCAAAATCTCTGCTTCATGAACTCATATCAATGAATTCAACTTGATCCAACTGTTTATACATTCCACCGTTATTTCTCATCCTCAAAAATCTATTTCCACAAATGTTCCCTGGATTTCTGATTATATGGTTAAAAAACTCAAGTAGTTCTTTTACAGTGTAGGGCACCTCTTCATGAGCCACACTTTGTACTTCCCTATAAGGTCCTGCTAAGACATGAGCCATTTTATAGATCTAGAAACAGAGAGGTGACTGGGTGGATCCTAAGAAGAGTCACCATTGTCTTGCACACGGCAACTGCCTCAGAGGTCATTAGAATTTCCTCAGGCAGTGCCAGGTGAATCCCTTAGACTAGGAGAGAGGTGAGGTGAGAAGGCAGTTGGGATTGGAGAGACCACTTCTACAGAGAGTGGGGAGGGCTCTCCCCCTGGCAAAGAAAGAAGACTCCTTAGAACCTAGGAGGTCCATGTTCCCAGCTTCATGGGGCTTCCCACAAGTCCACATTGAAACTTACAGGGCCCCAATTTCTCCCCATACATGTCTTTACTCTAACAGTATATACTCTAAGAGACTGGAAGTTGAGCTTGTGTTAATATTTAACCAATTGCAGAATGGAACTCTGAGTTTGATTTTCAGAAATTGCAGTCCTGAAGCTATAGGAAAAAAGAGCATCCATTCTTCAGGGCAAACATAGAAGTTTCAGGTGATATGTAGCAGTCAAGCTGGGAATTTGAAGCCCTGTTATTCTTTTTTTTTTTTCACCACTTTGTCTTTGACATTAGAAGCAACCCACCAACTTCATTATATTTATTAGTGTCTTAATCCTTTATATTGCTATAATAAAATATCATAACTGATTGCTTATAAACAATAGCAATATCTTTTTCACAGTCCCAAAGGCTAGGAAATTTCAGATCAAGGTCCAGGCAGATTATGTATGTGGTGAGATTCCACCTCCTTATTCATAGAAGGTTGTCTCCTTGGTGTTCTCACGTGGTGGAAGGAATGAGGGAGCACTCTGGAATCCCTTTTCTAAGGGTACAAATTTCATACTTAAGGTTTCTACCTCATCTCTTTGTTTCTTTAAAAAAAATATTTATTTTTTAGTTTTAGATAGACCCAATATCTTTATTTTACATTTATGTGTTACTGAGGATCAAACCCAGTGCCTCATGCATGCTAGGCGAGCACTCTACCACTGAGCCACTCTACCACTGAGCCACAACGCCAGCCCTCTCCTTGCTTCTTATAGGTGGTTGAATAGGAATATCTAATGGAAGTGTTTTGCATATCTGGATAGCCAGATCATGCATTGTATTATCAGTGCTCTCTTTTCAACTGAAAATAGAGTTAGTAGTGTCATTATAGTAAGATTAGAGAGATAATTCTAGAATCCTCGAAAGTAATTCAGAAAACTCATCCTTAAAATTCTTCTCCTTTAGGACTAATTTATGAATCAAACTCTATGGTGATAGGAATTTTTCAGCTCCATTGTAATCTTATGGGAACACCATCATATACACAGTATGTTCTTGGACAAAACACCATGATGGAGCACATTTTATTTGTGTGTGTGTGTGTGTGTGTTTTGCATGTGCCTGTGCATGTATAGCAAATTTACTAAAAGGAATTGGTTCACATGATTTAGAAGACCAGGAAGTCCAAGATCTGCAGTCAGCAAGCTGGAGTTCCAGAAGCACTCCAGTCAGAGTAAGAGGTCTGAGATCAACGGGAGCCAATGGTACAAGTTCCAGTCCACGTCCAAAGGCAGGGGCAGATTGATGTCCTCACTCAAAGATAGTGACGCATAGAGAAAGAATTTGTTGTTACTCTGCCTTTTATTCTGTTCAGTTCAATAGACTGAATGAGCACCACACGTATTAGGGAGACTAATTTGTTTCAACCATCCATTGATTTGAAGAGCAATCCCATCCAGAAACACCCTCACAGACACATCCAAAATAACATTTAACCAAATATCTGAGAACCCCGTGGCCTCAACTTAATACATAAAAATGACCATCATAGTCTCTATTTTCTATCACTATAACTTAGATTAGCATAAACTGAAGAAAATAGATTAAAGTCACTTGTCAAATTTTAAAAATAATTTGCTCTATATCTCCTAATACAACTGTTTTACTTATAAGATATTAATAACAATATCATTATTAGCTATAAAGAAAGCATATGGACTCAAATGTACTTTGATTCCTTTCAAAGTTTATGTCTTTCACGAATTTCTCTTTTCTATAAGATGATTTCCTCCAAAGTTTACTTCAATGTACAATACTTTTTCACATTTTCAAATCACTCAGTTTTTTTTTTTTTTTTTTTTTTTTAGGCATGGTGCTTTTATTTTTGGCAGATACTTAATTATTGATTCAATTTCTTTAGTACACATAGGCCCTTCTTGGCTTGCTTGGGTTGTCATAACAAAATACATTAGACAGAGCAATTTATAAACAACAGAAATTGATGTATTACAAATTTTTTTTTCTTTGATTGTTTTAGGACTTTATTCATCATTGTTAAAAACCAGAAACAACTCAAATTTTCTTCAGCTGATGAATGGAAACAAATTATGATACATCTATGCAATGAAATATCACTCATTAGTAAAAAGATGAACTACTCATACCTGTGAAGATATGGATAAATCTCACAAGCCTTATGCAAAGTGAAGGAAGCCAGACTCAGAAGGCTATGTGATTCTACTGAAATGACTTTCCAGAAAAGACAAAATAATCAGAACAGAAAATAGATCATGGACACCAGGAGCTGGGGATAGGAATAAGAGGAGGAATGACCCCAAGGGCAGTAAAAGGAATTTTTTGAGGTCAATAGAATCATTTTGTATCTTGACTGTTCTTGGTTACGTGACTGTGTATGTGTGTGTGTGTGTGTGTATGTTTTAAAAGTCATAGAACAGTACCCCAAAAGTGTGAATTACTGTAGGCAAATAACAGTAAACTTAAGAAGTTAATTAGGACACACAGACACACACATAAAAACCTTGAAGGATATATACAAAATATTGATGGTGTTTATCTCTTGGATGCGGTATTACAGATGATTTTGAGGGTCTTCCTTGTCCTTTTCTGAAATTTTAAACTGGTGCCCAATCAACATGTTTTAGTTTGTTTCTAGGGAGAAAATCTGTTACATTCCTTCCATCTTTGAATGTGACCCTTCTGACCCAATTAAGACTGTAACAGCCTCCTCAATTCTAGTTTCCTTCTTCTTCCCTTCTGTCCTTTATCCTTCATAATAGTTTCAACACACCAATCTTCAGTTCAAGAAGCAGCATTGGTTGATTAATGTCTATTCAAGCCGGCCCTAATTTCAGTTGCATTTTGAATCTACTTCTTTTTTTTAATTATTTTTAATTTTTTATTGTGGGTTGTTCAAAACATTACAAATTTCTTGACATATCATATTCCACACTTTGATTCAAGTGGGTTATGAACTCCCACCTTCACCCCATACACAGATTGCAGAATCACATCAGTTACACATCCATTGATTTACATATTGCCATACTAGTGTCTGTTGTGCTCCGCTGCCTTTCCCATCCTCCACCCTCCCCCCTCCCCACCTCTCCCCTCCCCTCCCCTCCTCTCTCTCTCTACCCCCTCCACTGTATAACCCTGAGGGTCTCCTTCCATTACCATCTCTAGCTGTCAGAGAAATGCAAATCAAAACCACCCTAAGATACCATCTCACTCCAGTAAGATTGGCAGCCATTATGAAGTCAAACAACAACAAGTGCTGGCGAGGATGTGGGGAAAAGGGTACACTTGTTCATTGCTGGTGGGACTGCAAATTGGTGCAGCCAATTTGGAAAGCAGTATGGAGATTTCTTGGAAAGCTGGGAATGGAGCCACCATTTGACCCAGCTATTCCCCTTCTTGGTCTATTCCCTAAAGACCTAAAAAGAGCATGCTACAGGGACACTGCTACATCGATGTTCATAGCAGCACAGTTCACAATAGCAAGACTGTGGAACCAACCTAGATGCCCTTCAATAGACGAATGGATAAAAAAAATGTGGCATTTATACACAATGGAGTATTACTCTGCATTAAAAAATGACAAAATCATAGAATTTACAGGGAAATGGATGGCATTAGAGCAGATTATGCTAAGTGAAGCTAGCCAATCCCTAAAAAACAAATGCCAAATGTATTCTTTGATATAAGGAGAGTAACTAAGATCAGAGTAGGGACGAAGAGCAGGAGAAGAAGATTAACATTTAACAGGGATGAGAGGTGGGAGGGAAAGGGAGAGAGAAGGGAAATTGCAAATCACTCAGTTTTAACATGAAAAAGTAAAAACAGTGCTCAACCTGAATAGCTGTGACATCTCACAAACCTATCATATAACTGTGTCATGATTTATGAATATAATTGTTATCCAGGAAAAATTCTCCTTATTTAATCTGTCCATATATAAAATGTATATATGTGTGTGTATATATATATATATATATATATATATATATATATATATATATACACACACACATATGTAGCATCAAAATATTCTAAAGGCAGCCAGGCATCCTGATGCACACCCATAAGCCCAGCAGCCCTGGAAGTTGAGGCAGAAGGATCACAAGTTCAAGGCCAGCCTTAGCAAATTGGAGAGACCTTCAGCAACTTAGCAAGAAACTGTCTCAAAATAAAAAATAAAAAGGACAGTGGATGTATCTCAGTGATAAAACATCCCTGGCTTCAATCCCCAAAAATGTTGTAAAAGGTTCTTTTAAAAATGTACAATCAGGGAGCCCTAACACATAGGATCTCATTCCTCTCATTTCATACACAGCAAAATTTAGGTTTGTAGATATTAAATACCTCACAACGTCCTAAGAGTAGATAATGTCAGAGCCTGAATTACTTAGGGAAAATAAGCAAGAGTAAATTACTTTTATTGTAAATTTACTTTTAAACAGCAATGTTGTTAATTTACAGTATACATAATAAATGTCATATATCAGTTAAAGAGTTAAGCTACAGATGTTAAAATATAGTCTTACCTCTGATGTTCACCCCCAAAAGGTGTCCTAATGAGTGACAGGAAAAGAAAAGAAAAAAAAAAACTTAATATGGAATCTGAATCAAAGGAGCACATAATGCTAGGCTGAAAGTTAAAGTTAGAAATAACAACTTTCAAGGAATAAATAAACTTTGTAATACAATAGTATTTACTCTACTATTGAATATAAAACAACTTGTAACCTACTTTATGTTACTTAAATAGGAGCATCTAATCATAGTTCTACCTCATTTTCATATCTTCTTTCATCTCAGTACCTCCCAAAATACCTTAGAAATTTTGAGTTGTAAATGTATTCACAAGTACTTTCAATGAGGATAGATGAAAAATTTCCCTTTACTCACATTTTAAAATTTATTTTTATTATTCTTACTATTGTTGTTGTTATACTATAATTATTATTATTACTATTATTATTTTGGTAAAGGGATTGAACCCAAGAGCCCTTTACCACTGAGCAGCCTTTTTATTTTTTATTTTGACAGAGTCTTGCTTTGTTGCCCACGCTGTCTTGGAACTTGTGATCCTGCTGCCTCACCTTCTGAGTTGCTGGGATTAAAAGGTTGCACCGCTGTGCCCAGTTCTGCTCATATTTTCAATGGATTCATCTCATTGAATTGAGTTCTACTAATCTGTTCTCCATATTTCCCAAATAATATCTTCATTTTAGAGATTTCCTTAGCTTTATAGAATTGTATAAAACAACATATGAAAGGGATCTGTGTTGTGTTATTCATGTGGGATTCCATGCACAACTTGATCTAAAAGTACTTTAATAGGTATTACGGTTGTGGAATTACCTGTATTCCTGGCTATGTGGCTTTATCTTCAAGCTAAACAATTCCACTGTTTTCAGAGAGTCAACTCACCTGCAACCATTCTATCTGTGCCATTAAGACGAGCACTAGAATTCTTAACATGCTCTACCTTCTTTTCTTTTCTTACCTCACCTCTGATAGACTATATTTTTAAATAATAGTATTAATACATGTGGCTCCATCATTTTAGTGATTCTCACTTAAAATTTTGTTGTTTATGAAAGATCTATATAACAAAAATTATAGAACCCTAAAGAAAGAAATCAAAGAAGAACTTAGAAGATGGAAAGATCTACCTTGCTCTTGGTTAGGCAGAATTAATAGTCAAAATGACCATATTGCCAAAAGCACTATACAGACTTAATGCAATTCCAATCAAAAATCCAATGACATTTCTCATAGAAATAGAAAAAGCAATCATGAAATTCATCTGGAAAAATAAGAGACCCAGAATAGCTAAAGCAATCCTTAGCAGGAAAAGTGAAGCAGGTGGCATCACTATACCAGACCTTAAACTATACTACAGAGAAACAGTAACAAATACAGCATGGTATTGGCACCAAAACAGACTGGTAGACCAATGGTACAGAATAGAGGACACAGAAACTAACCCACAAAATTACAATTATCTTACATTAGACAAAGGAGCCAAAAACATGCATTGGAGAAAGGATAGCCTCTTCAACAAATAGTGCTGGGAAAACTGGAAATCCATATGCAACAAAATGAAATTAATCCCCTATCTCTCACCATGTACAAAACTCAACTCAAAATGGATCAAGAACCTAGAAATAAAACCAGAGACCCTGTGTTTAATAGAGAAAAAAGTAGGCCTTAATCTCCATCATGTGGGGTTTGGCCCCAATTTCCTTAATAAGACTCCTTTGGTGCAAGAATTAAAATCAAGAATCAATAAATGGGATGGACTCAAACTAAAAAGTTTCTTCCCAGCAAAAGAAACAATCTGTGAGGTGAATAAAGAACCTACATCTTAGGAACAAATCTTTACCCCTCACACATCAGATACAACATTAATATCTAGGATATATAAAGAACTCAAAAAGCTAAGCACCAAAACAAAAAAACAAACAAAAAAAAAAAACACAGATAACCTAATCAATAAATGGCCCAAGGACCTGAACAGACAATGCTCAGAAAATGATATTCAATCAATCAACAAATATTTGAAAAAATGTTCATCATCACTAGCAATTAGAGAAATGCAAATCAAAACTACTCTAAGATTTCATCTCACTGAAGTCAGAATGTCAGCTATTATGAATACAAACAACAATAAGTGTTGGTGAGAATGTGGGGAAAAAGGTACACTCGTACACTTTTGTTGGGATTGCAAATTGGTACAGCCAATATGGAAAACAATATTGGAAACAATATGGAGATTTCTTGGAAAACTGGAAATGGAACCACCATTTGACTCAGCTATTCCTCACCTCGGTCTATACCCAAAGGACTTAGAAACAGCATACTACAGGGACAAAGCCACATATTTGTTTATAGCAGCACAATTCACAATTGCTAAACTGTGGAACCAACCTAGATGCCCTTTATTAGATGAATGGATAAAAAAGTTGCATTTATACATAATGGAATATTACTCAGCAATAAAAGAGAATAAAATCATGACATTTACAGGTAAATAGATGGAGTTAGAGAAGATAATGCTAAGTGAGTTAGCCGATCCCCCAAAAAAACAAATGCCAAATGTTTTCTCTGATATAGTGGGGTAGGGAGGAAGAGCATGGGAGGAATAAAGGAACTCTAGATAGGGCAGAGTGGTAGGGGAAGGGAGAGGGTATGAATTAGAAATGATGGTGGAATGTGATGGACATTATTATCCAAAGTACATGTATAAAGACATGAATTGGTATGAATATACTTTGTATTCAACCAGAAATATGAAAAATTGTGCTCTATATGTGGAATAAGAATTGTAATGCATCCTGCTGTCATATATAAATTTTTAAAAATTATTTTTAAAATGTTGTTTAAGTTTATATAAACAAAGAAAATATTTTTAAAGAAATTGAGACAATATTTAATGGTAATCTATCTCAGTTATTCAATAACCTGAACATAACAATGACTGCAATCTTTAAGAGCTGGAGGGTGTGCTAAAACTTTAGCTAGTTTTCTTTATAACAAATCCCTAATGATAACAAACCCCTAATGTATAGATAAGTTGCATATCTATAGATAGTAGAAACTGTCTTCTTTTAAGTGATTGACCTACAGTATCTAAACTTCTAATTTGGGCTAATATCTCACACATTTCCCATAACATTTTTATATGTGCTACATCAAATGCACTGTTAATAAAGCCTTAATACACTTATTATTGACTTGGTACTTGGGAATATTTAGATCAATCTATCAGAATAATAATTATAAACTAAATGAAAAAAAAAGTTACTTCTTTTAAAAAATCAGAGAGTCACAGAACTAAAGAAATCTCTATTGTATGGAATTTTGGTTTCCCCTCCAAGAATTGACTCAGTAATACCTTATGAGTTTTAAAAGAATCAGTGAAAATTCAACTTGATAACTGAAGATAGTGAAGTGTTACTTAATTTCGTTGGAGAAGGAACTCTATCTTCACTTATTTTTAAAACAATGTAATAACTGTTGTTAGGGAAATATCTCACACTTGATTAGCCCTGAAGTATTTAAAACTTGAGGCTATTGAATACTGAGTTGAACCCTCCTTTCTGTAATGAAACAGATCTCAGCAAGACTGCTTCTCACTGTCCACAATAGTTAACTTGGCTCAGCTAAGCTCCTCTAAACTCAGACTGAGATGAAAAATGGGTCTGGTGCTCTTGCTAAAGTAGAATTACCACTAATTTTTAAACAAATCAATAGTATTCCTTGAGAAATACACTATTAATTTGGCAATAAATACTAATACCTCATCTGCAAATATGAAATAATAGTGTGTTCTAGGAGAACTAATTGCTTAGAATCATCAAAATCAAATTAATAAATTTAAAAAAATCCACTTATTTGACAATGTATATCCTGAAGGTACATTTCCTAAAATTCAGAAGACGATCATGGATTCATTGTGAATGTCAAGTTTCATCAAAAGCCTAGACCTCTGGAGAATATCTTTTCAAAAAGTAAGTGCTATAGATTGACTATGTCCCTCTAAAGTTTGTATGCTGAATCTAACCCCCAATATGATAGTATCTGGAGATGAAGTCTTTAGGGGAACAAGGACAGCTCACATAAATGGGGTAAAGGAGATTTTGGAGAGTTCCTTCGGCTGTATGAAAATACAACAAGACAATGATTGTCTATGAACCAGGGAGCAGACCCTCACCAGAGAGAATCTACTGGCATCTTGATCTAGGATTTCCCTGCCTGCAGTCTACAGAACTATGAGGAATGTATCTGCTCTTGATGAAACCACCCAGCCTGTGGCACTCTGCTACAGCAGCGACAGCAGACCCACAGCAGGCATAAAGAAGTTCGTTTTAGATTCACTCTTTCAACAACTCTTTGCTGAGTAACTGCTATGGTGTGAATGTGTCCCCCAAAGTGCCTGTGTTAGAAACTTAATCTCCAATACAACAGTGTTGGAAGGAGGGAAATTTAAGAGAAGTTCAGTGGATTAGACAAAGGGGAATGAAGGGAAGGGAAGGAGGATGAGAATAGGAAAGACAGTAGAAGGAATTGGACATAACTTTCCTATGTTCCCATATGAATACACCTCAGTAAAACTCCACATCATGTTCAACCACAAGAATGGGATCCTAATTAGAATAAGTTATACTCCATGTATGTATAATATGTTAAAATACACTCTACCATCATGTGTATCTAAAAAGAACAATTTTAAAAAGAGAGAGATTAGGAATCACTCTGGCCTCATGAATGAACTAATGATGTTCTCACAGGACTGGGTTTCTGATAAAAGGTATGTTCATCCCCTTCCTCACACAGGGGCTCTCTTGCTGTTCCACCTCCTGCCATATGATGATGCAACAAGATTCTCTGCAGTTAAAGCACCTTCAGCTTTGGACTTCCCAACCTCCAGAACTGAAAGGAATTAAATCCCGCTCTGTATACATTACCAAAGCTCAGATGGCAGCATAAAATGCACTAGCACAATGCCCATTCTGCACATGAAGAAATTTCAAACAGACCGGGCTTAAAGATAATCTCTGATCACCCACATCTTCAATAACAATTTGTAAACTCATCTTCATGTACAATGAATAATTTTAAAGTCACCATTTTGTTGGTAGGAGCTCTTAGATCTTTTAAATTAGGAGAATTGGAGTTATTTTGTCTATTGAGTTTAAGTATACATTTACTATAATGTGGGCTTGGTAGCTTAAAATTTCAAAAAAAAAATAAATTTTAACTGAATGCTGTACAAATTATTCATGCTAATTGTAGTTCTCCTGAATGCTTTGAGGACTGATGGACTTGATAGTTTCTTGATACCTTGGAGGAATTCTAGAAAAGTTGAAAAGAAATTATACTAGGAGTACAAAATCAAATGGTGAATATATCCTCTTTGAGGGACACCACAGAATATACTTGGGAGTATGCATCCTGAAAACATGCTTCCTGAGGTCAAATCTGGTTCTGCTATTTGTGAACTGTGTGACTTTGGTAAGCAGTATTTACTTCTCCATGACTCACGGTTTTTCTTTGTTGTTGTTGGGGGTTTTATTGTTTGTTTGTTTGGTTTTGGTTTTTTGGGTTTTTTGCTTTTTGTTTTTGTTTTTGGTTGTTTTTGGTGGGGGAGTCTACAAAGTGAGGCTAATAATAGTGCCTAAAACTTTGAGTTGTTCTGACATTCAAATGAGTTAGTGCACAGGAATTCTAGAAAAGGTGGAAAGAAATTATCCTAGGAGTACTAAATCAAATGATGAATATACCCTCTTTGAGGGACATCACAGAATATACTTGGGAATATGCATCCTGCAAACATCCTTCCTGAGGTCAAATCTGGTTCTGCTACTTGTGAACTGTGTGACTTTGGTAAGCAGTGTTTACTTCTCCATGACTCACGGTTTTTCTTTGTTGTTGTTGGGTTTTTATTTGTGTGTTTGTTTGCTTGTTTGTTTTTTTTTTTTGCTTTTTGTTTTTGTTTTTGGTTGTTTTTGGTGGGGAAGTCTATAAAGTGAGGCTAATAATAATGCCTAAAACTTCTGAGTTGTTCTGACATTCAAATGAGTTAGTGCACATAAAGCACTTAGAACAATGATACATAAAGTGTACAATAAATGTGTACAATCTCACCTTGCCAAGGTATTTCCATAAGTGTAACAAAGATGGATTTGAAGGTCAGAATCAATTGTATGCTGTTAGACCCTTTCTACTGAGCAACCTCAGACTGCCCCACATAAAAGATTCCATCTATAACTGAAATGTGCCAGCCAAGCTTTGCTTTAGTTTTCCTTTTCACTTTACTATCTTCTTCTATTCAAAATGACTTTTGATGGTAAACCATCATTCTTCCCATCTCCTACCAAATGTGTGTCCTACTAATCATTTAACTTCTAGATGCTATAGGCACTGGAATCTTTGAACATTAACACCTTTATGGATTCCTCTCTGAGTGCCTCATGAAACAAATTAAACAGAAAGAAATTAGTTGTTCACTAAATTTAAAAGTCAGTAATTAATTTTCTTAATCTCAAACTATTTAGTTAGACTTTATTGTTCACAGTCAATGTGCTTGATCCTGAACTATTCAGAAATAAGACCAAGGGAAACTGCACATCTGCTTATTAATTTAGAATTTCTATAAGGCATCATTCTGCAGGAAAATACATTCTAAATTAAGATGAAACTAAACTATTGTATATAGTTCAAATAAATATAAAAACTCTTTAATTATATATATGATGCCAAGGTTAACCTCAACTTCCTATTCAAATTCTTTTGACATTAAAGTATAATTTGAGGTTCCAGAGAAGGAAAAAAGTGAAGTCTTCAAAAATTGCTAACTATTACAGGGTCCAATGGTTGGCCAGAAACTTGAAAAGTTATTTTAAACCACACCTAACATACTCAAGCACTTCCAAATGTCCATGAATCTTAACCATTACAAAAGTTCCATACAATAGAATTGGAGAATGATAGCTCCCTGGGACACACCTCAGTGAAACTCCACAACATGTTCAACTACAAGAATGGGATCCTAATTAGAATAAGTTATACTCCATGTATGTATAGTATGTCAAAATACGCTCTAACATCATGTGTATCTTGTTACTGCCTATGAAATTCACAGGCTCGTCTTTGCCTTTTCAGAAATTTTTCATACAGGCTATTTAGTATTTCACTGCCTTTATACAGATTAGCTCTCAGGGTATAGAATTGGATTGGGATTGAGTCCATCTCTGAGAGTGCTAGAAAGTGGGTTCTGTTCTTTTTGTTGTCCACTTAGCAGAAACAAAGAAGTTTCTCATTGTAGAAAGTGGAATAGGAAAAGATTGATTGCCTCAAGGAACAATACATTAGCCATGAAGAAGAGAGTTGTCCAAGATAAAATGTTTTTATTTTATAAAAGATACTAAATATAGTTGATACTTGAAGATTTGCTACTCGGTTTTAGCAAGTTCTTTTTCTTCCCTCCAGTTTAATTAGTTGAGAGTGATAAGAAGGAATTCCAAAAAGAGGGCTGTGAAGATTTGTTATTTTAATTAGCCAAGTGTATTAAGAGGAAAACCATCACCTACAGGAGAAAACTGAAGGCAACGTATGCAGTATCAAGAAAAGACCATCACACCAACAACCTAAGCTAAATTAAGAGTTTTATTGGCTAATGCAGACTCATAAAGCAGCCAAAGTGGCTCTCTGCCTTTGTACATGAGAAAAGTACTTTGCAGGTCTCAGACACTGATATTCATGCAAAGCAGAATACTACATTGACCCTATGCTGAAGCTACTTGAATAACTTCAAATGGTAAGGAAAAAAACTGTGGCAACTGCCCAATATGTGTGCATCATTATGCAGGTTTATAAAAGACATAGAGCGTAAATACCATTTAAATGGGAGTGGAATAGAAGTAGAATTCATTCTTGTATTATCAAACCAAAGTGTTTAGAAAGAACTCTGTGTTTCCTATGGCTAGAATGTCAAATAGTTCACATGCTTTAGACTGAGATTTTATGTGCATAATTTTAGATTGATTATCATAGATATGTTTTTCATATTTGGCCCAGGTTTCCTTTGGCTCAGATGTTTTAAGTGCTTTGTGTGCATGGCTTCTGCATTAATACATTGCTGTGTCTATTTTGTGATCTGTTATTAGTATTATCAATTGGAACTCAGGCAAACTTTTATATAAAATGGAGGCGAGAAGTGAAAATCATCAATATCTTTTAACTGTTAACCCAAGCCTGAGGTAGTCTGCATATGCATCTGCTCTGAATTTCCAGAGATAGATGTTTTTCTACCTTCGCTCCCTAATTACACCTTCTGGGAGACAGGAATTTGTACCATTTTGCCCTTCATTTGCATCATCACAGCAACTGTAGCCTTCATGTCCCTGTGCCTGATAAGTTGCAGGGTTTTTGGTTCCTGCACACTGATTATTCAGCCAGCCTTGCCTCTCCTTGGAAGGCTCCAAGGACATTGCTATTCTTCCTTCAGGCTTACAGCACACACTTGAAAAGACCCATCTTGCCTTCCATCCTGCTCAAACAGTGGTGCATGACATCCTCTCAGCCCAGTTTCACCTTTCTGAAGACTGAAATGTGCTTACATAAGAGCTAAATCTACAGGCTCCTTGTTGGAGGCTGAATGTATCTTTGCATTCACTTGAGAATTAACCCTTAAGACACATGCCTTGCAGCTTACCTGTGGGCCTGGCTTTCAGAACAAATTCATTATTTTCTTTATTTGGCAGAAGTAGTAATATACTCTGTGTCTGTCCTAGGGCTACACAAGTGTGTTTTCTCATTATATGTACATCTAGGGCATTTAATAAACTACCTGTTTTAAGTGTTGCATTAATCATAAAAGATGCTTAATCTAGAATATTTCTTTTTATCTTTTAAATTCCTGAGTGGAAGTTAGATGGAACTGCCCTAAAACCTATGAAAGAACTAAGAAAGAGTTATAAAGATTTTGAAGTTATTCTGTGTACACTGACATGAAAGTATGTCCATGATATATTGTTATATGAAAGAAATATAATTGTCTTATAATATATTATTCCATTCCAGTTTGCTAAAGTCACAAGTGCAATTTTTATCATGTTGGAACTACAAGGGTACACGAGGACACTAATGATCCAATGTTTTATTTGTTTGTTGATTGGTTGGTAGTGAGATAAGTTTGCTCAAATGAAGTAAAGCCAAGGTGTAAAGAATGGATAAGAATTAAACTGATGAAGTTAAAACAAAGAAGGGAGAATATTCTAGAAAGATAAAAATGAACATGTTTGAGTATTAGAGACATCAAAGGACTTTTAACAGAAAAGTGACATAATCAGACATAAGTTAGAAATATCATGGTGTCTGCTACCTAGACAATAGATTGAAGAAAAAACAGGAATGGAAAAATGGAGAACATTTTTGAAGAATTTGTTATAATCTAGGCAAGTGACAGTTCTGGCATAAATTAAAGTATTACCAGTGATGTTAGAGAAAATTGCTTTAATTCATTAACTGTTCAGGAGACAGAACTACAAGTCATTCATTGAGATAAGAAACGGAGAAGGATGAAGGATTTTCAGGAGTAGCTGAAGATTTCAGCTGTATGCACCAAGCGAGGTGCCCAGAGCATGTCCACTTAAACATAGGCAGTAGACAATGGAGAAATGAATGTGAAATTCAGGAGAGGCATCTAAATGGGCATATTCATTTGAGATCATCATTTTGTGGATTGTAGAGGGAACCTGCGCTCACCCAGGGGACTGTACGATAATTAGAGACCCCATAGAGTACTGGAGAATGCCAACCTTTAGGGACCTATAGAAAGAAGAGGGCTTATGATAAGCAAATGGGAAGCCAAAGAAAAAAAACAGGCGATTACATAATCAAAATAAAGCAACACTTTAGTAATCTTCAGCAATTAGTCCTAGCCAATCATGGAACAGTAGGCCCAGTGAAGTAATTCATTGAAAAGCTTCAGGTGAAACTCAATGCTTATTTTTCTTTTAATATCCACAGAAGTAATTCCTATTTTGGGCAACAGTTTAAGCTTAATGACCTCTGGGGGATTTTTTTTCCTTTTATGGTTTTTATTTTATTTATGTTGATATAATATACCTACATGGAGTGCAACCCATTCCATTTTAGATCCCATTCTTGTGGTTGTACAAGATGTGAAATTATACTGGTTGTATATTCATATGTAAGCATAGGAAATTTATATCAGATTGATTCTACTGTCTTTCCTATTATGGTTTTTATTGAAACTTTTCTTTAAAAAGTTTGCAAAAGTCACACTCCCCAGAACTGATTCGCCCCAGTCTGGCTCCTACATGAACCCAGCATATTTACATAACGTGCATTAGATGGACCTAAAACCCATCACAGACATCATTCTTTTCTCTGACATTAATCTAAACCTGGTTTTATTTGCTTGCTCTAATTCACTATGTGTTACTCTCACCTTCCATGATTCTCTAAGTCTCTCTTTTCTGCAGTAATTCAGATCTTAATATTTGTTCCCATTACTTAATAAATTTCAGACATACATGTGGTCTCATCTTTGATGAGTATCAAAGATACTCATGTTCTTCAACATGGCCTCCTTAGTTACCTCTCATATTTATTAATGCAATACTGACTGCTATGAGAAATAAACTTCCAAATGTTAGAGGTTTAATCTAAAATAAGTTTTTCACTTGCTTGCTTAGTAGTTAACATGTAGATATTTCTTGAAGGTTAATAGTTTACCTCAACTTGGTGAGACCCTGGACTCAAAAGTTCACTTCATTCACTGCCATGAGGGGAAGGAAGCAATAAGTACATTATGGAAAGGAACACAAAATTTGGTGTGTGGTCAAGTGGCTTTTGTGCAGAAAAGTTTCACCAAAAATTATATGAATATCGATAGGTCAATTTTCCTAACTTCCATTGGATGAAATCTCCTGAGGTCTTAATTCCCTCTGACTTCCATGCTGCCATAGGTGTGAGCACAAATGACTTTATCTTTAGGTAAAAAGAGTCAGATGCTAGCAGCTGGATATTGAGTCCAGCATGTTTTAAAATGTTCATTTCAATGGTATACAGGTGGGATACCGCCAGTATCTTTTACAGCAGATTATCACTTCCAGTAATAATTTCTGTATAATGATAGCTGCTATCATGTAAACTACGAACTATCATCAGGAGCTCAATATGATGAAGTAGATTCACTTATATAAAAGAGTAATATAGTGCTTTAGGTTGGTGGGTATCCTTCCTCTTTTGTTGTTTCCAAGACATTATATTCCTACCATCTTTTAGCACAACTTAATTTTGAGTTCTTCGCTCATCAGTAGGAAAGAAAAGTATTGGAGAGTAGGCATCCATTTGGTTCAGAAGGGACCCACATTAACTATGCTCACATTTCATTGACAAGCACTAGGTACATGGAACCATGTAGAAATGACAGGGAGCCATGAAATGCAGTGAGGCTGATCAGTTCCTTTAAGGAAATAACTCAGAGCTATAGAACTCAAAGCCCTGAAATCACATGCGGGGTATGTCTCCACTTTTAGCTCTATGATGAGGAACTACCAGAAAAATTCACCTAATATTAACCTGAATTCAAATCTTCCCTGATGTCCTTGAGCATGCAACCTAGAACTCAACACACAGTAATACTTGATATACTCAGTACTCTCCCACAGAAGAAACCGAAATAGCTAAGCAAACACATTTTTGTGTGTGAATGAACATTGCTCTGCATACTTGTTCTAAGCCTTAAAGCAGAATATTATACACAGAACTGAATTTCCATATGTGGAAACTGTAAAATTGCTATTTGCAAGTCATGTTCATTTGTATACCAGAAACCTGCCAGCAATGCACCCAAAATTCATTTGTAGCTGCTATTTATAGCAATATCAGCATTCAAGTTTTTATGTAAAAATAGCAAAGTAGAGCTACTGGCATAATAGTAGCTAACATATTTATTCATTCATACATGAAAGTTTATTTGGTCTTTGTACAAAAATATATTAGGAACTATATTTAACATTAGATAGAAAAAAATTGTGAATAGGCCTAGGAGAAACACTCAGGTCAAATATCTTCATGAAAACTGGAGAAACACACTCATCATTATTTAGGCTCTTTCCAAATAATTATATATTTGACATTACATTAAGAAAAGTCAAGAGACATACGTTTGGAGGTAGGCTTCCCTAACCATTACTGCAACCATTTTCTAAAGCATTACCATAACAACCATAAATGTTTAGTGAGCCAAGATCCGGGAAATGGTCCACTCCACATAACCTGGGAGAACTACATATAAAGAGATTGGCAAACAGTTCCCAAAATAACCTGGTGACAAAAGATTGTTCACCTACATAGAAAGAGATTGGCAAACATTTCCCAAAATAACCTGGTGGCAAAAGATTGTTCACCTACATAATTTTTTAGTAAGCTTTGGAACTTTTTTCCTGTCTGGATATTTCTTTGCTTAAGCAAACTGTGCTTTTATAATTAGATAAAGAGTTGAGAGCTACTTCAGGTTTCAGCTCTAATACGCAAAGAACTTGAAAGCTGTCACTGTCATCTTATCAACAACAAATATTTAGACAATGTAAAAATCAATAATATATTGCACTCATCAGAGATCTAAGGCCTCAGAGAAAACTGCCACCTCAAATTCTAGAGAGGCAGGTACATCCAAGAGAGAACTGAGATGAGCTTCTCTGAAAGAGGGGCCCTCTGGAGCCACAAACTAATCAGAGTACTTGAGGCAATTTTAACAAATTGCCAAAGTGGACTAAGAGGAAAGTGAGGGATACCTGGGGATCCAGTCCCAGGGAGACCACATATTTTCCTGGATTTTCTTTAGTAACTCCTCCAGCTTCCCACTAGGAAGATCTAAGAAAGATCATGAGCAACAAACACCCAGGGCTTTCTCCATAACAAAGGGTTACTGCTCTCTTGGGGAAAGGATATGGCCACCACAATTTTGAAACTTTATCCCAGCTGAGAGAAGAGAATAATTCCCAATTCAATCCTCCGCAGGTATTTCTGTCTCATTTAAGAGGAAGGGATGTTAAAACATAGTAAACAGGAAGCAAAGATTCAAGGAAGTAGGCTGGAAACACTGCAGCCAGGTTAAAGAGTAGACAGGAAAGGGGAAAATGCTCTATAGCACTGGAAGAGGGATGGAAAGTCTAGTATAGGCCACAGCTCTGAGACACAGGACCACCAGAAGACTGATTTAATTTGATCATAGAATCCTCCCCACTCCCCATGCACATCCACACCCAGTCTGCTACAGCTTGATAACATTGCACTACAATTGAAAGAGTCACAGTATAGACACTCTCCTAGAGCAGAATGCAAAAACCCCAAAACTAATAGGGAAGACAAAAATCTAAAGGAATTTAAAGGTTTGGTATCTACGACTACAATAAACATTAAAAAGACTTCAACTCCAAACAAAGTAATATAAATCCTCACACAAATAGCCTATTGTATTTATTACCCAATACAACATATTCAGATTCAATAAAAAGTCACAAGTATGCCAAAAGGCAAGAAAGAAATCTGAGACAAAGCAAGCATCAGAACCAGACTCAAATATGACATAAATATTGGGATTCTCAGAGAAAAGAATTTAAATAACTATCATTTATATGTTAAGGGCTATAGTGGAAAACCTAAGATTCAGGATAATTCAGGCAGAGAGATGGAAACTCTAAATACAGACCACTTCTTGACTTATGATGTGGCTATGCCGTGATAAACTCATTGTAAGTTGAAAATATTGTCAAGTCAAAAATGTATTTAGTTCACCTAACCTACCACACACCACAGCTTAGCAAAACAGTACATCTTGGATCATCCATTGTTTACCCCCCAGATGGAGTAGCTGACTGGGAGATGCAGCTCCCTGCTGCTGCCCAGCATGGCAGGAGAGTTTCATCCTGCATATAGCTAGCCCAGGGAAAGATCATAATTCAAAATTCAAACCACAGCAGCTACTGAATGCTTATCGCTTTTGCACAATGTTAAAAAATCATGAGTCAAACCAGCATAAGTCAGTGACCATCTATAATCAAAAAGAAATATTAGAACTCAAAAATATAGTAGCAGAAATGAAATATACCTATAACAGACTCATTGGTAGGCTTAACGCAGCTGAGAAGGGAGTTGGCTAACTTCAATAGAAGCATCCCAAACTGAAATGCAAGCAGGAAGAAAGAACAAGGAAAGCATGAGCTAAAAGCAATAAAAGAACATCCATTGAACATTAAAATTTATAACATATGCATCTTTGAAGTATCACACACAAGAAGAAAAAAATAATCTCAAGTAATAATAGCTGAAGAACTTTCTGAAACTAATGATAGACACCAAATTACATAAAGATATGCTCAGAAACATCAGGTAGAATATCCAAAAAAGCAATTTAAAACACAGGCATATCTATCCACCTATCTACCTATATATATGCATGTGTACACACACACACACACACACACACACACAGTCAGAGACCCAAAGACCAAACTTCTGAATAAAGAAAGAAGAAAGACTGACCCTTACTTATAAAGGAACAAGAATAAGAATTAAAATAGATTTCTCATCAGAAAACATATGAATAGGAAGAGAAAGTATTGAAAGGAAAACACCAACCTAGAATTCTACTTCCATCAAAATTACTTTTTTAGAGGAAAAGAGAGACAAATAATTGTTAGACAAACAAAAATTGAGAGAATTCATTTCTAGTGGATCTTCTTCGAAAAAAAGGTTAAAATAAATTTTTCAGTCAGGAAAAAAATTATATCATTGAAAAAAAATATGTTTCTTTAAAAAATAAGGGCAAATCATTAAAGAAAAAGTAACTAGGTAAAATAAAATATTTTATTTTTCTTATTTTTAATTTAGCTAAAATATTTTCTTAAGACAAAAATAGTGTCAATATATTTATTCAGTAGTTATAATGTAAAGATAAATAAAATTAATAACACACTGTCACAGGGATAAAAGAGAAAAATTGGGAATATTCTTTATTAACATGCCCACAATAAACATAAAATAGTATAGTGTGATATATATATACTTATATACATATATATTTTCAATATATATTCAATAATAATCCAGCAATATGAATAATCATTTTAAGTATTGATGAATTAAACACTTAAATTAAAGAACTACATTGTCAAAGTGGATTTTCATTTTTTTTTCAAGGTAACAGGTTTTTCTGGGTGGCCCTGGCTATCTCAAACTCCTGGGTTCAAGGGATCCTCCTGCTTCAGCCACCCAAGTAGCTGGGAAAAAAAATCTCCATTTGTCACAGTGGAATTTTACTAGTGACTCAAGTAAGTGTTGTATAAAAAGGTCACTTTAAATATAAAGACTCAGGTAGATAAAAATTTAGAAGTGCTAAAGAAGCTGTATGAATTTTAGATAAAGCACACTTAAAAACAATGAAGATTATTAGAGATAAAAGAATATTACATGTTAATAAAAAGCTTAATTTTTCAAGAAAACTCAACAGTTCTATATACCTAAGAAGAAAACATCAAAATAGATTAGACACAAACCAATTGAACTTAAGAGACAAACGAGGAAATCCACAGTTATAATGGAAAGTGTCAACATCCCTCTTTGGGTAATTGATAGATCAAACAGGCAGAAATTCATTGAGACTCTAAATGACATGACCTGAGAAATACTATCAACTAACTTGATGTAATTCACATTTATACAACTGGAAGCTCACTAGGAATTTCTACAAAGAGGCCATAAATTATACTTTAACAAATTTAAAAATTAGAAAACATATAAAGTTTCATCTGAGACCACAGTAGAATTATACTAAAAATCAATAACACAAAAAAATGGAAATTTTCTAATTACTTAAAATTTAAACAATACATTTCTTGATAACCAAGGTGTTAAAGAGAGAACCTCAAGACAAATTTTTAAATATTTTGAAGTAAGTTGAAAATATATTTTATCAAAATATGCAGGACATAGAAGGATATAAATACCACCAAATATGCATATTAGGAAAATATAAATTTATAATATTAGTAACTTAAGCATCACAAAGGAAACAGGAGCAAGAAGAACATATAAGATCTTAGGCTGGGAAAGGAAAAACTAGTAACATTGGAGCAAAATGCACGTTTTAAACAGGAAAACAGTAATAAAAATTGACCACCCCAAAAGCTAGTTCATTTAGAAATTCAATTAAAATAAAAAGCCTCTGATAAGGGTAATCAAAAAAAAAAAAAAGAAGGCAAATTTTACTGATATCAGAAATTGTCCCACTGACCTTAAAGAAATATAAAAGAAGAGTAGGAAAACTCTATGTTCATGGATTTCATAACTTAGTAAGTAAAATGAACAAATTTCTTAATGGTACAACCTAACAAAACTCACATCAGGAAAGATAGATGTCTATAGAAATTAAATAAATAGAATTATTCATTTTAAATTTTCCAAAAAGAAAGCCCTAAATCCATAAATTATCCCCTTTATCACTATCAAATCTTTTAAAAAGAAATAATACAAATTCTCCACAATCCCTTGTAGAAAATGGAAGCAGGGAGAACATTTTCCAACTCCTCTTAGGAGGTCAACATTACCTTGATATCAATTGAGCTAATGATGTTAAAAGAAAAATGAAAAACACCTGCAGACCAATATCTCTCCTGGACATAGACACAAAATTCTCCACAAATGCTAATTAACCTGATCCAACAAAATATAAAAAGAATACTGTTTGAAAACCAAGTGGGGTTCATTTCTGGTTTAACAATCAGAAACAAGGAAATTCATGCTTCTCATCAAACTGCCTAAAAACACATATGTTCATAAAATACATTCAACACATTCTTTCATTTATGACTTGAAAAATCCTAAAAAGCTAGGAATAGCCACATTCTGAAATAATTTTTTAACAAACATAACTGATGAAGGACTTCTATCAGAAATATAAAAAGAACTTTTAAACCTCAACAATAAGAAAGGAAACAATTCTATCAAAAAACGGGGGATGGGGTGGGGGAAGATTTGGGTATTCTGCCAATGAAAACATGCAAATAGCAAACATGCATATGAAACTGAACTACTTTGGAAGACAGTTCGGTAGCTTCTTACAAAGTTAAACATAATTTTACTATACAATCCTTAGGTACTTACCCATTTGAATTGAAAACATTGACACACAAGGTGAAGATTAATAGTTTGGATTTATTTTTTTCAATTAGTGTATTACAATAATATGTATGAATGAGATTTACGGTGATATATTCATACAGAGACGTTGCATAATTTGGTAGATTTTTGTTCCCTCGTAGTTCTCCATGCCCTTGCCTTCTCCTTCCCTCTAGATCTCCTTCCTCTATTCCATTTGTTTCCATTCTATTCTTGAGAAATTCCCTTTTTTATTCCTTTAAAAACTCTCTCTCTCTCTCTCTCTCTCTCTCTCTCTCTCTCTCTCTCTCTCTCTCTCTCTCTCTCTCTCTCTCTCCAGCTTCTAAGATTTGATCCTTGTCTGATTCTATGCATTTACCAGAAAATGGAATAATTTCATTATTCTTTAGGGTCGAGTAAAAGTCCATTGTGTGTGTGTGTGTGTGTATATATATATATATATATATATATATATATATCACATTTTCTTTATACATTCATCTGTTGACAGGCATTTATTTTGGTTTCATACTTGCCTATTTTGAATTGTGCTATTATAAACATTGCTTTGCATGTATCACTATAGTTTGCTTATTTTAATTCTTTTGGATAAATACCAAGAAGTGGTATAGCTGGCATATAGTGGTTCCATGCCTGGTCTTTTAGGAATTACCATACTGCTTTCCAAATAGTTATACTAATTTGCAGTCCCACCAACAATGTATGACAGTACCTTTCTCCCCACATCCTTACCACCATTTATTGTCATTTCTATTCTTAATGATTGCCATTCTAACAAGTGACATGAAATCTCAGCATAGTTTTGATTTGCATTTCCTTAATTGCTAAGGATATTGAGCATATTTTTCATATATTTGTTGGCACATAATTATGTGTCTACTTAGTTCATTTGCCCATTTATTGGGTTTTTTTTTAGTTCTTTGTATTCTGAATGTTTATCCCTTGTTGGAAGAGTAGCTGGCAAAAATTTTCTCCCATTTTGTAGACTTTCCTTATGTTCTTAATTGTTTCCTTTGCTGTGCAGAAGGCTTTTAATTTGATGCCATCCCACTTATTGATTCTTGGTTTTATTTCTTGAGCTTTAAAGTCTTATTAAGAAAAAGTTAGTACCTGCTATTAAGTAAGTCAGTGCCTGCACCATGTTGGAGCATTGACCCTATGTTGTCGTCTAGTAATTGCAGTGTTTCTGGTCTAATTCATAGGTGTTTGATCCACATTGAGTTGATTTTTGCTGCACACTAATTTTATAACACATTTATTCATAATGGCCAAAATTGGAGGCCATTATGACTTCTTTCAATAGGTGAATATATAAATAAACTGCAGTACAACTGTGCAATACAATATTACTCAGCAATAAAAGGAAATGAGCAATCAAGCTATGAAAAGGCATGAAGAAACCTTAAATTGCTAAGTAAAACAAGCCATTCTTAAAAGACTGTTTATCATACATTCCAACTATGTGACATTTTAGAAATGGTGAAACTATTGAGAGTATTAAAAAATCAGTGGTTGTCTGGGGTTTGAGAGGAGGGAAGGGAAGGATTAGTGGATTTTAAAAAACAGGGAACTTTAAGGGATATAAAGTTGTTTTTTATGAAATTTTACTGAAAGATATAGGTCACTATGTATTTGTCAATAATCACAGAACTGTATGACCCAAAGAGTGAACCTTGGTGTAAACTATGGACTATAGTTAACAACACTATGATATTATTCAATTATAAAAATGTACTGCATTAATGTAAACTATTAATAATAAGAGAAAATGTGACAGGGCTGGGATTGTGGCTCAGCGGTAGAGCACTTGTCTAGCACGTGCGAGGCCCTGGTTTAGATCCTCAGCACCACATAAAAATAAATGAACAAAATAAAGGTGTTGTGTACAACTAAAAAATAAATATTAAAAAAAGAGAAAATGTGGGAGAGGGGATATGTATGAATTCTATCTGATTTCTGGTTAGATTTTTCTGTAAATCTAAAAGTGCTCTAAAAAGTATATTTTAAAAAACACTAAAAATAGAAGAAGCTTCCTTAACTTCATAAAGGGTTTATATGAAAAACTTATAGGTAACATTATTAAAATGATCCTGGAACATCCTTGATATTCCAAAAGTAAGGCAGTGTTACAAAACCAAAAGGATGGGAGTATATCAAAAGGACAGAGAAGCAAATTCTCTTTTTTACTCTTTTAGTTTTCATCTTCAAGTCTTGACATAACTATTTTATAGTATGACTTTTTAACTATAAATTTAACATTATTTACTGATATTTTGTTAGGAGAGTTTTTACTTAATTTATACCATTTCCTTCTTATCTTCCAATTTAAATATAGTTACTACACTTATTTCCTCTGAATTTACTTTGTAATTTATAATAATGTGCTTACACTTCTACTTCATGTTTAATTAACTGTAGGTGGTATCTCTTTAGTCCCCATCTAACATAAGGTTATCACTTTTGGAACATGGCCCTTTGTGCATCCTCTTTAGTTCTACTTTGCCAACAATTTTCTCTCCTCTACATTTATACTGCTAATATATACATTTTATTCTGAAACCATAATTAAAACTGCTTTATTTTGTCCATTGATTGTAAAGTATGAAAAACACTGGCATTTATATTTCAATGAATAATTTAATATTATTCGCTGTGCCACCAAAATAATGCATGTGAATACATTCCCCTTAATATAGTTTTTCTATTTTTCCTTGTGCTTTTTCAATAGTGTATTTCTTATTCCACTGTTTGACTGCATTTCCTCCCTAAGTTGCAAATTTTGAAGGTGTTACAACTCCTACATCTTATCAAATCCTTTGTATGGGGTGCTACATTCATATCTATGCTCTTTCTTTTCTGGGCCTGCTATTTAGCATCATATTGCAATTTCCATCTCTTTTTATTCTGGACTATTTCCATCCCTGCTTTCATGGACCCCATGACTTCTTTTTTTTCCCCCTCTCTCAAACATTTTATTGAAGCACATCCTAAAGTCATTTCTTAAGAAATCATATTCTGGAAGTAAATGGCAATGTTCTCAAAATGGTTTCATTCTACACCTATAGTAAATAGATAATTCATCTGGTTATAAAATTTTAAGTTGCAATTTATTTTTTAGCAAATCTTTGCATGTGCTGCTACATTGACTTATAGCTTTCAGTGTTGCTTATTAATTATCATCCTATTATGACGTATTCTGTTGTAAATGACCCATTCACCACTCTTTTTGGAAATGATTAAAATTCTGTTTATCTCTGACATCACAACATTATGCCTAGATACAGCCTTTTCTCATTCAATGATCCAGGTATTTGGCAGGCCCTTTCAATCTAATGACAACTACTGTTAGTTTTGGAAAGAAGCCTTTCTTATTATTTATGTTGCCTATTCCTCAATCTCCAGAAAGAGTCAAGAAGAATCTTAGAACGTTCAATGTCTCTGGTGAGGTCCCCACATTCTCAATCACATCTGTAACCCAATACTAATAGCACTTCACCCTGCTCAACACACATTGCTTTCTGCCTAAATATTATTAGGTCTACTCTCTCTTTCTCTCACTATTGGTCATCACAAGAAATTGTGGGTAGTTAATAGATATTTCCTACCTACTCTTCAGCTAATTTGTAAATATAAAACACAATGTGCCAATGGGTTTATCTCCACTTTTGAAGTATTCAAAATGTATGTTCAGGCTGCTTGCTGATAAAGATGCCTCTCACTGATACTTTGGTCATTGAACATATAGAACATCTATGCTTGTTAATGTGTTACAGTTTGGTATGAGGTATTCTCCAAAAGATCATGTAGGAGCAGGGCATGGAGGTGCACACCTGTAATCCCAGCAGCTCAGAAAGCTGAGGCAGGAACATTGTGAGTTCAAAGCCAGCCTCAGCAACAGTGATGTACTAAGCAACTCAGTGAGACCTTGTCTCTAAATAAAATACAAAATAGGGCTGGGAATGTGGCTCAGTGATGAAGTGTTCCTGAGTTCAATCTCCGGTACTCCCCACCTCAAAACCAGATCATGTGTGAAACAAGGCAAGAATTTTCAGAGGTGAAACAATGGGTGGTTAATTCTCTGATATTAATTAACTGGGTGGTAACTGTATGCAGGTCGGAAATGGTTGGAGGAAGTATGTCATTGAGAGTATGCCTTTGGGGTTTATATTTTTCCATGGTGAGCAGAGATATTTCTGCCTTGGTTGCCATATCCAGAGCTGCCTTCCTCTGTCACACTCTTTCACCACGATGACTCCCCCCCCAACTCTACCTCAGGCCCAGGCTATTCAGTTGTCTGACCAGGGACTGAACCTCTGAAATGGAGCCAAAATGAACTTCTCTTCTTCTATATTGTTCTTATTGGGTACATTGGTCACAGTGACACAAAAGGCAACTAGAACACAATGTCAATGAAGAAGAGCTTGAGGGAAAGTAAGTCTATGAATTTTCCCCCAACATGGCCTGTATTATAAATTGTGCTAGGTAGCTCTAGAGGTGTATGTCTGGGACTTCCTTCTGGCATTGCAAGGAAGTCGCAGACACACACCTCGTTTTTTACTTACAAGTTAGCCTAAAAAGAGGGATAAAATATCTATTTAATCTACAAAAACAAGTTTTGCAAGAGATCTCTAGCCTGAGACAAGCACTAGGAATTGTGTATTCTGAGATCCAGATTCCTTATGCAGACAACCTCAGGAACACCTACCCTGTACTTCCTGGTGGCACCAAATTGCAGTGAGTAAGAAACACAATTCAACATAGGATTAGCAGGATCCAGAGTATCAGCCACAGCATGAAAAATGATCTAGTGCACATTTAAAAGCATCACGTTGATTTCACTGATGCTGCCTCAAAACTGCCAGGAAAACACAGTACCAGGACACAAAAGACTCTCAGGTAGCTCTGAGGTACAGCAATGACAGTTGGGCCAGTGTCAAACTATAAGCTAAAGTACCAATAATGATTCTTTGACTGCATGACCTTGGAAATAAATGAACCTTCTCTCTACGGGTGCTTAAGCTAAAAAATGAGGTTACTACATGAATCTGGAGGTAGCCCATATACTGAGTTCTGTATAATCATCTTTACTTTCAGTTTATACTTCTGCTTGCTGTTTCACTGAAAAAAAATTGAAAGGGAAAAAGAAAAAGAACTTCTATGAACTCTACCTCCACAGTTGCTAACATCCATGCTCATAAACTGCCTTCCTTTCTAACACTATGGATAGAATGTTTGAGCTTCTAGCATAGCCCGCCCCCATTGTTCACAAGATTTCATATCATCTCATTCTTGAGGGATATTTCCCTCTTTTCTTATTTTTTAAAATTTATATTCTAATTTTCAAAATGTTATGTATATTTATTGTTAATAACATGTTTTGAAATACTTGTACCTTGTGAAATGGCTAATTCAAGCTACTTAACACATTATTTCACATATTTTCATGTTCTATGATAAAAACACTTAAAATCTCTCCGCAGTTTTCAAAAATAGAATCACTGTTATTAACTTTAGCTATTATGTTGTATAAAAGATATCATTAACTTGTTTCTCCTAATCGAAATTTTGTATTCTTTGACCAACGTCTTCCAACCCCTTTCCTACTTCAGCCCTTGGTAACCCTCTTTCTATTCCTATGAGTTCAGTTTCCAGCAATTTTTACCTCTCCTACATTATCCTACCTTATATTTTTCCTTTTCTATATGCACCATACCTTCAGTCCTAAAAAAATATGATATCTTTCACTTGGGATAAACAAAAACAAATTTATATTGATTCCATTTCCTGTTTCATCTGTGGTTCCATATCTCTGTCCCTCTGTATAACTGTGTTCCTCAAAAGAGTTATTCAGATTCACTATATTCATTTTCTTTCTTTCTAATATTTTTATCATAAAGCCCAACAGGATACTTCTCTCTCATTTTTAAATTTGTTCTAAGTAGTTATACGTGATAGTAAAGTATACATCATATATAGATAGATTATAATTCCTTACTTTTCTGGTTGTACATGATGTGGAACCCCACCAGTCATATTGTTATATATGCATGTAGGGTAATAATGTATGATTTGTTCTACTCCCCTTCCTATCTCTATACCCCCTCCCCTCCCTTCACAATCTAATGTAACTCTATTCTTCCCTAGCCCCCCCATCCCCAACTTTAAACCATCAGTCTTCTGAAACTGTTTTTCTTGGTGTCACTAATGTTCTTGACACTGTTAAATTCAAAGGCCAATTCTTTTATATTCTCTAACATGACTCATCAGCAGCATTCAGTCATTGTTCACTCCCCATTCAAATATTTTTTATTCTTTGTTCCCTGGACATTCTATTCTGCAGGTTCTTCTCCAATCACACTGCCTGGTCCTTCTCAATATCCTCAGCTGGTCTTTCCTCATTTTCCTACCCCTTAATGTTGGATGCCCCTTATTCCACTACTTGGGCCTCTGGTCTTTATTGACCCTTAACTGGGGATCTTAACTGGTGATCTCATCTAGTCTTATGGCTTTAAATGTAATTTTTATGCTGACAACATATATGTTTTCATCTCATCCCAAACCTTTCCCCAAAATTCCTGATCCATACATCATAAATCATACTCCACTCCAAGTGTCCACTCAGAGGTCTCTGGTTATATAAAGTAACTCAAATAGAAGTTAAAGACAGACACTTTTTAGGATGCACCTTAAGAACAAGTGTTCTCTTTGCCAAAGTAGGATTAAAGTGTTTTAAGAGGAGGAAAAGAGGGCATATGACTGAGGCTGCAATTTTATTTATCTCGAGCTGCTGTGTGTTCTGTGGTTAGAATCATGGAGCTTTTGTTGTTGTTGTTGTTCTTTTCCATGCTTCTTGTTCTGAATCATTGTCATAGTTTGTTTTGGGCAGCCATCTGAACAGCTCTTCTGAAAACTATCTTTGTAAGTCTTGAGGGTCATTTGTTAACTTCTTAATGTTAATTAAGGTTTAGGGAAGGAAGAGCTAGAAAAAAAAAAGCAGAGAAAGAGAAGGAAGAAAATAGAAAGGAAAGGAGGCCAGGGTCAAAGCAATGCAAACAGAAATCTGTTTCAATTGTTTCATAGGAAATTTAAACTAAAGCAGTTCATAATTTTTATGGTTTGGCTGTGAGGTTTCTCCCGCCCCCCCCCCCAAAAAAAAAGCTCATGTATGAGACAATGCAAGAAGGTTTAGAGGATAAATGATTGGTTTATGAGAGCCTTATTTCAATCCATGAATTAATTCCCCTAACAGGTATTATCTGAGTGGTAACTGAAGGCAGGTAGGGTGTGGCTGGAGACATGGGTCATTAGGGATGTGCATTTGGGGTATATATTTTGTACCTGGTGAGTGAAATCTCTCTCTCTGCTTCATGATCATCATGTGAGCTGCTTTTCTCTGCCATCCTCTTCACCATGATGTTCTGCCTCACCTGGAGCCCTGAGGAATGAAACCATCTGTCTATGGACTTAGACTTTGGAAACCGTGAGCTTTCAAATAAACTTTCCCTCCTCTAAAATTGTTCTTATCTATTCTTATCTTAGTGGTGAAAAAAAAAGCTGACTGAAACAATAACAAATCCCTGATCACTCCCAAACACACCCACTTCTTTGTCATCCTCCACATCTCAATTAATGGCAGGCTCCTCCTTCTGTTGCACAGACTCGCATTCCCAGTCCTCTTGGTTTTACATTCACCCACCTCCCACCTCACCCAACTTCACTCCATCCCACACTGCTCTTCCTTGAACATGCCAAGCTCTTTCCACCTCAGACTTCTGGGCTTGCATATTCCTGTACCCCAAAATCCCTTTTCTTCAGTATTTGCAGGCTTCGTCCTCTCTTCTCTTTCACTGCTGACTTATCAATGGGGAATTCCATAGTTTCTTTTAAAAATTATAATCATTCTATCTTCACCTGTTCTCCTCACCTCTTCTATTTCATCCCACAGCACTAATCACCATCTGAATATAATGAACTTGAACGATTTGTTTATTCCTCACATCACCGCCATCCTCTTCCCCCACTAATACAAGCTCCACATGTTTCGGCATGGATTTTGACTGTTTAGGTAACTGCAGTGTTTCTAGCACCTAGAACTTGGCTAAGTTATATAGTAGGGATGCCTGGATGAAGGAGTGATTCTTAATTTCCCACCCTCTACTTTTCTCTGTACCCTGTTTCTAAAACTCCCATTCCTAAAATATTGGACATTCTACATGACACTCTCATAAATTCACATTCTCATATTTCTGCTCATATTTTCATCTATCTTTTAATCAACTTTCTGAAGTAATTTTTAAACTTTATTTTGAAAACCTTAGGTTAAATTATTTGACAATCATATATTCAATTTCCCAAAAGTCTTGTTCTCTGATTGCAGTTTATTTACTATATTTCTTATTATTTTGTGGACCTAATGTCTTCTCAAATCTGAGGATATTCCTTAGGGTTCTGCTTTTTAAATTGATCTTTGTATACCCTGAATTATGGTAACTTCATTGTCATTTGTTTCTGCTTGTATATAAATATATACTGAATGAGGTCTAAAAGAGTCCCAATAAAATATTCACTGTTGATAGTGATAGCTGGGTGAGCACCTTATAGGAGGCTTGCTTATAACTGTGAGTATATGATTTTCTTTTTGCTTATCTATATTTTGTTAGTTCCTTAGTGGTGATATCTTATTTTCTAATGGGTAAGTCTTATAAATTAAATGCACACAGAGAGATAGAGATGGGGGGGGGGGGAGAGAGAGAGAGAGAGAGAGAGAGAGAAAATTGGGGCAGGAGGAAAACATAAATAAATGGGGTAGGGCAAAGCATCTATAAAGAAACACTCAGACTGACAGAGACAGAAATATCAGAAATAAATCTCAAAATAGAAAAGAACAAATGGATCTAGTTCCCCAAGGTAAAAAAGCTTACATTCTTGATCATCGTTCCTTTACATCCTCTGAGTCTTTACTTCGCATTACTGCCACTGTAGTACATACACTTTCTCCAGGAGAACAGTTTTGCTTTTAAATATCTCGGAAGCTTTCTAAGACTGCTGGAAATTCACCCTCTCTGGAACAGATACTTGGGAAGGCAATGAGATAAATCAGCATTTTTAAGTCACATGGTTACAATTCCTCTACAGCAACTAGTAGGCACTTCTGGAGATGATCCCCCATGCCAGGGATTTGCTAAGTAGGCTTCTACTCCTGCCCAGGGTTCAGGTTTGAATTTATCAAGAATCAGATTCTATTAAGGGAAGAATTATATGGCTCAGAAAACTGAGGCTATGGGGATGGGATTTGAAAACTTGAAAGTTTACCCATTCTAACATCAGAGGCAAATTCAAAAGGCAGTTAAGTAGTCGTTCATTTTGAATCAGATTTGTACTTCATAATAAACTTTAGAAGTTCCTCGCTAGACAGCAGGATTCATAGGTAATATAATACAAAGTAACATTTTTGGAGAGGAGCAATTTTCTTTGAAAATGAAAAAGCCCAAAACTCTAAAGCCTTGTACTTTTAATGTGGAGGGACATATTAGAATAATAGTTGAAAGAAATAAAGTAGGTGAGGTCATCTAGCACAATGTCTGAGTTAGAGTAGGTAAAAATAATTTTTTATTAAATCTGAATGTTAGCCAGGCCTCTTATCCACAGAGGAGATGCAGAGGCCTGGTGGAGCTACCTGACATGCTCAAGTGAAATTAATCATAGACCCAAGACTGGAATCTACTAGAAGCAAACTTTGGAATCAAACATAAAATCCCCAAATCATGATTTTAGCAGTAAAAACTTCAAACTATGATTTTTCCCAAGAGAAAAGCTTTCTGCCAATTTTGGTTTTGTAATGAATAGTTATTATAGTAGTAGTCATGCTACTAGATATTGCATGTATTTAGATATTAAATGCTTTTTATTTATTTATCTTTAAAGAGAGAGGGAGAGGGAGAGAGAGAGAGAGAGAGAGAGAGAGAGAATTTTTCAATATTTATTTTCTAGTTTTCAGCAGACACAACATCTTCGTTTGTACGTGGTGCTGAGGATCAAACCCGGGCCGCACGCATGCCAGGCGAGCGAGCTACCGCTTGAGCCACATCCCCAGCCCAATATTAAATGCTTTTTAAAAAGCAACTTTTAAAAAATAATTTATATGCAATAAAATACATCCATTTCAAGTATATAATTTAATGAGTTTTGCAATCAACACCAAATTAATATTTAAGTGTTTCTATCATCTAAATGAAAGACCTCCTACCCTTTAAAATTTCTCCTCCCTCACCCCAGCCTCAGGTAACCACTAATCTATTTTCTGTAACTATACATTAGAGTTGCTTGTTTTAGAATTTGTATAAATGGAATCACACATTATCTATTTCATTTGTCTGGCATCTTTTCCTAAGCATAGTATTGTTGAGATTCATTGTATGAATTTATTTTTCTTACTGTGTAGTAGTATTCTACTATACAAATATATCAGACTTGCTTATCCACTCATGTGCTAATTGAAATTTACATTTATTCCTCAAATTGAGCTAACATGGATAAATTTATCAGAATTGTTTTTGTGTGGATATTGTTTTCATTTACCTTGGTAAATTACTGACGGGTATAATTAGTTATATGTTAAATTCACATTAAATTTTATAATATATTGTCAAATAGTTTTCTAAAGTGGCATATCAATTTTAGGTTTACACCAGTCACATATGAGTGTTCTAGCTACTTTGCCGATGATTTGTACTTTGGTTCTTTTAATTTTAACCATTGAGGTGGACATATAGTTGTATTTCATTGTGGTTTTAATCTGAATTTATATGATAACTACTGATGCTGAGCATCTTTTCATTCATTTATCTTCCTTTGTGTAAACTCTGTTAGATATTTAGCCCATTTCCTATTAGGTTGTCTTATGGTTGAGCTACAAGAATTCTTCTAAATCTGGATAGTCTTTTAACAGATATATATATTCCAAATATTGCATCACAAAACCTAGTCCATGCTTTACCATTTTATTTACTGAATTATGTATTTGAAAAGCAAAACTCATTCAGTGAACTACAAAATGTCAAATGTTTTGATTATGGCTTGTGCTTTCTGTATCATCTTTAATGTACTTTTGTGAAATCTTTACCCCCAAAACACCCAACTTTTCTTTATCCCAAAGACACCCAATTTTTCTCCTGGTTTTTTTTTTTTTTTTTTTTGTAGAAAATTTGTGGTTTTAATTTATATGTATGCACTTGATCAGTTTTGAGTTAAGTATGTGTATGGTATGAAGATTCATTTTCCCCCACTACAGATTCCAGTTATCTAGTACCATACATTGTGAAGATCATTCTTTCACCCATTGAACTGCCTTGGCATCTGGGGGAAAATCAATTACCCTGTATCTATGTTTCCAACAGGTCTCTGTCAGTTGCACTATTCTATATATTCATCTTCAAGTTGACCCATTCTCTTGAGCACTACATTTTTCCAGGACATTTTTCTTGTACTGGAAGAAAAGATACCCATGTAAGGAAGGAAGGAAAGAAGAAGAGAAGAAGATTTTTCTGGAAGGGAGTGATGCATTTCCCCATGGCAACAGTAAAAACATTAGATCTATTTCAAAACAATAAATTTCATTCCAGCTCTTTTTAGCTAATCATTGAATATCTGTTATGCATTTCTATGGCCTATGCATACAACATACATGCTAGACACAGTATGAATGCATTTAACTGTTTTTATTGTTATAATCAATGACTTTTATCAATGTTATAATCAATGACTTTTATGAATTCTATAATTCATCAATAGAAGACCACCTTTCTGTGGTCTTCTATTGATGAATTATAGAATTAATAGAATTAATTAACATTTCATTAGAATGTGGATACTCTTTGATAAACTAATTCACACTAGTTATATATTTTAAATGTCTACTTAGATAGTTTAAAAACATTTTAAATAAACTGAGGAAGATATGACTGACTAGAACTAACATTTATTGATCATGTTCTATTTGCTCAGTGCTACGTTTTATGTGCTTTATATGACAATCAAATCTACAATTGAAGCAATTTCTTATTATGTTCTTGAAATCTTTCCACTTAAAACCTGCAACAATCCTGCAAGATAGATATTATTATTCTGTTTGTATGTATGTGGCTATTAAACTTAAGTTCTTTCCTTACTAGGAAGCAGTGGAATTGCCATAAAAGCTAACCTGATTTGGTGTTTAATCCCAGAACCTCTCCACTTACTTCATACCACTTTCACGTGACCTGTGACAATATTCTATGTATTGTATGAATGAATGTCAGGGCAAAACCTAAAGTTCAACTGGCATTTTGAGCACTTCAGACAAGTCCATTAGCTTTCTCCCAGCTGATTGGTTCAGCCTCAGTTTCCTTCTTCAAAATCTAAAAATAAGAATAATAATACTGTACTGAAGGATAACAATTTAATCTGAGAAAGTATCTTTTTACCTTTGCTGGGCCACTACATCTAACTCAATGAACACCCCAAGAGAGTCTATGGGCAGACAAAAGAGGATGAATTAGAAAATAATTGTGACATGTGGTGTGCAATAGAGTTCTCAAAAGAGAGACTCTTATAATTTAAGAAAATTCATTGAGGGAAGACATCATAACTTTAGAGATAGAGAAAGCAAAAATCTGAGGAGCTAATGTGTTTAGTCAAAGCGTTACAGCTTGTACAAAAGGAGGACAGAAGGCTCAATTGGGCATTTTGCATGACACTGCAAAGAAATGAAGCACTAAGGTAAAGTTGAAGAACAAGAGAATGATTTTGTGTGTGTGTATGTGTGTGTGGTGAGGGAGCAAGTAGAGAGGGCAGGTGGAAGATCACTTAATTATTCCTTCTGAAGCTGAACTCAGCTCACTGATCTTAGATCCCTGCTCTTGCTGCTCTGGCATGTACATACAACTAATTCATTTTCTTTTATCTAAGATTTTTAAAGTACCTTTGAGAAAGATGGGGGTATACAAATCAAATTAGAATCACAATGGGTTGGGAACTGATCCAAGGGTTTAATATAAGACCTAAATAATAGAAAGCAAAAATAGCAGAAAACTAAGGTGGTTTGCATTCATAGGTCTTATGAATAAAACTGAAATAATGACATCATCCTTTGTTCTTTAAAAGAATTGATTGTTAACATTTTGACTTGGAGAAATGGAGAATGGTCTTTTACAATAGGATGCCAAAGTGATCCACTAACCTTAAATCTTTGCTTAGAAAGGTACCAATTTCCCCTGCCTCCACCTATAGTAGGACACAAATTCTAAAGTAGGACTAAGTGAAAATGTATGTATACATATATCTACATGTATTCATACACATGTTCCCATGTAGTTATCCAGGGTAAATTTTTTTAATAGAAAAGTTCCCTATATTTTGATTCTCCTTTTATACCTTTCTCTCAGATATTTTGTGTAAGTTATTTCAGTGTGACAGTTCCAGAGGTCTCTCTCAGGGGGTCTCAACTGTATATATTTTTTTCAATACTTTGAAGGTCCAGGCATGGCCTGATTATAAGAAGGTTAGTAGGAAAATTGATGCATCCCAATATTACCTAAACCAAATACTGTCCTTACTAAAGAAATCACACATACAGATACTTGGAACTTATGGATAAGAGTAACTATTTTGATAAAGAGTCTTCAATATTTATAAGCAAATGTCTAATAGGAAAGAGTTAGTGATGGATAATTTTACTTAGTAGACAATATAAGTGTGTGTGTGTGTGTGTGTGTGTGTGTGTGTGTGTGTGAATTCAGACCTAATCTACATAGCAGGTAGGAAGGAGATTTGTCAATTATATTTATCTACTCAATAGCAAACAATGAGTCTAAATGATCTTTTGGAAGAACTCACAAGTTGAGCCAAATTGATATGTCGTTTGAGTCTAAACTGTCCTAAAGTTATAGAGATTAATCCATACTTATAGACAGACCTTCACAAGGTTTCACTCAGGTATGTTTTCAATGCCAAGAGCAGTTCACTCAAGTTATTCAGAATTCACTTCATCTGGCAAAACCCTTCTTAATATATAAATGTTTGACACATTCTTCTTTACTAAAGATGATATTATGTTTGTGATGGACTACAGAATGGAAAAAAAAAAACAGTTTTGGATCTCAAAAGATCAAGAGTTTCTGAACTTGAATATTCTAGCCGACTTACATATCTTAAAAAGCAATAGGCAAAAAGTTATCTTGGATCCTAAATTTCAAATCTGAAAAGTCACTAAACTTGTGCTTCAGATGAGAGTTTTAGTAGTGTATAACCTCTGTTGGTTTTCAAGTATTAAAAGCAGTAGGACATATATCATCTTGATATTAACTCAAGCTGCTGAATTTAAGTGATCATTGCCCAGATACCCGATTTAAGAGATTCCATACTTACAGACTTAAATGCCCTTCTCTTCTGCAGGAGAACAGGCTTTAGAAGCCAAGTGATATCTAGTGAATAACACTCCATAAACCAATATTCTTAATAGACTAATCTGATTGTCAATCAGCTTCTACACCTATCTAAAGAAATATTTGACATTTTGTCTATATTCATTTATCAAGGGTCTAAAAATAGATTTAATTTAATAACATTAGTGTTCAACTTGTCCAACGTTCAAATCTTATTCCAGGGGGAACGATGCTTGTAGCAATGGTAAAATTAGGAAAGTTGTTTTATGTCGCATTAGTTAACATATGCAAGCTTACTTAACATGTGGACGGCAAATAAGTGTAATTACATTAAAACAAGGAGCTGTAGCACAGAAGCAATAAAAATAGACTAGGTTGTATTATTAATTCTTGTGTTAAGGGTTTTGAGCCATGTTGATTGGCCTGAATTTTTTGATTTTGTTATGGTACAAAGGGATTGTTTGAAGTAATTTGTCCCCGAGAGAGGCTCACAATCCCAAGCGGGTTTCAATTCAGCAAAGCAAATCTAATTTTGTTTGCTTTATGCAAACCAGAAGGGGCTGTGGTTCATTCTGTTTTCACTGGAGGGGAAAGGCGCACTAATGGGACCTGCTGAAATGCATGCATTGCAAACATCATACCCCTGCATATATTAAATTTAGCTATGTGATGCACTGTGTTCATCATCTCATTGTGTACACAGATACGCTTTAGAACAAAGCCTTTTAATAGCCAGGGAACCTTACTACATTATGTCAATACTCTATTGTATTTATATTTAATGCCGCCATTGGAATACCTGCCCTTAGCTAGAGTATGTTCATATTTGTGATCATTTTGCATTTCAGCTGCTTCTTATGTGAAAGTGAGCTACACACTGAGGCTATTATGCTGGACTTTAAAGCCAACATCTGAAGATTAATTATATATAGATCCATAAAGCTTTCCAATTTTCCCAGTCTCCACCCCCACACATATACTCCTTGTATACCTGACTTATATTGGAGAGATGCTTAGCATCTTGTTGAAAGAATAGGACACATCACAGTCTGAATTTTCCAGTTGCAAGATAAATGGAGGATAATAATATCTGCACAACAGGTAATGCTAAAGACAGTCTCCATCCCTGTGACAAATCACCATCCTCCCTCCTGCCCCCACCCTTCAAGTCACTGTGGTTCCCCCCTTGACTTGCCAGGTATGGTTATGCTGCCAAATACATTTGATCAAATTCATCAAAATTAGAGGGTACAGGAGATGGGAAGGGAAACCAGTACATGATAGATGATAATGCAGTTATTGGCTAGGTGAATTTATTCACATAAAAATAGAATTATTTGTCAATTAAAATTGCATAACGATTGCATCTTCTGTCATGCCAGCACCATTTTCAGTGTGTTTTTGTTTTGAAAACAGTTCCAATACTGCAAATAGACAGACACATCTCTAAACCCTTCAATTTGTCATTAGACATTTGGCGGCATGCCTACTTTGCTGTTAATTTTCCAAAACTACATTAATTTGCTGAATGACTTTTGTGAATCAGTTCACATAAGATTCAAGATGATACTTGTCATGTATCAAAGAGTGACTATTAAGAGCACAGGTTACTTGTAAAAACACACTGTATGAATCAGTTTGGATTTTGTGTTTTAAGTTCAAACATGGGTTAGCATTAATCATTTTTTTTCTTTCCTAATGGAAGTTGCTTAATGAAACATTACAAGGATAATCTTCCTATTGGTTTTTTTTTCCCTGCTCTTGCTTATCTGTTTCTTCAATTTACTAGTGTATATATTCTTAATTCGATCTGATTTGGAATGCAAGAGCCACCTCAGGCATTTGAAATTCAATGGTCTAGCCAAAAATAATTGTTTAATATTGTGACATAAGGGATTTGATCCTCAAAGTGTACTATAAGTGACAGTTGTACAGAACCAAACAAGATCACGTGGCATTCCTTAAAGAATTTTTTCAAACAAAAGAGGAAAACTTGATGGAGGGACATTACAATAGTTACTGGCCTCTTGTGGCATAAAATCATAAAACAATATAGTCTGTATTAGAAATGATGATTTTTTTATATAAGTATTGTCCTGGTTTACAAAATGTTTACTCTACTTAGTTCTGACACCAGGTTCTGACCTGATGAGCTCTGACCAGCTAGTCCAAGTCAAAACATACTTTTATTTAAATATATATGTATGTATATATGTATATATATATACACACATATATATATATATCCTTTATATATCCTAATATGTATGTATAGTATATTATAATATATAATAGTATATATGAGATATTGTGATATATTCAACATGTGTATAGCCCTGGATATCTTATGAACATGTTTATTAAAATTGTTTCAATTAATTATAAATATTACAATTGACTTAACATAGTCATAGGGGCTCAATTAGGAAGAAAATAATTATATAAACACTACCAAGTTCAAATCTGCAACAAATACCATAAGAAATCATGTCACTTTTAGCTTTTAGCCTTGAAAGGTACATGTAGCAGAAAAGCCCCTGTATGGAATGATAACCACTTCTGAATTCTGCCCCTATGTTTTCAAACTGGCTCATGTTTTCCTGGTCTACCTCTCCAGTGTAACAGGAACAAGAACCTTGGGAAGGGTGTGAAGAGTAGGAAATGTCAGGGATAAAGTCCCCATGTTGTGCCATACTGCCTATTCCAGCTAAACTTATACCCTATTTAGTAAGGCAGATAAAATATAATACTCAGAATGAATATAAATGTTTCCTAATAAACCAACTCACCCTAATAATATTATTCTAGAAGCAGCTCTGGTGTTCAAAGAACAATTGGAGATGTCAGACTGGGAAATTTTCTGTAATTCTTTAGTATGCTTTTATGGAAGGCAGCACAACATGTAAACTCTGCCCCAGTTGCTGTAAGTCCAGCACAGCACTGACATATCTTCTTAACCTTCAAGTCCTGAAAGCATCCCCTGACCAGAATCCTGTTCAGTTCAGCAGCCTAAGTTTACATGGGAAATTATGTTTGTTCTTAGAAAGCTAGTATCCAGTGGCACACTGAGAAATGTTCATCAATCAGCTCACTGGGAAAAGAAAATAATAATACCCTGATTTATAATGTGGACCAACTTTAAGCAACTAATGCAATACCACTGAATACTGAATGGGGAACAGACATGAAGTCTCACACTTTTCCATAGCACAACCACCACCACTAGTGTAGATCAAAAGACATGCATAACCTCAAGAGCACAGATCAGAGTAAAGTGTAGTAAACTGGGAAGTAACATATTTGGGATGGTCCCTTCTTAATATAAGTTATTGATTTGTAAGTTTATACATTTTTATTAATTTTAGTAATAGCTGTATATCACCAACAGCTTGTAAACTCCCTCCTGCAAATTTAACAGTTAAGAGTTAGTGTGAGGCAGTCCCAGCACACCCCTGCTTCCATTCCATCTCAGTACACACTACACAATTAGCTTCCTGGTTCATTAACATCAGTCCAGAGTTATGCCTCATCAAATGTGAAAATATTTGTCCTGGCAATAAGCAAAATAGCCTCTTGCCTATCAATGGCTGCTGACGTGGTTGTGCAGCATTAGCTCCACCTGTATTTTCAGTGGTGCATTCTCTTTTCGTGCCTTGGAAGTCCCTAGTCAGACCTTTATTTTATTCAGCTGCGTGGGGGACATGGCCTCTGTCTGCATTCCTTTGTCTGGGAGTAGTGATTCTGCACTCACACATAAAGAAGAGTAGAAAGAGAGCTGCTATACAATGGTGTGGAGCACTATGAAATTTTACTGACACGAGTCTGGGAAGACTGCCTGATCTGTATTTGGAACAATGCTATTTTGTTTAATTTGATATATGTGTGGGCTTTTTATTCAAATAGAGTTGAACAGTTTGTTCCAGTGGGGGGAAAAAAGGACTGCTTGTTGCAGAAAGGTTATTTATCGTTCACTGTAACACTTGGCATTCTGAATAAAATTGTGAGGATTCTCCTTTTGGGGGCTGTATGCTGCTATCCTAGCCTCTGTACAAAGACATAAAGCAAAAGTTGAAGGAAAGATCCTTGGAGGCTGTTTCAGGGCAGTGTTTCAGATGCCCTCAAATGAAGGTGCTTCTCAGCTTTTAAAAATATTCAGCTACCCATTCCATCATTCATTTTTGCAGCTAATTGGACATTTTAAAGTATGAATTCCCAGTGCTTCAAAAGATTCAATGCCAACATCAATTAACACCTTCTGGGGGAAGAGTATATGGAAGAAGAGCTAAAGAAATTTTAGCAGTGTAAGCATAAGTGAACTTTGCTATCCCAGGCAATATTTTTATTCAACATTGCTCTAAAGTGCTCGTTTTTGCACTGTAATTGCAGTTCTTTCTCTTGTTTATTTCCTTGGTCTCAACTCAACCACTGTCTATTCAAACTCAGCTCAACTTTTACTCACTTATAATCAATTTCACATTGGGTTCTGGAGATTACCACACAAGTAACTCTCCTCTTAGAATAATGAAACCATCTTATAAAACTCAGATGCTATTGACGTTTCTAAGATCCTTAGATGTGAAAAATAACCAATCATGGGCAGAATGTAACTGTATGTCATTTACTTTTCTATTACTCAACCAATACCAGCTGCATACTATTTGGGGACACTATAATACAAGACTACGTATTAAAAACAAAAAAATCTTGCTATTCAAAAACTTTAACTACATCCTAATACAAGTAAAGTCAAAACTAAATTCTTAAGCCTGGACTGCTGACTAGCACTCATGAAATTTCTCATTCTTATCTGTTTTGTACATTGTCTTTCCCTTCTCACAGCTGTCCTGTTTTTCCAAGATGTAAGTATTTGTCAGCTAGAGACTGCAAGAACATCCATTTTTATCACTGTACCACCAGGTTCAGTGAACTTCTGGGTCTTGAGTAAATGTTTGTCAGACTGAGCGGTACTCTTCCTTTCCTCCATGGGTTCATCCCTCATCTCAATTAAGGTGGCTCTGCTAATGCTGTGTAAAGGTTCAACCACAATATCTGATAATATGCAATCCATGCCAAGCCAAAAATTTGGCTAAAAAAAAAAAAAAAAAAAAAAAACCACACACAGAATCATCTCATCTATGGCCAAAGATCATCAGAGTACTCACATGGTGAACTAGGAGAGAAACAGGAGAAGCAGACATTTAAATTGGATCTTAGAGGATGGCTAGAACTTAAATATGCAAATATTCATGGGGCATTTAACATAATTTAACAGAAGTTGTTATTGAATAGATTTGGGTCTTCTTCCAAACTGTAATCTTAAATTATATGAGCTATATAGAATAACACTAAACATAACCCACACAGCTGCCCTAGTATCTATTAATTCTCTCTTTCTGGCAGTGAGATGCTGAAAGCACTTGGTGAGAGAGGTTTTCGTCAGGAGGGGACCTTGAAGCCAACTCTTATGGATGGAAAAGAAAAATAGGAAAAACATGTTAAAAGTAGGAGCAAAAAAGGAGTGAAGGGGGATGTAAAGTCACCTTCTAGGAAGGAGGAGCAGATTAGCTGGGCAAAAACAGAAGGACCGTTTGTCATAATAAACAATGAAGTGCTAATTACTGAGCATCTATTATGTGCTAGGCATAGCAGTAATTATTATACATGCCTTATCAGAATCTTCACAAATCTGGCAATGCAGATGTTGAGGAGGAAAGTGAGCCCCCAATGGTTGCATTGCACACTAACATCAGGCTGGTGGGTTTAAATGGAAAGTTCTAAACAGAATTATAAAGAGTTTGAGTTTGATTTTATAGAGGAGATACAAAAGAAGTTGCTTCTAAGAAACCACGGTACAGAGAGGAAGAAAGAGTTCAGTGCCCTTTTAGGAGGTTCCTGAGGTAACCTTGGCTAGGGTTGAAAAATGTCTGAAGGTTGGTGTTGGTTGTGGATTTGAAAAGCAGGAATTTATCTGAGAGTAATTTAGGAGAAAGTAGTAATTACTTGACATCAGGATTTATGGATTATTAGAATAAAAAGCAAACAAAGAAGTCAGAAATACAAGTATTTCATGTATATATGATGTGAAATGTGTTTATCCAACCAAGACATATTGGAAGTCTTGTACATTAATGATCATAACGAATTTGACCATTCTCAAGTATTTCTCTTCTGACATCATTAATATTTTCAGGTTTCTAGAACATACCACTCCTCCTACCCCACTGCTGGATTCTCTTATCCCAAAAATTGTGAGTAGGGCCAATAATTATGACCTGCAGAAAAAGAAACAAACTCAATAGATTAATTTGGCAGGAATTCACAATGTATGCCTGTGAAAGCCTGTCGAGTCTTTGGGGGCTATTTGGCCAAGAGGAAAGGCATGTATCAGACAAACGGGACTCTGTTCCAAGCACAGCTCACACAAGAGATTTGAAAAGAGCAGACAAAGAAGCCTGGAAAGAAAATGGAGGAAACAGCAGGGAACATGGAGATACAGAAGGTCAGGGCATATAGAACCTGGGTGTGGGGGAGGAGGGACGTGGTTGATGTGATGAAAGAGAGACTTCTGGGATACTCGGAGCAGCACAGAGAAAATGAGTCTAAAAATGCTGCAATATTATGCTATATGGGAGAATGGATAAAAGTGAATGAGTGAGTAAATTTAATCTAACCAGAGTAAGTTAAATGGTCAGAAAACAATGCTGGCCCACAGCACAAGAAACAGTGGCCAAATGCTAAATGTTCTTCATCTGTGGGTGAAAGTGTCCTTCAGACAGCAACTGTCATCTAAAGATCTTACAAAAACCATCGAACACATTCGGGCCGGCAGAATGTTCACCCTCTTGACCTCTGTAAGGAATTAAGTGAGTAATAGAGAGGCTGTTACTATTTATTGCAGGTGTTCTTGTGTCTCCTGTTACCAGCAGGAGGCCAGTGTCCCTTGCATCTGTTCCCCAAAGCTCTGTTCGCCAAATGTGAAGGCACTCCTCCAGGAAGCAAGTAAGTCCTTCAAAGCTGCAAAGATCAGTGAGGTTGTGCTAGTAACATTATTCAGATTCCATGACCTCCATGAGAGAACTCGTCCTCTATAGCTTCGGTGATAATATGTAAAAGTTGTACTATGCCAAGAGACGATGTAGGAAGTAAGTCAAGAGAAAGGGGAGGCAATTCTAAAATCACAGCATCCAAAAATGTTATATCATCTTCATCTTTATGAGACTGTGAACTATGAAAAACATTCTTAAGATAGGTTTATGGGAAGTCAGATATGTGGTAGATTCTACTGTCTGCCCTACAGGGCAGGGTCAGTGAAAGGAACCGATTAAAATGTTAACCCGTCTGATTGATTCAAGAGTTGATGGCACTATGCCTGCACAATGAGTTTGAAAGCATTTGGCTGGCCCAATCCATATATTGGACTTTGGAATACTAGAACCTATTTTGTAAATTCAGAGAGCAGAGCCTGGCTATGCTGTTACACAAATTACCAACATCATTTTAGGAATTATCACATAAACCCTTCTTCATGGACACACTTTCCTTAGACCAGCAACTTTTTCTTGCTTCCTTTCTCATTTTCCTTCCTTGGTCCCTTTCTTTCCTCCTTCCTCCCTTCCTTCTTTCCAGGTGAAGGATGACGTTATGTGCAAATTATAACATAAGATAACTGTCCGCGTTTGAGGGAGGGTGCCGGGCCTGAGTCTCAGGGTTCATCTCTCCCACTATGCCAGTACTTTTTTGCAGTAAACACAACCATGCTCAAGTGCCACTGTGCCACAGTCTGCCAAAGGTACGCTGATGTAATTGCCAGTCAGTTCCTCCATAAATAAATCTTCCAAAACAATGAGTTGTGCATGTAAATATTGCCCTTGCTGAGCATATTTATTGCGCGTTGATGTTGATTGTTTAAAAAGGGGTTATGGTTCAATAAATTGAACACCTGAGCTGAGCGCTTGTAGGATGAAATTGAGAGACGGGCAGATCAATTTAGACTCACTTCTACTTTTCGATCTGTTTAATAGATTTTTAAAACGACACTTAGAGCCCCACAGAGGCAGCAGCACTTCACATCCTCCTACACATCCTCCCCCAGACACCCCGCATTCCTGCACTCCCAAGCTCACTGCGCTTGGAGCAGCCGATGGTCGGTCCTGTGATCTGAAATTCGCAGAGCATGCTCTTGGCCTCTGCTCTCTGCTGAACTAGGCTCATTTATTCAGCTGGTGTTGCGAGTTTGGGGGCACGACAGTTCATCTGACCCCTTTGGGGTAAAATTTGATCTGGCATTTCATTTCAAGGGCTCAGCCACCGGTCTGTCAAATCTTCATTTTGCGGGTGCCCACTAGAAGTGCTGACGCTTGTCTCTAACTCCCTCGGCTTTCATCTTTCACTAGCAATAAACATGTCACCCTGCTGAGGTGAAACACAATCTGGAATTAAATTTACTGCATATAAAATATAGTGCCCTCTTTATTGGTTCAAATACTTGTCACTCATAATTTATTTGCCCGTGTATGGCCTTCATGCCGGGGAAGAGTGCTGCCAACCAGGAGGGGTTTAGATGTTCATTTTTGCTGTGATCTTTTTCACTTTTCATTCTTTCCCATCCTTGGTCCTAAAATGCCACTTACTCACTTGGGCTAATCTGTTTTCTGTGAAGCACCTCAAATAAAACTGGAGTCCTTCGCCAAAGTGTGGCAAGCATGTCACTGAGAACACTGGGATCGGGTTTCTTGGCTGAGCAACTGCATGCTTGCTGGGAAGTGGCAAGAGCGTGGCACCTGGTAATGCCCTCCAGTGAGCAGACCCCAAATACGAATGGGGGAGGGGAGGGGAGAGGAGTTGAGCCCTTGTCAGTTTCAATCCCCCACTTGCCATGCCTTCCCTTCTGGCACTCAACTTTTTCATGGTTTATTCCAAATACTGTCGATCAGCTTTAACTAATACAGTTCTTGTATGAAGCACCTCTCTAATCTCTTCAAACACAGATGTGGAAGCACAGCTTAGAGCATGGAGGCCAACAAAAGCCCTCTGCCTGTACCAGTGATTAGCTTTGATTGACACAGAGTCCTTCTGCTCTCCTAGGCATCCTCTCACACCCGCAAATGATTCTTTGAAAACGAGACACACAGGGTACTGTGGGCACTGGCTTTAGTAAATTTGCAGTGCAACCATAATAGCAGATAATTCACAAGCTAGACGCCTCACACCTGATGTGGGCTCCCTCTTCCCATCACTATTTCTTTTTTTTTTTTTTTTTGTCTCTTTTATGTCTGTCTCTTTATAGAAAGAGTCTTAATGAACATTAATTTCTCATTTAGAATTGTTGAAGCACTCATGAATATAGATTTCATCTTAACCTCTGTTTTAAACATCATGTGGTCCCAGATATTAAAATGTACAACAACGGAAATGTTAAGACTCATTGGTTTTCAAATTGCTTTTACATACAAGTTCAAAGTTTGGATTTAATCCTCAAGTAGTATAAAAGATCACTAAAAATGGGTAAATGTCAGTAACATGAATCTAGATTCCCATGGACTATTCAAATTATAAAAACGTATTAATGGAAGTGACAGTCGCTATGTTTTTGCTTTTAAGTCTACCATCTTGTATCCCTTGGGATTGGGAACCCTGGGAAGCTTCCCAACTTGCCCTGATTGTTTGCAGCCATCTCTCATAGTGACAACAGGTAAACAACAGGTCATTATTCTTGGAAGGAGCAAGGTCCTTTGCAGGTAGAAGCACTCTGGTTTTTCCAGGCTATTCTTAGGTGCCTTTGGGGGATCTTTGTTAGATCTCAAGGATGGCCCTCAGGATCTCTGTTCAATCTTCAGAGAGTCTCTCCCCCACACTGACCCTCAATTGTCTCAGGTCCCAAATTTCTCAATGTAAAGTTTTCCAGAGTTTGAAGATGTCATTTCTGTCTTCTCACCCCCGGAAAATAGTCACTTTATGACTAGCCATGGATGTGAAATGTCTCTCTCTGCCTGCCTTTTCTAAGCAGCAGTGTAAATGAAGAGAGAGACTCAGAATAGGAATTCTTGCTCCAACCAGCTATGAAATGCCTAATTTTATTTGCATCTGCACACATATGCAGTTAGATGTTTTATTCATTACTTACACACTAACTTCCAAAAGAAACTTATAAAAAGAAAAAGAAATAACATACTATCTTCCAGTCTTCATTTTAAAATTTAAAAAATTCAAACTAGTCTATTAAGTTTAATATGGACCTTCCAAATATTTGCCAAAATGTTTTTAATGGATTATATGTGTAGAAGCAGAACAAGTAAAAGGAAAATGACAAATTTGTTTAGAAAGTATCTCCCTCCCAAACAATTTTAGAATTATAGAAACAAGAATGGAAATATAATTCTTCTCAGCTACACTTTTCATTTGAAGGCTGAGAAAACTGAAACCCAGATAGCTAAGTGACTTGCTCAAGATTTTCCAGTTATGAAATGGAAGAGTAAATAATAAAATCCAGTTTTATATCCAATTTTATCTTCACTATCTTCTAGAGTTACTGGAGTACAATAACATCTCAGGAAAGATCGGTTCTATGAAGGAATGAATGTACACCAGCATCCTTGGACCTTAGGAAGAGCCCTATCTGAGGAATATGGCAATGGTATGAATTCAGAGTAGTTTATCCTAGACTAGAGAAAAGTGAGAGGGAAAAAAAAAGTGCTATTTGTTGAAAATCTCAGAAAGTATTTTTTTATACTTTAAAAAAGTTTTTTTTTGAGACAGGGTCTCCATAAATTGCCCAAATTTTGGCAATCCTTCTACCAGAGCCTCCCAAATAGCCAGAATTACAGGCATGCACCACCACACCTGGTTCCATGTATAGCTCCTTTTATTAAAAAAAAAAAAAAAAAAAAAAACTTTTTAAATATGCCCATTAACTTCTTTCCTGGGGGTGAAAATTATACTATTTCACTTAAGTTAATGACTTTTAAAAATCTGAGACAGGTTTATTACTTCAAAAAGTTCCATGGACTTCAAGTATCCTCTCTGGGTTTGCAGAATACTTCTGTGTTCATTTGCACTGCCTCAATAATAGTTGTCATATCATTACTTCCTTCACAGATAGAGAAATCAAGGCTCACAAATCAAAAAGTGACTAGTGGGAATTCACCCAAAATCTAGGGCAAAACCCAATTGTAAGCCACGCTTGCTGACTCACAATCTAAGGCTCTGTGAATGGCAAAATGTTGATGAAATGGAATGCCACACTAGTCTTAACAAAGAATGGAAAGACTAATTATAACAAGTAGGAGTCTAATTTATTTGTCCATTTTCCAACTATACATTTGATCTATCAATACTTCCTTATCTTTCTTTGTTTTATTTTAACCATTTGTCAAGTCAATGTCTGTACATTATTGGAATTTTCTAATGCTCTTTGTCCTCCTAAAGAAAAAGAAAGAAAATATTTTGCTCTTGTACCTATTTCCATGTATAAAATTTCATGGAACATTTTAAGATGTCTGATTATCCCTCACTATGAGCTTATATATATGACCAATAAAATAATCAGCTCTCTATAGCTCTTGTCATAATAATTTTATTTTCAAGTAACAGTGCAAATTTTTGCTTGTATTTTAGAGTATTTTTGTTGTGTTGTGTCTATATCCTTTTGCTTTATATATTTACAAATATATTAAAATGTAACATCTGCCACATAAGTACCAGTAAAATCAAATGTGAAAATACGCATCTTCTGGCATTAGAGCAGATTATGCTAAGTGAAGCTAGCCAATCCCTAAAAAACAAATGCCAAATGTCTTCTTTGATATAAGGAGAGTAACTAAGAACAGAGTAGGGTCGAAGAGCATGAGAAGAAGATTAACATTAAACAGGGATGAGAGGTGGGAGGGAAAGGGAGAGAGAAGGGAAAATGCATGGAAATGGAAGGAGACCCTCAGAGTTATACAAAAGTACATACAAGAGGAAGTGAGGGGAAGGGGAAAAATAATATAAGGGGGACAAACGAATGTCAGTAGAGGGAGCAGAGAGAGAAGAGGGGAGGGGAGGGGAGGGGAGGGGAGGGGAGGGGGGATAGTAGAGGATAGGAAAGGCAGCAGAATACAACAGACACTAGTATGGCAATATGTAAATCAATGGATGTGTAACTGATGTGATTCTGCAATCTGTATATGGGGTAAAAATGGGAGCTCATAACCCACTTGAATCAAATTGTGAAATATGATATATCAAGAACTATGTAATGTTTTGAACAGCCAACAATAAAAAATTTAAAAAAAAAAAGAAAATACGCATCTTCTTTGAAATTTTTCTACGTGATTGTATCTAAGTATGTAATTCCCAGTTAGCTATAATGAAAACTGTCCTACATGTACAAGTACAAACTTCTATTTGAGGCATAAAATATACTATATTGTAAAATCTATTAAATGTGTTTTTAAATGGCTATTATTTTTCTTACTGTGCACATGAATTACATTTATGTTCTCTAAACCTTAAAACAATTTAGATCAGAACAGGAACTAGAGATTTCAGAATGACTAACATGGGTTTGGATAATGGATTTGGTTGTATGGTACAGTCCTTGGAGGCCCAAAACAGAGACAAAAGCAGTAGATTAATGCCTGATCCCAGAATATAAATTACTGATTAATTAACTAACTAAAGCATCATTTAAGGAATAAGAGGAGTAAGTGGATACAATGCTGGAGATAAAAACAAAGTCATGAGTAGGAATTAAGGGAGGAGGATATTATAGGCCAAGGGAGATGTCCACAGATGCAAATGCAATGTGAGATCCAAAATGGCAAGGTACAATGGGACTTTTCTTTGGAAATAGTGAAAGCTGTCCAGAATTTTTCAGTGTCAATGGGAGAATGGAATTTAGACAGCAGCAAGTTAAGATGTGAATACAACCTGAAGAAATGGGATTAATAGATACATATGCTTAATTGGATAAGTATTGCATACATAAAATAAAACTAGGATGGGACACAGGATCAAATATATGATTATAAAACTTTGAAAATGTGTTCTTATTAAAAATTTATTTCCATAAATAATAAAGTGAAACATGTCAGTTATAGAACTTTGGGCGGTAATGAGAAAGGAAGAATAAACTCAAGGTAACGCAAAGCTCCCTCACTCAGAGATTACTATAGTAAAGTTTTGATCTCTCCTTCCAGACTTTGTTCTGTGAAGTTATTTTTTATGAAATTGAGGTCATTCTACATCTATAGCTTAGTATCCTTTTTCACTTATCACTGTTTTGTACGTGTATCCCTGTTCTCGAATGCCTGGAGTTTATTTTTGCTTCAGGGGAAACAAGCCTCTAGTGAGGGATCATTGAAGGTACAAGCAAAAGAGATTAACAACTGGATTAATGTCCTGGAGGTGATGGAAGGAAATTGAACAGGAGCACAGAAGGAATGAGGAAACTTGGAAATGTACCAACATAGATTCATTTGTGAAGGGCAGGAGGCAAAGGCTAAGAGAATTTGAGCACTTTCTATATGCTTGAGTGTAGAAACACCAGTATTTAACTAAGGATCTTGGCTTGGAAACACACTGAGAGCTAGAACACAGGTCAGTGCTGAATCTGAAAACCAGGAAATGGTAATATTTGCAATCTGCTGGGTGGGACATTCTCTCCAGCTGCGCTCAGAGATGAGACTGGAGAACTAAGGTTCTTTTCCTGACACGTAAGTGGAGTGTTGAGGATGTAAAATATTAAAAATTCTAAAAGCAAGAATAAAACAAGTGATCAGCAAGAAGCTAGGGAAAGAAAATGAAGGATTCAAAGGGTGGGAGATTTCTATGAAGTTGAAATGATATAGCCATAGTGAGTGACTCAAATATAAAAGAATGAGGAGTTATGCTCAGAATAGGAAAGTGGAGTTAAAACTCTGTGATGAGGACTCAAACAGCATGATAATGAGGTCTAGGACATGGCCATGGAGGTGAGCAGCTCAAGAAGAGAGAAGATCAAAGGATCCTGGAGTATGATGCCAAGAATGAACCCTAATGTGAACCGTGGGCTTTGGGTGCTGGTGATGTCCCTGTAGGTTCATCAGTTGGAAAAATTGTAGCACTCTGGTGGATGTTGTAGGTTGCAAGGGAGGCTGTGCATGTGTGGGGAGTGAGGAGTATGTGGGACATCTGTACTTCCTGCTCAATTTTGTTATGAACCCAAAACTGCTCTAAAAAATAGTCTATCTTAAGATATTAGAGAAAGGAGATAAACATCCCTCATGTCTAAGAATCAAGAGACATAGGCCTGCACATTGAAATAAATCTCCTTAGCTGTTGGCAAATCCTGGGAAATAAAAAGGGAGGTTGCTAATTGAGTGAATGTGAGTCATTGACTAAGAGAAACTGGACAATATTGAAGTCAAGGGGGCTGAATAAAATGGTATGAACCTGGAGAACTTTGGCAACATGACCTAGAAGTGCCCTTGGGACTCCTGGAAACATAAATAGCTGATCCCATGGGATTCTTCTACCCACTAACACTTCTAGAAAGGCAGGACTATAGATACAAATTAAGGTTTGGTTTAAGCCAAAATGTAACAAGTTATCCTGTGCAGAAATGAATGGTATAGGGTAACTTGTTCTCTGTGGATCAAGGACCACAGAGGAAAAGCAGAAAAGAATAGAAGGAGCACAGAGCAGAAAGGCTGAATCTAGGGACAGAAAGCATGGAGCAGTCAGGGAATGACAAGTCTCAGTCACTATAGGGCTTACATTTTGTTCAGCAGATAAAGCCATCTGGGATGTGGAACATGGAGAATTGATTGACCTCCATATTTCAAAAACACAATTCTCAAAATTTAAATTGGACACTGTATCATTTGGATTTGTAGTGTTCCCCAAAGTCTAGTATGCCACCAGCCTGTGGCACTACTGAGAGATAGTAGAACTTTTAGGAGGTGGTCTCCACTGAAGGACATTAGGTCACTGTGGGTGCGCCCTTGAAGGAATAGTGGTCCCATATTCTCTATTTGCTTCCCAGCCACTGTAAGGCTTTGCTCCACCACATGCTTCCCACCATGATGTTCTCCCTCACCACAGGCCCAAAGCAACAGGGCCAGGCAAACCACTGTTCGAAATCTCTGAAACCAGAAGCCACAATAAATCTTTCCTCCTTAAAATTTGATTATCTTAGATATTTTGTCACAGAAATCTAACACAGACAAATAGTTCCATTTACCATACCTAATTTATAATAATTTAATAAATGTCAAGTAAATAATGAATGAATGAAGAAATGATTGAATGAATTAATAAGATTAATTTAGAGAGTAAAATAATAATAAAACAGTGGTAAGTGAAGATAATACACCAATGGTTATTTTTTTAAAAAAATTTAAATGTGATGTTAGAAAATGTTACTCCAGGAAGAGAGAAGCTGTTCTCTTAATAAATACTTACAGGAAATTAATGAGTGAAGGAATGAATGTTTTGTCCTCTACCTTTGCCTTTACAATGTATGAAGAACAAGTTATCCATTCTTAATTTTTAGTATTTTTCTACTCAATTTTAATACTTTTTTTTTCCTAATTATGCATCAAAAAAACTTTTCCTTTCCAGTCTTTTGCAACTCACCTTTCTGAAATTGACTACCAAAAGTAGGAACTATTTTGTGCCTAAAATCATCCTCACACTACAAATGAGGTTAATCATATTTTGAAATTTCCCAAAAAGATGTTACTCATCTCATCTTATAATATCTTTATAGCAGATACATTGTTTCTGAAAGGAACTTACTTTGTGTATTCTGTACCAGAATGGAAAAACTGCTATTTATTCAACTTTAAAGTTTAAAAATCTACTCATTTATAGTTAGTTATAGTCTAGTGTAAAATAGGATAGAAGGTTAGAAATATGCTTTTCCCAAAGATCTTCTGTTTAATTTGAGTACCACTTCACCATAATTTCTTGTTCTTTTCTATTATCTTGTTCCCTCTTATGCATGTGTTGAAATTCTCTATCAGTCTTTATAAGAAACAATTTTCTTTCTCTTTGTTTCGAACCAGCAGTCTATCAGTGTGTTAAGTTCTCAAATTCAGACTGCTTAATATAGATAGGATATGTCTGATTTTAAAAGCAGGTGTCAACACCAGAAAATAATCCTTCTCAGTAGTTACACATTTTATTTAATAAAAGATGATGAATTAGTCAAGAATTGATAAGGCTAAGATACCAAATTTGTAGCAGAATTATGAACTTTCTATTTTTTTAAGTTTACCAACATCCCAAGGAAGAGTTGAGATGATTATAAGCATCCTTTCTGTATTGGTGACCAATAAACAGTAGATAGTATGACTGGAGAGTTGACATTAGGGACATTTACATTTTCATCTGTAATGAAGAAAACTACATGTGTAGTCCATGTGTAGTTTCTTCAAATGACAGACCATAATCATCCTTTTGCAGCCTCTATAATATCTGTTGTCAGGCTCTTCTGAGAGACTTCTAATAGGGTCTTGGCAAGGTGCCACAGGCAAGCACTTCCGCTGTAGCTGATTCATAAATGCCTTTGAGGTTGCATTACAAATCCAGTAACCCCTGAGGTTTGGTAGGAAGGTCTGCCAAGGTTCATCTGGGATTGCCTATTAGCCCATTGAACTCCCCTGAGCCCTAGAGACTCAAGAGTGAATTTCATCTAAGTAACATGAAGAGGAGACACTCGATACCATAGTCTCAGCTGAGCAGGTAGGTTATATATATTCCATCTTAGGAAGGATGATTTAAAGAAAGAACTATCCCACCCACTTCTTTCTTCCTGTTGCTGAAGTGCAGAAAGCTATGATTTTTAATTTAAAAGGTGATACCGATAATTAAAAGAGGCATGTCTTTATAATGTCACTTTATTTTCTTCTTCAGTGTAGGTAGGATACCCATAGATCTACATAGAACAAGAGCTTGTTTTCCCTTCTCCCATTGTGAATCTGCTATTGCGTGTGTAATTCTCACAGCTGAAGGAGCAATGCCTATTTTGTTCACTACTGTATCCCTGGAGGCTATAACAGGGACAGCTACATAAACAACAAATAATTGTGAAGTGGATGTTGTGTTAGCAACAACCTAAAAAGCAGAACTAGATTTAAGTGGTGGACCTCTGGGTTGGGACTCAGATTGTTAATCTATGGGGGGATAACACATCACTGAGATGACATGAATCAAATTTAATGACCAGAAGTCTTGTCAGGGGCAGAAGTCAATGTGGTAAAAAGTAGGATGTTCCCTTCTAAAAAGGAAAGATCAGAGAAAGACAGAAAGCCATCAAGGAGGTGCCGATGGTTATGTGCAGGAAAACTTTCTGGAGTGGGAAATAAAATGGGGGACAAGAACACAGTTACTCTGGACAATAGTGGAGGAGCTGACTGCTTTCACCAGCTGAGCTGCTTCACAGCATTCTCCACCCAGACCTCACTCTCTCTGGAAGGAGTAGCTAATGTGATGGGTAACAACAACCCAGCCTTTTTACACTTACAGGGGAAAAGAGGAGAAACTGTCAGCTCTAGTTTTCTCATGGAACATTGTGTTCTGAGCTGATAGATCAGTTTCTCATGCAAAGGCAAAACACATTTCTATTTTACAAGGTTGCCTTTAAGTGGAATCATATTTGGCCTCTGCTTCATAGAACAATTTTAATTGTCTCATAGCCTTCCTCCCACTTGCAACCTTCCTGATTTGTAGTTGCCCTCACTCAACCACTCCTTGACTTTTTTTAAGTCCATGTTCCACAATTTACTAAAGACTCAGGAAAAATTACATAATCCCTTTGAGCCCCAATCTCATCAACTGTAATATTAGGTTAATAATAGCTACTTTTGCAAGGTTGTGCTTGTAACTTATTGATGTGGTGTGTGTGTGTGTGTGTGTTTGTGTGTGTATACTATAGGTGGAGTATCAGCAAGATAATGGAATACAAAGTTCCCTTCAATCCCCACAACAGCAATAATTTGGCAGCCATTTCCATACCAAAAGGGATTTCTGGGAATTTTTGCATCCAAGAGGGAAGTTACAAAACAGTGGAGTTCAAGACTAAGGAAGGCCATATTGAGAAGGTTGGCCTGTGACCAGATGGCAGGCTCAACAACTGAAGTCCTGATTATAGACCTAGAAACAGCCTCATACTCCCTGTGGACTCAGCTATAGATTCATCAGGCTTTATTTCTGTCACCAGTACCAAAGCCGAGGGAGAAGCAATGCCTGCCCACCTCATACCTCAGGTAACTGCCCCCACCAACTTTGTTACCGGCTAGAGATGAATAGGCTCTAATACCCTCCACTGTGGTCTGGGAATAGTCCTGCCTACTCAGGGAACCAGCAAGAGACATGTTTCTCTGTGCACACAAAAGGAAGCTAAACTTAATCTTGCTGTGGACCCTAAAGTAGCCCTATGACTCTATCTCTTTCCATCTGCAGCCCAGAAGAAGTTCTGTTCACCCTGGCACCTGGCAGAAGACACACTTCTTGACCCATTGACCTTGGTTTCAATTGCGGATCCTGAAACAGACCTATGATTTGGTTCCAGCCCCTCTCAGCCACAGTACAAGGCCAGCCTGCCTGCCTAGGAACCTGCTCTGGAGCCCTACTAGGGATCTTATGAGAGCCACACCCACAAATGCATTCATTAAGAGGCATGCCATTTGCACACCAGCTGAAGACCCTGAAACAGGCTCTGTACCAGCTCCAGCTATAATGATGGAAGTCCTAAAAGCAGTTGCATTTGTTGAGGCTCCAGACACAATCTACAGTTACCCAAGTTCCTGATAATAGGCCCCATAATTGTGTACCCCCATTGTAGACCCAGAAACATAATATAACCACTCTCTACTCTCATTTTAGAGAAAATTCTATCGACCCAGGGAAACAACTGAGGAAGTTTTTTACCTGCCAGTACCAATCAGTAAAGATTGGAAAAGGTGTCTACCCCTTCAAATACACACACACACACACACACATACACACACACACACACACCAATGAAAGAATATGTGGGTTATAGAGTCAAGAAATAATTAACCAAAGATGCAACAAGAAACCAGGCTCAATCATACCAAAGTGTATTACATTACTTTATATGTAGAAAATACTAAAGAATCCACTTTCTTTTCCCAAAAGAAAACTGTTAGAAACAAGAAATTCAGAAAAGTTGCAGAATACAAAAGCATTATATAAAAATTAGTTCATTGCTATACGTTATAATGAACTATGCAAAAAAGAAATTATAAAGACAATTTCAATTGAAATATTGTTAGAAAGAATAAAATACTTTAAAAACAAATTTAATTAAAAGAGTAAAATATCTGCACTCTGGGAAATACTAAGAATTACTGAAAAAAAAGTTGAAAAAGATACAAATAAATAAAAATATATCCTTTGTTCATGTACTGGAAAAGGTATATGCCAAAATGACCGTACTTTACTCAAAAAGATCTGTAGAGTCAATGTAATTCCTATCAAAATTTCCTTGTCATTTCTTGTAGAAATAGAAATACACATGGAATACATATGACTATGAGTAGCCAGATGAATCCTGAGTAAGAATAAACTAGAGTCATCATGTTTCCTGATTACAGACTATATTGCAAAACTACCTTAATCATAACAGTATTGTGTTGGCATAAAAACAGCCTTTAGGCTAATGGAACAGAATAGATAGCCCAGAAATGAGTCCACACATATACAGTCAACTCATCTTTGATAAAGACACCAAAAACACATATTGGAAGAAAGTTGGTCTCCTCAATAAACTGTGTAGTAAAATTGGATATCTATATGCAAAAAACAGAAATCCAATCCTAATCTTAAACCATACTCAAGAATTGCCTCAATATTTATTTAAAGTTTAAATGTAAAACCTGCAATGACAAGCCTCCAAGGAAACACAGGGAAAAACTCAAGTTGATTTTCATAATAATTTTGGGGGTATGACACAAAAAGCACAAGCCAAAAAGCAAAAATAAGTAAGTGGGAACATATCAAAGTAAAAACTTCTGTATAGTAAAGGAAATAATCAACTAAATGAAAATGTAACCTACAAAAAGGGAGAGAATGTTTTTAAACTACATATCCAATAAAGTTAATATCCAAAAATATACAATGAACTCATATTTCAGAGCAAAAAAAAAAACATTTAAAAATTTAAACTACTGCAAATGAAGAATGGAAAAATAACCTCAATAGTTCTTTTTCCAATGAAGACATAAAAATGGCCAAAGGGTACATGAAAATTTGCTCATATCACCAAGGAAATGCAAAGGAAAATTTTAATAAGATGTATAACCTCATACATGTGAGGGTGGCCATTATTAAAAAGACAAAAGATCGTAAGATTGATGAGGACATGAAGAAAAAGGAAACTCTGTGTACTATTGGTAGGAATGTAAATTGATACAGCTTTTATATGTATTGAGTTACCCCCCCCCAAAAAAAAAACAACTAAAAATAAGAATAACATAAGATCCATCAATTTCACTTCTGGATATATATATATATATTTTTTTTCAAGGAAAATGTAATCAGTATCTTTTAAAAAAATATTTATTTTCAATCATAGCTGGACACAATACCTTTATTTATTTATTTATTTATATGTGGTGATGAAGATCGAACCCAGGGCCTAACACATGCTACGCAAGCACTCTACCCCTGAGCCACAACCACAACCCAATAATCAGTATCTTTCAGAAACATATACACTCACATGTTTATTGTAGAGTTCTGCATAATAGCCAAGAGATGGAGACAACCTCAGTGTCTGTCAATGGATGAATAAATATAGAAAAAGTGCTTAAAGACATAGAAAAAAATATTACATAAATTATATGTAACAAATTTTTATAAATATTTATGTTTTAAATATATTTGTAGTAACATATAAATGATATAAATACTGCATTATATATACATACTATATATACACATACAATGGAATACTATTCAGACATAATAAAGAAGGAAATTCTGTCATTTATGACATGTGTAAAATGAACTTGGAGAAGAGTATGTTATATGAAATGAGCAAGACCTTGAAAGACCATTACTATGTGATCTCATATACATGTCAAATCTAGAAAAGTTGAAACTCAGGATATAATGGAATGTATTTTGCAGAGGTGGGAGCTGGGGAGATGGAAGATGCTAGTCAGGTGTTAAGATGAATAAACTCTGAATATCTAATGTACAGCATAGTGACTATATTTAACAATGCTTTACTGTAAACTTGAAATTTACTAATACAGTTCTTAGTTCTCTCAGTACACATAACACACACACACACACACACACAAATGATAAGGTGACAGATGTGTTAATCAGCTTGATTGTGGTAATAATTTCACCATATATGTGTGTGCGGGTGTGTGTGCGTGTGTGTGTGTGTGTGTTTTCTATCACATGATTCACAAGTCACACAGGCAACATAATAGTCTATATACTTTAAGACCAGTCTGGGTAGGTGCCTGGTATCATGAGCATGTCACATTTTGGTGTGCTTTTGGCAATGCTATGCAAGAAAATTAGTAAGGAAGGAGCCATGAAGCTCATCTGACAGCCCTGTCTAGGGCCATGTCACCACACCTTAACCCTATAGAATGCCAGAGGATTAAGGAGAACTATTTTTAAAACGGTGCTGTTTCTTGCTGCCTTAAAATATTTTTTTTAATATTTATTTTTAGTTGTAGTTGGACACAATACCTTTATTTTATTCTATGTATATATGACAGTGGAATGCATTACAATTATTATTACACAATAGCTTTATTTAATTTATTTATATGTGGTGCTAAGGATCGAACCCAGGGCCTTGCTAGGCGAGTACTACTCGAGTGTTCTACCACTGAGCCACAACCCCAGCCCCTTAAAGTATTTATTTATTTTTGTTGTTGTTGTTGTTGGGGAGAAATGAATATACAAAATAAAGAAAATGTGGACTGGTTAAAAAAATCATTAATCTGTACACAATACTGTATTCTTTTTGTGTAGGACTGGAGGGCATTGATCAGATTTTACAATTTCATTAAAAACATGCCATCAGTTTTTACCAAAAAAGAAATAAATCTTTAAAAGAGATGATTGCTTAATTAATCATAGGATAAAAAGAGATTGATGCTAAGAGCTGCTTTACAGATTAAGAAAAGTAGAGCAGAAACTGGCTGTCTTCAGAGCCAGAGTTATTTACTTTTAAATGAAGCATGTACCCAGATAAACTAATTCTCCCTTTTGGTAATACTCGTTGCATCTAGGTGAACTGGGTTCAATTTACCATGACTATTTATTAAGGTGAGTTTCCTCTGCATAAAGCCATATTTCTTTATTGCTAACTCAACTCTCCTCCTTAGATAAAATTAAACTTTCAATTTGCATAGTGCCCAAGGGATTTAGTCAGCCCACTCTCTGCACTAAACTGGCATTTGGAGCTTTTCTGCTTTTTGCAAATGATGAAAATTGAGGCACAAAGAAATATAGTATATGTGTTATCTAAAATCATGCAATTCTTTAGGGTAGTAAGAGGACATTTTCTCGTGCATGAGTTCTATGGTCTTTAACCTTGGATATACAGTCCTGGAAACTCCATGGATAGGATTTTGGTAAGTTGAGCTCCTAAATTATTGAAATAGAAAGTTACTCTGTGTACAGCATTTACAGAAGAGAAGAACCACAGCTCTCATCAAATCTTCCTGCAGTCTATGACATCCCAAAGGTTAAGTATCAAAAGTAAACTCTCCAAAGGCTGGTCTATCTGAATAGGGTATCCATCTAAACTCAAGGAGATATGTAATTTATATGATCACAAATCAGAAATATTTGCAAGGGCTCTGACACCAATATTGACAGAAGAGATGGATTTTATACTTGATTCCTTGAGGCCAGCTTTGTAGCTATTATTAATAGGATGCATTTCGAACCATTTCTTCTCCATAGATTAACAACGTATAGGACTACAGGATACCAAAATAGGAAAATATGCACAGTTAGAATCCTCTGTCTCAGCATCACTTATTCTGTAAGGTTAATATAATTGATAATTGAACAAACATCTCTGGATCTTATACCTTGAATCAAACTGTATGGGATACAAAGAAATGTAAGGTATACTCCTTTACTCCCCATGTTTACAGCTCAACTGCAGGCAAGCACATTGAAGGTCAATAACAATTATCTGTTTTATGTAACAGTGTGGCAACAAAAATAGTACACAATTAATTGATAAATTAGTTGGGTTCTGAAAAAAATTTAGAAGGCATAAAGAAGCAGAGGATTCTAATTAATACAGGAACCAAAGCATATAAACCTCTCAATGGAAATTAGAAAAATGAACATCCCATGGAAAAAGAAAAGCAATTGGTTTTTGCAGAGTGAAATGGGGAGCCATTGAAGGGTTGAAATGAAGCAAGAAATGATCTGACTTACATTTGAATAGGATCACAATGATTGCTTTGGTAACATAGACTGAACGTGGACAAGAACATGTTCAAGAAGACCAGGTAAGGTGATACAACAAACCATCAAATGATAATGATAACTTGGCAATATTTGTAAGCTAGATTTTAGACATACTTTGATGACTGAGTAGGCAGGATTTATTTATTAACTTCAATGTGAGATATGAAAGGAGGAGAGACATCAGAGATGAATCCAAGATTTTTCCTTGACCAAATAGAAACAAGAAGCTGTCAGTCTTCATTTGGAGATGACTGAAAGGAATAAGATGTTTGGGGAAGATGAGAAATTTGTTTTAGAACATGTTAAGCCTGAAATGATATTAATATACAAAAGAACATAGTTAGAAAGTGTACATGGTTATTCTGCAGTCAGAGGCAAGGTCCAGAGAGGAGGTGTAATTTGGGGAATTATCAGTGTAAAGATTCTGCTTAAGGGATTAAGGCCAAATAATCACCTAGAGAGAAAAGAGGAAAAGAAAAAAAGAGGAAGAGATTCAACGACAAAGAATAAGAGCCTGAAATGGGTACAAAGCATATTAAGTGAAACTAGAGAGCTAAGTAGAGGCCAGATCATAGAGAACTGCCTATGCTTTATGAGCAATATGGAGATTTATCCTGTATGCAACAGGAAGGCATTGCAGAATTCTGAAGGGAAAAGTAACAAGAAAAGATACTAATTTTAGAAACTGCCAACAAGGTAGAGACTGATTATAAGGGGGCAGTCCTGACAGAGAGAGATCAGAAGAAAGTTATGGCAAGAGTCTACAAGAAAGATAGTGAGGATGTGGAGTGTCACCAGCAAAGAGGATAGACATATTTGAGAGAAGTTTACAAGGTGCATTGACAGAACTTAATAATCCTTTAGATAGGGAGAGTGAGATAGAGAGAGGAAGCAAGATAATTCACACATTGCTTTCTTAGATAATCAAAATGGAGAACAGAGTCATTAACTAGAATGAGAATAAGACAAGATGGGAGACAGGGAGCTACAGGGCAAAGAGAAGAGACTTTGAACAAGTTGAGTGGGAAATGCCAATGAGATAGCTCAGTGATGATGCCTAGGATCCTGTTAAGCATGTGGACCTGGAATTTTGAACAAAGGTCTCAGCTAAAGATAAAAGTTGGTCATCAACTAATAGGTCATAATGAGCAGGATGAGTGCTAGAGAGAATACACCAGGGAACATCATCCTTTAGAGGTGCCTGAAGCAAGAGCAGCCAGCAAAGGGGATATGGTGTGTTGGGATTGAGGGTACTACAGAATTTCTGCTAAAAAGCAGTGACCCACAAAATCAAGTACTTTGTCCAAGAGCCTGTTATCTGTTCAACTTGGCTTTTAACAAACCTTGGGGAGGTGTTGGGAGTGAAAGAAAAGTCATAAGGTCTTAGGAAAAAAAGAAGATACAGAATAGGGGTGAAAGTGTCAACAGCTCTTCTGAGGCATTCAGATAAGAAAGGCAGGGTTGTATCTCAGTGCTAGAGTACTTGCCTAACATGCTCCAAGTCCTGGGTTTGAGCCCCAGCACTGAAAATCAAGCAAACAAATAAAATAAGAAAGAAAGGGGAAATAAGATGAAGTGAAAGGATCCAGACAGAAGGAAGAGTATTGTGCTCTTTTGCTACATTTAAACAATATCACCTTTGGCTAAAAATAGGTATGTTGTTTGAATTAAGACAAGGTATAATTCCTACTTACACCAGTCAATGAAGATCTATGCCAGAGCCTACAAATTTAGCCTCAATCCTGAATCAGATAGCTCTCAATTATGTGCTGCCACAATTGGGAGAAAATACGAGAAAGAATATGTAGCAATATTTTCCAAAATATATGAGAACATCCTTCAGTTTGACTAAAACTACCTACTTGCAAATTTCTATCAAACATCTCTCTGTACTAAGTTTTGTGTTAAGTGTTATTTTTCAAGTTAGCAATTAGGTGCTAGAGTATTGAGTACCAAATGCATTGCATTTATATTTGTCTCCTCTATCCATTGTTCTTTTCACTTTCGTAATTTCAGTAAGTATCCAGGGAGGTGAAATGATGTACTGGAGAAAACAGTGTCAGATGTATCTCCTTGGAACCTGATGTCCTCATCACTGCTCTGTCCTGGGAACTCTGTCAGGACAGTTACAAATAATGCTATGGTATTTCTGGTTGTTCAATAATAAGCCTTCTGCTATCAAAATGAAAAATAATTTAATGTATTCATGATCATCCTCATCATCAGAGTTGGGTACAGATTCCTACCCTGGGTGTAAAGAACTTTAGTATCCTATTTCTTGTGTGGAAAGAAACAGCTCTCTTCCTACCAGGTTTTATCATGTGCAAACATGTTATGGGAACTTGGAGGAAGTCACTCACCTTTTTGAGTTCTTGCTTTCTTCCTAAGGTAATCACAACACTGTACTTAATATTTTACTTCTGTTTGCTGTGTTTATCAGTTCTTGGTTATAATGTACTTCAAACATATAAATTAATAGGTGTGCATTTTCATAAGTCTATGAACTGCTCCTGGCAAGCTTTTATTCAAGGTAAATCTTTTCTTTTGGAAATTATAATAAAGCAGCAGCAGTTCTTAAACAGAAGGAAAAAAAAAGTCCAGTATCACAATGGAATATTTAGAGACAACTGTAATAATGTTTTAACCTAGAACTTTCAACACATTTTAAAAAATGTTTTATAGTGGAAATAATAAAGGCATTGATGCATTGATTCTGTAAATTAGACCAAATGCATGTGGCATTGTTTTGGCACAGAAAGCTGTGTAGCTTCCTCTACTGACTAGCATGAAAAATGAAGGAAAGGTACACTAAAGGAAGCAGAGATACTCAGGCCAGGCTGTTAGTTTACTATTGCTGTTCATTGGAAACTTCAAGTGGTTTTCGTAACGGATAGTTTTGAACTCTTATTTTTAACAGGAGCTGCCAAATTCTTCAAGTCCTATAATGTTCTGCTCCCTAATTAGTGTGGAAGCCTGTAATTGTTTAAGTTTAAGCCAGCCTATAAAGGCTGCCAACTCATTTGAAGAGGATTGGGCAGAAAAGTTGAAGAAATGGCTACATATTATTGCTTGCTCATTTATTTAATTTTGTCTTTTGATCAAATCATGACTCCAATACCACACAGAAAAAAAAAATCATGGCACAGAAGGGGCTTCTTTTAAAACAGCCGGGAGCTGGCTTTATTTCTTTGGACACAGCTATTTCATGTCTGAGCGGTCCTGTTGATGTTTAGAAATTGAGCACAGACTCCCTGGCATGACCCTGGGAGGTCAGCATACTTGGGATAAAATCTACAAGGTCAATGATGAAAAAAATGCATCATAAGAGAGCCATTATAACATGCTATTAATGGGATTTGGCATGTGAGCAGTTCTCCTTATTGTTTGGGGGAATTTTTGCGTATATTTAACAAAAATCTGGAACAGAAAAAAATATGTGTGCACCAGAACTGTTAGTACTGTGTTCAGAATTTGTCAGTGCTCAAGAGGTTATTAGGTAATATGATCCTACACACGTTTTCACTTGCAATATGAAAAATGTCGAGACTGATCACATTTCATTAATTGTCTCTGTGCATTCTCTGTATAATGTGGCTGTTTGATGTTGTTTCCCTGACTCTATCAGTCGTTTTTTTTTACCATGTACAAAGAGAGAATGTAGTCAGTCAAGGCTGCTGCAAACTCACATAGGAAACTGCTTATATTGGCTAAAGCTACGATTTTCCTGAAGGAATCATGATGCTTATTCTGAAAGTTTTTTTCATCCAGCTTTTCCGGAATGCATGTATTTAGGGACTTCATATGATTTTAGAGCAAAACTGCTCAACTTTTTATAGCATCCCTCCACTTTTCTTTATAGCAGTTGTCCTTCATATGGGGGCTTTGGGAAAGATACAAAATTACTTTGCTACAGTTTGACTCCATTCTGCTAAGAGAACAATTATGAACTTCTATGAAGTTTTTCTTATTCTTTTGATGAAAAGCATCAGCTATAGATCTCAGAACTATATTTACATATAAGGATCATGCAGAGTTCAACTTTCTAAGTTGTCATTGTATGCTATATACTAAGAACCAAAACCAACACACACAGCCTTTGCAAGGTGTTTCTTGATCACATCATGATTATAGCTTGCAAGATTTTGCTCCAAGGGCCAAAAGCAGAAGCAAATCTAATTATACATCGGATGATATTTTCAAGCAAAAATATGATGTGGATTTAGTGGGAATTACTCCACTGTCTCAATGATTCTTTTGAAAGGGCTCCTTTCAGCTCATGACTCCAAAATTTACTAACGTCCATTCTCAATAATTATTCCCTAACCAGTAGCCTTAAAATCCCCTTGCCACTTGCCACCACCAATTCACTTAGTCACAAGTTAATCTTTCAAGCTCTGCTCTGACTCCAATTTGTCTCTTTTTTGCTGGTAAGGAAGAACTCAAATTATATCATCGCTTTCCGGGATGGTTTGGCAGAGCTGAACAGATAAATACGTTCTCTATGCCATTGCCTGAGTTCCATGACTCCTTGTGTCACCACCTCAATATTAAAGAACAACTTTACACAGATAACCCATCCAAAAGCCCTGAACTGACCCACAGAGAAAACTCCCATTTCTCAAACTGCAGGGTGACCTCAGTTTCATCAAAAGAATACCACTCCTCAGCTCTCTCAATCCATCTCGCCTCCACCTCCCTTCTCAAAATCATGTGCAAAGAACCAAACTAAGAGTGGTTACAGCCCAGCTTCCAGCTGAAATTTCAGAATGCAAAATCAATGAGCCCCTTCGCTCCCTAAAATGCCCTTTGCCCCAGACACTTTGCCTCTATGTCATTAAACACATGACAATGTCTCCAGCCGGCATGCTGGCCACATCCCCCATTGCAACTATTCGGGCCACACCAGACAAAAGGGGGCAGTGCTGAATGAGATAATACACACCCAAATCGCTTTGAAATCCCCCAAGACAGATGCTTTATGAATACCAGACATTATTATTATCTACTCTACTGCTCCCTGTCACAACAAAGTCTGCACAGGTTGAACATCTGCAGCTTCGGTATCCCCTCACAAACGTATTTTTACTTTTTCAAGCTGTTGCCCATTAAGTTCTTGATAATATTTCTGGTTATTCTGGGCCTCTTTATTCAAACACTTGGTTAATATTGGCACTTGTCACCCTTCTGGTCTTTGCAGATGTCACTTAGCATTCTTTACAAATTAGCAACACAATTAAGCAACACTGAATACCCATTTTTGCCCTTCTGTGTACCACCTCACTTTAGATATGTTAGAATTTGCCCTGCCATTTAAAAATTGATTTAATAAAGCATTATTTCACTCTCGAGCCTGCCCATATCAGTTTGGGTTACACTGAAGAATAGATTTTAAGAGTTTACCAAATATTTTGCTGAAATCTACCTGCAGTATATTCACAGGCTTTTTCATGAGCTATTTGTGTGTTCTCTTCTATTACACGCTCTGTACAATTTTTTTATCCTTAGAATGAAAATTACTATCCTAGGACATTTTTCTCTCAAACTAGTTACATAGTTTAATTTTGCATTAATTTTTTCCCATTCTTTTACCCTGAGTTCACTACCTTGCCCTCAAAAGAAGCAGCAAAAATAGGTGATTAATTAATTAAAATCGTTTTTTAAAAATAAAGGATTTTAAAAGATTGTCAGATCATTTGATGCACTTTTTATTTAATTGTCTACATTCCAACAGGACTTTCAAGAGCCCTTGTTTGAGGGCAGGCTCTGGTTATTGGGTTCAGTCTTTGTTTCTCTGAGTCAATGACAGATTATAAACGTAGGAACAGGAGGCAACACTTTAGTCCCACTGTCAGGTCTGATCTGTCCAGCTCAGGAATAGCAGTCTCCTGACTTCTAGGCTAGCTTCCATTCATTCTCTCCTCTGTTAGAGCCATTTTCTCTTCCACCCAGCAATACTCTAAGGATGTATGAGTTAAACAATCAGGAGCCCTGCAATGAAATGCATTGGACCAAAATCAGTTATCACTTTGCAACATCTAACACTTTTTTTCCACCACTCCTCTTGTAAGAGTCACCATTGTAAGAGCTATTCATTCATTATTCAAATTCTTCCTGATAGTCAAATGCCTTAAGATTCAATAGACTAATATTTTGGTCATCTACAATAGAAATCTGTGTTTCCCATATGTTGCAGAACCAGATGGTTCAGGTTGGTCTTTTATTTGTCAGGCTCACTATAAAACACTGCAGCTTGTTCTCTCTCTCTCTCTCTCTCTCTCTCTCTCTCTCTCTCTCTCTCTCTCTGGGTTTTAACAAAGGCCATCCAGTTTACCAGCCTCCCAACCCCCACTCCAGGATTTGACAACAGGCTGAACCAAAAGATGAGCAACTTCTCAGCTGCTGGCCTCTGAAGGTACTCTCAGCATGGCCAGCCCCCACTTCTGTTCCTGCTGGCTTTTTATGCAGGCCCTTGATTGAGAACCAGTCCAGCTGGGCAGCCTGCTAACTCCTTTAACCCATTCCTACCCAGTTCACCTCTACCAGACCTGGACCTCTTTCTGATTAAAGCTACCATTTTAGTGAACCTGCACTGAGCACCTATTCTTGCCCCCTCTTTTGCATTCTAATTGCCCAATCCTGTCAAAAATAATTGAAAAGATCTATGATTGCTATGTGCCTAGTATGTAGCAAATATTGGGTTAGAACCTGTTAATAGTCATGATATCATTTAAGACACAGAACAACCCAAGAGAAAGTGTGATTTTTCTCTTTACACAGAAAAGTAAACTGAGGCTCAGAATTTCTATATAACCAGTCACACATCTAAAAAGTGGTGAAACAGAATTGCTGTTCATATGTCTGACTCCAATTCCATGTACACAGCTCCCCTTAGGCAGAGAAGGAAACATACACATACAGAGACACATTAAGAAAAAAAAAATTCCAAGCACTCTTGAACTTGAATTATTTGTCTAACATTTCAAAATTTTCTAATTTTTGGCAAAGATGTTGCACATGATTGAACTAAGACTCTTGGCTCTTAAAATGAAGAGAAGAGAAGAAACTGGGAGCAGAGAGGTCAGAATTTCAGAGGTCACTATTAGGATACTATAAGATAGTCAGCTTTTCTCTAAAAGAGATTGGAAGCTTTGGTGCATTTGAACAGAGAAGTACCTTGATGTGGTAAACACTTTAGCAGGATCACACTGCCACTAAATTGAGGACAGACTGAAATAGGGAAAGAGTACCTGCAGCTGGGCCAGTTGGAAGGCTACTGTCATGCAACATAAGAGAGCAGGCCAACTAAGAGAAGAGGACAGTCAAGTAATAATGACAGCTTTGAATGAGACTGTAGAGATGGCAATATATAGCAATGGTTCATAATATGTTTTTAAGAGACAGTAGCCAATATTTTATAACACACCATCTTGTTTAGATTTCATCCTGCACTACTCATTCTTACTTCATGGTAACCTTCCCAGCTAGATTGGAAATGTCTTATAGAGACTGACTTCTCTTGCAACTTCTCCTGACTTTTTCACAAATACTAGGTTGGGTATGAAGTGAGGCTCAAAGACCTTCAGATGGATGGACTGAGTACTTCTCTCATGGTCTCCTTCCATACTCCTTTTTTTTTCTTTTTGACAGTGCTGAGATTTGAACCCAGGGCCTTGTGCATGTGAGGCAAGCACTCTACCAACTCAGCTATATCCCCAGCCCCCTCCTTCCATACTCTTGTGCCTTCCATATACGTGATTTTTTTTTCAAAGATCATACTGCCAATGTTTTGATATAAAGGCCAAATCTATGGTTATTGACAAGAATATGTAGAGCAGTAAGCCTATGAGGATCCATGCAGCAGCCTAAAATTGACTTAATCCTAAATAGAATTTTTTCCCAGCTAATACTCTTCTGTGTAATTCTATTATTCCATTAAATATCTACCATGTATCAGATATAACAATTTAAATATGAAAGTATCAGGATTCTAAATTTTAAGGGGTAACAGGGCAAACAAAAGGTAGCTCTGTGTTTCAAATATAAAAAATATAAAGTAATAAGTTGTTTAAAAATATGGAAATGTATAAATTGGGGTAGGGGCAGGGTAGTGTCTTCAAGTCTGTATCACCCTCTACCTGTATTTCCTGACATATTTTTCTTCCTCCTTGGGGCAGATACTTGCTACAGCTAAACATATCACTGCACTTGGAGTATGTAAGCAACTCAATGCTTTTAGGACACAGGGAACCAACTGGAGGAGAGAGCAGTCTCAAAGCTAAAACAGATAGTGTAAAACATCCTAACACCATATTGTATATATAAGGCATCTGTAATACAGAGGTGTTAAGAGATCTCCCCAGTGACCCACAGCTGAATGAGCAAGGCAAGTAAGGCCTTGGGGTTAGAAGCCAGATTTCAGACTTCTAGCCTAGAATGTTGATGTTGCCTCATGAGATGTGTCAAGTACATTCCATTTTTTTGTTCAGTATCTGCTTCTTTTAAAGTCATTCTTTATTTTACTTATTTTATTGTGTTAAGAACACTGAAGATGTGCTCTGCACTCAACAAAGTTTTAAGTGTGCAATACATTATCATTTACTCTAAGTACAATGTGCTGCAGATCTCTAGAGCTTAACTAAAACTTTATGTCCATTGATTAGCTATTGCTAATTTCCCCCTCCCCCAGTCTTTAGCAATGACTGTTCCATTCTGAGTCTATGAATTTGACTATTTTACATACCTCAAATAATTGGAATTATGCAGTATTTGTCTTTTTATAAGTATTGTTTTTCACTTAACATAATTTCCTCAAGGTTCATTCATATTGTCACATAATGCAAGATTTTCTTCTTTTTAAAGGCTGAATAGCACACCTTGTATGTAGAAACCAAATTTTTTGAAGCCATTTATATGTCATGGAACATTTCAGCTATTCCACATCTTGGCTATTATGAATAATGCTACAATGATCATAGGAATGCTGATATCTCATCAAGATCCCCATTTCAATTCTTTTGGATAAATACCCAGAAGCAAGATTATTAAATCATTTTTAAACATGAGGAAATTTCATTCTGTTTTTTATAATGGCTATACCATTTTGCATTCCCACCAAGAGTGTGCAAAGGTTCAAATTTCTCTGCATTCTTGAAAACACTTGTTCTAACAGGTGTGAGATAAAATCTTATTGTGGTTGTGATTTTTATTCCCTGGTGATTAGTGATGCTTAGCACTAGTTTCATATATTTGCTGAACATTTGTACTTCTTGTTTAGAGAAATGCCCATTCAAATCCTTAACCCATGTTTTAATTGGGCATTGGTCTTTTTGCTATTGAGTTGTGTAAGTTTTTATATATCTCAAAAATCATCTCCTTTTCAGGTATATGAACTGAACATGGTTTCTTCCGTTCAACAGAACATTTTTTTTAATTCTGTGGATTGATTCCTTTGCTGTGCAAAAGATTTTCAGTTTTTAGTTCTACTTGTTTATTTTTGTTTTAATTTGGGTTATCTCACACTTCTACAAATATGTATTCTCTAACTCTTACATAGTGGGCACTTCTTTAGGTGTACTAGTTATTAAACTATTGACTCTGGACTTCAAAGTCACCCTTGCACACTCTGTTGTGTGCCACAATATCTCTGTATACTAAATTATCTCTGATAGTTTCTGTTTTATTGGATACCAGACCCTGGATAATCTGTTCTGAGTCTGGCACTTTCCTGAGAACTGAAAATGAGGAAGTAAACAAGAGCAAATCCAGCTTCTACCACCACAGAGCTCATAGTCCAAGACAGACATTGAAGGTTTGATTACAAGATGACAATGTAATTACAGACAGTGATAGTGACATTGAGTAAAGATGCATCTGGAAGATAATGCTCAGACTGTGGCTCATGTGGTCAGGGAGGACTTACCAGAAGAGGTGGCACCAAGGAGAGACTGGAACTTGATACTTCTTAGAACAACGTTCAGTGGAGGAAAAACAGAAAGGCCCATGGCAAAATATAGAAGCTGAAATATAGCCAACAGGGCTATAGCCACAGAGTACTTTGATTTCAAGTGTTTTGTGACATAGGAACCTGGACTTGGAAATTTTAATCTGATGAAATCATCTTTTGTCTCTTGGGTGTCTGAGCCTAGTATGGATAAGCTTCACATGACATAAAGTTTTCACTTAATGTTTTTTTCAAAATCTTATCCTTGATATAAAGTTCTTTTATGGATCTTTAATTGTTAGATTATGTGTGCTATTGTAAAAGGAGTTTTGGTACACATTTTATGGGATTACATGATTTCATTAAGATTCAGATAGGTTACATTTTTATTTTTTTATTTTTGAAGCTCTGAGAATGTAACTCAGGACCTCATGCGTGCTTGACAAGTGTGCTACACTGAGCTATGTGCAGTCTTTCAAGTATTCATCAGAACATATATAAAAGTTCTTCTCTGGGAAGTTATTTGGGGGTAGAAATGGTTACTTTACATGAACAATTAAAATATTCCCTTTAGATTCCTCAAAAAACTAGAAATGAACCACCATTTGATCCAATTATCTCACTCCTCGACACATATCCAAAAGATTTAAAAAGTGACATAGCCACAACAATGTTTATAGCTGCTCAATTCAAAATAGCCAACCTATGGAACCAACCTAAGTGCCCTTCAAGAAATGGATGAATAAAGAAATTGTGGTATATATACACATTGGACTATTACTCAACCATAAAAAAGAATGACTTTATGACTCATGGATGGATCTGGAAACTATCATGCTAAGTGAAATAATCTAATCCCCCAAAACCAAAAGTCAAATATTTTCATTGATATGTGGAAGCTAATCCAAAATAAAGGTGGGGAGGGGAAGAAGAGAAGTTCAGTACATTAGACAAAAGGAATGAAGGAAAGAAAGGGGCATAGGAATAGGAAAGACAGTGGAATGAATCTGACAAAATTTTCCTATGTACATAGCTGAAAAAACCTAAGCAAATCCCACTATTGTGTACATCCACAAGAATGAGGTCCTAAATAGAATAAAATATAAATATGCATGTATAATTTTATGAAAATGGATTCTACTATCATCTTTAGATAAGAAGCAATTAAAAACTGACAGCAATAGATTAAAAATATAAATTTCTCATTCACTCTAGATATATATATATATTTGTATGTGAGTGTGTGTGTATGTGTGTGTGTGTGTGTATTTATATATGTTCCCTTTGCAGTGAAACCAGAAGTTTGGAGAAAGTAGAAGAGTCATATACCTTTCTATTTGCTTCCTGCTCCTATCAGGAAGAAACTAATTCATACTTTTCCCTATTTTAACCTTATTTTAGATCTTTGCTACCTTGAACCAGCTTCCTGTCTTTGCCTACTACCTCCACATGCACACATATACCCACGATGCATCCTGAACATAACCATAGGCTTAGTCTTAAGTCATTCTAGTTTTAAATTGTATTCCCCTTGACTACAAAGTCAAGTCCTTCTACCATGGCATAAAATGCACTTTGCCCCACCTGTCCCTTTTAATGAGCATTTCCTAAAATGGCTACATACTAGGTTTACCTGAGAGAGAGACATTTTTAAAAATTCTGATACCTATACTTCCCTATAAACCAATTAAATCAGAATCTCTTAGGGTGGAACGCTAGCAGCTGTATTTTCCTCCCCAGAGCACCCAGATGGTTCTAATATGCCACCACAGCTGAGAACTACCAAATGCAAGCCTGATATGACAAACTGGACAACTCACCATTGCTTTTCCTGAATTCTATATGCACCATTCATTCTTGCTTTAACATTTTAACTCACTGACATTGGTGTGGATTTGAATGGAGTTTATTTACACAAAGAAATCTCTGTAATAAGTGTTGTCACATTTTTAAAAACAAAGAACATTAAAGAGCAGTTTTCTCCTCATTAAGTAGCATGGGTATTTCTAAATATTTTCGATATGTCTATCTTGGATATTATTCAAAGTTGGGCTCTCATCCAGAGCACCATTAGATGCTCATGTTGTCCACAGTGTGGAAACACATCTGTTGGATGCTCAAAGAGCACAGGAACAGAATCTATGTGAGCCCTTGAAAATTAGGCTTAGAAGTCTGGCTTTTCTCATTTCTATGCCTGGAGCAGCAACAGAGCAAGCAAGTATTAATGAGGATGCAAATATGCATTTAGTCTCAGAAATGTTAAAGAACACTGAGCTTGGTGCCTGGCACAAAATTTGTGACCAATTCATATTTTCCATGGGTATAAATGAATAGAAAATAAAGAACTCATATTGCATATATGTTATTTATGTCCCAGATAGACTCATGAACCTTATAAAATAAATTAGCTGTGTGACTTTGAGCAAGGCCTTTAAGCTTCCAGCTTCAAATTTGTTCATCCATAAAATTATAGGTGATATGAGAAGGAAGGATGAGTTCAATATTTCCTTCCAGCTCCAAGGGTCTTTCAGTTTAGAAAGATTTTTACTCCATTTTTTCAGTACATATCTATAAATAGTTCATGTGAATAAAAGACACATACTGTTTGACCAATTTGAGAATAACCTGCACCTTCTAAATGTAGTTAGCAGATTTATGATTGTGTACATTAAAAAACTCAATGAATCTTCAAAGAAGCTACTAGAGCGCATGAGCAATTTAGTAATGCTATGGTATTCAAGGTTGATATCTAAAAAAATAAAATTTAATTCCATATATTAGTGACAAATTAGAAATTTAAATATTAAGTGTTACACTTAAAATAGCATAGCATCAAAACAAAATACACAAACATAAGTTTAACAAAATTTTTTTTAAAACTGTTCACTAAAATTATAAACCATGGCTGGAAAAAAATTTAAAAGACATAAATAACAGGAGGGATATTCTGTGTTCATAAATAGTAAGATTTATTGTTGTTAAGGTACCAATTGTCCTCAAACTGAGGTACAGATTCAACACAATCCTAATCAAAATTCCATCAAATTTCTGTTTCTAGAAATTAATGAATGAGCTCCAAATATATATGATAATGCAAAACCTGGGATAGGTAAAAAAGTATTATAAAAGAACAAAGTTGATGGACTTGTAATATCTGATATTAAAATCTACCTGTGCTGTTTTTAAACTATGTCTCCAAAGTATTTAACACTTTCCCTTCAAAAGGTGGAGTCTAATTTCTTTATAAGTGATTGAAGGTAAAAGTGGCTCATTTTTACGAAGGGAATCTGGTGGAAGTTAAGGGTGTGATTTCTAAGACCAAATCAAACAAGGCATTGATATTTGGGACTTGCTCTCTTTGATCACTAGCTCTAGAAGCAACATGTTATGACAGGCAACATATTATGACAACTCACACAGTCCTATGGAGAGCCCTTAGGTGGGAAAAGAAACACTTGTGCCAGTACCAAAGCACCAAGTGTGTAAGCAGCCTTGAAAGTGGATCCTCAAACCTCAGCAAAGTCTTCAGATTCTAAGCCTGTACGCTTCGAGTTTTTCAAAGAACACAACTTATTACAGAACAGATGTAAAGGATCCCTGCTATGTTCTGTCACGATTCACAAGAAATGGAAACTCTGAGATCATCAATGATTATTGCTAACCCACTGTTTTGGAAAAAAAAAATTGTTATGCAATAATTGATATCAAGTTACTTTTTATCAAGTTACAGTAATCAGAATAGCATTGATTTGTTAAAAGGATAGACGTACAGATCAGCAAAGTATAGAAATAGTCAAATATTGGTCACTTTTAACAAGGGTGGTTACTAAGGAATATGGAACAATGACTGTCTTTTCCAACACATGGTGCTCCTACTAGAATAGGTAAAATTAAAAATATGTGAAGTACCAAGTATCATCAACTGGATTTGTGGCAACAAAAACTCTCATACATTGCTGATGGGAACTCAAAGTGATAGAACCACTTTGGAAAAATCTTTGGCAGGTTTTCATGTTAAACACCATGCCCAGGTTTTTACTTAAGTGAAAACGTATGCCCACAAAAGAGCTTGTGCATGAGTACTTCTTCATCAGGTAAAAAAACAGAAATAATTCATATTTGATTGGGAAATGGATATAGAACTTATTATCCTAGCTTATGTATTCATGTGTTGATAAATTATTAGTGGCTTATTGAAAAAATAATAAAATATATGGGAGTAACATATATAACAAAAAGAACAGAGAGTACGTGTAAATGAAATCATACCATAACCTAATGTTTTTTTCTGAAGTTGTATGATATCAGTAAGATTGTGAGAATTTAAAGATAAATATTATAATCTCTATAGGAAGCAGCAAGAGTATCATAAATAAATATATGAAAAAGTCAATAAAAAGATAAAATGAAAAAGTAAACATTATTAAATTCAAGCAAAAGAAGACAAGAAAAGAGGAAAACAAGAACTGAGGTTGCAAATGGAAAACAAATATTAAATTAAACCCAAATAAATAAATAATAAATGTAAATAGAGTTAAAACTTAAATTATAAGGCAAAGAAAAGCTCAGCATAACTAAATTCTGATTATAAAATTTGTAATAATTTATATACGTGCTAAATATAAAAAACTAAAGGATAAAATAAATAGGGAATACATTTAAACCCCACAGACACCAAATGTAAGAAAGCTAACACGACTATTTTACTGTTAGGCAAAGGACTTTATGGAGATACAGAGTGTATTGCGATAATAAAAAGGGTCAATTCCTCAATAAGACATAATAATCCTTAATATTTCCATATCTACTGACAGAGCATTTGAATAATAAATTGACAAAACTAAAAGGAGAATTCATAAACCCTAAAAAATACCATAGTCCTCTTGCAGTACCTGATAGGGTAAATAGAAAACAATAGTAAGAATATGAAAGACTTAAACAACTATCAATTAATTTGGCCCAACTGCTATCTTAAAACACTCTTCCAACAATTGCAGATTGTACATATTTTTCCCAAAATATACAAGGAACATTCAACCAGATAGGTCATATGTAGACCATAAAGCAATTCTCATTAAATATACAAGGATTTAAATCATGTGATCTATTCTCCAAATAGTTGGAAATTAAATGACACAGTCCTAAGTAACAAATGAATCAAAGAAAAATCAATGAAAATTTTAAAATGTTTTGAATTAAATGATTATTAAAGCACAACATCTCAAAACTTGTGGGACAAAGTTCAAGTGTTGCTTTCAGAGAAATTTATACCATTAAAGGTGCACATTATAAAACAAAAAAGTAAAAAATCAATTATCTAGGCTTCCCCTATAACAAGTTAGGAAAGAAGAGCAAATTAGGTTTGTAAAATTACACAAACAAAATTCCAAAAACTATGCAATTAAAATAAAAGAAAACAATAAACTTTAAAAAGGAGAAATTAGGTAAAAATCAATAAAATTAAAAGTTGATTTTTACAAGATTGGTATAATATATAAACACCTAGCAAAACTCAAGAACAAAGAAAAAACAAATTAGCAATATGAGGAATGAAAGAAGGAATATCACAACAAATCCTATAGATATGAAAATGATCAGGAAATATTGTGTGAAACTTTTACAAATAAATTCAACAACTTACATAAAATTAAGAAATTTCTGAAAAATATAACTTGCCAAAGCTAACAAAAGAAGTAGAAAATCTCAACAGCCCTATAGTAATTAAAAAAATTTAATTCATAATAAAAAAAATCTTTCCATGAAGATAACTACAAGCCCAGATGGTTTAAAGGTAAATTATAAAATACATTTAGGTTTTAAAAAAAGAATTATGTCATTCTTTTTTAATTTTTTTGGTACTAGGATTGATCTCAGGAGCACTTTACCACTGAAAATATATGTGAAAACATATGCCCAGTTTCATATACATATACATCCCCAGTCTTTTGAGGTAGAGTCTTGCTTAGTTGCTTAGTGCCTAAGTTCCTGATCCTAGCCTTGAACTTGTTATCCTCCTGCCTCAGCCTCCCAAGTGACTGGGATAATATGAGTGTGCCACTGTGCCCAGCAGAATTTTATCATTCTTAAATAATTTTTTTAGAAAATACAGGAAGAGGGAACACTTCCAATTTCATTTTATGCAGCCAATAAAACTCAAAATCTGATAAAAACTTAACAAAAACTTAAATTACAGATCAGTATCTCCCTGAACATAGACACAAAAATCCCTAATAAAATATTAGGGATATAATAAAATAAAACTTAGCAGCACATTTTAAAGATAGCACCTTATGACAAATTTGGTTATTCCAGGAATTCAAGGTTGGTTTAACATTGGAAAATCAATCAAAGTAATTTATACATTCACATAGAAAAAAATACTGTATGCAATTGCTTAAAAATATGTAAATATAAGAAAACAATAGAAACACTTTCATCAAAATGTTATCAGCAATCATTTTTTAATTATATGTTTCTGAGAAAGCTTTCTATCTGTGGTTTCCTATAATTTCCAAGCTTACTGCAAATAGTATGTTTGATACTTCATAATTATATAGGAATTCATGTGTGTGTATATGATGTTAAGAATAAGTATCAGATGGGCTGGGATGTAGTTCAGTGGCAAAGTGTCTGCCTTGAATTTGCAAAGCCCTGGATTCGACCCTCAGTTTCTAATAATAATAATAATAATAATAATAATAATCCGAATATACCTTCAAAGAGGTGAAATCTAAGAGAAACAGACACAAGAACTAGAGATTTTAGAATAATAATTGAAGGGTGGTGGAGATGCCAACATACCCACATCAGCTCAGAAGAAGAGCAGGCTTGAAATGGGTCCGGAGTTGGGGCTGGATGACCTTCAGAGAAGTAATCTGGCCTTAAAAAATGGGCTGGGTTAGAGGAGAGAAAGTTAAACTGTCTAATCTCTACAGCTTAACAGGCATAAGGAAATAGATTCATTCCTCTTTCCTTTTGAATTGATTAGGCTCTATTTTGTTGAAAAAACAGGTGATTTCAAGTCTTCATGACATAGATCTGCCTCCTAAAGGTCTTTCCGCAAACCCTCTCTTTTTCCCATGAGATATGCCACAGAGTGCAGAAATCAGACCCTTCCACAGCCAAATTTTGACTTCTTACCAATCCTGAAAAGAAAATCTCCTAACAGAATTTCCAATTTCTTTTTGCCTTTCCTTCCCTTCTTTTTATCCCATCCTTTTTTTTCTTTTAATAGTATACATTATTCAGGAGCTTATAACATTTCCAGTCAAACAAAAAAGAAAATTTCCAATTAAAACAGAAATACCATCAACAGTCAAATTAATAACAATCCAAATTGTGGATAATTAGGTTAAATTTATTTTTAAATGACATTCTTAATATTAAATTTATAAGAAAAAAACAATATTGTTTTAAATGTTTAACTTCTTTCAGAATGTCACTAGGGGAGAAAATAAACAGTCTCTGATGAGAGAAAGATTATGTTAATTGGAGTTAACTCTTAGTAGCTTTTAATCTTTATCTTCCAGCAACGTGATGTTGCTTAGGTGCAAACTGTATTCCTTTTTAAAATGTACTCTGTTTTTCTAATACAAAATTACTGAGGAAAATAAAAGACTTTCATACTTTGTGATGGTGAACACTCTATTCCTCTCAAGTGACGAATTTTATAATCATTACCAATTGGTTCTTGTTTATTCTGACACAGCAGAATAAAAACTGATGATCTGCTGGTACAAGTCATTTTTTTTCCTATTAAAAACTGGACATATTACAAAACAACACTGACTTCGATTAACAGGATAACCAAAGTCAATTCAGCAATATTTTTACACATGCCAGGTCAAGACCTTAAATCAGGAGATCAGTGTCAGATTTGGATACAGTAGTGTTTCAAGAAAGAGTCAAAATTTTAAAACCAACTGCATTCTATTTAACAGCATTTTCTGCAATCCATTGATATGTAACTCTGACTGACAACATTAATCTCAACTCGCATGTAATATACCACTGATGCTCCAGGAAAATAAAATTATAAGACTCTCATGTTATTCCAAACAGATTGAGAAATGTGCCAAGAGGAATTATACCTTAAAATCTTCTATTTTGTTTTCCATAATAGGGGCAAGAAGAGAGAAATATTGTATACTTGGCTATAAAATCATAATGAATATTTATTCAGCACATTTTTCTTTTAGAAATTGTGCGTGAATTGGTCTAGTAAAACGTTTCGTTTTCCCACATCATGTTGCATGGTACTCAGGTTGCGTGTGTCTCTGTGCGTGTGTGTTTGTGTGTGTATGTCTTTGCATACGCTGTCATAACCTATCTGGCCAAGCGTGAACTGTCTCTAAAGATTAAGTGCACCTATTTTGAACTGGAGGCTGCATGCCATAATTTTTAGCTAACCCGTTTCCTTCTTAGTGAAAACAGAAATAAAAATATATTGTGCACACTTCATTGCTAGAGCCTTTGACCTCAGCTGCCTGTCTAGCTGAGACTGTGATGAATGCTTTGTGTCCCTTCATTTTTAATTGCTCATAAATTGTTATCCCACGAAACACAAAACTAGCCTTGTCCTCATTTTAGTTGGGGTTGGAGGTCAGCCTAACAGTAATACAATTAAGGAGTGTCTTTGTGTGAGGGTGTGGGAGTAAGGAGGGCACCAGGGTTGCAGAGAAGAGGTAAAGAAACGAAGTCTTTCCTTTCTAAGGAAAACACAAAGAAAATTCCCACTTTTGAGCAAAAAATGTTACACATAGAGTAGATCATGCTTGTTTGACAATTGTGTCCAAAGTGCTTTGAAGGGTATTTCTGGAAAGCAACAAAGAAAGTGAATTATATTTCATGCCTGTGTTCAAGCAAAAATTGTGTTTTTGTGATTCATGATGTTGAGAATAAATTAATTCCTTGGGAAAAAAAAAAAGTCTGGTTTCAGAAGTGCCATCTAAACCCATGTTGTTTTCAGAAGAGACTGTGTATGTGAACCCAATGGCAGAAGTTAACCTTCAGCTTCCTGCCACTGTCAGCCCCGGGATAGTAGCTCCTGGCAATTTCTCAGCTCACATCTGATACCAGTGCACCCTGGATCTTTTCTGTGGGTTTTGCAGAGTCAGTCATTGTTTTCAATTATACTTCCTCTATTGCTCAGCAACTAAGGTATGACCTTAAACAGTCATGTTTCAAATATCAATGGAACTAACGCTTTGAATCTCTTTTCTCATTTGTGAAAACTGTCAAAACCAGAGATGATTATGCGCTTTCTTTATGCTGCCTAAAATAGTATTTAAAGCCCAGCTAGTGGCCTATTGACTGATTTTATTATTTTGATTAAACCAAACCAGAAACAGCATGGTCTAAATGGAAACAGAATTGAACTTATAGTGAGACCACGCCTTTTCTTTCTTTCTTCTTTTTTTCCCCTCAGTCATCCTTCAGATTTCCTTTAATTTCAGATAAGTGGTTTGACCTCCCTGGATTTTACATTTCTGTTTTCAAAATAAAAATACACCTTCAGTACTTAGTTTATAAAAACAGTATGTGTGAAGAGAAGATTACATAGGTGCTATAGGTTTCTTCCTCAAAATAAACATGTAAAATTTTGTTTTAATTATATTTCCCACTACCTTTGGAACATTTGGTCAAGCTTAGACAAATTCTGAATAACCAAATCATACCCCCAACATTACCTGCCCTGTGTATTACATCATTACAGATGGAATCTTATTGTAGCAAGATAACATGCTTTACCCAGTAGAATTTATATTTCCTTTTTTTTTTTTTTTTTTTGGTACCAGGGAGGCATGCCTAACCACTTAGCAACATCCCCAGCAATACCCCCATTTTCTTTAATATTTTATCTAGACATAGGGTCTCACTGAGCTGCTTAGGGACTTACTAAATTTCTGAGGCTGGGTTTGAACTTCCCATGCTCCTGCCTCAGCCTCCCAAGCCACTGGGATTGCAGGTGTGCACATTTATGTTTTTCTCTAGCTTAGCTTTGGCAAAATAGAGGATAGGTCAACTGCATACCATTCACTAAGGCACAAATCTAAACACTATTAGTCTCCTCCTACATATAAAATTTGAGGCACTTATATCCCAGGCATTGTCTTAGATATGGAGGATAGAATCATGAAAATAATTCTGTCTCTAATGAAAGTGATACTCTAATAATTTGACTAGTTCAGTCAAATCACAATGACTAAACATTTTTTAAAAGATATCATATAGTGCAAGTAGGGATTTCAAATGTGAGCTGATTAAAATCACTGGATTACAGATCAGAAAATGAAACTAGAGAACCATTCTGCTATTCCCTCGCTTTGTGATCATAACCAAATCATTGGGTCCCATTTTTCTTATTTGTAAAATGAAGGGTTGTTCTTTTCTAATCCTAAAATTTTGAGATATCTTTATAAGAGAAAAATATTACCCTGTCCTTCAATGAAAGGCAAGAATGTTAATTATCTTATATTTCAAGATCAGATACATACCCACTTTTCTTTTTTTGACTGGAACAATAAAAAATTAACATTTTAATGTAAATTTTGTTTTTCTTTGTTATTTTACTCTAAAAGTTAGCTTGATACAGTAGCAAATGACTCTGCTGCTCAGTTTCCTAAGATGTTGACAATGTTGGCACTTTGTCACAAGAAGGAGGGCAGAACTAACTGGTTCATAAGGTTCCCAGTGGTCCGAATAGCAGAAAAATCTGTTAGACTCATGATGAGCAAGTTGTTGGCTGAATTCAGCAGCACATGAGTCTAAAACTCATCATCTGTGCCCTCAGTAGTAACTGCTACTCAACTGCAGTAAGAATCACTACAGCTCTACATGCTACCAAAAGGATCATAATGATTCCCAGCCACAACAGACAGGGAAGTCTTACTTTTATTTTGTAGAGCATTTCACTAAATCCTCTGAACTAAAGGAAAAATTCAAACCAAAATATTAAATCCCAGATAAAAGAATTAGAGGCATATCAAATTTTTGTCTGATACTTCATAAACATAAATGAAGTTGAACTTTGTATTTAAACATTTTAAGTACATTAGACATTAACTGAAAAGCATATTTTGTATGGTGTTTCAGTCTGAAACAGATGGCTCAAGGTAAAATTTTGAATAAAATTAAAATGTTTGTGAACTGTTATTGGAATGTATATGTGAAGAATTTCTCTCTCACTGAATTGCTCTCTCTGCTTCCTAGTTGAGAAGTTCCTTATAGCTGATGGAGCATTCTGGTTTATACCCTTTCTGAAGACCTTGAGAACCAGATTCACACCAACATATACTAACTCATTTTTAAATGACTGGACTCAAGATAAAGTGAGCACACACTACAATCTGAAAAATGAGTGTTTTTCTTTTTGTTGTTGTAGTTAAGTGACCACTTTCTCACTATGATATGTACTCCATGAAAGGAAAGCAAGTTTTATTCCCAGGGCCTAGAACAGTGACTAGCCCATAATAGATGTTGAATGAATTTATACGGTTATTATGCCCAAAGTATAAAGAAGGACAGTAAGCATCTATAAATCAATATTCAGAACCAATGAGTTTTAATCCTAACTTTTCCAAGATGTCCCTTTCTACTTCCTCCTTTAACTATCATTTCCTTGCCAAGTTGAAAAAAACAAAATAGCTTTGTTAATGTTCTATCTTAGTATGTTTTCTAGTACCTCATTTGGCATAGCAAGAATTATATTTCAGGTTCGATGTTTCAATTCCCAGTATAATCATACCCTTTCCTCAGGCCAGTGTTAGCTTTTAACCTATTCTCTGAAGGAATGTACAAGATCTAAAATAACAAACTCCTCAATAAGTTGAGTAAACATGTATCCTTTGAGATTGAATATCATAATCATGCTTGTATATGGTATCTGTAAAATGTTTATGATTTTGTAATTTATCAGGATTTGTGCATATTACCATTTAACACTGAAAAATTGTTATTAAAGTCTGACTTTCAGAGCTTGTGTTATTCTGGGGAACTTACATTTTGGCAAAATGCTATGTAATTGGAAGAATTCATAGTTCTGTAACTGCTCACAGAAGAAACTAACACCATTATTAAATTTGTGTAGCCAATCAAGCAAATTAATAAAAAGGATGTATAAACATGAGGATATGGTATCTTTTAATTCATCATTCAAGCATACTTTACAATTGCATTTGAACATTCAAATACACATGCCTAATATTTAATACCAAACAAACTCCCAGATGCAATTGAACAGAGCATTTCATCTGTCACTTTGGAACATATTCCTCACATGGGTCATGTCATCAAAAAGTATTGGCAGTTTACATTTGCATGGGTAGAACCCCAACATAATTCAGTATTCATTTGTATTTATTTTGGGTTGGCTAACAAAAGTAAAACAATATAGTGGTATACATTAAACATACATTTCACCTGTGTCTTAATGATATCAAAACATTATTAGTTTTTTACCTAAACAAAGATAGTCATATTATTTTTGTCCTATAGGAACACTGGAAAATACTATTTTGAATGATCGGTGCTTTGAATAACTTAATTTCTGACAATGTTACTTATCCTAAATATGCTAGAAGTTGGGTATCTTACCCATACCTCTCTGGATCTCCTGACTTCTTGCTGTGGTTGGCCTCCCAGCTGACTCAGAGTGACCTCTGATTTCAGTGTTTATCTCCTTAAAATTTTCTGCCTGGTGGAAGATGCTGGGTATATATATATATATATATATATATATATATATATATATATATATATATATTCCTTTGCTCCTCATAATTACAAGGGCTAAAAGTTTGTCCTATAAAAATCATAATGCGGATTTTGTTAAGAGAATATCCAACCAATCAGTTAAAGTGCACACTGCAGCAATGTTGAATAGTAACTTCTAACTAATTATTACAGTCTTAGAATTTAATGACTCTCAAAAGTTTCTATAAAACTATACGAATGGATAAGAACTAAAATAAATGTTCCTGGGATCTGTGGAACAATCAAAGCTGCACACAATCAGAATGATTCTTTGAGATAACTCATTTTATTTGAAAATGTGAATGTAAACGTTTGCATTCTACATCCATAGCATATACATTTATTTTAACAATAACTACTTTCTTGTAAAACTTCAAGTAAAATCGATGCATCTGGGGGAATGTCCATCTTTTTCTGTTAGTGTTTCATATTTCCAAAACCCTAGTCATTTGTCAGCATAGACCTACGCCAGTCTGAGGGGACGATTTAGTAGTCAACACAAGAATAAAAAAATAATAATAATTTCAGTTTATTGGTCTTTCAGAAGCCAACCAACATTCCATATCCTTGTCAGATGAGAAATGCATACAAAGCAGCTATTCTATTATTAAATTTCTGAGAAACTAGTCAAAGCCCAGCTTATTTGAACGATTAGATCTGTCTACTTCCTTATCTCCCTTCTCTTTCCCTCTCTCTCCCCACTTCCTTCTTTCCTCCCTCCCTCCTTGTTTTATTTCCTTCCTGCTTCGTTCTTTTTTCCTTCTCTCTCTCTCTCTCAAATTATAACTAAAATGTGACCAAGAAATCACCATTAAAGAAATCCAATCAATCCCACCCAAGAAAACTCAGAAGTCAGAAAAACAGGAAAGATTGTCTTTGCCTGACCATTCTCTGGATTCTCTTTCCCAAGGAAAGGACAGATCTAGATGACCTCTTTGGAAGACCACTATTATCTTTCTATCTAACTTATACCTAGTCTCAATCATCACATGTACAAAGCTATAAAGTATGTACAGAAAAAGTGACAAGTGCCCTAGAGTTGTTTACCCTACATTACAGAAATGCAGAGCTTCGGTTTTTGATATTCTTTATTTCTCAGCCCCCCATACAATGGATGTCACTAATGTCACCTTTCAGAAAGATAGCCATGGCCAGCAGAAGGCCTGGAAATGCCAATTGTAATTAACTTTCTTTTCAAATGTGTTTGACAGTTTCATGCTGAGAAGTGCTTCTTACCTTTTGAACTTTTAGATTGCTTGGCTGAGCAAAATGTGTATCATTTTCTTTTAAAATTGCCTTACAAAGAGCTATGTACTATGATATTCTTGCACACGTCAGCCATTTATAAGAGATTTAGATTTTTAAGCAGATTATCCTTGTTCCAAATGAGAGACCTTGCTTTTGTCTGAAGCATGGACTATGTTCAGGTGTACAGCAGAGCCCCAGGACAAGGACATTCATATATTCATAAATGTCAAAAACAATGACCCTTCCACATGGGCCTATCATCCCAGCTGCTTTACCAGGTAATATTCCTGAGACCTGTGAAAACTAGAGCCATGCTCTTTGACAGTAGCTAAAGATAGGAAAGAAATGCTCCTTAGGTCCAGTTTTCTACAATATAGTTATTCATCATTTTTAGAATGACATAAAAAATCAATAAAAATGGAAGAACTCTATAAATGCATCTTTTCCTAATTGAGAGGCTTAACCTGACTTTTGCAGTAAGAATAATATACCGTACTGTGACCTACTTAAAAAATGTAAAAAGTCACTTTATGGCGGCTTGTTTCAGTCTTTCATTTGGCCTTCCTACTCTCTTTTTCATAGTGGGAGTACTTGTGTTAAAAAAAAAAAAAGTATAGATAGATCCTCCCCAGCATTTTGATCAAGGAGAAAGGTTTCATACTTCAATAGTGCACGTAATGGAATTGGTCAGATTTGAAGCATGGGAGCACATTTTATCTTGGATCTTTAATTTTTTTACAGTTCAGCTGACAGAAATTTAACTAAAATGTTGGTTATGTGACCAGTAAGCAGACTCTCCAAAATAAATTTGCCTTAATTTTCCATAGATTGTCAGAAAAAAAGGTATTTTAAAAGAATGCTTTTAGTAGTTCCTTGATTAACTAGAAATAATTAATAATCAGTAATGCAAGATTTTTTTGTTCCCCCAGAAAGATACAATATGTCACTTGCTCATGATTTTCACATAGATTGAAAATCCAGAGAATTTACAGGGTAAAAAAAAAAAAATACATTTTAAAATTACCCTCTTAAATCATTAGGTCAATAGAAGAGACAAATCATTGAGGTTGAGGTCTACACTGCTCTGGAATGTGACAATATGACCTTTTTTTTCCAAAAATATAAAAATGAAATTAAAAGCCTCCTTCTCTATTCATTCAAAGCAAAAAGCTATAATTAAACTATAGTGTTATCAACTTCAATGTAATTTTGGAATTATAAAAGCCTTTTGGTCCAAACTCTAGATAAAAATATGGGTCAACTTCCTGTAAATATACTACTTGATGTTTTGTTGAGCTTACTCTTAACATGACCTCTGAAGATCAGGAGTGGATGGCTTTCAGCAGTTCTTTCTATTGAATTTGAAGAAAATTTAACACTTGCTGCTTCAGGGTCAGAAACAAAACCAAAGCAGTCATTTGAGCTGAAAAAACTACCTAGATGCTTGTTATCATTTTGAGAAGATAAGTCTTGAGTCTTTGAGAGCTTCAACCGACAGTCTCTCCTCAGGTGGTCGTGTTGCCTTGGTCTTCCAAAATCTACACAATTCCTGTACTTAAGACTGATTGCTTGTTCCACAGACTATATCTTCAAGTCATCAAGTGAAAATCAAGACCTTGCCAGCCTTCTTACTTTATCAACTGCCTTTGAGGACTGATGGAAAAAGGATAAAATAGAAAAAGCTTCCCTTGATATTTTAATTTAAGAGAGAAAATAACATGAATAAAATATTGCTTCCAAAATTAAATATAATATTAACTAAATTTTCCTGAACTCCCCAACTTAGTTTTCATTGCAAGTTTATGCTCTAGTTATTTTGCTCCAAGAATCATATTTTTAAGGCTGTAAAGGAATAGTTCAAAAGCAGTTCCAAGATTAAATACAACTTAAAAGAGGTAAGCTGTAATAGGGCAAAGGTAGCCTAGAGATTTGAAGTGGCACACAAGTGTTTTGGCAGGCACAGTCCCTATGACTTTTCCTGTCCTACCAAAAGGTAAAGAAAACAACGCTTGAATGAAAAAATGTGAAAGAATGGGTCAGTAAATACAGCTGACATTGGCTCATATTTAATTTTGGTTTTCAAGAGTTTCTAATAGTGTGTTGCTTAGTGCTCAATTTTAGTAATTTGTGGGCTACCTACAAAACTGAAATTTTTCTAACTTATTCTAATGCTTTAAGAATCAGGAGCATAAATCACTACCACATATCAAAAAATTGAGTATGTGAAATGCTCAGCTAGTTTCTGAAACTGTCACAGTGCAAAGAAGCTTACATATACAGTGTGTCCATTTACTCCATACTTTGCTTCCTTTCCGAATTTACATTTCACTTAGTGAGCTCACTTGGTGCCTTTAGCATGGCACACAGAAACTCAAGGGTGATCCATCCTAAAAGACAAGAAAATGACTTTGAGGCCAGGTGCAGTGGCAGATACCTGTAGTCCCAGCAGCTGGGGAGGCTGAGGCAGGCGGCTGAGGCTCAAGTTCAAAGCCATCCTCAGCAACTTAATGAGGCCCTAAGAAATTTAGTGAGACCCTGTCTGCTATGGTTTGGATATGAGGTGTCCCCCAAAAGCTCATGTGTGAAATAATGTAATAACATTCATAAGAAAAATTATTGGGTTATGAGAGCCTTAACCAAATCAATGAATTAATTCCTGATGGGGACTAATGGAGTGGTAACTAAAGGTGAGCAGAATGTGGCTGGAGGAGGTGGATCCCTGGTGTGTGCCTTTGGGGTGTATATTTTGTATCTGGTATGTGCAGTCTCTCTCTGCTTCCTGATCACACTGAAGACTGAATCATGTTCCAAAGTTATTTGTTTCTCTTCATGCCTTTCTCTTACAGCGTTAGGAATGGAGCTGGCTGTCTATGGATTGAGACCTCTGAAACTGTGAGCCCCCAAATAAACTTTTCCTCCTCTAAAATTGTTCTTGTCAGGTCTTTCAGTGACAGTAGCAAAAAAGTTGACCAAAACACTCTCTCAAAATAAAAATTAAAAAAAATAAAATGGCTAAGCACCCTAGGTTCAATACCCAGTACCAAAAATAATAGTAATAATAAATAAGTATAGGAAAGTAGATTTCTTTTACACATAACATCTAATTTTAGAGGTAAATTAGAAAGAAGAAAAGGATGAATGTAAAATGGGTATGTTGTGTCAAACCCTTTAAAAATGCTTGAATATAATTCATTGACCAAAAATATGATATGTATAACACGTGAAAATATACTCTACTATCATATGTATCTAAAAAGAAAAAAAAATTTAAATTTAAATTTAAAAAAATACTAGAATAAAAATCAAATAGTCAGGTTATTTTACAGATAGAATATATGATATGGATTAATAAAAAATGTACACACCTGAAATTGTCATACCTAAAATTTCATGTGTGGCACATAGAAGCCCACAGTTTATTACTTTTGAGAATAAGATTTATAGGTTTTACTGATTCTTAGCTGGACTTAAATATACAAAAGTTTGAAGCAGTCCTTTATATATTTTTTTCTCTCCCCAAAAGGTTCCCTCTTGTGAAAGTAGGACCTCAAGATTAAAGAAGGGAATAAGAGTAAGATAATTCCATGGCAGTGTACTAAGCTCTATGTTAACAGTAACTCATTTTATTCTTTAACACTCGGCGAGATATGAACCAAGTCAAATTATCTTTTGAGTCTTCATCCATAGTTCTTCCAGAACCTTTCTTCCTCATCTCTCTATCAAAATGCTGCCAGGTACCCAAATAGCTCCTAGTCTGGCACATCTCTCAGTCACATTTTTGCTACCATAGGCATTGCAGGCTGAATCATATTCCAAAGTTACCTATTTTTCTTCATGCCTTCATATTTTTAAAATCTCTCACTAAATTCAACCTAAGATAACTTATGTTTAATTCAAATTAATAGTCCATTTTTAGGCAGTTCAAAACTGTATTATTGATGGTCAGGGTCATAACTGTGCTAGAGAGGTGGTGAAGCAAGTTAACCTTCCAGATTATACAGAACCAATCCCAGAAATACCAGCTCCTATTGCTACTCTAGTGTCTGACCAAAACTCTACACTGTTCTTTTGTTTCTCTGAGTACTGGGTTGTCATCCATGAAATCATCTTGGCTCCTATAAAATCATACTGCACAGATTCTCACGTGGACTTTTCTCTATTACAAACCCTTTCCTTGTGTCTTTTTCTCTTCTTGTAACAACACCAGTGATATTGGACTTAGACCCACTCCAATGACCTCATTTAACCTTAATTATCTCTTTAAAAGCACTGATTGCAAATTAGTCACTTTGGGTGATAAGGCTTCAATATTTTACTTTTGAGGAAGACAAAAATCAGTTCATAATAACAAGTAGAATTAATTTTTAAATGTGTTTTTTATTTAACTTGATATATCTAAAATATTTCAACATGTAACTTTTTATACGTATTCATAGATCTATTTTATGCTGAGTCATCAAAATCTGGTGTGTATTTTGTACTAGTACCACATATTAATTTGGACTAGCTTCAGACAGTTCATAGCTACTATCTCAGCACAGATCTAGCAAGACCAGAGATGTTATTTCAGATGATCCCTTTCTCAGCTGTAACCTAAGGCTCATCCCCATTTTCTCAGCCATCATACTTTTTTACCCAGGTAAAATGACATCAGTTACAATACATTATCAAGAGTACTGGTGAATTTTCTACATGCCTCTGTCAAGTCTTCATGCCCATCTTAACAGTGCCTCCAACTTTTCTTGACTAAGCTATTCCCTTTTGCTACAAGGCAACTCAACATCTTTTATTCTGAATAGGGGTATCCTTAAGAGATGTACATAAAATGGTGGCCCTTGGGGCAATTCTAGAACAGGGTAGTGAATAAAGTGTTGTAGAACAGAATCCTCTACAAAGCCATGACTGTGGCTCTCATCCTAGTGAGCCAGACTTCTAAGGATCTTAGGACCCATTGCAGAAACTATTTATGAGTGATAGACTACACTACAAATTTGCTTCTCTGTACATCGACACCATTTGCTAATTTACATGTAGTATTTGTTATGGTATGCTTAGAATTTGCCTTTTTCTTATAATAATTGGCACCAAGATGCATGGTTTTTGGAGAGGAGTCAAGAGATGAAGCCTGACTACTTTGTATGGCAGGGATTAGATCATGAGGGATAGAATCAAAAGACCATTTAAGAAACTAGTTCAATGTTTCAGGCAGATAGATGTGCACCATATTTAAAAGGAATTTGGCAAGTCAATGACTGGTTAAATGCAGGGAATAAAGGTAAGAGAAAAATCAAGATAATTTCCTGGTTTTAAAATGAAACAACTGTGGGAAATTCAAACAGTCTTTTCTATCTTTGCACCAAGATTCTGTGAGCAATACAGATTGTCCAAAATCTATGCCCCTTACCAAAGCTCAGCTCGTCTGCCCCACTTCTAGCTGCCTAAAAGACAATACTTCCAGGAATGTTGTAATAAGTTAAAAATCCACTTGCAAAAATTAAAATGGATCACATTGTTCTCACAACAAACCTGTGTTTCTTTCTGGATTCTCCATTTTCTTGATACATCCTGCATTCTTCCTATCACCTGTCTTTGGAACCTCAAAATTAAGTTAATTCTGAATGCTTCATATCAAATTCTATCAATTCTTTATTTTCCTGATTTTTCTTGACTATGTATTTCCTTTTACTTTCTACTACTGCCCTAATTTTGGTTTGATTACATAATTCCAAGCTATTATATTAGCCTCTAACCTGTTCCCTTGTTCATCCCCTCCTGATTTATGCCACACAAAGCTGCCATTTAACCTTCTTAAAGCATGACTATGAATCTATGGCTCTCCTTTGCCTACCGAACATAATGGACTTCATATTTCTTATTTGACTTTGGAGGTCAGTCCTAACAGTTCCCACCCTCCCTGTCATTCTCTTGTACAAAATCCAGCTTATCTGAATTATTATTCACTGTTATCTTTACAAATTCATTTAATTTTTCCATTTCAAACTTTTTCTTACATAGTACCCACTGCCTGAAATGGACTACCATCATCTTTTGTCATTTACTCAGGTTCAGTCAAATGCCTTCTCTATAATGCCATTCAGAACCACTCCAGCAAGAAATCATTTCTTGATTTATTCAAAACAACTAGCTTTCCTTTTTTTGAACCTCTATTATATTCTAGGCACCAGTGAATCAAAGAAGAATGGACTGTGGTCCCTAACTCCAGAGTCTCAACATTTACTAGTGAAAACAATGTGTAATCATCATCAATTATTTGTTACTTTAACAATATTGCCAAGCACCTATTGTATGCCCAATACTGTTCTAGGCTCTGAAGATGTAGCAACAAACAAGGCAGACAATGCCCCTACTCTCAAAGAACTTACATTGTCACAAGAGCACAACAGATAGTGATGAGTTTTATACCCACAATTACAATGGGATGATATGATTGAAAATGATTGCATAACTGAAATGCACATAAGGATAGTGATGTTTAACTTAGTAGGTGGAGGATGAAGAGGAGGGGGCTGTGAAGTTTAGGTAAAAATCACTGTGGGCAGAATAGGAGTTGTTACAAAAATCATAAATCTAGAACCTACGTGGCACATTTGAAGAACTCTAAAGTTTGCTGTTGGAGTTACAAGGGATTGTCACGGAGAAAGCCGATTATAAAGAAGGAAGAACAAAGTCATAGATACAAGTTATAAGGTTTTTTTGTAGAGACTCAGGGAAATAGCTGACAGGGGCTTAAAAATGATGGTGAGGAGTAGACAAATTCAAAATGACTTTGGAGGTTGTCTTTGAAACTTTCTGATGAATTGATATGTAGAGTGACAGAGTGTAATCAATGTTGATGGTAATATAATGTGATAAAAGCAAATGTGTGGATGCATGGAAACCCTTTTACAGGGAAACATTAATCCAACTGTATAGACTAGGGGCCAGTCATGGAGGCTCCCCTGCAAACAATACCACCTATCTCAAAGAGCTTTGGCTCTTGGTTACCTAAATTTGTGCCACCTCTCTTAGTAATATATATTCTTAAAGGCAGAAAGTGGAATATATTTTTGTATTAGCCCTCCCCACAACACACAATATAGTACTTTGTGTGTAGTAGCAAGCCATACAGCTTTTCGATGAATAAATAAATAGATGGATGAAAGTTTCCATTCCTACCAGTTGATGGCAACTTCTCTGACTGAAATGAAGAATGAAGAAAGTAAATGATTCTGGGAAAAGGGAAGCAGGCACATGAAGCTGTTGATTTAGAAGTAAAGGTACCACATTGAAGAAGAAATGATCAATCTTCATATTAAACTCTAATCTAGGATAATAGGGAAGTATAGAAATGCCTTACTTATCATCTCAAGTTTACAATCTGGTGATTTGGTGCAGAATTGTTCCTTTCAAAAATTAGTCATATATTATGAATATCAGTACAGGTCTTAACCATAATAAAATTACCTGCTCTTGCAAAGCATAGTAAATGGTGCTTCATGGTATCTCATCAATCCTAATAGTTCTGTGGGGTGGCTGTTTATACAACCACTTTACAGATGAGGAACCTAGCCACAGGAAGGTCAAGTACTTTTCTAAGGCCACTCAACTTACATTTGAAGAACTGGCATTACACCTTATGATTAAACTATGGCTTGACTTTACCAACTTTTAACAGCATAGTATGCTGTTCTTGAAATTCCATAGATTTGATACATTTTATATTATTAGTATACATTATTTGTATACATTACAATTCCCTGCTAAATTCTTTCACACAGTTTCTTTAATTTAAATCTCCTCAATCCTGTTATCAATTGTTCATCTTTAAACATACGCAATGTATATATGATTATCTCTGAAAATTCGCTCTACAATTTAATTCTATGAGAATCAACATCGACATTTATCACTCTGGTTAGTGGAGCCCAAAATATTATATGGACTTCACATTTCTCCTGTCACACAGCAATACAGCGAGTGGCCTACAGTCCTAGAAAAAGATGAGAGTAGGTTATAAGTTCTTTTAATACTACCCAGAAGTAGAAGCAAGAAAATCCTTTGCTTAGATTTACAGATGCTTTATCCAAAAGCAAAAGTAACCTCAAAGTAATTGATTTCTTTTGAACAAACACTAGAGACTTCTAAATATTATTTTTGCCTATATTTTCCTGTGTCATTTTTTAATCAAATGTGAACATGAACCTCTATTTTATATTAAAGGGATTTTGTCCTTGCTTTAAGAAAATGGGAATCTCACTACTTAGGAGGGAATGAGGCCTATTACTATATCTCGGTAATGCTAATCAACAATATAGGAGAGGAAAATAATAGCCTAGATGAGCAGACTACACAGAATGAGCAGGAAGCTGATGAGGCTTATTGCTGTCACAGGTTGCCCTATTTATAATGAACATTCAGGAAAAAGGACCCAATTCCTTTTGCATGCACTCCGGCAAAGCTATGCCCTCTTGTTTCTTGAAATGAGAAGATTTTTAAATGAGGTTGTCTGTCTTGATGGAAATCAAATGGATGAGACAATGGTCTAGAGTGAGCTCTGTAAGGCATTTTGGGAAGGAGTGTCTCTCCATCCTCATGGATAAGAATACATTCTCTTTCCAAATGCTAGAAGTAAAAACGATTGGCAATCCCTCTTTCACATATTTAATATAACCTTTGTTATTAGGACAGTATTTGGAGCGGGGGGGAATGAGAATGCCTGGGCTGGTGGAAAACTTGTCAGATATGTTCATTAGTGTCCCTTTATATTTCTCCTAGGAGGCTCAGTCTCCATGAGTCCCTACTCCTTTCTCTGGCCCATAGCCAGGAAGCCTAATGGCTGGAGGAACAAGGTGTTTGGGTTCTGATACCAGTTGCAGAGCTGGATTGCACTGTGGAGTCACTGCAGTTAGACTGGTGTGTGTTTCCTCTTCAAAGAGGAATTCTGGTGCTTTAAACTATAATTTGTATAATTAATCTTCTGAGCTTTTTTGAAATTCCATTTTTGTTGTTGCTGCTGTTAATAAATGCCACAGCACTATCAATCCACACTTAGTACCAAGAGGAAATAACAATGCACATGAAAGAAGCAATGCAAACCTAACTCTCCCAAAGTTGTCACTAATGAATGATGGGTAAAATGCTGCCATCTTTTGGTTATTGACAAGAGTGAATGGGGGTAGAGAATAGCTTGTTACTTTAAATGCAAATTTAACAGGTTGCTGAGATCTTATCAATTAGGTCAGAGAATTTTTTTTTTTTTTTTTAGAATTTTCAAGATCTTCCTTTTATATTTACACAGTTTTTCTTTGGCTCATACATTATGAAAGAAAGGGTTTGTTCCCTAGCTGCAAGGACTTATCTGTGGACTCCGTAAGTAGAAGCGGATACAATAATACAGTAGAGGGCTTGTTGGCTCTACTAAGGAACAAGTGGAATCAGGTTGATGTAAACAGTCTCTTCACCATGACTGTGGTACACTCTTTCTGTCTCAGAAATACTTGAGAGCACCTTGCATTATGTTGCATTGAAATCGCGTTTCCCAGGGTAATGAATTATGTACCATTTGTACTCCAGCCTCTTTTGAGCACTCAGCTCTAAATGTTTGCATCAGTGCCAGTGAGTGTAAGGTGATCTCATTAGGGCAAGAGAGGTAGAATATATATTAGTAGACACAGTGTAATTCCCCAATAGCTTAATGTCAATCTATGATTAAAATGCAGCTCCACATGTCATTTCTTGGGGAAAACTACAGTTAAAATTTTATCATGTAGTCCAAAAGGGAAAATCCCCAAGTGCTGATCTGGCTCAGTCACTACCTTTCTGCTGTGAAGTAGGAAGGAACAGAAGTCCTCAGGTGGTAGAAATTCTTCAGTCACACCTCTGCTGAGTGGAGGAGACTGCTCATCCTCCTTTAGTGGCTAGTTCTGAGGCTAGTTATGAACCAATAGTTTATATCTTGCAATTCTGGAAACTTTCATGGTGGAAATTTCCCAGTTGAATGGTCTCTACACAGTCTCATACTTTAAACATTTATTAATTTATGATCTTTTTCATTTCTTAAATAATTCAAAACAACTTGAAAATATAATTTTTCCCATTTGGGGTCTGAAAATGTACCATGCTTCTAGGATGTACTGATGCCAGGCTGCTTTCAAGAATTTAACATTGAAGCCTTCATCAACTACATGACTGGATTATCTAGGGATGGTTGCTATTAAATGCATGGTATTATAAGTTTCATACTTCAAATAACAAATTGAGTCTTATACTATTATATGAGCGTAGGTGTCTTTAAGTTGACCATTTAAATTATTTTACGTATAACCTAGGCATCTGTCTTCTTCTCATCCCATATATCTGTAATCTGGCATCAAGAAATGGTGTAACATTTTTTATCTATAGGCTTCTGTATTAAATATGTATGCATGTGTATGTGTTTTGCATTTGTACATAAATTATATGCATACATACATGCAAAATTATATGTGTGTAAATATGTATACATACATATGTGTATACACACACAAGAGTGAGGTTTTAATATGATGGCTTAGCAAGCTGTGAGTTTGAAGTGAACATATGTTTTGAGAACACCTCTAAAGAAATACTATCTTTGAATGTCTGTTTCGTGTTGGGTGATGTAACAGCAATTGTAGGAAAATGCTTGTTTCTACCTTTCTGCTTCTTAAAATATTGTCTTGAAAGAATGTGATGGGCAACAATGAAAGAACCAGAATTTTACAAGCCATTTCACACCTCTTCATTTTTGAGTCTTTTAGTCAATTGGTAAACTAAAAAGGTAGCAAAAATTAAAATCCCACTCAAAAGCAAAAGGAAATATTCAAGATAAATAAAGCTGAATAAGAGCAAATCGCCATGAAGAAGTACTGTGCCAAGGTGAGCTCATTTCAGGCAGCCTCTGCTCTGCCTTCCTATATCTAATCCCATGCATCTGTTCATTCATTTGCCCCCCTCTTTACTATGATATGGCTCCTTTAGGTTGCTTGGCAACCATTATAATGCTGCTGCACATGCGTGCTAGATAATAAATCCTATCTTGCTTTATTTTTCTCCTTCTTTAAAACAAGGAATTGCAAAACAAGATATCCCCCGCTTTTCTAATGGACAAAAAACATCTGTGGGAATTTCAAAAGCACATAGAATGCCTGCAAAGATGCAGATAAGTAATTAAAATTCTTGACAAAGTGTAACTGATCATTGCCTAACATGTCTACATGCAGTTGTTATTTGCAATGACCTCCTCTTTTAAATATGTGTACATTAATGTACATATGTCGATATATATTTGTACAAAACTATAAAGAGAAAGGGAGAGAAAGGGAAGAAAGTGACAGCTGCTATGCTCTGAACAAAGAAAACGAAGGAAATTCCTGGAAATAATCTTGTTTTATATATTTTTTAAAGAGTGGATGCAGTAGTTAGAAGACAGGATCTGGACTAAATCCATCTACTTTTTTCTATAAGAAATCAGACAAAGCTTATAGCCTTCCCCTTCCCCTCCTTGGCAAATCCCAGTGTCCTGCTGCTTTCATTTGTTTTTGATCTGCCTCATTAAAAGACTATTGATGGCTTTAACCATTGTGCTTGTTTAGGTGCTGATTTACAAGCACTAATATCTGACTGTGCGAGATTAATGGGAGTCCAGGCAGTTTACGATTATCCTGAGGTCCCTGACCACACATGTAGGGGTTTGGGTAGGGGTCATGCACTCCTATGAAGAACTCCAAAGCAGGCTTAAACCTGGGAACGTTTTAATAGGATTGAATCTGTAATAGGATTTGGCAGCTTGGCCGAAACTGGATGGTGTGGTTTGTTTGGGGTTTCTTTCTTCTCTCTGTCTTTTATAGATATATTTTTTATTGTAGAGTCATTATTATCTTGGAATAAAAGAGTAATATTTTATGTTGAAGTCCAAATATTGTTACTGTAGTTTAAAAGAGTCTTTAGGAAAAAAAATGCTGTACAATATAGAATATTAAAAGAAAAGAATGTTGGGGCATGAAATGCTATTTCTATTATGTAGTAAATTAGAAGGTAAAACATAAAAGATTGGAAGAGAATAAAATTTCTGTTGTGAATGGCTGTGTATTTTTAGCTAAAAATGCTCTAAGAAGTCTAAAAGGCACTGGCAACGTAGGGCTATTTATAAAAGAGGATATTTCTCCCAGGCAGGCAGAGAGCTGCCCTCCCTGGCACCACGTTCTACTGAATAGCACAGCGCCCTGAAGCTGAAGTCTCCCTTAGTCAAACAACAAGGGCACACTCTGAGTGACAGCAGCAGTGTGCTGCATTCGATTTTTGAATAATACTGCAAACACGAATAAAATTCAAAGCAAAGATACCACACTCTTGATAATATCCCAAATGGAATTCTATCAATATTTTAGTTCCTGTTTGAAATCCGGCACATGGGATAGTGAGCTTTGTCGACACTCTCTTCTGTGTCAATTCACTTGATTATAGTGTCTAAATTCTGAAACAGTAGTGGTAAAAATTATTTAACCTCTTGTACGCCAATCATTTGAACATTATAAGGAGACTGTCATGTAAAGATGCCTTCATTAATTTTGGAAGGCCAGAAGTAGCGAGGCAAGATATATGACACTGGCCCAGAGGGTCACCCAAGTGCCCTTTTACAGGACCTAACCTGTAAATCTCAAAGCACAAAAGAAGTTACGGTGGCTGTAAGACCTCATAAAAAGGTAATGGGAAAATAAATTACAGATTTTGTTTTGGATGGTTTTAAAAATCTAGTTGTAGCACAACTTTTAGGAAATCTAAACTTTAACTAAAAATCGAGAATATATAACTTTGAAGAAACTCACTTTCACACCCAAATATGTAACACAGCCAAATCATTCTATGGTATTATTCTGTTTTAGATAGTTGCACACTTTTCAAATAGAACTATAAAGTTGAAATGAACATACTATCTCAAAATATGTTTTTTCACAGTATCACCTTACTCTTTGTTTTTATTTCCAAAGATTATTTATTTTTAAAAATCCATTTTATAGTGTTATAATATCAATAATCTTTCAGCTCAAGGATTTGAGAGTTTTCAAATTATTGCTTCTATTTTTCCTTTCTAAGTATATAATAATTCCTTCTTGTAATATCCACTTTTGTACATGCTATAAAAATTACTCATCTACTATAGTTGGGCTATTTTTTAATTATAGAGACAATAGTTTATACGTTTACTAAGCCTTCCTTTTGTGAATAAAGCAATTCAGAGTGGTGATTGTAGGGTCTTCATAGCATGGAAGTTATAAGAACCACAGGAGTGTTAAAGAGAAACTTCTCAGACAAAATGCTTTAGCCAATGGTCAGGACTGAGGTGATCCCAATACCCCCTGAAGACAAAGCCACAGGAGAGCTAATAGCCACTATAAACATTCTCAATGCTTATCAATCAGAGCTTTAAAAATACTCCATTCTTAATGCTTTCCAAAAAATTTCCCAAACATAGGTCCAGTGTAGATATCATGATCATCACTTGCTACTGTCCAATAACAAATTCTAATAATATTTTTCATTGTTCACATTCTAGGAAAGAAGAAATATCTCTCACTTATTTCAATAACCTAATATTTTCTTCTATAAATCCAAACAACATTTAAATTCTACTTGACTAATCACTTATACATTCTCATAATGTATGCTAAAACAGAAATGCTCTTTTTTGCAGATGAAAAAGTTCAAATGATGAGATACATAATAGCTTAGTAAGAACCAGTATAACACCTGAGATTTTTACCTGAGTTTAACTCAGAACTGACTCAAACTTTTCAACTTTGAAATGTCCTATAAATGAATTATGAAAGTTGTGGTCTTGCTCTCTGAATGCTAATGTATTAATGAGTTATTTATTTAGCACTTGGAAGCCTTTTAAAGAATAATTCAGGAAAACTTAAAACCCATAAACTCATTAACATTGTTGCCTTAAAAACCTACCAAGGGTTTTATACAGAAAGACAAAAATTTCTCTTAACTAAAGTGCCTGATTCTGATTGTCAGGACACCAATTAAAACTAAAAGAAACCTTGAAAAATTTCGGCAGCTTTTCTAATTTAGAAGACAGATCAGATGCAAAGATGATACATAGCATATATGTGTACAAAGAGAAAGATAAAGGAAAAATAGTTTATTTGTTCAATTATAACATTTACTAAACTAAAATGACAACATTGTGGGTAATCATCTTATTTGTAAAAGCTTCAAAATAGTGAAACTAAATATCCACAAAGCAACCTAATTGTCTCTTTCTTCCATAACATCCTTTCATGGCAGCTAGATAACATGCCAATCACGGCTATAGAAGAGCTATAACAATTTTAATCTGATCATATTTTTTTCACAGAAGTCCCAACATATCTATTTGGTGTGACAATGTTTTGTTTTTGTTTTCTTTTGATAAAGATATATCATTACATTTTACTTTCTAATTTTTGAATGCAAATTGTACTCAGAACTGTGACCGGAATTATTTCTGTTTATGTTTAATTACAGTGTTCGTGACTGCATGTAACAAATGTAAACATTCATCAGCATGTATGGAAACTGCTCATGGCTACAGTGTGTGCTACGTCTGCTCCTGATCCCCATAGTAAGTGAATCTTGGCAAAAATGGAGGCTGGAGCTATAAGAAGAAACCAGATCAAAAGTATTGTAAAACCAGTAGTGAGTGTGCAGGTTCGTCTTACCAAAAGAATCTACAGGGCTTAGAAGAAAAATTCTGACTAATAGATTATTTTATTTACAATTTCCATTCTTTGACTAACTCTCTGCCTTTTTTCCAGGCATCAAAATAAAATGTCAACATAGAGTAATACTTCTTAAAAGGTCAGAGCAAATCACTATTCCAGAGTCTTCTAAAGTGTGAGATATTCTGTTTAGGTGTTTTAGGAAGGAGTTGGTGATTCTTTGGCCAAATATGCTTGTGAAGTGCTTGACTAATTAATTGAGTTCTTTAAAACAGATCTAGAGCTTTATATGCTAATGTATATTTTGAATTTTCCAGTGAGTTAAAGCATTCTCAACATCTTCTACACCCATTTGACCAGAGTCTTTTATCTATACAACAGTATGACACAGCTGCTCAGTTTTCTTGTCCCAGAGAGGCTATAGGCTGGTCAAAAAAGACTGCTGCAATGTGGCCTAGTCATGTCTACTGCCCAGCAAGCATTACTCACTGTGTGCCATAGGACTACACACAGGCCTCTTGAAAACAAGACTTAAAAGGAATAGTACCATGTACAGGAAGGGAGAAGCAGGTGAGGATCTGGGTATTAGGTCTCTGATTGTCCACCAAGTTTCACACTTCTTTGTCCTTGCAGTATTACTTGGAACTAGGTTGTTGTGAGGGAACGCAACTAAATTAGCAATTTTCTTCTCTTCCTGGTTATGAGAGGAAAGAATACTTGAAGAGCTGGATAAGAAGTGAACAAGTCATACCATAGATGTCACCATCATTCAGACTCTAATAGGGACAGATGCAGGACATGGGACAAAAATTTTTCTATCACCTTAGGGGAATGACTGGATTGTGGTGATGCTACCACTAATAATAGTAGCCACACAATGATGTACTGGGCACCCAGACTTCATATGCATTATTTCATTTAATCCTCACAAAAGTGATATGAAATAGAATGCCCATTTTATAGATGAGGAAGTTGAGGTTCAGGGAAGATCACAGAGGTCACTAGTAGAGTAAATAGTGGCATTTGCATTTGACAGAGGTCTTTCTGACTCTCAGCTATGTGGAATTGTCTTCTGTGTTCTGCAGCCCAGGTCAGTGCTTTATATATCTGTCTCAGCAAAGGTACAACATAAATGAAGACTTGTCAAAATGCAAGCTGTCTCCTGACAAGAAATTATCCAGAAAAAAATCCTATTAGATGGAATACATTTTTGTATACTTGGGATTTAATTAACAAAGATAAAGCAATCTTGATGCACATTTTCTTGAAGCTTTAATCTTCAATCTTGAAACTTAAAGTTTATCAAGGAAAAAAGAAGAAATGGAGAAATATGAAATGCAGAGCTGCTGAAAATTTAATATAAAAATTAACACATATCTGGGCTTGGATTGTGGTTCAGCAGTACAGTGCTTGCCTAGCATGTGTGAAGCCCTGGGTTCTATCCTCAGCACCACCTGAAAATAAATAAATAAAATAAAAAAGGTATTGTGTCCAACTACAATTAAAAAATATTTTTTTAAATTAACACATATCTATAATATGAAGTAATTTAAAGTGCAATTGGTTTCTAAATTGTATAATTGCTATTCAGAGAGTGACATCAAATGAAATACATAGCTTTGTTGAAATACAGCACACCCTAACCAAGGCAGCCTAACCTTAAAAAAGAAGCCTGTGAAGTCACTTAATTCTATATGTGGGCAAATTTGCACAAAGCATCATCAGTAGTCCCACACCCTCTTGCACTGTGCAATGGTCTAAAATACTCACCAGCACCTTACTCAGTGGCCAGCACCAATCTGGGGAATGACTGTGGAACATTATAAGGATCATTATGGGTGAGTCACATACCATCAATCAGATAGCTCCATAGTGCCCATGTATTCTCAAGGTCATTGCTCAAGAGGAAAATGATTTCTCCAGAAAGCATGCTCCAAAGGCTTTTTTGCTTCTAATCTTCATTAACCAGATGTAGTACTGATAACTGAATATATAAGAGGGTTAAGTGGACATGTTTGTTCTAACTGAAATAATTATGGCACCTTTTTAGTGGAGCATGATTCCTACAAAAAAGAATAAGAAGTTTATTTTGAATATTCAAATGTGTACTTATGCTTAAGTTCATTCACTTCAAGAATTTCCTCTAGATATTAATAAGAAGATAAAAGCTGCTTCACTAAAAGATTTTGTTCTCAAGGTTATGTTGCCATATGCCTTTATGCAAATGCTATATGAGGAATTAAAAAAAAATCCTTGGTTCCCATGGGGTAACCAAAGGAAACAGAGCCTGAGGATACAGGAAAGCATTTGCATCCCCCTAGAGGCTGCTAGGACCCCTATGGGGTGACTTTCTGGGATTTTGCTAAGTAGGCTGTTGAATCTAACTATCTTCTCCAGTAGACAGGAGACCCCAGAACACAGGAAAGTAGTCTCAGTTTTCTTAGAACATTTCCAGACTAAGAGGACACAGTTCAAATTGTCTAAGATTAGTTCAAATCTAAAGCCTTTTGCTAGAGAGTGTCCTTTCACTGCCATCTCCAAAAGCCTCCACCACCTCCACTTCCACATGCTTTAAGGCCTCGGCTTTCTGAAGCACAACACTTTGATAAAACACCAAGAGGCCTGTGCCCATCTGCTGTCGTTTCAGTTCCTACCACAGGAACCAGTCTCAGGGATTTTTCTCCAGCCTGTGGCTGAAGTTGGGGTCCAGAGATCATAGCAGGAATCTGGATGCCTCAAGAACCAATCCAGTCATGTGACATATAAATTGTTTACTTTCCAAATCACAGTTGCTGCAGCCCATGAGAAAACTTGTTAAGCCTGCAGGGTGCAATGAGACAATGGGGGTTTGCTCTGATACTGTAATGGCTGCCTTTGTGTTGGGCTAATTGCTTGGCCCCAGTGCTGATTTGGCTCAGCAGTCAGAGGAGGGGCCTTGCTTTTGCTTCCTCCTGTCTGTAATCTTAGATAAACCCACAGGTCTCCCTTTTCTTAAAATTAATGCACCTCAGATTGAAATATTCCACATAGTCACTTAAATATAAGAAGCCTACTTACGTGGAGCAAACAGAATTAAAGGTTTTATATTATCACAACTTGCTGATAATGAAACAGTAATTCAAGTAGCAAAATGAGACAAAGTATCTTAGTGTCATATACAAGATTTTAACCATCCTTAACAGTAGGATTTTATTCTAAAATAAAATAATCATATAAGCACCCATATACATCTTTAGAGACGTATGCGGAGAATATCCTACTGTTGTTCCTTTAACCCAAACCCAGTATGTGTTTCCAGAACCAGTACAGACAAAAGGTAGCAAATTTTATTTCCAACAACCACATTCAAAATTTGGCTTCATGACTTCTCTGTGTTCACATATAGTAAACAGGGGAGCCTGGCGAGTGTCAGGGACTCGACCTAGATAATGGGCCTCGATCCAATAAACTATGTTCAATGATTTCTCCAGAAAAGTGGCCGCACTCTCACAAGACACTCTAAGCTCTTCTTACAGCCCTTCAGGGACAGCTCTGACTTCTTCATTAATACCACAAGTTTAGCAGCAGTGATTCAGTTACCTATAAAAATATACTCTATTGACAAGGATTCTTTACAGAGAAAGGGGAAGATTTAAACATGGGATTGTGAAAAACATCTGGGAGCTTGTCAAAAAGCAAAACCAAGCTGCTTCTCCAGAATATCAGGGAAACACAAGATCAGGGCCACCTTTCTTTACCCTGGACAGCATTCTCCCATAAAGACTGACTTAACCAGGAATACATAGGGAGTTTGCAGATGGGGCTGTGAGGATCTATATACACAAAGATGTAGAAAATTCTCTGAAACACCTAAAACCTCTGCAACACACTTCAAAGAACTTCTGAGTGTACAGTGTGTGCTCTTCTTCTCACAGAAGATAAAGGTGACTCTCCCTTCCTAGATCTCAAGCCTGGACTAGTTGCTTATCTAGAAGGGTTTTGGGTTTTATTTTGTTTTGTTTTGCTAGGAGAGATGGGAGGCACACATTGTTTAGTTTCCAACAAAGCAAAGAAACACACTCCCCAGCTTGTGCTGGAAGGTGATTTTGCAATAACATTCTACGCTATCCTGCAACCACCACAATATTAGTTCTCTACTGCTGCATCACAAGTAGCCGCACACTTGTAGCACCTGTTTATCTACTCCCTGCCCTGTCTCTGTACAGTGAAGTTGGGCATGGCATGGATGAGTTCTCTGCCCAGAGTTTCAAAAGGATGAAATCAAGTTATTAGCCCTTCTCTTCAGGAGCTTACAGTTCTTTCCTAGGCTCATGGTATTGTGGGAGAATTCCATTCCTTATGGTTGTAGGACCGAGGTCCCTGTTTCCTCATTGGCTATCAGCCAAGGGTCAGTCTCAACTGTGGTAGTCTGTCCCTGTTCCTTGTCATAGAGGCCCTTCATCTTCAAAGGCAATAACAAAGATTCGCCCTTGTATTAAATTCCTCTCACAACTCCAATTTCTTTCATCAGGAAAATGCTGGTCCTTTTTAGGGACTTGCCTGACTGGGCCAGGCCCACCCAGAATAATCTTCTCTTCTTACAGGGAAGTAATTTGGGACTGTTAATTTATATCTTTAAAATCCCTTCACAGAAGCACCTAGAGTAATGTTTAGTTGCATAAATTGGAAGTGGTGTGTATATGCCAGAGGGCAGATGGTTTAGGGGGTCATCTTACAACTCTGCCAAGATCAACTGTAGAAAAGATTGAAAAGCCTCAGAATACAATGTGAGCATTACTGTCAGTGTCAGGTGAATCTCAATTGCTCTGCACCAGTATAGATGGACACTTCTTCCCCTTAGGGTTTCAGAGAGGTGGTAGCAGCCTCTAGATCTGCACAGTCCCAGTGTCTTCTGTGATGATAGTAAATTCGCCTCTGACAAACCTGAATATGTGACAGAGTTTGAGTTCCTCCTCCTGGAGGGTAAAGAAAACTTAAAAACCAAGAGGGAAAGGGGTTGTTTCAACTGCTTTCTTTTATCTTCTGTAAGAGGGGGCTGAACTCTATCCTGTCTGACCTCTTTCTGAAGGTTAGCTCAGAAGTGATTGGATGAGGGTCTACTGCAGTTACCTACCTCTACTGCAGACTTGCTGCTGAAACTCCAGGTTATGTGTGAGTGACAGGTTCTTGGGCCTTCCCTCAAATCCACAGAATGGCACTTTAGAAAGACCACAGCAGGCTGATTCTTGGATGTAAATTGACAGTGAACTAGTAAAAAGTAAATAATAATAATAATAATAATGGGCTGGGGATGTGGCTCAAGCGGTGGTGCGCTCACCTGGCATGCGTGTGGCCCGGGTTCGATCCTCAGCACCACATACAAAGATGTTGTGTCCGCTGAAAACTGAAGAATAAATATTGAAGTTCTCTCTCTCTCTCTCTCTCTCTCTCTCTCTCTCTCTCTCAATAATAATAATAATAATAATAATAATAACTTTTTGTGATTCAGAAGTGACCTCGAGGGACAAAAATAAAGCTGAATATCTTCTTTTTTTAAAAATTTTAATCATGGTAGTTATTTTTTTTTTTCCTGGTTTGTTTGTCTTCATTAAAGTAAAAGCAAATGAAGGCTTGGGCAACCTCACATTTTCTAAGTCAACCATAGCTTCAGTGTGGCGTACTCTAAACACTTTTTCTGAGATAGTAAATTTTTCTTCATTACGAATTTCAAAAAGGAAATTTTAACAGGTTAGCACTTTTTCTTCAAGCAGAAAAATCATTAATATGTAAAACCCTATGTAAGGAATAATGCCTCCCTGCTCCCCTACTTTCCCTGTCTTATTCCCCACCACTGCCACTGACTGGCAGGAGAAATGGGCCCGCTGCTAGATGGGTTTCAGAGAACTCAGCTGTTGGTCAAAGAACAGAGAAGTGATGAGACCCAGGAGACAGAAATCAAGAATGAGGATGATGAGAGAGCACAGGAGAGGTAGGGAACAGATGAGGGCTGAGATATGGCCCTCGAAACCTGAGGTTGTAGGCATTGAAGTGCATGTGTTCCATCCCTAACACATCAGAACAATCACACAGTATTTAAGAGGGCACTACTGATGCTAAACTATAATGGCAGTTCCCTGGTAAGAGGAAGGAATTAACACAGGAAAACACAGCCATTTTTGCTACACTGTTATCTTAGAGGTGACAGTTGAGCACTCTTGCTTTCTCCCGGCATTTCAAATAATGATAATAATGAAAATAATAGTAATAGTGAGCTAGTTAATTATGTATCAACTTGATTAGATGCCCATACATCTGGTAAAACATTATTCCTGAGAAGGTCCCAAGGGTATTTCCAGGAGAGATCAGCTTTTGAATCAGTAGACTAAGTAAAGATCACCCTCTCCAATGCAAGTGGGCATCAGTGAATCTGTGGTTCTTAATAGAACAAACAGGAGGAGCAAGTAGTATCGCTCTCTGCTTGAGCTGGGGTATCCATTTCCTTTTCCCTGAGACATTAGCACTCCTGGTTCTTGGACCTTAGGACTTGGAATAGGACATACACCATGGCCTCTCCTGATTTCTCAGGCCTTTGGGCTTGTTTGGGCTGGTATTACACCACTGACCTTCCTAGACCTCCATTTTGTAGAAGATGTATCACTGGACTTCTCAGCCTCAATAGTCACGTAAGCTAATCCATTACAACAAATCTATTTCTCTAGAGAACACTGATTATATGAGTAGGAAACTCTAAGGCAATGCTTACCTATATCAAATGCTATTCTAAGATGCTTACTATGAATTCACTTCATCTGCACAATAACCACGTTATGTATTTCCTTAGGTGTTATATAGTATTATTCTCATTTTAGAGAACAAAGCTAAGATAATTTGATCAAAGTTAGTAAATGGTGCAACCAGAAATCGGTGGGTGTTCTACTTAATTATGTATGTCATACAGCATGTTAAGGGAATGTGCTGCCATAGACACCATAATAATATCTACAACTCAGAACTTGCTTTGCAAGTGTACAGTACTCCATAAATAAAATAAATTATAGAGAGCACTAGGCATGCAGAAATAGAGAAGAAATTTGAAACGTATCTCCTAAATGGCTAATAGACTTTATACACAGATGTCAAGCTGAACATCTTCTTCTGTAGCATGGTAAGAATGGGTTTTCATCATTAAATTAAATGTGGTAACTAGATGTGAATCTGAGCAACTATAAAATGGGGAATTTCACAGTGTCATGGGATAACACAACTAGTCACCGAAAGAACTTTATTTATTTATTTGTTTATGTATTTATTTTTGATACCAAGAATTGAGCCCAGAGGTACCTAACCATCAAGTCATATTCCCCAGCCCTTTATTAATTTTTTTTTTGAGACAGGGTCTCACTAAGTTGCTGAGGCTGGCTTTGAACTTTCCATCTTTCTGCCTCAGCCTCCAAAGCTACTGAGATTACAGGTGTGGACACCACACCAGGCTGCCAGAAGAACTTAATTCTAATTCTACGATTTAGTCATGAAAATGTTAGTAATTTTGCTATTGTCTTAACTGAATTCTATTTTTATACAATGGATATAAATAATGCCCCACTTAGTTTGTTTATAGGATCTTAGGAAGGTGAAGTAAAAAATAGACATATGCGTGTTCAGAAAAGCATAAAGTTCTCTGAAAGAATATTTTCTGAAAAGAAATTTTTAGGATCCATAAGGATTTACAATGTTGCTTAAATTCATACAAGAAAAAGAGAGGGAAGCTCATAGAAGATGTGGTTCAAGGCCCCATGTTTTCACATAAAGAGAGCTGGGGCCATGAGATACAAATGATTCACATGAGTGATATCCATTTGCAGATGAACTGTCACAAATAGAGAGCATATTACTGAGAGCAGAGAGAATCATTATGCTTACATCTATAAACAAGATGAAATCCCAGATAGGCTACATCTGAAACATCAAGAAATACAAAGGAAAATACCAAAACACTGGCTTTTGAAGTTATTTACTAGCCATCCATGTATAAAGACATTGAAAAGGAAAAAGGAAATTATAATACATGGATTCCAAATTGCCACGTCCTTCTAAAATCAATAGCAGAAGAGACATATACTTAAATTAATCACATTTTAAAGATAAAACATTTCCACCAGCTTATCATATTTTACATGTATAGATAATGCTCCTTTCCAAAGAATCAAAGTTATTTACAAAGCACAAACTTATTTTCTAATTCTGCTTGTGTTTCCAAATTGTTAAACATGCAAGGACATTTAAAATAATTAATTAGTTAGTTAAAAAAAAAAACTAGCATTGCCAATGTTCTTACTGGTGCAGAAAAAAATTAAAAATATATTCAATTCAACAATTTTTTAATTAAGTGAACATGATTAGTAACAAGTATGCTGAATATTAAAAGAAAAAATTTAAAAATCCACAAAGATTCAATCCAAACAAGGTACCAAAACCAGTACAAAAGCAAAGATGGTTCAGACAATGATTATGCTACAAGAAGACTGCCATGTGGGGTAACCTTGAGCTGAGCTTTTAAGTAGCCTTTTACCAGGTATAGGCTGTGGAATGGACATCCAAAACAAGGGTATATTGTTGGCAGAAGTATAAGAATGGGATGGGACAGGGCTTTTACAGGGAAGACAGGATAGAACAAAATAGGCGGGGGCAGAAGTGGCTAGCTCATGTCCTGAAGGATTTTGAAAATAGCTGTAGTATAAATGGAGCTATGCTTTAGGAAGATTAATCTTGCATTACAGTAGGTTCATTTTGAGCAGGGAGAGACTGGAGGTCATGGCCAGTTAGAGACTTGCCTGAGAAGAGGCAATGCAAATTAGGGCAGAGCAGTAAGAGTGAGACAGAAAGACAGACATGGCAAATGGCTCATGGAAGAACAGAAAGAACTCTGCAAATGTACAATAAAGATGTACATGATGTTAATCTGTTTTCATTTTATAACTAACTGATAAATTATGGGAAATTATCTGTTGCAAGAAAAGAGAACATCAACGTTATTGACTTTGTATCAAAATAATGACATTGTCAGCAAAAATAAGGAGGCAGAGGGGGAAAAGGAGCTGGAAAAGCTGTGAGCACTGATGTACTTGTCTCCTAATACGAAGGTCAAGAGATATAGTTCTCTCTGATGAAACAGGAGTACAGGTCCAAGCAGGGTGACTGAGGTTCTAGAAACAACCAGGAAAGGAACTAGAGCTGGTACTGTATCTAAGTTGGGGGTGACAATGGGAGAAGCAGTGGTGTGTGTGATGTACATATTTCATCTGTTGACATCCTCTTCAATCGATGATATCTGCACATCTAAAGTTGTGAAATTAAATATCAGCTTATGGATTCTGTTGAGAGCTAAGAATGTTGTTACTAAAAAAAAGGGGGAAAAGAGAAATGGTGAAGGCTAGGATATGGGAAGGGGCTGTTGCATTTTATCAAGTTCTTCTACAACCATTTGATTTTAACTGTGTGCATACATTACTTTGATTAAAAATGTAAATTAAAAATCAAAAACTAATTGATAAGATTTGGCAGCAGTTTCAACAGAAAGGGCAGAGTGAGAGGTTGACTGGCATTCCTCATTTAATTGTCTGAGATTTTGGTGAGAGAAACATTCATGTTAATAAGGAAATCAGAAGCAAGAAAGATTTAGATTGAGGTGAAGTGTGGAATTTGGTTTCACACATAAATTTAAAAGTTAAAGTGAGTTGTACTGCTGTTATGGAAAACACTATGTGGGTTGTGTCAAACATTAATGCTGGGCCAGAGAATATTGCTTAGTAAATTCAATGATTAAGTGAAAGTACAGAAAACATCAACAGGTTTAGTGTTTCAGACTAGCACGACTAAATCTCACATAGAAAAAAGATCCTGAATGATCCTATCATAGGTAAACTAGAAATCAGAATGGCCTATCTTGCCTCTGTTGAATTCAATGAATTCAGTCTAATTTAAGCTCAGAGAGGACAAAAGAGCAGAGATAGGAAGGAGAGATAAAAAAGCACTTTGCATCTTAATGAAATATATAAAAATTATAGCATTGCCTGTTAAGGAGCACTAATTATTTTCAGTCTTTTTAGAATTATATCAAAATAAATACAAAAATGGTCAAAGAAGAAAAATGCACCCAATAGTAACCTCAGTCAATATTTGAGACATTATGAAAGTCTATAAGAAACTGTATCCCTAGTAGGATATTTTTCACCTAACTTTCATTAATCAATTTAAATGACCATGAACTAAATTTGAATGTGTACAGACAAAACCTAGCTGGTAAAATATTTTGAAAAATCAGCAAAACCCATGGTTGTTACAGAACCAAAAAAAAAAAAAAAAAAAAAAAGTCCACTTTCTTTTTAATATGAAAGATAATGTTATCAAGGCAAGATAGATTCATGCAGCCATATTGATTATCATGATCAAGTCACCTCCCTTCTTAAAACACTTTGGTGATGGAATGAATACAGTCTGACTCTTCTCTTCCCCTTCCTCTATCCCACAAGTGGGCAAGCTGATAAGCAAGCCTGAGCATTCCTCCCCTGGTGCTGGTGGAGAATTTCAAACCACACAACCTGGCCTGGTGATTGGAAATCCTTACCCCTGTTCTGCCTTCTCAACCATGATTAAAACCAAAGTCACACACCTTTCCTGTCACTCAAGCTATTTTAGATCAGTGCCAGTGCCTGCCTTACTCTCTGCAGAACACTTCATAATGTGGGTAACAAGCTTTCACACTCTCTTGGTTGCCTGGTGTTAGTCTTGACATCCAAATCAATTTTGGGGTAGGGGACTGAACTGTCCTCCACCTGGCAAGTATAAAACAAGTGGATTCCCATTTCCTTTAAATGACAAAAATAATAAAAATGGCTAATGCTTCCAGAGGGCTTGTTATGTGACTGATGCTGTTTTAAGACTGTACATTTGTCAATTCATTGTCAAATCTATGTGAAAGTTACACAAGGTAGGAGTATTATCACCCCATTGCATAGGTGAAGATTCAAAGATTTAAAGTACAGTGAAGTATCCAATATTACACAGCTAAGAGGAGACAGAGCAGGATTTAAAACCAGGCCTCCTGGCTTTAGACCCAATGTTTTCATCCACTTCCCTATAACATTCCAACCCTGATGCACAAATATCTATGCAAACCTGGTTCCTGAATGCTTCCAGATGGATTCTGGTACTCACCCAGCCCCCTGGCACCAGGCCTTGCCTCTGCTATTTCCTTCCTTTTTTCCCAAGGTTGTTCTTATCAATCTTAAACTCTCAAGGAAGACTTTGACTACCCACTCTCCACCTCTTCACCAAGTAGTTCAAATCTTATTGTAAGTTTTATAGTGTATCATGTGCCTCTAATTTATGTTCTTATCAATTTGGAAGTTTGCTTTTCTTTGTGTCATTATAGGTATTTTTCTCTCTAGGAACTCATAAACTTAGTGACAAAAGAAGCTGTGATTATTTTTAATAATTGCTACAATTAAGTAGTGCCAGGCCCCCAAAAGTTCTTCTTAATATTAATATTTACAAAATAAATAATACACAAATATTTATATTTCAGACCATCATGTAGACTACCCATAACTAGACTGACCACTTTACCAGAAATTTAAAAGCAAGTATCTCCAACACTGGAATTATAATCTTACAGAATTATAATCTTACATATGATCCCTCTCCCAGGGTCTCTTTTAAGTTCCCTATGAAGCAATAGCACACTCCAGCAGTGCCTGACTTAGAGTTCCACAGGGTGCCCAACCAAGAGAGTAGGTAGAGGCCAAGCCAACCTCTTTGTCACCCAAGGTATACTCACCCTCTTCCTTTGACCAGGCAAAGATGGGCCCATGTATGTACATAAGATGTACTAGGATCTCTTTATTGTGTCATCATACTCTATGGAATTTAGCTGATTTCCTTCTTTACTGGACTGAAAAATCCAGGAGCAGAGAAAGATAAATATAGGTAATAAATTTTACTGAATGCTCACCATTATTCAAGTGCTTTTCACAATTTTTAAATTCAATATTTACATGTCTTTGAAGTAGCTAATATTAGCTTCATATTATACATGAAAACTGAAGAACATGAACCGTTTACCTAGTACATGGCAGTGCCGATGCCATATTTGAACTCAGATTGAATGGTTCCAAGGCACACCTACCTTCCTTCTCAGGGTGAGAGTTCATTATGTCTTCTAAATCCAAAGGGAAGAATCTCATTGTATCAGAACATAAGCAATAAAATACTGAATGGGGCAACTTAAAATGTATAAAGCAATTTTATAGCTTCAATAACAAATTCATTTTAAAGGACCATTTTAAAATTCTATGAAGAAATATTCTTACCTATTAAAAGACAAACTTTTCCCTGTTAATGTGAAAAAATTTTAATTAATAATTGCTAAATAAGAAGACAGATGGCCTAATTGCTAAAGATCCTTTTGCAGGAGAATAGAAAAACATACAAATGAATGAGTAAAATGAATGAGCAACTGTCTTTTAAAATACAATGACAATAAGAAATCCAGATTTAACTCCTTGTTAACAAGAGGAAAGAAACAAATTGAGGGGGGAGAGTAGAAATAAAAGCTTATGAGATTCAGCAATAGCCATATTCAATAGTATGATAGAGAACCTTCCAGAAAACACTGGAGAGACAAAAGTAGTTAAAACTAAAAAAAAAAAAAAAAAAAGCTGAATCCCTAAATTGATAGAGGAGCTCTAGGTCACAAAATTAACGAATGTGCATTGTAATGGATAGGAGGTACCTAGGTGGTGGCAGAGATTCTCATTGGGAGTAAATAGACTGGAGAGATATTTGAAGGACTGGTGGGAAGGCAAGAAATAGAGTTAGCATTACTTTCTGCACTCTTCCACTGCTAAAAATGAAAAAAACAAAACAAACAACAAAAAAAACCAGCCTACCCTGAGAGCAACATGGTAGATGCCAAAATATACCCTGAATAGATTGCACTCAATCACTTTGCCTTTTCAATAGAAGGAAACTAAAAGAGAGAAGGAAAACACAGGAAAACACACTAAGACCAGCGCAACTCATCATTCTGGCCTTGGGATGATAGATGAATAGGTGTGTGCTGTTTGTTAAACAGCAATATGCAGTTCAGTTTGAGTGGAACTCAGGAAATATCTAGGTAGATAATTAATCAGTTCTGGGCCTTCCACACAAGGTCCTGGGTGCTGAACCCTTTGCAAGGTTTTTGTTTCTCCTTGATTCATTTTTATATGTGCTCACCCAAAACAAAGGCAGTGTTTATCTTTGCATTTGAGAAACTTCTGGCACGTAATGGATCTCTAAAAAATATTTACTCGATATTTTACTAATTATTTAATTTATCAAGAAATATTTTACTCTAATTTATCTAGAAATATTTTACTTGATAAACTGTAAGCATAAGTTTCTGTTCATATAACAAAATGCATGTGAGGGTCATAAGGAATGAAAGCAATCAAGTTTGATTTGGAAAGACTATTAGTATCAATTGTTCTTTCTAAAAACAAATAACAAATATAGAGAAAATATATTACATGGGCGACTAAGGAATCAAACTAAAATATTCAAAAGAAAGACACTTTTCTTTGAAAAATGCTGCTGTTGTCAATTAAATTTGATACTGAAATTCCAGTAGGAACTTGCTTCCATTTTGGTTACATGACTCAGCAGTGGAGACTCTTCTCCCTCAGAGAAGTCTCTAGAACGGTTAAATGAATGTAACTTTACACCCTCAGATATTACAGATGCAAAAAAAAAAAAAAAAAAAAATCTGGCACTTTTGTATTCCTTTTGAGATTCCTGCAGTGTTCAGGCACAACATCTTGTTCTTCATATGCAGTGCACCAAGAGCAGGAACATCTTAGAACATACATCCACATATCGGTGATATTCTACTACAAAGCGCCCCATGTCTGTGACCGTGAACAAGCACTCAGATATATACGAAAAGGCTGAAGAGCCCAGGTACCTAAATGTAGCATTCCTCACTCACTATTCTGGGGAGAAATTCCCCTGTGGAATCAGGGAAGGAATGTATTGGTATACCTTCAAACAGCTGACGTTTTAATGAATGCCTACAAGGAAACAACTGGTGATAATGAAACTTCCCTGTCAGGAACTCTTCAGCTGTCCTTTTCAGCCAGCCCTGGACTTCTCCATTCAATTTAATTGTCTTTCCCAGGTTCCTCCAACATTTTATTCAGTTGTTATTTTTTTTTTTCTTGTTGGGGGCGTAAAGCAGGAAAAAGTGGTAGAAATAGTATAAACATGAGGGAAGAGACTAAGTGGAAAATTTAAATTACCATAGTACTCGATGATAAATGAGTTTATGTAAAAAGATGCCTACTCTAGAAACACTGACATTTTTGCATCATACAATTAGTTTTGTGGAGTGTGTACACGTAGTCCTGAGTCCTCTGAAGTGCAAGGGTGGTATTTTCATAAATGTCAGTTTTGCTTCTGTCGCTGCTGTGATCTCCTACCATTTTTGGAATCTGATACAAAATTTTAGAAAAATAAATTGGACATATACAAGTGGCCACTTGGTGCCTAGAAAATCTTCAGAACAAGCTTCTCCAAGCACTGGAGGATTTTGATTATACATGGACTTAGAGGATCTAAAATTAGGCCCTAACAGCATCCCTTGGGCATGACCTAAGTGCAATGCTGTGACTTCCAATGTCTTTTCTGCCCAATTCTTATTTTCTCTGTATCTAGTCTCCTGGTGGAGGACTATTCATTGTGGCTGACCCAATCTGCATATTTTCTTTGGGAATATTTTTTATATAGGAAGATAGAAATATTTATGCCTCATCATCAAGGCCTAATTAAAAAGTTTCTAATGCAGACAAGTTCCACAGGACATGAAGGAATTGACCTTCAGAGCACAACAGAATGTGGCCAGATCACCTCAAAAATATCTTCTGTGTCCTGTGTAAGAAGACTGGCCAATTTCAGCTACACACCTAGAAGGAAAAAGCAAGCTGTCCCTACTCACAAAAGTACTTTCACAAGGAACATGCATCCTGTCTCATCTTTCTTCCCTCGGAGTCTGAGTTGAGCATTGGAAGCAGAGCACAGGCAGGGCACCAGGAAAGGCCTGAGTGGGAAAGAATAATGGCTGCTGTGCTCCCAATTTTGCAAAAAAAAAAAAAAAAAAAAAGACTCTTGATGGTCTCTTGGGCCAACTGCACAACCCCTTTCCCAGATATCCCTTCCTTGTTACTTTCTTTTAATGAATTCTTTTAAAGGTATGTTTTTCATTGTTATGAACTTGAAGTTATTTGGTAGGTCACAGATTTCCGTTTGGCCTATTGCAGAAGGATTCCTAAACGAAACCATTATAATTCTTTGTTATAAAACAAATAGAGTGTGTTCTTTATCTTTCAGGAAGCTGATAATATGATAGGTACTGCTTTAAGGACTAATTATACTAAATAGCAGGGCATAATTCAAAAGAGAGACTACATCTATTATGTAGCATTCCCTAAAGAAACATTAGAAATTTTACATGCATTGATTGCTAGTTAGCATCAGAAAGACGTTGATGAGGTGACTCCACTAAAGCCAGGCTGTTTACATTAGCAAGGAGGCAACATAAGCTAACTGATAAGAACGCAGTGATATAATGCAATTAATACAGTTATGTCTGTTAATTAGTGTTTCCCAACTGTCAAAAGAAGATGTCTTTCAGGAGCCAAACTTATTTTACTGATTAAAAATTAGAATCCATCTTGTAAAACTGCGATGGACCTTCCTTTGATCTAATTAAAGGGAGAGTTTGCATACTCAAAATTTGTGCCTCTCTGACATAAATTAACATATTCATAAATGAGATAGATGGATATTTTGCAATTAACATGGGACAATGAGAATAAAGCCTAATTAGTAAACATGCTTTCTTTATTAACTTGCAGGTCAAGCTCTGTTTTATTATAAACCAATAGTGAAAGAGCAGAGTAATTTTTTCAAAGAAAAATTATTGGCTCTGAAATTATGTGGCACTCTATCACAGAAATAGGACTCATTTCTTCATTTCCAGACACCTGTTAACTCATAACCAGAAGTACACACAAACTGCTGTTTTTATGCTCAACTGGAGAATTTCAGCCCAGAGCACGTTTATGGCTTTCCTGAAAGAGCCTAATTTTGCACTTATAACCCTAAAGGCATTTTTACACTGCCTGTAGACACCAAAGGCTCTCTTAATCCTCTAGTGGATATGATCTTTCAGTGCTACGTCCACAGTACTCGTTGGATGAATTTCTTGGTTAGACTGTGCACCAAATATAAATATCTACCTTTCAAACCAGGTTCTCCATTAGGAGCATATTATGGTTGCTTTATTTATTTAATTAGTCCAAACAGTTCCTAGAATATGATGCCAACATCTTCTTCCTTCAATCTCCCTGGCACCACACTTCATCCTATTCTGTATTCCTTGGTTTCAAAGGAACCCAGGAAGTCCCACAGAAGTTAGTACAGAGAAGAGCTTGTGGGATACAGGAATGTCTCTCACCCGCAGAACTTGTTGGGTCCTCACTAGATACCAGACTAGGGCATCTCAGACGCTAGAGTAGTTCCAGGTTGAAATAAATGTCACAGGTACTATCTTCTATTTCAGGAAAGTGTTCAGTACACAAGTGTCAAAATTATGTACAGACTCTTAGGGGTGCTCTGGGTCAGAGAAAACCCAGATCGCACAAGGCATAAATCCAACAGCTGTTCAGCATAGTTAAATGAGCAAATTTGGCTTTTGTTTGCTTTGAACTAGACACCTTTGCTCATTGCTGTACCCTCTGACTGAGAATGCTTCTGCTCTTTATACCTGTGTTTTCTAAAGGTTACTCTAAATTCTCCACACACTGATCTAAATTGCACATTTATTGTTTCTCCAATTTCCTTTGACATATGAAATTTGTACCACAGGACCATTTATGATCTCCAATTTCTTCCTTATAGCTAAGACCATCTTCTCCACTAGCCTTTAGGAATAAGAAATTGGGCACCTCTAGTTTCAACCCACCAGTAACTGAGTGATCTCACAAATGTTTGGGCTTCTGTGTGCCTCAGTTTCTTCATCTGTACAGTGATGGTGATGATGGTACCTGCTTAACTAACATAATATATTTGAGGAATTGAATGAAATGCCTGGAGAATATTAAGTAATGACTATTAATACTGTTATTTGAAATGTTCAGAGGACATAGCACAGCATTTGATATCTGTTCATTTCTCAGTAAATTACTTTTTATTGACTTAATAATTTCTAGCTTGACAGAATCTAGATATGTTGGCGTAGAAAGAACAACATAACCAATTAATTAGGCTGATGTCCACTGAATGTTTATTAATGCTCTGTGCTGAAGTTTGGAGTAGACACAAAGTCCATCTGTTTGGATCCAGGGCAGCAGAGCAGCTCTGGTGGCAGCAAGAGCTTCTTACCCTAAGGGATGATAAATTGTTGAAGTTGCCCCAAGAAGTAAGTGTGTTAGCCTCATGTTTATAGTTTAGTTCATTTAGGTGAACAGCTTTAAGCATAGACCCTTTCATACCATAAGTCAATTTTCCTACTTATACGAAAAAACTATACTTTGCTTAAGTTGTCTGCTGCTGATCTGAATATTCTTTTGAAAATATTTTAGGACAAGGGTCAGGGTAATGTCATACCAAGTTTTCAACCTCTTAACAGACATGAAATATTCATGGATTTTTATTCAGATGTGTTCCTTCCTTGGCCTCAATCCTTCTCTTTACATTCCAAATTCAACATGAAAGTTTATCTTTAGGTAGCCAACCTTTTTACAGTGATAAAGGTCAATTATGACCTTGCTTTACTGACAGTTATCACTACTATCCAGGATTCATTTAATATACCCAGTAATACTGCACTGTGAATAAATGTAGTTAAACACACATACACACACACACACACACGTAAAATTTATATTCAAAATGAGAAGAAAGCATCAACTTTTCCCTCCTGTTACCTTTATTTATTTGAACAAATGTCATAAGAAAAAGAGTCTTAGACTTAATCTCCCTCAATCAATGTCAGCTACATTACAACTTAATGGGAGTTTATACTGCATAATATTATTTTCTTTGTATGAACCATTTTCTGACACCTTACATTTAGTTAAATGATTTATCCCATGTACATTTTACATAAGGATAAATATGAGAAATTGTTTCTGCTTATATTCAGTAGGAGAAGGAAGCAACTCTAAAACACAGAGTCAGTAGGTTGAGCTACTCAGGTCTTGATGTCAACAGGAGGTAGGAGTCACAGAAATGTACAAAAGCTATCTGAATAGCAATAGTGACATGAGAGATAATATGTATTTTTATTTTGTCTGTCTGTTTAGGACTCCAAATGCCCTATGCTCCATAACACCTTCTTATTTATCAATAATTTCTTGCCTTAACTGTTATGCATACTATCTGAGGATGCTTACCCTTTGCCTCTTCGAAGGCTGTATCCAGGTAAAGGTTACTGGAATGCTGTGGAATATATAGCTGGGGGTTGGGATTGGTTTCAGTTGGTAAGTTGCAGAATAAGTCTTGTTGTGCAAAATCAATTTTGCTGCCCTTACATACCTTGTACTTTTGTCAATTGGCAGTAGGTTATGTTGTAATTTTGTTTTTAGGTTTTTAACTGAAAACTCACCTAGTTTGAGTTTACACTTGTAAAAAATGTTGATTCCCCAGCAAAAACACACAACCTGGGAATTTTATGGATTGTTTTACCTGCAATTCTTTTGTATTTATTTATTTATTTTGCCCAAGGCTGAATAACAGTCCATATCTTCTGTTGTGATGTGGTTGATTTTTTTTTAAATTTATATTTCATTTGTTTTTTTGCTCTTTTTAATTGGAAATAGCATTAAAGTTATTCATTTAAGGAAAATCAGAAGTTCTTTGCAAATTAAGCCTCTATGTACTAAAGAGATAGGAGCACACAACCCAACCAGTATCAAAAAGATGTTCAGCTGACTCCAGTCTCACTGACTTAAGCACATTGTATTTTATTCTTTATGATCCCTCATGGAGCTTCAGACTGTTTCCTTTTTTTTTTTTTCCTTTTTTTCTTTTTTTTTTTTTTTTTTTGGCACACAATCAACTGGAACAAGTGAAGATGAAGTAAGGCCTAACTTTGACACAACCTTGACGAAGCAAATATCTATTTGGAAAAGGATATGTTAGTTTCTTTTGAACAAAACCCCTTTTTTATTTATACTTTTTTTTTAATTTAAAGAATGTGCCTTCAATGTGCCCTGCAAAGCACAATATATGTGCCAACTACACTGTGAAGTCTTTTGCTCTCCATCCAGGCAGAATTAATTGCTTCTGCATCAGGATTCTCACAACAGGGTTCTTGTACATCTAGTTGGCACTTTTTTCATTCCTCCTTGATCTAAAATTGATTGTTCACATGTCTGGCTCCTAACCCAAACTGTAAGCTCCTTGGTGGCAGATTCTATGTGTCAATCAGTGATTACTTTCCACTCAGCACCTGGAGAAGTGCTGTCTTCTTCTACAGACAACTCACATGGTTGTTCTGCTTTTCAGTCTTCTCCTACCAGACTTAGATCTTTGAAAGTGGTCAGGGAAATTGTCTTACTCTGCTCTCAGCTTACCTGGCTTCCTTTCAGCCTAAGAACACAGGAAATGTTTGCCGAATAAATGAATAAAGAACTAAATAATTTTTACCGAAGTTTTTGTAGAACTTTGAGGCGGGCCTGGGAGCATTAACTATGCCACACATCCCTTTCCTGAACTTCAGGTGTTAAGTGAGCAACTAAAGAGAAGAGGAGAAGGCTAGAGGCATTCATCAGATCAAGCCTATTGTTGAATGAATTGCCCCTTGCTTTTAGTTTAATAGCACTCAGAAAACTAACAAGGGGTTTTACCTGTACTTGGGTCCCCTAATGCAAAAGCTACCCAAGAGAACATCACAGAATCTTGTGAGCACATATACTCTCAGGAGACAGATCTCTCGGGTCTGTGTTTGCAAAACTTTTTGTCTCTGAAACCCCATGATTAGGCAACCCTAAAAGAACCTGAATTTCCATCATTATAAAAGGTAGTGGACTCAGAATAGGACTGCTGCTTTTGCAGCATGGGCTTCAGCTGTTCACATGGAACTCTGACTCCTGAACAGACCTTTGATAGTTCTGTGCTACTTCCATTGGTCCAGTGGGTGTGTAATGCAAAGCATCTCACCTTCTCTGCAGACAGAAGTCTGTCCCCCTCTCCTTTCCATCCTGCTCTGCTCAGAAGCAGTAACACATGCTTAAGAATGAAATCATCTGTGTTGTTCTGCTGTAGGAAATGCAAAAACCTTATTTTAAAGTATGAAAAAAGGAAAAAGACGACAGACCGTATGCAACTGTGAGCCTCACAGCTACTCTCATTTCATGGTGCAGCACCGTTTCAGAGTAAGCCAAGCTGCCTAAATAACCTCCCGGCTGAAGAAACCAGGTAGCAGAGAGTTAAAACACTTGCTCATTGGTTTTCCCAGATCCTATTTTAATTTGCTCCCTCTTTTTGGACAGCTCTGTGAAGGCAGTCTGGTTCGCTGCCTCGCCATACTAATGAGACTCATCCATCTGCCTCTGTCATTGCCAGCCTCTCCTTTCTGCTGGGAGTCAGAGATGAACGCTCAGGACAGGTCCTTTCTAGGCTGCAGTACTTAATCATTTCTAAACACGCTAGATGGCCTCAGGCAGCGAAGGCAACCAGCATTTAACCCAGGCTTGGCAGCTCAGCTTCCCCACACTCTGCCTGTGAGCTCCGATAATGAAAAGTTGCTCTGCTTTTACTCTCCACTTAACCAGATGCTCTTTGCTTCTTGGGGCGAAAGGTTAAATAGATATAAGAACCCATGCTAGTTTGAAGGCTTTTATTAGCAGTCCTTATAGTAGAGGGAGAAGAGGATGCTGTTGCTCCTGATCCATTTGTCCCCTGGGATTCATATTTAGGCTTGTGTCCTTGCCCTTTACTAAAACGATGACGCCTTTACCCACCCTGCTTTTGTTGTTGTTTTGTAGCACAGAAGTTAACACAAGCAGATCAGATTTCTGCCATTTACTTATTTAATATTCAGATTTTACAGAAAGAATGGACCAACAGGACCATATCAATGTTGCTTAACAGTGGCAACACGTTTATTAACAATGTAGATAAAACATTTTTTTCCAGAGTGGCTAGAGCCTCTGATTTATTTTTCCACTCCATCTACTGCTCCATATGTCTGTGGAATCTGCCTTTTTCCCAGAGCTCATGTTAGTATAAAGCAATTGTCTGGGATGTGTAAGAATTAAGTATCCCATCATTCAGGCTAGACATGCAATTAGAAGAGTTGCACTAATTTCCACTGCTGAGACCCTGTCACTTTAATTTATCCTTACTTTCCTGCATTTAGGCCTTCTCTGGTTGGAGGCCAAGGATTTTATATAGTTTCAGTCAATGGTGCTTTGATGTAGGAACTAGAGTATGTATAAGGTGTGGAAAAAAGAATTGGGGGTTTACCTAGAACTGGCTAAAAGAATCAAAAGTCCTGTGTCAAGAAATGCTCATTCTCTATGATTTTTATTATGCTAGCAAAATAGTAGAGAAGAAAGGTTTTATACCCAGGAAATATCACTGAAATATAATATCAGTACTCAAACATTTCTTCATGATTTTTCCTCTGATATTATTTCTAAAATATTGTTCTCTCTTTTTCCTGATGAATATGTTAAAATATTACTTCTTATTGGATAGCCTAAACTATCATCTTGAAAGAAGTGCTGAAATTTAATCATTACCTTTTTAGATTTGTTTGTTTGTTTGTTTGGGGGGGTTTTTTTGGTCCATAGATCTATGACCAGACTGTCCAACTAGTTTTTTGCCAGCATCAAAATCCCTTTACCTAATTTACAGACAGACAAACAAAACTCAAAAATACATGGACTGTTCCTATGAAAAGGTAGGCAATGTACTTAGTAAATGTTTCTCCATAGAGACATGATGAATTCTATGTGGGCCAATTATGAGCCTTTCTGGTGTCTGTCATCCTTTGAACCAGTCTCAGATCAAGAAAAACTCCCAAAGCCCAAGTTCATTTCACCATAAGTTAAGGATGACACAATTCAATTTCAAGCGGCTCTAAAATCAAGCGTCCAAAAAAGGGTAAAACTTTGTCATGATTTTGAAATAAAGACATAAAAGTATTCCATTAAAAAGTCTTTTTGCATTCAGGGAAATATTAGAAACTTTTCCAATCAGTTGTTTCACGATAAACACACACACACACACACACACACACACACACACACACACACACGTCCTGATTCTTTAGAATGGAGACTTAGGTAAAAACGTAGAGTCTGAGTTTCTCTCTGCTCAAATGATCAGACTCCATGAACTTCAATGTAAATTCTAGTTCTAAGAATCTAATATTCTGCCTTTTTCAATCTGTAGGCTTTACCTCTATTACAACACTGAAAAATGTTACTACCTCAATAGATTTTGGCTGAAATAAATCCATATTAATCATAAGGAATTCTGACTACTTTATAAGCTAAATATACACATTAATAAATAGATCTTCTAAACATTCATAGGTTGATACGCCAAAAGCAAATTTTTAAGCTTTGAGTAAAACTTAGAAAACTTTCTTAGGACAGAAGAAAGTTCATTGAATAGAAAATCTGTATATGAACATAACTCTGACTCTTAAAATTGAGGACTTTCCATAAGGACCAAGGGTTCATTTGTATTCAGGACAGGGATATAACAAAAAAATTCTAACAATTTATCTGAAAGATGTAAAGATAATATAAAAGTTATTAGAACATCTACAAGTAATATTTTATAAATTTCTCTTGCTCAGTCTCATATTATGATTAGTCAATATTTAATATCAATATATAAATTACTTTAGAACATGTGTCATTCTGTGTCATGTACAGAGCAATCATTTCAGTTACCTATACATACACTCCTACTTAAAAGTAACAGAGAACTCATGCAGGAACATATTTATCAAAGTATTATTGATTCATTATCATCCATGAAACATCTATAATTTTTTATCATACTCTAAGAATAGACAACAATAAATTAGATTCAGTAAATTGATGAAAAGAAAGTTTCTACATATGCCCCAATGATATTTATGGATATAACTGGGTCCCTCAATAGCAAAATAAACCCTGGTTAGAAGTAAAGAATTCATTTCTGAAGTCTGAAAGGGAAATGTGATTTTGGTTGGAAGCAACTTTCGTCAAATATGAAATAGGCCATCAGAAGTCCAGATGCTATCATTTTTAGTAGTGCCTTATGTAAATTATTTTAGAAATAAGAGAATATAAATGCAGAACATAAATGCCATGCAAAGAGAATTGCTTCAAAGAAGGATATTATTGACAATTTTTATAATATATTTGCAGCTCTTTAAAATCAGTGGACTAATTAAAAATGGAAATAATATAGTAGCAAAATGAAATAAAAAGACTGGATATGGAAAATATTAGACATCCATGAATAATCTTAGAACCCATTAAGAGTCTCAGAAATGAAAAAAGAAAATATATCTCAATATATTCTCTCAGATCTCAACCAAAACTTAGGATTGAAGTTCATCTGGGTAGAACACAAAGTGCATTCCTATCTTTGATGGTTTCACACACTATCTGCCTTTGCCTTAGACCTGGCTCTCAGGAACACTGGGTAAACAAGATTTTCATACTTGAACATGGATATGTCACTCTCAATTCTTTAACAACAAAACCGTGTTACATAGAGATCATCATTTATAACAAAGGTCTTCAGGCATCTCTAGGAATTAAAAAGAAGGAGAGAGGCCTGGGTTTTTCTAGTTATTAATGAGTTGGAGGGAGGGTGAGCAGATAACATGTTTGCCCCTGTGTATCTCCAGTCACCCACAGGTATATAAATAAACTTTCTGTATATTTGGAGAATCTCTATCATGAGAAAGGACCCTGGCCATGTATCAGATGGAGTGGGAAAAAACAGTAAGAGGCCATTTAGTCAGTCAATTAACAAGTATTTATCAAGTGCCACACGGTACTCAGCTTAGCGTAAGCAGGAGTCTGCCTCTTTGCCTTGAGGCAAGTCTGCACGTCCACAGTAAGCCAGCACATAAGGTTCAATTGGCACCATCTTCTGATTTTGCTTATTCAATAGCTTGTTGGTATCTAATGGACTAAACAAACATCTCTGCACCATCCAATACAACACTGTATGCAGTATGTACATGTGTATCTATATGTGAGTATGTATAGATAGATATATAAAACTTGGCATCTCTTCCAGGAGATATGCCAAGATATATTCACAGCTTTATATACACATGTAATTCATGTATTTCTGTGCATATGGCAGTCAAGGGAATATATCTAATCAGTTGAACATGTTTTATTCCAGATGTTTTTTATCATATTTTCTCACTATCACTAATAAAAAATCCCCATAGTTGTTCTACTTGGACAGTTTGATTGGTCTTTAATCCCAAATCTCATTGAAAGAAGGAACAGAAAGCATTTTATGTTCTCTAGAATGCAACAAAAATGTTGGCATATCAACCAATCAGGAGGCACCATAGACAGAAAGTCCATCTTAACTCAAAGCAAGCTATAAACCAATCTGAGATGCTTTGTTTTTGATGACTTGCACCTGTATCTTTTAGATTTACCTTTCAATATGCACCTCTGCCTACCTGTCTAATGTTATATCTTCTCTTGTTTTCCATGTAAAAGCTGAAAATCCCCTAGTCCTGTTCAAATCTGTTACTCACGGACAGAATCCTGGTCTTTTCCTGTACTCTTTGACACTGTGTCCTTCCACTCAGTCTTAGAATCATCACTGCCATAAGCAATTACACACTTGTCTCTTTGCCAGCTGTCATGCAATCCCCAAATTCTGCTTTCTTCTTCAAATGTCTCCAAAAGTCATTCTTTCTACTAAAACCTCACTTCCCAATGAGGGTTCCCCATAATTGGATTTCTATTCCTTGGGTCTTTGTTCCCTGTTCTTAAAGTCTTCCCTCTTATTCTTTCACCCAAGCAAATTTTTAAATGACTATAAATATTAACTGTTTTTGATAAGCTCCTGGTTTAGGTTCCTTGGCTCTACTTTGAAACCATCAGATTTGTTTAGTGTAATTTCCAAGCTCTCATAACAGTTAGATGACTCCTCCTGCACTTCAGGACATTGCTTACAAAAACATAACCCATTTTCTGTATCTGTGTTCATAACTTCACACAGAGGCCACTGTTCCTACCATTTCTTCATTTTCAGAACAAACAACCTTGTCAATCCAGAGAATAGCAATAAGGGCTCTCACTCCCTAAAGTCTTCATCCTAAAAATTTTCCAATGGTATTCTCTTTAATTTTAATTTTCCTTCTTTCTTTCCTTCCTTTCTTCCTTCCTTCTTTTCTTTCTTTCTTCTAGTACTGAGGATGGAATCCTGGGGCACTCTACCACTGAGCTACATCCCCAATCCTTTTTAATTTTTATTTTGAGACAGGAATTTGCTAAGCTGCCCAGGCTGGTCTCGAACTTGTGGTCCTCCCTGCCTCAACCTCCTGAGTCCCTGGGATTACAGGCATGCACTATTGTGCCTGGCTAAAACTTTTAGGTGCAGAGCAGAAATAAAAGTCAAAGGCTAATCTCATGAAGTTAACACTGTGGGGGAAAGATAATAATGTGCATGCTCCTATAAACAAAGACAGAAACCACCGTGTTATATAGAACTTGTTTTATTACCTAGTTTAAAACATGGCAGCTCAACAAGTATTAAGCTACTATGCTGATAATTAATTGATTGCTGTGGTGAGAGAAAGTTGCTATTTGAAGAATACTATAAAATAATGATTCGTATAAAGAAATCCATTTTTTTTCTAATTCATTTAAAATAATCTCTGCTGTTCTGATGTGTAACTCATACTGACTAAGCAAGAACAGAACTAAAAGCTGTTGCTGCGGGGAACCAATTGAGTAAAATTTAATTAGGTAATCTGTGAGACAACAGGAACTAGCCCAGGCTTCTGACACCAATTCGAATTCTGCCTCCAGTATTTACTACTTCTATAATCATGGTTGTACAAGTTGCTTTATCTATGTCTCCCTAATCCACATGATAACTGAATGTTAAATATAAAGGTACTTTAAACTTTCAGCATAGTGCCTGACCACCCCCCACCAAAAAAAAAAAAAAAAATGTGTCAAGTGGTGGATCTTTGCTTGCAAATTTAAGGTAGATGAGATTTTTCTTTCTCTGAGAGACTGTGAGGGACAAATTTGGACTGAATACTATCAAAAAGAAAACAAACACAGAAATATTTTTCTGAAATTGTGCCTCATCACCACCAGTCCCATGAGAAAAAATGCAAGGCTAAGGAACTAGAGAAGCAACAAAAGCCTCTTCAGCTGATTGATGGTGGTGAGCTAAAAATTAAGATCTTTTCATGAGTTTTAGCAATCTGCATGGGGTGATTATATGTGACCGAGACCAAGACAAGCCAGTGCCAAAGCTGAGAGAAAGTGATTGGGCATTTAACCCCCAGCTCACTTCAAATATAGGGCTGTCAAAGTCCCAGGAACATTTGAGCTCCAAGTCAAGATGAGATTAGTGAGTTTAAAAGAAAATTTCTATCAAGTACTGCCTATAAGAGGAGATTGAAGATTTTATCAATAATGAAAAAGATAACTATTAGGGAGAAGAATTTCAAACTTATCAGAGAGTTTACTTTAAAAGTTGACTTTAATGTTTTATTATTTAATGTACCCAACTACTTAACACAGTTAAAATCTCCCCATTTTAAAGGTTTGGATGTTTGGATGACAAACAGTAGTCACTTACTTTTTAGTGCACTGGCCTGTGTTTAAAAAGTCACTAAAGATGTTGTGTAAACACTTAATGCTTAGAAAATTTGTATTAGTGTATCTAGCTCACTGTCTTCCTTTTAGTAATAAAGCTGAATTTTCAGAATTAAATTGATAAAGGAAAAGCAAATGTGGTAGACTCAACTGCTACTTTGAAACAACAAAAACAAAAGAAACCAAAAAACAGATGTCTGTTTAAATTTTTGATTTATGAAGTTCATTCATTGGGCATAAATAATTATTTCACATCTTGAAGCTTCCCTTCTTCATTTTATTCATTATTGTTTCCTATAGAACAGAGCCTTTCAAGATTAACCATTTTATATCTAGGTTCCCATCAAGATTCTGTTACTAGGGGCTGGGGTTGTAGCTCAGTGTAGAGCACTTGCCTACCATGTCTGAGGCTCTGGGTTTAATCCTCAGCACCACATGAAAGTAAGTAAACAAAACAAAGGTGTTGTATCTATCTACAACTAAAATAATTTTTAAAAAGATTCTGTTACTATATTTTAATGTCTGTAAACTTAGATATGTTCTGGAATAGACTTGGCATAGAATATGTTCTGGAATAGACTTGGCATCTTGTACTTTGGTCTTAATAACACAAATTTTTCCTCTGTGGTTCCTTTGTTCTTAATTTGTTTGTTTGTTTGTTTTACTTTATATTTTTGAGCATTTCAAACAAATAAAAAACAGACAATAGTAAAATGAACTTTCATATACCCATTACCCAGCCTCAGAAATTATCAATTTATGGTTCATCTTTTGTTTCATCTATACTTGCACTGAGCTCCAACTTCCCCATCCCCAGATGACTTTAAAATAAATTACACAGATCATATTCTTTCATCTGTAAATATTTAGTACCAGTATCTCCAAAAGATATCAAATCCCTTAAACATAATCACAATACTTACAATACATCTACAAAATAAAAATTTAACAGTTCCTTCTTACCCTTTTTATTATCCCTACAAGTGGCAGATACTGATCATTGCACACTTGGAGATGGCTAATCTATATCTATTCACCTGTTTTGATTTTATTATTTCCCACTGCTATAAATCTAATAACCCTTTCCTCTATAATTTACCTAGCCTATCAACATCTAGGTGGGTAGTTGAAAAATAACCACTCCATTTATTCCTCTAAACCCATGGCCATGGAACCCTGGGCTATTAAACACAGCCTGCCCTCCGAACTCACCTGACCAGACTGCAAGAGCAGACCACTGTCTACATGGCCTTCAGTGTGCACCTATTTGGTAGTTAGTCCGGCAAATAAACATATATTTTTAAAAATTAACTCCAAAACTTCAAATATACTGATTTGTAAGGGAAAAAAACTGTGCAGTAAATTCCATGAACTGACTAATAATTTAGTGAGGCTGTTTAACATACCACTAAAAATTATGGGCTCTGCCAGGCACAGTGTTGTATACCTGAAATCCCAGCAACTTGGGAGGCTGAGGCAGAAGGATTGCAAGTTCAGAGCCAGCCTCAGCAACTGCAATTTAGCACAAGGGCCTAAATAACTTAGTAAGCCCCTGTCTCAAAATAAAATAAAAAGAGCTAGGGATATAGCTCAGTAGTTAAACACCCCTGGGTTCAATCCCCAGTATGGAAAACAAAAACAAAAACAAAAAAAACTATGGGCTCTAATGTCAACAAACTTGGTTTCAAATCCTGATCCTAACATTTGCTACTTATATGATCTTGGAAGTGGTGTGCTAGGAAATGTTTAGTAACTGCCTTTTAAGGCATGAGGAACCCTAATTTGTAACATTTGCCCATTTCCATGGTCCTACCATGACCAGTTCTAATTGCAAGCACGTCATTAAATATGGGAGTTGAAAAGAGAGAATCATAATTGGTTCTCTCAAGCTGATACTAGCCAGCTGCAATTACTGCTGGATCTTGGACAAGTCATAAAAACTCTCTAATCCCTAGTTTCACAAATTATAAAATAGGGAAAATAATAGGACTTGCCTAATTGAATAATTGAGAGGATTAAATGAAATACTACATGCAAAGCTGTTACCACGGTGCCTGGAACTTATAATGCTTATTATGCATTCAAATAATGTTAGCTTTTTCTATTATTAAGCAGTACAGAGGCCAAAAGTCACCAAAGATAGCTTTTTAAAAATAACTCTTGTGAAATAACTTTTGACTATTTCTCTATACTTTTATTAAGTAGGATTCCTGAATGGTTGTCTGAGATATTTCTAAACATTAAGGCAAGAAAGTAACATAGCACCATGGAATTACCCAGAGAGAGAATATGACTACATTCAATATATTGGCATTAAAAATGAATTCAACCACAACAGTTCATGGTTAAAGGGGATTTAAATCCTAGGGAAAAGCCACATTTCACTCTGATTTCTATGTTCTCAGCAGTATTGCCTTTGCACTCCAATTCCTTTTTCTTCCTTTCTTTGCTCCCAGACACAGACTAAACGTAGCAGCACTGAGTACAACTTGAGAAGACACAACAATTTGTTCCATTTTGAAACTTAAAATTATGAAAATGATCCTTATAAGCAAAAATATAATTATAATAGTTTCAAAATGTATGAAAAGTAAATATTTTAATAATACAAAATTTACTTAGATTTTAACCTATGAGGTAAGGAAAACTGCATTTGTTAATTACTCTTAAAAAGCACTTTCCCTAAAAGTGATTTTTTTTTTAAAGTCCTACTACTTCCCTGAAGTGTCACTCTGAAGGTTTATTCCTACCCAGCTCTGAATTTTGGGCTCCAAGATCTCCTTCCTCTATTTGAATCTAGGGTCTTGCTTTTCTTCATGCTTCATTTACAATTCCCCTTGTCAAAAACCCCGAGAATGAGCTCAGAAATGACCCAAGTTTGGGGATGAGCTCCATTCAGGACACAGACCTCTAACATGGCAGTCAGGGGCTGGAAATCCTACATCAATCCTGCTGTGCAGTGCTTTTATTAGCTGTACTGCAGAGTAGAGTCTACAACTAAGGCAATTTTACTTTATTTACTGATGGCACAATGTCAGTAGCTTAATCAATAGATATGGGTTACAAAGAACGATGCCAATGCCTCACCCCTGAGACAAAAGGTTTAGGAGAAGAGAGCATTTCACGAATTGAAAGGGAAACGTGTCAAATGAGGGCAAATCCAGACACATAGCCCACTATTTAGAAGTGGGGGACAGAACGTCTTAGAAATGAAAGTCTCTTATATTTCCTCTAGAGACTCTTCAGGCAATAAAATAATATCTTGTGAAAAGGGATTTCCTTTGGTCCCCTCAGGAAAAAAAAATAATAATCCTTTCTGAAAATAGTTTCTTCGAACCATGGATAGTGTTATTTATGAAGACTTAACCTACATAACAATATCCTCAAGTTGTTCCATAAAGAAAAAGTTCACCAGCTAAAGAAAAGCCTTAAGGACAGCAGTGCAGGAAACCCCAGCCCACCAGGACACTGGCAAGACATCCTCGCTCTGAAAAGTACAGTGGCAGTAACACTTTCATGTCACCTTCTCCACTACCTTCTCCCCAGGACTCCATCCAAACCTCAAAGGGACACGGACGACTTTTCTAGGTTGCCCCTAATTATAGTTTGAAGAAACAATTTGTGCCACTTGCTTTTGCTATTTCAGTTTTCTGTTGTCAAGAGAGAAAATGCATCCATCACTTTTATTAACCACACAAAGGCAGCCAGGTTTCTCTGAAGCCAGACAACCATGCTAGCTCTCATGTCATTTAGTATTTTTAAAGTCAGGTCTGAAAAATCTGGCACCTAAATATCAATATTTGAACATTCCATTTCCATACTAGACATAAATCTTCCATAGCCATGCTCAGCAGTGAGCTAAGTCTTGGACTACATTTTTGGCAAGGAGAGAGAACATAATCAGGACGCTTCAACCCTACCTAATTTTGCTTTATGCAGAAGCAAATTCTCATTTAAAAGTACCTTGTGGGCCAGAGGATGCATGCCTTGATCATTGCTGAAATGTGCTTTTCCCGTACAGAGAGACAAAGGGGTTGGTTTTTACTCCCAAGCCCTTTGCTACTTAAATAAAGTTATTGGCTGCCTAATGAATGTTAGCTGCAGTACTCCCTGTGGTCAGCGGGGCTGTTGTTTAATGAATTGCTTAATGTGCTTGATTACTGTTACAATGTTGAATGAGGAAAAGGCAAGAGAGATTTGAAAGATTCACTGGAGGATATGATGAAAATGAATTGGATCAATAGGAACTTTTTGCCCATCTCTGAACAGCACATTATGGGCTGTATTGTTAGAGTTGGGGGATAATGCAATTTTGTGGTTTGTTGTCTTTTTATAATTCACAAATATAAATCTCCTTCGACAGTGAGTTTTAGGGCTGGCCTTCCTGGAGTTATAAATGATCCCCAGACTCTAGCTCTGGTTACTTACACGGACAGATAAATTAATTAGGAAAACTTTTATGCCAATTACTTTATGCCCTTGGCTTTCATATGTTTCTGAAGAGCAGCAGCTAATTAAAGATATGATTCATAATTACTGGTCGATCGAGTACTTGAGTAATGGAATCAGGAACTGTTCCAAAGAAAATTATCCATCACATCATTGCTAATTGTTACATAATACATAAGGATGTAGAATTCAAATAAAAAATTACTCACTTTGAAAGGTTCATTCAATTTTTTAAAATTTAATAATTATAAACATGAAATGAGTTTTTGCAATGCTGAAGCATGTAAGTAGGGTATTTTTAATATTTCTTTTCTTTTCTCTTAAAGTAAATGCTTCTACTGTATGAACTCAAGACAGAAGATCCAAACGATTTTGAGGGTTAGTAATCAACTTATTCTGCCTCTTTCCTATGAAAAGTGCAAACTAGAGAAGGTAATGGTCAAAAAGCATTTTCCTTTCTTCTAGTCCCACCTTTCTAGCCCACTTAGGAGTAAGAGTTGCTGAAATGCAGTATGCCTGAGTGGGAGGGGCTACTGAGGACCACCCATCTGCTTGCATTGGATTAGGAAAGTTCCCAGGCTCAGAAAGGCTAAGAATGTTAATACTTGGAGAATACTGAAATCTCCCCAAAGGAGACAGTTGTCAAAGGTTGTGTGTATCCCAGATCTATCCTAGCTTAGGATAATTGTGGGCCTTTGTTTGATGGGAACATAGGACCAGAAGGGTGGAGATAATCTTACACAGAGCAGAGCTTTGTGAGAAAGGAGTGAGGGGAGGACCCCAGCCATGGACTGAGCCATGCATCTGATGGAATTAGAGCCTCCCATCTGGAGCTTTCCACAAGCAAGTAGCTTCTGATTTACCTAAACCCATCTCCCATACATCCTGAGAGTCTCCTTCAGAAAATTCCCTTTCCTTCCATCTCTCCTAAAAGTTCCCTGCCTTCTTCCCTCTTCCTTTCTAATCCCTATGTCCAGCCCCAGTGACAACCTAGGGTGGCCTGTGTAGTGACGGAGCTGAAGGTAGACAAAAGAAGACAGGACAGGAGTAACTAGGATTGTGGGCCACTTCTCTCATCCCTAATGCTCAGTCAGTAGGACCCCTCGGCTCAGTTCCTTCAGTCCCCCCAAAGTGTCTGCCTAGTTCTTCTATTAAATCTATTCTCCGTCTTAATCTTTTCAAGAGAGTTTCATTGTGTATTGCACAAGGTCCTGCAGAGAACAACAAGAGTATAACTGCCATGATCAAATCTATCCTGTTCTCCCAGATCAGCCACTGTGAGAAGCACACTGAGGGGGAACCTCAAGGATTCAGGTAGAAAACAGAAAAAAAAAAAAAAAAAAAAAAAAAAAAACAGAGTTCCAGGCTGTAACAGACTTGAGACACAAAGATCTGCTCAAGAGACAGGGTTAAACAGAGAAGTTTCTGCTGTACTATTGAAGGCTCCTTGAAGGCTTTCATTTAATTTGAATGTTGGAAAAGGCACAGAAGCATGGAGGCAAGTTATTTCATCTCTAAGAGCTGAGCCATGCTGAGGACTGTACAGGCAGGTTGCACAAAAGCATAAGGCAAAGGCCTTCTGGAAAATATGAAATGCTGTAGTCTAGGAGAGCCAGATAGCCCCAACTAGGGGTTTAGGAACCCCCAGTCCACTCTGAGACAGAGCAGGAAGATGTCAGCTGATCCACATGATGGGCATGGAGGATGACCTTGGGCTGGTCTCCCACAGAGAAAAGAAGATGCAGACAGGAATGTGAGTAAAAATGTGAGTAAAAAAAAATGTGAGTAAAAAATGTGGGAAGGCTGCCTCACATTCTCTCTCTACAGAGACAAGTGCAAATAACATGCATTCAATCTTTAATTAGAAGAATACTTCATGTTTTTCTTTGGGCAAGTCCCACTTGCACTGCAAGTAGGTAAGAGTTCTTTTGTAGCTGAAGGCACAGACCTCAGGCCCATTTAAACTAAAATCTTCACAAAGAGGGTAGGACTGCTTAGAGAGCAATTACCCTGTGTCCCACAGGCTAACCATACACTCTCTTGAACAGCTCACTGTTTTGAGACTGGAAATTTGACCAAGCAGTTTCTGTTGTCTTTGTGTCAGTTTCAAAGCATCAGGTCTTGGCAAGAGCAGCAAGTATCAAGAGCAAAGAAAAAGGAAAAAAAAAAAAAAAACATTTCAGAGACACCACCTGCTGAGCTTTCTCAATTTAGCAAACTTATGCAAGGTCTGAAAGACCAAATGAGTGCATTTTTGGAAATAAGATCAACTCTACATTCACTTGGTGGCAATTTGCAAAGGGATACTCTATTCCTAGTGTTATCCTGGAGGAAGTGAGGGACACCTGTGTGGCCTATGAAGGCACGTTTAAACAAACACATCTAGGTTTTGGTAAATATGCCAGAAATGGGGCTCTAAAAGTAGTGTCCTTTTTGCTTACACAACTCAGCAGGCAATATGGGAAACAGAATTCTGTAGGCATTAGTTATAATTCCCTTAAACTCCAAAACACAAGGGTACCCATCTTCAAACTAAAACATTTTAAATAATGATAAAGTGAGTCAACTGAAAGTCAATGGCTAACTCCTCTAAAACCTATACTTACATGAGTTTAAGGAAGGAACCTCAGTCTCCTGAGTGGGCAGCCTTCTCTTCTCTCTTCACCTCTCTACCTTGTTGTAAGCCATCCATGGGCTGCATGTGGGCCAACATGCATGGATCCTAGTGGATAGGAACATCTGGTGTCTGGGAATGATCAGTGGACATTTCCTCTGATTAACTGCCATGACACATTGTGAATTTCTATCCCACTCTGCCATGTCCCACCCAGAACCTGAGATGGGTGTGACCTGCCAAGATGCCAATCAACCTTCTGGTCTGATATATCCAAGCCCTTGATATATCCACTCCACTCAAGAGCTGGAACTAGACAAAGGAATGATGGCTCCAGTGATTTATTTAAGAGGATACATCAAAGGCTCCACTTTTGTAAATACATTTCTGACTCTTTGTCTTTTTTTCTTCACTAATGATTTCAGACTTTATGTTTCTCAGATACTTTACATAAGTAACAAGAACCCCCCAATAAATAACAAGAACCCCTCATAAGTAACAAGAACCCCCGAATGAGATGCTGGCCATCATTCCCTCTACTACCTGGTGAAACAGACTATTAAAATAGATGGATATCTAGCAGATTTCCAGATTTAATTAATATTCCCTCTACTCTGCTCTATGTAAATGAGAAAAGTTGTTACCAGATTGTGCTCTCTGAAGAAACAGATCCCCATTCACCAGTGACATGCAGTCAATTCGTGTACATGTTTGTGACAATAAACTGAATAGGAAGGGGCAATCTGTTGCCAGGATTCCTGCCCAGTGATCCTTTGGTTAAGGCCATTGACTGAGGTCTCAGTTCTCCCATCAAGCTCTGTCTATAGAGGAGGTGCTCAAAAGAAAAGGGCAAGGAAAGCAGATTATGGGTTCTGCATCTGCATGGATCAGGTCTCCTTCCTCACCTTTTGTTTTGGTACCAACTCATCACCTTTCAGCTTACTGACCTTTGACCTTTTACCCAGGCCAGATGATAAAATGAGATTTGAATATTTGATCTTTATCTCTCTGGCATTCTCAAATCTCTGTGAATGATGATGGTTTGTGTAACAGGAAATATTTCATGACTGTTTTAGGGACAATTTCTTCAAGAAAGATTATGTTAACTTTAGGTTTGGCAAAATCTCATTTCATGCATTTAAAAAAATTAGCATTCTCTGTTGAAGGGCACTGAAAACTCATACTGTATTCCTAAAGCTCCTGATAGTGGTCACTCTCTCAGGAGAGATGATGTTACATGACTCTGTGCCAGGGAAGTAAATCACAGGGAAAGTCAGTCTGACAGTGTTAGAACTAGTGTCATTCAATTGTCAACCTCTGAGTCATGCCGCGAGGACCTGACCACACAGCTAATAGGCAGGAGCCTGGAGCTTTTCCCTTCTCTACCCTCATCTTGCCGAGTGATCTAAAGATAGTTATTTCACCCTTTCTATTGTGGTATGCTCAAATGCAAAAGAGTTGCCAGTATTTATTGGAATGACTAGCTTAGCACCCTCTTCTTTAAATAGTTTTCTGACTCAGAAAGTCTTGTGTAGATTGTTATTTTGAGCCAGATTCTCCCAGTGTGGAAACTCCTTAGGATTACATTAGATTCTTTGCAAGAATGAGCTAACTCTTTCACGCCTGTAATGCAGCATCTAATATCTACATTTGTACAATAAATAAATGAGTAATAAAAGTTGATTAAATGTGATTATTAAGCAGAAGATGTATTGTTTTCATCTGCCTGGTGAACCTATGAGACCTCTGATTTTGATTACAAGTCACTCTAGGGCAAGGTCACAAACAACAAAGACAAAGTTATCAAGGAGTTGAAAAGAAACGACAAGAACTTCTGACAGTGGAGGCTGTGTGGGCACAACTCTGACTTCTCTAAATTAGCTGTGGATTATCTGAGGCCATTCCACTGTATCTGCAGAGGTGAGATTGTGTGATACCCAAGAGCATTTTTTTTTCTCTTAATGTCACCTTTAGGAGGAAAATGTTCATCATTCAATGATTCTCTTTTAAAATGTTAACCTTTATGGAATCTCAAACTTGGCTTAGAAGAAAATCTCACCTTCCAGAGGACTTTAGAAGAAAATCTCACCTTCCAGAGGACTTTTCAAAGTTCTGTCTTTGCAAACATTGAGAGTTTTCTGTAAGAATAGTCACAGACTTTAAATATCACCTCTATGTTATAAACTTCACATTTCTACCTCCAGCCCAGATTTCTTCCCTAAATTTCAGATGCACATATCCAACAGCATATTCAACATGTTCTTTTGGATTTCCAATGAATATTTCAAATTCGTGACTATATTCTTGATCTTGCCCCTTCCCATTCTGTTTTACCCACCACTTGACCATCTCAATAAATGGAAAATCCATCCTTCTAATTAGGTCAAATCCCTGGGACTATCCTTAACTCACCTCTTTATGTCATATTTTATATCCAATTTACCAGCACATCCTTTTGGCTCAATTTTCAATATACATCAAGAATCAACCACTTCTCCACTTCAACCTGACATCTTATCCAACCATCGTTGTTATATTTCTCATCTCAATAATAATGACCTTCTAACTAGTTTCCCTCTTCCCACCCCTGTCTTACACAAGTCTGTCCTCAACACCAAAATCAGACTATTAAGCAATATCACATGTTATTCTTTTCTCAGGTCTTCCAACGGCTTTCTCTCTCAGAAAAATTCAAAATTCTCACAATATGGACAAGCCCAAGAACTTGCTCTCTAGTATCTCTGTGGCCACATTTCCCATCCTGCTCTCTCCCTCTCTTCTTTCTGTACATCATCTGTCCCTTCCTCTTGACACATGGCCTTTCTCAAAAGCCACACACAGGGTCACCTTGGAGGGCCTTTCCCATGGCTGTACCCTCATCATTGAATTCTTTTCCCTTTCAGCTATCTAGGCAGGCTTCTTCGCCTCTTCAAGTCTTTTCTCAAATAGCTTGTTTATAAGGCCTGCCCTGACTAATGCACTTAAATTGCTGCTCTGACCCAATGATCCCAGCCCAACTCTATTTATTTTCACTAACACTTCTTACTTTCTTCTTTCTTTTTTTTTCCCCCTTTGGTATTGGAGATTGAACTCAGGGTTGCTTTACCACTGAGCTATCCCCACAGCCTTTTTTTGTTTTTTGAGACAGGGTCTCCTTAAGTTTCTTAGGACCTCACTTAGTTGCTGAGCCTAGTCTCAAACTTAACAATCCTCTTGCTTCAGCCTCTGAAGTTTCTGGTATTACAGGTGTGTGCCACCGTGGTTGGATTCTCACTTTCTAAAATACTAAAAATGCTTATTTATTATGATTATAACTTACTATCTCTTCCCTACCACTAGAATGTGAGTTTTCTTTGTCGCGACCCCTTGCCCGCAAGGAAGACGCAACTCAGGAATCTTCTTTCAGCAGTTTATTCAGGCCCTTGATATTTCTTCTTCTCTCTCTCGAATCCCCTCCCAGCCTTAATAAACCATCTCAAGCCCCAATGCGAAGCTGCCACGTGGAGCTTTCTCATAGGGTGGTGAAAAACCATGCGCCAACTCTCCCAAATAAGGAGTTGTTTGTCACAGACCACAGCGGAGCCAGCGCCATCTTGTAATGGCGACCATAGTCTGCAGAAACGGCAGAAGCGGCTCACCACAGTTCCCCCTTTCTGTTTTCTTAAAACAATACAGGCGAGAGTAGAGGTCCTATCCCACTGTGCAGAAGTGGCTGCATAGTATGGCTCAGTCCTAAGGAGGGCCCTTCCCTAGACCTGGTCCCATATCAGCCGACGCCTTTTTTCGTGGGGCGGGGCGTGGACACGTCTAACCCACATGCAATAGGACATGCTCTCCTTGAGGTCCACGTCAAGGATCACTCAAGTGCAGTGCCTTGCCTCGCATCCTGTATCGTGACGATGGTGGACGAAGGGGGATAGCTGAGGCTGAACTGTGGCTGTTTATAACGACAAACAAGTTGACAGCACCCTGAAAGAAAGGCACGGACTTTAAGGCGATAGAAAAGCACTAGTGTGGAAACCCATCTGCGTGCAATGGCAGTAAGACCGGCAGAGTGCAAGGGCTTTCCAACACTAAGAGAATAACAAGGAAAGTCATGTCGATCCCAGTGCAATGTTATAATAACTTGGGGTGTAACGACCATGTCAAAGGTTTACTGTTTAAGATGCGCAAGCCAGACTTGAGGTGAGTTGCCATTTTCTAAAGCTGCAAGAGCTTGTATGATCATAGCCTTATCGTGAGCACTGCGGGCCTTAAGGCGACAGAGAAACCACAAACAGAGGAACATACCGAAGCAACACATTGCACCAAAAATGCCTACCCCCACCCACTCTTTGAAGAAGGAAAAAGCAGAAGATATCCAATCGGTGAATTGACCCAAAGTCACAGGATCGACACGAGTACTGTTCAAGACAGCTATCTGGGTTAGTTGAGACTGGATCATGTCTTCCGCTGCCATGGACCAATTTCCGGCCAAATATTCACCAATGATGCGGGAGGCATTCCTGGAATCATTAAATCTGACAGAGGTTATGCATAAATGTGCACGTTGGTCAACACAACCCAAAAGCACCAAGTCAGCCAATTCTTCTACCTGAGCTTGGAGTAAATCTATTCTTTGGTTGACAGCTAAAATCCCTGACAAAATATGTTGATTAATTGTATTTTGGGATTCAAGTATGGTGGAAGTTTGTTGAACAACTTGATTAATGGTGGCAGCAGTTTGTACTTGACTGGCCATGGCCACTCCGGCCGTAACCGCTGCAGCAGCAGACACTGCCACAGCTGTCACTATAGCTGCCGTAATTCCAAAATCCCTGCGGACTCTAAGTAGCTCAACAATGGGGAATTTATCTGGGTCCGCAGTGACTGGGATTGGGACAAAAGTTGGAATTTTCATAACCACTGCTACAGTCCAAGAACCATTCCAACACTCAGATAAGAGACAGGTAACATTAGAACAATCCAGCATCCCCGACGAGGTGTCATTAGCCAAAAGGAGCAAGAACGGGGATTGGACACAGACCCTTGCAGGGGGCAATGTGGCATTATATAGCAGAGAGTTGAACGAAACAGATGTAAGTCTATTACCTCGTTCACTCTCCCTAACAGTGCCAGAAACATTAGCCAGCCAGCTTTTGGCTCCCAGCAATTGAGCCAATGCAGAAATATCGGCTGAAGCCCCCTTCTCATTGGAAATCAGCCATTGAAACCAGGACCAACCTACTCCTGTAGAGGAGTTGGCACTGTTGTTAAAGTTATAAACAAAAGAAGCACAAAAAACAAAAGCGAAATGACACAACAAAAGAAACACAGAAAACAAAAGCGAAAGTAAAAGCGAAAGTACACAGTGCAGCTGCAATAAAATGTAATGCTCGCTCTTTCTTTACAGAGGAGCTGCCCCGCTTTGGTCGCGGATCCCACTTACCTGGGACTAACCGGTGCACCACCCCTGACTGCTGAAAGTTCTGGTTCCCGGGTTTCGGCACCACTTGTCACGACCCCTTGCCCGCAAGGAAGACGCAACTCAGGAATCTTCTTTCAGCAGTTTATTCAGGCCCTTGATATTTCTTCTTCTCTCTCTCGAATCCCCTCCCAGCCTTAATAAACCATCTCAAGCCCCAATGCGAAGCTGCCACGTGGAGCTTTCTCATAGGGTGGTGAAAAACCATGCGCCAACTCTCCCAAATAAGGAGTTGTTTGTCACAGACCACAGCGGAGCCAGCGCCATCTTGTAATGGCGACCATAGTCTGCAGAAACGGCAGAAGCGGCTCACCACATCTTTGGACATAAAACTCCCTAGATTTTAGTCTATACAATACCTAAAATGGTAGTTCCTCAATATGTAGTTGTTGAACAAAAGAATATGTTTAAAAAATAATAATAAGTTGCTTTACCCAGGTGTGATGGTGCACACTTTTAATACCAGCTACTCAGGAGGCTGAGGCCAGAGAATCACAAGTTGGAAGCCAGTCTCAACAACTCAGGCCTTCATAGCAAGAACTTGCCTTGAAATAAAGACCAAAAAGGAGGGGGGATGTAGTTCAGTAGTAGAGTGCCCCAGGTTCAATCCCCAGTATTAATAATAATAACAGCAACAACAATAAAAATAATTTGCTTATCAATGAAAATATTGAGTCTACTAACTCTAAAGGTCAGAAGTAGTCAGAAGTCTGGTTATGTTGTTCCACAGATGCCTGCTTTCTCTGTGGGAAAATAATTTCCACAGAAATTAATTAAATTAGTTAATATTAATATCATTGGTAATATTATGAATATAACATTAAATTTTTTCTCCAGCTTTTATTAATCTTTGTACACCACCCCCCAGCTGATACCTTTAAATGGAGGAGTAGAGAGATAAGTGTTAAAAGATAGATTTCAACAATTTTAAAGTATATTTCAGTGAGAATTTTCTTTAAATATACAGTATTTGATTGTAGAGAACTTTCACCTGCTAGATTAGATATGTTCCTGAGGTTGGTTGTTTTTTGCTTTTTATTTTGTTTTGTTTTGAAGCTGTTGTGAATGGATTTGTTTCCCTGATTTATTTCCCAGAAGATTACTGGAGTATAGGAAATATATTGATTTCTGTTTATTGATCTTGTGTCCTGCTACTTTGCTGAATTTGTTTATCAGTTCTAGAAGTCTTCTGGTGGAGATTTTTGGGTCTTCTAAGAACAGGTTCATGTCATCAGCAGAAATAATTTGACTTCCTTTGCTATTTGTATCCCTTCAATTTCCTTCCCTATCTTATTTCTCTCTGGCTAGAAATTAAAGAAATATATTAAATAGGAGGGATGGGTGTGCCTTGTCTTGTTCCTATTTTAAATAAAATACTTTAAAACACTTTCAGTTTTTCTCTGTTATGATGTTAGCTTTGGGTTTGTCATATATTGCCTTTATGATGTTGAGGAAGTTCCTTCTATCAATAGTTCCTTCACTGTTCTTAATATGAATGGATTTTGTCAAAGAGTTTTTCTGGATCTATTATATGATCATAATTCTATTAATTACATTTGTCAATTTGCATATGACTAATCAAACTTGCATCCTTAGAATGAAACCAATTTGATCCTGGTATACAACCTTCTTAATGTGTTTTTGAACAAGGACTTAAAAAGTTTTGTATGTGTGTTTATCAGGAATATTAATCTGTAGTTTTCTTTCCTTAATGGGTCTTTATTTGATATTGTGATAACTGGCTTCATAGAATGAATTTGGGAGTGTTATTTCCCTTTCAATTTTATGGAATAATGTCAGTACTGGCATTAGTTCATCTTCAAAGGTCTGATAAAATTCAGCTGAGAATCCATCTGATTCTGGGCTTTTCTATGTTGGAAAGAATTTTATTACTCCTTCAATCTGATTTCTTGATATTGGACTGTTTAGGTTTCCTATATCCTTTTGGTTAAATTTGGATAAATAATGTGTCTAGAAATTTGTGAGTATCATCTAGAATTTCCAAAGTATTGTAATATAAACTTTATAAATAGTAACTAATGATCCTTTGCATTTCAGAAATGTTTGTGATATTTCCTTTTCCATCTCTAAATTTGTAGATTTGGAGCTTTTCTCTCTTTCTTTTGGTTAATTTGGTTAAGGACTTATCAGTGTTAGTTATGTTTTCTAAGAAAGACCTTGAATATTCTTAGATAGGCAGAATTCATATTGTCAAAATGGCCATACTACCAAAAGCAATCTACAGATTCAGTGCAGTCTCCATCAAACTCCCAATGACATACTTTACAGAACTAGAAAACAATAGTCCTAAAATTTGTGGGGAAGAATAAAATACCCAAATAGTCCAAACTATAATGAGCATTAAGAGTCATACTGGAGAATCACAATACTTGATCTCAAATTATACTACAGGGATATATATATATATATATATATATATATATATATATATATATATATATTTTACAAAAACTGTGTAGTATTAGCATAAAAATAGAGATGAAGACTAATGAAAAAGTATAGAAGACACACAGAAAAATCCACATAGATACAGTAATCTAATCTGTGACAAAGATGCCAAAAACATATGTTGGATAAAATATATCCTTTTAAACAAATTGTGCTGGGAAAATAGAATATTCATATATAGAGGAATGAAACTAGATCCTTCACACCCTGCACAAAAAGTTAACTCAAAGTGGATCAAAGACCTAAGAATTATACCAGAAACAGTGCAACTGCTAGAAGAAAACCTAGGGTCAACACTCCAACATTGGCACAGGCACTGACTTCCTTAATAAGACTACTGAAGTTCAAATAAAAACAAAAGTCAATAAGGGGGATGACTTCAAATTAAAAAGCTTCTGCAAAGCAAAGAAAATAAGAGCGGGATGAAAGAACCTACAGAATGTGAGAAAATCTTTTGTCAGTTACTCTTCCAACTGGAGATTAATATCCAGAAAACATAAAAAACTCAAAAACTTAATACCAAAAACAAAAATAACACAATCAATAAATGGTCAAATAAACTAAACAGACATGTCTCAAAAGAGGAAATACAAGCAGCCAACAAATATATGAAAAAATATCCTTAGCAATCATAGAAGTACAAATCAAGATGACTCTTTCATCTCACTCCAGTTAGAATGGCAATTATCAAGAATACAAATAACAATAAATGCTGGCAAAGATGTGGGGGAAAATGTATACTCATACATTATTAGTGGGACTGAAAATGCAGTATGGAGATTCCTCAAAAGACTAGAAATAGAATATTTTTATTTCTTGTCTCTTTTACACCAGCATATGACCCAGCTATCCCACTCCTAGATATTTTTTCAAAACAACTAAAATGAGCCTACTATAGTGATGTATGCAAAGCAATGTTTATAGCTACACGACAGGCAAGTTATGAAACCGGCCTTAGTTTCCTTCAACAGACAAAAGGATAAAGAAACTCTGGTGCAAACACACACACACACACACACACACACACACACAATGTGTTTTACTGAACCATAAAGAAGAGTGAAATTATGTCATTAGCGGGTAAATGGATGGAATTGGAGAACAACATTCTATGTAAAATAAGTCAGACTCAGAAAGTCAAAGGGCAAATGTTTTTTCCTCATAGGTAGAAGCTAAATAGAGAGATAGGAACAAAAGAAATAAAAGGAAGGTCTCACAAATACAGAAAGGAGACTAAAAGAGTAGAGAAAGAGGATCAATGGGAAAGCAGAGGAGAGGGAAAGGAGAGGTACTAGGGAATTAAATGGAGCAAATTATGTTATATGCATTTATAAATATGCCAAAATGTATCATTATTATGTATAATTATATTGTTCCAATAAAATCATAAGAATTATATTATTTGATTTTTCTTTGTTATCTAAAAAGATAATAATATGAAAGTAATATTGTGATGAGAAAAGTTGTTCTCAGGGATCTGTTATTAATAGAAACTATTGATTGAGAACTCAATGCTTCCATGAATATGAATATTAAACAACATTGAATCCTTATAATCAACATTGGGATTTGAGGAGTAGTAAATAGTAACTCTACTTGCTGAGTTCTAAGTCGACTAAGAGATGGACCCTAAATATGGACACAGAGTGAATTTCAGTTTTAATGTTGGTTAAAATGAAATACAGAGAAGAATACAGCTTAGCTTATGGCTAACGTGGATTGTCTTTCTACTCATCTCCAATATAAACCCTATGACCACCCACTGAAGTTTACAACTGTGTCCCCAACAAAATGGCAAAACACTGCAGAGCTCCCTCTCTGAGGAACAAGTGGGATGAACCTACAGAGCTTCTTCTAGATATTTGAACTGGACCTACCCAATCTGCACCGTTTACCTGTGGGCAGAAGCAGAGCAACACCTACTCACATTGAAGCAAGAGCATTTGAAAGAGAGCAGAGGAAACCGAAGTTGCATATGTTCCAGTCTTTCTACCAAGCCCACAGACCAAATAAAGGACTCCTCTTTCCTTGGCTAGAAGTCTGTAAGCATAAAAAAAAGGTGGGAGGCTCTCTTCTAGGTTACCTGGAAAATTGTTCTGCCTGCTATGAGAGAGTCAAGAAGAAATTAAAGACAACCTAATAATATATACTCAATTTCTTGTCTCTTTTATACCAGAGGACATTAAGCTGGAGATAGGATCTTACTTAACATATCCAAGTCTAAATAAAATATTTTCCACCACTCTTGCTTGTACATGCACACACACACAGTCCTCCTTCAGATTTGAAGTAGCATATGTTTTCATCACCATCACCACCAGCAAACCATTCCTCCTGAGCCATTTTTTTGCTTTTCCTGCCTGCTTCAAGAAACCTTACATTCTGGGAGTTTCAGATGAAATATCACAACATTTGTTGTCATTGTAAAAGATCATTTAATATTCCGTGGGCACATGCCATATGTTTTGAAGGAAGATGATAAGTACTGTTTTGTCACTTTTTCTTGGCAAAAAGCAAAATGAAGTGAAAACAAAGACACTTTCCATACATGAAGCTTTAAGAAAATATTGGGAAAAAATATTGCAAACCAAGTTACAATGTGCCACTTCTGAATTTTATTGGTTTGAAAAGAAGTTCACAGTTATTCTTCCACCACTTTACAATAGATGACTGTTTGCACAGAGACTTGGCCAACATGGCGCTATGTCTTATGGAAATATGCATAAGTTCTGCTCATTGAATGAATAAGGACCTGATTTTTTCAATGTATGATGAATTCAGCTCGAAGTTATTTTCTTAAATAAAAGCAAGTACCTCCCCTAGTCTTACACTAGGGAGCAAATTGTGACAACGTGACACATAGGTAAGTGCTCTGCGGTGGGATTTAAGGTTCACACCATAGAATTAAATGCTTTAAAATAGTACAGTTAATATCCAGGGGAATAATAAAGAGCAACACCAAGTAATATACAATCAGAGTATCATACTGGATAGGAAATCAATGGGAAAAACTAGGTAACCATTCAATAGTAGACTGTTTACATTGTGGCAATAAAAGCATGGAACTATTAAATGCATATAGACATTAAAATTTAAATGTCCTAGTCACATATTACCAAAAAACAAATCCCTATCACACCTATCACAGGGTTAGAATGAAAGAAATATTTAGTGAAGCATTTTAGGAACACTAGTGCTCTAAGTAACACTATAACTGCATAGCTCTTCAATGTTAGGGTAATAAATGCAAGTGCTATGAATCAAATAAGAATCATGATACCACTCTTAAAGGCTTAAGACTAACCACAAGTTCTAATTAATCTATAAAATAGCTACAAATCATACCCTTCAATAAATAACAAAATAATATTAAACATTTTATCTAAATGGACTATAACCTTATCTGGAGAGTGCAATGGCTTCATGTACCAACAATGACCCCTCAAAATATTTTACATCTCTGTGTTTGCTGATAAATTATAGTTTTTCCCATAAATCAGCTCACTTATTGACTTCAGAGAAGCAAAATGTTCCTTGGCTTTGTAGCTATAAAATGGGGTTTGATCTAACAAAATTTCCATATCAGTAATAACGTGTCCCTTACTCATAAGAGATTATTCTCAAATAGGACTATGTGTAGTCTGAGGAATAGTTATGGATTCTGCATGCAAGATAATTTTGAAAAATATCTGAGACTAGAATACCAGTTTGGCATATGGTTCCTATTGGAATGAGTTTAGTAGCTGCCTGAAGATCCAGCCTCTCTCTGGAAAAAGCTTGGGTGGAAAAATTTCAAAGGAGTTAAGTTTATTATGCCAAGTGGGTCCATTAGGAGCCTTGACCCTGTAGCTCCTCAATAAGCATTCCATCTCTCCAGGAGCAAAATTAGCCAAAATTGTGATGGCAAGGAGGTATGGGACACAATAAGAAAGAAAAATTATTTAAACAATATAAAAACAATCATTTGCTTTGATTTTTCCAAAAATCAAAGCAAATATTGGCAAGTATCAAAGATACCCAGGCATTTAGATTTAATTTTATCTCCAACAATTTGAGAAACTTAATGAAGGGCCTGGAAAAGACACCTAACTGAATGGATCTTTGTTCCTGCCATGTGTGTTCAACTGGCTGTCCTGGCCAGAGCTGACTTTTTACACGTTGCTTTGCCAGACATAACAGAGACAGGCACAATCACTGTGATTAGCATCATGTGAGGAATAAACAGTCTGTGGCTGAAGCAGCAGGCTTTAAATAGCTTTCTAACCTAGGTATGACCAAGACATGGAATATATCCTGCAATTTGCTCAATTACACATATAGTAATTTTCTCTGATACTCATCATGCCCTTTGCAGTTTCAGAACTTGTGTGTCTATATAATATCGACCATAATTTTTGAACAGTGCAGGTTGAAGCATATTGTTTCTGGTACAATGCATCTCACTGATTTTTTCATGTTGAAAAGTCATGACTATTGCTTTTCTTTCCCCATTAAATTAGGGGAATCAGAAAAAAAATACATATATTGGATGACTATAAGGTACAGCTTTAATGTATTCAGCTATAGATATTCTAAATCACAAGAAAAGGTACATTATCAATGCTATAATTTACAGTATATTAGAATATTCCTGAAAATAAACGTATGGAATATTTAAGTCTGAATTCAAATCACTCATTTAAAAAAATATCAAATCTTAAAGAGCATTTTTATGCACTCAAATTTACATGTTTTTCAGATCCCTGAGCAATATTTTATGATCCCGGTAGTTACAGTGCTCCTTATCATCACTTAGCTGATCTGAGAAATGTTTATGGTAGAAGAACCTGAAAAGACACTCCAGGAAGTCCACCTGCCTATTAGATCAATAAAGGAATTTCCACTGAATTAGAAGCAAATGCATGCCCCCAATTACACTCATATTTCTATTCTCAACATATGCAAAGAATAAATTCTGATCAAAGCTACAGCAATGCCAATAATAGATCTAGTTTGGAGTTTTTATTTAAAGCTCTTGATTTATTTTTTAAAATTAAAAAATTGATTTTATGAGAAAACTAGACTTAAAGTGAATATGTTGAGTAGGAAGCATATTAGGCAAGAAAAGCTAACTAAGTTAGCAATTTCCTTGTAAATTTATAGACATAATTGTTTCACATATTATATTAATTTTTAACATTTTGTTTCAGAAATAGAACAGGTTCAAATTAAAAAGACAAATATTAATTAATGAACTTTTTTTCCTGAAGGATGCTTCCTTCTAAATATCTTAAGGAAAAAATGAAACAAAAATTTATATTCTACTTAAAAACAGATGTTTTTTGGAATTGGCAAGCTTGGAGAATCCATTCAGGAGCATGCAGCTTCCCTGATACTTCTTCCTCCTAGTGATTTCCAGACATCTATTGTTTAAATTCAAAATGATAATTTATGAAAATTAAGCAGAAGTCTTGAGTTTATCCCAAAGAAACTTGGAAATCATCCCCCACCCATCACAACCCCTCTACATTTATCTAGCAAGGTTTGAACCTGTAGATTAACATGGAAGAGCTAAAACCATTAGTCTGGGGTTTTGGCAATTCAATTAGGAGCCTAAAGATGGTACATAATCCTTATATTACATATCTTGTTGCTTCTTAGAAACTGGTTAAATTACCTTTTAAAGACATTATTAATCCAGATACTATGTAATAAGCTAATGGCCTACATTCTTGTTGTTCCCTAATGATCCAGGTTCCCACCCAGAAGCAACTCTGGAAGAATTGGTTAAAAAAAAAAAAAAAGTGAAGGTACCTTAAAGTCTTCAGGAAGGAGATGCCACATATGTTTAAAATACTAGTGTTCACTTTTCAATGACCAGCTTCATGACAGATCCTATGAAGGAAAACTGCTGAGACAGCAGGATACTGCTGCCAAAGCCTAAAGGCAGGGGTCAAGAAAGTGGGCTCAAGCTCTAAGTCTGCTCCCATGAGCTGTTACCCGGAGTAAACTACATAACCTCCTTTGGCCTCAATTTTCTCTATTTTTGTTTCTTTGTCTGTTTTAATGGGAAAGTTGGATTAGAGCAAGGGTCAGCAAACTTTCTTCAAAGGGTTAGACAACAAATATTTCAGGCTTGGAAAACCACACTAAAATTTCTGTTGCAAATTTAGATTTCTTTTTTTAAGTATTTGAAATTATTCTGAGTTCACAGGACATACAAAACTAGGTGGCTGGCTGGTTTGGGGATGGCTATAGGCCATTGTTTCTGATACATGGAATAGAAGACAACAAGTTTCTCACAGTGACATAGTTTCATGATGGCTATGATTAACCATGAAGTGCTCTCCCATAAAACATACCCAAGCATTAATATTAGTGACTCTTGATAACCAAAAAGGATAGAATGCCAAACTATTCTCAAAAATATTCAAAACTCTCAAATTACTGCAAAACTTCCAATCAAACATTTGTCAATCCTTACATTTTACATGATTGTACACCTATGTAGAGAAAATGTTATTTATTCCACATGGATGATTTCTTATCCTGAGGGATAAATATTGCTTGTACAGAAACAATATAACAAGATGAATATTATCCATATGTTGAATATAGCTTGCAAGATCAACTTTCCAGTATATCAACAGTACATTACACCACCATTGGCAACATCCCAAAGTTGAAAAAAAAAAAAGTGCCCAGTGTAGCTTCCAATCTTCTACAGCAATGTGGGAGGATACATCTCTAATCCCAAATAACTATATTGATCATTTGGAGCAAAAGTAGATGAAATTTCTGTATATTTATTCCATTTTTAAGAAATGGAAGGAAAATTATCATTTATTGAATACCATGTATCAATCTCTTTAAATACATTAACAGTAAAAATAACAAAAATTTATAAGGCCCTTCTCTGAGCCACGCATTGCTGAAATGACTTTATATATACTAACTCTTTGATATCTGAGAACTGCTATATGTGTTAAGCATTATTATCAGCACTATGAGGTAGATTTTAATTTCACTGATTTCTTACAGCTAAAGAAATAAAGAACTGGGGGATTTAAATATTGCAAGGCTAGGACCAGAGTCAATCACTTAAAGCCTTCTATATTTTTTCCTATCCTTTATTATGTTTTAATGAAGTGAGAACAATATACATGCATGCATACATGTGTTACCATTTCATCACCATGACTGAAATACCTGATATAAAAACTTAATGGAGGAAAAGTTTATTTGGGCTCATGATTTCAGAGGTTACAGTTCATGATCAGCTAGCTCCACTGCTTTGGGTCAGAAGTGAGGAGGAATATTATTGTGAAAGGATATGATGGAAGAAAGCTGCTGAGTTTGTGGCATCCAGAAAGCAGAAAGAGAGAGGGAGGGAGGGAGGGAGGGAGAGAGAGAGAGAGAGAGAGAGAGAGAGAGAGAGAGGCCACAGACAAAATATAGTACCCAAGAGTATACCCCCAGTGATTCACTTCCTCCAACCATGTCCTACCTGCTTCTGTTTTCTACCACTTCCCAGTAGTACATGCAAATTGTTAATCGTCAAATGGATTAATACATTGATGAGGCCTAAGTCCTCAAGATCCAAGCATTCCCTAACATTGCTTCATTGAGAGTTCAAAAAGTCTTTAACACATGAGACCTTAAGGAAAATTCTGTATCCAAACTGTGAGAATGTGTAATTACTTAGAAACAGATTAGCCCTAAATTTTGTTTCAATTTTTTGTTGTTGTTGATTGACCTTTATTTATGTATTCATTTATTTATATACAGTGCTAAGAATCAAACCCAATGCCTCACACATGCTAGGTAAGTGTTCTACCACTGAGCTACAATCCCAGCCCATAGCACTAAAATTTAAATCCATCTAAGTTCAAATCCAAGTTTCTAGATATGCCCATAATGCCAGGAGAAGGATAATGGTCTAAACCCTAGGATAACTTGAACACAGATTCCTCTGTTACACAGGTTTTATATGATTGCCAGGAGAATGACATATTCTCAGTTAGGACTGAAATACAACCCACTATGAATCATATATGCCTCTGGAACTGTCAAGAACTGAGCATGAAATTTTAAATCATATGAAGAATAATAATACTTTCAGAAAGAACTTGAGGTTACTTGTGAGGTTACACATGACAAGTTGTCCTAGAATGCACACACTACCTTAAAATGCCTTGGAATTTAATTAGAATCTAATGCAAAACCAGAAAGTGTTCCTAATTTGAAAACAGGAAGTAGCTAGGTCTTTGCAGCATATGATTTCTAGTGCTCAGGTACTGAGGACTGAAAGCAGTACTTTATTCCTTATATTTATCTTTAAAAGTTTAGATATTGCATTAGTCAGCTTTTGCTGCTGTGACCAAAACATCTAACAAAAATAACTTAGAGGAAGAAAGATTTACTTTGGTTCACAGTGTCAAAGGTCTCAGATCACGGTCAGCCAACTCCACCTCTGTTGGCCTGAGGTGAAGCAGAGCATCATGGAGGGGGGGTGTGGTAGAGGAAAGCTGCTCTGCTCTTGGCAGCTGGAATGGAGAAAAAGAGAGAGAAGAAGAAGAAAGGGCTACACTTTCAGGTACTTCCCATGACCTATTTCCTCCAACTAGGTCCCACTTCCCAGTAGTTCATTCATCTATCAATTGATCAATCTATCTGATAGGTCAGAGCCCCAATGATATGATCATTGCCTAAAATCCCCATCTAAGACCCAAGGAGTCAGCTATCTAGGGACTGAAATCCAGGGTGCCAAATACAATTTTGCTCCTCTGAAATTGTTCTGGTCAGGTCTTTTGGTCTCAGTGGCAAAGAAAAAGATGACTAAACAAAACTTGGTACTGAGAAGTAGGGTCATTGCTGTGACTAACCTGACCATTTGGTTCAGAAGCCTTTGGAGCAGATTCGGGATAGGGGTGGTTTGAAAAGTTTAGAGATGAAGCCAGAAACGCTTTAGAATGTTGTTAAATTGAGTTTAATGTGTGATTCTTGCGGGAGCTCAAAAGACTGTTGTCCCTCCCCTTTGCCCAAAGTTCCTCCATTCTTCTCATGCACCCCCCCCATTATGAATCACCCACCAACTTATCAGAGAGAACATTTGGCCTTTGGTATTTGGGGGATTGGCTTACTTCACTTAGCATGATATTCTCCAACTCCATCCATTTGCCTGCAAATGCCATAATTTTATTTTGATTAATATTCCATTGTGTATATGTAACAACAGTATCTTTTACCCATTCATCTATTGAAGGGCATATAAGTTGGGAGGGGAGGGGGCATGGGGACAGGGAAGATGGTGAAATGAGAAGGACACTATTTTCCTAGGTATATGTATGACTGCCCATATGGTGCAACTCTATATCATGTACAACATCGAGAAAAAAGAAAAGTTGTGCTCCATTTGTGTACAATGAATTGAAATACATTCTGCTGTCATGAATAACTAATTAGAACAAATAAAAAGAAGAAAAAAAGACCATTTCCATGCTAATAGTACTGTGGACAGTAGAAACTGGGTCTATGAGGTTTCAGAAGAGCAGGACTGTAACAGAAATTGAACCAGAGGCCATTCATGTTAGTTCTGGCTAAGAATTTGTCTGCATTTGACCAATGTCCTGAGAATTTCTGTGAGGCTGAATTTAATGGTGATGAACTATTTAGTCTGGTGGAAAAAATTTCTAGGCAGTATAGCATTCAATTGATAGCATAGATGTTGCTGGCAGTTTTTAGCCAAGTTAACTGTGATCATCATAAGCACAGCAGGAAAATTTTAAAAACTTGAAATTTGACTAGAAAGGTACAAGTAATCTGGAGCTAAGTTAAAAACATTATAGTCACTAAAGAAAGGCTAAAGACAAAGACAATAGGAAGGATGGCTTGAGGGCATCTCAAGAATTAGTAAGACCACACCCATCTCAGACTCAATGGTGTTAAGGTAAAAATTCCTCTGAGAAGAGACAATGGGGACACCCTGCTTGCACAGGGGTGCCTAGGAAGTTTGTTCACCATACTTATTCACCCAGGCACTCAAAGGCTTCTGCAGCCATGGACCATGGAGCTTAGCTGCTGCTCAAGATTGTGGCATGGTTCTTGTTCTGTGGGAATGCAGGATGCTGGAGTTAGGAATTCACAGGAATACCTGGGCAAAGGGCAGGAGGATCAGAGTCTCTGTGGACTGTCCCTAGAGAATGATGCATGAAGATGTGGGAAGGAAGTGAAGCTGCAGTGGAGACTCCTGAGATTAAGAGATGCCAGTTTCTTGGGTACGTCTGCTGAGGAAAGCTGCAGGAATAGAGCAAAAACAAGCAGGAGAGAAATCTTATGATCTACAACTACGAAGGTCATAGGTGAACAGCTTCACAAGCTCATTGGGGAGAAAATCGTGATGCCATGTGCCCCAAATGCTGGATAAGAAGCTACAGGACTTCTTTGCCAAGCTGGACTTCATTATCCTCCCGTTTCTCCCCTGTGTAATTCAATGTTTACTCTGTGCCATTATATATTAGATATATGTAATTTGCTTTTGATTTTTACAGGGGCTCATTCATACTGAGAGTTTACCTTGAGTCTCTAGAGACTTTGGACTTGTACTTTTGGGTAAGATTGGTAAGACTATGGAGACTCTGGAAAATGGACTAAATGTATTTTGCTTTATATGATGGACATGTGCTTTTGGGGGGCAAGGGCACAATGTTATTGTTTAGGTATGAGGTGTCCCCAAAAGTTCATATGTAAGACATTGCAAGAAAGTTTAGAGGTGAAATGATTAGGTTATGAGAGCTTTAACCTAATCGGTTCATTAATTCACCCATATGGATTAACTAACTGTAGGCAGGTGTGAAGAGACTAGAGGAGGTGGGTCACTGGGGGCATTACTTTGGGGTTTATATTTTATCTCTGATGAGCACAGAGATAAAATCTTCTTCCTTGTTGCTATGTCCTGAACTGTTTTCCTTCAACACACCTTTCCACCATGCCTGTTCTGCCTCACCTCAGTCCCAGAGCTATGAAGTCTGCCAATCATGCACTGAGACCTCTGAAACTGTATAAAGTAAACTTTTTTTCCCCTCTACAATTGTTCTTGTCAGGTATATTGGTCACAACAACCCAGAAGTTGACTAAAACAGCTCCCCAAGTAAATAAGTCATGGTACAGAAATATTTAGGTCAAAAATATTTATCTTGAAGTGAAAATGTCAGGGGTGGTACTTTTTCTCTCTCTCTAAATATACATTCCACATACTCCAGCATCCAATACTCCTTTTCAGAATAAATGGAAACAAAATGCATGACAGGGTGTATAGAAAGATGGCTTGAACCTAATGTAGAAAATATTTTTATCTAGAAACTAAACTATTTCGGAATATGACTAAAATTAGCAAGAAAATCATCTATAAAGAAAGTATAATTATAAAAAGTAACTGCTTATGCAAGTTAAACCATCATGTAGAAGAATTATAACTAACTAGGTGTCAGCAATAGCAACTCCATACCTCTATTTCTCAGGGACTTTGGTAAAAAGAAAGTTGAATCCTCTTAACAAACTGTTTTATTCCTGGCCTCATTGTTTACCTTGTTCATTGACTACTGAAAACTCCAAGCTAAATTATACATTCAATCTGAGTACAATTTTAACAAGGTGTTTTTTAAAAATCCTTCCCTTTCTTCTTCTTTTACATTTTTTTTCCTTTTCGATATTTTTTAAACCATAGAAAAATTGCAAGTACAATACAAAAAAAAATAAACAAATATTTTCCTCTGAGTCACTCGAAAGTAAGTTTACCAATGTGATTCCCCATAACCTGTGAATATTTTAGTATGTAATTCCTACAAAGACATTCTCCTACATAACCTCAATAAAGCCATCAAAAGCAGGAAATTACATTGATACATTATCATCATAAAATCCACTGATTTCACTCAAGTTTCACCAGTTGTTCCCATAATGTCATTAGTGACAAAAAGATGCCCCAAATTATGCATTACATTAGCTCTTATGTCTCTTCAGTCCCCTTCATTCTCAAACCGTTCCTCATTTTTTCCCTTGACTTTCATGACCTTGCTACTTTTGAATAATACAGGCCCATTTCAGTAATGTCGGCCAATTTGGGTTTGTCTGATATTTCCTTATGATTAGATTCAGGGTTCTTTTTTTTATTTTGGCAGAAACATTATGGAAAGTGTGCTATATTTTTCTTTTCACATCTAATAAGGCAGTACCTGATTTTGAGATGTTCCATTTTTAGGGATGCTAACTTTAATCATTTAAGGTGAAGTGAACCATGTTTCCCATTGTAAAGTTCCTCCTTTTGTCTTCTTTGTGGTAGTTATTAAGGGGATTATACTAGATAAATATACCATTCCTGATCAAACTTCTACCCACTGGTGTTTGACAAATGGTGACTTTCTAATTCAATCATTCCTTCCTTATGTATTAGTGGTCTAATTCAATCATTCCTCCTACAACTGTTAGGAAAAGCTTTCTCTTTTTCTATTCATTTATATATTTGTGTGAGTACTTGTGATTTTGAGGCCTAAATTATCCCAGATTTGGGCAGTTGGAGTTCTTTCAAGCTGTGATCTATGGTGGTTTGCCATATCCTCATTCTTTGAGCATTTCCTTAGTTTCTAGCATAAGATTGCCAGGGTTATCTTTTACTTGCCTGGGCCCAGTAAAACCTTCTTTCCAAGAAGTTCTGACTTTTTAAATTGGAGAATGGTGTTAGGAAACCAAGACCTGGGAACTAAACGTGTTCCTTATTATTGGGGTGTTATTGCTCCCAGGCACATATACTTAGTGAGTCGAATCCAACATCACAAAATTTATTCCAGTTTTCATCTTTCCATATATTTTACTCCTTTCTCCAGCAATTAGAACCCTAATTTCTATTATTTTTATTTTATTAACTGATAGAACAAGTGTATCATCTGTCCTCTATTTATTAATAATCCAGTCTCTCTTGTGTCTCTAAATCTCCTCACCGAGGCTCCATAAACTCCACTCCAGGGCACTGCCATCATCCATCTATGGGGACACCCTTTTTCATTCCATGAAGACTCTGATAACTCATGCCAGGCTACCACTGCCCCTGCTCATGGCTTCCTGCCTTGGTCAACCCCCGAGAACAGCTTTTGGACTGAATTACTCAGGAAGGAAAAATAGGAAGGAAGACAGGTGAGAAGAAAAATTCTCCTTGTCCTTTAATTTGAATTTTATTGTGCAGTTATATTCTTATTTTAATAGTGGTGTTATATGTATCTCTCTCCTAATCTGCCTTACGTCTTATTCAAAGAATATAAACAATATAAAATGATGCAAACAAGAGTTTCAGTTGGAAGAATTCAAGAACAGTTCTGAACAGTGTGAAAGTGGAGTGTTCATCAAATCTGCATTTTAAGACCTCTCAGAACATGAAAGTCTGTTTTCGGTAACATGCTCTACTCCTCAAAAGCCAAGGCAGATGAAAGGAATGGCCCCAGGAACGTTAGTGGCACTTTTGATTCCACAGCCCTTCTTGCTCACACGGATGGTGTGTACTACTTGTGTGATCTTGAGCATTTTACTTAATGTTTCTATGAGCAGATTTCATCATCCATGAAAGGGAAAGGCTTGCTCCCTTGCCAACCTCACAGGAATGTCATTTTGATTTTTATAAAACACAGACTATTTTGAATTTCTTAACAATAGTATATTCTGAGCTTAAGACCAGAAGGAAATATACCATCACAAATCCATGGAGAGGAGCCCACCCCCACCCCCATGTGACTCCCTAAGGATTTAAGATTAAAGGAAGAAACAATTTCTCAGTGTCCATAACGTGGTTCTGCAGCCATATCCAAACCTGCTCCCGAATCTAAAGAGAAAGCGTTCAGGTCGTGAGTGGGCATTAAACCAGCAGCTAATGAACTCCAGAGGCAGAGCACCACAGTCCCAGGAGCAGCTGTGTCACCTAAGTGGCAGGACCCTGAATATGGCCGAGTAGAATTCTGCACACCAGATACAGAGAGCAAAAGGTAGACATCCACAGTCCTGCCTTTGCCTCCTTGGCTCCCAGCTTACAACATAAATCAGCAGTCATTAACTCAAGCTGAGTCTGGCTTGATCAGGACCTGTGAGGAGTCAAATGAGTTAACACATGTGGAAAGATCTTATTTACATTAGGCTCTTAATAAATACCAGATTCTGAGGAAGTTTTTAATCTGATGCTTTCTTTTTAAATGTACAAGTATGTTTGTTGCAGAATTATTTATGGTGGCAAAAACAAAACAAGAAACAAGAAATGTCCAAGAACTGGATAATAGTTGAATAACTCCAGTTTACCCACAAATGAACACCAGGCAGAGAAAAAGAATCACAGAAAATTACATGAAGAATCAGGTATACAAATTCAGTTATATTCCTTTAATCTAGACATTAAAGAGATTTACAAAAGAAAAATCAGAATACTATTACTCTTCCAATTTTTTTTTCACAATATAGGTATTTTTCATTAAATATATTCATTGTGTTAACAATGTATGGGCTTATCACTGTTTTTTTAAAATTAATTATCAAATATTTTGGTAGTTCTCATCAAATAAGGATCAAAAGAAAACCACAAATCTTATTAGAAATATAAAACAGTGACCTGAACAGAGACTTCATACACACACACACACACACACACGAAATGATTGTTAATTACATTAAAAGATTTCTTAACTTTCAAAATGATATAAACAAATTTTTTGCCACAAGTCATAAGGATTTTTTTATTTACTAGAAAATTATTCTCTGATGAAATTAAACCTAAATATAATCTAAAGATAAATAAAGGGAGAGGAATTTCCCTAGTTATTTAAACTAAAAGGTTATACTGGTTACATTGCCATTGAGTGGCAGTACTAGAATTTAAACACATTGAAATAAAATAGTCATCAGATGAAGTGCTGTCCTGTTAGTCATGAGAATGTATTATATCCATCTGTGGACAATATGTTTAGCCAGTCCACCTTCACGTTTTTCTGTGAAGATCAAAGAAAGACTTATAATGTAAAAGACTTATAATGTAAAATTCCATAACTTTGTAAATATGAGAAATCATCATTTGTTTTAGGACTACTTTTACCTAAAGAGTCTGAGGTCTTACATGAGTACTTTGGGCTCACAATATACCACAGATAAACTACAGAATAAATGGACTACAGATAAACTGGGGCAGGGAGAGAGAGAATCACCCAGCTTCCTGACTCGCTGTGTAGTATGTGAGGCCCTGCAGGCGAGAAAGAAATGATTGTCTGATCAGAGGCTGCACAATGATATTCATTGCTATTCAACAGTATATACAGCACATCCTCAGAGAAACATAATAGCACAATATTAAATTCAGAGCACAAAGTTACAGGGAAGAAGAAATTTCAGGCAGAAAATAAATGATAACCACACTGGGGCATCTCTGACCATAACTTTGGAAGATAAAGGGTTAAAATGCTTTCGGATGTCACTTGCGCCCATATATTCTGACTGCCTAATTCATGGTTTTGAGAACCACAACTTGCAAGCCTCCAAGTACCTGGGGACATTCTCTGCCATTAATTTGGTCATAGTACTCCCTTTGCAATAAGTAGGAAATCTAAGGGAAGAATTAATGGCAAGGGTGTAGTCTTTACTCAGTAGACAATAGTGGCTTGTATAAGGAGGAGACAATTGCAGCATTGGTGTCTGTGTCTCAATTCCCAGGTCTAAGCATACAAATACTTGTTCACTAGACAGAGTCATCAAAAACAGGAAAAAAGAAAAACAAAAAGAAGAAGAAGAGGAAGAACCTAAAACTTATTCCTAACTAAAGCGAGGCCCATTAGCTGTGGACCAAAACCCCTTTGTAACTGAGCATATGTATACCCAGACATCTCAAGCAGAGCAGGCTAACATTTTTTTTCCCCTGTGAAAAACCATAGGTTTAACAGGATTCAGAGTGGTTTTTGTTTTCCCTTCTAGAAACTTACACAGCAGAGTACCTATGGGTTTAGTAATTGAAAGATATTGCACTGCCTTACAAACAAATTTTCACATTTTCCAAGATGTATTTCAGGAATTCACTTACAGATTTTTTCCATTTGCTTATGCAATAAGAACTTCTATTGTGTGTGACTGCTTTTATAAAGGAAAAAAATCAGCTAATCCAATCTCCTATAATTACTTCTTATCGTGTACTGTATCATCGACTTTCCCTGGAAGCTACACCTAAGGTATGACTAAGTAAGAGATACTAGCTTGAGAGATCTGAATCAGGAAATACTAGGACAAATTGAGATGGACTCTCTCTTTGTGCCTCTGCCTCTCTTCTATTCAAACAAGAAATAGGATGCCTCCAATTTCACTGATTACCAGTTTCAGTATCAACTTATCAAGACAATGATAGGCCCTTTACAAATGTCCCCCTAATGTTATTTTCCCAACAGAAGTAGAAGCTGACCTATAGTTCCTGAAGCTATTGTAAAAGAGCACATTGTATTTGCCTACTAACTCTTTTAGCCTTGCTAGCTGGCTACTTAATTTACTGAAATCGAGCCTTTACCCAAAGAACTCCTGATAAAATGTTTAAAACTGGGTTTTCCTGTGCTTTTTTAGAATTTGGATTCATTTATATTCAGCTTACCTAGTCATGTAAAGCCATATCAGTAAAGCTGATTCCAGTGTTAAAATTGAACTTCCTGAAGAAACTCAAGGCAGGCACAGTGGCACAATGCATGTGCCTAGTTATCTCTGTGAGTGATTCTACGCATGGGCTCCTCATGCTTTCAGGTAGAAGGTCGCACCCTTGCAAATGTTTAGTCACTGTCACAGCTGATAATTGAAAGAGTAGAGGTTTTCAAAATGCCATTATTATTTTTATTACTAGACCTATTGGCTCTGTCTCAGAGTCATCAAATAAGCCACATTCTGTCATCTAAAATGCCAACAGGCTATATTGCCATCTCATATTCCAGGAGGTGGGGGTGGGGTGAATGCTCTAAAGAGATGACTGACACAGGCAAGAACATTTTGGCTCTTACAAATGGTGGGAGAAGGCATGTGATGGGTGGGAAAAGCATTCAATTTGCAATCAGGCGATTTGGGTTTTAATCCATGCTCTGTTACTGTGTAGCTTCTGTGGCAACCTTCAATTTCTTCTTTAAAATGCAGGCGATTAAATCTAGCTTTGGGGGTTATTAGATTTTATTGAGATAAAAGATGTGAAAGCATTTTGTAAATAGTTAAGCAATACACAAATATGATATCTCCATCTTTTATGGATTTGTCAATGCTATTAAAAATTAGAAATTAAGGCCATGAAGTCATAAAATGTCAAGACGTGAGTATTTCTTGTTGTCCTGTTTTAATCTAACCGCTTCATTCTATAAATGAGACAAAGTCCTATTCTATTTAACAATCTTTTATTGAGCTTTACTATGAACCAGGCTTTCTGCTGAAGCTGGGGAAACAAAGTTGATTAACAGAGATCCCTAGAGGAGTTCAGATCCATGACAAGGAAGCATCTGCCCAAGGTTTTACAGCTTGGGGCTTAAGAGCTGGAAATAAGATCAATAGAATCCTCATCTCCTGAGCTCCTGCTCAGGACACTTGGCTTTCACCGCCTCTGTATTAAAGCTTTTCCACCTGCCTCAAATCACAGGAATTTATTTAAGTTCATTTAACACTTTAAAAATACTAGGAATTTCTCCTCCAACAAATGCCACTTTGTGCCTCAGTGTCACATGGCCTACACTTCAGACCTCTATGGACAAGGCCTCATTAGAGTGGCTGACCTGTCTGCTATCCCTGCTCAGTCCCCATTTTCTTCTGAGCTGCTTTTTTTTTAAATCCCAAAGATGCCAAAAGCCCTAGACCAGCCCCACAGAGTCCTTCCTTTCTCCATATATGTACAACCTCTTACACCATATTTTCCAGACACATTAAATTTTCAGAATGTCATTGTATTCTCCTTGCTTTTTGCAAGCACATCCCAATTCCTGGAGTGATTTTCCTCTCTTCTCTAGGTGACTTATAATTAATTTCTAAAGAAATGATCCATGATGCTTTCCCAGACATACCCAGACAGGGCCAACCCCTCTCAGCACCCCAGAGTACTATGTGAATACTATTATAAACATTCACCATGGGATATAATAATTGTGCTTTGTCACATCTGACTGACCCATTCATTTATTGGTTTGACAAACATTTATCGATTTCCCATTCTGTGCCAATCACTCAATTGGCACCAGGGCCTTAGATTAAAGAGCAGAGCCCTTGTCTTTGAGGAGCTTACAATTTGCTAACTGACATAGGAAAAAGGATACTGTATTGCAGAGCTGCTAATACATTGGGACATACTGTGATAAGCTAGAAACCAGAAGCAGGTTGCAATCTTAGTTTAGATCAATGTTAAAGTTTGTGTGTGTGTGTGTGTACACACATATACACATACATATAGTATACATATACTATATGTAAATGGACAAGAATAATCTCTAAAAGAAAGAACTTTCAAAATGTTTACCTACAACCCAAACCTCTCTCTTGAACTCCAGATCCATATATTTAGCACCTGCTAAGAATTTTCCTTTGAAAGGCCCCATAAAAATAACAAACTTGGGGGCAGGAAAGATGGTGGAATGAAATGGACATCATTATCCAAGGTACATGTATGACTGCACAAATGGTGCAACGTGAAATCGTGAGAGATGAAAAGTTGTGCTGCAATTGTGTACAATGAATCAAAATGCAGTCTGCTGCCATATATACCTAATTAAAATAAATTAATTAACAAAAAAACAAACTTCACATATCTAGAGTTAAATTCATCAATATGCATCTCTTTTTCCTTTTTTCCCTCACCTTGTTTCTTCTGCATTTGCTATCTCATTAATTTTTCCCATTGTTTTTCCAACAGAAACTATCAAGTCATCTTTGATTCTTCCCAGTCCCTTATTACTCATGTCCAATTGGTCATGATAACAATATCATCTAAGTGATTCTTTTCAGTGTCACCTGACGGTAACTTTAGTCAGAGTCATTACCCTAGTGTCTCCTCGTTTGTTACTCTCTCTATCCTGTACAGGGAAAGCCAGAAGGACTTTTTGAAAATGTTTATCACAGATAATGCCACTCAGATACTAAAACATTTCAGTTGTAGTGGGCATGGTGGCATGAATATGTAATCCCAGTGAATCAGGAGGCTAAGGCAAGAGGATCAAAAATTTGAGGCCAGCCTCAGCAATTTAGTGAGAATCTCTCTCAAAATAAAAAAGGACTGGGGATTTAAGTCAGTGGTAAAGCTCCCCTGGGTTAAATCCCCAGAACTAAAATACATAAATAAATAAAATATTTCAGTTGCTACTTCTCTCCTTTAATAATAAATTCTAATTTCTAGCACAGTATTCTAAGTTCTCGTTATCTGACCCTTCTTATCTTATCCTTTGGCTCTCATTAACATGGGCTCCCTATCTTTTTGCTATATGAAATTACTTTGATTTTCCTCAGCAAATCATGGTGCCACTTGGCAGTGTGACTTTGACCTCGGTTTTAAATTTAAACTTAACTTCAATTCAATTCAAACTTTCAAACTTCCAGCAAGACTTAAGCACCTCTTCTCACACACTCCCTTAGCATTCACATTTACAACTAACATGGAAAGATGAAAATACCACCTACAATAATTGTTGATATAAATTTCTATCCCTATGCTGGCTTACTCTGCTTTGCTCTTTGACTTTCTCTAGACTTTGTTTTCCGTCTTTATTCCAAAGTCAGGTACATGTTAGGTACCCACTTAGTATCGTTGAATAAAATGAATGAAAGAAGGAATGCTGTATGAATGGGTAAATGTGGATAGTTAAAATTCTCATCCAGTTAAAATGGCCACATTAGCAAGTTAATAGAGTGCACCTGTATTGATACATTAGCTAATTGATTTAATTTCAGAAATAAATAGAAACATTCCTAATTTCCTCATGAGGTTAAAAGTGCAAAATGAATGTGGTAGTGGAAAATATAGATAAAACAAGAAATAAAATAAAAAGTTGCAATAGATTTTATCAAATGTGAACTAAATCAAAAGACTTCTTGGCTCTTGAATTGCCAAGAATAGCTTTGTGATAAGTAAATTCTATATCAGGGATCAACAGACCTTCTGTAAAGGACCCCATGTGCTCTCTATCCCTCCTCCTCCTCCTCTTCTTCTTCCTCCTCCTCCTCCTCCTTTAGTCTTTATACACCTTTAAAAATGTAAACCATGCTTAGGTCAAAAATAGACTGCTTTGGCCAGATGTAGCCTGTGGGCTTTAGTTTGCCAACTCCATTCTATTTAATTATGGATTTTAGACCTACATGAGGAAACAAATCATTATGAACCAAGTTCCCTAAAGATGATATTCTTGAATGCATTTACAATTTTAGACTCCTTAAACCACCACCAGCAATAATTTCATCAGCCCCCTGATGGATTTAGCCAAAGTACCGATGAAGGAAGCACGTGAGTCCTCAAAATTCTACTCATTTTCATCTTCCAATTCAGGGACTTATCTGGTGTGTTTAAGAGGGACTTAAAATCCCTTCTGTCCACCTGTCATGAGAAACTATCTTAAGATATCCAATAATTGTTTATTTAACTAATTTGAAAGTCTTCCTTTAGGTGTGGCCTTCCACATAACCTGATCTTTGTCAACCCTGACCAACTCTCACCTTGGGCTTTCTCATTTTTGGTTATCCTTATGTTCTTCCTTATTTCATATTTTCCCTCCATTTGATTTGTAGCATTTGGAATGTGTTACTTTGGGCAGAATTTAAATTCTAAGAAGCAGCCACGGTGCTTCTATTAGGGTTAAGGAAAGAGTCCCTTGAGGGGACATCTCCTTAAGGACACATCTTAGCCATGCATCCTTAAGAACCCAGCTGGTCCCTGCTGGGTGTTTCCTAGAACCGCTGTAAGCATGTGTGTATGTCCCAAAGAGAAAATGTAGATCTGAGATCAGGAGGGAAGATGAAGATCCATACCTACAAGAGAAGAATCTTTCAATTAGTTGCATGATCTTTAAGAAGAAGTTTTAAGTCCATGGTGGGGCATAAGCTAGCAATGAAGAACTTAGGATTCTAGGAACAGATTGGACGAAAGAAAGGTCAAGCTGAGAAACTTAAAAATACCATACTGAGGCTGTTAACAACTCCAGCAGTTCCTACTGAAGTATGGAGAAACTGAACAGTTGCAGGACTCACCCAGGAAGTCTCTCTGGAGAAAACCTGTAAATACAGACCCGAAAGATGACTCTTGGGAAGAGCAGAGCTGTCTTTCTCAGCCACTATCTAGGAAATCTATACCTTTAAGTCATCTGCGCTTAAGAATAATAATAAATTTAAAAGTTGTTTTAATTCTCTACCACTTTCTCCCAAAGTCCCATGTGCAGTGTTGGCAAGACAGAGCACCTAAGAGTTGAACATAATTCTAGTCCAAGACACTAATCAATTTAGGAATCCTCACCCTACCAGCTTTCAACAATTAGGCATCCACTCCATAATTTTTATGACTATGGATTGGGAACTCACAACTCCCTCATATTAAGAGGGATACAAACAAACTGGAATAAAAGGAGAGATCCCTCCTTTGTGAGTTTCAGATTGTATCTGCCTAGCTCTATGACTGCTGGAAAATTACTAAACTTCTGTTTCCTCTCATATAGAATAAGATATCAGAGCAGTGATTGCAAACTTTCAATGAGAATATAAATCACTCTGATGTGGAGTCTGACTGTGTTTGTAATAACTCTCATGTGAAGCTGATGTTGCTGGTCCATGGACCACATTTGGAGCAATAAGTAACAGGATAATTCCTAGAAATTCTTTTTTGCTCAAAATTCAACCAATTATTAAATTTTGTGGCAACGGAATAAATTAATTCCTCTCACACAAGAAAACTATGTTAGTCACCTTGAACAGGCTTAGACACTGCCAGTTCCTTCAACAAGTACACATCGGGAGTGCTGTTACCTGGATGCAAGCCAAGAGAACTGTTTGTGTTCTCACTTTTGCTTTTTGATGACTACTTTGCAGCTAAATTCCTGAGCTTGGCAGCTCTCAAACTTTGGTGTGCATCAGTATCACTTAAAAGGCTTGGTGAAACGAAGTCTGCTGCATCTCTCCTCTGTCAAATGCACCAAGTTTCTGATTCAGTTGCTCTGAGGTAGTTCACAAGATGTTGCATTTCAAACAACTTGCCAAATGACGCTGATGCTCCTGGTTAAGGAACCACACTTCAAGTTTTCAGAAGAAGACAATTGTTGGTTGTTATGTATCTGTCCAACTAAATATTATTTTCGTATCTATGAAGAGCACTGGGTCTAAAATCAAAAGTACTGGATCAAGTTCTAGTTCTGATTTTACTAGTTCTAAAGCCATAAGAAAACTTTATATTCAAGTCTCCTTTACTTCCAAAAAGTGGAATTAAGAGTTATTAGGAAGTGGAATTAAGAGTTCCTAATAATCCCATAGAATCCTTGAATTCTCGAATTCTCGAGTCACATAGAATAAGGTTTTGAGTTCCAAATGCTGCCATTCATTAGATTCACAACATTGACACATTTCTTAACTGTTTTGTGCCTGCTTCCTTATCCATAAAATGAAATAGCACCAGCCTTGTAGTTGGTTGCAACAATAAAAAGAAGTGTCCTATTCATGCATGGCCACATAGTATGGTCTTAACCAATTGCTATTATTAAAATGTTTATTAAGATGATACATCTGAGGGCATTTTAAGTCATCAATTCTATGGAAATGTCATGTTTTGATGATAGGTTAGAAAGACAGACTCCTGTGATATTCTACTAATGCTACTGTTCGAAGTTCATGGCACTCACTTAACCCATTCTTTAGTCACATTTCACAAACCTATTGTCCAGACCATATTCCTTTATCTTTTTGCAAGCATATCATAAGGAATATTGTCAGATGTCTTAAAGAAATCAGAATATTTTAAAGTTTTCTATTTTAACTGGCACAAAGTAATTGCACATATTTGTGATATGTAATGTGATATTTCAATACTTGTGTACAATGTGTAATGATCAGATCAGAGTAATTAACATATCTATTCTCTGAGACATATATCATTAATTAGTGTTGGTAATACTTAAAATAGTCTCTATTAGCTATTTTGAAATATCCAATTAATTCAACCATACTCAACCTACGTTAAGAAGTTATTCCTCCTATCCAACTGCACCTTAACCATCCTTTCTGAAAAGTCTCCCTTTCCCCTCTTCCTAGGCTCTGATAATCGCTATTCTTCTATTTCTATGAGATCAAATTTTTGAGATTTTACTATAAATGAGAGCACATGATATTTGTCTTTCTGTGCCTGATGTATTTCATTGAACTTATTGGCCTCTAGTTCCATCCATGTTGCTACAAATAACATGATCTTATTATTTTTATGACTGAATGATATTACATTGTGCATATATACCACATTTCCTTTACCCCCATTTATCCTCTGGAGAACAGCTCAGTTGAGTTCATGTCTTGGCATCATGATTAGTTCCACAATAAACATGTAAGTGCAGATGATTCTTCAATATATTCTTTACATTTCTTTTGGATTATATCCCATAATGGGATTGATGGATATGAACAGTTCTGTTTCCTGTTTTCTGAGAAACCTCCAAACTGTTTTTCATAATGCTGTATGAAATTACATTCCCACTAACAATTATATAAGAGTTCCCCTTTCTCCACATTCTCATTACATTTGTTGTTTTTTTTCTTTTTAATAATAGTCATTCTACCAAAGGGAGATGATATTTCATGGTTTTGATTTGAAGTTCCCTGATAATTAGTACTTATGATATATATATATATATATATTCCATTTCAGTAATATTTATACAACCAACAATGAAACTTCTGAGAAAGAAATTAAGGGAAAAAATTCCATTTACAGTAACTACAAAAGAAAACTAGGAATACATTTAAACAAGAAAGTAAATGTTATCTACAATGAAAGTTTAAAAAAAAATATTGATTAAAAGAAAAAAAGAAAAGTTATCCCATGTTCATGGACTGGAAGAATTAATATTGTTAAAATGACCATACTAACCCAAACAACTTACAGATTCAATGTAATGCTTATCAAAATATCAGTGACATTTTCCACAGAAAGAGTCACAAAGAGGCACTATAATACCTGAATTCAAAACACACTACCAAGCTATAGCTATACCAAACAACATAGTATTTATATAAAAACAGACACCTAGACCAATGCAACAGAATATTCTTGATGTTAGTCTATATATTTACAGCCAATGGATTTTCAACAAAGTCTACAGGAACATACATTGGAGGAAGGAAAGTTGCTTTAATAAATGATCCTAGGAAAGCTGGTTATCCATATACAGAAGAATAAAACTAGACTTCTACTTCTTACCATATAAAAAAAATCAACTCAAAGTGGATCAAATATTTAAATATGAAACTTAAAACTATCAAAGAAATAGAAGTAAGTAGGGGAAACACTTCAGAACATTAGTATAGGCAAGGATATTTTGGATATGACCCCAAAAGTACGGGCAGCAAAAGCAAAAATTCAAAAATGGGATTACATCAAACTAAGAAGTTTCTGCACAGGTAAGAAAGCAGTTAATGAGAATAAAGAGACAATTTATAGAATGGGAGAAAATGCACAAACTACTCCTTCAACAAGAGAAAAATATTCTTCAACAAGAATAAAGGAATTCAACTCAAGATTTTAAAAATCCAATTTTAAAATATACAAATATCCTGAAATTGAATTATATGTGTAGAATTCTTGATTTATGAGTCAAAACCCCTGAAATCAAACCCAATACTCAAAAATCTAATAAAACTTGTGTAGATTTTCTCTTAATTAACTAATCCTTATACTGTGTAACTGCTAATTCTTCCCCCAGAATCTCAGTAACCCTTTGCTTAATATTTTTTACTAGAATTTTGCCAAGATTGCCACAAGATCTGTTGTTTTATAATCTTATTTCTTCGAAATTTTAAAATTCAGAATTTCATTTACTAATCTTGAATGTTCTGTCCCCTTCCTATACGCAGCATTTCTCTTTCAAAACTTCTTAGTGAATTCTGCGATTTCATTTCTCCCGGCTTGGAGCAGCAGAGTGGTCTCCCATCTTCATAGTCACTGTGGCTGCACTTCTTCCTAAATCACTCTACCCTCTTCACTTTAAAGCTCATGTTTCCTAACAGAATAAAAAGGAAAAATTATGTAACAGCAGCTTTATTTTTACTGTTAGTTTTAGTCACATACCACCACTCCCAAATAGTACATTAACATTCTAAGTGTGTTAGAAATTTTATCCAAGGAGGTTTCTCTATTGAGGTTTTGTTTTTGTGTGTTCATCTTTGTATTAATTCTTTTACTACCTATATCTCACTGTGTTCCTCATGAACCAAACTGCTCCTTTATTTTTCCATATTTATAAGGGCCACTTGCAATTTTATGATCAGAACCACTTTTTAATGTCTTTTCAGCCCACCCTACCCCGCTATCCTTCTTAGGCTCTTATATGTCAAGAGTTTGAAACTCTAAGGTCATCTCTCTCTTCTCTCTGAACAGGTATTAAAATTTGCTTTTCAGAGACCCAACAATGACATCATTTTATCCCACAGTTCTTTCCATTAAATAAACCTTCCTTATGCATAAGAATTCCATCCAGAATAATATTTTCCCGTGTATCCTTTATTTTGTGAGCAATGAGATCGTTAAAAAGGCAAATCAAGAATTTATCAGAGGATCTGCATCTGAACATTGATAATCCCAGTGTGCCACCAGACATTGTACCTAAGAAATATCTATATAAGTGAAGGGAGATAAATGGGTGTGCAAGTTGTGTATTCTTTCCTTAGTTTTATTACACTTTCTCTTTGTAAATTAAGTATGCAAAAGTACCCTCATGAAGGATGAATCTGAAAAAATTAGAGCAATATATTCTAATTTAGCAGAAATAAATTTCTTATATATTGAGATTAAAATTTTTTATGTCTTTGTATTTAAAAAAAACTGCAAATAAACCAGATGCTGAGTCCTGTGTTTCAGAGTTGTCTGAACTTTGATTGGAAAGCTCTGTCTTATACAAGATGCAGCTCCACTTCTCTCTCTGACCCCTGATGGTCACTCCTACCAACAAATACTCACATTTCTGCCTTCATTAAAAAACTGCCAACCTTTTACATTTTAGAATTAAGGGTAAACTCCATTCCTTTTATATCTATTCACAAGGTCCATTGAAGACCATTTTCTTTTTTTTTTTTAATTTTTTATTGTGGGTTGTTCAAAACATTACAAATTTCTTGACATATCACATTCCACACTTTAATTCAAGTGGGTTATGAACTCCCACCTTCACCCCATACACAGATTGCAGAATCACATCAGTTACACATCCATTGATTTACAAATTTCCATACTAGTGTCTGTTGTGCTCCGCTGCCTTTCCCATCCTCCACCCTCCCCCCTCCCCACCTCTCCCCTCCCCTCCCCTCCTCTCTCTCTACCCGCTCCACTGTATAACCCTGAGGGTCTCCTTCCATTACCGTGCAATTTACCTTCTCTCTCCCTTTCCCTCCCACCTCTCATCCCTGTTAAATGTTAATCTTCTTCTCCTGCTCTTCGTCCATACTCTGTTCTTAGTTACTCTCCTTATATCAAAGAAGACATTTGGCATTTGTTTTTTAGGGATTGGCTAGCTTCGCTTAGCATAATCTGCTCTAATGCCATCCATTTCCCTGTAAATTCTATGATTTTGTCATCTTTTAATGCAGAGTAATACTCCATTGTGTAAAAATGCCACATTTTTTTTATCCATTCATCTATTGAAGGGCATCTAGGTTGGTTCCACAGTCTTGCTATTGTGAACTGTGCTGCTATGAACATCAATGTAGCAGTGTCCCTGTAGCATGCTCTTTTTAGGTCTTTAGGGAATAGACCAAGAAGAGGAATAGCTGGGTCAAATGGTGGCTCCATTCCCAGCTTTCCAAGAAATCTCCATACTGCTTTCCAAATTGGCTGCACCAATCTGCAGTCCCACCAGCAATGTACAAGTGTACCCTTTTCCCCACATCCTCGCCAGCACTTGTTGTTGTTTGACTTCCTAATGGCTGCCAATCTTACTGGAGTGAGATGGTATCTTAGGGTGGTTTTGATTTGCATTTCTCTGACAGCTAGAGATGTTGAGCATTTTTTCATGTACTTGTTGATTGACTGTATGTCCTCCTCTGAGAAGTGTCTGTTCAGGTCCTTGGCCCATTTGTTGATTGGGTTGTTTGTTCTCTTATTGTCTAATTTTTTGAGTTCTTTGTATACTCTGGATATTAGGGCTCTATCTGAAGTGTGAGGAGTAAAGATTTGTTCCCAGGGTGTAGGCTCCCTATTTACCTCTCTTATTGTTTCTTTTGCTGAGAAAAAACTTTTTAGTTTGAGTAAGTCCCATTTGTTGATTCTAGTTATTAACTTTTGTGCTATGGGTGTCCTATTGAGGAACAGTATGTAGATCGTAGCCAACTTTTTCTTCTATCAGACGGCGTGTCTCTGATTTGATATCAAGCTCCTTGATCCATTTTGAATTCACTTTTGTGCATGGTGAGAGAAAGGGATTCAGTTTCATTTTGTTGCATATGGATTTCCAGTTTTCCCAGCACCATTTGTTGAAGATGCTATCCTTCCTCCATTGCATGCTTTTAGCCCCTTTATCAAATATAAGATAGTTGTAGTTTTGTGGATTGGTTTCTGTGTCCTCTATTCTGTACCATTGGTCCACCCACCTGTTTTGGTACCAGTACCATGCTGTTTTTGTTACTATTGCTCTGTAGTATAGTTTGAAGTCTGGTATCGCTATACCGCCTGATTCACACTTCTTGCTTAGCATTGTTTTTGCTACTCTGGGTCTTTTATTTTTCCATATGAATTTCATGATTGCTTTCTCTATTTCTACAAGAAATGCCGTTGGGATTTTGATTGGCATTGCATTAGAGAACTTTTGGTAATATCGCCATTTTGATGATGTTAGTTCTGCCTATCCATGAACAGGGTATATTTTTCCATCTTCTAAGATCTTCTTCTATTTCTCTCTTTAGGGTTCTGTAGTTTTCATTGTATAAGTCTTTCACCTCTTTTGTTAGGTTGATTCCCAAGTATTTTATTTTTTTTTGAAGATATTTTGAATGGAGTGGTTGTCCTCATTTCCATTTCAGAGGATTTGTCGCTGATATACAGGAATGCCTTTGATTTATGCGTGTTGATTTTATATCCTGCCACTTTGCTGAATTCATTTATTAGCTCTAATAGTTTCTTTGTAGAGCCTTTTGGGTCTGCTAGGTATAGAATCATATCATCTGCAAATAGTGATAATTTAAGTTCTTCTTTTCCTATTTTTATGCCTTTAATTTCTTTCGTCTGTCTAATTGCTCTGGCCAGTGTTTCGAGAACTATGTTGAAGAGAAGTGGAGAGAGAGGGCATCCCTGTCTTGTTCCAGATTTTAGAGGGAATGCCTTCAGTTTTTCTCCATTCAGAATGATGCTAGCCTGAGGCTTAGCATAGATTGCTTTTACAATATTGAGGTATGTTCCTGTTATCCCTAGTTTTTCTAGAGTTTTGAACATAAAGGGATGCTGTACTTTGTCGAATGCTTTTTCCGCATCTATCGAGATGATCATATGGTTCTTATTTTTAAGTCTATTGATGTGGTGAATAACATTTATTGATTTCCGTATATTGAAGCAGCCTTGCATCCCAGGGATGAATCCTACTTGATCATGGTGTACAATTTTTTTGATATGTTTTTGTATCCGATTCGCCAGAATTTTATTGAGGATTTTTGCATCTAGGTTCATTAGAGATATTGGTCTGTAGTTTTCTTTCTTTGAAGTGTCTTTGTCTGGTTTAGGTATCAGGGTGATGTTGGCCTCATAGAATGAATTTGGAAGTTCTCCCTCCTTTTCTATTTCCTGAAGTAGCTTGAAAAGTATTGGTATTAGTTCTTCTTTAAAGGTTTTGTAAAATTCTGCTGTATACCCATCCGGACCTGGGCTTTTCTTAGTTGGTAGTCTTTTTATGGTTTCTTCTATTTCCTCAACTGATATTGGTCTGTTTAGGTTTTCTATATCCTCCTGACTCAATCTGGGCAGATCATATGACTTAAGAAATTTATCTATGCCTTCACTATCTTCTAATTTATTGGAGTATAAGGATTCAAAATAGTTTTTGATTATCTTCTGTATTTCTGAAGTGTCTGTTGTGATATTGCCTTTTTCATCCCGTATGCTAGTAATTTGAGTTCTCTCTCTTCTTCTCTTCGCTAGCATGGCTAAGGGTCTGTCGATTTTGTTTATTTTTTCAAAGAACCAACTTTTAGTTTTGTCAATTTTTTCAATTGTTTCTTTTGTTTCGATTTCATTAATTTCAGCTCTGATTTTCATTATTTCTTGCCTTCTACTTCTTTTGCTGTTGTTTTGCTCTTCTTTTTCAAGGATTTTGAGATGAAGTATGAGATCATTTATTTGTTGGTTTTTTCTTTTTTTAAGGAATGAACTCCAAGCAATGAATTTTCCTCTTAGAACTGCTTTCAATGTGTCCCATAGATTCCGATATGTTGTGTCTGTGTTTTCATTTATCTCTAAGAATTTTTTAATTTCCTTCTTGATGTCTTCTATAACCCATTGATCATTCAGTAACCTATTGTTCATTCTCCAAGTGATATATGCTTTTTCCTTCCTTCTTTTATTGTTGATTTTCAGTTTCATTCCATTATGATCAGATAAGATGCATGGTATTATCTCTACTCCTTTATATTGTCTAAGACTTGCCCTGTGACATAATATATGATCTCTTTTTGAGAAGGATCCATGTGCTGCTGAGAAAAAAGTGTAACTGCTTGATATTGGGTGGTATACTCTCTATATGTCAATTAGGTCTAGGTTATTAATAGTGTTATTGAGTTCTATAGTTTCCTTATTCAACTTTTGTTTGGAAGATCTGTCCAGTGGCGAGAGAGGTGTGTTGAAGTCTCCCATGATTATGGTGTGGTGGTCTATTAGACTCTTGAACTTGAGAAGAGTTTGTTTGACGAACATAGCTGCACCATTGTTTGGGGCAAAAATATTTATGATTGTTATGTCTTGTTGGTGTATGGTTCCCTTAAGCAGTATGTAGTGTCCCTCTTTATCTCTTTTGATTAACTTTGGCTTGAAATCTATTTTATTTGATATGAGTATGGACACGCCTGCTTGTTTCCGAAGTCCATATGAGTGATATGATTTTTCCCAACCTTTCACCTTCAGCCTATGTATGTCTTTTCCTATCAAATGCGTCTCCTGTAGGCAGCATATTGTTGGGTCTTGTTTTGTGATCCATTCTACTAGCCTGTGTCTCTTAATTGGTGAGTTTAAGCCATTAACATTTAGGGTTATTATTGAGATATGGGTTGTTCTTCCAGCCATATTTGTTTATTTCTGTTACTAAACATTGTTTGTTTTCCTCTTTGATTATTTCCCCCCCCTTTACTGTCCTACCTCCCACTGTTGGTTTTCATTGTTATTTTCCATTTCCTCTTCCTGTAATGCTTTGGCGAGGATGTTTTGAAGAGATGGTTTTCTAGCTGCAAATTCTTTTAACTTTTGTTTATCGTGGAAGGTTTTAATTTCATCCTCCATCCTGAAGCTTAATTTCGCTGGATACACAATTCTTGGTTGGAACCCATTATCTTTCAGTGTTTGAAATATGTTATTCCAGGATCTTCTAGCTTTCAGAGTCTGTGTTGAAAGATCAGCTGTTATCCTGATTGGCTTGCCCCTAAATGTAATCTGCTTCCTTTCTCTTGTAGCTTTTAAAATTCTCTCCTTATTCTGTATGTTGGGCATCTTCATTATAATGTGTCTAGGTGTGGATCTCTTATGATTTTGCACATTCGGCGTCCTGTAGGCTTCTAGGATTTGGGATTCTGTCTCATTCTTCAAGTCTGGGAAGTTTTCTTGTATTATTTCATTGAATAGACTGCTCATTCCTTTGGTTTGGAGCTCTGTACCTTCCTGTATCCCAATGACTCTTAAGTTTGGTCTCTTAATGTTATCCCATATTTCTTGGATGTTCTGCTCATGGTTTCTTAACAGTCTTGCTGAGCTGTCTATGTTCTTTTCCAGTTGAAATACTTTGTCTTCATTGTCTGATGTTCTATCTTCTAAGTGTTCTACTCTGTTGGTAGTATTCTCCATTGAGTTTTTAAGTTGGTTTATTGCTTCCTGCATTTCTAGGATTTCTGATTGCTTGTTTTTTATAACCTCTATCTCCCTGTATAGTTGATCCTTTGCTTCCTGGATTTGTTTGCGTAATTCGTTGTCGAAGTGATCTTTCATTGTCTGATTTTGCTGTTTAATGTCTTCCTTGATACTCCAGATCATCTGAAGCATGTATATCCTGAATTCTTTATCTGACATTCCATCTGCTGCAGCTGTTACCTCTTCTAAAGTTGCGTTGACCTGCATTGCTTGTGGTCCTTTCTTTCCTTGTCTTTTCATACTGCTTGCGTATCTTTCGTGCAGGTGCGGGCGGCGGCTCTGCTCTCTCCTTATTCCAATTGGGGTGTCGTGGCTACCACACCGGCAGGTCACTGGGCCTGTTCTGGGAGCTGGCGGCGGCTCTGTTCTGCCCCTAGTCCAATTGGGGTGACGAGTGTACCACGCCGGCAGGCCACCGGGCCTGATCCGCCGGTCGGTTGCAGGTTTGCCTACCCTGCAGGCGCGGGCGGCAGCTCTACTCTGCCCCTACTCCAAATGGGATGACGTGTCTGTCGTACCGGCAGGCCACTGGGCCTGTCCCGCTGGTCGGTCGCAGATCTGCCCACCTTTCGGGCACGGGTGGAGGCTCTGCTCTGCCCCTACTCCAATTGGGGTGTCATGACTACCCCGCCTGCAGGACGCTGGGCCTGTTCCTGGCACGGGAGGCGACTCTGCTCTGTCACTACTCCAATTAGGGTGGTGTTTGTACCACGCCAGCAGGCTCCTGGGCCTGATCCGCTGGTCTGTTGTAGGTCTGCCTACCTTGGAGGCGCGGGCGGCGGATCTGCCCTGCCCCTCCTACCACACCTGCGGACCCCTGGGCCTGATCTGCAGGTTGATCACTGGTCTGCTCACCCTGCGGGCACGGGTGGCGGTTCCGCTCCGCCCCCACTCCAATTGGGGTCACGTGACCACCACACCGGCAGGGCCTGATCCGGGCATGGGAGAAGGATCTGCTCTGCCCCTACTCCAGTTGGGGTGACGTGTGTACCACACTGGCAGGCCACTGGGCCTTACCCGCCAGGCTGTCACAGGTCTGTTTACCTTGCAAGCGCGAAGGGCGGCTCTGCCCTGCCCCTCCTACCACGCCCATGTACCACTGGGTCGCGGGTCTGCCCACCTGGCGGGTGTGGGTGGCGGCTCCGCTCCGCCCCCTCTCCAATTGGGGTCACGCGGTCACCACGCTGGCGAGCCGCTGGGCCTGCTCCGGGAGCTGGCGGCGGCCCGGCTCCTCCCCTCTGGCTCGAGGACAAATTGAGGAGACTCGGGTGACTGTGCCTCACCCCCCCTACCAGGAGACCAACTGTTTATGTCACCGCTGGTATTGATGAAGATCTCTCCTCCGCCGCTTTCTGCTGACATCAGATCTCTGCCATGTTGATATCCTATGCGAATGGCAGCATTTCGTTCCCCTTGCCGGGCAACCAAAGCAACGGGTGAGTCCTGACCGGCCCTCAGCAGGACCCGGACCGAGACGCAGTTTCTGCGGGCTCCTAGCCCCGGTCCAGGGAAGTTCCGGGAGCCGGAACTCGGCCGCTCCGTGCTCGGTGTAAGCTCCTATAAGTGTAAGCTCCAAGAAGCAGTCCCCGTGGGCTCAGTTCCGGGAGCCAGAATTCGGCTGCTTAGTGCTTGATCCTAAGAACACTCTCAGTTCTTGTTTTTCTTTGTGATCCTGAAGTAATTCTAATTTGAGTGTTTTTAATCCTGATAACCTTTTTTGTTCTGAAAGCTTGATCAAATAAATTCTTTCTGTAATATGTTCTATTCTCTTCTGTCAAGCAGGATGTTCCATTTCTAAGCCAGACGTGATTACCCAGGGTGTCTGGATTTGTCCTCATTGTTGCATGATTGTAGAGTGTTTTTCATTTCTGCTGTACACTCTGGTGCTGTGCTGATGTGCCATCATTTCTTAGCCATTCATCTGTTGATGAACACTGAGATTCTGGTTATAAAAGAAGACAAGTTCTCTCCTCACCATGCCAAGAAGGACTTCAGCTGCAGTGGAGATATCTTTTATCATCCCTATTCTTCTATCTGTGTAGTGTACCTATGAAAGTTGACAGGGCACCATCTCATTCTTTTTCTATGACCAGGTCCGAGATGGCTCCCCTCTCTGGCTCCAACCTTGAACCACCCGTAGGGCAGCAAGGATTACTCAGGGCTAGCAGGAGAGAGAGAGCTGAAGACCATTTTCAATATGGCACTTGCAAGTGACTATGAGGAAATAGACTGAAAGTACCAGAAGGCAAGATGGTTGCAGATGGAAAGCTGAATCCAAGCACTCAGCAGTAGATTCACTCCTGGAAAAGTTAGTCAAGGAGGAGAATGAGTAGATGAACTAACTAACAAGGAGGTTAGGGACATGAGAATCAAGAAAATAAAGAAACATGAACTCCAACTTTCCATCATGTCCACTTAGCACCTAAATGCCAGAATCATGTCAGAACTGTTAGGGTCTGTAAACAAGTCAAGATGGCGCCTGGCATTCTGCCAGAGGGAGTGGTTTGTGAAGTAATGCCAGCAAGCCATTAAGTGTGGAGATTCCTTATTGGTTGACTGCTGTATCTAGTTTATGTTAATTAAGATAAGCTGTGTGTAATATATATATACCCCTCCTGTCCTACAATAAAGGGCTCCCACTCCTGCTGTATCAATCTACACAAGTTGCTCGTCACCCCCGGTTATTTTGCTGCAGCCAGACTGCGGCAAGAACTAGAGTAGAAAATGGTAAATCACGTTCCAAAGTCATCAGTGAACTGAGAGGCTCGGACAGGAGATGTGTATATGCTATCAACTAGGAATTATTAAAGAAGGTGCAGGAGGAGGGCATGATATCTCAAAGAATTGGGTTGCTTTTGCTGAAGGGCATAGTTTTAAAAACCTTGACACAATCCTGAAGAATGAAAATGGGTAAGACCTTTTCTTCTAAACCAACCCTGAACTGAGCATCTGTTAGAAAAGAAGCATGATGCTCTAGGGAGAGCCAGTGTTGTGCAAATGGGCAGATGACCAGAGGACGGGACTAAATACAGGACTGTGAGGTGGGTAGCATTACCTGGCCCCAGTGTTTCCAAATGAATGAGCTGGGTCAACCCTTATGTTTAGGAGCATTTAGATCTCTATGAAAATAATTCAGGTATCCTACTTAAGTTGGGAAAACTGTTGAGTTGATAGTATATTAGACTTCACCACATTCTGGGGAAAAAAAATAGCAGTCTCTGTTAGAAAAGAAGACAACAGAGAGACCATGTGACCTAAAATTGTTCCACCAATAAGTGTCAGAGCAAAGACTGGGAGCCCTGTTAGCAGTCTCTAAATCCAGTGCTCTTCCTCCTATATCACATTGTATCTTTCTTGCAGGGAAATTTCTTTCAACCACCTTGATTTTTCCTCATGTAGAGAAACCACTGGTTTCACCCATCCCTCTCTCTTTCCCTGCTACCCTTTCTCTCCACTCAGATGGTGAGGTTAGACTCCTAAGAATCTATATTACTGTTTCTTGAATCTTCTTACTTCTGTTTCCCATCCTGTTTCAGGAAAGAGGGATCAAAATGATTATGAAAATACATATTCACTTACAATTTGGTCCTCCTATCTTAGAGATCTTACATACAATGACAACTTCAGAAAAGTCTAAAGTTGAAAGGATATAAAGTAGTTAAAAATGTAACTGACACTGATTTTTTTTTCTGATTTGCCCCACTGTTTTTGTTTTCATTTTAGTAAACTCTGGAAGAAAAAGAAAGACTTGAATAAATACATGTAGGTAGAGAAAAATGAATCTTGAAAGAAAAGCTCCCTAGGCTATCAGGATGACAGGTCTCTCAAGATTTCCTCTCTAACCTATATCTGCCCTCTAATGGGGCTCCCCAGGCACATTTCTGTCCCTGTATGGGCAAAAAGATTGAAGTGTGTCTGGAGATGGGAAAAAATGGCTCCTTTCAAGGACTGCCTCTGAATACAAAGGTCACTTGCAAGGGTAACTTTGTTCAAAATAAAGAATAGGTCAGTATATGCCCTGCCCCATCCAAGAATGGACTATGGGAAAGACTGTGTTTCCTAGCCTCCAATCAAAAAATTGAAATTTTGTAACTATTCAATAAGATGATTCAACCTGAAGTTGAGAATTGTAACTATTTTTCTTTATGTATATTTTAAAATACTAGCTTCTTTTAAAATACATTTAAGATTTTTGTGCTCTTTAAATTAAAAAAAAAAGAAGTTAGAGCACGCATTATAGAAGGAGCTGGCATCCATATACAAAAATAAAGTGACTATACACAGAAGGCATGATTTACCCCTTCACAGAAGCTGGAAGGCATGGCCACTTAACTCTCATGCAAAAATTCCATATTAGAATAGTAAGGAAAATTGCAATATATGGGCTTTACTACCATGGATATTCAAAGGCAATTTTCAATTTTTCATAACTTCATTTTTAATACATATATTTCCTCAAATTACCCAGGAGAGCTTTCTGTACTGCATGCTAGGCACATTCAAAGTTTAAATGCAAAATTCACATATTTTGAGTCTGGTTTAGCAGAGAGGAATAGGGTGGGGCTTTTGAAATTGCTTTTGTAGCAGAAAAATGTGAATTTTTAAAAACTTCCCTTGACCACACTCTTTTTTCACCTGCCTGCCACAGTATCCCACCACAATTGAATTCTGGCCAATTACAGCAGCCTCAACAGGATTCAAGGCAAAGGGAAGATGATGCTTTAGCAGAAGCTGAAAGAAACTGAGGCCTACTCCATACTGTGAGCTTGAAGTATTTGGCCAGTCTTTTGTCCTTCATGATTACCTGTAAGAGTTAACTCTTCATTAAATGCAGGGGAAAACACTGATCATTTTACTAATTCACTATTCTGCTACCTCTCCTTTCCTTTGTTTCCCACCCTATGACCCTCCCCTGCATCTCAGCAAGAGAAACATTTTTCTTCCAGAATCCACAGTATCACACACAATAGAAAAGTAACCCAGAGAGAATACCCAATTGCTTAGCAGGCCAGAATCTATATGTATACACACTGCCATGCACACACATGCAAAACACTCTAAAATACTCATTAATACAGAAAAATACTAAATTAATAAAATACTAATGAATACAGAGAAAAAAATGTTTCCAATGTTTTCTGACATTTAAGTCTGAAATGAAGGACCTGAGTGACACAATCTCTTCTGAAAGAGATTCTATTCCTTTTGCTGAGGAATGCTCCAATACTCAAGTGAATAGCCTCGCCTAGAGCATGCCAGGGGATTTAACAAGTTTGGCAAAGAACTGCCCAACACACCAGCTGCTATAGATAGCAGCCCTCAGTGTCACCCCGAAGTGATATACCCTAGTCCCAGAAGTCATTAAACAGGCTGGCTAAATGATGAGTGTTCTTGCCTAAGATACTATGGCTTAGACTATACATTTAAAAATTAACAATGCAAATTGAAAAAGGAAAAGGAATGCAAAAAAAAAAAGAATGCAAAACAGTTTAAGAAGTTATATATGGATATTGGATTATAAGAGTGTAGATATTCCCTGTATCTTTTCATAACGTCCGTTTCAAAAGTACTTCTCAGAACTGTAGAGGAGGAAACAGATTACGCCATGTTAGCACTCTCTAGAAGCTAGAATGATGTGGAAGAAGGAGGGAAAATTCCAGATCATATCAATAACATTTGTTTTAGACTCTGGGTTTTTTTATATGGTATACTTCGCTTACCTTTTGAGATTTAGATGGCTGTTAGGAGCATTAAATATTAAAATGAGCTTTTTAAATGCATGTGAGACAGAGACAAGCAACTCTTTATGTTTTATGTAGAATGTGTATAGCACATTCAGATTATCTATTATAATACCCACACATACGATTTTGTTATAAAAATATGCAATGTGGGCAGTTTGGGGATGATCACTCATATGGGTTTTTTCTTCTTTCCTTGGGAGTGGGTGCTAAGAGAGATGGAAGAACAAGCTTTCCCAGCCTTCATGGGGGTCCCCTCTTTGGTCTTGAAGCGGATCAACTCTGCTTTGACCTGATCCAGGTTCTGTTGGAATCCAGCTCTGCAGACACTCTTTCCATTATCCCTGATAAGCATCACATTCTGGGATGGAACTGGGACAAGACAAAGGTGATCCAGCATCCTAAGAAAGAAGCAAGAACTTTCTCTGTTTTCATCAGCAAATAAAGACAAGACAAGCATGGTGGTCAGAGACAGAGGAATGGAGCAAGAGGATTTATAGCACACAATACTAAAACATAGGTGTAAATCAGTGAATACCTTTAAAATCCACACTTACAATTATATTTATAAAAGTGTTGCAAGATGGGTGGTGTTTCACCTGTTTGACAGATAGGACAGAACAAGCCAAGGTTTGTTTGTGCTTGAATGTCTGAAAGGGATGCATAGCCTGACTGGTGTTAAGTTGGGCAAGTGAACAAGCCAACATGGTACTTTGAAGACTATACAAAGGATTTAGGAGAATGAAGGCTTTTTCTGTTGTTTGATGAATGTAGTTATACACGTGATGGCTTCCAAAAGATAAAGAAGGAAATCAGCTTTATCAGTGTTTAAGTGAAAATTTGTGTATTTGCCTCCTAAAAAAATGATAGTTAAACCTGTGGGCCCACTGTTACAGCTTGCCAAAAGCTTTTATTGGGGACTTAGTAACTTTTAATAAATAACGTTACCCCCCCAAAAAATAACAGCTATATATATTATCAGCCAAGGCATGACCCAAATGAGGGATGCAAGATGTCTTCCATGAATGAAGGAGGTCACCTAACTGGATGAGGTAGGCTAGGTGAGAATGTTAGAGAGTAGCAGGGAGTGCAGTAAACTGGAGATAGGGAAGAGGCAAGAAGCTATTTGTTCAGCTGAGGCAAACAGCTACTTCATGGTAAAAAAGTTCAGAATTGCTAAATGTTTCAATTTTGAAAGTTGAAAAAAAAAACTGGTAATTTACACTTTTGTGTGACATTTTCTGATTTCAAACAATGTGTAAACCAAGTGAAATATGTCTGACCTAAAGAAAAAGAAGGGGGTGACCTTGTCTTAGAACCAGACTATGTCTGAGAAACAAGGTATATTCAGGTATTTGGGAGCAAAGGATGACATGCAGAGGTCAGAGCCATGGGAAAACAACCTAGGAAGTGACAATGAGTTTGTCACAGGTGTCAGGGAGGTGTTATTGAGTTTGAATTTTAAGGATTGCAGATGTGCATTTGTTTCTGCTAGAATTGTATGGATAGGACTATTTTTTATTGAGCAGTTGGAGTGGCAAGCTTTGATAACTTTAGATTTTGAAGTGAGATCAAATGAGAGAAATGACTCTGTGCCAGGAAATGAAAAGATCCATTTTGGTCTATGAGTCTTTTGAGAAATAGCTGTGCAAACACTGTGTCTATCTGTCATAAAAGGGTTGTGTAATTAACATATGCAAAACACCAGCACAGTCCTGCTGGAAGCTAACTTCCCTCCCTGGAAATCCAGCCTCTATTTATTTACAACAAAATAAAGTGGACCCTTCTGGAAAGAAACACAGCTCCATGGCGGCCCGAACACTGTCGCAGCGATGCTTTAAATCTTTTATATCTCCCATACCTCCGGGGGCTGGTGCTGGATGGTATTGAGCCAGGGCCCATAAATAATTTATGCTAAGTAGCAATTTAGTTGTTTGGCTTGAGGTAAAGAAATCCAAGAAATTCATAAATAAAGTTCCCATTTTTGCTTGTGTTCCAAAGTTAATTTATGTTACTCTGCAATTAACTAACATAAAGGTGAAAAAATATGACAAGCCTAAGGTACAAACTCACACTCATAAATCTGCTGTATCTTAACTAGTGGTAGTTTAGTGATAGTCACCTAGTTTGTTCTGTCTTGTACTTCTGAGAAGAAACTTTCCCTTGATCTGATTCCCTGCTACCTTGTTGATCTGTAAACGTATCATAGTTGCTTTGAATAGACCCCTGGGTATGAGGTGGAAAAAAGGGAGATGAGATCTGGGACAGCTACAAATGGAGTTTCTGCTGTATCTTAAACTTTCATTTTGTTATAAAAATATCTGAATCAAACATGACAAATGCACATATCTGTTCATTCAAAGAGGAGAATTAGTAACTTGAGAACTGGAAACAGGACTGCCAGACACTGATGCCATAAGCAGGGGAGAGTGTTGTAGTTGCAGAAGGAGCAGAGAGCATTGCAACTCTGAGATTCCAGAGGAAAATAGCAAGAAGCAACTGTGCAGACGTGAGCAGCATGGCCCTCAAACAGGCACAGAAGCTAAATTCCCACTGTAAAGCATCACTGGCATCTTCAGCATGTGGCCGTGTTTTCAGCCAACAAAGCAGAATACCTTCTTTTCACTGGTAACCTCAGCCTGCACTCTTCTGCTATTTAGTTGCTCTCCAAAGCCTGTCTGAGACAGTTGATATTTGAGATGATGTTTCTCTGCAACATGTGACCTACTCAACCCTGAAGATCTTCCAAGCATTATTCAGATAGCAAGACTGGAGAAAGCTACATAGTTAGGTTCCAGTTTTTACTCATTTATTCAAATATATGTATTAAATGCCTACCAGGTGCCAGGAGGAAATGCAGTAGACAATGTGGATCCTAAGGTCAATAAATAATCCCTGTCCTTAATCAGTCTATGAACTAAAGGGAGACAGAGAAGAGTAAACCAACAGTTTTGATAATGCACTAAGCACCATGATAAAGCATGAGGTGCCAGAGTTGTAGCAAGGAACCAACTGGCATGAACCAAGGTGGGAGAAGTAGGAACCAGGAAAGACTCCAGAGTGAGAGAAATCTGACCAAGGCTTAAAGGATGAAGACTTAATTAGAGGGAAGGAAAGGCATGTTGCAAAGCATGGAAGAGGAGGAAATGCATGGGTCATTCAGACATAGGATGAGCCTGATGGGACTGTATGTGGGGTTTGTTCAGTGAAATAGCAGGAGACAGGCTGCAGAGATAGCATGAGAAATACAGGAAGTACATGGTGCTTGGATTTCATGTCGAAGGACTTGGGAGCTACAGAAGGATTTTAAGCAAAAGAATGGCATAGTAAGATCAGTGGAAATGAAAAACCACTGTACCAGTAAAATGATGGATGAACTGAATATAAACAAATTACTCTCAAAGTTCAAGGCCAGACAGTTTTAACTCCCAGTGATAAGGTGTTCTTCCTTCCTTTGAGCAATGAAAGTTGTGAAAATGGTAATGAAGACTAGAAGAACAAAGAGCATCTTACAGCCTATAATCAAAATATTTAAACAAAAAAGGTGAAATATGCATTTAGGAAATAAAAATATGATGCTATTTTATAGGAAAAATGAGAATATATTAAACTGATCATGAAATTAAATATGTGGAAGAATTAAATGCTCAGTTGAATGGATGAAATGCTCAGTTGAATGGATAAAATGCTCAGTTGAATAGATGAAAGATAAAGTTGAGAACATCCCACAAAGAATTAAGAAATACAAATTGCTGGGAGCCATTAGCCAAGTAGGTATGACAATTTCTTTGCCAGCGTACCCCATGTTGCTTAGTGGAAGGACTCATGGAAATAGGACATTTTGCAGTGACATTGCATGTAGGTGACCTTGCTCAAGGACCAGGGCGGATTAGGGTGTTCCCGGTTTAGGATAATCGGGTTTAGGGCGTTCCCGGTTTAGGTTCCAGGTTTAAGGTTTAAGATTATTCCTGCTGGGAATAGGGCGTATCCTGCTGCCTGAGTTCCCCTTGAGTTCTCACGGGATTCAGACAGTATTTTTGGGGAGACAGAAGCCCAGTGGGAGTGGATTTGGGCAGAGAACGTGGATTTCCCCAGAACGTGATTGTAGACGGCTGGTGTGAGTTCGGGAATAAAGAGTTGCTGTTTGAATCTACAAGCTGTGTGGTGGCTCGTGATTGTGTGCCCAGCCAGACTGCGGCATTTGTGCCCAGCCAGACTGCGGCAACAAATAACAAAAACAGACCTGTGAAGTGGAAGAGAGAAGATAAGGAAAACATTCAGATAACAAAGAAAGATGAAAGAAATGGAATTATATATATATATATATATATATATATATATATATATATTTTTTTTTTTTTTTACCAAACACAAGGACATGGAGATCAAGGTTCAAAGGGCTCACTCATTGCCCAGCTGTTTGAATCACAAAGGACCCATACCAGAGAACACCAGCACATAAATTCAGAACCATGGGAATAAAGAAAAGATCTCAGGTCTTCTGGAGAGATTAGAAGGTCATTTACAAAGGATTCTTCATCTGACTCACACCAGACATTTGGTATCACAATTGAAGGACAGAAGACCTTAGAACACAGCCCTTAGAGTTCTGAAGTTATTTTCATTCTAAAACTTTATGCCTTGTTCTTACACACGGAAGCTAAAAAAGGTTGATCTTGAAGAAGAGAGTAAAATAGAGATTACTAGAGGCTGGGAGGAAGGTGGGGAAGGGTAATTAGTATCAACATAGGAATACTAAGTCCTAGTAGCACAGTAGAAATAGTTTACAACAAACTACTGTGTATTTTATGAAGAACTAGAAAAGCACAGTATAAAGTCTCCAAACACAAAGAAATGATAGTTAGATGAAAATGCTAATTATCCTGATTTGATCATCACTCTAATCCCAAAATTGTACAATCCTCATATGTCCATTAGAAGAAAAATATAAATAAAATTAATAGGATATTATGCTTAGTTGAACTACTAAGCAAAGGTGATGGCACAATAAAGGCAATTTTGAAGCATGCAAACTCTAAAAGTATTACTCATTCTCAGAAAGGGGCTGGTGTAAGTATTCCACAAAAATAAGAATATCTCCAAGAAATGGAAACAAAGGATATACAATGTTAAAACAGGAGAACAGCAAAAGGAATTTCCAGGGAAATAGACTTTTCTGGAGCAAGTTGGATAACAGAAGAACAGAAACTTCAGGTTTAAAAAAAATGAACAAGTAAAGAAGACAGAGGTGTGATTAGTAAATAATATGGGCATTTTGGAAGAATTATTGCTAGGCATTTGATTGACCTATGAAGACACTGGGAAAAACAGGTATAGGCTTGTGGAAATCTTAACAAAGTCCCTAGACCAGAGTCTGACTTGGGGATCCAACAAATCAGGTATGGCTATTCATCCCAAAAATAAAGTAGAAAAAGTAACAGTGAAAGGAGCTTTTATCTGTGCAGCTACACCAGGAAGACAAGGGGACCCATGTCCTTGGCCCTATCTTTGTGGGGCTGACAAGGACTTTGAGGTTTTATAGCAAGAGTATTGGGGGAAGGGTTTGGGGGTTTGCATAGATGGAGGGTTTACACAAAGCAAGATGCTCTTGGTCTGATCCATCTCAAGCTTGGTTTGGTAGCACCTCCTTGTAATAAGAAAGCTAATGTTGTCTGGGGGTCATTTTTCCTCAAAACAAGATATTTATTAATCATAACTATTGTTCCAGGAATCTAAGATGAGTCTGACCAACAGAGACAGAAGGCAAAATGGAGACAGAGATGTCAAGCTTTTAACCCTGTTTTTAGTTACCCACTGGACATTTGCAGGCCCAGTGAAAGGTCTGAGTCCTTGCTATGAAAAAATTAAGCAGACTTTTAAAATGAAGTGATTATTAACTCCAAGAATAACAAAAGATCATGTGAGGGAGGAAAATAACATGACATGTTATTGACCCAAACATAAACAAGTATGTAGCCATCACAAAGTAAACGTGTTTTTATTTGACAAATAAATTGCAATACAATGATATTAGAGGGAAATAGAAGAAAACATTGTAGTATGGATGGGAGAGAGAAAGTATAAAAGTAAAATCTCTATGGGAAAACTGGGAAATAAATAAATGATGTCTAAAATGATGAAAGTAATACAAATTTAAACACATGTAGATAAACATAGGAAGAAATATCTGGAAGGATAAAAAGCAGTTGGCTCTCTGGAGAAAAATCATAAGAGAAAGAGGATCCGGGCTGAAAGAAAAGTGGTGCAGGACTAATCTCACACACACACACATACACACACACACCTGGGATAAGAAGCAGGTTTATTGTCAGGAGCCTGACATGGCTGCTCTGCAAAAAGAGAGGGACAGCAGCAGCAAGGAGGGAGAGCAGGTATTGTGATTGGGCCAGAAAATGGAGGGGGTTTGTGAGACAAATGTGAATGGGCTTGTGATGTGAGGCGATAGAGGACTTGAGACATCCCAGACAGTAGGGTCCACCTTGGAAGTGGGTAATGGGAAGGAACTGACAGATGGAATAGGAGATGGTCCTAAGGTAAGGGTGAGGATCAGGGGAGCAGCAGGTGAGTCTGTAAGGAAGCATATGAGGGGAGAAGAAAAACATAGCCCCTAACTGTGTGAGGATGTTCCCTGCCATAAGGGGAACAGGGCACTGTGGAGTGACCAAAAAGGAATGGGTAAAAATTAGAGAGCCAAAAGCACAAACAAGGCTAGGTATCTGTAAGGGTTGGTAAGGTTTACCCTCTACCCTGACAATAGAGGTCATAGAATGAGTAGTAGGACTCCAGAACTCCTTGAGGACTAAATATGTAGCCCCGGTATCTAGGAGGAAGGAGACAGGCCTACCTGAAATACCCAAGTTACCCTGGGTTCCCGCTAAGTGATGGTAGTGATAGGGCGATGGGGACCTGGGCCAGTCCCCATCACCCTACCACTAAAAGCCAGTCCTAAAAGTTAGAAAGAGGAACCAGAAGGGCCAGATGGCCTGGGGCTGCTATGGGCTTGTGGACAGTCAATGACCCAGTGTCCATCCTGATGGCATTTAGGACAAGGACCCAGAGGCTTGTGAGGCTTAGGAATGTACGAGCCCAGTGACCCATCTGGCCACATTTAAAACAGGGTCCACATGGTCCTGAGGGCCAGTAGAACAGGGGACAGATGCTCAGGCTGAACAGACAGCTTAAGCGAGCATCTGATATTTCTGCTTCCAGGCCTTCTGGTCTCTCCGGTACTACACCTTAAATGTCACTCCTAGAACCCCAGTGTGGGGAACTAGGGGACCCCTCTTGAGGCACCTTAGTTTGGCCTTTGTATCAGGGGAACTCTGGGGGAAAAATAGGTCATTAGTAGTTGTCTTCCATCTAGAGTTTCAGTATCCAGATAAGTATATTATAATAAAGCCTCAGTTAGGCAGTCTAAAAATGCTCATTCTTATCTTTGATGATTCCTTGGAGTTTTTCATAACTGATAGCCTTATGGGCTCCCTTTCTAAATCCATTACATGAGGCAAGTAATGAATTGGTTTCTACTAGTTACTCCTCCAGGCAAATTACAATCCCTGTTGGGATTCCAATCAGGGACCACTTCAGTGCCAATTGGATGGGCAAGGGAGGTCTGATGTACCTCATCAGCATCTAGCTTGCTCCCAAACTCACCTATGCAGGAAAGTGTTAGACAAGGTCAAATCATATGATTGAGTCAGATACTAAAACTCTTTGATATAGGACCCAAGCCACTTTTCAATCTGTGAAAGAGCTGACAAAGAGAAAGACACATGAACCCAGCCGGATTACACCATCTATCCCAGTCACCTTGCATAGAGAACACAGAGATGTAGGTTGGGCAGCGGCAGCCTGAGAGCGAATGGCAGGAGGAGAGAGGAGCTATGGAGCCAAGGGAACACTTGCTGCAGCGGCTTCATCAGAAAAAGAATTGCAGTATGATGGGGGCTCATCCTCTTGGTTGAAGTCAGGAGGAGTCCTGCATAGGATCTTCTGTCCCTTTGGAAGCATGTGTAGGGGGAGGTGAGAGCTACGAGGACTTGTATGGGAAAGCAAGAGTTGGAGAGAGAGGGCTTAGAACATAGAGAGGAGAAGGCCTGAACATATTTTATCTCTTTCCATTTTCCTGAACACTCATAGTAGTTGAAAAGATCCCTGATAATATTGGGATCTAGAGTGCCATTAAGCAGCCATTTAGAGTTGTTATCCAAAGGATATTGAGGCCAGATCTGATTGCACAAGCAGATAAATGGGCGGGGGTAGGTCAGGGGTGAGAGAGAGCTCAAAACCCAGGACCCAAATAAAAAACCATCTATACACATAGGATGTGGCTCTACTTTGGGTACAACCAGAGATATGAAAAATTGTGTTCTATATGTGTAATATGAATTGTAATGCATCCTGTTGTTATATATAACAAATTAAATTTAAAAAAAAATAAATAAATAAAAACACCTATAGACTCAGTTGACAGCAGGGATCAACCATAGCTGTGAAAGCTGTGGCTGGGGGTGTCCCCAACCACATGATAACCCTGGAAATGCCAGACATTTCAATGGTCATTTCCTGGACTGTAGGTCATTTAGGTCCACCAGAGACAGGGTCTTACCTGAAATGACTGGTGGTGGATATAGTGAGGGAGTTCTGCAGAATGGAAGGCCTGGTCCCACAATGGAATTTGGATCAGCCTAGGGACACTCAGTGACCTTCAAAGAGGGGAATGTGCACACCAGGGAACCTGATCCCGGGTTCGGCACCAAAATGAAGGGAAAACGTAGAACCAGGAGATGGGTGCGCAACAAATGAAAGATGGAGACCAGGCAGAGATACACATGAGAGTCTATTTGTCAGAGCTGACAAATAAAGGCCCTCTCTGTATAGTGGAGAGAGGCAAAACAGGCTTGGGTTCCAGGACTTTTATGGGGCAGGCTCAGGAATCAGAGCCAGGCAGGTCCTAATGCAGGCGATTAGGGGTTGGGTTGGAATGAGAGAGTGGTAGGCCTTTCTCAGAAACGCCCTTGGGCAGGAAAACAAAACTTTTTACTTAAAATGGCAGCTGTCACTTAAGATGGCCATGTAGATGCTAAGCAAGGACGTTATAAGGGCAGAATACAGAATGGTATAAAGATAAAAGAAATGATTATCCATATTTCCATATATACTATTGATCAATATGTAAGATTAATTTTTTCCAATTTTTGGTGGGGGAGGTGATGGAAAGACTTTAATTATTAAATTTAATTTTTAAATTCCTTCCCCATACTTTCCAATTGTCTTTATACTACTTTTCTTCAGTTGTTATTTTTTAAAATAATGATAGTCCCTACAAAATAATTAATGCAGAAATATACAAAGAAGAAAATAAAAAGCCAATTTCATATTGCACCATCCAAAAATTACTGCCATTATATTTGGTGAACACAATTTCAGACCTTGTTTTGTAAGGTTTAAATAGATAAGGATGGAAATAATAATGAGATTGTTAGATACATTAATAGAGTTTGATTAATCAAATTGCTTTTGGGTAAAAAGAGATCATATGTAGATAACATTTTCATTTAAAAAGTATTAAATTTAATTTTACTTTAATAGGAAAAGGAGAAACCAAAGCAAAACTAAATTGTTGATTTTTCAAATAAGAGTTTCCTCACTATAGGATTTTAGAGTGCAGGCAGGGCTACAGGGATGTGAATGAGTTCGAGTTGGAGTTATTACTGTTTTATTACATATTTCCACATGAGACACTATCAGTAGACTCCTACTTAGAAATATGAGACTGTCTTCCTTTCCAATTGTCTTTATGCTACTAATTTTACATTGTTCTGATTAATAATATCCACACTTCCTTCTATAGCAATCATGTCCTTAGTTGTTTAGTCTTAATTCTATATTTAAATGGATTCAAACACCATCAGTCCTTTTTATCGTTGCTTCTCAATTCCCAAGTTCTTTATTTTGATTTATCTCTTAATTAACTAGAATTAATCGTCAAGCACTTTTTTCGAGACGGACTCTAGAGTGCCATGGTCCATGAATTCTTTCATGTTGAAAATGCCTGTATGCTATCCTTTTTTCTCTTGACATCTTAGCTTTTTTTCTTCCCTTCAAAACTTTGTAGAAATATTTCCGTCATATCTAGTATTAAATGTTGCTGAGAAGAAATCTGAGATCTGGCTGCTTTTTAAGCCATAGTAGATGATCTGCCTTACCTACCTTTAAGTTTAAAGACTTTGGTTTTTAATCCTTGAAGTTCAATATCTTAATTATGCTATATATCTATGTTAAATACTCCATATCCAAATTCCAAGAATACTGCACACTCTTTTAATCTGAAAGTTCATTATTTCTTCATGAAAGAGAAATTACTATGTATTTTATCCACTCAATAAATAAATATTTATTAAATGTCTGTGTAACAGATGAACAAGATAGATAAAAAACAAAGAAAGAACATCCAGTATATGTTGCTAAAGGAGGAATGAAGGAAGAGAAAGAGTAAAAGGGAACATAATAAAGAAGAAAAGAATAGTAATGGAATATGCTAGAAGGTAACTAAAGCTTGGGGAAAGAGGGAAAGACTGGGGACAGGGAGGTAGAAGTGTAAAAAATACCAAATTTCAGTTCTAAGTAAGTTGATCATGGAGGACATCAGCTAGAAGGTAATATTTGAGCACTGAGTTGAAGGAGGAAAGGAAAGAGCCAGGAAGAGCCCCAGGGCAAGAATGTTAGAACCAAAAGGAGTATCCAACACCTAGGCTGTGAAATGCACACTTGGGTATATTTGAGAAATGGTAAAAGTAAGGAAGCTAGTGTGCCTGGACTCAAGGGAGGGAAGCATAAAGTTAAACTAGGTGGGGCACAGTGGCCAGCTACTCAGGGTCTTGCAGACTATTGAAAGGCTTCAACTCGGAGTATTATGGTTTTAGTCATAGACAAGATTTGACTAAAGTTCTTAAAGGATTTCTTTGGCTGTTTTATTGGGAGTAGAGTGAAGATAGATAACAGTACAAGAAGCAAGAACTATTAGAAGCTCATTGCAATAATGTAGATATGAGATTTTAATTATATCTTTATACATTTTCTTAGGTGTTGGAGAAAAACTTGCATAAAAACCCATCTGAAGCCACAAGTATTTATTTTTTTAAAGTCAGTACATGTGTTACTTTGCTAGAAATAAAAATATGATAATGAAAGATAATAAATGACTTAGAATAGTCAACACCATATTGAAATAGAAAAACAAAGTCGGATGACTGATAATGCCCAAATACAAGAGTTACTATAAAACTTCAGAAATCAAGACAGTGTGGTATGGAAGGAGAATAGGCAGATCAGTGGGTCAGAATGCAAAGCCCAGAAATAGAACCAAAGAATACTATCAACTGATCTTTGACAAAGGAGCAAGCCATGCTAGAGTAATCGGACATTCACATGAAAAAAAAAAAAGGAATATAGACACAGACCTATAACTTTCATAAAAATTAACTCAAAATGGACCACAGACCTAAGTGTAAAACAGCCTATAAAAAGGTAACATAGAAGAAAACCTAGATGACCTTGGGTTTGACAATGACTTTTTAGATACACACCAAAGGCATGATCTATGAAGGAAAAAAACTAGACTACATGAAACTTATAAATTTCTACTCTGCAAAGACACTGTCATGAAAATGCAAATATAAGCCACAGTGAGAAAATATTTGCAAATGACACATCTGAAAAGGGCTGCTATCCAAAACAGACAAAGAAATTTTAAAGCTCAACAATAAGAAAACCAAGAACCCAAAATGAGCAAAAACCCCAACAGGAAATTCACCAAAGAATATATACAGACAGCAAATGAGTATGAAAGATGCTTCACATCATCAGTCGTCAGAGAAATGTAAATGAAAACAATAGTGAGGGCTGGGGTTGTGGCTCAGCGATAGAGCGCTTGCTTAGCAAGTGTAAGGCCCTGGGTTCAATCTTCAGCATCACATAAAAATAAATAAATAAAACAAAGGTATTTAAAAAAAAAACATAGTGAGATACAACTTCATACCTATTATAAAGCCATAAATCCAGAACACCGACGATACCAAATGCTGACAAGGATGGGAAGCAACAAGAACTCTTACTCATTGCTGGACTAAGTGTAAAGTGACGCAATTACTTTGGAAGACAAATTGACAGTTTCTTTCTAAACAGTCTTACCATATGATCCAGCAATCACATCCCTTAGTGTTTGTTTACCCAAAGGAGTTAAAAACATTTCCACCCAAAAACTTGTATACAGATGTTTATAGCAACTTTATTCATTAATTCCCAAACTTGGAAGCAAGATGTCCTTCAGTAAGTACATAAACTTCACTACATTCAGATAATGTAATATTATTCATCACTAAAAAAAGTAAGCTATTAAGCTACAGAAAGATACGGAGCAAATTTAAATGCCTCTTACTAAATGAAAGAAGTCAGTCTGCAAATGCTATATATTATATAATCTCAGCTTCACAGCATTCCAAAAAAGGCAAAACTCTTGGTGTTGTTTATTCTTTTGGTAAATACATATCATTCAATATTTTTCCAAACCCAAAGAACATATAACACAAAGAATGAACAATATATATCACCTAATGGCCTTCAGGTGATTCTATATCAATGCAGGCTTATCTATGATAACAAATATACCAATCCGGTAGGCAATATTGACAATGGGGAAGGGTATTCATGTGTGGGAACAGGTAGTATGTTGGAAATCTCTATACCTTCTTCTCAATTTTACTGTGACTCTAAATCTACTTTAAAAAATTTTGTTTATAAAAACTAACTATACTCGTTTCAGTCAGCTTTTTCACTGCTGTGACTAATTGACCTGACCAGTACAACTGTAGAGGAGGAAGAGTTTTTTTAAGGGCTCACAGTTTCAGAGGGATCAATCCATAGATGGCTGGATCCATTCCTCAGGCCTCCAGGTGATACAGGAATGACATGGTGAAAGAGTGTAGCACAGGGAAGTGGCTTACATGGTGATCAGGAAGCAGAGCAAGATTCCACTTGCCAGACACAAATATATACCCCATTCCCCAATTCCCACCTCCTTCAGCCACACCCTACCACTTCAGTTCCCATTCAGTTAATCCCTGTCAGGAGATTAAATCACTGATTGGGACAAGATTCTTACAACCCAGTCATTTCTCCTCTGAACCTTCTTGCATGGTCTCACACTTGAGTTTTTGGGGGACACCTCACATCCAAACCATAACAACAATAATAATATTTTTAAAGAAACAGATGGAAAAAAGACTTGCTATAAAGATGTTTTAATGTTGGAAACCATCCAGTGAAATAAATTAGATAATTAAAAAAAATTTTTTTTCACTTGTCAATGAATCTTTTATTTATTTATATGTGGTGCTGAGGATCAAACCCAGGGCCTAATACATGCCAAGCAAGTGCTCTACCACTAAGCCATAACTCCAGCCCTAAATTAGATAATTTGTCAGCCCTATACCAAAATCTCAAAGAGAACATAAAGGTACATTTAATGCTCCCAAGTATGAAGTAATTCACAAGGGATAGAAAATATCACTGAAGACAATTTTTCTTTTTATTTTGTTTTATTATTATGGGACTCTTCCTATGTGATTTCATCATCTCCAATCAAGTGCCAGCTATCATTTTTCCAGACTCAAGTCCTTCTCAATTCATTCAGATTTCTTGGGCACTATTAAGGAATTTTCTTACATCCAGTTGACCATTATGCACAGAACTTCCTGTAAGTTTATCATTATTTGAGCAAGTATTTCTAACCTGGTTGATTTGACAGCTTGGCACAGGAACTTGCCTACAGTCTTCCTTGCTGAGACCACAGCTGCCCTCTTTTGGCTTTCATTCATCAAGATGTCCTATGCATAGAGCTGGCTCTCTCCCTAACTTCCTTGTTCAGCCAAAAGAAACCCACAGTTGATAGGAAGACAAGGAGGAGCCTGCCAAACTCTCACCCTCCAGCAGCTCATGGAACCAACCAAGGATTCATCCTCCATGGGGATGAAAAACCCCAGAGCATAGAAGTCTCACAGGGTCCCAGGCAGTATATCCCCCCTAAACCAATGCACATCTAAAAAAGCTATCTAACTTACCTTTGAGACCAAACGTGAAGTTTCATTCCACTGTCTTCTTCCACCTCTACCCCAAAACACAATTCAGTGCTGCTTATTGATGCTTAAACTTTCTTTAATAGGAACAGGAATGGGAAAAATAATTATTCTGCCACTAGAGAAAAAATGACAAATTAAGCACCTAGTTGGGATAAAATGTTTAGCACCAGATTTTATTCTTATTAAACAGATTCAATCACAAAGTACAAACTAGCAGGGATAATTAAAGTATTCAGGATTGGCATCATCACTAAAAAAAGATAAAGGACTGAAAAATCAAAAGCCCATAAGAAAAAACTGCATTATTTTCCTTGAGGGGAACACAATTAACTCGCAGTTACTTGAAGCAGGTAAAAGTTGTAGCATTAATGTTTTGGTAAGGTAGACTTAGAGATACTGATGTCTAAGGTTTCTTCTAAAACTTAGACCTATCAGTGACTTTAATAACATTAATGTGGATGAGGATAAAAGGGAAAGGAATAGAAGAAAGATGGATGAAGCAGTGGAGCTTATATTGGGAATCAACTTCCACAAGTTTTATAGAAGAAAGCCAACTTGGCTCCAGCTCATGCTGGAGGGTGAGTTTGGCAGGCTTCTCCTTGTCTTCCTATGAACCATGGATTTTCTCTTGGCTGGCCTAGGAAGTTATGGAGGGAGCCAGTTCTATGTGTAGGACATCTTGATGAACAGACCTAGTGTGTGCATACTGTAACCCTACATTACCCATAAGTGTGGCAACAATTCGTCATTCACTATAATGACATTTCCTGAAACATCATATAAGGGACAGCACATATACCACTTTTACAGAGAGCCATGCTATTTTCTTCAAGCTGGTTCACTGCTTGTAACTAAAACAACACTTGCATATTAGCATTATGTAAATGGAATGTTAAGAATGATAGGGACAGAAAATAGAAGTACCCACATATTGCAGTTGGTATTCAATAGTTTAACTAGTAGCATAGGGTTCCTAGAATGTGACCTCTAATTTAACTTCAAATCTTAACTAACTAGGTGATTCTAGCCCGAGATGTTTCCAGTTTCACTCAACTTCTTGTAATCAATGATCCTGACCCATAAAATGGAATTGGGAGCTACCACTTCTGCAGACTCATACATCATAAATTATTGACTACAGAAATGTATTGAAATGTAATTTTAAAATGTAAACTCCTAATTAATTGACAAATATTAATGCCATTCAGTGTCCAGTTTATTTCATGTGCATTAAAAAATATAAAACTGGAAATTCTTCTCTATGTGTTAATTATGTAGCCTATTGTGAGGTTCAGACTACTTAATTAAATGTAGTCCTGTTCCTAAGCATCAAAATTTCTTGAATAAGCCAATCCATCACCTTAAATGCAAATTCCAACAGACAACATCTTATAATTTGACCCTCTCTTTACAAGGTTCATCATACGTAGTGACTCACTATCTAAAAGATTTTGTTGAACACAGATCTGTATAAGGTACTGTCTTGGGTCCTCTACAAAATGAAGTAATATTCAATTCCCTGACCTCTGCAGGCCTTCAGACCAAGACCAAAAATGCTAGAGCAGGCAGATGTAAAGGAGAATCAGGTAGCTGAATAAGCTTTAAAGCATTGCATGAATTAAGTGGGCAGATATAAGTAAAATGTTTTACAGGAGCAAAGAATAAGTGGAAGAGAGGTGAGTAAGAGCCCTGTCAGTGTTCTGTGGATTTTGAGTGAGTGGAGATGAGCAGAATAAGCAAACACATCAAAAATCACCATATTTCACTTTTCAACACTGGGATTGGGTTTCATGTTACCTAGCACAATAGTAATTGGCAAGTGGAGGGGAGGTACAGAAACATATTCTATTCTTCAAAGAGGAAATAGAAAAAGATTTTTGTTTTTTAACTCAATGAATAAATAAACCCTTGTAAACTTACAGAATCATGTAAAACAGTTGATTTAAACTAGCCCACCATAAAGAAAGCCCTTAAAATAAGGCAAAGAAGTATGAGCTTCTGAATTATACTAAGCATCCAGTTTGAAAGGGACTTATTTAATGAAGCTTGTTTTAAATTGTCCATCTCTTGTAAGGATGTGTGCACTTCTCAAAGTCCTTCTGTGACCGGGTTTTGTTTTTGTGAACTTAGTGAATAGGATTTAAACTTCTTAGCTTTTTTTTTTCTTTTCAAAAACTACAAACGCAATCAGTTTGAGTAGAATCCATTCAATTGGCCTCTGCTTTCTGAATGCAAGAAAGAAGCTACTTTTCCTCCCCTTCGTTTCATTCCAGCTGAGCACAGTGCAGCAAACATCTCATGCTGAAATCAGTGCCTTTTTAAAACTTCAAGGGGCTTGAAAGCTCCAAACCTGCTCAGAGGTGAAGTGGCTCCAAGAGATCAGCTCAGACGCACCCTATTTGCACTTCCCTCTGCTGTAAAGGATCTCAGTTCTTTATCCACTGGCCTCATTATGAAAGTTCTCTCTCTATGAACGCCAGACCAGGGCGGGTCTCCTCTTTGGTATTGCAGCATCGCTCTCCATTTCACTCACTGAAAAGAATCCTGGCCACTGGCTGAAGTCTCCTGTGAGATCAAGAGAATCCTAGTTCTCTGCAGTTGAGGGAGAGAGTTAATTGCTCTCCCCTCCCCAAGTGCCCCTCACAATCCTGCCTGCCTTCATGTGAGCACTGGCTTCTTCCACTTCTCTCCAAGAGTTACCACTTGCAGAGGGAGGAAGGGGCCTACCTGGGTACAACTGCTCAGCTGAGTTCAGAGACTGTGAGAGGAAAAACATCCCAGCCACATTTTAAAACTCTTTTCAAACAAAAATTGCAGATTCCCTAATATCTTTCTGCAGGAAGCCTAAGTCTTTAGTGTTACCTTCTTTCCTTCCCAATATATAGAGTTCGATTCTTAAACCATCAGCCCTTCAGAAAAGTAAAGTAAAATTCTCCACTCATTGTATTGAAAAGTGCTTTGCAGTTAATTGCCATGCAAGTCAAGTGTGGATTAGGGTTAATTTCCTACAAGATGCATCTGATGTCTCAGAATTTCTAATTCTTCTGCAAAAAAGCCCTGGTATACACACTATTTTACTCTCATCTCATTCAGTCTCCATAGGTCATTCCAGCTCTGATGATGAGGATGTGATCTGAGAATTCCTAGTAAGAGTCTGTTTTTTTGTTTTGTTTTGTTTTTGGAAGTGTTGGGGATTGAACCCAGGGCCTTAAGCATATTAGGCAAGCATTCTACCCCTGAGTTATACCCCAAGCCCAGTGTCTATTGCTTATTGGTTCACTTAGTGGACTTTCTTCTTTGGGTGCCCAAATCACTACCAGTTGTTCAGCTTACTACCTGAAAATGTCACTTTCATTCTAACAGGTGACTAATATCTAATACTCATGGCTTCCTGATAAACCCATTAGTTTTTCACAATACTTAAATCTCACAATAGCCAGTGATCCTGGAAAGGTTTTACATAGGTCAAATCTGGATTTCTGGCTTGGCTGAGCATTGATATGGATGCTCTCCTCACTGACATCTGCAGGCACATATTAGCATTGTTCTCATAACTTGAGAAATTTGCATTCCCAAATCCAATTGATTTTTTTCACTGTTACAGTTCCACATAGCATCAAGCCCAACCCAACACTTTGAAAGCCAATTTTACTGAAACTCTAAAGAAGAGCTCTTTAAATGGTGCATTGATGTGATGTCTCTTAAAAGCAGCAATATTTAAGGAGTATCAAAGGTTTCAAGTATGACATTCTTCTGTAAATTCTTCAATCAATATGAAAATTAACACATTTTAAGATTAGTAATAAATGTTTTGTTTCAAATACCTAAGACAACAATGACATTGTTAATGTTCAAGGGTTATTCCTAAAAACACTCCATGCACTAATATCAGGCTTACAGAATTCTCTTCACTTGAGTGAAGATCTTTCCAGTCTTAAGATTATCTTTCCCTTCATTTCATATTTAATATTTCAGATATTAAATGTTTTCATTCAAAGGGTATTTCTGCATTGAAGGGAAGGGAAACATAGTTGATACATTGTAAAAGTTGATAGTTCCTGTAAGTAGAAAAAGAACTCAGGAAATCAGGTTCTGTTCACAGAGGAGTGGGCATTTAAGAGAAATAGAAGTAGTCATGTATTGTATTTCTATCTAAGCCTTTCCCCTTCTACTGAAGTCAATTGAACCAAAATTTAAAACACTGGGTACAAGGAGGAAATATTCTGGATTTGCCTTAACAGTTTTAAAGTGAAAAGCTAGTCACTATGGTAGAGCAAGGAGATACTTAACACTGATAGGCCAGAGCCCAACAACAGGGATCTCCCCACTCCCTTTGGTGACTAATGATGTAGTACAAGATCTAATTCACGTTCTTACAATATCCAAATGCCTGCCAAATTGAATTGCATGCTGCATTCTTGTAACTGAAACAGCTCTCAGATGACACTCCATGACAAATGGCCTTGAGTTTAGTAAAAATTTAAAAAGATACTGTTTTTATCTATTACCCCCAACATTCCAGCCTCTTCATCTCCAGCTAAAAGGCTTCGAGTTCATGAGTTAAAAAAAATAAGCAATGTTTCTCTACATCTCTCTGTTTTGGCATGCAGCCAACTCTTCTTATCACCTGGCATCACTCAGGGTTGAGTCTCGAGTACCCATGAGGAAAGGAGACCATTTTCTTCATGCATCTGATTCTTGTGCTAAAGGGCCCCTTTCATGTGAATTAAGTAATTGAGACAAGTGCTAGAGGTAATTCTCTTAGAGACTCCTGCAATGGACCTCCTTCAAGTATTTCTAGGTAAAAGAAACTAGTAAAGCAAGAGCCGACTTCGAAAAATTCACATTTGCTACACCCAATATTTATTGAGCCCGTACTTAGTTTCAGATATTTTCCTAAGAACCAAGTAGATAATTTTAAACAAATTGGACAAGGTTCTTGCCTTTCTGTAATCATAATCTACTAGAGGAGATAAATATTAAATAAATAAATAAACACTAATCTCAAAACATGAGGGAAAAAAAAAGAATAAAGAAACTATTAAAAAGGAGAATAGGCTGCCATAAAAGAGAATGGGGGGAAGACTAGACATAGAGTGAAAAGTTAAAGAAGGCCCTGATGGAGGCAATATTTAATTTACTAATGAGCAGTTCTGTTTGGGATTCTAGAATCAGTGTCTTCCCCAACATCCACTCTGTAACCTCCTTCAAGGCGGTAGAGTCTCTGTAGTTTTCAAATAATCCACCCTTGTCTGGATTTACACCCTGTCTCATCTTGCTTCCATCTCTGTTCTCAGAAACACTGAATTTTTTGTAGTTGCCTCTCAAATGCTGTATCAAGCCTCAATTCTTGTGCATGTGCCAGCCTCTTCTTCTTCACCACTGTGATGCCTTCTCACCTTCCATGACTCACCTCAGACATAATTGTTTCTAGGACATCTCTGATTCTTCCCTCTTCCCCATGAAGTGATTCCACCTGGCTCAGTTCCAGGGGAACACTCGCATTTTATTTTTGTAGGTCAAAAATAGTTAAATATCAGTAATTTCATATAGTTCAACCAATAAGCTAGATGAATGACAGCTATGCAGCATCTTCCATTCTTACAGACTGCAATGTGCATGTGACTTTTAAAGTTGTGCAACACAATGACTACTTTCTGCAGGGCCCTTCCTGTGTTCTCCATAGCACATACCATACCCTCCTCTAAAATTCATCCTATCATTTACTATGAAGAGACCTGCTCACACCTTTTCTTTCCTTCTCAATGGTTTCCTTTGGTATCCTTAGCAATTAGCAAAGAGCCTTTTATTATAACAGTAATTTATCAAGCTTCACTAGTACTGGATAATTTCAATACATAATATTTAATTTTTACAACAGTGCTCACAGAAGAATGATGCTATCTGATTTTTACAACTGAAAAACTGAACCTTGTAATTTAAGTAATATATGTGAACCCACACCATGTTGAAAGATGGCAAGGTTCAGATTTAAATGATACTCTGTCTGATTCTAAAAACTGTATTCTTTCAACCATGCCATGCTAGATTTTACTCTTCTTATTCATTCATTCATTCATTCATTCATTCATGCAATAAGTATGTACAGCACTAGGCTGCGTGTTATTATAATTAGTATTAGTGACTTGACTTCAAGTAGCTTCCAGTCTAGTGAAGAAAGCAAACATTAAAAACCATTTATAAGTGATATAAACTAGAACATGTGTATTAAACCTTGTTGAATGTTATTGTATGTAAACTTTCAGAAGCATTATGATAACTGTCCCTGAAAGACAAATGTTTTACATGGTTTACCTTAAAAATTTTAAAGATAATGTATTTATTTGCAAACACTGTACTGTTTTTGTTTTAGGACAATTAGGGTTAGGGTTAGGGTTAGGTTTAGGTTACTTAACACATATCAAGATGTATTAAGTATCTAGTTGTGACTGAGGTCAACTTCACCACAAAGCAGTTTCCAGTAGCAAATTAATCCATTCCATTTTAGCCATTAGCTATTTGAGTTGAGTTGTTGCCACTTGCAACCAAATAGCTATGACTAATTCTGAAATTAGTTCCTAGAAGTGGGCCATCACAAGTGAAAGATTCTGAAGAGTGGACTCGTTCAGTTGCTAAGAGAATCCCTAGTGCTCAGATGGGGTGTTTCCTCACCTCCTCATGCAGTGTTAAAGCAGCAGTTGAAACTGGCCTGTTGAACCTGGGAACTCAGACTGAAGCTTAAGGAGTCATCGTGGAAAGACATGAAGAGCATTGTTGTTTGTAGAGATGATAAATGGTGAGAAGATTGAGGAAATCCTATATAACCATAAAGCAAAGCATTACTGAAATGTGCTGGTTCAGAGATGCTGAGTCCTAAAATTTAATTCTACCCCTGCTCCTACAAGTTTTCTGGAGAACATAATGCAATGTTTGTATTGTTTGGTTTGGCTTCCATTTTAAGTCAACGGATGGTAGATTCTACTTGTCATCATGGGACACACAGAGAATTTAAGAACAAGTAGGATCTCAGAAGCAGAGAATCTAGAATCAGAATAGACCTTAGAAATTCTCTGTCCTACATTCCCAAACAGCATAGGAAGCCCACCGAAGAGATTTCTGCACATCCCAGAAGAGTGTCAAATATTTCCACAGACAGAGACTTCATTAGTATGCCATCTCTCCAATTATAGAAAGTTCTTTATACGAAAACAAAATGTGCCTCCATGACATCAACAAATAGGATCAATTTCCACCCTCAGAACATTATAACTCTTGTTCTATGCAGCAGTTTATCTGTTTCTGTAACTTCCACATATTTTTTTTTCTTTAAAATAAGTCTGCTTAGTGTAGGTTTTGCTGAAATGTCTAGAGCCTTCTGACAGAACCTCATTGAGGATATAGATCCTGAGGGAGGGCACTGGATAAGCAGAGAGGAACGGGTCTCAGACACTGCTCCACAAGGAACAAGAATTCAAATATTCATTAGTTGATATGGATGATGTCCTGTGGCACAGTTAATACATCGCTCCACTCAACAATAGCAGAGTTAATGCAGTTACCTGGCAGCAAAGCATTTCCAAAAAGGCCAGCCTTTCTTCTCATTGACTATTGATGACTACAGCCTAGGGGAAAGTAGTACATTCATAAACATCAATCAAGGCAGGGAAGGCGCCTTCCAGTCTCTTTTAAAGGAGATAATGTATGTGAAAGCTCTTTGTCAACTGTAAAGTAGTATACAAATGTAAAGAATTTTTACTAGTGTTTTTAAAAGGGAGTTGGAATAAAATTACTGCTGTTTGTTTTAAAGTTTGCTATGTGGCCTACTCAGTAGATACCTAACAAGAGAACTTTGCTTCCCTTTCCATTTTCTTGGCATAGAAATTCGACAGAATTATTTTTGAATGGCGGGCCAAGGCTTGTTATTTTTCTGCGTAGGCTAAACTTCTGTTTTCTTTGGTATTTCCTCAATACACAGCTTAGTTTAAAATGATGACGATAATATGACACATGGATTGCAAGATGTAAGTCCTTCTGAATTACCATGAATGCCTAATCCTGTTAATGACAAAGATCTACCATTTGTAGGTAACTGGTATGTGCTGGAAATTGTTAGGAACTGGACTATATTATCTCAATTAATCCTCACAACCAAACCTATCCCAATTTACAGATGAGAAAACATCATAAAACGACCTTAAGTTTGCAAAGTTAATAATTGGCAGATTGCAGATTTGGTCTTGCTTCAATTTCGCAAACCCAGTGGTCTCATCCCAAATGTCTTTTATATCTCTAAAGAGGTTACATTTGAAATGTATGGATGAAGGCCAGACTATCACTCTCACAATGATTTTCATACACAGTACTCCCACAAAAAGTGGATTTTAATATGTATTTTAATAGTATATTTTAGTTGATATGATGCCATATGCTATCATCTAAGCCTTTAACTATTTAAATACATCACATTTTTACTATGGAAAATAGTTTTTTTAAAAAAAATAAAACCTTAGAAGTATTTCTTAACTATTTTTTCATTGGTAATCTATGTTTCCCTTTTAATTAAAATTTTAAAATCTAAAACTTGGGTGAAAATCACACATCAAAAGAATTAAAGATTCTCTGATTATAAAAACTGAGCAAATGTTTACAAACATTTGAAAATGTATAATACCTTTAAAACTATGAGATTGGACTACTCCTTCCAGGAAAAGGGAATTGACATCCCTTTCAATATTCTTTTTGCGACACATAACTTTTAAAACTTCTGTGAATTATATATAAAATAAGCATTTAAAACTCTGAAGAGTGGGGAGGATGAAGCAGACCTGGTAGTGGCTTTAAGACTGAGGGACAACAGGGCAGTATTTCACCACTTATTCATTTTGCCTCACATGTCTGAGAATGAGTACAGAGAAGTCAGCAATCTGGAACTCATTCGATCACTTTTATGAGGGAACTGGTAATGTCCCAAGAAGAGAAGGAAAGCTCTCAAAGTCAAGGCTTTTGTGAGTCAAATTATGTCCCCACCAAACTTCATTCACTGAAGTCTTAAACCAAGTACCTCAGAATATAACTTTCTTTGAAAATTGGTCATTATAGATGCAATCAGTACTATCAAGGTCATTAGAATGTGATCTGATCCAATATGAGTGCAGTCTTATAAATGGGAAGTTTGAACAGTGAGATAGACATGGGCACAGGGAGAATACCACGTGAATGTGAAGGCAGAGATTAAGGTGGTAAATGTACAAGCCAAGGAACAACCCTGAAGATCACCAGAAAATCACCAGAAACTAGGAGAGAAGCACGGGAGATTTTTCCTCACAGTCATCAAAAGAGGAAACCCAGTTGATAACTTCATCTTGGACTTTTAGCTTCTAGAATTGTGTTACGGTACATTTCTGCTATTTAAGCCACCTAGACTGTGGTACTTTGTTATGGCAGCCCAGAAAACTAACTTGGGGCACAAGCATTTGGATTTCTAAAATGGGGAGTCCAGAGCAATGGTGTGCTGGGCTAATTAATACCAAATGGAGAGAAACAATTTTAAAGTTTTCAGCTATTTTGCAAGCCAGTTGATAGAGCCATTATTAAAAATAAAATTGTATCACTTATAATTAAGTTATATAAAACAATGAAAATCAAACTCAAAAACTCATCACCACCTAGTAATTTTAAATTTTATCATGATGTTGCTTTTGATACCATTTATACCTATTGCATCTATACCACGGAAATACTATGTGATAACAGACTATTGCCTGTCTACACCCAACTCCATGATCAGAGACATCACATTGGTAGCTTGAAATCAACCCTGGTGGGATAATTTATACCATGAAAATCAGCAAGCACAACAGATTTTGATTTTGATGCCCCTTGACAGCTGGAGGCTAAATATCTACTAACCTACCACTAGTCTGGAAAGATTGACAGCTCATCTAATACAGCATGTGCTTCCTTTTATTGAATCCATAAATGTCTTCCTAGTACCTCCCAATCCCTCCTCTTCTGGTTCCTCTGTCTTCTCTCTGACTCAAGAACCACTGGATGACTTTGCCTGTTTTTATCCTCCCCAGTAAGGCCAGTTTTGTCATGAATGATCTCCATTGCCTGCCACTTAGCAATTCGATATGATTGAATGAATGAATAAATGAATGCTGTAGAAATTATTTTCCAATCATGATCTTGTCCGCAACATATTGCTGGTATAAAGAGACTACTTATGACTCATAGGAAAGCAACGTTGCTCCAGGGGTTATGAGCACAACTCTTCTATGTCCCAAACTCCCTTCTGGTTAAAAGAGACTCTTAATCTCCTTTTGGCTATCCTCTTGGGATAGTGTGAAATTTAATTTTCATGAAGTCTCTTTGAAAATAAGTGTTGTTATCCATATAGCAGATTATTATTATTATATTAAGTTCCAAATCCTTGAAGATACATCCATGTGTGTTCCCAAAAAACCAGATATATGGTAGTGATAACTTTCACTGATAATCAGTAGAAAAACAGAAAGTACCATAATGGAAAATATATTTATTATGAACTTCTTGTGTATAGCTGATTTATTTTTAGCAGAAACTTCAAAATGATCTTATCACAACATGCATACATATAATTATTAAATAATAATACAGACATAAGCTAATTGAAAAATAACTGTACAGTTGTAGCAGCACTGAAATGTACACCCTTAGATGCAGAGAACAAGCTTTGTGGTAATTATACTGGCCATTAAATGGTATCAGCCGATTGGCATCTAATCTTCAGGCTACAAATAAGCATGTAATACTGCAAATACACTCTAATTACATGGCTGTTTGTCCCCCGTAAAAGTAATAAAATGAACTACAAGTAGTGTTACAAATTCCAATGAAGAATTTTATTCAGACTCTAATGAAAGATGCCAGGTGAAACTTATGGCTTAATACCCTCTTTATTTCTATCTTCAGTACCAATGATTTCACTACTTAGTTCCAGATGTCAAAGTTTGTATTCCAATATTATTTTCATTATTTGACACTGTTGTTACATAATGAGAACTGACCTGATATTCTACCAAAGCCTGCACAAATCTTATTTGGAAATTGAAGCAAAATATATAATATATTTGTCTGGTGGAGTTTGAATAAAGAGAAGTGACTAATTTCTCCATCTGACATCATTGTGAGACAACTGTATCATCTCAGCTTTCTCCTAGGCATGCATCTAAAGTCATAATTTTCTGTTGTTGCTATTTTGACCTTAACATAAAAGCACATCTTTTAATTAAATTTCTGTGTTTGAATATTTACATACTCACTACTTGATATAGTGGCTTTGAGATGAGCATATTACATCTTATGTAGATGTGATAACTTAGTAAATACTTTGAATGAGTGAAAAATTAAATTGTTTATAAATTCCAATTTATTTCCTGTGAGCAAATGAAGTCAAATGTGTTTGCCTGTGTTTGTTTCTTTCATTGAGTTATTAAAGATTTGGGGAACTTTTCTACATATATTAGATGTGTTACATTGTGAAATCCCAGCACAGTGAAGTGGATAAAACATTATAACTTATTTATCTTAGCAGATAACCCCTATTCTTATTACTTCGAGGCTGTACATATTTGTATAATACCTATCAAGGGAAACAGGAAGAACAAGAGAAAAACTAAGAAGACAATAGTTGCAGTGGAATGCAAAAAGGTTTCAAGTTTGCTAGTTACAATTTATGGCCTTAGAAAGTTATGTTTTCTGTGTGCTTCCTCTGTGCTTTAGAGATGAACAATTGAAGTCAGTTACAATCACTCTGTACCATATTTTATTTCTCTAACTTAAAAACGATTGATTTTAAAACAACAACAATAGTTACTAATAGCTATTGAGTAAGAAAAACCTATGGAGTTGACATCTGCAGATGAAAAGGTGAGAGGAATGGGAAGTACCTTTCCCAGGGCTGGACAGCTGGTGGAGCAGAAACTCGAACCCAGAGCTGAGTGGGCTACATGCAGAACTTCAATGCCTGTCAGGTGATGGTGCTGCCAGACCATGCTGTTCCAAACTCTTTTCCTTTTCAGGCATCTCTACAGCTAGGATTGCTTTCTCTTCCTCCCCAATGACCTTTAAGACCCTGCTCAGATTGTCCCATTCCTGTAAAATTCTGATCTTTCTGCCTCCTATCTCATGGTTTGAAAAATTGCACACACAATGTAATTCCACCCTAGTGCAGTTCAGTTCTCTCCTTAAGGACACTTTTCTGATAATTATTTTACTACCCTTTCTTGTGCACTCAACCTTCTACCCCACACCTAACACACAGAAATAGGGAGTAACTATTTCTTGATAGAAAGATGTTCTTAAAATTGCTTAGTGTTCTTAAAATGGAGTTCTTAAAATTCCTTAGAAAGAACTGGTATACTTTCAGCATTTAAATATAGCTACTTTGTAGCTGTCATAGTGAACAGAAGCAGATTAAATCTAAATATTTTTTATAGGACATACACCTTAAAAGCTTTAAAAAAAAAGCCACTTATAATAGAAACTTCAAGATACCAAAGAGTATGGAGATGTGACTCACTAGAGTATGGAGATGTGACCCACTTTATCCTCACAAATTTTCTTTCCCAGAAGATAAAGTGATTTGAATGTGTAGTCAGTAATTCTAATAGAGCATCCTCATCCACGATCCCCGGACAAGGTACACAGTGACTGCTCTACTACCAGGCACGTAGTACAATAAGGATAGAATTTTAATCAGAATGAATCCCACAGAATAACACATCATGAGGAAATATTTTGCTTTATATATTTACTTTTACTTGCTCTCTTTTCTATCATACCAGAAAAAAAAGATTTAAGGAACCTGAGACAGGTTGTTATAAAGCATCCCATTCTGGTTGGTAACAAAAGAAAATCCAAAATTTAAAAAAAAAAAAAAAGAGAGAGAGAAGAAGAGGAAGAAGTATTTATCATATCACCACTCTTCCTTCAATGTTGAAAAAAGCAAAGACTAGGTAAAATAAAGAGCCTAAATTTTCTATTTTCAAAAGTATTCAAAACCCTTTATAAAAAGGCTTTTGGGGGTGGGGGGCTGGGGTTATGGCTCAGTGGTAGAGCGCTTGCCTCGCATGTGTGAGGCTCTGGGTTCGATCCTCAGCACCACATAAAAATAAATAAAATAAGTGTGTTGTGTCCAACTACAACTAAAAAAAAAATAGATATTAAAAAAGCTTCTCTTTCCCTCCCTTTTCCTTCTCTCTTTCTCTCTCCACCCACCTCCTGCCCTCTCTCTTCAAAAAGTAAAAGTAACCACATCTGATATCTTATTTGGTTTACTGGCTGTTCTGTATCTACATCTTCAGTTTTGTTCACAATGGAAATACTAACTCTTTTTCCCTCCCCACCTCCTGGGAATTTCATTCGCTGTTAGGTTGTACATTTACTGATTCTAGAATTTACTGATCCAAATTTTGGTCTGTGTTATATTTTTCTCTTCCTTCCCTCTCACATTTATCATCATTTTCTGCTTGTATATCTGTCCATTTGTCTTTCTTTCCTTTAATTTCTGCTCCATGGTCCCCAGATAGAAAATGAAATATTAGGTTTGTCAAGCGTATATCATTGTTTAAATGCCTGGAGATGATGGGTTAAACAGACCAATCAATGAAACAAACCTCCAGTGCATTGCAGGGGCTGCAAGGGATGCTCCCTTTGGCTCTTTAAGACCTAACAAGTCAATAACCTATTAATATCATATTCTGCCAGTCACCTCTATACAATTCACATGTGACTTTTTAGGACAAAACTTTAAAGCTTGTGGTGAATTAAATGAAGAATGTTTGTGACAAAAATCCAAACTAAAAATTAGACTGTAAATAAATCGAAAACATGAAATGGAAACAATCATAATTATTATGTGATTGCAACTGTAAGAAATACCAGTTATTACAGTTATGCCAAGAATATTATAAACACATAAAATTCTTGGCAAATTTTAAGAAATGAATCCAGTCATTTTACTTTTGTTTAAGCATATTAAACTTATGCAATGCCCAAGAAGTTAAATGCCCCAATTAAATGCCCAAAAAAGAAGAATTCTTGCACTTTGGGGAGTATACACTGAGAAGAAGTGGTCAGACACACAAAAGCATTTTCTAGATTTTTTTACATGCATATAATTAAAGATGAAAATTAATAGTCTAAAAATAAAAAATAATGTCTAGAAAGTATTGCTTATTGTGTATAAAACAAAATTGATTAATCTTAAAATATTTTAATACTCGAAAACATCTCTAAATATTAACTCAGTAATTCCAAAGCTGATTTTATATCATTACTTTACATAAAATGTAAACCTGTAGGTCACTTAGTCCATTTCCTAGAAATAAGATTTCTCACTATATTAAGTCTAAAGATTGAACATTTTCTGCAACACTGGAAGAATTTCCTAGGCTTTGGTATCACCAAAAGCTTTGGTATCACCCTTCCCAAATAGAACTACTCCTAACCTTGTGGTCAAAGGTTAAGACTTCATTCAAATGATGGCTCTATTACTTAGAATTATGTGACTTGGGTTCATTTGAGTGTTTTTTTTTTAATCTCCATACGTAAAATGGAGATACTGACCTCTACCTCAGTAGATTTGCGTAAGATTAAATGAAAGACTGTATCACAATGGATGTAAAATATATTACCCAGGATTGGGCACAGAAGAACCTTTAATAAATGGAAGATAATATAGTTCATTCAACTCATAGTACATGCAAAGACTCTGACCATCATGTGTTCAAATATAGTTATCTTCCAAATATTCCTTATATACCCTGAGCTCATGCACCCATCTTAAAGTAGAATTCTTGCACTTTGGGGAATATACATTGAGAAACAGTGATCAGACATGTAAAAGCATTTTCTAGATTTTCCCCCATGTATATATTTAAGGTGAAAGTTAATAGTTAATATCATATTAAAATTCCTTAGAAATTTCAAGCTAGCCATTAAAGCAGCCTAAGATCTGTTTTTTTGTGTGTGTGTGTGTGTTGGCACCATTAGCCATACCAATCTTCCACTAATACAAATGAAGGATCATTTCCCATGCTAGATGAATAGCAACAGTGCAATGGGAATATAATTCATTTGTGGGAAAATATAAAACCTTTAAAAAAGAACATGATGGATATACTCACTCAGATTGCAAGGTAGGTAGGTAGCTACTTTTCAGTCTATACAAGATATTTCCACAGCTTCTTTCTCAAGGACCCTCTATAATTTTCATTCACTCAACAAACAATTATTGAGCACCTTGAGTGTTTAGTACTATGAAATAGACTGGAAATTTGTAACAATTGCAAATACTCCTTACTCCCAAGAGGTCTTTCCCTTTCATTTTCTAGGAAACTAACACATTCATATTTTCTTAGCAAGTAAGTTTCTATTCAGAGGCTTCATCAATAGCTCTAAGTTGGAATTTGATTTTAGAAAGCAATAAAAGTTCACTATCTAGTCTCTATTTTTCTTTTACCTCTTTCCATTCTGCCCCAGCCTGCTTGACCCAGCCACCCTAAGCTACTTAAAGTTCCACTTTTTCTCACTATAAAATATGGTTCTCTATTTCGGTTGCCCTTTAGAATCACCTGGGTAGATTTTAAATTCCCAATGCCCAAGCTACAATCCAAACAAATAACTTCATAATCTCAAAAGAAGGATGAAAGCATGAGTTACATGTAACTCTCAGATAATTCCAATGTGTAGTCAAGGTGGTTCACTCTGCCCCTAAGTCTCACTTTGCTACTCCCTTCTTAGTTGTCTCACTTACACTCATCAAGTAAGACACCAATCAGCTTTCCTCCTGTGAAGTCTTTCCAGGAGCTAACTAAACTTTCACAATGGCTTTCACAATGGCTTTCTGTAATGGTTTTCTATGGCTGCATAAAAAATTACCACAAAAAAAAAATTACCACAAACTTAAAAGCTTAAAACCCCACTATTTAATAGCTCACAGTCCTGTAGATCAGAAATCCAATCGTGGTCTTATTGCATCTTGTGCTCAGGGTCTCACAAGACTGTCGCGATGTCAAATGGGTATGTCCTCATCTAGAATCTCAATTACAGGGAGATCCTTTTCTAAGCTCCCTTAAATGCTGGAAGAATTCATTTCTTTGCAGGTATTACCCTGGTATCTATTGTTCCTATTGTCTTGCTAGCTGGCAGCAGGGACTGCCATCCACTTCTAGGGGCTGCTTTTAGAAGCTTGCTGGATGAACGCCCTCTTATACCTCCATAGGCCCTCTTATACCTCCAATAGCTCTGACTTCAGGAAAAGCCAAGTCCCTAAGGGCTCATTTGATTTGATTGGACCCACCAAAATAATTTCCCATTTGATTAATTTATAATTTAACTTACTAGTGACTTGTTCATAAGAGCACTATCCTATCATATTCACTAGTTCTGTGCACACTCAAAAAAAAAAAGGGCTTATCCAAGGTAGGTATGTCAGAGTGTGGGAATCTTAGAGGCATCTTAGAATTCTGCTCACCAAGCACTCCTTCAATGATTTCAAAGCACCTCTGTGTTCCATAGTACCTACTACCACAATATGTTGTTCCTATCTCCCTTCCTGAATTTTACAACACACTAAATTCTAGGAGGGCAGATGCCATATTCACATTTGTTTTCTCAATACATAATTCACAGCTGGAATAAGGTTCCAGGCTTCACCAAGGGTTTACCTTGTATTTGTGCCATGCATACACATAAATTAGATCCTTTGCATATTAGAAAATAGAGCAAGCACAAATTTGGATAAAAGCCTGATCTAGGGTCTTAGGAAAGATACAACTAAGTATAATTTCAAAAAATTAGAAAGTGTGACTTCAAAAGCAAGCTAATAAACATAAAAGTATTTTTTACTTTGAAGATTTTTAATTAATTTCATTGTTTATAAAATCATTCTTGATTCAAATTATGTATGAATTTTTTCATACTTCATTGTTTTTGAACCCAAAGAGTCTTTTTCCATTTTGCATCCTTATTTTGATGGTTTGAGAAGTCAGTTTTCCCTCTATTAGTCAATATGCCAAATGCATCATTCATACAATATACATGTAAATTATAGTAATTAATTGATCTTTATATTATGATCATAAGGTTAACTGTGTTGTAATGTATCTCTTCTGTCTCCAAGGTCCTTATCAGAGTGCAGAGGAGAAACTGGCACTTAGGCTATTATCCCAGCACTTCTTCACCCCTGGCTTTGAACAAGTTCCTCAACCTTTGCCGTCCTCAGTTTTTTCATCTCTGAAATGGAGATGGTGATACCTTTTAGGTTGTGAATGTAATGAACTGAAACATGTGAGAAGTAGGAGCTATTATATAGTAAATATCTATCACTTCATAGAATTCCAACAATTTACCTTACTCCCATTCCACCCAACATTGAAAAAAACTATGTATTTATCCCTCTGATTATAGGAACTAGTTGACAATTGGTCTATACCTAAAAACTTAATCTGATCTAAAGTAAAGATAAAACTGCAAATTCAAAGCTTATTCTGAGATTTATTGGTGTCAAGGTCTAAAAAGCAGGAGTAGGAGAAAAGAGTGACTAAAATTACTTTATATAAAGTTAAATAGAAGTAATTATTCTGCCCAGCTACCAGGAAAACTTTTTTCTTTTATAATATAGCTCCTGATCAGTATTATACAATAGAAATATGTTGCCAGTCTTGTATATAATCTTAAGTTTTCTAGAAGCCATAATAAAAGGGTAAAAAGAAATAGGTGAAATTAATTTCCTACTATATTTTATGTAACTCAGTAGCTTCAATATATTATTTCAACATGCAATTCAAAAAAATGTATTAATGAGGAATTTTACATTTCTATGCTAAGCATTCAAAATTTTACCTGTGTTTTATACTTATGGAATATCTCAATTTGAACTAGCCATGATTTTCAAGCTCACATACATCACATATATTGGTTTGTATCTGTGTGTAAGCTTGAGCCTAAAAGGACTTTTAAACCACAGAAAAAAATAATGAACATATTTTCCTTTCACACAAGTAAAAGGGGAACTGACTTGGCTCCCCAAAGTTCACCTTGGACCAATTCTGCTGAACTGGAGTGCTTTATATATTTTTCATATTTCTTAACTCTCTCCTCTTCCTCTTTCTCTGCCTCCTCCTCCTCTTCTCTTCTTTCATTCTCCCTTTCCCACCCTCTCCCCCTCTCTGTCTCTCTCTCACACACAAATACACACACACACACACACATACACACACACACACTCCCTTTCTCTCTCTTACTAATAACATTCTTCTGGTGGTGGGTGAAGAAGTCTAAAGGAAGGGAAATAAATTGTGGCCTTCCCCATCTCACCCCTCTGCCAAACTGGAGTATCATTTGAGAAAGGATATGGACTTTAAATTCCAGAGTGAAAAGCTGCACTAATAGCAGAGGTCCAAGGTGGGCCCAGAAGTAAAGAGATAAAGAAAGCAGAGGAATAGCCATTCTGGATCTACTCCTTTTTCTCTGATGCATTATAAGAATTTCAAGAGGAGGCAAACACATGGGCCTTATCTGCTTTTATAATTGATTTAAAAGATAATTTGTTTACTTCTGTTAATGAAGGGAAAGGGATTGGTTAAATAGATGGGCTAAGAATCAGTGGTTCTGCCTAATGATAAGCCAGAATTCTTACCCTAACTCTTCATAGACTTTGTACCAAGACCACCTTTTGGGTAAAGTCTGATTCAGTAGAGCAACAGAGTGTCTCTAAAAAATACAGAGATTTGGATGCTCTAGAAAAATTTGAGGTGTAGAGGAAGTAAAATATCTGTCCAAGTATCCTAGCTAGCAATTTTTAAAAACTTTCCCAGTGAAAAACCACACATACACATACATATACACATGAACATGTACACATTTATGCCCAATAGGAAGAGAGAGAAATATTTCCATGAATTAGGTAATTTAGCAAAAGTCTTGACTTTTTTAGGCTACTGATTTTCCATATCCTCAAGTAGAGCAATGTTAATAACCCCCTAGTGAGCCAATTAAAAAGTGAATGAATGCACTATGCAACAACCAAACTAAAAAGAAAAAGGGAAGTAAAAGAAAAAAACATGTTTCTTTAGCTATCATGATCTGACCCTACTGGAAATATGCTCTCCTGAATGCATATGCAGTTTCAATCAATATCCTAACCTTGAAATAATTTAACTCAACATAAAATTTGATAAGTTCTGTACATGTGTGGACATATGAACACATACAAACATACGGATATATAAGCATGCTCTTCACGTGTGAAGATGACCTTGCTCACTAACTGCTTCTGGTGTGCACAGATGTCATGTGAAAGGACCACCAAGAGGCCAAGTATCCTGTGCAGATGAAAACACCCTCCTTTCATCTGCTGATGCAGCTGCTGTTTTTCAATGCCTAAGAGAGACAGGACTATTCAGAGACAAAGCTACTGCCAAACCTCTGCTCTAGGACTTAGAATCTCAAGAAAGTATACTCTATGAAAAAATATTGGGAAGAGGATGGATCAAAAAAGAAGCTCTGTTTATGCGGGTTTTTTTTTTAAGAAAAACATAATCTTTTTTTAGTCTTAGTTATAATAAATGTTGAAAAATGTATCCTTGTACACAGATAAAATAAGACAAATCATTTTATAATTTTATTAAGCCTATCTAATGAATCATGTCACTGCATTATCTGAAAAAAAAAAAGGATATGAAAAAAAATCTGTGATTCATTCTGAAAACATTTAGAGATAAATTTGAGGTTCCAAGTCACGGAACATATCTGTAAAGTTTATTATAACTCTAAAGTTGCCAGTTTAAATTGGCTTCTTCCCTAAGATGGGAGTGTGTAAATTGCATAGAAGTGCAGAAAGGGGCATTGATTCTCACCAAAAATGAGCTCAATTTCAAAGAAACTAGTTCAAAACTTGAATTATTCTATCTAATAGAAGTTACCTACCACAAAAAGATAGTGTGAAGTGTGACAATTGCAGGTCATGTGCACTTTCTGTCAAAATACTTCTCAGATTCTTACTGATAAATAGCCATTTTTGGTCTCCTCCGTGTTCCTGTTCTAAGCAAGAACTGTGTTTCTGTGCTTCAAAAGTAAAAAAGTTAAAAAAAATGTCACAAATGTTTTCAGGTCAGCACATTAAATTGATTTTTAAAATTCTCCTTTACTTTTTTGGTATAAGCTATCACCAAATGCACTAACTTATTTATATAATTCATATTTAATGAATATTAAATCCATCCATTTTATGAGTTCAAATAGATATTCTTTATATAGTAAGTAAGCATATACACATATAGAATAGATCTTTATGGAAAACAGCTTTGGAAATTAAAAAAAAAAACAATAGAAATATTGAAAGGGTTGCTTCCAAGAAATTAAAGCACCTGTTTTTACAAATTGCCATGGTTTCATAAAAGAATAAACAGGAATTTTGGGGGGGTAAAAAGGTAGTCTAATCTATTTTACCAGCTATTGAAACATATTATAAATCTACCATAAAGAAAACAGCTTGGTATTCTGATTGCTGTTCTTGTGGAATGTCTTTATTTTGTATTTGGGATCTCTGTGAAATATCAAAAGTTGCAATTCATCAAACTCCCTAGGTGCCAACCAGAACAATTCCTACAAGGTTCAGCAGCAAGATAATTGGACATCATCTGCCAGGGTATGATGGTCAGAATGTATTCTTCCTGGCAGCTAGCTAGCCCTCCCTCACTTCATGTAATTAAAACAATTGCATCCATCCCATTTACCCCTAAAATCTTTATGTTAGGTAATGCAGTGAGTTGATTTGTTAGGTACCAACAAGCAGCAGACTGTCATAATCAAAAACATTTATTCCATACCAAGCTCTTTCATCTGCATGCCTTTGCACATTCTGTTTCTTCTGTCTAGAACATGCTCACAAAACCCCCATCCTTCCTCCCACCCTGTGCTTATTCTTGTCTACTCATTTCTTGAATCTCTTTAAAATAATGCAATATTTATTCCATCATGTGAATTGACTTAATTTTACATTTTTTAGTCTTAATGCAGACATGACTTTCTCCAAAGGTTTTTCTGTCTCTCAAACATTTTATTAATTAGTTGTGTTAGCCATAGTCCTTATCGCTAGACAATTTAACAGCCATTTGTTTCTCTATATCCCTTGCAAGACTGTAAATTGCTAAGACAAACACTAACCATGTCTTAGCTAAGGATACATTTTCAGCACCTTAGACCCTTGCCCACCAAAGTTGCAAACCTGTAGTGCATATTTATCTTCTTTGGGAATGTAATATCATTAAAAATTATGCTTCATACTAAGAGTCCTTACAAAACAAACAGAATATGCCACAGACCTGTCTTCAAATCCATCCACTTTTTTCTGTTTCCAAAATCAAAACTGGTCCCCATCACCTCCCACATGGACTCTAAGGAACCTACTCATTAGCATTCCCCCTTTCCATCATCCTGCCAACCTTTACGTTTTAAGTTGTACATTGTGCCATTCTATCATTCACCTGTTTAAACCCTTCATTAGCTGTTCACAGAACTTAGGACAAAATACCAAGTCCCAAACATTACTCACAAATTGCAGCATATCTGATCCCTGCCACCTGTAGAGCTCTGTATCTCTCTTCCATACTTTATGTTCACCCTGTGTATTACAAGTTCAAAAGCTGTTCCTTTTCTCACTGGGAATTCTGCCCCCTCACCACCACTAACACAACCATGCTTCACTCAGACAACACACCAAGAGGCCTCAGAAACCATCCTGGTGCCAACATGAAAACAGCCTCACCTGTCTTTTTTTTTTTTTAATCAAACAACACATTTTTCCTTTAAACCAATGTTTCCTACTTTGGAACTTTCTAAAACAATTTTCCAATTATAACTTACCCAATTACAATTTTGTAATTGTATTTTCTTAGGAAACTGCAAGCTCGTAAGGGAAGGAAGCACACTTACTCTCCTTACCACTCTATGCACAGGACTTAGCTTGGTACCTATCTTGTAGTAAGTTTTTGACATAGACTTAGATTGAGTGAGTAACAAAGGTGGCCAATGCAGGAGGAGCTCAAGAGAGACAGTAGTCTTTGAAAGTCAGCCCTCTCTTACCAGAGGAGCTATACTCTTTGAGCAGCACTGCAAAAGATGTGGTAAGATTTAGAAGAGTGAATTTCCAGACATTAAGATTTTATGAAACACTATTTTTGTTTTCACGGACACTTATGGAATATTGCCAGCGCTAATATTTCTAAGTAATGCTATTAAAACCAAAAATAATTCCACTCAGAATGGCCATAATTTTATATTTAGAAGGATACACTTTAACACTTAAAAAAATAAAACAAATCCCAAAATAAAGAATAATTCTTTAAACTGGATGAATTTAACCTTATAAGAAATAAGTTAGTGTGTGTGTGTGTGTGTGTGTGTGTGTGTGTCTGTGTGTTTCCTCAGTTTCTTTCAGAAAATTTCATCAAGGTTTGACACCAATCCACAGGCCCTTAGTAACCACTGACCTGAATGGAAGGTGGAGATACAGAAGGAATTTCGGACTGAGGCAGATCCAAGGCCTCAGGAATGCTCTAGGCACACTGCGGACACAATAAATTGACAGCCAGAGTGCAGCTTTCATGGAAGAGAGGAAATGCTAATAGACTTTAGGAGCAAAATACCCGGACAGTTTAACAAAAATGCTTCCTCTAATTATGCTTGGTTCACAGGTAGGAATACCAGTGTTTCTCACAGGAAGAGAACCAAGCATAATTAGCACTCAGCTGTTCATCAAGAATGTGTGCAGACTCCTGTGTGCCTGTGTTGTGCCATATACGGGATAAGAGTAGGGAGAGAGTAGAAAAAACACCTGCTGTGTTTCCTCCACAGCACTATCTGGGAGGGGAAAAATGTCCTGAAATAGCATGCACTGGATTCAATAGTATCAGAGAAGTTGGGACCACAAAGAGCATCTTCAAGTTTATGCTTTCAGAGAGGAAAATGAAGCCTATAAAACAGCAAGTGGGAATCACCCCAGTTCTCTGCCCCTCTTGTACACATGCAGCCACTCCTGCCCACCCTCAGCCTCCAATGGGATTGCATAGAAAACAAGAGAAAGGAAAAGCCAGCTGGGCAGAGCCCTGGGGTGATCATTGACTCTTATTATTGTCCCTGCTCCAATCCAAGCCCTGCAGTAGCAGAATGTAGAATCATCCAAGGCAGCTTCACCTCCTTCAAACTACTAGACAAGCCTCAAAGTCACTTCCAAATGCAAGAGTGATTATCACATCGCTTCATCATTACACAAAAGAGGGATTATACTAGATGCTACCTACTCCTACTTATTAAGAATTTGAGGGGGAATGGGGTTATGGCTCAGCAGTAGAGCACTCGCCTCTCACATGCAAGGCCCTGGGTTCGATCCTCAGTACCACATTAATAAATAAATAAATAAAATTATTGGGGCCAACTACAACTACAAAAGATAAATATTAAAAAAAAGAAAAAGAATTTGAGGGCTGGGGTTGTGGCTCAGAGGTAGAGCGCTCACCTAGCATGCATGAGGCACTGGGTTTGGATCCTCAGCACCACATAAAGTAAAATAAAGACATTGTGTCCACCTATAACTAAAAAATAAATATTAAAAATAAAATAATTTGAAAATAATCCAGGTATAGTCCTGGAGGCTGAGGCAGGAGAATGGCAAGTTCAAGGCCAGCCTCAGCAATTTAGGGAGATCCTGTTGAAAAATTAAAAAATAAAACAGACTGGGGATGTAACTCAGTGGTAGAGGAGCACCCCTGAGTTCAATCCCGAGCACTCACCCCCTCTTTCCCCCAGAAAAGAATTTGAAACAAAGAAGGGGGAAATGAGTTGGAAATAAGATCATCAATCAAACCTGAAGACCAGATTAAAATTTGAGTTGATCATCCTATGCTGTTCAACTGATTACTGTTCACCATTAATTTTATTACTCTTGAATGATTTACCACATCTGGAACTTCTCTTTTCCAGAGAAATCATCTTTTAGCCTAGCAGATCCACAATGCAAAATAAAGATATACCTCACTTGACCCTAAATCAATTAGATTTTAAATGCATTTTCTGAGATTTCCACTTAAAAGAACTCTTGAACATGCCAAGGAAATGGGAGAGTGTGTTGCTGTTTTTTTGTTTTAAATGTACATGGTGGGTTATGGCTGCTGAGAGGCAAAGCAGGTGATTCTAGAGTCTGTCATGATGCTGTGTTGGGAAAACCATTCTCCAAGGAATGGTTCTCTGGACACTTTCCTATGCATAGGTCATCCCAGCACTAGGTAGTGGGTCTTTTTGTAAGATGGAGTCCTTTGTGATGTGCATTGTCACCTCTCAGTTCATTTTTTGATTCCATTCAGAATTTGGAAGTTTGAGTGTTCTTTACCCAGCGTAGACCTCTTTCATTTTGACTGTCAGGCTTGTTTTCTTGTTCTTTGCTTCAACACTCTCTTTGATATAAAAGTAGCCTCATTTTGAACACATGAAAATTAATACCACTGCAAAGCACTTGCTTCGAAGAAGCCATCATAAAAATGCAATGTCTTGATTACCTGTTGGATTTGTTCGCTAGTTTTTCTGTGTCTCTGAAAATGCTATTTCAATAATGCAACCCCAGACATCTTAGATTTATACATCTTTTTATGTTGGAACTTCAAAACCAACTTCTCATTCCATAGGCACCTAAGGGAGCAACTATTACTGAGTCTGTCCTGATTCCAACTTTGTTTCACAATTATGCTAGTTCTGATTGACTTCCATCTTCTAATATGAAGCAGTAACAAATAGTATAAAATATTCCAAAAGATTTTCCACAATCATTGAGGGGGAAAAAAACTATAAAATTTAAATGTCCATTCCTTGGAGAATGGTTGAATAAATAGCACATCCATGCTGTGAAATATTACGTCTGTAGCTATCATTAAAAAGTGTGAGTTGAGTCTCTACTAACCAAGGAAGATATTCATGACATGTCACTTTTAGGTTAAATAAAACCAAGTTTCATATAAATGTGTACAATATGGCATCAGTTTTAGAGAGAGCAAAAATATGTGTAGATAGGTTTGTCCATGCTGGTATACACCTGCAGAGAAGTCTGGGAAACCAAGCATTTATACACCTGACCTCATTGAACTACAGAAGGAGGATGGCTGATAACTGCCTCATTATATACCTCAGTACTGTTTCTCTTGCTACTATTGATATATATTACTTTCAATTATAAAATAACAAAGTGAATACAATTTAAAGGAAAACAGTTGTCTTATATTTTGAATCTATTATAAAATCTCCAAACATGAGAGTTTGGCTGCTTTAGAAATATGAATTTTGATCGCTCTATTGGTAACATACCAAATATCACACTTATGGAGGCAACCTAAAATTTTATGCCAATTCTTATTTTGAACATTCTTGGAGAGGACTGAATACTGCGGCTTTCAATGCAAAGGAAGGAATTTGGTACCACCAAGCATTTCCTAGCTCAGCTACTTTTCTCCATGGACAGGAAAAATCAGAAACTTGTAAATCATAACTGGGATGCTTAAAGAAAATTTCTGTTCTTGGTTTTCTCTGCCAATTATCTGTCCATTGACAAAGAATTAAAAAATAGTATAAGTGATGTGACATTTTAGGAGCAAGAAAAATAACAGACAAGGCAGTAGTGGGCTGGCAGGTGCACCGCTATTTCACACCTTTACCATCTTGTCATGACATCAAGCTATGACACCTGGTTTCACCTCAATTATGACTCTTCTCTCTTTGTTGCTTTCTGATTTCTAAATATTACTCTGTGAAGCTTCTACCTCTTCTGCCTTATGATCTATTCCTCACCACCCTTTCAATGCCCCATGCTTCCCCCTTTCACATGGGCTCAGATGTCCAGCTATTTCACTTCCTCCCTCACTGAATTACAAACATTTACAAAGATCAAAAATTGTCTTCTAGATTTTTTCAGCGATGAAGTGAGGCATTATACAGTTTTAAAATTACACCCCCCTAGAGTTCTGAGATTTCGGTGGTCTTCCAACACTGTAAACCCAGCCACCAGTTTCTTCAGGATTGCAACTAATTTCAGACAGGCACTGAATTAAAGGAATGCACATTTACTAATAATCAAGTTGGATGAAACCCTCACTTATGCAATATCTACTCTTTTTATATATTAATGTCCCCTTGCCCTATTCTAGAAAACCCCTTCAATCTTTTCAGGCCAGCATGCTCATAGGTGACTCATCTGTATGCAAAATCTTTTACAACATCATTGACACGTGACTCAGACTTCATTCAGATACACTCTTCTGAACCATCATCACTCACCCAGTCCTTTGTTCTACCCTCCTTTCCTTCATCCCTTCAGTTTCCTCCCATAATGCAATCTCTCACGAAGGTCTCTGTTTCTTTCCATGCCTTCTGAGGCAGCACAGCACTATCTTTGTCTCAGAATCAATGCTCCTTCAACAGGTTTAGGGTTCTGGGTGGAAAACAAAGCCTTGAAGTTGCATGGCAGCAATCCTTCCCACACAGAAAGAGCTGTGTCTATAAGAAAGGCACTAAGGCCAAACCAGTGAATTTTAATTTAATTTACATGACTGGGGTGTGAGAAAAGGCTGCAGTATGATGTCATGTCACCTTTACAAAAAAAAAAAATCCCTTCCAAATATTTGCAAATATCTACGTAAACCTATGGATTACTTTTTCTAAAAATTTTCAAACATTTTATATAAAGTCATCCCCAAAGCAGTAAGCAAATGATAATCTAATTATTCAGGAGATTCTTAGTAGTGTTGGAGAGGCAAACAGGAGGAACTGCTGAGCTGAGGAGACCTTAGTGGATGCTTGTGGAATGTGGTGAGCTGGCAGTCAACACCTTCTCTACAACCCTTTGCCCCTCTGCTGTGCCCCATTTACTCACCCACCTCACCTTGGGGCAACACTGGCCAAAGTCCTGAGACAGAGAACTGGGGAAGCCACAGTCCTTGCCCCTGGGGTGTTCCTGATATCACTGGTAGATGGATCAAAGAATTCCCCTCCTTGACCTCTGGCTCAATTATTAAACACATAAAAAATAAGATCTGGCATCCTGGTTTCTTTTAACAACAAGAAAGTACTTTTTTTCTTCTGAATACCTATGTTATTGAGGCACAAAGAATCACTAATCTACAATTTGAATAGAGGTACTCTTATTATCAGCTATTTTTAATTCAAGAGTTATTTTATTTTCATTCATTTTATTTTCATTCATCAGGGGATCATATATACATATAAACAAGAATATTTTTAAAAAAAAGTCTTCATGGGGTAATTATTCACCTGAGTCATGATGAAAAGATGCTATCATGTGGGCATGACAATCTTCTATAATACAGATGCAGAAAGGAGAAGTCTTGGGGGGAAAATGTATTTTTTTCCATTTGGGTGAATGGCTCCTGGGTATGTGGGCCAGGCTTGGCCAATTAGAGGCTATTCATTAAGACCCAAAAAAGTGTTGCCTGGGTAGCAGATTAATAATGGCACAGACCCCCTTTCAGATTTCATGACAGGGCCTATTCTTTGCCAAATGTATCACATTTGAGAGTTTGTAGCCTGTTAACTGTATTCATTAGGAAAAAAAATATAATTTCTCCAGTTTTAGGGATTATTCCTTTGAAATTCACTGCATTTCCAATAAACTCTAATCCCCCAATAATTTTAGAATATCAAATAATAGTTAAAATTCACCAAATGGTGAGTCTTTAGAAAAGTTGGATATTCATAGGTTAGCAAACAATTTGATAAATTTGAAATGCTGGTCACAGTTCTGGCCATAATTTATACTCTCCTACCTCGAGAATACCCCTTCTTTCATGCCTTCTGTCTTCCCTTTGACAAAAACAGGGAGAAATTTTTAGTTAATACAAGGGTGAAGCTGGAATTGAGTTTGGGTCTCTGTTCCAACTTTTCATTTCTTTCTTTTTTTCTCCCTCTTCTTGCTTCCTCCCTGGGCTTTCTCTCCTCTCTTTGTCTCTTCTCTCCAAGTAGTTATCATGGCTATGAAGTGTATGCTGGCTCTGTAATCTGTCAAAGGTGGTTCCTAACACCAGGAAAAAGGCAACAAGAGGAAAGCATGCCTTCTCACCCACCAGGAGCCAGCGGCCCCATTAGGGGGACACACACAATGTCTTCCACACTCTCATTCTTTCACTCTACAAGTATTTATTGAGCACTTGCTATACTCAGATCTGTGCTAGGTGATAAAAAAAGAAAGAGTTCCCTCTAACAACAGCCCCAATAAAGGAACACATCTATCACAACAAACTGCAATCATCACCATAGTTTTCATAGATCAGGAATGCTATGGAAGTCCAGATGAAAAGAGACTCCAAACTGAAGGGATCAGATGCCAATAGAAACACATATGGGAAAATGGAGTCCTAACTCCACAAATACTGAAATCTGCTCTACATAAATCTGAATAACTGTGATGTTACTTCTTTGTTATATGCCAGATAGTGTGTGTGTGTTTGTGTGTGTGTGTGTGTGTGTGTGTGTGTGTGTGTGTATATATATATATATATATATATTCGAGAATATATGTGTGTGTGTACACACACACACACATTTACACACACATTACTTTTACATAGATAGAGGTTTATTTAGGAAAGTAGATACATATTCAAAGGAGAATTGGGCAATCTCAAAGATATGCCTTTGGAGGGTAAGGTAAAAATATACATTCATGGGAGAATGCAGGCTCTCTCCAGAGGGAGGGACAGCCAGCCAACATATTTTTGTGGTTGGTTTGGAGTTGAGGATAAAGAACTGGAAACAAAAGCCTGTGTGTTCTAACTTTATTTACTTGACTAGGATTGAATATAATAGAAAATTTAAATTGCATCACAAATTTATTATTTGACCCTAAAATGCTGTGATTTTGCTAGATTTTATTTATTTGTCCTTCAAAAATAATATGTATTGGTTTTGAGGACTAGAATTATTGAGAGAGGGGGTACTAGCAATATTTTCAGAAGTCTATGTAGCAAAATGAAACTAAAGGTCTTGTATTTACAATAATTAGAGGACCCAGAAAAGGAACTCAAACTGGAAATATAGGTCATAACATTTTTCTTTTTGTAGGAAGACAACTAAGTTAAATGACACATTCTTGAATATCACCAGACCTTTATACACTGGACCTGTGGGGAGATCACCAGATACTTCATTCTTGATGTAAAAATAAGGCTTTTATTTTCTTTTGTTGTAATTCTGACAAAGCGTCCTTCCAATATTTTTTAAAAGAGTCCTTGTGTAGTTTTCAATCTAATTACTTACCTAGTGAAAATTGGAAGGGATTCAGACTGGAAGAAGTCCATTTTAAAGTAATTGTTCTGGTGTTTAGCACATCCTAATATTTGTCATTTGGTGCTCTTGCTTTGTAGTCAAAGGGTTTGGGTATGATGCCCTTTAAAAAAAAAAAAAAAACCCTGGGTATTGTGTAATACAGCACCATTTCATTGTAATGCAGAATGCATAGCTTCAAGTGTTTGCAGCACTCTCCAGCCAGTCCCTTTCACACCAAAAATAGACATAGGGCCAATGTGAATGCATGTTTTTTTTTTTTCCCCTAGCTCCTCTAATCTTGCAGCTGACATCTTAGCAAACAATTAAGCATTCAAGAAAGTTCGAAAGATTTAAAGCCAAACTGCCAGACACTCCCAACTGATAATCTCAAAGTCACATATTTTGCCAAAAATTGAATTGACAAAATATGGTCACTTTAAAGGAGCAATCTCAATCATTATTCAGAGGCAGAACCACCTGGATCAATCCAGCCTGACTGTTTAATTTATTCAAATTTCTTGTTGTTGTTGCTATTAATATTCCTAGAAGCAAAGACATTCTGGGGAGCCTTAATAGGGTTTCATCTGAAATCCTTGTCATTTATAAAACATTATATATTTATTTTAAAGAGATTTATAAAAGCCACAGTGAATCCCCACACATCCTTCTTTATGAGGTTATAGGGAAGAACATTGTATATTAGAGGTTGCTCTTCTAGTTCTAGAATTTTCCATTCCTAAAGGGGGAATAAAGAGATTGTCACCAAATCCCAGTTTAGGAAAATGTAAAAACATTATTTCCCTGATGTTTTCTTCATGGTCATAACGTTTCTGAAGAGTGTTACACAGAAGTGCTTTTCTGAACCAAAACTTGGCAGCCCTCAGCACCCCAGGTTGTACACCCATATATTGGCCCACGTGGTCCTAAAAGTCATTGATAAGAATCTGTGGGGTACAGCTCTTCCTGAAATTTATCTCAGGTGATAAGTTAACTGACAATTCTCATCTCTGCAACACTCAAATGCATTACATACCCCACCTCTGCCCTCGGTCATTTACCATTGCCTATGACTATGTCAAAATCAACCAGACAGTCCACCACGGCTGATAATTCTTCAGTAGCTCCTCAGCCCCTTGCTTAAAAGTAAAATTCACTATTTAGGAATTGCCTCCAGTTTCCCTGCATAAGCCAAACAGATTTACTCAGTGTCAAAATTGTAATAGGCATGTGAAGCACTCTCTAGATGACATTGTGGACATTTGTGCATCTGTGTACAAAGTATCTACAATGAACATTTTCATTGCTTTTGCCATCTCAAACATACCTTTGCTCCTTTGCGCACTCAGGCCCTCTTTCCCATCCTTCAGATCTGAGGATATTGTCTAGAAAGTTCTCATCTACCCAAATCCTTGATATCATCTCCTCAGAATTTCAACCCCATGTTACCTTAAATACCAATTACCCTTTAAACACAATATTTTTTTCCAACTAAATTGGAAGGCAGGACAAAGATCTATAGGCACTTTGTATTACTTTTCTTGGAAAAGCATATTTTTTTGGAATTTCAGAGAACTTTATTAATGGTATTTTCTAAAAGCTATATCCTGAGTGGAAAAACAAATACATGGACTCAAAACTGAGGATTTTGTAGAGACCCTAAAATATTCAGATACAAATTGTTACCAAACCATTTGACATGTGACATGAGGAAAGCTACTTCCTGGGTCCTCATCTTCTGGAGTATGTGGTCCTAGGATACTGTCAATATGAAGTGATCATCATTCTTCAACCCTGAGTCCCTCTTTCTGTGATCTTGAGAAAGTTAGCTTTTGTAACTTTTTTTTCCAATTTGCCCTTTTTGGGCAAAGGGGATTAAAATGTATCTTTCCTGGAACTGTGGTGACACATTAAGGTTTGGAGAAATATTCAAGTAATAAAAATCAGGCTAATAAAATGCTCATTGTTATTTTCAGAAGATATGTCAGCAGAAAGAAGATTGACTTATTCTTGTCAGATTGATTTTACTCCGTGACTACTTGTCTACCAAAATTCAGTGTTCTCAATCTTTTCAAGTGAGTCTGAATCTCTGTCAGTTGCTTAGTTCTCCCTCACATTATCACGGAGAGAGTCTGTTACAGGCGATCTAGCTGCTGCCAATTCATTAAAAGATTTTATCTTTTTAAATCATTCTCTGCATTCTGCATGTAACAATTTATTTGTTTTTTTTCACAGAATACTTGCAGAGCTCTAATGGCATTAGGTACCCGACATTCAATAGGTTGGATGGCACTTGGTGGCACTGGCCTCTGAGTATTCAATGAGAATACTGTTTGGTTCTTTTTCATTTTAATTGCTGGAATGGCTGTGGATATAAGTTGCTCCACACAAAAGGGTGACAAATAATGATGAAAGACACCAGAGTGCTCTCATGTGTGGCTTCGTCAAGAAGGAGAAAAGAGATTATTGCAGCTGAACTGATCACATGGAATGTGCTGGGCCTTCCTTTACGCCCCCCCAACCCCACCCCCATCACCACACCAAGTCCCTCTACTAAAACGCAGTTCTTAGAGTCTAGGAATGATCCAGTTGAATAACACACAAAAATTGATCCTATTAACAATGATCTTTAGAATGTCCAAGGACATAACACTGCCTTTGTTAGGTTCCAACATAAGCATTCTCAAATCCTTAAAGGAGCAAATTGTTTCTGGTTCTGTCGTTTTCTTCCTAGGGAACTGTTGCCTCAAAACAGAGCTTCTTTGGCAGGTGGGGGGCGAGGAGCCACACAAGCCTTCAGTTAAGACAATGCTCTCCACGGGCCTACCCAGCAACTGAGACGTCACTTGTATTTTTTACTTAACATTTTAATCCTTTAAAATCATTTAATACTAGGCAAATATGTTAATGCTGCAAAATCAATGCTAAGAAAAGTGTCAGAAGAGATAATAGGTAAAATTAATTATTTTATGATCTACCAGGTTTTCAATTGTTCTTTTGTTTAAAAAAAAAAGAAAAAACGAAAAAAAAACTTCCATTATCCTCATAGAGTATTAGTGATCTTGAAGGAAAGAATGAATCCATGTCCCAAATTACCGAACATTTATGTGCCTAATAGTCTGGATTTTCCATCCCCTTTTCCAGTGGCAAAGTAGCTTTTATGTTCAGCATCACTGAGGAAACCTGGACTTCTTCCTCCCCTGCTGGGGTTGCTGCTTTCCTCTTCTCCTGTTCCCTCTATTTTGGGGGACTGACCTCTGATCCTTCAAAGGCAGTTTTCTAGTTATCTGCACCCCATTCCCTCCCCAAGCTTCTTGACACAGTGACCCCCACTCTCTGCAGCCATCCTCAGGTGCTGGTGTCTGTAGCCCTAACTGCTGGACTTTGCCTCAAAGTGTCCCTGGTAGTTTTCTTCTTTAAGCCATTAGAAACAGCCTATAAAAGACTCTAACTCATAATAGGATAAACTGTGTGCATAATTGTGCAATCACTTCAGGAAGGGAATACTGCTATTTTGTATCATTTTTAGACCTTTCAAAACAAAATCTCCCCCACACCCTCCTCCCCCACTTCCCTCCTTCCTTCATGCCTAATCAAGCTATTACTTATTACTTGTATACATTTTCATCACATGGGATGCCTAACACACACACACACACAAAAAAAAAAAAGCTTATGCTTTATAGTTATAACATACTATATTACTGGTCATTACAGAATCTAGAAAAAAAATCACATATAGTGGTTTTGAACTTTTCTCAATAGCCACCTTATTCAACAACAATAGTGATAATTCTACATTAAAAGAATGTCTATAATTGGGCCTTGGACACATGTTAATAAATGAGGAATAGTTTTATGTTTTTTCTACAGGAGAACCGATCAGCTCCATCAGGGAATCAGAGTCCGAGAAATGTTTCCTTCACTAAATTCTACTCACTCTGTGTTGCTGTTTTAAATCCTTCAAAATTTAGGCAGAAAGGTGGGCTCTCTACACTCCTCTCCAAGCTAAATTCTGAGAATAGGAATAACAATGAGCCTTAACCATGTACTTTAACCCCAAAGCCCTTTGTACAGCAATATGGTTTTCTGTAGAAGGTTCCAGCAGTGGGAGAGGACTCAGGTCTGTGTAGAGATGAAGTCCCCAGTGGCAGACAAATGAGGTTTAGTATCTTAAGGCTTCAGGAATTAAAAAAAAAAAAAAAAAAAAAAAAAGGATGGAGGGTAGATAATGAAGACAAATCTGGTTAGAATTGAGAAGGGTGCTCTCAGATCTAAGAAAGCACCTTCCCATCACCCCAACTCCGCCTGTGCTGTAAGATATACAAAAGCCCTCAGACAGAAGCCCCTATTTACCCTGAATGGCAATAGTTCATTTCTGGGATAGCTAGTTTCAGAGTTTCCAATCATCTACTATAAACAATATTTCATGAGTGAAAAACACATACATATGATTGCTGATAATGAGTTAGTTAGATTTCTTTGTGGCTTTTGTAATATATTCAGTCAAAGAGAAAAGTTAAAAACATAAATCAGGGATTTGGTTTTGTTAATCAGACTTTCCCAGTTTTCAGATTCTAAAATAGGAAATATGAAAAGATTTTTGTACACTGCAAAAAACTGAAACAATGTAAGAGGTAACCAGCAGATGGTTTCAAACTTTCCTATTGCTTTGGTCATGCAATTGTCTTTTCATAAAAGAAGATCTGGTTTGCTATTAGTGTTGTTGTGGTTTAAACAGGATCTTTCAACACACTAGTGCCTAGTGGAGTCAATAGATCCAACTTCTAGGGAAGATTTCCTTCTCTGTGAATTTCAATTTTCTCTTAAAACAAAACAAACAAAAAAATACTGTTGATCTAAATAGGTCAAAATAATTTATAATAAAAGTGGAAGGGACAAGTTCTTGTTTCCAGGAAAACTTTTTCTGATGCCTCTCAAGAGTCTAGCATTTTATTCTTATGCCCTGTGTACAGTGGGAGGGAAACTGAGAAGTTTGAATGGGAACTGAAAGAACCGTTCTTTGTGCAGCTCACTCTCTCCTGATGTGGTATGTGTTCCAGGAAAGAGGACAGGCACTGAGACTAAACACAAAAATCAAAATGGATTTTACTCCGCCTTCAGTAAACAGCATGGCACAAAAGTCCATTGTGCTATGAGATAACTGCTAAGATGAATGGAGCTGGCTGTCACGGAGGTGATTGTGGGGCCGGTCTCTATTGGATCACAGTCCAGGGCTGAATTCCTTTCTGGTTCATCAGGGTCTGTTGGTACCACAGGAAGTGTCATGATCCTTTTTTTCACTAGGGCCAGATGGTGTCCTTTTTGAGGCCTTACTAATGCCCAGTTTTCCACATGTAAAACTCCTGGGAAAATGACCTAACTCACAGCTGCTTAGTGAGGCTTGAGCAGGTCTTTAGAAAGACTTCTGTCAAGAGCAAGAAGATTGTACCACTAGCAGAGTAAAGGGGGAGGCTGCAGCCAGAAATGGATCAATTACAAACTATTTTAAAACTACTATCATCATTTGAGTTTTGGTTTGCACAATGTCTATCTTCATAGGTAACCACTGAAAGGATATTTCACAAAAGCAACTAATTGCTAGGGTGCTGATTGTTTTCCTAGCAGAAGTTTTACCTTCCTTGAGAGCAGATGGCCTGAATAAGAAGAGAAAATGTGGTCCAGAAGGGTCGGGAAAGGACAAAAAGTGAAAGATTCCCTAGATAGCTGCAAGGAGCCTGGGGAGAGGGGAGGGACCTGGTGTTAAAAAGAGCTGGAAGAAGTGGAAACTTTTGATGTATGTGGGCAGTGTTTACCAGTGAATCGAATGATTCCCAAGGGTGGACGATTGCAGGTGTGATATTTAGAAAGCAAGATGCCTTTTCTATTAACAGAGTTACACTGAGAAGACATTAAAGTGGTTACAGGGGTCAATGAGATTCATATTGAAAGTTACTTCAGGATTTTTCTCCCACCCCAAAAAGCATTAGCAATAATTACATTGGAGATAAAGCAACTTTTAATAGCATCTTACACATTTTTGAGTTAGTTGAGTAGTAACTGGTTCTTGCTTGTTTGTGGGTGTGTTTTGCACTTTGTGGGAGTGTTTTTATCCTGACTATGGTTTTCACCATGTTTAAAGGAGCTCTTTCTAGCTATTAATGCTTTCATTAACATTTTATTGAATTAATTTGTGACAATTAACAGATTTTGCCTGTCATGTTTGAATGGTATGTTGATTTTTTTAAAATCTAAAGCCATGCAAAAAGTGGTTTGTATCTTTGTTGACATTGTTTCAAACCATGGTTCCCCTCCAAAAAATTACAAACAAGTGAAGCATAAGAATAGTTACTATGAAGATCCCTTATATAAAATTATTTTTTTCAATCTATAAAATTTATGCAAATTTGCTTAACTTGTAAGGTCATGAAAATCTTTAACATATTCCTGGAGAGGGAAGGAAAATTAGAATAACACATTTGGCCTATGTTTTCAACCAAGTGCCTAATAATTCTGAAATAAATGTCTCATCATCTCATGTATTTTAAACCACTGTGCAGCAAGTGGCAGGTCAGTGACATGAGAAGGACATAGTATCTTCACAATTTTCATTCTGTGTGAGATTTTTTAATAAAAATACACAAGATTGTGTGTCTTTATTACTCTGACCCTGAAAAAACATCAATATTCATAATTTGTAGATTATCGACTTCACTTTTTGTGATTATTTCACAGAACTTTGCCTGTGTAACTGGTCGTGGTTTGTGCCAGGATGTCTGTTATCATAAAGGTGATATTCCATAGAAATATCTTGGTGAGAGGCTGTCAACTTCAAAAAGTGATTAATATACTGCTTAAAATATTACCAATTTTGTTTACTCTTTAAAATGTCCCTCTCCACTGAGAACTTAGAATTGTACACTTAGGACACTAATTTGAGAAGGTAGCAGAGAAGGAAGTGTATTCTCCTCTGATTAGTAACCAGAAGGATTAGAACAAAGATGGAACAAATTATTAAGGGTATCATTTGTTTATTTGGTTGTCTCTATTTTTAAATAATAATAGAAATCAGCAGAAACAGTTTCAAATTAATTCTGCTGATCAGTATTGATTTCCCTTTTGTTTTAGAAAACCTACCCCACTGCTGGAGCCCCACGTCAGCAGAAGAACAGAAGGCAGGTATCCTGCACACACATAGGATCCATGTTGCACAGCTAACGAGCTCTGGAGATAGAACCAGGATTTCCTCCACTGGGTCAGTTACATGCAGCCCAGCTTTCAGCAAAAGCTAGCCTTCTGTCTCCTTTCTTTCATGAGCAGGGTTATGTTTTGTTGTGGCACAAAGAAATCCTTCCCTCCCTTGTTCACAAAGCCCCACAGCACTGGCTCTTCTTTATCAACTGCTCTTTTCTTTCTCTGAAAGCTATATTTTTTTTTATTTACATAAGAATTCTTGTAGATGTTTTATTCACATATGTATTCACTCATTTCAGATGAATGAAAGGAAATGATGAAAACTGAAACCCAAAAGCACAATTTTACAAAGAGTACAAACTATCTCTGAAGCTGTCACTGTGCCAGAAGTAACTCTAATTTTGCTTTTATTTGTTCTAATTATGGACAATTGTCTTAATTGTCTTCCTCTTCATATCTTGGGTACAAATTTAGAGACTTTGCAATGAATTTGCAAGGACAGGTTTGACTTATGTAGCCTTGTTGGGTGTCCACGAGGAGAAACAGAAGGATGCCATTTGAAAACAGGCTCTCTGATAAAGGAGAAACTGTTCAGATAATACAGTGCACCATCAGGGAAAGAACTATGTTGAGCCATGACACAAGGGACCATAACAAATTTTCATGTGAATTTTAAGATGTGACTGGTAAAAAAGCAAAGGATATTCTTTGAAAACTATTTTTAAAAAATTGTTTCAACCACACTTGTGATTTAAATAAATTCTGACTTTCTTCAAGAATATTTATTCAATCTATGGAGAACAAAAGTTCAAATTGTCCAGTTTATAGCAGAAACTAGAACCTCTGTTTTTTTTCATTGTAATAAGTTCTGGAAGTGGGAGGAAGGAACGTCTTGCTGAAGTATTAGTCACTTCTCAAACAAAACACTATCTAAAAAAAAAAGAGTGTTGTTTTTGTGGTAATATGTGAAATATGCTCCTTTCATTTTAAAACACTATACTAAACAAAGAGAAAATTGCTATCCCTTGAGACTTCCCACATGTTTGAAATTGGTGACATCTCAGAATTTAATCTATAAACTATTGGATTTTTCCAAACAAAATTTTACTCACATTTTTAGAATTAATGAATAAATATTCATTGGATCCTCTATTCTGGCCAGGTAATTAGGATGAGCATGAGCAATATAAAGAAGCCAATATAGGCCCTCTTCCAGAGGATATTTGTGGTATCCTTTGATGATACGCTCATTAGACACAGGCAGTGTATACTGGAAGATGTAGAAGAACATTCTAGACAGTAGCATCCAAATCACATTACATTTTTCTCCTCTTCTTTAATTTCTTTAAGATGGAATTTAAGTTTGCATTAAACACAGCAGCAGTTCTTCAAATGTTACTGTTATTAAGTTCTAGTTATTATCATTCAACCTGTCATTATAAATATTTTATTTCATTCATTCATAACAATATTCCTGGAAGGCAAGTTTGCTGTCGTTGTTACTCTTCATGTTTAATCTGTTTTTGTGGATTATTTGGATTATCCCAAAATTGTACTATTAATTAAAATTATAAAACTACTTTTGATTCATTAAACTGCAGATTTGTTATTTCATTCTGGGCTGTGAAGATTCTGGAACCTAGGTCATCTGTTAGTCTTTGGCTCCTGCATTTCTCATTTAACACATTCACTAGCAAGCTAGTTAGAAACGACCAGCTGACCATGCCAGGCACCCGCAGGACATAAGCATCAATTAAGAAAGAAGGGGTTATAAAGCTATGGATTTTCCTGCTGGAAGGAAACTCGGAGGTCATCCAACAATTTCATTCTTCATGAGAGAAAAGTCAAAGGAGAGAAGGAACTTTGTCTTATTCATCTACAGTAACTGAAGCATAGCAAAATAACACTAGTAGTGGAAATTTTATGCCTGGTATATTGCTAAATATTTTTTGCATACACTGTCTCATTCTTACTGTAAAATCTGAGATGGTTGCTAATTTCATTATTTTTTCCGTTTTAAAAAAAAACTGACACTTTTAGAAGTTAAGTAACATGCTTAGGTTCTATAGCTAATAAAAGGTAGAACCACAATGAAAATAGGATTCTGAAGCCTAAATTCCCTTTCCCACCCTTTATTATGGTAATTATGTTATTTTTATTTTTATAAGAGATGCTAGTAAATTGCTGCTTAGTAATATTAAAATTTTCTGATCAATATAGACTCAATAAATGAGAGAAGAGAGGAGAGAGGAAGGGATGGTGAAGGAGGAGATGAAGGTGCAGAAAAGGAAGAAACTTCAGTACTGCAGCTTCCCTGATTTCTAATTTGTCTACTCTGCTTTCAGTTCTATATTATAATTTTCTTAAAATCTACTGGACTATTCAATGACTATTCAATATTATTCAATGACTTTTAATTAGTAAGCTTCAAAGATTAAGTAAACAGAATCAGGCCAATAGAATAAAAGTTATTTTCTAATATAAAAAGATTCTTAATATCAATCTAAAAGCATTAACACTCTTACCTCACTAACCACTGGAAAAATCACATTAAGTCTCTGCACTTATATCAACATTACAAACTTTAAAATTCAATAACCTGAATATAGTTTAGAATTCAAATATATTATCTTTTCCACAGTAGGTAAACACTGCATTTTACATAAATTTATTAATTCAAGATATTTAAAGAAAAGCCCATAGGCTTAGATATTTAAGACCTTACTTCTGTGCATGCATCAATGTATTTTGTATTTTTAATATATTTTAAAGTTAATATTTCATTTTCTTTATATTTAATCTATCATACATATAGGAAATATGTATATCATTAATCTAAAAATAAACAAAATACATACGGTTCATCTATAATTTTTCATCATACAAACTGTGTAGTAAATTATACATTAAAACAAAATGTTATTACAATGGAACATATAGATGAGCACTTCATCATAAATAACATTGGGTTTTCTTCCTCTCAGATATTCTTTTTGTTGTTGTTGTTGTTTTGTTTTTTGGTTTTTTTTTCTTTTTTTAATTAGTTGTTCAAAACATTACAAAGCTCTTGACATATCATATTTCATACATTTGATTCAGCTATTCTTTATAATGTGTTTTGACATCAAATAGATTTCAAATTCATTATCATTGCTATTATGTTTAAATTATGTATGGTTTTAAATACACTATTAATGCTATTATTTAATATTTCATTCTACACCTTGCATTAAGTATCTACTATATGCATGACTGTTTTAGTCAGCTTAACATAGCTGTGACCAAAATACCTGACAAGAACAACTTACAGAAAGAAAAATTTATTTTGGCTTATGGTTTCAGAGATTTAGTCCATGGTGGGCCAACTCCATTACTCTGGGCCCATGACTAGGCAGAACATCATGTTAAAGGAATAATGAAGGAGCCCTGCTCCATTCATGGCATCTAGAGAGCAGACAGAGAGTGGGGAAAAGACTTCTGAGAAGATAAATCATTCCTGGGTATGGCCCCGGTACCTACCTCCTCCAGCCATACCTCACCTGCCTACAGATATAACCCTGTCTATTCAAACTAGGATGGATTGATTAGGTTATAGATACCACAATCTAATCATTTCACCTCTGGAACATTCCTGCAATAATAATAATAATAATAAAGCTTTGGGGTAAATACTTCATATCTAAATCATAACAATGACCCTGAGCCAGGTATTACTAGATAGTCAAACAAATGCTTTCTCAGAAATGAATGCTAGGCTTCTGTTTTCCTTGGAGGGTTATTTTGAGGTTCTTTAATTTTAAATATTTTGAGTTTATGGGGGTTCAAGGATTTTGTGGCAAATACTAGTGACCAATCCTTTATCATTTGCTTCAGTCCCAGCTTTATCTCAAGCCAGATTTTTTTTATTGGTTGTTCAAAACATTACAAAGCTCATGATATATCATCTTTCATACATTTGACTCAATTGGGTTATGAACTCCCATTTTTACCCCAAATACAAATTGCAGAATCACATCGGTTACACACTCACATTTTTACATAATGGCATATTAGTGACTGTTGTATTCTGCTACCTTTCCTTTCCCGTACTATCCCCCCTCCCCTCCCCTCCCATCATCCCTCTCTACCTCATCTGCTGTTGTTCAATTCTCTCCCTTGTTTGCCCCCCCGTTCCCCTCACATCCTCTTCTATGTAATTTTGTGTAACATTGAGGGTCTCCTACCATTTCCATATGCTTTCCCTTCTCTCTCCCTTTCTCTCCCCCCACTCATCTTTGTTTAATGTTAATCTTTTCCTCATGCTCTTCCTCCCTGTTCTGTTCTTAGTTGCTCTCTTTATATCAAAGAAGACATTTGGCATTTGTTTTTTAAGGATTGGCTAGCTTCGCTTAGCATAATCTGCTCTAATGCCATCCATTTCCCTGCAAATTCTATGATTTTGTCATTTTTTATTGCTGCGTAGTACTCCATTGTGTATAGATGCCACATTTTTTTATCCATTCATCTATTGAAGGGCATCTAGGTTGGTTCCACAGTACCCTGTTCATGGATAGGCAGAACTAACATCATCAAAATGGCGATATTACCCAAAGTTCTTTACAGGTTCAATGCGATGCCAATTAAAATCCCAACGGCATTTCTTGTAGAAATAGATAAAGCAATCATGAAATTCATATGGAAAAACAAAAGACCCAGAATAGCAAAAGCAATTCTAAGCAGGAAGTGTGAATCTGGAGGTATAGCGATACCAGAGTTCAAACTGTACTATAAAGCAATAGTAACAAAAACAGCGTGGTACTGGTACCAAAACAGGCAGGTGGACCAATGGTACAGAATAGAGGACACAGAAACCAATCCTCAAAATTACAACTTTCTTATATTTGATAAAGGGGCTAAAAGCATGCAATGGAGGAAGGATAGCATCTTCAACAAATGGTGCTAGGAAAACTGGAAATCCATATGCAACAAAATGAAACTGAATCCCTTTCTATCGCCATGCACAAAAGTGAATTCAAAATGGATCAAGGAGCTTGATATCAAATCAGAGACGCGCCGTCTGATAGAAGAAAAAGTTGGCTACAATCTACGGTCGGTGGGGTCGGGCTCCAAATTCCTCAATAGGACACCCATAGCACAAAAGTTAATAACTAGAATCAACAAATGGGACTTACTCAAACTAAAAAGTTTTTTCTCAGCAAAAGAAACAATAAGAGAGGTAAATAGGGAGCCTACACCCTGGGAACAAATCTTTACTCCTCACACTTCAGATAGAGCCCTAATATCCAGAGTATACAAAGAACTCAAAAAATTAGACAATAAGAGAACAAACAACCCAATCAACAAATGGGCCAAGGACCTGAACAGACACTTCTCAGAGGAGGACATACAGTCAATCAACAAGTACATGAAAAAATGCTCACCATCTCTAGCTGTCAGAGAAATGCAAATCAAAACCACCCTAAGATACCATCTCACTCCAGTAAGATTGGCAGCCATTAGGAAGTCAAACAACAACAAGTGCTGGCGAGGATGTGGGGAAAAGGGTACACTTGTTCATTGCTGGTGGGACTGCAGATTGGTGCAGCCAATTTGGAAAGCAGTATGGAGATTTCTTGGAAAGCTGGGAATGGAGCCACCATTTGACCCAGCTATTCCCCTTCTCGGTCTATTCCCTAAAGACCTAAAAAGAGCATGCTACAGGGACACTGCTACATCCATGTTCATAGCAGCACAATTCACAATAGCAAGACTGTGGAACCAACCTAGATGCCCTTCAATAGACGAATGGATAAAAAAAATGTGGCATTTATACACAATGGAGTATTACTCTGCATTAAAAAATGACAAAATCATAGAATTTACAGGGAAATGGATGGCATTAGAGCAGATTATGCTAAGTGAAGCTAGCCAATCCCTAAAAAACAAATGCCAAATGTCTTCTTTGATATAAGGAGAGTAACTAAGAACAGAGTAGGGACGAAGAGCAGGAGAAGAAGATTAACATTTAACAGGGATGAGAGGTGGGAGGGAAAGGGAGAGAGAAGGGAAATTGCATGGTAATGGAAGGAGACCCTCAGGGTTATACAGTGGAGGGGGTAGAGAGAGAGGAGGGGAGGGGAGGGGAGAGGTGGGGAGGGGGGAGGGTGGAGGATGGGAAAGGCAGCGGAGCACAACAGACACTAGTATGGCAATATGTAAATCAATGGATGTGTAACTGATGTGATTCTGCAATCTGTGTATGGGGTGAAGGTGGGAGTTCATAACCCACTTGAATCAAAGTGTGGAATATGATATGTCAAGAAATTTGTAATATTTTGAACAACCCACAATAAAAAAAGAAAACAATAAGTGTTGGCGAGGATGTGGGGAAAAGGGTACACTTGTACACTGCTGGTGGGACTGCAAATTGATAAGGCCAATTTGGAAAGCAGTATGGAGATACCTGGGAAAGCTGGGAATGGATCCACCATTTTACCCAGCTATCGCCCTCCTCGGACTATTCCCTGAGGATCTTAAAAGAGCGTACTATAGAGATACTGCCACATCAATGATCAAAGCCAGATTTTTTTACAAAATTTTCTTACTGAATGCATTTTACTTACTTGGGTTTATAGACTTACTTCAGCATTCTTTCTTCAAAAACAGAAAACAAACCACTTTGAACTAAGGTAATTTTGAAACACTTGGTCCATAGAGTTTTGAATTTAGAAAGCATTTTGCGAAGTCACACCAATTGCCCTTACTGATCTAACTCCAATCATGTTTTAGTCAGATATTCTCCATACAAATTTTTGTATTCTTGTGAAAGCAAAACAAATATTTTTTTCCTTTAAGTAATATCTTAGGTGATTCTCTTTAACAAAATTACAGAAACTTCGTTCCAACTGTGACAGTTAAAAGATGGGCAAGTTTACATCAGTTATATTCAGTTCAGAGAACCTATGTAAAGGGATAGAAACAACCATCATGTTTAAAGGTCAATGAAATTGAGATTGCTTCATCTAAGAAAAAGAGACTACTGGAGAAGGAGCTACTGATTTATTATCTTCAGGAACATGCAGAGTGTTAAAGAAGAATACAGATGTATTCTTCTCAGGTGAAGGGAAGATAAAAAGCACATGCTGGAATTTCAAGAGAAAGTTTAATTTAGAGATCAGATATAATGTCTTGACTGTAGGATAATGAACTACTGCAACAGATTAAACACAAAGATATTTTTAAACCTTATATTAGTTATAGCTTTCATCCACTTAGGAGCACACTCAATTCAACAAAATAAGTATGTGAAATGTAGTTATCTGCCAACAAGTTTTCTTCCTGATACAATCTCGGAGAAAATATATTTTTTTTTATTTCAAATAAATGATATCTAGTGGCCTTGTTTTCTCTGTGTGTTACTATTACTGAAAGTCTAGTGAAGCTGTTATTCATGGTTGGCTAAGGACATACAATTTGACCATAAATGTTTGCCCCCTACTTGACATGTAAGTGAAGAACTCTTTCTAGTGGATCTAATTTAGCCTATAAGTAATGGTAGATTCCTCCTCCAATCCCCATGATAAAAGTTCTCCAGAGTTCAAATGAGTCATGTCCTATTAGATCCCTCCATTACTTTTGTATCACGTGACTTCTAAGATGATCTAAGCTGGAACTGGTGTTGTCAGAGTTTTCCACCAACAGTCCAGTCAAGAACATAAAAACCACTCCAGGTATTACAAACATCTTAATATAGAGAGTGGATCACAAACTAATTGAAAGAACCAGAACATCAAGAATAGTAAAGGGAACTCAGACATGGAAGGCATAAAATAGTTTTGTTTTGTTTTGTTTTTTCCAACATTTAGGAAGCTGTTATCATCTCAAGTATGATGTCCATTATGTCCATCCAAGTATGATGTGTCACGCTCACTGTTGAGTTACCTAGAGATATGGCCCTAGTCACTGCTGCATTCAAATCATACTATGGCCACAATGCAAGTAAATAAGAACTTTAAATCAGTGCTGTTACTATTGAAGCCCATAGCCACCTGCAATCACTCCTAGTCATCCATGATAGTCACTGCAAGGAACTGACAGAAGAGCCAGATAGCTTTTTATCCCCTCACCTTCAAATCTACTGCAGCACATCACATTGGCATACACCTAATGGGAAGGTAATGAGAAAAATTGCTAACTGTTTGCAGACTTCTAACCCCAGCAATACAAAAGACAGTATAAAATGATGAATGTGGCTCTAAGTGTACTAATGTCTAGCACAGTGCCTGTCTCCTTGCTTGTGCCTCAGGGGTATTAATCAAATTAATGATTGATGAAAGAAAGGGATTTCTAGACATTAATAGAACATGTTCTATTTTTTAATTTCCTAGTTATATTTTATTTCTCCTGAAATGTTTTGGGTTGTTTGTTAAGATACCTGTGCAATTAGAATATTTAAATGAAGATAAAATAATAAGACTCAAGAAGAGAGTTAGGAAGACCATTTAGAAGACCATTTAGAACTAGTTTTTTTGTTGTCATGGTTGGTGCCAAAATACCATTGCCATATAAAATAGACGACACACCCATTTACATTTTAATATTATATGGGGCATCCTTATATTTTAAAGTATTTATTATTTATCTAAAATTAAAATTAAACTATGTACCTATATTTTTATCCACTAAATTTGGCCACCTGGTGCCAGAGGACACAATTTTCTTTTCACCATTCTTCTTTTTGTTTTTTAACATCACAGGATGGCATGCAGAACATGCAGCAGAAGTTATTTTATTGAACAGTTCTATATAACTAAATTTCTCACTTGTATATAAGCCATTGATAGTTTTGTCTCCCTAAAAATGGAGGAAAAAATAGCATAGTGATTCACATTTAATACGATTTTATATTTACAAATAATTTCTCATATAGTCGCCTTTAAAACATATTGCAATCTTATGAGATATGCCTAATTATGGATGCATTTCACATTTTACAAAAATGAGACTCATAACATTTTAAAGTAATTTGTATAAGGTCACATGATTAGCATATACACTGAGATATTTATTTATATATATATATATATATATATATATATATATATATATATATATATTGCTATGGAAGAGACTTAACTGTCTTTTCCCTTATCTCCATGAACTTTCTGCAGCCCAATGTCTTTAATATTAAAGTTAAAATATGATTAATATAAACATGAAGGGTAAGCTTACCACAGAAAGAAACCTATGAGGCCAAGTCAAATGTTAAAAGGAAAAGAAAAAAATTGCAATTGCTTTGCGTTAGTGAATTGGTTGATCACACTTGCCTATCTGCAAGCTTGAGTCATTTTGGAGTCAACAGGCATTGCAATACATGTTGAGGAAGAAAAGATAAGTAAGACATTGTCTGTGAAATTGTGATTGTACAGTCTATGGGGAAGATAATACTTATAGACAGAAAGTTGAACTACTCAACCCTTCCACTCCAGGTTGCTAATAAGACATAAACTGGGCATTGTTGGCTAGTGTTGCATTTCAGCTCCTTAAGAAGCACAGTCTACATGTTTTCACCTATCATCTCAATTCTCTTGTGAGTATAAATATGTTGTTTATAATTAAATACACACACATATAGCATATGTATATATATGTATATATACAGTATACCCACACACACACTTTTCTTTACTCAGTATTTCAGAAATAGGATTAACACCCACTTTACAGACCATCTCTGTACTAATGGGCTTTTTGTGTATATGATTATTAAAATCTGGACAATACCATTTTAATTATCTATGTCGGAGCAGTTGAATGATGAATCTCTACTGTTTTAAGATACTGCTGTCAGGAATCAGAGTTCTCATGGGGCTATCCAGAGGTCACCTCTTCTAGTCTGCTGGCCTCAAACAAACCTACTTCTACTAATTTAAGTCATAGGTTCTTTCTTTTGCTTTTAAAAACAAGCACTCATGTGTATCTCTCTTGTCAATACAGGTCATTTTAGAAATCCAGATTTCTTTTTAAAATCTGAAAGTTTTTACTGCCTCCCAAAATTTAAAAAAAAAAAAATAGTACATGTGTAAGCTTTCATCACTATTTTAGGTTCACCCTTTATCAAAACCATTTCTAAAACAAATACTCATGGCCATGTATATCTGAAAAGGTTGCCCTATTGTAGTTCAATCAGGGTTACTCATTCCAGGTTAGTTTTCTTTAGATGGTCTGTTTGTGATTAAACAAACTGCTTCTTTCCTTTGATAAACTTCCTTTGTATAATCATCTTGTGTTCATCCAACTTTATGAGGATAAATGATTGCTTTAAAATTTTTATAAGGCACTTACATGTCGGTCACATCTTCTTGTTGAGCTAAATCAGTATTTTTTTTACTCATTTCCTAGGTAGATTGCATCTGGTCTGTGGGTAAACACAGAGGAGTTGCTCCCTCTTCCCAGTCTTTATAATGAAAATATTCTGTCTGATCAGGTGCATGCACCCTGCTGTCATTTGCAGCCTGACCTGTAGGTCAGGGGTGATGTGAGCTGGCTCAGGGATGCATACAAATCACATCCTCTTGTCTGTCTGTTTTGTTGACTGGTTCTCCTCAGGGTCATGGCTATCTTAAGTAGCAGCCTGAAGGATAAAGTGTGCCCTGTCTGAGCTGTAAAACTTTGACTGTGGACCAATTGTATCTGACATACAGCAGCATGAGGTTTGGTTTAGCCTTTGGATTCAGAACAAATCACTGGCTATCAATGGCTGATAGTGACATGCAGTTTACCAAATCTCTCCTTCTTTTTGACAGCCCTAACATGGAGGAAGAAATGGGTTGTTTTTAAGTTAAGGAGTTTGTGTTTTAAAATATATCTGCATGAATTGTTTTACATGAAAACAATGACTAAATTTTAAATTATTTTGAAAAAGTAAAGTCTTTGGTTTTAAAACTTCAGTTTCAACATGTAACATCTACACTACAAAAAAAAAATCACATTTACTTTAGAATTCACCAGACATCTAGAAACATATAAGGTTGCTAAATGTTTTCAGTGAGATTTTGCTATGTGGATTTAATGTGTATAAATTTATAACTTTTGTTGTTTTCACTGGAATGTGCCCTTAATCACTGCACATATCTAATAGAAGACAAACTATGCCCAAATTCTTTCTGGTGTCACTCCATCTAGCATCAAAATCTGTTTGTACCAGATCAAATTAGAGCTTAACTCTAGTCTGCTCTGATATTTATGGAATGCTTGCATGATTTAATTTAAAAACATCTGAATTCCCCTTCCCATCATCTGTAAAGATATCCCATCATTTGCTACAATAGACCCACAAAAATAATATGAACAGGGGCCCTCAAAAAGCTTACAATCTAGCAAGGGAGATAAAACATAAATACAAAACAAAACGGAATAACATAAGCATATGAGCAAATACAAAAACTATGAGCTGAAAGGTGAGAATATTTTACCTACAGCTGGCCCTTGAAGAATTGGCAAGCTTTCCAAAGACAGTAATGGGGAATGAGTAAGGAAGGTCACTCTAGGATTGCACAAGGTAAATAAGTACTCAAGAGTACAACTTAGAGCAGAGAGTAGATGAGGAGATCAAGTATTGGATAGGGTACAGACTCTGTGTTCCAGAAAAATTATTTGGCAATATTTGGTAGTGGGGGTTGTTGGCAAGAGAACTTGCAAGTCAGAAGAGTTGAGGCACTGCCACTCTAAGCCAGATAGAAGGTAGTAAGTGCTCAACTAGGGTCATTGCAGCCACTAATAAATAAGAAAGAATGATTCCCAAGAACTATTTAAGAGATCAAGGGAATGAGGTCCTTGTTTTAAAAAGGGGAATAAACTCTTTCTGCAGTAGAGTCTTTCACACCATGGTCTTTTGGTGTCTTTCAAGACTTAAAGCGATCACTAAACAAAAATCTATTGCGAGACTTACAACAATAACTTTTCCACATTCCAAGCAGATTGAGATCCTTCATGAGACCTGCTCAATCTCATTTGTCTTTATCTCCTGGACAGTACATTTGATAAATGGTTATTGATTTAATGAATGAATGAATACATCATTTCAATGTTTTGTCTGTGGGTCACTGGAGAATTATGACATCTTTGATAAGGAAAACAAAAACAGGAAGAGGAGAAGATTTTTGAAGGGCAATGAGTTCAGTTATAGAACTCTCCACTCAAGTCAGGGCCCTACAAATAGTCATTATGAGCCTTCCAGGCAGCTTTCTCAGTCAGGATTTTGGATTATTTAGGAAATCAATTATGTAATCATGATATTTTAGTATCCCATTACTCTGAGATGTCTAACTCAATGTCCATGTCCATTGGCATTATAACTTCTTTATTGATATTTACAGTGAAATTACAATATCAATTATATGTGAAAGGTGAATTAAGATGAAAACTTGTATTTAAGCTTCTAAAAATTTACTTTTCAAAACAAAAGAGGAAACATTCAGCCTCCAAGCTTCTAAATTGAGCTCCTATGAACAGCAACCAGATTAATATAAGTTGGTTACCTATCTTTCACATCATCTAGCTTTCTGATATTTATATTGAAGTTAACTATGCCCCAATTCTTTTTGTATATATATGCTACATGTCAAGATAGATTTTTATAATATGAAAAATGCTTAAAAGAGGAAATACTTGAAATTTATATTTAGGATAGGTTCACATAAAGTATGTTGTTAAGTCTAATTTGTATCTTCAGAGTTTTTTCAGCTTTGGTATAAGAGTTCTATTAAATGAACTTACAGAGTTGTATAAGTAATTCTAAAGGCATGCTCTATTTTTCATGGTCCAGGAAGTATGACAGCTATGTTCACCTGGGAGCCATTTTTCAATTTGGGGAATAGAGGTGGAAGAAAACAAAGAGACTCCGAGCTGTATTGTTCCAGACAGTGACTCATAAAAATAAATTCAATAGGTTACTTTGTTTTCTGGCTTCCCACTGGAAAGAAGAAGCAAAAGACAGAAGGAAAGGTTGAGATAATCTCCCTAGGGGCCCACTGCAGGCTGCTTATAGTACCTGGCTTTGATGTCTCTAGATTCTAGTAACTGATCCCTTCCTTTGCCTCTTCAGGACAAAGATGTCTCAAGTATCTAGCTCTAGAATTCAATGTTATCCTTTGTGTTTTCCCTGCTTTACCCTTAATAAGTGTCTCCTCCTTAAAAGCTCCTTGAATTTTGTCAGTTGGACTATCCTCTCATACACTCTAGGATATTAACTGATACAATAGTTAGTACATACTGAACATGCTGGTTTCAAAAGTTTCCACTACTCTATTCATATTTAAATTTCACTCACATTGATAATATTTTTGCCTTAATCCATGAATGAAACTAACAATAATTGTATATGTGAAAGGAAAGGAAATTATTAGAAGAATACCAGAGAAACTGACCAACTCAAGTTCTATAGTCAAGCAAAACAATAAATCAGATAATTGTTTAGAAAGAGAAAGTGTAAGTATTAAAATATGGAAAGTAATAATAAGTAATTAAATCATAAGATATGATCATCTTAAATACAATTCAATATTACAGAGAGTACTATTTTTTTCTTGTATTGATGGATTTCTCTCACTTTTGGAATGCTCCAGATTTCAGTATATGCTGGGAGCCATTAGCCAAGTAGGTATGACAATTTCCTTGCCAGCATACCCCATGTTGCAGTGACATTGAATGTAGGTGACCTTGCTCAAGGACCAGGGTGGATTAGGGTGTTCCCGGTTTAGGATAATTGGGTTTAGGGAGTTCCAGGTTTGAGATTATTCCTGCTGGGAATAGGGTGTATCCTGCTGCCTGAGTTCCCCTTGAGTTCTCAGTGGAGGTGGATTTGGCCAGAGAACACGGATTTCCCCAGAACGTGATTGTAGATGGCTGGTGTGAGTTCGGGAATAACGAGTTGCTGTTTGAATCTACAAGCTGTGTGGTGGCTCATGATTGTGTGCCCAGCCAGACTGCGGCAAGTATACAATCCTTTACTTTATTCATTCCCTTCAACTCAAATCACTTAACGACTTTCAAAAGTTATTGGGAGACATAAATTGGATAAGGCCTTATCTAGGTATACCAACAGGAGAGTTGGGACCTTTATTTGATATTCTAAAAGGTCCATCAGATCCAAATTCACCCCGCATGTTAACTCCTAAAGCAAGAAAGGCATTAAAAATTATTGAAACATATATGGAAAACATACATTTGGATAGAATTGATATAAGTTTGCCTTTATTTTTTATTGTACTGCCAACAAAAAATATTCCTACAGGAGTATTTTGGCAAGAAGGTCCATTATTGTGGATACATTTATCTTATTCTCCTAACACTATTCTTACTAGGTATCCTGAGGCTGTAGGACAATTAATACTCAAAGGAATAAAAGCAGCGAAGGGAGTGTTTGGAATTTCTCCCAATAAAATTATTACGCCATATACTATGGATCAAATTGATGAGTTAGCTAATGAGTTAAATACTTGGGCAATAATCATGTGTAAATCTAATGTTACATTTGATAATCATTTACCATCTAATCCTTTGTTGTCTTTTTGGTCTAAGCATCCTGTAGTTTTTCCTAAAATGACAAGAAAAACACCTATCATGAATGCTCCAAATATATTCACTGATGGGTCTAATAATGGTACAGCAGCAGTAGTTACCCCAGATCGAACTTTTACATTTTTAGTACCCAAACAATCAGCTCAAAAGGTAGAGCTTAATGCAGTTTTACAAGCTTTTTTGATGTTTAAAGATTCTGTATTTAATTTATTTTCTGTATTTTAGTCAGTATGTAGTTAATGCTATAGTATCTCTTGAAGATGCTGGTAGGATTTCCCCTTCTTCTACTGTTTTCTCTTTGTTTTCCACTATACAAAGTCTAATCTGGGACAGAAAAGATCCATTCTTTATAGGACATATTAGGGCGCATACAGGATTGCCTGGAGCCCTTAGTTTAGGCAATGATTTAGCAGATAAAACTACACATGACATACATATTTTCTCTACATTTGAAGAAGCTACAAATTTTCATAAAAGGTTTCATGTTAATGCTAATACTTTACAAAAGCGTTTTAAAATAACTAAGGAACAAGCCAGACATATAATAAAACAATGTCAAAATTGTGTGACATTTTTACCACAAGTTAATCTTGGAGTCAATCCTAGAGGACTGATACCTAACCATATTTGGCAGATGGACGTCACACACTTGCCAGAATTTGGAAAATTAAAATATTAACATGTTACAGTCGATACTTCTTCCGGATTTTTGATGGGCTCCCTTCATGCAGGAGAAAAAACTAAAGATGTTATAGCTCATTGCTTACAAAATTTTGCCACTGTGGGCGTTCCTAAACAGTTAAAAACCGATAATGGTCCTGGCTATACCTCTACCTCTTTTAAACAATTTTGCTCATCATTTGGTATTACTCATATAACAGGAATCCCATACAATCCACAGGGACAAGGCATAGTTGAAAGAGCTCATCAAACTATTAAAACATACTTATTAAAGCAAAAAGAGGGAATTGGAAAGGGGTATATATCCCCCAAAGATAAACTTAAAATAACGCTTTTTACTCTAAACTTTTTAAATTTGGATTCATCAGGACTTAGTGCTGCGGAAAGACACATGTATCCAAAAAATGTACATAAGCCTAAAGTACTTTGGAAAGATATTCTAACAGGACAATGGAAAGGTCCTGACCCAGTGATTGTCTGGAGTCGGGGGTCTGTTTGTGTTTTTCCACAGGGAGAACAGCAGCCGATTTGGATTCCAGAGAGATTAACTAAAACAATTTCTACAGATCGAAAAGAAGATGATTTGACTCAAATCCATAACAGCTGATATCCAGAACTCCAGCTTGGCCATTCTTACATCTGCGACAGTGATTAATCAGGATGCTTTTTTCAATATCTATTTTATTATTGCATTTTTCCACATCATAAGGTTCTATTTTTATTTTTTGAGCTCATACAAACCTAGGTTAATGTTTTTCTGATCAGTTTTATTTTTTGACTGTGGAGTTTTTAAACATTGCAATGGAGATTTCACCCAGGTAAAGCTACAAGGCCTTTACTATTTTCTTATGTGTTGTACGTTTGTGTACACTCTTGTGTTTTGTGCTGTATGTCTGTATGTGCGTATGTCCATATTTCTTATATGAGGAGCGCTCATGAAAAAATGGATCCGAATTATTATTTTTTTTTATTCAAGTGATTTAAATGGTTTAATTTAAATTAGGTAAACAGCTGTTAAGGATTGTTTTTAAAGTAGGTTAACAAATCTGTTTGTTTACTTTCACCTTTCCTTTTCATTATATTCAATAATTCTTTTCAGGATAATGTCTTTTTAGCATCATTGCCAAAATTCCTATCTTCATCCCAGTGCCGGTGAAGACAAAGATAAAACCAAACTACAGCTTCTATGATAGCTATCACAGTAAACTGTATAAACTGATGCATCAATGAATATAACTCAACAAGTAATGCTCAATCAAGGAGTCAACTTACTTTGGGAGGAAACGGATTTTGGGAGGAAATGGACATATTGATAGATTCCTCCACTTTGAACTGCTTGCAGAACTTGCCTGGACTATGTAACTATCGTTTGGTGCAGCAAATTGTGGTAATGCTGGCATATCTTTGCTGATGGTGTCACCAGTGATGCAATTTTTATTTCCTTGCCAGTGCACCCCATGTTAATTGTGGTAGTGCTGGCATATCTTTGCTGATGGTGTCACCAGTGATGCAATTTTTCCCAAGGAGCCGTCAATTGGCTTGGTGTTGTGGCATTTCTGTATCCTCCTCCCTTCTGCTAGTGATGGTTTAAAATTTGGGGGCCAATGGCTATATGCTGGACCGGTAGTCAGTGACGGGTATGATCCAATTGCAGTGGTATCAACCTAAGACAGGAGGCTGACGCCTAAAGGTCAGTTTTCCGATGACGGGTAAGAACCATATGTTGAATTGGACAACCTACCAGGCACGGTCCTTAAGCCACATTGCTTGTTGTTTAATTAATCAGAAGGGGGGAGATGCTGGGAGCCATTAGCCAAGTAGGTATAACAATTTCCTTGCCAGCGTACCCCATGTTGCAGTGACATTGAATGTAGGTGACCTTGCTCAAGAACCAGGGCGGATTAGGGTGTTCCCAGTTTAGGATAATCGGGTTTAGGGCGTTCCAGGTTTAAGATTATTCCTGCTGGGAATAGGGTGTATCCTGCTGCCTGAGTTCCCCTTGAGTTCTCAATGGAGGTGGATTTGGCCAGAGAACACGGATTTCCCCAGAACGTGATTGTAGATGGCTGGTGTGAGTTCGGGAATAACGAGTTGCTGTTTGAATCTACAAGCTGTGTGGTGGCTCATGATTGTGTGCCCAGCCAGACTGCGGCATTTGTGCCCAGCCAGACTGCGGCAAGTATACAATCCTTTACTTTATTCATTCCCTTCAATATTGTAACTTTTAATGTAATCTGAACATTCCCACTGGATGGTATAAGGTGATTTGCAGAAGACCACCAGCATTTTCACCAAGACCAACTATGAAATCCAAATAAAGTTCAGAAATCATTCATTCAAAATCAGCAGACAGCTGGTGGGGCAAAAAGAACCCCAAGATGCTAAAACTTGGAAAAGATAAGAATTTCCAAAACTGATCAAACTTCTTTAGATATTTTACTTTGGCCAATTTATCAATTCTGGGACAAGCAGAAGGCTTAGAATTCAGCCTTTGTAGAGATAAGGGACCATTTCTAGGAAACTAGTAGAGACTTGACAGAGACTTGTGGCAACCTCATGCACATTTTTTTTTCTTTCTTTTCTTTCCTTTTTTTCAGAAATAGTTTTGGCAAGTAGCCCAGGCTGGCCTCAAACTTGAGATCCTCCTACCTCTGGCTCCCCAGTAGCTGGAATTACAGGGCACTGCACCAGACCTCATGCACATTTCTTATTCACATCATAGGTCAGACAAGCATTCTGTATTGTGTATCATTTCACCTCAAACACCCTGGGATACAGGTTATTGTGGGAACCACCAACTGTAATTTATCAATCACAGTTCAGAGGAAAAGAAGGTCAAGGTGGAGAACATGGGCTCTTCAGAACAGTGTCACTGCTGCTCACATTCCATGGGCCTAAGGTAGTGACATGGCAATCCCATGTGCTTATCCATCTCCAAGCCTCTACACTATTTCCTCTCTGTGTCTTCTTATCTGTCTTACCTCCTCACTGGCCTCCTTACTCATACTAGTCTCTTTGACTAGTTCCTCCTACATAACACCCAAGCTCCTGACAGAACTGGCTGCATCCTGTGCCTGAAAAGTTCTTCCCTAGGTACACTTCCCTGACTTAGGCCTTTGTTCACAAGTCACCTTCTCACTAGGACTTCTTTTACCAACCTATTTTAAATGTCAGCTCTTCATATCTATCCTTATCACTCTTACTCACTTTGTCCTACAGAGAAAAAATACCATTTCGATCACTGCATATTTCAATTCTTTATTATCTGTCTCCTCTCTCTAGAATATAAGCTTTGTGAGGGCAGGGACTTTTTTTCTAATATTTATCCCCAGTGCCTAAAGAAATGTCCAATACATAATGGGTACTACTATTTGTTGCATAAAGACAATGCCACATCATATTTTTATAGGACTTTAAGGTGTAAAAAATATTCTGATATGCATTTTCTCACTTAATATTTAAAACCAGCTACAGAGGAGTAGATTCAAATATATAAAAACCTGCCTTAATAAGATTCCAAGTGTGTAACTTGGGCAAGTGGAGTCTGAAGTACCAACTGATAATCACCAAGTTTAGTATAATGAGAAATGGGTGCAAGAGTGACTCAAATCATCCACTGAAATGTAAACATTTCACTGCCTGCACATCTCTAATAAGAATTGATGTGGTGTGTCATCTGTAATTTAATCACCAGCATTACATCTTGATAGTAAACGAGGATCACTAGACTATTCCCTATAAAGTTAGATTACCACACATACAAATATATGCTGAATTTGGATAGTATTTCAGGTGTGACACAAGATGATAAATGGAAAGAATTCAAACTAAAAGTAGCACTCTTATAGCTGATCTTATCATGCTTCTAAATTTTAATGTTTATTGCACTGTATCATCTGTCCAGTCCAATCTCAGCCTGAATATCTGAGCAGAGAGGAAAAAATTAAGTCCTAAGTTTTGTCTCTAGATTTAAAATTATTTTGTTTACTTGGCATGTTCTTTTCATTGTATTGGGGAATGTCATCAAGATGCATGATATAATAACAGTGAAAACAATTGATCTAAGCAAAACTACTATCAAGAGACCCAATACTTTTTTATAATTATAGGCTGGAATACTTTTCTGTTTGTAAGTATCATGCATAAAGGTTTTTTTATTTGGATTTCCTTCAGTGTCTCCCTGTATACAACAGAGTAACCAAATTCATCTGAATGCATATCCTAGACAAAAAAAAGAGCATCTCTCTCTCTCTCTCTCTCTCTCTCTCTCTCTCTCTCTCTCTCACACACACACACACACACACACACACACCACACACACACACACACACAAGGTCTTGCCAGGCTACCATGATATTCTGAGGAGTTAATGATTTGTTTCATTGTTTTACTATTACACAAAGCCTATTTTTCAGCTATATTAAACTAGAGTGAAATATATAGACATTAAATAGTTAGTGTAAAAGGGGTCAGTGATTTATAGTCCATGTAACCACAACTTTATATGAAAATGAACAAATAAGAAATTAAGCAAAATATTTCTTCTTGAACCAAGTGGAAAATTAAATGATTATGCTCAGTGAAGATTTCTCTTCTGGTTCTTTTATATCTAGGCTTTTGCTGCTTTGGTATTCTGTGAGCCTAAGGACCATGGACAGCATCTTGGGTTTATATATGAATACATGTTTCTATAATAGGAAATAATAGTGGATTCTTAAAAATGCATTACAGGCAATATCATTTGATGTTTGTTCCATTACTAATAAATTAAAAGTTATTATTAAGAGCTTTCACCAATACACACAGGGCCTTGGAGTACTAACATATCAGTTACTTTCCTGAAGGGATGTCAAACCACATTTTACATGTCCCCATGTATAATGATGATCAAATAACCATTTTTAGAGGAAGATGATTTGATTTTCAGAAAGGGAAACTCTGGCTCCCCCATCATTTGTTAGTTTGGCTTTGGGGAGGCGGAAAGAGAAGAGGGTCACACATCATTTCCTCCATTTCCTTCGCCATCGTCATTGCAGTAACACAGACATGTTCTTACACATAAAATGACCTCAGATCACTTCTTCTCAAACCATGTGTTCATTTCACTTTTTCTTACACTGATCTTATGATTCAGTCTTCTGATCTTGGTCCAGTGAGAAGAGTGGACTTGATCTGAACTTGCAGAATCAGGCATTCTAATCACAAGTCTCAGGCAGGGAAGCCGATGTTTGATAATCTTCACTGCAGAGCTGGTGGTGTTTGCTTGAGAGCATGTTAGCATTAATGTATTTGTCCTCACATTTAATTCAAAGCATCTTACACAGACACCATTAATGGTATTTTGCTAGCACTTTCAAATGACTTCTAATGTAATTTAAATCAATTCAATTTAACAGCCATTCATTGTGCAAAGATCTGCACTTTGTGTGTTTTAGGTGATACAAAAGCATAGTCCCTATTCTAAAGGATATTTTGGCCTATGGAGGAAAACAGATGTGGGCATAACTCACATGGCACAAAGGAGATTATAAAAAAATATTGTAATGGAGTCTCAATGCAGTTCTAGTGGACCACAGAAGGGATGGATGAATCCTTGCAGAAATAAAACAAAATAGGATATGTCTCAAGGAACTAATTAAGGTCTTGAAGGAATATAGTATATCAATAGACTGCATACATTGAGGGTAGGGGAATGAGTTTCAAGAAAGACTCCAAGTGTGAGGTATGGAATGAAGGTTCAGACACATGTACACAATGTAGAGGAAATTAAAATCATCTTGAGTAGGGAACACAGGTGGGTATAAACATGACTATCAATTCTATCAATTAAAATTATTATTTCAAGTTAATATTTTTATAGAAATTTTACCCAAAAAAACTGTTTATTTTCTTTTTTAAAAATGATACAGAGTCTACTGTAGAATTTGGGGGAAATCAAATATAAAAGATAAGAAAATTTTTACTTTATTCTCTAGTTCAGAGACAGTGATGTTGACAGTTTTGTTTAGACATTCTAGTCTTTACCCATGAGGTTATGCATGCATGTGTGTGCACAAATATATGTGTACATGACAGAATGCACACATATCACAATAAAATAGGGCAATAGAATTTATATGCTTTATTATACACTTGACCTATTTTGAGCATTTTTTCACAACAATAAGTAGTCTTCTTTGGCCTCAGTTTTTAAACGTACAGACTTTTTAGAGTAGTTTGAGAATTACAGAAAAAACAAAGTGTTCCCCTTTTTCCTACAGGGGGTTCCCCCTATTATATCTTGCATTACTGTGGTACATTTATTACAATTAATGAAATAATATTGATGCATTAGTATTAACTTATTAACTAAGGTACATTAAGATTAACTTGAAAACTTAGCACCAAAATAACCCAATCAATAAATGGGCTAAGGAAAAGAACAAGAACTTCTCAGAAGAAGAAATAGCAATGGTCAAAAAATATATGAAAGCATTCCAACATCTCTAGCAATTAGAGATGTGCAAATCAAAACTACACTGAGTTTCCATCTCACTCCAGTCAGAATGGTAATTATCAAGAATACAAGTAACAATAAATGCTGGTGAGGATGTGGGGGAAAAGGGTCACTTACACATTGCTGGTGGGAATGCAAATTGGTGCAACCACTATGGAAAGCAGTATGGAGATTGCTTAGAAAATTTGGGATGGAACCACCATTTGACCCAGTTATCCCACTCCTTGGTTTATACCCAAACGACTTAAAATGAGCATACTACAGTGATGCAACAACATCAATGTTCATAGCAGCTCAATTCACAGTAGCCAAGCAATGGAACCAACCTAGGTGCCCTACAACAGATGAATGGATAAAGAAAATGTGGTACATATACACAATGGAATATTACTCATCCACAAAGAAGAATGAAATTATGGCATTTGCTGGTAAATGGATGGAGCTGGAGAATATTGTGCCAAGTGAAATAAGCCAGTCCCCAAGCACCAAAGGCAGAATCTTCTCTCTGATATGTGGATGCTAACCCACAACAGGGAAGGGAAGACAGAAGTTCATTGGACTAGACAAAGAGGAATGAAAGGAAAGGAGGGGGATGGAAATAGAAAAGACAGTAGAATGAATCTGACCTATCTTTCTTATCCTTATATATGAATAATGACCAATGTAACTCCACATCATATACAACCACAATAATGGGATCCTAATTAGAACAAGTTATACTTCTTCTATGTACACAAAATATGTCAAAATACACCCTACTCTCATGTATATCTAGAAATAACAAATAATAAATAAAAGATTGATTTTTGATCTATATATTTTTGTCTCTCTATATATTTTGGTCTACATATTTTTTCTATAGTTCTATGGATTTTACAAATGCATAATGTAAAATACTACCATTATAGTATTTTATAGAATATTTATACTGTCCTAAAAAAACCCTGAATCCCTTTTATTCATCTGCCTTTTCTTCCCTTCCCATCATTTTACCATGCTGTTCTTTTGCCTTTTCCAGAAGGTCATGTGGTTGAAAGTACATATTGTTTTCAGACTGATTTCTTTATTAGCAATATGAATTTAAGTTTCTTCCATGTTCCATCATGGCTTGATAGCTCATTTCTTTTTATCACTGAATAACATTCCATGGTCTAGATGTTTCTCTGTTTGTTAAAACATTTATTTGTTGAAGGACATCTTAATTCCATTTTGAGGAAATTATGAATAAAGCTGTTACAAACATTTGTGTACAGGTTTTTATGTGGACATAAATTTGCAACTCATTTAGGTAATTATCTTGCTGAATCCTATGGTAGAACAGTGTAGCTTTGTAAGAAGCTGCCCAACTATCTTCCAAAATATCTGTATCATTTTTTATCCCATCAGCAATGAATTAGAGTTCCTATTGCTACACATCTCCACCATCACTTTCTGTTGTCAGTGTTTGGTATTTCGGCCATTCTAATGGGTATGTAGTTACATCTCTTTATTGTTTCAATTTCCTATTTCCTAATAAGATATGATGTTGAGCATCTTTTCATATAATTTCCATCTATGTATTTTCTCTGGTGAGTATCTGTTAATGTCTCAAACCCATTTTTAAATCAAACTGTTTGTTTTCTTATTGCTGAGTTTTAATAGTTCCTTGTATATTTTATCAGATAAGTCTTCTGCAAATATATTCTTCCAATCTGTGGCTTATCTTTTCATTTTCTTGACATTGTCTTTCACAGCACAGAAGTTTTTCATTTTAATGAAATCCAGCTTATCAAATTTTTTTTATTCATGAATTGTGGTTTTGGAGTTGTGTCTAGAAACATTCTGCAAAACCCAAGGTCACATAGATTTTCACATATAGGCTCATTTTTCATGATTTTATGATAACCCATAACTAATATCAATGATCTATTTTGGGTCATTTAAATTGTTTCCCAATTTTTCACTAGTACAGATAACAGCATGATGGATATTTTTTCAGCTATATATTTGGAAATAGTCATAATTATTTCTTTAGAATTAATTCCTAGAAGTAGGATTGCTGGGTGTGGCAGAGATTGAGGGTTGTCTCATCAATATATAGTTTAATATCCTCCAATGCTTTCTTATTAAAAGGCTGTAACTTGCATCAGCTGAATTCCCAGATGTCATATACATTCTGCAATGAAAACCACTTTTGTGAGTCTCAAATTCAGAACCTGGAAAAGAAAATGGTCACAGGGTTTTCATTTCACACCAGTTGTGGCAAAGTGTCAAGGTTCTGGAATCGTCAATAAGACCATCAGCTTCTCAGCTTGACAGATCATGTCAGTGACTTGCCCTTGCTGAGCAGTTCTGCAAGTGTCTTTGAGTCATATTAGTCCATTTTTCATTGCTACAGAAAAATGTTTGAGTCTGAGTAATGTATAAAGAAAAAATTGTTTATTTAGTTCACAGTTTTGAAGATTCAAGGACATTCAGCTCAGCTCTGATGACCTCATAGTGGATGGAAGCATACACAAAAGGGAGAGAGGAGGAAAGAGAGAAAGTTCAGACAGCAGAGAGAGGCCAATCTTGTTCTTTTTTATAACATCTCACTCTTGTGGGAACTAACTGAGGTGCCAAATCATATCTCAATAATAACCTTCAATGTTAATGACCTAAACTCATCAATCAAAAGACCTAGACTGGTAGATTGGATTAAAAAGCAAGACCCAACAATATGATGTCTTCAAGACACTCAACTCATGGGCAAAGATATCCACAGGCTGAAGGTGAAAAGATGGGAAAAAACATCTCTCTCACAAATATTGCATAAACAAGTATGGGTATCCTTCCTTGTCTCAGATTAAGTAGTCTTCAAGCCAAAATTAATCAGAAGAGACAAATAAGGACATTTCATGCCTCTTAAGAGAATTACATATCAGCAGGAAATAAAAATTTTAAATATTCATGCTCCACACAATGGAGCATCTACATACATCAAAAAAAAACCCTTCTCAATTTCAAGAATCAAATAGACCACAACACAATAATACTGGGTGACTTTAACATACCTCTCTCACTACTATACAGATCTTCCCAACAAAAACTAAATAAAGAAACTATAGAACTAGATAATACAGTCAATAATTTAAACTTAATAGACATGTACACAATATTTCATCCATCAACAAGTGAATATACTTTCTTCTCAGCAGCACAATATTTCTTCTCTAAAGTAGACCACATCTTATGCCAAAAAGCACCTCTTAGTAAATATAAAAAAACAGAGATAATGCCCTGCATTCTATCAGATCACAATGGAATAAAATTAAAAATCAACAATAAAGTAAAAAATAGAAGCTACTCTAACAGATGAAGACAAAAATAATAGACTATTGAATGATGAATGGATAATGGAAGAAATCAGGGATGAAATTTTAAAAATTCTTAGAGGCAAATGAGAACACTTATACAATGTATCAAAATTTCTGGGACTATGAAGGCTAAGAGGAAAGTTTATTGCACTGATCACATTCATTAAAAGAATAAAAAGTCAACAAATAAATGACCTAACACTATACCTCAAAGCCCTAGAAAAAGAAGAACAAATCAACACCAAGAGCAGTAGAAGACAGGAAGTAATTAAAATCAGAGCTGAAACCATTGAAATCAAAACAAAAGAAACAATTGAAGAAATTGACAAAACAAAAAGTTGATTTTTTAAAGAAATAAGTAAAATAGAGATAAACCACTGGCCATGATAATGAAGAGAAAAATATTAAAATACAAGATGAAGAAGGAAATATCATAATGGACAAATCTGAAATACACAAGAAAATTAGATACTATTTTGAAATTTTAAACACCAATAAAAACCTACAAACCAAGAAAAGTCCAGGACCAGATGGATTCTCAGCCAAGTTCTCAAAACTTTCAAAGAAGAATTAACACCAATACTCCTCAAACTATTCCATGAAAAGAAAAGGAGTGAACCCTTTCAAACTCATTCTATGAAGCTAATATGACCTAAACACCAAAGCCAGACAAAGACACATCAAGGAAAGAAAACTTCAGATCAATATCCCTGATGAACAAAAAGGCAAAAATTCTCAATAAAATTCTGGCAAATCAAATACAAAAACATGTTAAAAAGATAGTACACCATGATCAAATGGGTTCATCTCAGAAATGCAGTGTTGGCTCAATATATGGAAATCAATAAATGTAATGCATCACATTAATAGACTTAAAAACAAGAATCATATGAACATATCAATAGATGCATTAAAAAACATTTGACAAAATACAGCACTCCTATATGTTCAAAACACTAGAAAAACTAGAAATAGTAGGAACATACCTCAATATTGTAAAAGCTATATATGCTAAACCCAAGGCCAGCATCATGCTAAATGGTGAAAATTGAAAGCGTTCTCACTAAAAACTGGAACAGGGAAAGGATGTCCTCTTTCACCACTTTTATTTAACATCATCCTTAAAACTCTAGACAGAGCAATTAGACAGAAGAAAGAAATTAAAGGAATAAAAATAGGTAAAGAAGAACTCAAACTATCATTATTTGCTGATGACATGATGCTACATCTAGAAGATCCAAAAAATTCTACCAGAAAACTTCTGGAACTAATAAATGAATTCAGCAAAGTAGCAGGATATAAAATCAATACCCATAAATCAAATGCATTCCTATATATCAGCAATGAATTCACTGAAAGAGAAATTAGGAAAACTACTCTATTCATGATAGCCTCAAATAAAATAAAATACCTGGGAATCAATTTAACCAAAGAGGTGAAAGACCTCTACAATAAAAAATGCAGAACACTAAAGAAAGAAATTGAAGAAAACCTCAGAAGATGGAATGATCTCCCATGCTACTGGATAGGCAGAATTAACATGGTCAAAATGGCCACACTACCCAAAAGCATTATACAGATTTAATGCAATTCCTAGTAAGATCCCAATGACATTCTTCATAGAAATAGAAAAAAGCAATCATGAAATTTATTTGGAAATAAATTTCCAGAATAGCCAAAGCCATCCTTAGCAAGAAAAGTGAAGCAGAAGGCATCACAATACCAGATCTTCAACTATACTACAGAGCTGTAGTAACAAAAATGGCATGGTATTGGCACCAAAGTAGACTTGTAGACCAATGGTACAGAATAGAGGACACAGAGACAAACCCACATAAATATGGTTCTTTCATACTAGACAAAGGTACCATAAACATTCACTAGAGAAAAAATAGCCTATATTCAACAAATGGTGTGGCAAAACTGGAAATTCATATGTAGCAAATGAAATTAAACCTCTATCTCTCACCCTGAACAAAAATCAACTCAAAGTGGATCAAAGACTTAGGCACTAGAACAGAGACCCTGAGCCTAATAGAAGAAAAAGTAGGCCCAAATCTTTATCATGTTGGCCTAGGCTCTGACTTCCTTAATGAGACCCCTAAAGCACAAGAAGTAAAATCAAGGATCAATAAATGGCATGGATTCAAATTAAAAAGCTTCTTCTCAGCAAATGAAACAATCAAAAATGTGAGGAGAGAGCCTACAGATTGGGAAAAAATCTTTACCACATGCACTTCTGATAAAGCACTAATCTCTAGGTTATATAAAGAACTCAAAAAATTTAACATTAAAAAAAAAAACACAATAACCCAATCCATAAATGGGCTAAGGAACTGAACAGACACTTCACAGACGAAAAAATATAATTGATCAGCAAATAAATGAAAAAATGTTCAACATCTCTGGAAATTAGATAAATGTAAATCAAAACTACACTAAGATTTCATCTCACTGCAGTCAGAATAGCAATCATCAAGAATACAGGCAATAATAAATGTTGGTGAGGATGTGAGGGAAAAGGTACACTCATACATTGCTGGTGGGACTGCATATTGGTTCAACCACTATGGAAAGCAGCATGGAGATTCCTCAGAAAACTTGGAATGAAACCACCATTGGACCCAGCCATTTCACTCCTTGGTTTTACCCAAAGAACCTAAAATCGGCATACTACAGTAATGCAGCTACGTCAATGTTTATAGCAGCTCAATTCACAATAACTAAACTATGGAACCCACCTAAGTGTCCTTCAATAGATGAATGGATAAAGAAAATGTGGTATATATATTCAATGGAATACCACTCAGTTTGAAAGAAGAATGAAATTATGGCATTTGCCAATAAATGGATAGAATTGGAGAATATCATGCTAAGCGAAATAAGCCAATCCCAAAAAACCAAAGGTTGAATGTTTTCTCTAATATGCAAATGCTAATTCAGAGTAAGGGGCAGGGCACTTGAGAATAGAATTACCTTAGATTAGGTAGAGGGAAGTGAAGGGAGGGAAAGGAAGGGGATATGGAGATAGGAAGGATAGTAGAACAAAACAGACATTATTACTTTATGTACATATGTGACTGCATGACCAATGTGATTCTACAACAAGTACACTCAGAAAAGTGAGAAATTATATCCCATTTATGTATGAAATTATATCCCATTTATGTATATATGATACATCAAAGTACATAAATGTATTCTACTGTCATGTATAACTAATTAAAACAAATTTTTTAATTAATAAAAATAAATAAATTAAAAGATAAAATGCACATAGTTTGGGTACACATTTTCAAATTGCCCTCCAGAAAGCTGCCTGTTAAATCAACTTTTCCACCAGCCACCTGAATATGGGAATTCCCACTTTCTCAGGCTTACTTAATTTTATAATTAAATACCATTATAATTTTAAATAAAATTTTTAAATTCATATGTTATAAATTACACATTTATTTTCCTCAATTTTTTATGAATCAGATTGAATTTACCTTATGTATTTTTCAAAGTTCTTCTTGTATTTAACTCATTTTCCATTTTTTTCTACTATAAAAACAGGTAGATTTATTTTTTGAAAAATTAAAAATACTAACAAACACACAACGTGGGCAATAACTGGATTACTCCCAAGTAGTTACTCCAAGTAGTTATCTATCCTTATATTTCTATCCCACCTTTTTTCAAAAAGGAAACCTGAATTACACTGGAAAGATCCGTTTTGATTTTTAAACATTAGATAATATATTCAAGACAAGAAATTACCTTAAACCTTTTTCATTATCATATCCTCCTTATGGCATTTTTAACTCCTTCATATTCCCTAGGTTGATAAAAAGGAAAGGTGTCACAGACTTTACAGATGACTTGACTTCATTAGATTTTAACTCAGTCCCTTATTACCTATATAATTTCTGCAAGATGCTTAAATTCTCTAGGTTTCAGTTCTTTCATTTATGAAGTAGTGGCCATATGATAATTTTTGAGTGAAAAGACACAGCATGAATAAATTTCTTAGAACATAATAGGTGCTCAGTGAATATTAATTGTGTCCCCTGAGTTCTTCCTTCTTGATCATAGCTTATCCCTATTTCAAACTGTTATCAATATCTCAATATCTCTTTTTTAAAGACTAATTTTTCTTTTCTGTATCTTTCATTAGAAAGAAGCATTTACCTGTCATCTATTCTGAAAATAATTAGCAAATTAGCTCTTCTGTGGGATCATTATATTGACATTTTATGTCAACTTTATGTTATTCATATTACATTATTTTATGGTATTGATTTAAGATCCTAATTCCCTCACACGTCAGAGGGAATGACCCTTCAACTCTAAACACAGGTGATCATCGTGCCTTAATTAGAGTTCCCATCAAGCCTAGATGATTTACATTTTTGCCAATATTGAGACAACAACTGCTTTTTTTTTTTTTTTTTTTTTTGCCACATTTACTTCAGGTAGCACATCTTTGGACTACTTTGCTAAAGCAATAACACAGTCTTAATTTCACCTTAGCTCCTCAGCTGATACTTCAAACCAAGAGTCACAACTTCAGCAACAAATCATGTGACAAGAGTGAAATTTCTCTGTAGTGAAATTTCCAGATGCTTTTGTTTGGTCTTTTAAATACTCCAGAGGCCCACAGAGGGCTCTTACATATATCCAGGATATATATAAATTATTATTTACCATAATCAAAATGGAGTTATCCCCAGGAATTTCAAGGTGATTTAGCATTAGAAAACTGGTGAATGTGATTTATAAAATGCAAACTTCCAGCTGCCAGCAATAAAATTAATAAATTATGGGAGAAACATTATAAATCATCTCAGTAAATACAGAAAAGTCTTTTGATAATTTTCAACACTTTTTAATATTGGAAGATCTTTACTATAATAAGAAAAAATATTTGATGGTAGGTATTTATTAAAAGAAGAAAAAAATATTTATATAAACACTGAATATTAGAAACTTTCTCCTAAAGGTGAGAATCAGAAAAACTGTCCAGGATTTCTACATTTATCAACATTGTCCTAGAGGCTGTTGCCCTGGAGGTTGTTATCTTGGACACCATGCAAACAAGAAAGTCAGGTGAAGGTATAAAGAATAGAAAGGAAGAATTGTCATTTTTATCATTCCTGTATTATATGGTTATTCACACAGAAAACTTGAAAAAAATCCATAACCTTTATATTAGGGAAAAAAAGAGCTAGTCACCAGAAAAATATCAATAAAAACAAATAATACCAATTTCCACCTATTAAAGAACCAGAAGATGGTAAGCCATATGTTAGCTGGGATGTAAGAAAATGGTAAATTTATAAATAGTTAGTGAGAATACTATTGCTATAATTTTTTATGGGTAACTTAACAGTATACATTAAGAGACTTTAACCCAAAAGATTTTACACAGAAATTCCATTTCTAGAAAGATGACTTAGGAACCCAAGTAAAGATATGCACAAATGAGTTTTCTCAGGGATGAGATTAAGGCAATATTTTTAATTAACAAAAATCTAAATAACAAATGACCAAATATAGGATAATGATGTGACAGGTACTACTAGATACTTGTAAGTCTTTCTCTCCTTTCTGTGTTAACAGAACCTCAATTTAATTCATGTATGAGAGAAGTATGCGCTTATATTAGGATGAGCTTTCTCAAGCCAGAAAAATTTAAGCCTGTAAGAATTCTTCCATCCCCATTGTGTGGTTTCAAATGAGCATGTGACATCTTTGTGGCCAATGAAATATGAAAGCAAGTCAGCCTCTGGCAAAGTTTCCCTTGCTCTCATAAAGGACATTAGTCAGGGTCCCTCTGTTTCCTTGATGCAATGCCTGGAAGGGTGCCACTGCCCACCTCAAGACTGCTTGCTATGTGAGCAGAAAGAATCCTTATAATTAAGGCCATTTTGAATTGCCTTTTCTGTCACCTAGAGTCAAAAAAAAAAAAAAAAACCCTAACCTTAACAAATTGTTACAGTATTTATAGTGTAATACTTAGAAACTATTCTTCTCTTAAAGCTCCTATTTCAAAAATTATTTAGTGATCACATTTATTATTACTATTAACCTTTATGATTTTACCATTAGCTTGATTAATATCTAAAAATAGAACTTTATGATATATTGTTAAAAATAACACAATATTATTACCAAAGAATGTTATGTAACATTTATAACCCTTTGTATGTGTAGGTGAGGAAAATAAGATTGATAGAAGATAAGTAATTAGTTTGATTGAGAGCAGCAGTAAATGGTAAAGCCAAGATTTGAACTCTGGTAGTTTGACCTGACTCCCCTCTGGGCATAATCTTTGGGCACCCCGTTACTGTACTCTATGCCTCGACAGGGATGTGTGGTATGACTGCAGTTGACTTGGATTTTATAAGTATGACATACAGAAATTTGAAAAATGATTATCTCTGGGTATCCATATTATGAGTTATTTTCATTTAATTCTTAGAGTTTTTAAAAAATAATTTTCTAATGTTCTACAATAAATAAGCATAACTGTTATATAGCAAATGTCAGACTAAAGATTACATGAAAAAAAAATCTACATGTTAATGAAAGGTTCATATCTAAACCAAAGGCATTTTAAATTAAGTTAAACTTTTATGACAGTAAAAATGATAAGCTTCTAAAAATATTAAGCAAAATATATAATTCAATTAAAATAAAATTGTCAAAAATTTGTTTAAAAACTTAAATAATTATATCATATCTAGAAATCAAAAAGGTGAGAAAATTCATCTTCTATTTCCATATACCAAATTCAAATACATATTGTTAAATCATAACTTTTGTAGGCTTGTTTTATCTTGGTGAAGAATCTTTGGAAAAACTTATTTCTAAGAAAGCAAACTTAATTTAGGCAAGTTTGGGGGCATAATATTTATCACCTGAATATTCCTGTTGTTCCAGTCAGCTTTCTGTTTCCTGTGACAAAATACCTGAGAAAATCAATTTAAAGGATGAAAAGTTTAATTTGGCTCAAAATTTCAGAGGTTTCAATCCACAATCACTTGACCCTGTTCCTGTGGACTTGTGGTGAGGCAGTACATGATGGTGGGAAGTTGTGGTGGAATAAACTGCTCACCTCATGGCTACTGGGAAATAGAGAGAGGGAGGGAAGTGGTGGGGGACAAAATATACCCTTCAGAGACACCAGCAACCTACCAAGTAGGGCCCACCTCCTAAAGTTTCTATCACTTTCTTAGAGTGCCCACGCTAGGAACCAAGGCTTCAACATATGAACATTTGGGTTACATTTCATATCTAAACTATAACACTAATATTATCATAACAAAATATTTATTTAAAATTTTTAACATAATGCCAGTCATAATAGCCATTACTTAACCAGTGCTCACTATGTGTCAAGCACTATATTAAAGCTTTCATGTATAAATTCATTTAATACTCTTAACAACTCTATCAGGTACTATCTTTACCATCATTTAACAGATGAGGGAAACTGAGATGCAAAAAGGTTTAGTAATTTGATCAGCATTACCAAACTAGTAAATGGTAAGACCAACTTTTGAATGTGGGCAGTCTGCATCCAGAGTCCCTGCTTATCACTATGATTTTTTCCTCTTTTACTAAATTATCTTAATTTGTTGAACTGTAATTTCAAAACTCAAATGTCTGCCCTTTGTAATTATCTAAGTTATATATAAACAACCTCTGAATACTCATTTTGTTTCTGAGTAACATTATGCAAAAGAAAGACTGAAAATATAGATGTGGAAGAAATCTGTAATCTACATAATGTGCTTGAGTATGGAGTTAAGTTAGATCCTGAAAATTCAATGTCCTTGTAATAGTAAAAGGCTATTATAAAATAAATGTAGACTTTTATTGTATAAATTACAGAAGTCTATTTTTTAAAAGTGTTATTATATTACTTATGTATGTCACTCTTTAGAGAAATCAGTGTATTTCAGAAAGTGGCTACAGTTGAACCAGAAAAAATGAATGAATATAGGTATAGAAATAGCTTTAGATAGAGAGATATAAATTGATAGGCATAGAGATATAAATCTAGAAATATAAATAGACATGCATAAAATGTTTTTATAATTTGGAATAAGCACACATTAAAATGTGCAAATAAATGTAATTTGAATGGTGCTTTCTGTATACTGGATTAACCTCTCAGCTTTTAACCAGAGCTGTAAATTTAGATGTCTTTGTTCAGTTGGCTTTTTGGTTCAGCACACACAGACTAGCCATGCCAAGCTTGTGGAAGTTTCTTTCCCCGCCCCTTTGAGAGCTGCAAGACTGATTCCGTATGCTCCAAGCCAGAGGTAATGTAATGTCCAAAGCTTTATTCACTGAGTCAGTCAACCATTTTTTGAGCCTTTTACTGCCTACCCGCTGCTAATCTGTGGACTTCACAGAGGTCTGCAGACATGGGAAGTATTGAACATGTACTCCTGCATCAGCAGAGGCTGGTTGTGCATGCAGTGAGGCAAGGGACCAGATTTCTCACTTACACAGGGTGTGTTCCTTGAGTACAAGACAATCCAAAGGCAGAGCTGACTACAAAAGTCAGAAATAATCACAATTCCATTAAAAACTACAAATAAAACATTTTTATAACTTTTCCCTAATGTTGCAAACAAGCAATTGTCCCACGGTACATATTTTCCAGTCTCTAATAAATGTAATCTTTTTTCCTGCTTTTTGCTCAAGGGGACAAGAAGCTTATGCACATACAACCACTTCAAAGAATTGCTTCTGTTCTTTTTTTTTTTTTTAACTGGCTTCAGAGTGTTAAGTTGTTCAATTTAAGCTACAATTACAGCATACAGGATGACCTTATTGCACTATTTTCCCCAGATTTATTTATTGTCCAAAAGGCATGTAAAAATACATATGCATTCATTATCCTTTAGAAATATAGAGAAATCCAAAATAATCATGACCCTCTTTATTCTCTCTCCTTAATGAGGATTTTTAACAATATGTCCTAGAACATTATTACCCTTCAAAAATATATTTAAGTTACTCTATTTTGCATGCAGTAGTCTCCCCCTATTTGAATATCACTTTCTGCAGTTTGTTACCCAGGTGCTATAGTTTGTGTTGGAGGCTTGATTGTCAGACTATGCCACTATTTTGAGGTGGTAGAACCTAAAAAGAAGTTTGATTACTAGAAGCATGTCCTTGAAAGGGATATTAGAACCCCAGCTATATTCTCCTCACTCTTTTCGTTTCCCAGCTGCCGTAACATGAGCAACTCCACTGCCATGTGCTCCCACCACAATGTATTATGCCACTACAGGCCCAAAGCAACAGGACCAAGTGACCATGAACTGAAACGTTAGAAAGCACAGCCAAAATAAACCTTTCCTACTTATATGTTGGTTATCTCAAATATTTTATCACAGTGATGGAAAACTGACTAATACACCATGGTCAGCCTCAGTCCAAAATTATTAACCAGAAAAATTCCAGAAATAAATAATTCACATGTTTTAAATTATATGCTATTTATTTCTGATTGACATATTAAAATGGTCAGGTACCTTGTGATGTTGCTATACATGTAAAATTCAAATCAAGGTAAATAAGCATCTCAAGCACCTCAAACATTTATCACTTCTTAGTAATGAAAACATTCAAAATTCTTCTAGCTCTCTAAAAATATATAATACAACATCATTATCTGTAGTTACCCTAAATTATAAACCATTCTGAATAATTTATAAAATCTCACATTTCTGTACTTTCTTATGCCCAGAATGTGAATTGTCCCTTTGTCCACCATGTCCATGGTATATACATTTCCTACCACATTTTATACAATCTAAAAATCATGTGGTTTTTATACTATCAATATACTGCAGGGTTTGTATTTGAGTAACTCTCATGCAGTGGCCTAACACAACATCATAATGCACCTATGTCATTCACTTCATCTCATCATGAATGACACATATGAGATCATCTCACATCATCACAAGAAGAGGAAGTAGAGTACAGTAAGATATTTTGACATAGAGATATCCCATTCACATAATTGTTATAATTGTTCTAGTTTATTATTAGTTGTTGCTGTTAATCTTGTCCTGTAACTAATTTAAAATGGAACTTTATCATAGCCACATATTACTCTACAACTTAGAATGTTTAGCCAAAAATAGTTTAATTCAACAATGTATATTTGGCACCAATGCTGAGAAGGGGAAAGAATATGGAATACTAAAGACGTTGAGGTCAGATCTCTTGCCTTCATTAACTCACAGCCTCCTTGATAAAGGACAGATAACTATGAGAGACAAAGGATGATAAAAGTCAGATTTAAAATAGGAGAGCTTTTGTGACAATTTGTAAGTACATATTTTAATCTGTAGAATTAAGTAGAGAAAGGTGAATCTGTGTTCTAAATATGTCAGAAAAGCCTGCCTTCTGGCTATTTCTCTGTAAGTGGATGTTTACACATATGTGTGCAGTAGTGTGGGCCATTTTTCACCAGTAAGGGAGTCTTCAGAACTAGACTCCCAAACAGAACCTCCTCTGATGATGGAAATGTTCTGTATCTGCTCTGCATTGCCCCGCAAGGGTAGGCGCTCTTGAGCTGTAGCTATTGAACACTTGAAATGTGGCTATTGTAACCAAGGGACTAGATTTTTAATTAAACTTAATTGTAATTAGACCTAACTTTTGACTATTGGCTACTGTGGTGAACAGTGTAGCTGCACAAGGTGTGTTCAATACAAATGGGCCAAGAACTTGCATGGCTGCTCTAGTGCTGAGAAGTCAGAAGCACCTTTTCCCTGCCTGTGAGAAGGGCACAGCTCTAGAATTTCTCCTTAGAGAACCATCTCAAACTTGCCTCATTGAACATCTTCTTCATCAATGTTCCTATTTCTCTAAAGCAGAATGAAAAGTGTTAATTCTCCACCTTTTAGGAATAAAATGGTAAAGCAAATAAGTTAATTAAAAAATTTCCAAGAGGTACCAATAGCTTTATAGGTTTTGATAGATGGATATAAAGCCATTCTTTAAGTATAAAACACAGTAAGAAAATGAGAATATGAAATGTGATTATAATCATTTTACTCTTGGGAAAACGATTTCTTCAAAGACCAACTATAGTGAACATTCCTGTCATAAAAATATAGACATTTGGAAATAAAAGGATTTAATATAACACCACAGATAATACATACCTAGAGCCTGGGGCATTTATGGCAAATCAATAGCAAAGATATTGCTTCCTACTTGGGGACTCTGAAGTGATCAAAGGAATGTTTGCTACATGTATTCATGTTCAAAGAATTGTTCTAGGCGTTGTAGGTAAAATAGAAGAACTTGGCTCTTAAAGACAGAAAGAAAGACAAAATGATGTGAATCTCTATTCTCGATTTGAAATGCTTTCCTAAAAGCCTGTTCTAATGAGCCAGACAAGGCTGGCTGCAGCCTCCTCAGCTCCTACATGAATGGAAGACAATGCTAATGAATTGTGCCACTTCTTCCTGTTGATCATCTCAACCAGGGCCTCACTAAGAGTCTTTCAGGATTGGCACTTGAGCTGAAACCCATTTTCCAACTCCTGTGCTTCTATGCATACACCTTGGTCTTTCTGATGTGTGTCATAAAAGTGGTGAGCAGATACCAAGGTTTCATCAGGTATTAAATTGTTGGTGAAAAGCTCCTGAGGAAAGCTGGAAACACCTTATCAAAAACTTCAAAAGCAAAGTTTATTGTTGTTTCCTACAAAGTATTTCTTAAGTAGGCACTCCATCTGAGCTGTTTCTGGAAACAATGGGAACTCTGAGATCAATTAAGCAATTTCTAAACAATGAGGGAGAAAATCTATGAAGTGAGGTTTTTATTTTTATTTTTTTTTTAATTTTTTATTGTTGGCTGTTCAAAACATTACATAGTTCTTGATATATCATATTTCACAATTTGATTCAAGTGGGTTATGAGCTCCCATTTTTACCCCATATACAGATTGCAGAATCACATCAGTTACACATCCATTGATTTACATATTGCCATACTAGTGTCTGTTGTATTCTGCTGCCTTTCCTATCCTCTACTATCCCCCCTCCCCTCCCCTCCCCTCCCCTCCCCTCCCCTCTTCTCTCTCTGCCCCCTCTACTGACATTCATTTGTCCCCCTTGTATTATTTTTCCCCTTCCCCTCACTTCCTCTTGTATGTACTTTTGTATAACCCTGAGGGTCTCCTTCCATTTCCATGCACTTTCCCTTCTCTCTCCCTTTCCCTCCCACCTCTCATCCCTGTTAAATGTTAATCTTCTTCTCCTGCTCTTCGTCCCTACTCTGTTCTTAGTTACTCTCCTTATATCAAAGAAGACATTTGGCATTTGTTTTTTAGGGATTGGCTAGCTTCACTTAGCATAATCTGCTCTAATGCCATCCATTTCCCTGTAAATTCTATGATTTTGTCATTTTTTAATGCAGAGTAATACTCCATTGTGTATAAATGCCACATTTTTTTTATCCATTCATCCATTGAAGGGCATCTAGGTTGGTTCCACAGTCTAGCTATTGTGAATTGTGCTGCTATGAACATCGATGTAGCAGTGTCCCTGTAGCATGCTCTTTTTAGGTCTTTAGGGAATAGACCGAGAAGGGGAATAGCTGGGTCAAATGGAGGATCCATTCCCAGCTTTCCAAGAAATCTCCATACTGCTTTCCAAATTGGCTGCACCAATTTGCAGTCCCACCAGCAATGTACAAGTGTACCCTTTTCCCCACATCCTCGCCAGCACTTGTTGTTGTTTGACTTCATAATGGCTGCCAATCTAACTGGAGTGAGATGGTATCTTAGGGTGGTTTTGATTTGCATTTCTCTGACTGCTAGAGATGGTGAGCATTTTTTCATGTACTTGTTGATTGATTGTATGTCCTCCTCTGAGAAGTGTCTGTTCAGGTCCTTGGCCCATTTGTTGATTGGGTTGTTTGTTCTCTTATTGTCTAATTTTTGGAGTTCTTTGTATACTCTGGATATTAGGGCTCTATCTGAAGTGTGAGGAGTAAAGATTTGTTCCCAGGATGTAGGCTCTCTATTTATCTCTCTTATTGTATCTTTTGCTGAGAAAAAACTTTTTAGTTTGAGTAAGTCCCATTTGTTGATTCTAGTTATTAACTTTTGTGCTATGGGTGTCCTATTGAGGAATTTGGAGCCCGACCCCACAGTATGTAGATCGTAGCCAACTTTTTCTTCTATCAGACGGCGTGTCTCTGATTTGATATCAAGCTCCTTGATCCATTTTGAATTCACTTTTGTGCATGGCGAGAGAAAGGGATTCAGTTTCATTTTGTTGCATATGGATTTCCAGTTTTCCCAGCACCATTTGTTGAAGATGCTATCCTTCCTCCATTGCATGCTTTTAGCCCCTTTATCAAATATAAGGTAGTTGTAGTTTTGTGGATTGGTTTCTGTGTCCTCTATTCTGTACCATTGGTCCACCCGCCTGTTTTGGTACCAGTACCATGCTGTTTTTGTTACTATTGCTCTGTAGTATAGTTTGAAGTCTGGTATCGCTATACCGCCTGATTCACACTTCCTGCTTAGCATTGTTTTTGCTATTCTGGAAAATCCTCAATAAAATTCTGGCCACTCGGATACAAAAACATATCAAAAAAATTGTGCACCATGATCAAGTAGGACTCATCCCTGGGATGCAAGGCTGGTTCAATATACGGAAATCAATAAATGTTATTCACCACATCAATAGACTTAAAAATAAGAACCATATGATCATCTCGATAGATGCGGAAAAAGCATTCGACAAAGTACAGCATCCCTTTATGTTCAAAACTCTAGAAAAACTAGGGATAACAGGAACATACCTCAATATTGTAAAAGCAATCTATGCTAAGCCTCAGGCTAGCATCATTCTGAATGGAGAAAAATTGAAGGCATTCCCTCTAAAATCTGGAACAAGACAGGGATGCCCTCTCTCACCACTTCTGTTCAACATAGTTCTCGAAACACTGGCCAGAGCAATTAGACAGACGAAAGAAATTAAAGGCATCAAAATAGGAAAAGAAGAACTTAAATTATCACTATTTGCAGATGACATGATTCTATACCTAGCAGACCCAAAAGGGTCTACAAAGAAACTATTAGAGCTAATAAATGAATTCAGCAAAGTGGCAGGATATAAAATCAACACGCATAAATCAAAGGCATTCCTGTATATCAGCGACAAATCCTCTGAAATGGAAATGAGGACAACCACTCCATTCACAATATCTTCAAAAAAAATAAAATACTTGGGAATCAACCTAACAAAAGAGGTGAAAGACTTATACAATGAAAACTACAGAACCCTAAAGAGAGAAATAGAAGAAGATCTTAGAAGATGGAAAAATATACCCTGTTCATGGATAGGCAGAACTAACATCATCAAAATGGCGATATTACCAAAAGTTCTCTATAGGTTTAATGCAATGCCAATCAAAATCCCAACAGCATTTCTTGTAGAAATAGAGAAAGCAATCATGAAGTGAGGTTTTTAGAATCAGTAAAAGAAATGTTCTTTCTCTTCAATCTCGGGTGCCTATAAACATGGAGAATATTAGTGTAATAAAAACTCTTTAACAATTTATAGTAGAAATTGTACTTGAAATTTGCTATACAAGGATAACTAACAATCATTTCATACTCCCATACATGCCTGAGGATACTTGGGTGTAAATAGATTTCTTGGAATTGGCCACTATGACTAAATTCCATCTTAACAAGTAAACACATTGATTGTTTAATTACTCTACTGATACCCACCCTGCTGTCACCCCATCTCATATTGAAATGACATTGATTCAATTTTTAACTTCAATGTACCAAGGAGAAAAACATGAAGAGTATTTTATTATTATATTATTATTATTATTATTATTATTATTATTATTATTATTATTATTATTTCTTCCTTTTTTGTCTAAGCTTAAGACCCAACTTTATAGATAGATAGATAGATGTATATCTATTTAGATAAATAGATAGACATAGATATGTTTTATATATATATATATATATATATATATATATGAGAGAGAGAAAGATTTAAATCTGTCTCTCCTGTAAATTATCAACATCTGATAGTTGCTTTCAATGATTCTGTTTGTGTACAAGCATCTGGATAAGATTCATGTAATCCATATCCTCAACATAGACTTCACAAAAACATGAGGCCCCTCCAGAGGATACAGCAGAAATCAAATATCTAAGTAAAGAAAATTTTCATAGTTATATGTATCCATGAATAAAATTATATTAGGAAACAGAATTGTGGGGAAAGAAAGCTGTCCTTTTTTGTTGTGAGGTAATTTAAAAATTTACAGCAACTGAAGCATAATTAAAATGGACAATATTTTCTTAAAATATGAAGTAATTTTATTGGCTGACAGCATTAAAAATAAAGTGTGGGGTTTTTGTTGTTGTTGTTGGAATTCACTTCATAACTACCACTATCTTACTTATCAAATGTCCTTTGAAATTTTTTCTGATCATCTGTGCTGAAAACTTCATTCCCTTCTTGGTGGCCAATTTAGTTATGATGTTGTACAGAGGTATACTAGCAAAGCAAAATGGGGACCTGGAGGTGATGAATTACATCATTAAAGCCAAAAACTTCAGGTATTCAGGTCAATGAGGATGCTGGGTGTCAATTATTCAGACTGTTATCGCAGTTTTTAATTTCAAAGAGAGATCCTGTTTTTTAATTATTATTAATTAATAGTAGTGCTAGATCAACTAGTTACAACTTTTTAAATTTATTTCCATATATTATATATTGTTCTCTCTCTTCAGGCTCCAGTTTTTTAAAAGTTGAATTCTTGAATACTCACCATCATGATATAACATAATTGAACAATAAATAATTTTATGCCAATGAATTGCATGTGTATTACCTGAGTCTTATGCATAATGAATCAGCATCTCCTAGAAAAAGCTGCAACCAGCATAATATCCGGGAGTCAAGTTATTGTTGCACAGCCATCAACAATCATGTTCCCAACAGTTTCTTCTTTTTCTTTCTCATTATAACATAAAAGTGTTTTCACAATCTGGCCCCAACCTATCTCCAAGTACTGTATTTCATCAACCCCCTCAAAAATCTTAAGCCCAGTCACAAGAAGTTTCTTATAGTTTTTAAACAATCCATTCTGGTGTCTAACTGTGTTTTACCGTGTATTGTCCCTACAGCTTAGAATATTCTGCCCCAATACAAGTAAACTTGTATTTATGCCCATTTCTACTCCGTTAGCATTTTGTCCATATCTCTACTAACTGCTGAAACATCTATTTAGTTCTCTGTCCCCCACTTCACTGTGTACGCTTTAAAGGGTACCATGATAAACTTTGAGGAAACATTTGAAGAAGATACCTAGCATGAAAAGATTATGCAAGAACCATGAAACATAACTCTTTGAGGAATAGTAAGAAGCTGGGCCTATTTGGCACATTAGGGTTCTCAGATATGACTAATGCAGAATGCTGAACCCCTGAGCTTGCAAATTACAATCCTCTCTAGCAACCTGTATCCTCCGTGCATGGGCACAGTAACCTGGAATGTGATATTAAGGAATCAATCCATGCCTGTTTTGAGAAATATTATTTAAGTAGAACAGGGAGAAAACATAAGCTCAACCCTAAAAAAAAGAAAGAAAGAAAGAAACAAGGACCCTTAATTAGTCTACTGTGGGCCTCCCTCTCTGTTCCAGAGATGACAATCTACTAGATCAGGTAAAACAGTTTCTCTCCTTCCTCAATTCTTAGGACAGTAATAGGAACCTAGAGCCCTTTTTACTAGGATCCCTCTCCACTTAAGTTCTGCAGTAAGACTTTATATAAGCTATTGATTTTCTACATTTTTGATGGAATTTATTTTAAAAGTGGTATCAGGGAGAAATATATAATTCACTAATCATGTTTTTGTGATTTTATTGCAATATGAATTATATGTATGCATGACTGAAGATGAACTATTTTCTGTGTTACCAATAAATGTACAGTATATCTATCAGCAGGTACTTCAAATGTAGGTAAATTTCACTATGAAATAAAGAATGTGTAGCATGAATTAATTCAAAATAAATTACATATAATTTTATTTGCCTGCTACTTGGAAATAAGGAATGTATGTAATTGTGCAGGACACTTCCAGAACTGAATTATAACTCACTTAACCAGCATTTCATTAATGTCTACTTTAAAATAAATTGCAAAAGTATAAGTATTACATGGAAAGTTTGGGTGCCCTTGTAATTAATATATTGCTTTCTCTATATATTTGTGGTCCAATACTCATTCATTACTTTCTCTTTTCTTCACATTTCCTCTCAGTAAGACAAGTTCTAAAATCCTAAGTACTGTATGAGCTATTACATAATTGTTCTTTTATGGCCTGCAGAGACACTACCCTCTGGTACATTCCTTTGTGATGTAATTTGGGTTACCTTGGATATGAAAAGCAGCTCAATCAAAGCACATTCCACTGTGCAGCCAGGACCCCACAAAGAAATAGAGTCCTGGGATAGTCTCTATGGCAAGGACCTTCATGAAATGTGGAAGGTCTCCAGTCAGTTATGCAGTTGGCACAGATTAGTCCAAAATGATTAGAAAAATAAAAGTTCAGAGTACTCTTGAGAAAATACTTCAGATATAGGGTGTTTGTGATGTAACAAGATCTAGCATTTCACTAGTATTTCAGTATCTTCCCAAACCCAACATTTAGTATCTTAACCCCAAAACATCATTCTGTGAGTTGACAGGATGATTCTTCTGCTAATCTTGGCTGAGCTCATTTGTGTGGTTACAACCAGTAGGCAGCTAGACAAGGCAGGAAATTCCAAAGTGGCCTCAATCTCCCATCTGCAATTAGTGCTGGCTATCGACTGTGAACACTTGAACTCTAACACCATATGATCTTTCATTCCAGAGTTCTACACAGCATGATGTCTCAAGGTCCTACAAACATGAAGATAGAACTTCAAAGTTTGTGGAGCCTCTAGAACTCATCCATCTGTAACTTTTTTAGGGGGAGGGGAGGACTGCTGGGTATTGAATTCAGGGGCACTCAACCACTGTGCCACCTCCACAGACCTATTTTGTATTTTATTCTAGAGATAGGGTCTCACTGAGCTACTTAGCACCTCATTTTTGCTGAGGTTGCTTTGAACTCCTGATCCTCCTGCCTCAGCCTACAGAGTCCATCTGTAACTTTTGCTAAATTCTGTTGGTCAAAGCAAGTCACAAGGCCAGCCTAGATTTAATAGAGTGGAGAGATAAACTCTAGCTTTTGACAGAGGAAACAGCAGCATCACATTATAAAGGGGCATAGACTTAGAATGACCTGATACATCAGAGGTCATTATTACAGCAATCTACTGCAATAGGAAATGTTATAAAGGGAATCAATTTTCATTGTGTTTGGTAGGAATTGTCCCTACCCTGTCCCTCCAAAGAAGAATGTTAGCATTATTTCAAAAAGAACCAGTGTGTATGTATAAGACACTAAATTTTATGTTCATATTTTTGCCTGCTCTTTTCTGATATTCATATTATACCATGTTACTTATAATTGTTCCCAAAGGACCAAAATGATACTGAAGCCAGAATTAGACAGGCAGATAGGCAAAGGTCAAATCCAGAGAATGGAGGGATTGAAATGTTAATTCCTTCAGAGCCCTTCCTCCATCCTTATCAAGATAGCCTGCCCCTGCTCCAACCTGTTGCTAAGGTAACCTGTCCCAGGGATTGTCCCTCCCTACAGGGAGTTGTTAATTATGCTCCCTTCCTGCCCAGATCACTACCTAGGCCCCTCCAGCCCATCTGCTACTCACCTTTTGGCCATCCCACTGAGCATCTCCTGGGCCTAATTACTTAGGAAAGAGAGAGAGAAAGGGAAGATAGCAAGAGCATAAAGAAAGACTAGGACATAAAAAAAAAAAAAAAGAAAGAGTGTTCTCACTTCTTGGGGGATACCAAGATACCAGCTATGGTTCCCTTCTCCCTCCTGGGAGAAGTCTATGCTACCACTTTTTAAATAAATCCTGCTTTATATGCTTGCCTCAGCGTGTTTCTCTAATGTTATACTTCAACATGTGAGGAAGCAGGACTTGTCACCAGTAACTGACAGTATCAATACCATCTACACTGAGGTGAACATAAGATTATATAGGGAATAATCCTGTTTAGCATATGAGTTACAGAAATCTGCATCACTAGGTGTTATAGTTTGGATGTGAGGTGTGTCCCAAAAGCTCATGTGCAAGATAATGCAAGAAGGTTTAGAGGACAAATGATTGGGTTATATAAGAGCCTTCATCCAATCAGTGAATTAATCCCCAATAGGATTAACTGAATGGTAATAGAAGGCAGGTAGAGTGTATCTAGAGGAGGTGAGTCATTGGAAGCATGTCTTTTGGGGTATATATTTGCTATCTGGCAAGTGGAGTCTTTCTTTGTGCTTTCTAATCATCATATGAACTGCCTCCCTCCCAACACTCTTCTGCCATGATGCTCTGCCTTACTTTAAGCCCCAGGAATGGAGCCCGATGTCTATGGGCTGAAACCTCTGAAACTGTGAGCCCCAAAATAAACTTTTCCTCCTCTAAAATTATTCTTATTGGATCTTTAAGTCACCGCAATGAAAAAGCTAACTAAAACACTGGTCAAGAAGGCTCAGATGACATCAGCCTTGGATGATGACAGAAGACTTGATTAGGAGATATTTTAACATTAAGAATCAACTGAGGGCTGGGGGTGTAGCTCAGTGGTAGAGCGCCTGCCTCGCACCTGTGAGGCACTGGATTCAATCCTTAGCACCACATAAAAATAAAGATATTGTGTCCATCTACAACTAAAAAAAAAATTAAAAAAAAAAAAAGAATAAGGGAAGACATGAGCGTTTTAGTCTATTTTTAAAGACTTTATAATTAGTGCATGCTAAATGCTGTAAATAAATAAAACCATTTAATTTAGAAGACTGTAGATATGATTTAACTTACTTAAGTAAATTTCCTTAAGATATGGTCTCTATATGGTTTGTTTGGAAGTCTGACCAGTTATTTTTCACTTAGATAAAGCTTGGTCTTTTATGGAAGATATTTAGTTTGAAGATGGAAGAGGCAAACTTTCAAAATTCAAAGTTTTGATGATTCCCCCACCCCCAAACACATAACTTTAAGAGAATGGATTTTTAAAGAAATTGTGTTCGAGTGTCCAGGGAGGAATCTTAAAATGATGGATATGGGTTGCAATTTTTGTAGCCATTTCCTGTCATGTCAACAATGGCAAGCAAATAACAGTATGAACTAACCAAATTTCTGCAATAAATATCTTCCATAAAGGACCAAGCTTTATCTAAGTGAAAAATAACTGGTTAGACTTCCAAACAAACTACATAGAGACCATGTCTTAAGGAAGTTCACTTAAATAAGATAAAATCATATCTATAGTCTTCTAAATTATATGGTTTTATTGATTTACAACATTTAACATGCACTAATTATAAAGTCATTAAAAATAGACTAAAATGCTCATGTCGTCCCTTAAAAACATCAAATATAGTTTTATATAGACTTTTCAACTTTGCTTTGGTTTGGATATGAGGTGTCCCCCAAAAGCTCCTGTGTTAACATGGTGATATTCAGAGGTAAATGATTACATTATGACAACTATAACCTACTTAGTCAACCCCAATTTGAATGGACTAACTGGGTGACAAGGGTAACAGGTGAGGTGTGGTCTAGAGGAGATGAGTCACTGAGGGAAGGCATGCCCTGAAAGGAATCATCTTCTCTATTCCCTCCTCCCCTTATCTGCTTCCTGGCTGCATTAGGGGAGCGGCTTCCTTCCAAGACCTTCCTCCTTGATGTGCTGCGTCACTTAGGCCCAAATCAATGGACTTGGCTGATCATGGACTAAATCTCTGGAACCATGAACCAAAATAAACTTTCTCTCCTCAATGTTGTTCTTGTCAGATATTTTGGTCACAGGGACACAAACTTTAAAAACAGTGAAATAATAAATAAATCTAGCTAATCATGAGAAATTTAGATCTCTCCATTTATGTGACATAAAAAAAAAACCAGTTTGCTGATGACTCGCATTTAGATCATATTTGATTTGCCTTATTTTTTATTTTTATGTCAAATGTCAAATAATTACAAATGCCTAATCACCAGCTAGAATTAAAATATCACTTCTCAATCATTCAGTTATTCAAAACCAATTTTAACTAGGTGTCATACAGAAAAAAAAATCGCATTTAGAAAGTAGACCAATGTGTGCCAGTCACAATGGCATATACCTGCAATGCCAGTGACTTGAGAGGCTGAGACAAGAGGATCACAAGTTTGAGGCCAGCTCTAGCAACTTAGCAAGAGCCTGTCACAAAATAAAAAATTAAAAGGGCTGAGATGTAGCTTAGTGGTAAAAGTCCCCTAGGTCAAAAAAAAAAAGGAAAAAATAGGACAATATGATGATCAGCACCACCAAGCCATAGTTTGGTGCAGGGTCATTTACAGATATTATGTTTGAAATTGCTCGCTAACATTGTTCAATTATTAATAATAAAGCTCAATTAAGAAATTCAACTGAGTTGAATTCAGTTACTCTTCTAATCCTAAACTTACAAAGATTTATTTCCTCTACTTTTTGCCCTAGATTTTCTTTCCCTAAAGCCAGATATTAAAAGAAAGTTCAGACATGAAATCTGGTCAGAATCAATCAAATTAGCAACTCACTGTACCATCTTAAAAAATAACTGATGCAGAACTCATGAAGGAACTTTGGGGATTTCAAATCATTTTCTGTGACTAAAAGATTATAGTTTCCAAAAAGAGAAACATCTTTATATATACACACCTGACATTTGTGGCCACAACTCTCTTCTGTCACTCATGAAGTATCACAGAGTTACCCACTTTGAGCAGTAGTGAGGGTGGTGGCAGGAAAATACCCAGGATTCCATTAAAAGACCCTTGTAAGGTTGTATATGTGGCTAGGAATAAAATCTATTTATACACAAAACTAGACTTTTTAATAAAGTTAAATGGTCTATATGGGAACATTTTGCCTTAATAATATGATTTCAATAGCTGAATTAGCCAGTCAAAACCAAAAGAAAATTATACCATTTAACAAGTATTTGGTAATTTTTTTTAAATTAAGTAAAACTATTTATAAAACATGAATGCTGTACAAACTCTAAGGAAATAGGTATATGATTTCTTTTTGGGAATACTAAAAAAACTCATTAGCAAATAGAATCCAATAATGTAATATATAAAAAGAATATGTACTACAACAAAGTAGAATTTATGCAGGCATGATACAACATTTTTTTTTGTACTTCTTTTTTTTTTTAATTTTTTATTGTTGGCTGTTCAAAACATTACATAGTTCTTGATATATCATATTTCACAATTTGATTCAAGTGGGTTATGAGCTCCCATTTTTACCCCATATACAGATTGCAGAATCACATCAGTTACACATCCATTGATTTACATATTGCCATACTAGTGTCTGTTGTATTCTGCTGCCTTTCCTATCCTCTACTATCCCCCCTCCCCTCCCCTCCCCTCCCCTCCCCTCCCCTCCCCTCTTCTCTCTCTGCCCCCTCTACTGACATTCATTTGTCCCCCTTGTATTATTTTTCCCCTTCCCCTCACTTCCTCTTGTATGTACTTTTGTATAACCCTGAGGGTCTCCTTCCATTTCCATGCACTTTCCCTTCTCTCTCCCTTTCCCTCCCACCTCTCATCCCTGTTTAATGTTAATCTTCTTCTCATGCTCTTCGACCCTACTCTGTTCTTAGTTACTCTCCTTATATCAAAGAAGACATTTGGCATTTGTTTTTTAGGGATTGGCTAGCTTCACTTAGCATAATCTGCTCTAATGCCATCCATTTCCCTGTAAATTCTATGATTTTGTCATTTTTTAATGCAGAGTAATACTCCATTGTGTATAAATGCCACATTTTTTTTATCCATTCATCCATTGAAGGGCATCTAGGTTGGTTCCACAGTCTAGCTATTGTGAATTGTGCTGCTATGAACATCGATGTAGCAGTGTCCCTGTAGCATGCTCTTTTTAGGTCTTTAGGGAATAACCGAGAAGGGGAATAGCTGGGTCAAATGGAGGATCCATTCCCAGCTTTCCAAGAAATCTCCATACTGCTTTCCAAATTGGCTGCACCAATTTGCAGTCCCACCAGCAATGTACAAGTGTACCCTTTTCCCCACATCCTCGCCAGCACTTGTTGTTGTTTGACTTCATAATGGCTGCCAATCTAACTGGAGTGAGATGGTATCTTAGGGTGGTTTTGATTTGCATTTCTCTGACTGCTAGAGATGGTGAGCATTTTTTCATGTACTTGTTGATTGATTGTATGTCCTCCTCTGAGAAGTGTCTGTTCAGGTCCTTGGCCCATTTGTTGATTGGGTTGTTTGTTCTCTTATTGTCTAATTTTTGGAGTTCTTTGTATACTCTGGATATTAGGGCTCTATCTGAAGTGTGAGGAGTAAAGATTTGTTCCCAGGATGTAGGCTCTCTATTTACCTCTCTTATTGTATCTTTTGCTGAGAAAAAACTTTTTAGTTTGAGTAAGTCCCATTTGTTGATTCTAGTTATTAACTTTTGTGCTATGGGTGTCCTATTGAGGAATTTGGAGCCCGACCCCACAGTATGTAGATCGTAGCCAACTTTTTCTTCTATCAGACGGCGTGTCTCTGATTTGATATCAAGCTCCTTGATCCATTTTGAATTCACTTTTGTGCATGGCAAGAGAAAGGGATTCAGTTTCATTTTGTTGCATATGGATTTCCAGTTTTCCCAGCACCATTTGTTGAAGATGCTATCCTTCCTCCATTGCATGCTTTTAGCCCCTTTATCAAATATAAGGTAGTTGTAGTTTTGTGGATTGGTTTCTGTGTCCTCTATTCTGTACCATTGGTCCACCCGCCTGTTTTGGTACCAGTACCATGCTGTTTTTGTTACTATTGCTCTGTAGTATAGTTTGAAGTCTGGTATCGCTATACCGCCTGATTCACACTTCCTGCTTAGCATTGTTTTTGCTATTCTGGGTCTTTTATTTTTCCATATGAATTTCATGATTGCTTTCTCTATTTCTACAAGAAATGCTGTTGGGATTTTGATTGGCATTGCATTAAACCTATAGAGAACTTTTGGTAATATCGCCATTTTGATGATGTTAGTTCTGCCTATCCATGAACAGGGTATATTTTTCCATCTTCTAAGATCTTCTTCTATTTCTCTCTTTAGGGTTCTGTAGTTTTCATTGTATAAGTCTTTCACCTCTTTTGTTAGGTTGATTCCCAAGTATTTTATTTTTTTTGAAGATATTGTGAATGGAGTGGTTGTCCTCATTTCCATTTCAGAGGATTTGTCGCTGATATACAGGAATGCCTTTGATTTATGCGTGTTGATTTTATATCCTGCCACTTTGCTGAATTCATTTATTAGCTCTAATAGTTTCTTTGTAGACCCTTTTGGGTCTGCTAGGTATAGAATCATGTCATCTGCAAATAGTGATAATTTAAGTTCTTCTTTTCCTATTTTGATGCCTTTAATTTCTTTCGTCTGTCTAATTGCTCTGGCCAGTGTTTCGAGAACTATGTTGAACAGAAGTGGTGAGAGAGGGCATCCCTGTCTTGTTCCAGATTTTAGAGGGAATGCCTTCAATTTTTCTCCATTCAGAATGATGCTAGCCTGAGGCTTAGCATAGATTGCTTTTACAATATTGAGGTATGTTCCTGTTATCCCTAGTTTTTCTAGAGTTTTGAACATAAAGGGATGCTGTACTTTGTCGAATGCTTTTTCCGAATCTATCCAGATGATCATATGGTTCTTATTTTTAAGTCTATTGATGTGGTGAATAACATTTATTGATTTCCATATATTGAACCAGCCTTGCATCCCAGGGATGAATCCTACTTGATCATGGTGCACAAGTTTTTTTATATGTTTTTGTATCCGATTCGCCAGAATTTTATTGAGGATTTTTGCATCTAGGTTCATTAGAGATATTGGTCTGTAGTTTTCTTTCTTTGAAGTGTCTTTGTCTGGTTTAGGTATCAGGGTGATGTTGGCCTCGTAGAATGAATTTGGAAGTTCTCCCTCTTTTTCTATTTCCTGAAGTAGCTTGAAAAGTATTGGTATTAGTTCTTCTTTAAAGGTTTTGTAAAACTCTGCTGTATACCCATCCGGTCCTGGGCTTTTCTTAGTTGGTAGTCTTTTGATGGTTTCTTCTATTTCCTCAATTGATATTGGTCTGTTTAGGTTGTCTATATCCTCCTGACTCAATCTGGGCAGATCATATGACTTAAGAAATTTATCTATGCCTTCACTATCTTCTAATTTATTGGAGTATAAGGATTCAAAATAATTTTTGAATATCTTCTGTATTTCTGAAGTGTCTGTTGTGATATTGCCTCTTTCATCCCGTATGTTAGTAATTTGAGTTCTCTCTCTTCTTCTCTTCGCTAGCATGGCTAAGGGTCTGTCGATTTTGTTTATTTTTTCAAAGAACCAACTTTTAGTTTTGTCAATTTTTTTCAATTGTTTCTTTTGTTTCGATTTCATTAATTTCAGCTCTGATTTTCATTATTTCTTGCCTTCTACTTCTTTTGCTGTTGTTTTGCTCTTCTTTTTCAAGGATTTTGAGATGAAGTATGAGATCATTTATTTGTTGGTTTTTTCTTTTTTTAAGGAATGAACTCCAAGCAATGAATTTTCCTCTTAGAACTGCTTTCAATGTGTCCCATAGATTCCGATATGTTGTGTCTGTGTTTTCATTAATCTCTAAGAATTTTTTAATTTCTTCCTTGATGTCCTCTATAACCCATTGAGCATTCAGTAACCTATTGTTCATTCTCCAAGTGATGTATGCTTTTTCCTTCCTTCTTTTATCGTTGATTTTCAGTTCCATTCCATTATGATCAGATAGGATGCATGGTATTATCTCTACTCCTTTATATTGTCTAAGAGTTGCCCTGTGACATAATATATGATCTATTTTTGAGAAGGATCCATGTGCTGCTGAGAAAAAAGTGTAACTGCTTGATGTTGGGTGTATATTCTATATATGTCAATTAAGTCTAGGTTATTAATTGTGTTATTGAGTTCTATAGTTTCCTTATTCAACTTTTGTTTGGAAGATCTGTCCAGTGGTGATAGAGGTGTGTTGAAGTCTCCCATGATTATTGTATGGTGGTCTATTAGACTCTTGAACTTGAGAAGAGTTTGTTTGATGAACATAGCTGCACCATTGTTTGGGGCATATATATTTATGATTGTTATGTCTTGTTGGTGTATGGTTCCCTTGAGCAGTATGTAGTGTCCCTCTTTATCCCTTTTGATTAACTTTGGCTTGAAATCTATTTTATTTGATATGAGTATGGATACTCCTGCTTGTTTCCGAAGTCCATATGAGTGATATGATTTTTCCCAACCTTTCACCTTCAGCCTATGTATGTCTTTTCCTATCAAATGCGTCTCCTGTAGGCAGCATATTGTTGGGTCTTGTTTTGTGATCCATTCTACTAGCCTGTGTCTCTTGATTGGTGAGTTTAAGCCATTAACATTTAGGGTTATTATTGAGATATGGGTTGTTCTTCCAGCCATATTTGTTTATTTATGTTACTAAACATGGTTTGTTTTCCTCTTTGATTATTTCCCCCCCTTTACTGTCCTATCTCCCACTGTTGGTTTTCATTGTTATTTTCCATTTCCTCTTCCTATAATGTTTTGCCAAGGATGTTTTGAAGAGATGGTTTTCTAGCTGCAAATTCTTTTAACTTTTGTTTATCGTGGAAGGTTTTAATTTCATTCTCCATCCTGAAGCTTAATTTCACTGGAAACACAATTCTTGGTTGGAACCCATTTTCTTTCAGTGTTTGAAATATGTTATTCCAGGATCTTCTAGCTTTCAGAGTCTGTGTTGAAAGATCAGCTGTTATCCTGATTGGCTTACCCCTAAATGTGATCTGCTTCCTTTCTCTTGTAGCTTTTAAAATTCTCTCCTTATTCTGTATGTTGGGCATCTTGATTATAATGTGTCTAGGTGTGGGTCTCTTATGATTTTGCACATTCGGCGTCCTGTAGGCTTCTAGGATTTGGGGTTCTGTCTCATTCTTCAAGTCTGGGAAGTTTTCTCGTATTATTTCATTGAATAGATTGCTCATTCCTTTGGTTTGAAACTCTGTCCCTTCCTGTATTCCAATGACTCTTAAATTTGGTCTCTTGATGTCATCCCATATTTCTTGGATGTTCTGCTCATGGTTTCTTAACAGTCTTGCTGAGCTGTCTATGTTCTTTTCCAGTTGAAATACTTTATCTTCATTGTCTGATGTTCTGTCTTCTAAGTGTTCTACTCTGCTGGTAGTATTCTCAATTGAGTTTTTAAGTTGGCTTATTGCTTCCTGCATTTCTAGGATTTCTGTTTGTTTGTTTTTTATAACCTCTATTTCCCTATATAGTTGATCTTTTGCTTCTTGGATTTGTTTATGTAATTCATTGTTGAAGTGATCTTTCATTGTCTGATTTTGCTGTCTGATGTCTTCCTTGAGACTCCAGATCATCTGAAGCACGTATATCCTGCATTCTTTATCTGACATTCCATCTGCTGCAGCTATTACCTCTTCTAACATTGAGTTGACCTGCAATGCTTGTGGTCCTTTCTTTCCTTGTCTCTTCATACTGTTCGCGTTCCTTTCTACTTGGTGAAACTGTTGTGCTATTGAATTTTCCCCCTATATATTTATATTGGTCTTGTATAGTTGCAAAGTCTCCCTCGCAGGCGCGGGCGGCGGCTCTGCCCCTCCTCCAATTGGGGCAATGCGCCTACCACGCCGGCAGGCCGCTGGGCCTGCTCTGCCGGTCGGTAGCAGGTCCGCCGACCTTGCAGGCGCGGGCGGCGGCTCTGTCCCTCTGCGGGCCGCTAGGCTTGTTCTGTCGGTGGTCGCAGTTCTGTCTACTTTGCAGGCGCAGGCAGCGGCATTGCCTCTCTGCAGGCCTCTGGGGCTGTACTGCCAGTGGGTCGCAGGTCCGCCTACCTTGCAGGCGCGGGGGGGGGGGGGGCGCTCTATCCTTCCTCAGGCCACTGGGCCTGTTCTGTCTCTCGGTTGCAGGTCTGGCCTGTTCTGATGGTGGTCACAGTTCCGTCTACCTTGCAGGCGCGGGGGGGAGGGGGCGGCTCTGCCCCTCAGCAGGCCGCTGGGCCTGTTCTGTGGGTGGTCACAGTTCCCTCTACCTTGCCGGCGCAGGGGGAGGGGACGGCTCTGCCTCTCAGCAGGCCGCTGCTCCTCTTCTGCCGGTGGTTCGCAGGCCCGCCTACCTTGCAGGAGTGATTGGAAGCTCTGCCCCTCCGCGGGCCACTGGGCCTTTTCTGTCAGTGGTCACAGTTCCGCCTACCTGGCAGGCGCGGGGGGTGGGGGGCGGCTCTGCCCCTCAGCAGGCCGCTGGGCCTGCTCTGTGCGTGGTCACAGTTCCCTCTACCTTGCCGGTGCAGGGGGAGGGGGCGGCTCTGCCTCTCAGCAGGCCGCTGCTCCTCTTCTGCCGGTGGGTCGCAGGCCCGCCTACCTTGCAGGAGTGATTGGAAGCTCTGCCCCTCCGCGGGCCACTGGGCCTTTTCTGTTGGTGGTCACAGTTCCGCCTACCTGGCAGGCGTGGGGGGTGGGGGGCGGCTCTGCCCCTCAGCAGGCCGCTGGGCCTGCTCTGTGCGTGGTCACAGTTCCCTCTACCTTCATGATACAACATTTGAAATACAATTAATCCATCATACCAACAAGCTACAAAATAAAAACAAGATGATCATATCAATAGATGCAGAAAAACATTTGAAAAATATAATGCCTATTCATAATTACAAAAAAAAATTAACTCTCTTTATAAATTAAAATTGAAGGGAATTTCCTCAACTGATAAAGAATATCTATGAGGACCCTTCAGCTGACATCATACTTATTGATGAAAAACTCAAAGCTTTCCCACTGTGATCAGGAACAAGGAAAAACAGGAGGTCCCCTGTCACCCATCCTTTACAACACTGTACTGGAAATACTAGTAAGTACTATAAGACACAAAAGGGACACAAAAGGTGAACAGAATGGTATAGAAAACTGTCTTGGTTCACAAATGACATAATAATCCATGTAGAAAGTATGAAAGAATTAGGGGGAGGAAACTCCTGGAGCTAATAAGAGATTATAACAAGATTGCAGGATACAAGGTTATCACATAGTAGTCATTTGTTTTCCTCTCTACCAGCATTAAACAAATGGAATTTGAAATTTAGAACATAATGTCATTTATTTTCAAACCTAAAAATGTCAAACTGGCATAAATCTAACAAAATATATAAAAGAATCATGTGAGGAAAACAAAATTCTGATGAATAAAATCAGAGAACTAAATAAATGGAGCAATATTCTGTATTCACATATAAGAAAACCCAATATTGCTAAGATGTCAGTTCTTCACAATTTGACCTATAGATGCAATGTAATTTCAATCAAAAACCCAGCAAGAGATTTTGTGGGTGTCAGCAATCTGGTTCTAAGGTTATATGCAGAGGCAAAAACCCCAGAATAGCCAACACAAAATTGAAAGAAAAATTAAAGTTGGAAAACTAATACTACCCAACTTCAAGACTTATTGTACAGTCCAAACAATCAAGAGAGTGGGATATCAGCAATAAAATAGGCAAATCAATCAGTGGAACATCATAGAGAGCCCAGAAATCGACCCACATAACCATAATCGACTGACTTTTGGCAAAAAAAAAAAAAAAAAGCTAAGAAAACACAATGGAGAAAAAAATTGTGTTTTCACCAAATCATGCTAAAACAATTGGACATCCACATGTAAAACAATGAATCTAGCCATAAAAATTTACTCAAAATGGACCACAGACCTAAATGTAAAACACCAAATGATAAAATGCCTAGAAGATAACATAGGAAAAAATCTAGATGACCTTAGGGATGGTAATGATTTAATACAACAACAAAGGCATGATCTATGAAAGAAATAATTAATAAACTGGACTTCATTACACTTAAAAACTCCTGCTCTTCAAAAGACACTGTGGAGGGAATAAAAATACAAGCCATAGTCAGATGCAGGGGCCCACACTTGTAATCTCTACAACTCAGGAGGCTGAGATAGAAGAATTTCAAGTTTGAGGTCAACCTCAACAACTTAGCAAGGCCCTGTCTCAAAATAAAAAGGGCTGGGGGTGTAGCATAGTGGTAAGGTGCCCCTGGGTTAAATTCCCAGTACCAAAAAAGAAAAAATACAAGCCACAGACTAGGAGAAAATATTTTCATAAAACACATCTAACAAATTATCATTATTTACCATTATTTAAAATACACAAAGAACCCAAAAACTCAACAATAAGAAACATCCTTATTTATTAAGTGGATGAAACACCTTATCAGATACCTCACCAAAGAACATATACAGATGGCTAACCAGTATATGAAAAGGTGTTCCACATCATGTCATCAGAGAAGTGTGAGTGAAAACAACAATGAGATGAATCATTGGAAAAGTCAAAATCCAGAACATTGACATGACTAAACATTGGCAAGAATGTGGAGTAACAAAAACTTTCACCTCTTAGTAGTGAGAATGCAAAACACTATAGCTAAATGCATCACTCTGGTTAGGGATACTGATCAATACAGAAGCTATGCATGTAGAAGATAGGAAGGAAGTATATGGAAACCACCTTTTTAATTTTGCTTTAAACCTAAAACTTCTCTTTAAAAAAAAAACTTTAAGAAAGACTTTAAAACTTTTAAAAGGCTTATTTAACCAAAAATTATCAAAATATTCACCAAGAAAGGCGAAGGGATATTATCCCAAAATCACTAAGTGTTCTGATGTTATCCTTTCATGTGTACAATAGTTGGCAAAACTCTAGGTTCTATTCTTCAGGATGCAAAAACAAGTAAAGTGGAATTACAGCTAGATTGAAACAAGGCAAAACAAAGAGAAGCCTTACACAGTCAGAGCCAAAGTAAGACAGCCAACTTACAGAAGAGGTCCAGAAAGTGATAACAGAAAGAAGTCAAAGATTAACTTCCTTATTTTATTAAGTCTAGAACTAGCTCCAAGTGCCCAAAGAATGCATCTTTCCTTCTACAAACTTGGAGTTCTCTCTAACACTCAGGATCTAGAGACTGGGGTCCATCTCCATGACCCCAAGGGCTCTCAATTTGCTTTTCTCTCTATACCCCATTAACCCCCTCTCGATCAGCAGCAACAGGATTCAGAGCCTGAATCTAGGATTCAAAGTCATTCAATCTATGACTCTTCTAGCTGGCTCCACATGTCAGGACAATTAGTTTTTCTTGTGTTCATGTGCTTTCATTCAACCCCAGCCTCGTTGGCTTCCCCTATACCCCAAACACACCACATTCATTCTATTTCCCAAGGCTTTTCTCATAGTTTGCCTCTCTTGATCCAAATTCCACCTTTTCTTCAAACTCCATATCAAGGACCATCTGTCTCACAAAGCGTTTCCTGACTACCCTGGACTACTATGCTCCTCCCTACTCTGAGCTCATTCATTCAGTGTTTTTAATTGGAATTATACTATTAACTTTTAAATTGCTTCATGAATGCTAGTTTTATCTTGTATTATTGTAATTTCTAAGTCATGGGGCCAGGACTTAGACTCTTCTCATATGTCACCACACTTAACACAGCTCCATAGCCAAAGAAGTCTTTTATTAAACATTTGTTAGTTGATAGTTATTCTTATCCTGTATCCCAGTTTCTATTTCAATTCCAAGTTCCCCTCAAAAACTCTTCATGATCAGAGCAATGAAGTTTAAAATCAGACTACTTAATTTCCACCTACGTAAATATAAACATTGAATCATAAATTTAAATAGCAGAATTCAGACCTATCTTTCATATGCCAGCTAAATAAATGTTTACAATGCACATACATACCTACATACTCTGAAGGGTTAATGTTCAATGAAGGCTTTTATAGCTCGTTAATTGCTATATTGCATCCTTTTATCTAAATTGTTAGTGGCCTGCTTAGTCAATTGAAACATATTGCTTTGATATTAAAGCTGCATTCCGGTCCTTTATTTCTGGGGTATGGTCTATTCAGAAATGCAAGTCCTTCTGCACAGGGCAGTAAGAATTTCTTGGAGATCTTCACAACTCATTGAGTCACATGATCAAGAGAAGGGACAACAAGTCAGTTCCAACAACTAACATGCATGAGAAACTTAGCAATAAAATACAGTAGTCCGAAGGGCATGCTATTGGGAATCAATGTTCATGATTTCCTTAGTAATAGATATGAAATTTATTTTGGATTAACATAACACCCACACTATTGCTTTAAAAAAAAAGATGGAACTACAAGGAAAACTGGAAAAAAAAAAGGAGAGTAGTGCTTTCTTTCAATCATGTAGTAAAAATAAATAGTGGATTAATTTAACTCAACTTCTCCAGTATATGCATTGTCTCCTTATCTTTAGAAATGCAAATCATTCAAATACCCTCACTTTTTAGGATACCCATAGTTAGTGTCTATAAAGAAAACTCAGATCATATGCAGACTTCCCAGCCAATCTGATCATGTAAGTTATCCTCATGATATCTGATAAGACCCCAACTATATCACTAATGATTATGAGACTAATCGAGTATGATCATCAAGCAGTTTATAACACACACACACACACACACACACACACACACACACACACACACTGGTAGAATCACTGGTTTTGCATGTAAAAAAAACTCAAAAGTTTTCTTACAAATCAAAACTCCTTAACCGGGCATGATGGCACACGCCTGAAATCCCAGCAGCACAGGAGGCTCAGACAGAAGGATGGCAAGTTCAAAGCTAAGCAACCTTGTCTAAATAAAATACAAAATGGGGCTGGGATGTAGCTCAGTGGTTGAGTGTCCCTGAGTTCAATCCCTGGTACCAAAAGAAAAAAGAAAAAGAAAAAAACCTCCTTAATCCAGAAAAATTTAGCAAGTAACAGACTCACAAATAAATACCAATAGTGAGTTCCAAAGAATGCTATGAGAACAGGAGAAACTTAATAAGATTTGAAAAGACAGAAAGAAATCAGAGGACATAAGATAGTGAATTCTTCCAAAATTGAAAGAGTAACTTCTCTAGAGCATTTTGATTCCCCCTGAAGAGAAGAGAGTAATGGCCTAAGAAAATTAGGTGTGGAGAAACTGCAACTGCAGGAAGCATTGGTTAAGACCAAGTAAAGATTGGAGTAGACAAAGAGTCAAAGCAAAGACAAATTCTGGCATCATTTCTAAGGCAACTAATTCTCTCTTCCTTGATATATTTTTATTTATAAGCAAAGGTGAGAAACAGTGCCAAGCTTGCTGACTTTGGATGCAGAGTTATCAGGAAACCTCCTCAGGGCATGCTAATTCACCCATTCCTTCCCTGGTGAATGTACAAAAGATGGCAGTAAAAACAAGCACATTGTGTGCAGATGAACCCCTATGTGGTCAAGGAAGAAGGTTACTTCTCTCACTGACACCTTTCCTGATTTGAGGTTCCTCCTAAAGTCCGTGGATGCTTTTGAAACAGGCTATCACATTTTTTTTTTGCCCATGCTTTACATTTTTTTTCCAGGAGCATTGATAATAAAAGTCATAGAAGGGAAAAAATGTGGTTTGTAAAAGAAATATTTTAAAATAGTGTGGATGGTTCAGTGTATGTGGTTAGTGGATATGGGTTAAAAAAAAATAAACAAAACACCACCATTCTATATGAACACATCAGGAGCCCATGCCTGTATAACCTATGCCATTTTGAATAAGTCAATAAATAAAAAGACAATGGCATTTTTAACCACATATGCTAACTAGGTCATCTAATAATGATGACATGATTCCAGTCATGCCAGGGTATCATCTACTCATTATGATTCAAGTTATGGTTGATGACATTGATATAACTTAGAAGAGTATAAGATAGAGGGAATATTTCATCGTAAATAGACCAAGAACGATTCCCCTTGGAATAGTAAAGGTACAAATTGCTTTAGTTTTCATTTCTATGGTGCTAAATTTGTATTTCATGTGAGGGCCTATAATTGATGACTGCTTACTTGTCTGGGTGAAAAGGGATAAAAAAAATAGATTATGATTGTCAAGGTTGTTTGTGTTAGTAGCTAAAATGGTAAGCAGCACCCTGAAGTCTTTGTAAACAGAAAACAAATATTTTTCTTTCTAAGAAAAATAAGAAAGTGTCTGGCAAAGAGTTACAAACCAAAACACCCTGTATCATCCAGATGACATGGTTTGGTTTTTTCCTTGAACAATGATTGCATCAACTAACAGTAAAACAAACTCCAGTGCATCCATCCAGGACCAGTCCTAGATTTACTCAAGAGCCTGCAGGCTTGAAGGGGTTTTTTTGTTTTGTTTTGTTTTGTTTAGAATACATAATATCTGCAGTTGTTCTACATTTTGATATTCTCTTTTAAGAAAAATTTCTAAGTTGACTAACAAAAGCATCTCAATGTTGTTATACTTAGTAAATAATTTAAAATTCATAATAATTACTTCCGTGTGTCAAATTCTCTTCTCCCCCAAATTCCCACTTGCCTCTCATTATCTTAGATAGACTTATTTCTAAATTTCACTTGATGTGTTATAGATAACTATTATGTCCTACTTCTGAGAATAATTCATTATTTTGTGTGTACTGAAGTATTAATTTATATAAGAAAAGAAGCAATCATATTTAGTTACCAAAATAAGAAGCTATTGTTCTATTGTTCATTTTGGTCCTTAACCATATAAGGATGTATATGCATATATGTACATGATCTAAATAAAAACTGACAAATTTTCTCTTATCCAAAAACTTAGTAGGTTGTTTCTCATTGGAGTACTGTCATTTAAAAGGGTTAATTTTGACAATAATCATAAACTCCATAGTGACTTTTTATACTACCTGACCATTATCCATTACAGCAGCGTTTCTCACAATATGCTTGGCCAGATGAAAGAAAGAAAGAGGCGGGAGGAGAGGGAGAGAGAAATGGAAACAGGGAGACAGAAGGAAATAGGGAGTGAAGGAGGGAGGAGAGAAAGAAGGAAGACTCCCTTTTTTATTCAAATTTTTTAATACAAAGTGGGCTAACACTTCTGTGTAATACAATTAAAGTGAATGTTGCAGTCATGCTGAACTGTTCTGGAAGGTTTTTTGTTTTTGTTTTTGTTTTGTTGCTGCAGGATTTGAAGGTTTACTCACTCTCAATGTCTACATCATCTCCTGATAAGCCAGTAACCAACAAGAGCTGCTCTAGAGTGTGGTGCCTGGTCCCAAAAGTCCATTTTGTCCCTAAAGTGAAAAGCAAAGTGTTCCATTTTTTAAAAAATACATACATACATATATACTGGATTAACAATTACAGAAGTCCTTGTATTGATTTTTGTAAAAGTAGACAAATATTAACTTTTTCTCTTTCTGCCATGCAAGAATAGAGGTTAATGTCATAGGAATAATTCTGAGGTGATAAGAACAAAAATTAAGGTTGGTGAGAGTTGGAAGAGGTAAAAGGGAAGGACAAGGCAAAAAAAAAAAAAGGGAATCCACAGGCTAGCTCCTACCTATAGAAACAAGACAAAGGGATAAGGGAGGAGTACTTTGGATCACATGACATTGGTTATTGACACCAGTCCTTCATAGTTACAGGGAAGTTTATATTGGTAGTCAACAATAGTCCCAACAGAACTTTTAAAAAAGTAACATCAAAGTGTGGAATATGATATGTCAAGAAATTTGTAATGTTTTGAACAACCCACAATAAAAAATTTTTAAAAAAAGTAACATCTAACAATAACTGAATTTTAACTCCATTCATTCATAAATTACACAATGACCCATCATGTTAAAATCACTTTGCAGTTGGAAGAAGGGATAGAACACGAAAGAAGAGAGACCTGAACCCTTCTTTCAAAAACCAGTTTTCTATAAAGGAACTTACACCAGTGTCTTTTATGCAATGCACAGCTTTATCTCTTTCATTTGTTCACTTTTCACTTTGTTATATTACCACAGAGGTTGGCATATAGTCAAGACAAATAATGATTCAAAACTCCATTAAGAAATGTCTGGGGCTGAAGACATAGCTCAGTTGGTAGTGTGTTTGCCTCATATGCACAAGGCCCTGGGTTCAATCCCCAGCACCACAAAAAAAAAAAAAGAAAAAAGAAATGTCTGCACATGCGTAAGTAACCTGTGGCCCAGGTATAAGTAGGGAGGACTGGAACCTTCTGAGTGTTCAGCTACACTTCACCCAATGCACTCTTGAAGAAATTATTTCTAAATTCAACATCTTTCAAGGTTATTTTTTTTCTGTAACAGATTTTTTTTAATTAAAATGTCACAGACAAGGGAAATAAACTAGAATGTGAATTCTGCCATCAGCTCTCATGAAATTTTGCCCCATGAAATCCTGCTGGTTTAAAGGAAGATTTTGCTTTATTGAGATGGTACTGCCATGAATTTTCTTTTGTGATTTACAGCATTGGATACATCCTGGATGGCAAGGGTCTAATATATCACTATGCATCATATTCATTGTTCAACTGTGAGCTGAGCAGGACTGGCTCTGAGCTCAGTCTTTCCAGGCAGGGCTGCCCCCCGGCCAGCCATCTCTTCTTTCAAGTCTCCAAGGAAGAGATTCACAACTTCCCTGGGTATTTGTGACACCATCTGGCAATTCATGTAGAAGAAACTAGCTTTAGGCGAAAGATGAGAATGTTTCCCTTTACATCCTATCACCCCTCTTCCCCACAAGTTTCCCAATCCTTTATACTTTCAAACCCGAATCCCCCAAAGCTAGAACTTGAAAATTGCTTAAGATCTTACATACCAGAAATATTTCCATTTGCATAAGGCAAGCTGGAATATCTGAAAGCCTCCATAGGACACAGAAATAAATTTCCAATAGTGGAAGATATGACACAGGAAAAGATATTTTGAAGAAGGGCATGGCATTTCCTCCATGCCCCTCAAGTCACATGTCCATGGCTGTGTGCTACACCTATACCATCTGCAAAAGGTTTTTCTAGGACAGTCATGATCCAAAATATTCCATCCATCTGTCAGATCATGTGTCAGACCATGTGTTTCAATTTCTAGTTTAGAAAATATGGCCCCTGCACTTACATCAGCCCTGTTTACAGTGTCTTCTAGCCCAAATATTGTTGGTTTGGGTTTTGGGGATGACTGTTTCCTTGTTTGTTGTCTTATCTTTAGTGAACCTGAAGAAAGTCACCTCATAGGCATTGCATCTATTTCATACTATTTATAAGCTAGTGCTAACTTCCTCCTCCCGCCTTTCTTCTCTGGCTAAATGATTTCAGTTCACCTGGGCTTCCATATTGAGCCAGCACAGTCTTTGGCAATGAGAAACATTGAATGAGTATTTCTTATGTAAATGAAGTTCAATATTTTCTCCTCTTTCCTCCTCTCTTTCCCTCACTTCTAGGAGTAGAAGCTCTAATCAATCTCTAGAACTTAGTGGAATCTGCTAAGACAAATAGTTGGGAAGCTTTCAGTAGGAGAAGAAGAAAGGTGAGGAGTATTCCCTTACACATGGCACCAATAGTATCCAATCTACCAGTGATGGAGAACCTTCTGGATTCACGAGGGCTTTGAAAGTTGGAAAATAGTTACTGTAATTGCTACCACATGACATTCAGTATCATGAAAGCTGATCCTCACTTGAGTAATAATTAGGTTAGGGTAAACAGTGTGCTTCTAACCTTAATTAATTATCTACAAATATTTATTACATGTGCACACAAAGAACTGCACTTCTGGAAGCAGATGTTTTGATAGGTGTACAGAAATTATGAGTTCTACTACTTCTAAATCACAGGTATCCAGTGTGTTCCATGGGTGTATCCAAATGCAGTGTGGGTGTGAGTGGATATATTTCAATGCTACCTGTCTTGAAGTTTTCTGGAATTATTTTTAAGATTTCACCCTAGTGAAGATGTTCAGTGTTGTCAAAAAAAAAAATAATTCAACATGAATTTACTCATTTATTGGTTAAAATATATCTTTATTAAATAGTTACTATGTAGAAAATATTTTTTTCCTGAGGGAGGTAAAGTGGTGAAAAAGAAAGATGAGGCCAACTGTTTTCAAAAAAATCACAAGGAGACATATTTCAGACATATAAGCAGAGAAATAAATCATATTACATCAGGCAGTAAAAAGAAAAAGACAAGGGAGAAAGGGGTCTGGAAAGTCCATCCAGGGTTGCCTCTAAGTTGTTTTTTTCTCTCTCCTCTCTCGCCACATGAGACTGTGGGCTGAGACCAAGGCCAGGTTGAATCCATAATAACCATGGGTCCATGGTAGCCCCCTGGAGCCAGCTGAGGGCCGCAGGGCAAAGAGCCTGAGTTTTCTCCACTCCACCCAGAACAGCCAAGCTCAGGAGGGAAGCCAGCAGAGGCAGTGGAGTCCTCACAGCTCAACCCAGCCAATTATCAAGGGTAGGAGCAAAGAGCAACGGTTCCTTATCATGTGTTAGTCTCTGACCTCTCTGAGAAAGTGATGAAAGTGATGGGCCATCTCCCCATGGGGCAAAAATTCCATATGCTTGTGAGGAAGTAATGATTAGGACTCCTGCTGTCATATGGTCTGGAGTTGTGATGTGTGTTTATTATCTGACAGGCCTGTCCTCAGGGAGTCCTCTGGAGCCTACCGCCAACAGTGGAAAGCACTGACCACTTACTGAGAAAGCCTAATCCGGCTACCTCAGTCACAGTGAGCACTATTGGAAAATTAGAATTAAAACCTCACCAAACACAAAAGCACAAAGAGAGAACGGTGTTTTATGATCAATGCCACACAACACTCATTATCAAGAGACACTTTCTGAAGGTCCACCAGCATTGACTCTGCAGGATGGCAGGAAAACAAGGACACATTTCCTCAAAGGTAGGGAGACAGACATGCAGGTAAAAAATTATTAAAGTGGTAGTTTGAAAGTAAAGTAATGCAACTAAAAAAGTACAAAAAAGAAAATAATAGATGAATATTTTTCAATCTCAGGATCATGAAAGTCTTTCTGAGGATGCCACCAAAGACAGAAACCATTACTAATAATATTTATAATGTACAATACATGTTATAATATGTTATAGTATTTATTATTATACTAATATTATATAATAATATTTATAATCAAATAATATATTAAAAATGGCAAAGATAGCCATTGTAGACTATCAGTTCTACTTCTGTCCTGGGAAGGCATAGCCCTTCAAGTAATGGCAAAATTAAGTAGTACAATCTAAGCACAGGAGAGTCTAAGTCATCTTAATCCTGAGCCAACTTTCTTGTGTTTATGGGTAATTCCTCTGAATTGTCTGGCCCACAAGTTTCTGATGTGTTCATGTCAACTGGGCAGACTAACAAGAATAATGAGTATACAGGACTCTAGAAATTCTCAACCTGCCTGTTTGGTTTACATATATATTCAAAACCACTCCCACCTCCTCTGTTCTTACTTTTGACTCCACTCCACTTTGACCTTGAGACAACCTCTACCATCCCCAGGAGTTCCAAGTGCTGTGCCTTGCCTTGAGTTGGTTGCTCCAACCCCTCTATGTATTACCTTTTCATCATAATGTGGGGCATGTTCTGATGTCCCAGATTTTCTTTTATGAAGACTAGACAGGTCTTCCTGGGAGACAATGCTAGCTGGTTTTCTTTCAAGTGTGTATACTCCAAATTTTGCTTCTGTGATTAAAATGTTCAAAGTATCAGAAGCTTATTTTCTATTAGAGCCTACAGATGGTATTAAACTGACTTGTCTGTTTTCAACTCTCCTTGTACTTTTTTAGTCCTGGTATTTTGCACAGCAATTGTTTCCCCTGATAGTTAACTCTAATTTTTTTTCTAAAATTCTGTTTGAACTTGAATCATAAATATATTTTATTCGCAATTTTCTTTGTCATATGTAATCTCCAACAATTAATAACAACCACTGTTGCTTTTCATTGACTTTTGTATTTACTGCACCTGGAATTATTTTCAAGTTTTTAAACACAGTGTTGTACAAAAAGAAAAATACTGATAACTGAAAGCATATAAAATCCACAATTTCCTGAAGGTCAAAAATAATAACAGTAACTTTTCAAGAAATGTGTTAATATATAAAGAGATCTTATCAATGAAAAAGAAAATGCTAATATCCCTATACGTGAGCAAAAATGGTGACTGACAATCCCCAAAGCAATTAAGAGAAAATTTACAAATATACACATCAGAAGTTCCTCCTAACTACATTATCCCTAGATGATATTGTTGCCATCCATACACCAAAAACAAGTTATGTATAGATGACTTTCAGAGTTTTTTATCTCCAATCTCTTGCTCTCTCTAGGCCCAGACCCAGATGCCTATTCAACATCTCCACTCATACATCCCAAGGCACCTCAAAGAAGATGTCCAACACCTGAATCTCTTTCAAGTGTTGCTAATTCCCTGTGAGGGTTCTACCATCCATCTTACTATGCACACTGAAAGCCTTAGGCTTACTCTTGATTTCATTCCCCACACACCATAATCAACAAATCCTGACTCTTCCCTCTCTCCTTCCTCAAACCTCTGCTCTTGCCTGTTCTCCACTGTACTGTCTTTGACTTGCCAAGACAATTGAAGAATTTCTACCTGGCTGCTACATCCAGTCAGCCTTGCAGTATATACCCACATGTCCTTCTAGAAGCACAAATCCAACCTGTCATCTCTCTCCCACCAAAGACAAATCACCTCAGTGAGTTCCCATTGCTCTCAGGTTCCAGCTGCTTCTGGCCCACATGCCTGGCCTTTACCTTTCCAGACTTACCTCACACCTGACCTTGCTCTCCGCATGCTGGTCCTCAGTCCCCAACTGACCCCTCCCTGCCCTCTAGACACACTCTCTGTGTTGGGATCCCTGTTGCTGGTTCTTCCATGCCTTCCCCTCTCCTTCAACCCTTTCCTCTCCTAGCCCCATGTCTCTCCCAAGACAATGACCCCAGATGTAATTTTTTTTTTTTTGGTACCAGAGATTGAACTCAGGGCACTCAACCACTGACCCACATCCCCAGCCCCATTTTGTATTTTCTTTAGAGATAGGATCTAACTGAGTTGCTTAGTGCCTCGCTAAGTTGCTGAGGCTGGCTTTGAACTTGTGATCCTCCTGTCTCAGCCTCCCCAGCAGCTGGGATTACAGGCATACACCACTGCACCCGGCTCCAGATGTAATTTTAAAATTTATTTGACTGATTACTTAATTAATGTCTCAGTCTCTGGTATGGGTTAAATTATGTCCACAAGAAGGGGAGGGTTGCATATTGAAGTCCCAACCCTAGCACCTCAGAATTTGACCTTACTTGGAAATAGGGCCACTGCAGAGGTAATTAGTTCAGATGGGGTAGGTAGGCCCCTGCTACAACAAGATTGATGTCCTTATAAGAAAACCTGCATGTGAAAACAGGGAGAATTCCTGTGAAAACAGTATTAGAGAGATGCATCAACAGAAGCTAACATAAGCAAGGAGAGATTCCCTTACAGGTTTCAGAAGAAGCATAGCCCTACCAAAACCTTGACTTCAGACTTCTAGCCTCCAGAACTTAGATAATAAATTCTGTGATTTTGAGCCACCCAGTTATGGGCACTTTTTATGGTAGTCATGGAATACTAATCATCACCCTTCAAACTCTGAATTCTGAGGAAGTGAAAATTCTTATTTTTTTTTTCCTTGTAATTGCTTCCTCAGGTCATAGAATGTGTCTGGCACATATTAGGTATTTACTTGGTAAATGAAAACAAATGGAATGGGCAAATAAATGACAATATCTTCAAGGTTACTTGTAATTTTAAAAAGTGAAATAAAAACAGCAAATCCATTGGTAGATATCACAGTATTGTCAATACCTAATTTTTCATCAGAATAGGGTAAAGATCTCTGTAATCTGTGGTGAAGGTTGGGTAAGTGGGCATTCATATACTGCTGCTGGCAAAATAAACTGGTACAACCACTCTGAAGGCTACACTACACATTACAAGCCTTTAAAATGCTAGTGCACTTTGACCCAAAATTATATTCCTAGGAATTTATCAAAAGGAAAAATAATATCAGTGCATTGGGTGTAATATGGACAAGTCAAGAATGTCCACCAGATTGTGTTTATGCATTAGCAAAAATTTTCTAAAACTAGAAACAATGTAATACTCACCAGTGATGATAACTTGAGTAAGATATGGTTCATCTACATTATATAATATGTAAGGCCATCAAAAAGAAATTAAGATCTATATTTGTTGATACAGAACACATCAAGGAGTTTGTCAAACAGCTGGCATAGTATAGTTGGGTTGAGTTTTTGACAAATGAATATGTGTGTATCAACATAAAATTAATTCTAAAATAATAAATCCTAAAATATTAACATTGGCTTCCCCTAGGTAATGAAATTATAAATGATTTCTAGTGCATTCTTTATTCCTTTTATATGTACTGCATATTTTTTTCAATGTAGTCTAATATTTCTCAGTAAATCTGCATTCTTTTTTAATCAGGAAAAAAAGCCACGTCCAGACAGATAAGTACTATAGTACAAAGTATTTCATATAAAGTGTCAAATGAATGATATTGTTCATGAACTGTAGGCATTTTCCTCTGTGCTCTCTGGATTTCCATGCTAAATTTGCTAAAATGTTTATGCACTCTCCCAATTCAGGATTATTATCCCCATTTAGTTGAAAAGAGCTTAGAAGCAAAGATATGGGCCCAGTGCCATTCCAGGATTTATTGCAACTCCTCCAGCAAGATACATGGAGAACCAGAAGAGAGATGGGCCAACCAACTCAGAGACAACACTTCATATACCATGTGGCTCCCCAAAGGAAGAAAACAGGGAGGCATGTTTTTCCAATCCAGGGAGCCTAAGATAGGAATGGGAAGTAGGCCAGGGAGAAACCCAAAAAAGGCCCATTCTCAAAAGTTTTATTGTTAATATTATTGCCATTTTGTCATTATGTACTTTTCAGGCCCCAAGTTGGTCTTCTTGTTCATACCAAAAGGTCAGAGACTGTTCTTATTGCTTTGCTAATGCAGAATTCAACAAATGGACACCGGTGAGCTGTCAAAAGCCTACAAACCCCAGAGGTTTCTTATTTACATGCATTTCTTTGTTATCCTGGGCACGTTCTCCCAGTCCTCAAAGGGACTATAGTGTCACGGCAGCTGACAACAGGGAGAGCTCCTGGATGTGGAGTCCAGACCTTGCCAGGATGTAGCCTGGGGCGGCTGGAGAATCTGGCACTCCTAAAAACGTGCCTGCTGCTTTTCTAGTTCCCCTACTTCCTCTCAATACTGTTTTCTGCAATAAAGGGAAATCATTTTCAACTAATATTCCCTGAGATTGAAAATGACACAACGGTGCACTAAAAGCTGTCAGAGGGGCATTTCAGCTCTGCCTAAATCAACACGAAGCCAGAGAAACAGCTTCATTTGTAGACATTCTCAAATGACGAGTATAACAAAAGGTATCACAAATACAGTATAATTTGGAATCAGTTATTTGAAACTTGGATTTTCCCCTTCCAAAGAAAAAGGGATGGTTTGCTCTTGATCTTCACTTTTCGTCTCTTATCCACCAGCATGCCAGGATGCAGAAGCAGTGTCTTGTTACCCAGGTACTCTATAAATACTTGCAGCGTTGAATTGAAACTCATCTCTGGATTTTTTTATTTTTTTTTTGGATGTGAAGTATATCTCGTACTTCATACAAAATTAAAAAAACAAAAACCTGAGTTGGTGATCCACAAGAAACATTTACCCTTTGATAGATGAGGTCCAAGAACCAGTACAATTTTCTGTCTTGCTCCCAATTCTTAGTGAGCAAAGCTGCCAGGACACTCGCTTGCTCTTCCCTTCCCCACACTCACTCCCTGCTCCATCCTCAAGGGCAGCCTGCTTGCTCCTGGCCACTAAAAAAAAGAAGGGCTTTGATCTCTTGGTCCTTTGTATGAATCAAGTTATCCTCAACTCTGTCTCCAATTTTCAATTTCATCAAAACCCATTGAGCCATAGTAGGCTGTTCTGTGTGTGTGAACATCAGGGTTGGCAAAGCTGACGTGGACTGGTATGTGTCTGTCAAATGCACCTGAAATGCTCTGATGACTTTTCTTATTTTAAATATCAGATTTTCAGGGTAAGCTATTTAAGATTCATCTCCCTATTTACGCCATAAGTAGTTTCATTCCTGACACCTTTCCAGAGGATGCTTCTATGAGGTGCCCTTTTAACAGAAGGCCCTGCAGCCTAAGCAGTTTTGGTCACAATACTCAACTGCACTGATTAAATTAAAAGAACACCTGTGAGATTTTTTTTTTCTCCTTTGTTTCTTACGAAATGCTCCAATAAATAGGTTAAATTATCTGTGTCTGAGAGAGGAGGTAATACTCTCATTGGTTTCTTCCTCTATTAAACAGCTTTAATAGAAACCAACTTTCATTCCAGTGTCCTTCATCTAATTAACAACCTCACAGCATCAAAATTTATCTTGTAATTAGCCAATAGCTATTACTTCCCCCAAAAGTCACCCCAATTCACTTATTCTCCGTGTGAACTTCCCACTCTTCTTAGATCTCATCTAAATCAGTATGGAGAGCATAAAAGGTTGTTTTCCAAAGCACTGGGTTATTTATTGGTGGTTCTTTCTGGCAACTTCCCACAGCTTGTCGAGTGCAGGCCTCAACTCGGCCAATTACCACAGGTGAAACAGACCAATGCTCCTAAGGAAAATTTGATAAGCTTGGTTTCTCCTTTCTATTACTTTTTGGTTAGAATTTCACAGGGCTTAAATCAAGCAGCCTCTCTTAGGGGTTTCAGAGCTGTTCCTTTCTTTATGTGCACAGGGGAAAGGGCAGGGAAATAGCAGTCTAATCAAATTCAGACTTCACGCAATTGACGATGGGTAGGTTTTCACATTTAGGGCTGGACTGTTTGCTCAGTTTCAGTGTCAGGCTGTGGATAACTGTGGCCAATAAAGCGTAAAAGCATATGTCCTGTAACATTGCTTCTACTTGTTATCCAGAGGACCCTGGAGAATCACTGAGAATAATGTAATTAGTAGAAATGTGCCATTGTACAGGAAGGATAAGAGGGAAGAAGACAAGTTTATTTCTGCATATAAGTAACTTAAGCACAGCTTAATCCAGCTGCCCAGTGGACCATCGAAAACCCTTTCACTCCAAAATCAGGAGCAGTGGAGTCAAGAATTAGAGTTAATTGAGAGGCAGAAAAATGGAAAAGTTGTGTGGGGCTTAACCAGTATGTCTGTGTAAACACTGCATCTCTGCCCAAACATTTTCATCTGTGGCCTCTCTGATGTTTGTCGTCAACATCAGTGTGCTGTACAAATACATTTGATTTTATGGTCAGAGAGTACAACTTTTCAGGGAGGCTTAAAATATGATAAAAATGATAAAATTGAACTGGGTTATTGTTATTAATGATAAAGGAGTCATATAAATACCAGTCACTGTATGCTGAGGTCATGCATAATGTGCTTAGACTTTGCTCACATGTTCCATGTAAACAAGGCATGTCTGTTGCTATTCCCATTTTATAGATGAAGAAACTGAAGCTGAATGAGGATAAATAACTTGGTCAGGTCACAGCACTGCTAAAGTGACAGAGCCAGGAATTGACTCTAATGCCATACAATGAATCACTACTGCTTAATTCCGTGGTTATATCTTAACTCAATGAGAATTTTCAAACATCAAGCTCTTCTACTGAATATTTTCTCTTCTTCAGGTTGGAGCATTTATTACAACCCTATCAGTAAAATTATTGGCATAGAAAAAAAATGAGGGTAAGCCCGACTCGTAAGTACTGGGCATTCAAGCTACCATAGAACAAGTGGCCCTTTACCTTCTGCCTATATCACAGTGACTATTATATTTATCTCATGATCCACCCTTCTGACATGCTCATCTTCTATTTCCATCTCAGAAAAAAATGACTATTGTAAAACTTACGTTTAATTCTGCTTTACCACTAAGTGTAAAAGAACATGTTTGGTAGCAATTCTATTTCCTCCCTAAGAGCAGCCTCCACCCAGATTCTCTCACCTTCTCCCTGATGTGCCCTCCCCCTCTTCTCCCTTTATTATCTTCTCTGCCACACTCCGTTCCTTGCTCTTCCCTTTATTTTTCACTCCTGAAATCAGGGCCCCAAGAGACTGCATATGCAGTGCATTCATTAAGCTGATCTTTATTCTACCCACTCTCCTGTGACCATCCCAGGTTGTTTGTTTCTTTGATTTTAAAATTACATTCTTGGCATGAATTTCATCACGATTAAGGTATCCAGAACTGTAAATGTATGGGATTTTTTTCTTTTCTATAAGTACATTTCCTCATCACCTGGAATTCTTCCTCAGTGGCTCTGTTCCCTCTTTGTCTACTGTTGTTGTTATAGTTATTGTTTGTATTCTTATGATTATTATTTTTCAGATTTGAAATGGAGAGGGAAAGCTAAGAGAAGGTCTATGAAGAAAAGAGACAGAATGGATGCTGGGAGTTTGGAAAAGCTGTCTCTTGGGCAGCCCAAAATTTCTGACATGCCTCGTCACCCTGGCTCCACATATAATCCATCTGTCTGGCACCCCAGTCGTTCAGAGCACTAAGGGTGATAGAAGGCATCAGCAAGCTGATTTTGTAAATAAACTCTTCCACATTGAGATATGAATGATGTTACAAATGGACCTCAGTTCTCTGTATCCTATTAGGCCTTATTACCATTAATAGCATTAATACTACCAATAATGACTCACTACAGGGGTTTACCCAGGTATAGGACTGTGGAAGTACTCTTCACTTATTTATGAGTGCCAACTTCTCCTTAATCATCTGTCAGGTCACTCACCTTAGATGGTTGCCAAGCCTAGTTCTAAAATAATAAATTCCAACAAAGGATCAAATCTTCCCTCACCACGGAAGCATGGAAGCAGCCTCCTATACATTTTTGTTGTTGTTCTGGAGGGGTTTTGGGGCTTTTGTTTTTTTTTCGTTTTTTTGTGGACACTTCATGGAAAGTTTGTTGTTTGTGACCATAGAATGCGTTCACAACACCTATATTTAATCTAGAGATTCCTTCATACCTTTGTGAGTATTTCCAAAAACCAAAACCCTGTTTGGTCTGAAATTCTCAAAAAATCTTTATTCTTGGACTGGAGTTGTGGCTCAGTGGTAGAGCACTTCCCTGGCATGCATGAGGCCCTGGGTTCGATCCTCAACACCACATATAAATAAACAAACAAACAACAAACAAATAAATAAAATAAAAAGATCCATTGACAATTAAAAATATTTTTTTAAAAAAAAGACTTTATTCTTCTATGGTTGCTAGTCTCCAAAGTTGGCTCCTCCATGAGCATGGTGCCTAGATTCCTTTCCTTGTGTATAGTCCCTCCCCTTGAATCTGGGCTGCTCCCTGTGACTTGCTTATGGCCAGTAAAATGTGGCAGAAGAGGTGCTGCATGACTCTGGAGACAAGGTCATAAAAGGACATGCAGCTCCCATTTGGGTACCTCAGAATTCTCACTCTGAAGAAAGCCAGCTGTCAGTAAGAGCTAACTACTTTGAGTTCAACTGCATTGAAAAAGTCCAGCTAGCCAGATAGAGGGACTGCATGGCAAGAGATATGCCAGACCTGCCTGGCCTGTCCCTTCTGTTCCAGCATTCTCAGAGGAAGTGCCAGATTCAGAAGAGAACTTGCCATCTTGGACATCTAATGCCTTCACATAACTCAGTCGCAGCCTACATCTGAATACAAATGCAGAAGACACTGAGGCCAGTCATTTCAAAGAATCATGAGAAATAATAATAAAGCCTTGTTTTATATTAAGTTTTGCACTGATTTGTTACATAGTGGTAGTTAACTAAAACATCTGTCTTTCATCAGTCAAGCCCCAGACCCCACTTGTGCTCAGAAATGACTTTTTCCCTGAGTCTTCTTTCAGTCCCATAAAGATTAGGAACATCTAAAATTCCTATAGAGGCGCAGGGAAAAGACCATGAAACTCCTCTGCAGCAAGGAGCATGAAAGTCCAAAACAGGGTAGTCACAACACGCAGAAGGAGTCTCATTGGTCTGTCACTTTTTCTTAAGCTAATATCTAAACCAGTAGCCTAAGAAAGATATATATTAAAATATTGAAAAGTAAATCAAAGATTTGGAGAATAAAAAACAAAGCAATCGAATTCATTATACTCAAGATCTTCTCAATCCAGGTTTGAGGACTCTTGCTTACATCTAGAGTTTAGAATATATAATTGCTTATTTCTCAATCATCAACTGCAGAAATGAAATGACAGCCATTTCTTCCCAAAGTTCATCTGAGACATCTGATGATTTAAAGCTCTTTATGTTGTACCTTCTGCCCTTGTAGAGGGTCAGAGTGTGACTCTTTCAGCTGAACCAGTCTAGGTATCTTTTATAAAACAAGTTAAATAAATCCTCTAATCCCACATTGGGTAGTGGGTAAAAGGAGATCTGAAGGAAATAAAAGAATCCAGAAGGATCTGATCAAAGATAATGTTTCTCAACAGTCTCAGTATTTTGCTGTATTGTGTACTTACACACAGGACTCACAACAAATTCCTACTCGAGTTTTGTTGCTGAAAAGAAATTAGTCTTCATATACTAATTATCTCAATAAATGTGTATATTATGATTTGTCAGAAAGCAAGAACTATAACCTATAACCTTTTGCTTCTAGAAAGCAAAGCCAATATGATGCTTGAGACTCTTGAGTTCTCCTTATAATAGAGTTGATTTTCTATTGAAGCTTTTTATTTTATACCAGATTTAGTCTATAGAGTAGTCTCACCTTATCCATGGTTTTACTTTCTGTGGTTTTGGGTACTAGCAGTCAACCACAGTCAAAAGTATCAAATGAAAATAAGCTATTCATAATTTTTAAATTATGTTCTATTTTAATGTCATAATTAAATCTCTCCCCAGTCCACATTATTTTTCCCAGAAAGCGAATCATTCCTTTATCTGGCATATCCATGTTGTATACACTATCCACCCATTAGTCACATAGTAGCCATCTCAGTCATCAGATTGCTGCCATATCACAGTGCTTGTGCTTTGTTAACCCTTATTTTACTTAAGAATAGCCTGAAGTGCAAGAGTAGTGTGCTGGAAATCTGAATGTATAAACACAAGCTATGAAATGCTTTCCTTAAGCACCACAAAAGAAAGGTGAATATAGTACTAAAAGATACTTGAGAGAGAGAAAGAAAGATCACATTCACATAACTTTTCTTGAAGTGTACTGTTCTATTTTATTATAATTATTGTTAATCTCTTACTGTGCCTAATTTATAAACTATGCTTTATCATAGACATGTCTGCATGGGAAAATACATAGCTATATACTGGTTTTGGTACTGTCCTAGAAAATCTTAGAAAATATTCAACATGGATAAGGGGTGACTACTGTAATCTCAAGTACTTTTGGAAAGTAATCTAGGTCTCAAGTTTAACAAATTCATTTACCAACCCATCAGCAAAACAAATAATCTAACACACACTGATGTTGTATGCATCAGTACCAGTGCGGGTACTTCTGGCTTTCCTGCCGTATGTAAGGTCTTATAGAGTCCTATCACTGTGCAGCATTCATGACCAAGATATTCACCTCCATCTCACTGCAGCCTGATGAACTTTTTGACAAAACATTATTTTTAAAGGACTAGAGTAACCCCCAGGCATTTATAGCTAGCAAATTTTCTCTTTTAAAATGTAGATACCCTTACAGGGAATTAGGTCTATGAGGCTTTCATAATATAGAAATAATATAATCACAAATGATGTAATCACAGCTTCCTGGACCACTTTACTCTCTGCAGATCTCCTCTTACCCTCTATTATTGGTCCAGGAAGGCTCAAGGGTATGGAAGGAGGAGAGAACATTAATTGTGCAGCTAGAAGAGCTTATAGAGAGAGGGGACATGATTATTGCACAATGTGTGTTCAGGAAAAACTTAGGCGTGAGTGTCAAACAGACTCAGATTTAAATTTTCACTCTGCTTTCATGTGCAAGCACCTGTTTCTCTGGGTCTGCTCCTCCAGAACAACAAAGGAAATGAGACCAATTCAAGTACAAGGTGCATGTTCAATAAGGGTTTTCCGAAGGAAGGGTTATAGAGGATAAAATTAACTGTAAATTACAAAAATCTGGGAAAAGTAGAGTTTATATCAAAAAATAATACAAATGTTAAGGTTTGGGAACTTTCTTCACCATTTACAAACAGAAATCAAATGTAAGTAAAAGAGCATAGCACATATGAAGTGATCAGTAAAATGTCCATTCTTTACCTTTCCTATCAGAATGGGCCTATACATATGTGCAACATTCTACAGAAGCAAAAAGCACCCTAAAGCCTGAAAGAAAGGAGAAAAAAGGGATGTTTGGATTTGGGATTCTTCTTAAATTATTAGAAAATTGTGATTACAACTGGAATTCCCCAAAGACATCCATTTATTTAACCTAGATTCATCTCAATTAGTTGAAGGTTAAAATAATTAATGATTAACTAATTATTCAATTAAGTCTTTGCAAAGATAAATGATATTTTGAATCTAGAACAAAAAATGTTACATGGCTATGAATTGCAACTTTTGGTTTGGCTTGTTTTCTGCTAGTTAATGATCTAGTTGTTTATAAATATTCTATCTATTCTCTCTGGTTTAGCACCATTCTCTAAGCCACTCTACCCCTTCAGCAGAACTCCTTTAAAGTAAAAAATGGGACCCCAATTTCCATTATGCTCATTTTCTCCAAAGAGAAAAACTTGGTTCCTCGGTTAGAGATTGCACTTAACTCCAGTCATGTTCTAAATGTGCTTTCAAAATCCCCGTACATGTCTGGACTTGCCAGACGTATATCCTGATTTATTTTTGGTCTGAAAATTTGGTCCTGATTACAAGAAGGACTGAGAAAGAGTGTGTATCTAAACTTGCCACCACTACTAGAAAATTAAATTATGAACCAAAAACCAGAGTGAGAGGAATTAAATTTTTGAAATATTTACTTCGTTTTTTTCTTTAATTTTCTAAATCCCTAAATATTTTTACAGTGTAAAAATGTCTTAAACACAGTGGATGCTATGTTTACATCTTGCTACATAACTTTGAAATCCTCAAAAAAAAATCAAAATAATGTAGTAAAAGAATTTTTATGTATTTTTTTCTAACCTCCATTGTAAACCAAGCATTGAATTTAGACAATGATCTTTGGCCAGATACTTATTACCAAATAGTCTTGATAAAAACTGTTAGTCAGCTTTGCTTTGTTGTGACCAAAAGACCTGACAAGAACAATTAGAGGAGGAAAGGATTATTTTGGCTCATAGGTTCAGGCCTTGGTCGGCCAAATCCATTAGTTTTGGGCCTATGGTGAGGCAGAGCATCATGGTAGAAGAGTGTGGCAGAGGAAAGCAGCTCAGGACATGGCAATCAGGGAACAGAGGAAGAGCTCTGATGATCAGGACAAAATATAGACCCCCAAAGTCTCACCCCCAGTGACTTACCTCCTTCAGCCACACTCTTCAGTCATCATCCAGTTAATCCATTATCAGTGACGCACTGGTTAGGTTAAAACTCTCATAATCTAATCATTTTACCTCTGAAAATTCTTGCCTTGTCTCATATATGAAATTTTCAGGGACACTTTACAAATAAACAATTACAAAAACCAATAGTTGTTTTTCTTTTAATCTTCTGGTATTTTCCACTTAATATGCAACAAAGTATTTTTATAGGATTATTTTTTGAGGATCAAATGAGATCAAGTAGGTAAAGACTATTTTAAAATGAAAAATAACCTATAAACATTTTTTCTAATATCAGTATTATCAACTAATTCACCTTACTGTAAATCTCAGGGTATAAAGCTAAAAGAAAGAAATTACAGAGAAAAAAAAATACTCTTCTACATATTCTATATAAAGGTAGATTACAGAGCCAGAAGCCCTTAGAACTAGAAGTGGGCAAGAACAAAACCTTCAAGTGTTTGAGCTGGCAGAATTTGGGTTTCTGCCAGGTATCTCTACTTATGACATGAGGGCACATTCTTCATACCCGTTGGCTGCCCACCCCACCTGTACTTTACCAGCCTCAATTCTGCCATCTGCTTTCTTCACATAGAAAAAATGGGCTTTACAATAACTCAGAAAATTAGCTAATGTGGTCAAGAGCCCAGAAGAATTTTTTCAATTTAGGAAAATATCTGTCATGAGACATGATAAAATATAGCATCAAAAGAAACAGGAGCACCAGGCACTGAACTGCGTGCTTGTAATCCCAGAAGCTCAGAAGGCTGAAACAAGAGGATTGCAAGTTCAAAGTCAGCAAAAGTGAGGAACTAAGCAACTCAGTGAAATGCTGTCTCTAAGTAAAATACAAAATAAGGCTGGGGATGTGGCTCAATGGTCGAGTGCCCCTGAGTTTAATCCCCAATACCAGAAAAAAAAAAGGAAGAGACAGAAGCTATGGACCACCAGAGTTCAGAAAATAAGGCTGATGCTTCAAGATTTAATAAAAACTGTATTCAATTACTTGAGGGAGTTTATTCTTTTTTAATGATTTTCCTTAAAATATATTTGCATATATGCCAATATTACAGAAGACATTTTCAAGAAATACAATTAAACTCATGTTCTACCATAGTATTGATAGTTGGTTCTGTTTCCAGTTTTGCCTATTTCTCATAAGATACAAGAATTAAGATGTAAAATGGTATAATTTCAATAACTAAGAATGCTAAAGGCTCGGCCTTATTTAATTGGTTTCATCTAAACTTACCAAATCCACTTGGTCAACATCTTCTCAGTCCCACTGGGTTATTTGGCTTGTTCTCTCACCATTCCACTAAAACAGCTTTGTCTAGGGTCCCCTAGAACCTCCTAAAATCCCAAAGGTATCATCTTCTTCATCTTTTTCCTCTTTGACAGCACTACTGAAAAGATTCTGAACTCCTGTGACATTACACCATCCTTATTTTCTATTAATTTTCCCTGCTAATTCCTGTTCTCTCTCTGCCCTCTTAAATAATGATAATCATAATATGCTTCACTCCTCCACCTTCACATCTTTCTTCACACCTTCTTCCTCCCAAAACTCAAGTTACAGAAAGTCCAGAATTGGAGAGATCTGAGGTGTCAACCTAGAGAAACTCTGTTTTTGATCATCACACTCTTTAGAACAGCTTTTTCCCTTCAAGTGACAGTACTTGCATACTGGTAAGTCCCAAATTCAAATTTCTTATGTCTATCTGCTTTGAAATTCAGACTATTACAATTCGATGATCTTTCCAACTATCCCCTTTTTTCCATGCCATTGACCCTATCTTCATGCTTCATTGACATTTCTCCTTCATAACTAAAGTAATAGTGTAACTAGTTCCTTTGACTTCAGTGTTAGCCCTTCCAAACAGTTCCTTACATCACTGCCCAGTCTAAGTGGCTGATCTGATCATATTGATTCCAATCTCAAATTTTATAGTAAGAGAGCCTCATTACCCACAGGAAGGAGTCCACTGTCTTTGGGCATCTGGTTTTAGATGTTCTTCAAAGTCATCAACCACCCTAAAAGGTCCTCCATAGTTTGACTTCTGCCTCCACCAGTTGTACCTTCCCCCCCCCACACACACACACACATGTATTTACTTGAACCAGATCCTCAACAGGCCATCCTCACTCATGTCTCTGTACCTTTTCACATGCTCCTCATTCTGCCTCTGATACTTGTTTCTTGACCTGATTAACCCTACTTTAGGTGACACTTCCTCCAGGGAGCTTTCCCACGATCCCCTACTCTGAGTTGAACATTATTATGCTATCATTCTCCCACAGGCATAACTATGTAGCCCTGACCAGGCTGCATTATCTCATGTGTTCATCTGCTCCTTGAGGAGACCATACCTCTGTGTCATTGCACCCCAATGCCAAGGTCAGCATCTGACAAGCTGCTGATACCAATCACTTGGTAAATAAATAAATTACTGAATGAATTAAACTGTAATTTTGTTAAGTGACCCCCACTATCTGTATCCTTAGCCCTGAACTCTCCCTACAATCCTAAATTTTCAACCAACAGATGTACGTATCTACTTTGGTATACCATTGTCACTTCAAAACTCAAACACCTAAAAATAAATTTGTCATCTTCACTCTGAAACAAGATCCTCTTCTGTCATTTCTATTTCTATTCCTGGTACCAGAATTCTATCAATCAAGCCTCCTCAAAGCCTTCAAAGTTTTCTTTTACTGCTTCCTGTCTTCACCTTGCATATGAAGCCTTTTTCCAAATCCAGACCATTTTTTATTCTTAGTACTTGCCCCTTTCTTGCCCACCCGCACTGCTTCCATTCAAGCCTTTCGTGTCCAATCTTACAGTGTTCTTGCTGAGTTCTCTAGGCTCTTCCTTGTCCCATACGTGTAATGTACAACTTCTGAATTCTTTCCAAACCATGCCTTTCATTTCATCAGGTATCTTTGCAAGAGTGTTCATTGGATACCTAGTCTATAAGGCAAAGCTTAGTAAAAACTTTTGAATCTGTACTTTGCACCACCTACAGCACATACACTAACAATATACTCCTTGAGACAGAAACTGTATTTGTGCCCACCCTCTGCCTAGTACTCTTTCACACAGGCAGATCTTTGAGACGTATCAGTTAAATAGATGAACTTGGCTCCCACCTCCGTTGTTTTGGGTCAAATGCCCTTTTGAGAGGCATTAGTCTTTCCAAAATGAACACATTCTTTCACCATAAGAAATTTCAGATTAAACTGAGTGGGTCTTCTAACTATCTCTTGAATGATTTTCATTATTTACACAGTTGTTTGTGTCTCTACCTCATGTTTTCTGGGAATGCTCCTGCCTAAATATCCTTGAGTCTCCTTTGTACCTACAAAAAGCAAAGCCATATTTCAAGCGCCACTTTCTACATATTCACCATCTCTGAATTAAAACAGAGAGCGTTCAAGATTGACAGGGGGTTCCCTTGAGTATTCAGTGAATATCTATATATGAATGTGTGTAAGAGAGAACTACATGCTGTCTAGGAAGGAATCATGTGAAAGGATCCCAGTCAATACTGCCCAAAGCTCATCCAGAACAGTAATAGTGCCTGTTTCCACCACCAACCTGAAAAAACTTGCAGCTCACAGTGAGCTTTGTCGAATGCACAAAAGGTCTTGCTTCGGTAGTGGAAACAAAGTAGCACTAGACTGAGCACTGCTCCAGACCCACCTAGCAAATAAGATGAGAAAAAGGGAAAACTCAAAAGTATTCAACTGTTTCACATAATGTAACTACATCCCAGAATATATTTAAAACTGTAATCTACAATAGAAAAATATCTAGTATCTGTTAAGTTAAAATTCATAAGGACTGACATCTGCTCAAAAATCATCAGGCATACAAAGAAGCAGAAAATATGACCTATGATGAGAAGGAAAATCAGTAAATCTAACATAGAAATAGCATTCAAAAACACTAGAAATAAAGAGAGCTAAAATAATGTTGTAGAGATAAATATTACAATGTATTAATGAAAAATAAACTGGAAATCGTATTATTTAGATAGATAATAGTAGATTATACATTATAGAAGATTGCTAGATTGTTTTCTAAGTATTTTTTGAGACTATTGTGAATGGAATGACTTTCCTAATTTCTTTTTTAGCTGATTCATCATTGGAGTATAGGAATGCAATTAATTTATGGGCATTACTCTGCATCCTGCTACTTTGTTGAATTCATTTATGAGTTCTAGAAGTTTACTGGTGGAGTTTTGGGGGTTTTCTAAATATAGAACCATGTTATCAGCAAACAGAGATAGTTTGAGCTCTTCTTTTCCTATTCTTATTCCTTTAATTTCTTTATTTTGCCTAAGTCTAACAAAAGAAGGGAAGGATCTCTACAATGAAAACTACAAAACACTAAATCAAGAAATTGAGGGAGATCTTAGAAGATGGAAAGATGTTTCATGTTCTTGGATATGCAGAATTAATAATGTCAAAACAGCCCTACTACTAAAAGCACTATACAGATTCAATGTGATTCCCATGAAAATTCAAATAGCATTCTTCATAAAAATAGAAAAAGTTGTCATAAAATTGATTTGGAAAAATAAGAGGCCCAGAATAGCCAAAACAAACCTTAGTGAGAAAAATAAAGCAAGAAGCATCACAATACCAGACCTTAAATCATACTACGGAGTTATAGTAACGAAAACAGCATGGTGTTGGCACCTAAACAGGGAAGAAGACCAATGGAACAGAAGAGAAGACACAGAGACAAACTCACATAAATACAGTTATCTCATACTAGACAAAGGCACCAAAAACATACACTGGAGAAAAGATAGCCTCTTCAACAAATGGTGCTAGGGAAAAATGGAAATCCAAATGTAACAGCATATCTCTCACCCTGCATAAAAAATATACTCAAAGTGGATCAAAGACATAGGAATTAGACCAGAAACTCTGCATATCCTAGAAGAAAATGTAGGCCCAACACTTCAATATATTGGCTCAGTAGTTGACTTTCTTCATAAGATTCCTGAATCACAAGAAATGAAAATTTTAAAAATGGGATAACATCAAACTAAAAAGCTTCTTCATAGAAAAGGAAACAATCAAGAACATGAAGAGAGAGTCTACAGAATGGAAGAAAATCTCTGCCACTTGCACCTCAGATAGGGCATTAATTTCCAGAATATTCAAAGAACTCAAAAAACTTAACACCAAGTAAATAAATAATCCAATCAATAAATGGACAAAGGAATTGAACAGGCACTTCACAAAAGAAGAAATATAAATGGTCAATAAATATATGAAAAAATGTTCAATTTATCTAGCAACTAGAGAAATGCAAATTAAAACTACACTGAGGCAAGGCACAGTGGTGCACACCTGTAATCCCAGTGGCTCAAGAGACTGAGGCAGACGGATCATGAGGTAAAGGTCAGTCTCAGCAACTTAGTCAGGCCCTAAACAACTCAGTGAGATCCTGTCTCTAAATTTGAAATAATAATAATAATAATACAATGTGACTGCATGACCAATATGATTCTGCAACATGTACACTCAGAAAAATAAGAAATTATATCCCATCTATGCATGATATATCAAGGTGCATAAATGCATTCTACTGTCATGTATAAGTAATTAAAACAAAGTTAAAAATTTTTTTAAAAAGACCTGAGGATGTGGCTCAGTGTTGAATGCCCTGGGTCCAATTCCCAGTAACCCAACCCATCCCATCCTACCCCCCAAAAAAAGAAACTACACAGAGATAACATCTCACTCCATTCAGAATGGCAACTGTGAAGAATACAAGCAACAAAAATGTTGGTGAAGATGTGGGGGTGGGGGGTGAAAATAAGATGATACTTTGTTGGTGGGACTGCAAATTGGTGCAACCACAAAGTAGTGTGGAGAGTCCTCAAAAAACTGGGACTGGAACCACATTTTAACCCAGTTATCTCACTCCTCAGCGTCTATCAAAAGGGCATAAAATTAGCACCGTAGAGTGCTGCCGCCACATGAATGTTCATAGCAGTCCAATTCACAATAGCTAAGCTGTGGAACAAATATAGATCCTTTCAACAGATGAATGGGTAAAGAAATTATGATATATATACACAATTGAATATTACTAAGCCATTAAGAAGAATGGCTTTATGAAGTTTGCCATAAATGGATAGATAGAGACTATCATACTAACTGAAATAATTCAATTCTCAAAAGTCAAAGGTCGAATATTTTGCTGATATCAGGAAGCTAAGCAACAATAAAGATAGGGAGGAGAAGAAGAGAAGTTCAGTAGATTAGACTAAGGGAAATGAGGAGAAGGGAGGGGGATAGGAATAGAAAAGATAGAATGACTCTAACATAATTTTTCTATGTACATACATGAAAATACCTAAGTAAATCTCACCATCATGTACATCCAAAAGAATAGGGTCCTAATTAGAACAAGGTATATTCCAAGCTTGTATAATTTTATCAAAATGGATTTCACAGTGATGTGTAACTAAAAAGACAATAGGAGGAGGAAGAGGAGAAGGAGGAGGAGGAGGAAGAAGAGGAAGAAGAAAAGATTGCTGAACTTCAAGAAATAGAATAAAAACTATACCAAATAAATGCAGATAGAAAAGAGGATCAAAAATAAACAGAGCACTAGCTAATTGTAGAACAACTTTAAGAGTATAATTGGAAGGGAGACAGAAAATATTTAAAGAAAAAATACTCAAAACATTTCTAAATTTGATTGAAAAAAAATAAACCCACAGATCCAAAAAACTCACAGTCCCAAGAACAAGAAACACAAAGAAGTCAATAACAAGTCCCATCCTAATCAAATTTCTCAAATAGAAAAGACATGTTACATACAAGAATAAAGACAAATATGAGAACCAATCTTTCATTGAAAAGAAAATTTAAAGGAAATCCCTCAAAGAGAAGACAAAATACAACAGATGCAAATATGGATCTGCATAGGGAATGAAGAGCACAAGAAATCATAATGACAAGGGTAAATGTGTTGTTTTCTTATTAAATCTCTTTCCAAACACAACCAATTGTTTATACCAAAATAATAACAAGAGGGTATAGAGTTTACAATGTATGTTAAATTAAAGTATACAACAATAATAGAAAGATACCTGGAGAGAAGTGGAATTATCATGAGATTTTTATACTATACATGAAATGATACAACATGGCTTGATTACGGTTTGCAATGTATAAATCAAAAGTAATCTATGAACTCTAAATCAATCACTATAATAATAATAAGACAGAGTTAATCTAGTAAACCAATTGAAAAAGAAAAATAGAATCATTAAAATTTCAGTTAATGCAAAAGAAAACAAGTATAGAAAAAATGGGGGAAAGAATAAGCAGAACAAATAGAAAACAAATAGCAAGATTACTAGGTTAAATATAAATATATAAATATTCACATTAAATGTAAATGGCCTGAGCACCTCAGTTTAAAAGGCAGAAATTCTCAGATCAAATGGCAAGCCCAACTATATACCACCTGTAATAAATATACTTTTCATGTAAAGTCATAAACAAGTAAAAATTAAAGGAATGGGAAAGCTACACCATGTTAACCTAATCAAAATAAATATTGAGTTGCTATGTAAATACCAGTTGAAGCAAAATCTCAGTAGAAATTATTATAAAACTTGAAAAGTTTGTTATTAATAAAAAAATTCCATAGATCTAAAAATACTCAAAACAATTTGGAGAAGAAAAATTAGAAGACTAACACTACTTCATTTCAATAATTATTTTTTAGCTATAGAAATCAAAATAGTATAATCATTAATACAAACTAGATAGAATAATGGAACAAAATAAAGTCCAGAAATGAACTCTACACATATATAAATTAATTATATGTATGTGTAGAGTTCATTCTCCAAAGAAATGACAGACTCTTAAGGAATTTTGTTGGAAAATTGGATATCCATCTGCCAAAAAAAAACTTTGAAAATATACAGAAATTCACTTAAAATGGATCATGAACATAAAAGTAAAAACCAAAACTGTAAACCTTCTAGAAGAAAATCTTGGGTTAGTCAAAGAATTCTTAGATCTAATTATAGCACAATCCATAAAAGATAAATTTGACTACCAATTTAAAACTTCTAGTGTACAAAAGAAAATATTTTCAAATCATATATCTAAAAAATGATATATTTAAACCATAAAAAGATCTCCCAAATTTCAATAAACCATGTCCACAAAGAAGATATACAGATGTCAAGTAAACACTTAAAAATATGCTGAGCATATTTACTCATTGGGGAAATAAAAATTAAATTATAATAAGAGAGCACCATTAATTTTTTTAAAAATTCAAGAAAATATAAATGTACAGTGACAGAAAGCAGATGAGTGGTTGCTTTATGAGGAGGCAGGAAGGAATTACAAAGAGGCAAAAAGAAACTTTGAAGAGTAACGGATACATTCATTGCCTTGGTTGTGATGATTTTTTTCACAGGCTTGTACATATGACAAGACTCACTGAAAGATACACTTTAATTCTGCACAGTTTATTGTATGTCAACTATGAGTCAATGTAGTTTTTATTTTTTATGAAAATTAGGATATTTGCTGGTCAATATGGCTCCCAATGACTTCTTATAAAATTTTGATACATTTTATATGAAGTTTCATATAGAGTTCAGCACATAGCATGAACTTGATAACTGACAGCCATCATTAGGAACTGAAAACCAAAGGGATGAAATGACTTATGTAAGGTTATACAGTCAGGTCACAGCATGAATGACACTAAGGACCATCTCGTCGGCCTCCTAGGTTTGTGGTTTTTCTTCCATTGGCTGTGATGCTTCAACTGTATTTTGTGACATCCATCATTGCTTAACAGTGGAAGAGAAATAAATAAAGAGGAACACAAATAGAATATAGTTCCAAACAAATCCTGCGGTAGTACTGAGGAGTAATAGGTTTGGCATCCAAACTCTACACAGCCACTAAGCAAAGGAACTCACAGGCCTTTGTGGGGACCATTTATATGGGATACTAAACACAGCACAGGCTTCAGCTGGGAGTCATGTGGATAGAAGCCAGAAGGGACAGTAAAACCCAGGGACTTCTTTATCATGCTCTTCAATTCTTGACTTAAATTCTAAGAACTTTAAAGTGCCCACATACAACCTTCCAGGTCCCTAAGAACATTCTGAAATCATATGAAGAAAAAAAAAAGATATATATATATATATATATATATATATATATGTGTGTGTGTGTGTGTGTGTGTGTGTGTGTGTGTGTGTGTGTGTGTGTTTATATCCATTTATATATATAGCTGATGTTAGAGACAGAAATAAGCTAGGGGAAAAAATACAACCATGACGAAGTCCTAATGGAATATAACTTAAAATTGTAAGTTTGATCTACTTCTCTTGATCACGTGTGAAATGAAGTCAGTAAGCAACACTAAAGTAATGTGAAGAGTTAAGTCCGGGGAAGACACCTCAAAGGCAGGAGACACATGAACAATGGGACTGACAGTTCAGGCTGGTTTGAACACTAGTCAGGTCATCAGTTGAGTCTAAATAAAATTGGTTAATTTTTTACTACCCTATCCTTAGCCCCTTATTAAATCTTCATAAAATCTTTATTTGTAACAGAACCCAGACTCGTCCTAAAGAGCTTTAAGTGGCTCCAAATAACAACAGCCATTGTCAATATCAGGCATGATTCAGTCCATGAAAGTTTTCTAAATCCTTATCTAACACATGTGGAGGGTGAATTCTTCATTGAATGAGAAAAAAGAATATATCCACCAGAAAGAGGTTATGATTAAAGCTTATTTTCCTCAGGATGAATAGTGAAATCAAAGTTTAAGATGCTTCTACAGAAGGTACTGGTGGAAAGTTAATAATTAATGTATGGCAGGAATGCAAAAATTTTGAAATGTAAATTTGATGAACAAAAAGTGGCAGATCATGATAAGCAGAAGCAATAAGGGAAGATGGGTGGAGGTGGGTCTTGTGCTCAGAGACAGAATAGAAAGAAACATTGATTGGGCTTGCTGGCTTTTTCCTTTTTGAAAAACACAAACATTTATTTGGATATGGGCAACTGCTAAAAAAGTTAGGGGAAAGTGTAAGGAAAGAAGAATCTTTAACCAAAACAAATCAGGTTCACTTGTAGCATTCCCAAAAGTCTTGCTCTTTTAAAAAGTAAGAAAGAAAAAAAGAAAGAGAGAGAGAGAGAGGGAGGAAGAGTTTAAAGGAAAAGTTTAACACATCACTTTGATTTGTGCTTTATCCAGTGCCCCCCGCTTTCAATTTTCTTCCCATCCCCTTTGCTCCCATTCATACTGTTAGACTCTTTTTAAAAATCCATTCCAATTTTACTCTAATATTTGTGTATAATTTTTCCTCCTTTTAACTAAGCCCCTTTTGAAATGCCTCCTTTTGTGTGTCTCCAGGCAGGGGGCAGGGTCTTTGCTCTCCTCTTTGGCCCAGTTTACAGGGGCTTGGGGCTTCACTGGGAGCTCTCAGGAGAATTGTGCAAATTGCACCAGGGCTTCCGTTGGAAGAGCCACTCATCCTGGCGACCCCGTGCTGTGCCTGAGTGCATCAAGGCCATGTCAACCCCTTGATGCTGCCTCACGCTGTGATCTTCCTTTGCACTGTGTCATATGTCAGGATGGGTTTTCCCACAATGCATTCCTTAGTTCAGTGTCAGGGAAAAAGAACAAATAATGTGCTCCTGTGGCAGCCAAACATGCTACCTGCAAGGTTGGGGAGCAGGACACATTTTCCTCCTCCAGAGAGAATTCCCTCAGCTGAACTGTCATTTCCTTCCCATTATTCTCTCTCCCTACTCCTCCCCTCCCCTGACTAGCTCTTCTGCAAAACCCTTTCTGCAGGTTAGAGCATTCATCTGGCGTGAAAATTGGGAACTGTAGACAATCTTAGTGAATTCGTTGATCAATGTATTTGTTCTAAGTACATTTACAGAAGAAATAATGACATGAGGTGTCCTATGTTGTCTGTAAAAAGCTTAGTCATGAAATCTCATGAACAAAAGAATCCTTAGGAATGAATCACTGAGAAATCATTTTTACACACATGAAAACATTTATTTTAATTACCAGTTAGCTTAGCCATTTACTTTTTTTTTTAAATGTGCATAAAGAACACCTCATTTGCTATTTAAAAATCACCAAATGCCACTTTTGTTGCCCTTAATCTGTCTTTCTGAGGAAGGAAAATCTTCTCCCTCATGGTTCTATTTACTACCTGGCCACACAAATCTCTTGCACATGTCACATGCTGTAGCACATACAGTCTTTAGAAGTGTTCATACAAACTTTTTATACTCTCCTGCCTTATAGACAGAACGTATAGAAAAAAAAAGAAAGTAGAAAGAAAACAAACTACTTATAAACCCTTAAAGCATCTGAAAGGATCAATGAAAAAAATCAGACTTCTTCCTCACTACTGAAGATTCCACAGCTTACTACAAAGTCTAAAAAATAAAAAGATCAAATTAGATAACAGTCATATGGTAGGTAAGAGGCAGCTCCTCAGCACACCTGCTATGCATCATCCCAGTAGAATTTATCAGAAATGCATGATCTCAGGCCCCTCCTCAGACTGCCAATTCAGAATCTGCATTTCAACAAGATCCCAGATGGTTTGTAAGCATTTCACTATACTACGTGCTGAACAGATTTCTGAAAAGAATTGTCCTGAGCCAATTATATCCAGAACTTTTGCCCTGAGAGTACCTACAAACCACTTCACTTCATTCAGATGTGGACACAAAATACCATCTTGAACTGAAAATGATATTCTCCATGTCAATAGAGAAAGGGAAAAGATAGCTGTATACACTCACTAAGTGCAAACACCTCTTTTCTACTTGTAGAGAAATGTGTGTGTGTGTAATTGTATTAATGTACATAAAAATGAAACAAAACAGAAGCATATCCTGGATTGCTTTCATATCAAATGAAGGATGGAGAAAATGGGGTAAAGTTTAAAACAAAACAATTCAAATTTGCAGGTTGTGCTGACTGCATGTCCTGAAGGAGTTTGCAATACAATATTCTACATTGAGTCATTTAGATACTTATGCTGTACCTAAATTGAAATTTGTTATTTTCCCATCTAAAACAAGCTGCTGAATATGTGTGAGCCCAGTTCCACAAAGCTTGCTTTCTCTCTCCTTCCTTCTCTTCCTCCCTTATCACTCTTGTCAAATCATGACTGGCTGGTGCTACAGTAAGTCTCATTTCAGCACAGGTATTCTTTAAACTCCTTGGTAGAATTTATCCTCCCTACAGCTGTGTTCCACCTTTGCCCTTATAAATTCACACATGAATGTTTACCAATTTTCTAATTTATAACAAGGTGAATTCTTGGCTAATGTTTATTGTAAGGTTCATGTTGTTTATTGATTGTTGTGTTTTATCACATGTTTCTAAATGGGAAAATTTTATTTCACTAATGATAAAGCTGAGTTCAAAGAATGCTTTAGAAGTGTTATGAATAAACAGTCATAAAAGAGTGTTGTCCCCAACCATAGCAAGCCAGGTTCACTCTCCTATTCTCAGGATGCTACTCATGACCAGCATTAAATGAATTCTATTGATTATGTTTGTTTCTCAACATTTCACTTTGTTTTCTTTTTTCTTTTATTTTTATGTTTTTTAATTAATAAACTATTTGAAGGCAGTTTCCAATTTACAGAAAATTTTAATAGAAAATACAGACTTCTCATATACCCCCTCAAATACCCTCTTCCTTATTTCCCCTGTTATCAACATCTTGTATTATTGTGGTACTGTTGTTATACTATCAATTCATAATTATTAACTAAATGCAATAGTTTACATTATAGCTCACTCTTTATATCTGTGGGCCCCAATACCCATTTTTTGTTATATCACTGCTATAATTATTTTGGGACTTTTTTCACATCTAATTATGAGAGACACCACTAAGGAAAAGAAACATGTTTCTATTGATCACCACATTATCCGAATTAAGCTACAGCAGTTGCTTCTTCTGATTTTGTGTTCTTCTCAACTTTAGATATTAACTCTTTCTCATAGAGTCATGCATTCAACCAATACTCACTGAGTATCTTAGTGCTAGAAAAGAGATGCTTCTGAAGGGAGATAACAAGACACCCCAGTGCTACTTCCTAGAGCCAAATTTCTCATATGCTATAGTTACCTAAACAGAATACATATCTGGGTGCATTTATTTCCAGGCTCCATTTTACACTCACATAATCAAGATCAATGCAGAGAGATATGATAGAGACAAATATTTTTAACAAATATTTTATATGATCCTATATATGCCAAAGTATAAAAACTGCTGAGTATTTGCTAAGACAGCTAAGAAATAAACAAGAATGAAATATCATTTTATTTCTAATAATTTTAAATTAGATCCAAAATCCATACAATTATTAAAAATAAGTACAGGACTTAAAAATGTATCTATGAGATAAATACAATTCACTCTCCTCTCTCATTAGGGCTGTCTGAGTGAACTGTGTGAAAAGCACTGTACCAAAACAGATAGAATACTCAAATATGCTAATATGTTGAAACATATACACATTCTTTGGCATAGCAGAGTGCTATCTATATCTATATAAACCTCATCTTTATCTGCAAGGACCAACTTTGGCCTCCTCCATACCGCCCTGGTTTGATGACAGACCATAATAATGTCACTTGGCTATTCTTGAAAAACAGCTACTAAATGTTGATGATACTTATGGCAGCAGTATTTATGTGAGAATCCTATAATACTTGAGAAAATGTTTTGAAGGTGCAAAGGCAGGCTGGCACAACCATAAATTCTGAGTAACACTGCAACTGGGCAGAGATATAAAGTTCAGTGGCCTCTGCTTTTCTTTACTGTCTTGTACATTGTTTTGTACACTCAGTGGACATAGAGCTCTTCCTAGCTGATTAACTATTGAATTGAAGAATTGAAGAATGTCGTTATTTCCGGAGTATCATTTGCTTCTTTGGTAATGCTAATCTAGGATGAAGAAATCAATTCAACAAATAGACTGCCATCAGAATAACCAAACCAGGATTCTGGGCCATTTATTTCAGATTTTGGAGAATAAAACTTTAGACTTCTGTTCAAACAAATAAAAACAGAGGGAAATCATAGTCTTCAAAACAATGTCTATTAAAGAATGTGCCTGGACATACTAGCACTCATAACAAAAGCACAAAATTCTCCCTTTGAAGAGAATGTTAATTAAAAATCACTGAAGTTACTAAGCAATGCAGGCACAAGGACATATATGAATTATTATCAGCAAGACAGAGGAGTTGTGTGCAACAGTAGCCAACCCCTGACTTAAAACATCAAATTACCAATTATCCACAACAGCAAAGGACTGCTATTTCCCAATCCAATTCCCATCTCCCACCAACACACCAAACATGTTGGTGTCAGGCATGTAACAGGAGCATTCAGGTTATTTTTTTCTATCTGAATATTGTATTGTGCCTAGCAGAGAATTGTATAGGATGTGGTCAAACAGTAGGCATTGAGTCAAAGTTGGATCTTCAAGTTATTTCAATATTCTCTATGCCACTCATCTCAGACTAAGGGATTGGCTTTTTCTGACCTCAATTTCATCACAATACAGGTTTATTATACCATTCCCACTTCCGAAATTATTCTCTAGGGTAGAGATAAAGAGAAGGCGAATGGATCAGCTTTCTCCCAGTTAACATCATAATTATCTGCTCAAAGCAAGAGAATTTTGCTTTTGTTCATTTTTCTTTTGAATATTTGCAAAAAGGTAAACAGTTGTTTCTCAAGTGTGTAATGTAGTTTTTGTGTTCTCTGCAAGTGACGTGACTACTCCAGTCGATAAGACCATGTCACTGTTCTATTATGCCCTCTTTCCATGTTTACTACATGTCTGGAACTCATTGGGAGCATGTGGGCTGCTACATCCATCTGATGAAACAAAATGCCTCCACCTTTTGCTCATCTGAAATAATTTTTTAAAGTCATGTGAGACTTTTCTTAGCAGAACCTCTCGTCTTACATAAGTGCCTACCCTTATTACAGTATTTGGTCAGAGAATCATATCCATATTTTCTCTGAGCTCTAAGAAATGTACCTCATAAAGTTCAAATTTTACCTAATAATGTCTAATTTTCTAGCTTTTTGTCATATTAAAACTCCAGAGTACACAGTATTTCCCCCTATGGTTTAATTTTCATGTTCCTATTTTTCCTTATTCATCAAATAACAGACCAAAATAGCTCCTTCTAAGAGCTGTCTGTGAAAATTCATTCCTCCCTGATACACTGTACACACATGCCTAAGCACACACACATGCACATATGTATACACACATGCACGCATGTACACACTTTCTCTGTGTTCTATGATATCCCTAGACTTCCCACAAAACAAATCTTCTTGAGTGGGGCTAAATATTTGTGGTCACCATTAAGAAAGGAAAAGGCTACTTCTGCATCTCAACATAACATCATAGTGGAGTCTGATTTTTGCCATGTCAGATTAGATGCTAGGTTTTGCTAGATCCAGCAAAGGATCAAATACTTTATGTGAAGTTCCCCATGTCTAAGTTACCTGGACTCTGTCATTGTTATCTGAATAGTAATAGTCTAATCCATACCCTTCATCTGATCCAGCAAACTTGAGGTTGATAAGAATATTAGGTATAGATGGATAAATAGATATATAGATAGATAACATAAGCACACACCTAAATATACACATACATATATACATGCCCATAAATATATACATGTTTATGCACACATATGTGTGTGTGATTTTTTGAAAGCGGAGCTGTACACTTGCACAACTATTTCTCTGTTTAGTGTAAGCAAGACTATCCAGGAGCTCCTTTTAGCCTCTTTGCCTGGTCAATTCAAATTCGACACTTATATTTAATAGTAATTCAGTATGAGAGAAAGAAAACACCTCTCTACCCACCCTTGAATTTTGAGTGGCAAAAGATAAAAAGTTATGATAGCATTCTGGTTTTGAGAGACTCAGAATGCCTATTTATTTCTCTTTTGTGGAAGTGCACTTGAAAAGTCAGACGTGAAACTCTACCCCAGTGTGAGATTAAAAGCAGAGGGAGATTTTCCTCATAACTACAAATGATCTACACTGAGAGAACAAGTAATGATGAGTTTTTGAAAATGATAAGATTGTAGCAATCTGACACACTGCAAGAAATTGGCAAATTGTAAAAGAACCGCACACCAAAAGGAGTAGCAGCAAAGCTCTAATTTCGCAGGCTGTCCAGCCTCAGCAAACGGAGGCGATACAGACAGCAGGAAGGCTTTTTTTTTTCTTCTTCTTCTTCTTCAGGGGCCGCCAGACCTTCTAAATCATGAGATACAGGAGGTTAGCTGTGTGCTCTTCATCTGAGAAACTTAAAGGATAATGGCCACAGGGCACAGGGCAGTTGAGATATCTGTAAACTCATTTCTGTCATTGCTTTAGGGATACAAATCCTGTTGGCTTTATTGAATGTGGTGACTGCTGGCTTGTTATGAACACTAGCAGGGTCTGTGGAAGTAGCTTCCGTCATTGACTAGATGGCTCCCTTTGGAACAAGGTTACCACTTCTGGGGATCAGGCAGTGATACCAAGTTCAAGAAAGGGAACTTCATAAGCAGGTAAAATTAGGGGGCCCTCTGGAAGCTAATGGTCATCTATTAGAAACTAACTCCTTGACATCTATAGATCACAATCCTATCCCAGGTTAAAATTCTTTACTGCTTTTAAATAAAACTAAGTGCAAATAAAACCATAAAAACTAAGGACTAGGTTGGGGATGTGGCTCAAGCGGTAGCGCGCTCGCCTGGCATGCGTGCGGCCCGGGTTCGATCCTCAGCACCACATACAAACAAACATGTTGTGTCCGCCAAAAACTAAAAATAAATATTAAAAATTCTCTCTTTAAAAAAAAAAATACTAAGGACTAGGAGTATAGCTCAGTGATAGGTTGCTTGCCTGGCATGCATGAGGTCCTGGGTTCCATCTCCAGCAATACACACATACATACATACATACACTAATAACTGAATAAGGAAGAACCCAAATGTCATATGTACTTTGAGACCCACTCTCAAAATTTGGTTAGGTATTTTGGGATTCTTGTTTATTGTCATTAAAAAATAATGGACCTTGGAGTTTCTCAAATCCATGATTTTTTGTTCAGATCACATTATCCTTTCACCAGTCAGCTGGTTAGGCAGTCCATTCTTCCCTGCTCTGCTGCAAGTGCTATGCAAAGCCCCACAAACCCATCCCCCACTGCTTCACATTGTATCTTCCTGGTTTCTTATATAGTATCTTGACTGCATTTCCATGGTTGCCACCTTTCTCTCTAACCCTTGCCATGGTTCTCCAAGGCTGCTCTCTTCCTCTGCAAGAAAGTCTTCCATGCCTGATGATGACAGAGCAATATATTATCTCTAGAAAAGCAAATGATTACTGTTTCCCCTTCTCTACCATTATGTTCAATATAAAGTCTTCATTACTAATAATTTTCCAAATTGCTTCCCATTCCATTCTGTTTATTTATTTATGTACATTTTTGTTCTTAAAGAGAAGACATAAGCAATCAATGTAAGACCTTAAAGATAGTAAATTGAAAAGTGAGCCTCATTCTAAACCTCATGTCTTAATTTGGTTGTTTTCTTGTGGTAGTATACTGACCTCTTCAATTCAGTTTTCTTCCATCGATTCATTCATTCAACAAACATTTACTCCTTCCATTTTTTTTTTTTTACTTTCTGCATTCCAAAATGTCCTGTCAAAGAGAGTTCTACTGTGTTGGTGAGTCATAACTCATGTTTTCCATTCATCCAATTATTTCACTGGAAACCTTTCCAAAATGTTTATTATTTCCATTGATTTTTACACATCTTGATCATCTCTTTTTACTCATTCTAAGTAATGAATATTTCTTCCTCTGTATGCCTATGTTTAAATATTTCCTTTATTTGTTATATGCACCTTCCTTTTGCAAAATAATTATAGCTACAGTGTGTAATTATGGTTTAATCATTGCTTCCATTCTGTTCAATGATCCTTTTACTAAGTGGAATTACATCTCACTCTAACACCCTTATCAAGTGCTAGTTTTCAAAGAACAAGCTATGCAGTCTTGCTGAGTTTTTCCCAGCACTTGTCTTTTCCGGAACAAAGCATTTTTACAGAGTAAACGGTTTACAAAAGTCTGATAGCAATTCAGTCTGATAGAAAAATGAAACTGTATTTTAGTCATGTTGCAGACAAGAAAGAACTGTGAAACCGAATTTATCTTCAAAATATACAAATTGGTGACTTTTTAAAGATGTATTATATGGTTTGCCTTTTAAGATTCAACTTCTTAACATGTATTGGTATTTAATTTTTGAAATTTTGAAAGCTATTCTAATGATTTCTATTTTCTTTTCAGATATTTTGCTGTGAAGAAACTTTATCCAAATAAATAAAATTAATACATAATCCTTACTTTACCTTTTATTTTTATCACCTCAAATCCTTTTATAAAATAAAGCATAAATCAATAAATATTAAATAAAATAATGTCTTTATTAGCAATATTTATTTTTAAGCTCTTAAGTGCTGGACACTCTGCTATAAGCTTTACATGGATCATCTCCTTTAATCTGCAGACAAAATGATGTTGGTCTTATTATTATCCTCATTTTACAGATGAGCTAACAGGTTTTTTAAAAGGTTAAATGACTTCCCAAAGTCACACAACCATTGTGATTATAGCATCAATAATAAGTGACCTCATTTGAACCCACAGGCTGATGAGGTCTGTGAACTTTTGGGTTATGTAAGTTAAATAGCATTTCAAAGGGTCATCATGGGAAAATCATAATCTATTACCTTAAAATCACTCAGACATGAGAAGCTCACATTGTGGGCATACTTCAGGATCCAACTCAGAGGTGTAATGTGCCCAGAAGGGTTTTTGTAGGATCACACCATGGACATGATAGATGAGAACTTTAAATCACTTTTTCGTCTCTATATACAGTCCATTGACACCACCTGGCTGCTGTATTGTCATTTTTTATTTTAACCAAAGGGTTTTCTATTAATTAGATTGCAAGTAAGAAAGACTGACCATAATTTTACAAGCTTCAAATAAGCAAAATTTTGATTTGCTATGTCATAAAAGAGCCATAAATTGTCTCACATACATTATGTATCTGTATATATGTACATATTTATATATCATATAATACATTATAGATATCATGTAAGACTAAAATAGTTTAGTAGTTTGTATATCTTTAGAGACCATGAGTTAGTTATTTGCTGTTACCATAAGACGTGTTTGCATCCCTTTTAGTGCAAATTCTTATTAAACATGATCTAAATATAAAATATACTACATATGTCACATGAATTATTTTTGCTTAAAGAATTCAAAAGCAATAAACATCAAAACCCAATAAGACTCTATTTATTGTCTTTCTTAAGATCCTAAAGGAGCTACAGGATTTTGCAGAGTTTCAAGCTTATGATATAGATTAATAGCATCATTTCCTCAATGAATCACAATTACACCAATTAGTGGAAATTTCTAGATAATGAGATACTGATAGTGGCATTTTATTGTTTACACACACATTATACACACAGGCAACACACACACACACACACACACAGCATCCACAAATAAAATAAAAAGGATAGTTTAAGCTCCATTTCTCCAGCAAACATTCAGTAAAATAATTCACATTATTTGTAGCCTGGTTGCCATAAAACTTTCAACAGCTGAATAAATATCTGAGTTGTACCCTGTCTTTGTTTCAATTTACTTGCATACCTATGAGCCTCTTTCCGTGGCCCCAGCAAGAACGCCAGGAGCGTAGTTCTAATGGTGTTAATAGGAGTTGAATGCTTAATTTCCTGCATGCTGCATATAAAAGCACCCTTATGTGTCAGGCTCCAAAAGCATGATGCAAAAAGGAATAAACACTGATTTTTATATGGAATCCTTCACATACAAATTATCCCAAAGAGCTTTGCAAACAATGAGTGCAGCACTGGTAGTGTAGGGATGGTATAAACAAATGAGGCAGCCAGCGAGTGCTCGGCAATAACTCACACAGAGAGGCCTCCTTGAAATGTCACAAAGTGTATTTCTTCCCCAGTGTTCCTTCCCCAAACAGAGTGCCTGACTATGAAGCTTGCTGTCAGTCACAGAGCTCCACTCATAGTTAATGTAAGGGAAGTGAAAATTCCTTATTTCAAGCATTGATACCATAACTTGCAGAGGAACCTCCCAAGGGGAAACATGGTGTGCCAAAGTTAAATCGATTTACTTGGTGCCAGGTCACCAGGCCCATTAATTACTGGTTGCTGCTAGGTAGGGTTTAAATATGACTCATCACACCCATCCACTCCCAAGGTCACCATTCCCCTCTACCCCTAACTATCAGTTTTGAACAACCAAAGAACAAGTTCTTTAATACTTAGCTCATAGCATTTTCTTGTGATTCATTTCATTTTGTGAATACTGTCCATGTTTTTTTTCCTTACCAAATTGACACTGTCATACGAAATCAAATCACATCTTTATAGTCACTGCTTCACACTGCTACCCTTGACCAACAGCATCCACCCAAATTCCACTAAGTTATTAGCATCCACAAATAAAATAAAAAGGATAGTTTAAGCTCCATTTCTCTGACTAAACAAATACAATTAAGTTATTCCAGAGGATATACATTAGAGGGAAGAAGGTTAAATTTTATATCTTTAGTGTTTCAGAACCTTTATCTAAAGCACTAAAATGAGGGATGGCTTTATTGGGAGGGGCAGTGTTTTTTCAAATGTTAGTATTAAAAAAACAAGACTCCAACAACCCAAGCAGTCAATAATATTCATTAAAATTTCCGAGTTCCTTTGGGTCCACAGCAAGCTGCTTCTGATGGAACAATGTGAAAAGTAGAACTCCAAACCCCGGTTTATTGCCCTAGGGAGCTCCACCAAAGCATTAGTTAGCATCAACAGCTGCTCGGGTCTTCTTAGAACAAGGGACCAGCGCTGCCAGGATTCTTGATGTTCCCTGTCTGCTTGACAGTTTCCAGGAAGGGAAGGAGAAGAACAAATTTTTCTTCTCCCCTTGGTTTTGTCAGCATCTTTAGGATTCTGTGGTCTTGGATCACCTTGCACCGGTGCTGGTGCACTTAAAGCATTTTTAAGATCAGGAATTGACAGGAACTCAGGGCCACAGGATAAAATGTCCCAGTCCCCAGGACATTGCTAAAATGTCCCCTCCCCTCGCTGCATCTTGTTCTCCTTTGAGTGGGAGGCTCACTGAGGGATCAATCAGACAGCAATAGAACTTCCTTTCCCTTCATTTTCAGGGATTTCATTTAGGGCACTGTGCAGTGCTCACTCAGCCTGTCTGTCCCTCCTATCTGCAAGCCTCCAGGAGCTCAGACCTTAATTCATTTTGATTTTAATCACCCCAGAACCCTCCTCCCCCCAGGACCCTCCTTTCCACTTCCCTGAAACAGTTCCTTTCTTCTCTTATCTGTGTTCATGCCTCAGTGACACCTGTGGCCATCAGAAAACTAACCAGGGGAACCAGGTTTGGTGGCACATGCATGTAATCCCGGTGACTTGGGAGGCTAAGGCAGAAGGATCATAAGTTAATGCCAGCCGCAGCAACTTAGTAAGAACTTGTCTCAAAAAAGAGTTGGGGGTTCAGCTCAGTGATAAAGCACCCTGGTTTCAATCCCCAGTGCTTGGGGGGAAAAAATAGAAGAAAACAGAAGTTTTTGAACAATTTCAAATTGTTCAATGAACAAACAAATAGTGTCTAATTGCTCTTAAAAGCCTACTTTAAGAGCAATTAGACCCTATTGACTCATTTTGAGTTATCAACTGTAGACATCATCTCTTATCAACCACAACCCATCTTCCCCTGACAGCATGAGGCAATGAGGTCTTCCAGGTGGATGGTTGTAGGGTTTAGGGAGCCAGGAGAGAGTCTTACATTTCCAGATTCATTGTTTCTTTGTTATAAGGAACTATAAAAGAAGAAATCACTAATCAGATCTAACCTGGCTCTCTAAGTGGTAGTGCAAGAGGCACAGAGAAGTATGCCCAACACTCAGCATAACTACCCCAACCTCCCAAATCCCACAGAAGCTTCCTACCACACTCTCTCTTCCACCCTGTGCTGGAGAGTCCACTGGAATTTAGATGGTCTCTATTCTGCCAGGCCAGGAATGGAACCATCTGTCTGTGGTCAATGATTCCCTTCTCCTATATCCCTCTGGGTTTAGAGCTTCTGATACCTGAGGACTCTCTTTCTATCTTGAGATAAAAACCACAGTATAAACAAGTTCTCAGGACTGGGGAGGTAGCTTATCACTGGTAGAGCACTTGCCTCACATGCACAAGACCCCGGTTTACTCCCTAACAGCACAAGAAAAAGAAAATGTTCCCATTCCAAATTTCCACTTCTTCTTGAAGGTTAATGCTTTTGTATGAAAAAAAAATCAAAGGATGCAGTTTGCATATCCATAAGCTCAAATTCAATAATGACTTCATTCTTCAAGAATTTATCTTTTCCAGAGCCCAATCCTGCCTCGGTCTGATGGTAGCTTTTGATAATATTTTTCTGTTGCCAAAATTTTCTCAAATCATTAGGGACCCAAAAGGTTTGACTCCGATGTTACATAGGTTATGGATTTAGCTCACCCTTCTCCTTGCAATTATTCCCTTTAGGCAACATGACTTTATACCTAAGAGTACCACTCTGGAGACAGACTGCCCAGTTTCAAATTTTGTTTTGGTCAATTACTATGACATGTTATGTAACCTTCAGCCACTTGCTTATTCTTCATGTGCCTCAGTTTTCTTTCATATATAATTGGAATAATGACAATAATATCTATCTCTTGAGGTGGTTGTAAGCATTAAGTGAATTTGTATATAGAGAATGTGTAGGATGGGGTATGGAATGTAAATATTTGCCATCATAATTGTCAGCTGGGGTTCCCCCTTGTTCACTATGTCACAGACATAGTTATACATAACAGCAAAAATTGCCACCTGTGAGCTATGAATGGAGATGTCAAGGGTATAGATCCTCTCAATCATCAAAGAGGCTGGACAAGATTTTTAGTTATCTCCTGCCATGAGCAACCTCAGTACTTCACTTCAAAGTGCTATATATAAATATTATCCTTTTCCTATGTACCATGGTGTAAGAAAACACTGCCACAAAAGTTTCTATAGAGACTGTGAGCCAAAACAGGAGATCTTATTCCATTGAAGTTAAAACAGCAAGAAGCAAGGATATACTCACCCGATTTTCCAACACATTAAGACTGTTAACTTCTGACCCCGGTTTCTGAGAAATCTTTCTCAGGACAGAGCATCACATCAGAGGAGAGAAGACTGAGGGATGCCAGAATTTTTTAAGCACTAACCTGAAATTTTCTATAAGTGGTTTCTAAATCAGAAGTTAAAGTGTCTGACAAAAGGATACTTTTCGCTTCCCAAGGTACCAGAATTCACCCTAAGCTTAGTTGGATTCCCATGGGAATCCCTAGTGCTCACTCTACAATCTTGGAGAACTCTGACTCCCCCACCCTTGGAATCTGTAGGCTGAGTGGCACCTCTGTGCACATACTGAGAACCATGTCCTCTAAATCCCCAGCCCTGTCTCCTCCCAGTCATTTATGGAAGAGATCAATAAAGGTAGTGGCTCTCTGCCATCCATATGTCAAAAATCAAAAAAAGAAAAGTATGTAGTCAAACTGTGTCCACACCTATGGATTTGAAAACAGTAATGGTAAGACTGGGTTTTGTAGAACAAATTCAGGAATTTTATCAAACACTCAAGTATCATTCCAATATTATTTGAAAGCAAATTTTTTACTTCTTTCAGGTCTCCTCAAATTAGCCCTCCATCAAGTAATCCTTCAACAAAATGGGCAATTAACATGGTACTTGTGTATCACCCTTTTTTTTCTGGAAACAAAAATCCTGTTTTAGAATCAATGATCATAATGCTTTATTTTGTATAACGCTCAACTATTTCAATGTTTCTTACATGTGTTTTGACCACTGAAGAAATAAAAATCCATTCCATTTATTTTTTTCCATTTTAAGAACCCTCCCAATGATAATTCCTCCTGGTCATAATAGGATTTAATTGGGAGGCGATTCTTTTCTGGAGTCCAAGGGAATTTTTTTTTCATTTGAAAACCAATATAATAAGAGTAGGCACTTCCTGCACTTCTACTGTAAGCCAAGAAAATGCCTCTATGGGCCTTCTCACTTCCTCACTAGGGGGGAAAACAGATATTCTTTAGATGATAAGGAGATTTTCATTTTCATAATCAAGCTCTCCACAATTTCCTTGAGATGACGTCTTAGATCATTTTCTGCAGCTGTTATAGACTCACTGAGGCTGGATAATTTACAAAGGAAATTGCTTTATTTAATTCATGATTCTGGAGGTTGGAGGTCCAAAACCAGGTAGGAGAGGAACTGGTGCTGCGTTATAGTATGGTAGACAAGCAGAAGAACAAACAGGTGGATATGGAAGAAAGAAAGCATGAGGAACGAACTTTTATAACAACTGGTTCTCCCAGTAACTGGTCCAGTCACCTAAGAGGGAAAGTTATTCCCAAGAGAATTCACCAAGTCCCATTAGAGTGGCATTATTTCCCTTATGAAGCCTGCAATCTCATGACCTAAGCGCTTCCTAAAAGTCCCACAACCTCTAAACAGCATTAGAGTGAGAATTAAATTTCAGCATAAATTTTGGAGGATACAAACAATAGTCAAACCATAGCAGATGCCTTACTAACCTCTGAATCCATGATGATATATACTAGGTACTGATCAAGCTTTTGATTAATTAATTATTTGAATAATTCTTTAAATGATTAGTATATATACCTGCTCTGAGTTCTTCTAAAATTGATGTCCCAGTAAACTGCACAGATATTTCCCATTTGAAGTTGATGAAATTGATAAGAAAAAACATGCACCTTCAAATCAGTGGAGGTGTTACTTGATACCCAAACCAAGCCATTTTTCTTCACTATGTTAATCCTAATTCATACCAGTAATTCATGCAGTTCATTAGTTCAAAATTTTTAAGATTTATTAAAATATGCACTTTAAATTTATGTTGTCCATCAATTCTTATATGAATACATGAATTTTGCATTCTTGTTTTGATGAGTGATTTACTTAGAGCTGCTATAGTCAATGCACATGATTTAAAAAGTAAATGTACTTCACCAGTTTATGATCTAGTGGTTTTTTTATTAAGTTTATATTAGAATTTTCAATCAGTTCCACCTTAAATTTTTGTCTAATACTTTTTTTCAACCTTTGTAGTTCTAGGGAAATGTGTTTTAAATAATCATTTTAATAACTTAATGGGTTTGGTATTTTATGTCTGAGTGAAATTTAGTTGCCAATTTCACACAAGCACACTGAGTGCTTAATAATGCTCTGTTACCATGGGCAAATCAGAGATATTTAATTAATCTGCTTTAATTTATCCCTTTTGGTATTTTAAATTCTTGTTTTTCTTTTGAAAGTTGCTTTTGGAGTCACTTTTTACACACTAATTTTCACAATATTTTAATAATATTTTTAGAATTTGCACTCTACTTTTGTTCACATGAATATAATATTGTAATCAGACAATACTCAAAGACAAAATTAAATTCATCATTATTGCAATGGAGTATTTACCATCATCTGCAGATGTTTATGATTTCAGTGAAAATATTTATATGGCCATTTTTGTAGGTCAAAATCAACCTAATGTCAGAATTTTCATATAATTTTAACTAATATAAGCATACACTAGCTGCTTAAATTATAGCAGATAAGTTTTAAAATGTAATAAATGTGTTTCCTGGAAGGCTGCATGATATAACAGAAAGTATAAGTTGGAGTGTTAATCGAACATGGGGTTTTTTGTTTTTGATATTGTTTTAAGTTAACTGTCAAACATGGTTTTGAAACTCAGCTCCTCCTACATATATGCTCTTAGTTATCTTGTAAAAATGGTTACCCTCTCTGAGCCCTTAATTTCCTCACATGCCAAATAGCATTTACTACTTGGAAGGTTATAATGAGGATTAAATAAGAAAACACACATAAAGCACCAATCACAGTACCAGTCTGGCACTGAGAACACATTCAAAAAATATGTCTTTTTTCTTTCTCTTCCTAAATAGAAATCTAATTGGCTCTAAAAACAGTAGTGTGAAGGGTAATTGACAAATTGATCAAATAAGCATCACTAATTTGCTGAATGAATCAGGGGTGTGTGTGTGTGTGTGTGTGTGTGTGTGTTTGAGATGAACTACTTATCACACTTTAACTTGATTTGCCTTTCTGGCAGAAGCTGCCCTTATTAAATGCCTCCCATTTATTTTTATCTCAAGCATATATTCAGGGAAATTTTCTTTTTGTTACAAAAAGACTATTTTATGAATTATTAATCATTTAGCAAATTCATTAGATCCTGTCAGGGTCACTAACCTAGTGCTTTTAAAATATATTAGCCACCTGAATTTTACTACTGTGATAGTGACTATCAAAGAAAATTGGAGATTTTTTTCCCTTCTAAATGATTTTCTTATTGTGCACTTTGGGAAACTAATGGACAGTGAGTTTCAGTCTTTCCTCAACTGGAATTTTCCTTTAAGACATCCACTAAAAATTCATATCACGTCTGCAGTGATTTGATTGTAGAAAAAAATGGTATTTTAAATTATTTCTACTTTTCCAAAATTGCTTTCAAAGAAGGCACAATGAAAAGAGTAGCAATTTTTAACATACCCATGTTCACGGGGCCAAATGCTTTGTTTGTAGCTTTGTGTTCTTTTCTTTCTTTCTTTTTTTTTTATTATGTCCAGTTTCATTTCTGAGTTTTACTGAAACCTTACCAAGTTTTAGGTGTGGGCTTCTGTGCTTTATATAGTCGTGTTTTGTTCTTTGATCTCCTGCTTTAGTCCTCCAGAGTCAAAGTGGAGGTCGTAACTAAAACCTCCTCAATTCCTGCCTTTGAAAGGATGGGAAGCTAGAGGCAGTTAAGTCTAAGAGGAAAAAAAAAAAAAAAAAAAAAAATATATATATATATATATATATATTCAAAGCACTCATTCCTTAGTTGATCAAGTTTTAAATTCTAGTTAGTATATAAAAAAGTCATTGCACTATTAGAGATACCATATCTCTACTGTCTAGGGTTGATATTTTTCTACTTTGTGACAAAAATCAGAATGTTACTTTATTTATACCAAGATATATTCAATAAGAGCTGCTCATATGATCTTTATTTAAAACATAGAACTATCCACTTCCACATCAGAACCGTCATTGACCTCCCATTGCTGCCTAAATAAAACCTACCTTCCTCTCTATGACTTGGTGGTCAGTTGGATGCCCAGTGCTTAATCCCTGTCCTATATGGAGAGAGGAAGATTCCAATTGCATAAGTCTTCCTGAATCCAAGGATCCAAACATTCTTTCTCCATCCCTTGGCAGCAGCATACGTACCCTTAACCCATGTTTGGCCAGTTAGAATTCTCCAGGTAGGATTCTAAGTCCTGAGAGAAGACCATAGAACTATAGATAGGAACTGGTAGCAAATTCTTCCCTGCAGACATCAATTGGCAGCATTAGGCAGTTTTTGTTTTGGTTTTCTATTGGGGATTGAACTTGGGGCACTTTACCACTGAGCTACAACCCCAGTCTTTTTTTTTTTTTATTTTTCATTTTGAAACAGGGTCTCACTAAGTTGTCCAGACTGGTCTCTGAGCTTGCAATTCTCCTGCCTCAGCCTCCCAAGTTGCTGGGTTTATAGGCATGCACCACCTGGCCCCGCCCAATTGGCAGCATCAACTATCTGGTACAGGCACGAACACCAGCAATATCCTGAAGACATTGTTTCTCCTTACCAATCCTCGTCTCCTGCTCACTTTTCAAGGAAACATTCTCCATGTTTCCCACTGGTTGTAGACGCTATATACTACCTTATAATAAATTCCCTTCTGCTTATAATAGCCATCGCTGATGTCTTAGTCCATCTTGTGCTGCAATAACAAAATACCACAGACTGGGTAATTTATGAAGAAGAGAAATTTATTCTCACAGTTGTGAAGGCTGAGAAGTTCAAAATAGATGTGGGCATCTGCTACAGGCTTTTCTCACATGATAGGAAGCAGAAGGGCAAGAAAGAACGAACCCACTCCAGAGCCCTTTTTATAGTATCACTAATATACTCCTGAGAGCTGAGCAGTTATGACAAAAACACCTCCCAAAAGACCCCATTTCCACTAACTGTTGCATTGGGGATTAAGTTTCAACCCATGAATGTTGGAGGGCAGATTCAGACCATAGGGACTCTTTTTATAGTTTGCAACCAAGAATGTGACTGATGAGTCAACCCCCATTTTTCCAAACTCCCCATCATATTGATAGTATTCAGGTTCACTGGGCTTCTTTCAGTGCCTCAAACTTGATTTTTTTTTTCCTTGTATGCACACTTAGTTCCCTCTGCTGAGAGGTCTTTCCTTGCATCTGTGGCTAACACCTTTTCTTCTGGATCTTAGTTCAAATATCACCAATTCAGAGAGACCTGTGGTTAGAGATGATCCTGCGCCCCTATTTCTCCCCTCTTTCCTCTCCTCCCTACATCCTTAGCATGCAGATCAGTCCATTTTGTGACAAATTTTAATTGCTGGGAGCATACAAACAATAAGCCACGTATTCTCTTGATCATAAATGAAGAAAAGGCTAAAATGTTGTATCTACTACCTTTATCATTTAAACTTAATATATATTGTATGCAGAGAGTGCACATCATGTTAAACACAAAATTTAACTGTAACAAAGGTATGAATATCACATTTCACATAGCTTTTCTTACCACGGGTTGGCAGGTATAATCTTCAGACCACAAGATAAATTATCTGAAAAGTCAGACTTGAACACTTGAACAAAAGGGAACTGGAAACTTAGAGATATTTGAAATTCTCAAATTCAGAATATATGCTTTAATCTAAATTTTATCAACTTTGTGCCAAAGAATATTTTCTTGATATTTATTTTAATGCCAATAAAACAAAAGATGGATGTCTCAAAAATCTTTAGCTTCTCTATAAAAGTAAGCTTTAAAGGTTGTCTGCTGTTTTTGTTAAAGCAACACTGTTACAAGATTCTTATATTTTCCCCTATGCTTGGGGACATTAAAATGAATATTTTTCAGACTATAAATTGGAAATCCTGAGACTTGGGGGACACTGAATTAATCTGTGCTGAAGAAGCAAGTAAAGATGACAGCAGAGATTGAAAGATCCCTTTGGCTTCCTTGAGACCCCTGAGTGGTAGATATATCATAAATATGATATGTATATTATATATGTACTGTGGGACTTTAGCATAGAGCTTTCTGAGAAAGGCACAATAGTAATAGGCAATAGGTATGCTAAAGAGCATGATGCTTTGGGCACAATGCCCATTTTTTGGAATAGAATATTCTTTTTTTTTCCCCTCTCTCTCTCTGGAGCAGCAAGAGTGCCTCTGTACTTTGTCAACTACGCTCCACATCATTATGCTCTTCACCCCTTCATTAAAGCACTGGTATGCAAGTGATCATTCCTAATAATAGGCTCTCCACTATTAGAAGTGGGCCTTTTTCATTTTTCACCAAATTATGAAATAGCTTCCCATTATAACTTATGTTCTGTATACTCCAGCCAAGACTTTTCTCTCATCTTAAAATGCTCTGCTTTAAATGGGCCTCTAATGTATAATTTTATTGTTTGAGCATTTCATTTTCTTTTTTGATTTATGTTTCTTTATAGCTGGTTAGACAGCTCTTTGTGATCTTTTGATGAAAGATTCTACATAAATAAAATTGACTGAGAAGAAGGACCCTGATAGCAGCATTGGAAGATGCTCTCTGCACTCTTAAAACTCAAGATCAAGATTCAAATCTCATGTGAAAGACTCGAAGAATGCTCCCACTTTCCCTTCTAATTTTTACTTTAAAATTTCAGATTAAAGTTGGTTATTTTACCCTATGCTGGAATTTAAGCTGCTGTGTGAGACTAAAGATGCAGTTTTAGATTTTTGTTTCACCAAAATGTATTGAGCTGCCAAGGCTACGATAAGTAAATAATTATGGTTATGCTGACTAAATTCAACACCACTCAGCCACTGAATTTCCAATTTAAAGAACAACAATACTTTGTATTTAGAACAGACAACCAAATAGGTACCAGTCTTCTTCGAACCAATAATTATCTGAAAATTTGAAGTCTTTGTTTTATTCTCAAAAATCTTTACAACAGACTTTTTTCAGTACTCCCCTATTTATACCTTGCATTTATTTAACTCCATGAAATCAACTGTCTTAATTGTTCATGAATCACAGATATCATCTAATAAAACACACTTTCCTCACTACACTGTCAGACATTCAAAAATACCTTGCTGCCTAATTTTTGTACCTTTCATCTAGGGGACTCAGTCAACAGATTCTGCCATGATGAATGCAGAGATCTGATACTTTTTAGTGAACTTATAGATTATGCTTCTGATTAAACATTTTTTTCAATTTTTTTTGAAATAGCAACTTTAAATTTTGAATAACTACTAATTATTAACAATTGTTTTTGAAGAGCCATCATAAAGATAAATTACAAAGAAAAATGTTTTACTTCACAAACTAGGAGTGGTTAGGACCCTCTTGTTATAATTTGCATCTGAAATGTCCCCAAGAAAGCTCATGTGTTGAAACCATGGTCCACAACATAACAAGTTTCAGAGTAGGGCCTTTAGGCAATGATTGGTTCACAAGGTCTCTGTGCTTATCATTGGATTAATCAATCAAATGGATTAATCCATTGATAGCTGCATGAATTAATGGGAGGTTGGACCTAGTTTGAGGAAGTAGGTTACTGGGGGCATAGTGTTTACTACATTATTTTTTCTTTCTGGAATTTTTTCCCTGTCCCTTATGTTTCCCTTAGCAAAACACACATGCAAGCATGCATACACGCATGCAGACACAGACACACAGACACACACCCACACACACACACACAATCTTATTGCATTCATGATATTAGGAAAATGTTACTGTGAAACACAATGAAAAAGACTTTGTATAATTAAAAAGAACAAATAATTTTAAAAAATTAAAAAGATATTTATGAAAATTTGGATGGACTCAGACAAATAAACAAAATGAGAAGGGGGAAAAGGCTTTGCATTTTCAAAAACTTAGATTCTGATGGGACTCAGGTGAGATATAAAAAATTAGAAGAAAAGAAAGAATGTGGCTATCCTACACATAGGCTGGTTAATGAGTCTAAAAGAGGAAGGCAATACAGAAAAAAAAATGGGTGGGAATAAGAGAACCCATAGATAAGTTTGAGAAATCTGAAAGGAGGGATGCCTCTCATGGTAAAACCTGGGAAAATATAAGATCATGGGGATTAACTGACTATAGGTTGTGTTCAAGCAGAGAGAGACTAAGACAGACTCATAGAGCATCCTACAGGGCCAGGGGAAACAGGAACCACCCATTACATACTTCTTATATTCCTGAATTTCCTGGCTTCAATTCAGCTCAGCATTCTGAAGTTATCCTTGGCAGAAGAGGAACACTGTCTCCAGATCTGGAGATCCAGGTTAGAAATGCCACTAAGTAGCTGAGGCCAAGTGGTTAAAAAAAAAAAAAAAAAAGTGCCACATCATGGACAGAGAGAAACCAGGAGTCTGAAGAGTCCCAACAGTGATAAACAAGAGTGGTAACATAAGCTAGGGAAAAAGCTAAAGATGGAGATAAGGACAATGGCAGAAAATACCTGAGGCAGGGAAGGGGAGAAAGTGTAGAAATCCAAGACTGGAGTAAGTTCCACAGGGCGACAGAGTAGCAAAGAGTGGTGCACAGCAGTCACAGAGTGAGAGGTTGTAGATTTCAAAATTTTTTTCCTGATATCATAAATGCAATAAAAGAAATGCAGAAATAATGTCAAATAAAATGGCCCTAAAAATCAAAGCCACTAATCCCAACCATGGCAGCCAGAATAAGTGAGCACTTATGCAATCTGAAACAAGCAAAGAAAATAGGCAGGAAGCAAGAGAAGGACTAGAAACAGAGGTGAGAATAAACGTGAGAAGTGTAAGTGCCTGTGACTGGCCACAGGAATGGGAAATTAGACCTGGGACAGGGAGAAGCAAAATGGGGTCGTATGCTAGAAAGTAAGCCCAGGAAAAGATAAAAGGATTTTGTTTATAAATAAACCATATAAAAGAGAATGTATTGAGTTAATAAAGAGAAATAAATGATTATTTAAAAGCTAAGGAAATATACATTTAAGAGAGGTATTTTGACACCTGTTGTCCCCAGAGTTATGCTCAGAGCTGAGACAAGAAGTGAAAAAAGATGTGACGTTGGCTTTTCAGAAAGATACAGGGCAACATGAGGAGTGGAGGATGAAAACACACACTCCCTCACAAACATACTCTGTTTTAATCAGTTTTTTCGCTGCTGTAACTAAAAGACCTCACCAGAACAACTGTGGGAGAGGAAGAGTTTATCTGAGGGCTCACATTTTCAGAGGCCTCCGTCTATAGAAGGCCAGCTCCATTAGTTGGGGCTGGAGGTAAGGCAGGACATCGTGTGTGGCAGAAGGAAGCAGCTTACATGATGATCAGAAAGCAGAGAAAGAGAGAGAGAGTCTCCATTCACCAGATACAAAATATACCCTAAAACCACAGTCCCAATTCCCACCTCCTGTAGCCACACCCTTACAGCCTTCAATTACCATTCAGTTAATCCCCACCAAGGGATTAATTCACTGATTGGATTAAAGCTCTTATAACCCAATCATTTCTCCTCTAAACTTTCTTGCATTGTCTCATACGTGAGATTTGGGGGTCACCTCACTTCCAAATCATAATATATTTCATGCCAGGTCTCATTTTCCTGACATATAGAAACATTAATACCAGTACTTAGAGAGGTGTTGGCCAAAAGGCACAAAGTTTCAGTTATACAGGATCAATATGTTCTAGATAGCGAATATACAGACTAGGGATGATAGTTAATAGTTCTGTACCATATATTTGAAATTTGTCAAATTTATAGTGTTATCAAGTGTTATCACCACACACACACAAAAATGATAACTATGTGATGAGATGGATGTATTAATGAGCTTGACTATAATATTCTGTTCACTTTGTGTAATATACCAAAACATCACATTGGAAACCTTAAATATAAATGATTTTTATTTTAACAAATTTAAAATTTGTATTAAGGCATTCAAACTTAATATAAACATTGTGGAAGAAAATAGAAAATTATAAAACTTCTAAGTTCTAAAAACACATACAAAAGATATGGTACACACAAATTAATATTACCCTGATTACTGGTTTTCTATATATTTTAAAAGCACTAAGTAATAAATACATTGCTTCTCATCTTTTATTAATATTGTTTTTAAATCATTTTTTATTTCTTAGTTGTCAATGTTATGATAAATTGAAAATAATAAACATTATTGATAAGAAAGTGATAATGGTGATATACATATTAAAGAATAGTCATAAATTTTCTCTTTTTCATACATGGCCTAAAACCACTAGGATGCAGAATTATTTCAATAGGGATTCAGTTTTATGGATAATACAAAATTAATTCCAGTGAAAGTAGTATCAATGTCAACATTAAGATAGGAAAGTCGGGGCTGGGGTAGTGGCTCAGCAGTAGAGTGTTCTCCTAGCATGCTGGAGGCCCTGGGTTCGATCCTCAGCACCACATAAAACACTAGATAAAATAAAGGTATTGTGTCCAACTACAACTAAAAAATAAATGAATAAATAAAAATATAGGAAAGTCTATGCCAACAAGAAACCGCCAAGTATCAGTTACTTCACATTGCAGGGTTTATTTCTGTTCATAATACCTGTCCGTTGCATCTCAACAGCAGGATCTGAAATATGATCACTTAAATTGACAATAGCCTAATCATATCAGGTGGAAAATAACTCATCCTTGGTCACTGGTTGGGAAGTGGAGGAAAGAGAGAGAGTAACTCACTAGCAATGAAATGCTTCATCCCAGTGGAAAAGCTACTCACTTCTTACAGTGACTAGTTTTATAAGAATCAAGTAAGAGCTAGGACGTGTCATTTTCTTTGTTTTCATAAAAGAATGAGATATTGGTGAGTTCTAGAAAAGTCTCCCCCTATGGCTTTTGCCATTTCTTATTGCCAAATATTTACCTCTTTATCCAAGGTTCTAACTCGCAGAAAAATAGAAAAAGAAGAAAAGAAAAAGGTGCACTCATACATTGTTGGTGGGACTGAAAATTGGTGCATCACTCAAGAAAGCAATATGAAGATTCCTCAGAAAACTTGGAATGGAACCACTATTTGATCCAGTTATCCCACTCCTCAGTTTATATCCAAAGGGCTTAAAATCAATATATTATAGTGATGCAGGCACATTAATGTTTATAGCAGCTCAATTCACAATAGCTAAGTTATGGAACCAACCTAGGTGGCCTTCAACAGATGAATGGATAAAGAAAATGTGGTGTATATATATACCACAATGTAATATTACTCCACTATGAAAAAGAATGACTTTATGACTTTTGTTCGTAAATGAATGGATCTGGAGACCCTCGTGCTAAGTGTAATAAACCAAACCCAAAACACCAAAGGTTTAATGCTCTCTCTAATGTGCAGATTCTAACACACAATAAGGCGGGTAGAGGGAAAGAATAGAAGTTCATTAAATTAGACAGTAAGGAATGAAGGAAAGGGAGGGGAATAGGAACAGTAAAGACAGTAGAATTAATTAGACATAAATGTCTTATATTTATATATGAATATATCAGCAGTGTAACTCCACATCATGTACAACCACAAGAATGTGATCCTAATTAGAATGAGTTATACTCCATGTATATATGTCAAAATATTCTCTATTGTCATGTATATCTAAAAAAAAAATAAACAAAGAGAACTGAGCTCCAATCTTACCTTTCCTGTTAACTAGTCAGTTGTGCAAACTTGGACAGTTTACTTCTACTCTTGGATTTGGATGCTATAGCTATAAAATGAGAAGGTTGAACTAGATAATGTTTAAGATCTTTATGTGACTAAAATTTTGTGAATCTACTTCATATTTTGGGGGGGATGGGGGAGGTACCGGGGATTGAACTCAGAAGCACTTGACCATTGAGCCACATCCCTAGCCCTATTTTTTATTTTATTTAGAAACAGATTCTCACTAAATTGCTTAGTACCTTGCTTTTGCTGAGGCAAAATGAACCAAATATGAACCCATGATCCTCCTGTCTCAGCCTCCCGAGCCGTGGGTATTGCAGGCATGTGCCACAGCGCCCAGCTGCTTCATACTTATTTTTAATCAAATAAAATAATCATCCTACTCATAAAAAAAGCTGTTTTCTTACTGTCATGTATAATTAATTAGAACAAATCAAAATTTTTTTTAAAAACTGTTTTCAAAAGTTACATACTTCATGAAAATTCTATTAAAAATGTATTGCTTTGTCCTCAATTATGCATATAAATACATTTATAATCCTTATGTTTTAGTTCCCACATCTATAGAGAGATTTTGATTACTGACTATAAAAGGCAGTATTAACATTCTCACCCTTCCCCTTAGTTTTCCTTCATGCTACAACTTCTACCAGGTGTTTTGCATTGTCTGTACATTGATTTATAAAAGTTAAAAATTTGATTATGTAAACAATGTAAACAATATTCATTGGAAAATACCAGTAGTAAATTATAATTACATTTGCAATCATATGCACCTATTTCTTTCCAGGAAATTCTCATTGTTTTCTTTCTAGCAACTATTAGTCTCTCTTTTCTTCAGTTTGCTAATTCTCCATCTAAATAAATTCATTTCCACTCTGTCCTCCCAGAATTGTTGCTCTTTCATAACTTCTCTCACAAGATTGTTTCTCTCTCTCTTTCTCTTTCTTTCTCTCTCTCTCTCTCTCTCTCTCTCTCGAATGGCACTGGGGATTGAACCAAGGGGCACTTAACAACTGAGCCACATACCCCCAGCCCATTTTTTACATTTTATTTAGAGATAAGGACTCACTGATTTGCTTAGGTCCTCGCTAAGGCTGGTTTTGAACTTGCGATCCACCTGCCTCAGTCTCCCAAGCCACTGGGATTACAGGTGTGTGCCATTGTACCCAATGCTCTTCCATTTCTAACTTAGACTAGTTGCTCCCTGTTATGTTTTCGATATGAGGTGTCCACCAAAAGCTCATGTGTGAGGCAATGCAAGAAGGTTTAGAGGTGAAATGATTGTATTACAAGAGCTTTAACCCAGTCAGTGAATTAATCCTCTGATAGGAATTAACTAGGTGGCAACTATAGGCAGGTGGTTGTGTGACTGGAGGAAGGTATGCCTTTGGGATAAATGTATATTGTCCTTGTTAAGAGGATCTCTCCCTCTCTCCTCTCTCTCTCTCTCTCTCTCTCTCTCTCTCTCTCTCTCTCTCTCCTTCTTTGTGTAATGCCCTGAGCCACTTTCCTCCACCACACTATTCCACCATGATAGTCTGTCCCAACGAGTGGAGCTGGCCTTCTGTGGTGTGAGACCTCTGAAACCATAAGCCCCCAAATAAAAATTTTCCTCCTCTAATTAGTCTTATCAGGTATTTTTTGGTCACAGTTGTGAAAAAGCTGACTAAAACACTCCCCAAACATGCCATTTTTCTCTAATCCTGACTCCCCTTGATGGCTTCCTTGGGTTCGATCTACTGTTTACAGCCTTGCTGGTTTATCTTCTTTCTACATTTTATTCTGTCAGAGTATAGATCTTCAAGGACCTCCCTAATAAAGTGGGCTTAGGAGGTATCACATTTACTCTGCTCTTCAGGATAAACACAGCCACTTTTACCTACAGGTGGTATCAGTAACCCCACAACCTGCCCGTATCACTCAGAACTCTAGTGTCTTCCAGACACATTTCAAATGTCAGGTCTGCACTCCAAGCCTGAGGACTTTCCTGGACTACAAAAAAAAAAAAAAAAAAAAAACATGCTGTACATGACCAGTAATCTGGAAGTATATAAAAAATACAGAGAGATTAATACCTGATAGGAGCACACTTAAGCAACTCTCCAAGATACCCAGGTACCCAGGTCCCTCTGCCAGAGTATCCTATGGGCTCTTATGCTACAGTTATCCACAGTGATAGCCGGTGTCTTAGTCTGTGTTATACTGCTATAACACAGTTGCACAGGGTGGGTAATTTATAATGAACAGAAATGTATTTAGTCATGGTTCTGGAGGCTGGAAAGTCCAAAAGGGGCTGCATCTGGTGAGGATCTTCTTCCCACATCAGAACACAATAGAATATCACATGGCAAGAGAGTGTATGAGAGAAAGCAAGAGAGGAAAAAATTAGCTTTTATAACAAATCCACTCTTACAATAACTAACCCATTCCTGTGATAATGGCATTCATTCATTCATAAAGGAAGAGTCCTTATGACATAATCCCTTCTTAAATACTACCTCTCAACATTAATGCATGGGAAATAAATTTTTGACACATCAATGTTGAGAGGAGGGACATATTCAAACCACAGCCAATGCCTTTATAGCTAGCTCTTTTTATTACTACCCCTCTTCCCTGTTTTTCTTCTCACTTCCCTAGAAGTTGCCTATGCTTCCCACATAAACTTCTTCAAATGGATGGCTCAAGATCCACTTCAGGAAAAACCCAAACTAAATCAAGAACGAGCTACTTTGAATTCCTATTTTGTGATATGGCACATTATTTAATCTCCACAACCACCTTCTGAGGGAAAAAATTGTAAAGATTACAATAATATAATAAAAATATTAAAAAGTGGGTTTAGGAGGTGTCACCTTTTTTTTTTCCTGCAGATGGTATTATACTATTTTATACATCACTAAGATGTGAGAGTGAAGTTCAGCAAGTTGACCACATTCCTCCTGAGGCCCAATTCCAGGTGCTTTCTGCTCTCCCACATGGTCCTGTACCTAGTCTGAGGAACATGCACACCTCCTGGCAGCCTCTGTCCTATTTTTGAACACGGTCCTGAACCCCTAAACCACACCAAGACTGAAAATCTTTTTCTTGCCATTTTACATCCCTTATGGAACTACACAGTATTCATAAATATATTTCTTCTATACCTGCTACCTAATTTTTAATAAGCCATCCCTAATTTCCTTCAGGCCTTTGGCCTATGTAGGCCAGTGCTTATTTTCATGGCTGATTAATGGTTCTGATTAGTCCTTGAAGCAGGAAATCCAATATCCCTTAGGGGAACCCTAAAGATGCAGATGACCATGAATTCAAGGAAGCCTATTCACAGCAGAAATCAATGGAGAAAGGAGGCAATGTTAATGCAGACAACGTTCCACCAGTTTCTAAATGCAAGTGCTCAGACCCAGAGTGGAGGGAGGGGGGGGATAACAGAGAATGTATTCAGAATACCACATTGCAGTTTCATCACTCTAAAAGCCAGCTTTAACAACTCCCTTCCCAATGTGGAAATTTAAAGCTTCCTTTTTGTGAATTTTGACTGGTTTATTGCTCTGAAAGAAAACTTCACCTCTCCCAGAGATTACCTCTTGGATTGGATATGTCCAGGAGGCGAGAGACCTTATTTCACAGAAGCCCCATCACGACCATAGCATGAGCATCATTAAAATAATATCAAGACTATGAACTTCAAAAAAATATAGAAATGTGAAAAAAACACTGGTTTTTGTGACCTGTAGTTTATCTGAGTGTAGATATTGTTTTAAGATGATGATAACACTTTCTAATAGGTTTTAGATAGAATTGATTTTTCAAATCTAACTAATATAACTCCCTTTCTCGTTATTTGATTTTACTGCAGGTGAATTCTTTACAGACATAGAGACAATATTGCATCCCTCCCACCTCCTTCTGACTGTCCTTTGGAGACCAGCATGAAGAAGTGGGAAGAAGGATAGGTTTTTTTCAAGGTCAGAATGACAAGAGAGGGGCTTTGCTCAGTAACTGGTTGTCCCTCTTGTCTCCTATGCCTGACTCAGCCACAAAGCACTGTATCTTCCCAGAAAATCTTTCTTTTATCCGCCACAAGCTCCATTCAAACTGTCAAATAACAGCCTGAAGTTGTAATAACTACATGACTTATGAATCAGAAAATTTTACTTTTATATTTTGAAATGTTTGTCAACAATTATCATTCTATTTGGCACCTGGCTAGACAGTAGGTGGAATACAAAATGACTACTTTCGCTTATATTTGAATAGCATAGTACATGTACATAGCTTCAGTGTGTTACCCATTCTCTGCAGGGCTAAGACCTTAGTGGGAAGGGACAGAATAAAAAGTATGAAGTTATCTATTTCTGCAATGTCAAATGTTCTTTTTTAAAATATGTTTTTAGTTGTAGATGGACACAATGTCTTTATTTTTATGTGGTGCTGAGGATCAAACCCAGTGCCTCACATGTTTGAAGCAAGCTCTCTACCACTGAGCTACCACCCCAGCCAAATGGTCTTGCATGGCTTTTGTTGTTATTGTTGTTTCTATAATCCAGTGGGTCATTTATTCACATATTCAGGTTACAAGGCAATTTTTTTTCCATTGAAAAACAAAATAAAAAATCAACTTAAGTAAAAATGTGACTTCATATCCAGGTCACCTTAAGAGAATCCTCTCCCTCTCCCTCTCCCTCTCCCTCTCCCTCTCCCACACACACACACACACACACACACACACACACACCAGGACTAGCTTATGAGACAGAAAACATCACCAAAAGAAAAACATTTTCAGTGCTACATTAAGTAATATATGTAAAGCACTAACATACTGCCAAGGATAAAGTAAAAATGTAATAGATATTTGTGCTTGTGAGTGGCATCTGTTGTTTCTGGTAGCTAGCTCTTGTCCTCCATATTGGCCTTGGGAAACAGCCCTGACTTTATTCTCAACACATGTACTTGGACAGGATTAAGCTCACTGCCAGTTTCAAGAATGGGTCCTGGTTGGCCTAAACCAAGTAGCACATCTCTTTCCTCTCTAAGTGATCGTGGACAGGCACATGACCCTATCTGAGCCAAAGACACTTTCACTGAGACTTATGAGACAGACCAACTAGTCTTCCCAGATGAACTTGAACCTTGTAGAATAGAACTTCTACTGCCATCTTTCTTCCACATGAAGTCTGAAAAGGAAACAAGGCCAGATAAGAGCAGAGCCAATGGATGAAAAGAAACCAGATCTTGATCACCTTATTTAAGTCACGATTTAAAAAGCAGTGTTCCTGGGCCATTTTGAGCCAATCAGACAGAATTTTGGCTTAATCCAGGTTAAACTTAATTCTTTGTCATTTGCAATCTAGAATGAGTTCTAAGTGATTTGGTGTATAGATCCTCTTTTCCTTTCAAAGAACATGGAAACTCTTGCATTGATATGATTGAGTACAACATCCAAATTACCAATATTATTAGCATTTTTGGCACTTCATGCCTGTATGTGCATAGTGGCAGACTTAACTCTTCATATTAGTTATGCCCTTTGATTCTACAATCTCCTGTTGGAATCTGTAAACAAGTCAAAATAACACCTGGCATTTTGCCAGGGGAATGTTAGAGTTCGTAAACAAGTCTGGATGGTGCCTGGCAAAATGCCAGAGGGAGTGGTTTGAGAAGTAACAAAAGCGAGCCATTAAGTGTGGAGATTCCTGATTGGTTGACTGATGTATCTAGTTTATGCTAATTAGATAAGCTGTGTGGAATGTATAAATACTGCTCCTGTCCTGCAATAAACGGCTCCTACTCCTGCTGTATCAACGTACACAAGTTATTCGTCACCCCCCGGTTATTTTGCTGCAGCCGGACTGCGGCAATCTCCCTCCCAAGACATATAAAAGAATTCACTTCTGTCTTTAAGAACATGGAATTATTTTTAAAATGCAGACAATGGCTAACAAGAGGAAACTAAAGTTGAAGGCAGGATGACTCCTCCAATCTAAACCTAGAATGTTAGAGAGTTATGACATAGTCTACTAAAATAAGAACACTTGGCACAAAATTAACTCAGAAAAAATTCTAAGAACACGTGCGTTCAGAGTTACATTCAGGATTTTAGCAAGTTCATGAAAAATTGTATATCAAAATATGCACTGCCCTCTTCAAAGGCTATACTAGTACTACAACACTGCAGACAGTCCTAAATATCTGGACTTCAGAGACTAGTAGTACATTCATTTGAGCACTTTCAATGGTAGAAAAATCTTTATTGTTAAACAGAGACCTTGATTTTTAGAAATAAAATTTAAATTTTTTTTAAAAAAAATGTTGAATTATGTAAATAAGAAGGTTGAATGAACTGATCAATACCATTTTGCTCAAAAATAATATAGAATGAGATTCGGTTTTCATGTGACGTAAAAATGGCTATTATAAAAAACCTCCAAACATATTATGAACAAATATTATTAAATAAACTTCTAAAAGATAGCTTCTTTGAAGATAAATAACACTTTTTAAGATTTTATATGCATATAAAAATACCAGTCTCATTACTTTTGGGCTGGTCCATTAAACTTAACATTCTTGTTCTTCAAAATATCAAGTTTCAAAATAACAAACTTGTGCAAAATTTGTCCCATGATCAAAGCTATTTATATATTTAGTCCTCCGGTCATGCATATTCTAAGAGTAATTGAGGCTAAATTTTATGCGGTTTCACTAATAATCACAATTTGTGGTTAGCCATTAAAGGAAATAATACCTCCCAAGGTATTTTATTCCTGAATATTTGAATGATATGAAAACTAAGCCCAAAATGTGAATTTTGAGGAAATATTTCTAAAAACAGACTCATTGAAGCTAAAACACAAATTCACACAAATACAAACTGCATCCTAGATATAAGAAAAAAATATTTTCAAGTTTATATCTGTTTGAAGGAATTTAATAAACTTCTGTTCATATAAATAATGGAAGATTTTATATCTTAGCAAAAGGGAGCAGAAGAAAGGCCAGATTTCTTTCAAATTGTTTTGTGCTGCTTATTGATTTACCCATCAGGTTCATTCCTGGGTAGGAACTGGCAGCTCCATGACAATATGCAAGATTTTTAGCCATGACTCAATGGCTGGATCAGAGAAAGAACAAATAAGAGCATTTCTTAGCAATGCTCTCTGAAACCCCTAAGCCTCATACTGCACAACTCAAGCTATACTGGGTGGGTTTCAAAGGCAGTGGCAGTGGCAGCCCCAACATTCTGGGGACCAAGTTCAACTTGAACAACTCAGTTCAGTACCTAAGTAGACACACATTGTCTAGCCCCAAACCTGATCCTACTAAGGTCAAGAAAGAATATCATGTAGCACAACTACCAGCTGAGAATTAACAAGCTAATTGTTTGCCTTATTGATACAGTTACCATTTTTTCTAAAACCAGTACCTATTAAAATGATGTTGATAGTTTACACACTGAGACAACCACCATACAAATTGCCATCTAATTCCATTAGAAAACAAGACAATGATTTTTGCCTTTGGATTGTGCCTGAATTGATAGCCAAGTAAATATATCAATAAGTCTCACAATATTAAATCTTGTGAATATCAGAAGAGCTTCTAAAAATGTAAAATATGAAGAAGGATAATGATCCTATTGAGTTATAAAGGAATTTAATATTTTACAAAATGTATTTGAACTCATTTTTACCTTCTCTGATAAGTTGGATGATAAGTTGGATGGTCAATTTGTTTAAGATAAGAGAAAAATTTTAAGGAAACCCAAACTCAGAAATGAAATAAATATATATGAAAGTATTTAAAGGTCAATTGACTGTCTATTAAGATGGAAGAGTAAGCATTTGGTGTGTCGTGATTCAGTGAATGAGGATCAGACTGAAAACTTTCTGCATTTCAACTTATTCCTAATAATTACAGTCTCGAATGATTAAACTATATCCAAACAATTTTATCTTTTTACCGAAAATTTTTAAACAAATTCAAAATGTATAAAATAGTATAATAAGCTCTCATGTACCTGTTACCCAGCTTCAAAAGTCACCAACATATGGACAGTTGTTCATCGATTTGTCTTTCCACATACACATTGATATTTGTGATGGTTTCTTTGGTGCAGCGAATGGACCTAGAGTCTTACAGGCAATAAGCAAGCACTCTACCACTCAGCTACATCCCCAGAACCCTGAATTTTCATATTGCTTCATTCATAAATATTTGAATATACATGTCTGAAAGAGAAAACCTTTACCCCATATCATCTGAAAGATACCCCCATATCACCACAATGCCTAAAAACATAAAAATAGCTTTTCAATATCAACTAATAATTAAATGGAGTTCTGATATCCTTGATTATCTCACGAATGTGTTTTGCTTAGTTTGAATAAGAACTAAATGAGATTGATACCTTGCATTTAGTTGAACCATCCTTAGACCTCCTGATATAACAAATCTCCCTCATTCTCTGGCCTCTTTTGCTACTGATTAGATAAAAATAGGGTTACTTACCCTGGAAAGTTTTCCACAGGCAGAGGTGGCCTGAGTGCATCCCCCACAGTGTTGTGTGTTCCTTTATCCTGTATATTTCCTGAAAACCTGATGAAGACTGTGAGGGACTCAGGTTAAACGCCCAACTTTTTTAGCAAGAATCCTTCACAGGAGGTGCCATGCACTCCCTCCACAACACATGAGGACACTCAATGACTAATTTTCTCTTCTGTGATTGAAGCTCCATCAGTGAGCTCTCTGCCATCACTGGTTAGAGTTACACATTTGTCTTTCACCAAAAGTTTCAGCAGCCATTGATGATTGTTGCCCAGATTCATTACCTCCAAAATCATTCTTAGTTAATCTATGTGTAGCATTTGATATTTGAGAACATATTTTCACATCCATTATTCTCATTAGATGTCTCATTCAGTTCTATTAGACCTCTTTCCAAAAGCTACAACATGCAAATTCTAATACTGACTTGTCACATTTCAGTGAAGTTTCATGGCATTTGAGGTATGTTTTCTCAAAAATAAGGTTATTTTTGCAACTGCATCACAAACTTTATTTAAATCCCTTTGAATTCATTTTTAGCACTGCTATTTGCATGTTTACATTTTAATATTTTTTGTTTCTTTTCTGTTGTTTTTTTTTAGTTTTATTGATTTATTTTTTTAAATACATGACAGCGGAATGCATTACAATTCTTATTACATATATAGAGTACAATTTTTCATATCTTTGTATATAGAGTATGTTCACACCAATTCATGCCTTTATACATATACTTTTTTTGCATTATAATTCTTATTACACAAATATACCACAATTTTTCATATCTCTGTTTATATATAAAGAAGGTTGACACCCAACTCGAGTCTTCCTACATTTACTTTGGATAATGATGTCTATCACATTCCACCACCCTAGCTAATCCCCTGGCCCCTCCCTTTCCCTCCCACCCCTTTTTCCTATCTAGAATTCATCTTTTCCTCCCATGCTTCCCCTCCCTGCCCTACTATGAGTCATTCACCTTATATCAGACAAAACATTCACCATTTGTTTTTTGGGGATTGGCTAACTTCACTTAGCATTATCTTCTCCAATGCCATCCATTTACCTGCAAATGCCATGATTTTATTCTCTTTTATTGATGAGGAAAATTCCACTGTGTATATATGCCACGTTTTTTTTTTATTATTCATTCATCTACTGAAGGGCCTTTAGGTTGGTTTCACAGTTTATTGTGAAGTGCTGCTATGAAACATTGATGTGGCTGTGTCCCTGTAGTATGCTGTTTTTAAGTCCCTTTGGTATAGTCCAAAGAGAGAGATACCTGGGTCAAATGGTGGTTCCATTCCAAGATTTCCAAAGAATCTCCATACTGCTTTCCATATTGGCTGCAGCAATTTGCAGTCCCACCAGCAATGAATGAGTGTGCCTTTTTCCCCACATCCTCTCCAAAACTTATTGTTGTTTGTCTTCATGATAGCTGCCATTCTGACTGGAGTGAGATGAAATCTTAGAGTAGTTTTGATTTGCATTTCTCTGATTGATAGAGATGATGAGAATTTTTTTCATATATTTAAAATTTTTAACTTTGCATTGAAGTAAAACTTTGAAACAGAAAAAAGCATAAATTCCAAGTAAAACCTCAAATATTTTCCCCATATGCATAGAGCATCCCAGAGAACTTTCAGCAACCCAGAAAGCTGCCTAGTAACATTTCCTAGGCAATAACCCCTGCCCCAAGGTAAGCACTTATTTCATCTACCTTCACAGACTAATTTTGTCTGGGTTTTGAGCTTTATACAAATAAAAGTCAAACAGCAGATACTCTTTTGTGCCTTGCTTCTTTTGCTCAATGTTATTATTGAAGGATTATATATGTTCTGGTGTGCACAAATAATTCATTCTTTTTCATTGCTATATAGTATTCTAAGTGTATAACACAGCTTATATATGCATAGGGTAATTAAGTCTTATTTTAGAAAAATAAATGAATTGTATTAGTGCATGTTTTATGTCCTCTTAGATTATCTCTATTAGTTTTGAATATTTTTTAATCTACAATAGTTATCACTCTATGTGGTGTGGTAAAATATATCATTTGAAAATAAATTGATATGATAGGATTTGTTATAGCTAAATTATGTCAGGGTAAAAGATAATTACCTTGTCTCCTAACTGGCTATCCCATTACTTGGGGAAAACTTACATAGGTTTAAGACTAGAGGGGTTTAAAATCATGACCATGAACTTACTGTGTAATTGTTGTTCTCTTTGCCTAAGAATATTCTCATCTATAAAATTAGTGTAATGAAATTTGTATTTTCAGAAAACCATAATAATGGGTGTTAAATTTAGAGATTCAATTAAATGGAGACAAGAAGAAGTTTAATTAATGTGACATTAAGACTAGCAAAGTATTTTAAGTATCAAATATTACCTCATTTATTCATCAAATTAATAGTCATTTAGAACCTACTCAGCCAGGTGCTAAAACAGAGTGTGTCGGCAATGTATAAATAGTAACGCCAAGAACTTAAAATATACTGTACTAATTTTATATGCATCATCTCACTTAATCTTCAGCTACAAAATTGATGGTACTATTAAACCCATTTTACATGTGGGTCACAGAAAGATTAAGAAACTTGTTCAAGCTAGGCACAGTGGTGCACAACTCTAAACCCATCAACTCAGGAGGCAAAGGACAGAAGGATCACAAGTTCAAGGACAGCCTGGGCAACTTAGAGAAGAAACCCTGTCCCCAAATAAAAAGTAAAAGAAAAAATGTAGCTCAGTGGTAAAGGGAATCTGGGTTCAATCCCCAGTACAAAAAGAAGGAAAGAAAGAAATTGCTCAAGATCTCATCACTAATATGCTGTAAAGGAGTGATTGGAAGACTGATGTCAGTGTTAATAATACAAAACTAAAATTATAATTTAAAGTATTGCTATGATCATCGTTGACATACAAAACATATCTAAAGTTGTGCATTCAGGGTAATACCAAATTTTCTGGAATTAGCCCAAATATCTAATAATAGGTTCATTAAATAAATTATGGAAGAGCACACGTTAGAAGAATTGAAGTTTTCGATGGCCATATTTAAAATAATGTTTAGCAGAATCGATTCTTGTAAAGGGGTTGAGAGGGTGTGTGTTTATGGGTGTGTGGTGGGCATTTGCTGCTTTAGACTACACAAGATCATTCCTCTTCTTAGGGAACCCATGATCTCCCTATGAGCCAGGTGCTCAGAGAGAAGTTCCCCCCTCTAAGGTAAGGTTTGTCTGATCTGAGCAAATCCCCATATCCACAATCAGATCAGGGATGGGCACATGATCTAATTCAGGCCCATGAGACATGAGATTTTTCTGGGAGCTTCCAGGAGGCAAAGAAAATAAACTGAAAGGCCATTCTGCCTTCCTCTGGTTAGTACCGTGTAAGAACATGTCATTTGGTACTGCCACAGCCATTTTGCCTTACAGCAAATCTAAGGCCAATATCAGTGCAAAGAAGAGGAAAAACAGAGCCAGAGTCTGCTGAGAGCCATTGCCAAGTAGGAATGACTCATGGCAATTTCTTTGTCAGCCTACCCTATGTTGCTTAGAGGGAGGACTCTCCATTGTGGAAATGGGCTTGCCTTGGACCCAGGTCATTTGCAGTGACATTGCATGAATGTTTGAGAAAGGTGACCCTGCTCAAGGACCAGGGTGGATCCGGGTTTAGGGAGGATCCTGTTGGATTAGGGTGGGTCCAGGTTTAGGGTGTATCCTGCTGGGAATAGGGCGTATCCTGCTGCCTCAGGCACCCACCTGCTCCTTGAGTTCCCATTGAGTTCTTGAGGGATTCAGAGAGTATTTGGGATATAGAGTGCCAGTGGATTTTCCCCAGAACGTGCGTGTTGCGTGTAGAGTGCCCGTGAGAGGTGGGGAATAAAGACTTGCTGTTTGAATCTACAAGGCTGTGAGTGGCTTGTGATTTTGTGCCCAGCCAGACTGCAGCAAGAATCCTGTGGTAGTCCTGAACCCCTGGATTAAACTCTGCCTACAGCCAGAGGCATACCTTGGCTTGCTGGGTTCCACAAGCTAATAAATTTCTTTCTCTTCTTAATCCATTGTGGGTATGAATTGTTATGACCTAAAAAATCTCAGTTGTACAGATTCTGCATACAAAAAATTGAGAATGCCTGGGATTTTTCTTTTTGTTTTCCCCTATTCTGCATATTTTTCACAATACACATTATTTTATCATCAGTAAGAACAATAAATACTATTTTAAGTAGACCATTCAAATGCCCCACATTGAATATATTTCTTGATTATTTATATCTGAGCTCACCAAGCAATTGAAAAATCAGTCTGCTTTGCAGAACCTTAACATTTGAAATAATGATAATAATAGCACACATTTGTGTGAGACTTGATTGTTTTCAAAGCACTTTCCCATTTGGTAATCTGAACAAATCTATGAATTAGGTAAGAGTGTGGCAGAGACTACTCAGTTTATAAGGCCTATTTCTTTTCCCTCCTGTATACATAGATACAAGGTGTTTCCCAGCCTCTCCTGGGAGTAGGTGACACACTGACTGAGTTCAGCCTAATGGACCATCAGCAAAGCAAGGTATAAGAAGTTAAAGTGTAAGAAAGCAAAGTGTAATGGACCATCAGCAAAGCAAAGAGTGCTGGAACCTTCCCATAGAAGCCTCCGTGACACCTCTTTCTCTTTCCCTCTCTTCCCTCCCCCCCCCCTCTTTCTCTCTCTCTCTCTCTCTCTCTCTCTCTCTCTCTCTCTCTCTCTCTCTCTCGGCCAGTCTAATGCAGGGGATCTAGAATGAACCTCAAGGACCCAGAAATCAATAAAGATGCAAGATGAAAGGTACTTGGATCCCTAACTAAATAGAAGGCCATGTTCTGTCCAGGAACGTCTGTATTAAGTTTGCAAAAAATGAGATTGTACTTTACTAAAATGTATTATCAGAGTCAGAGTTCTCCAGAGAAACAAAACCAATATGGTGTGTGTGTGTGTGTGTATGTGTGTGCGCGCGCATTATGGAGAAAGAGAGATTTATTTTAAGGAATGGAAACTTAGCAAATCCAAAACCAAAATTGTGGATGTGGGCCTGCAGACTGGAGGAGAGTTGCAGTTTGCTACTGGCAGAATTCCCTGGTGAGATCAGTTTTGTTTCTATTAAGGATTTCAACTGATCGGATGTCTTCACCTATGTTGTAGAAGGTTATCTGCTTACCCCAAGCCTACTGATTTAAATGTTAATCTCATTAACATCACAGAAACACCTAGAATAATATTTGACTAAATGTCTGGGTACCATAGCCTAACCAAGTTGACACATAAAATTAACTATCACATAAACCTGTGGGGCCGGGTGCGGTGGCACACGCCTGTAATTCCAGCGACTCAGGAGGCTGGGACACGAGGATCATGAGTTCAAAGCCAGCCTCAGCAACAGCAAGGCAATAAGCAACTCAATGAGACCCTGTCTCTAAATAAAACAAAAAATAAGGCTGGGGATATGGCTCAGTGGTCGAGTGCCCCTGAGTTCAATTCCCAGTACCCCTCCCAAAATAAATAAATAAATAGATAGATAGATAGATAAATATAAACAAACCAGTGGGGACTACTTGCTAGGCCTGAATGCAACAGTTGCTGAGGAGCCTGAATTTCAGGCTCTCTTGATGAATCCCATTAAATGTCCATGAACACAATCATTCCATTTGGTCACGAGTGTGTTCAGCCCTCTCCATCCCCTGGAGAATGGCAAGGGTATCTTCTCACCCCTCTTACCTCTACTGATTGCCTGCAAACCTATGTATGTTTCCTGCTTTACAGGGTTTTTTCTTAACTTTATCCAGGAAAACTACCGCTTCTCAGTTCACTTTTCTTCAAAATAGGATATTAGGAAGAATTTTCTTCTCTCTTCCTCCTCTCCCCACCTTTTCTCTTTCCTCCCTCCCTCCCTCCCTCCCTCCCTCTCTCTCTCTCTCTCTCTCTCTCTCTCTCTCCCCTCTCCGTCTTTCTCCTTTTCACTCCTTGTCATCTTTCCTTGCACAATCTCTACATCCTAAAGGCCAGATAAGGAATAATCTTTCTCTCAACTCCAGAATTGTCTATTTTTTTTTCCTTTCACCACCACTGTGAAAAGCTTATTAATATGAAGTATACCCTTATGCCCTTTTCCCTTCTTGACTGCTGTTGAAATTTTGAGTCAAGATCCTTTAAATTATTTTAAAGTTTTGAGAGAAGGGGACTCTGTGATCCTGCCTTCTCTACTCTTCCATCTTAATCCATAGAATCCAACTGTTTACATTCAAAAGGAAACTATAAAAATATGTTCAAAACTTTTTGCTGTATTGCAAAACAGACTCATAATTTTAAATAACTTGCTCAGAATATAATCAAATTTAAAGCTAAGAGTTATATGCAAAGTCTTCTAAAAATTTTATTATTAAAAAAATACTTTTATTTTAATATACACCTTTGATGGCTATTTTAATTCACTCCTCTATAACCTTAGGATGAAGCTGCTATTTATGAAGCTAAATGCAATTTCTCTAAATTATTTAACATATAGGATTTAGATAAGTTCTAAAAGAGTTATGTATTTGCTAAAAGCCCTAAACTCAAGTGAAAATAATCTTAATTTTAGATAAGACAGTCATATGGCCCTTAACTCACCTGTCTGTGCCTATCATTGCACCATGCCTTGTGTTAACTGCTCCCCTGTAATAGCAGAAGGATGGGCCTGACGACCTCTCAAGGTCAACTCAAGCCTTTTGATTATATGAATTTTGTGCTGAAAATTACATGCTAAAATATCTACACAAAAGCTATGTCATTTTCTTTCTACAACTGTCATCTTTAATGCTACCTTGAGTTTTATATTTAAGGTGTATACCCATGTTTACTTGTTTCTAAAATGGTTTAAAAACTGTTACAGGCCATTCTCAACTTTCAATAGCAATAGAGGCAGATTTCATACAAGGTTAAACAAAACTGACTGTGAATGTTGCATTTGGTAAGTGTGATTATAGCTCTTTGTTTTATTCTCTGTATCCCAGAAACTAATATATCTACACCACATCCATTTTTAATTGTTTGTTATATTTGTATTTTCATATTTAAGACACTAACACCATAATAAATTTTCTATAAAATAAAAATCATTACAGTTGAATTTATTAAACCAAAATTTATCATATAAATTAGGTTGCTAGAATTAAGTTTTTAATATTTATCTGCATTAGATAGCCACCAAAATTTTGGAAGTAAATATTTTAGCAACTCACATTGAGGGATAACTGCCAGTTGGGAGAGGACTCAGAATTGGTAAGACAAATCAACTTAGTTGACATGTCAATTTTAGTTATCATTACTTTTGAGTGCCTGGAATTTTCTACCCAAAATTCCTATTAATGACAAAAAGTTCAACTAAGATTTTAGAATTTCCCTTGAATACTGAGACTTCTTTTCATATAAAACTTGTTTTCTCTGATAGACCTTAGTTCACCCTTAATAAAAAAACGAACTGTACATTTTCTTTATTATCTAAAAACCCTCTCTTTTTCGCTACCTCTCTTTCTCCCTCCTCTTTTATCAGTTTTCTTGGATCTGATCTCAGCATCTTTGCTCAGCAACTTTGGTACTTTACTCTTCCTCCTTTGGGAAAACATATCTCAGTTTCCAAAATTTGACCTTCACCATCTTATCTGTCACCAACGCCTTCTCAAGTCTGGGGAAAATCCAGGAGCCTTTTTAGCAAGCTTTGTTTTATTCTGTTTGTATTTTCTCCCTTAGCAGCCTTCAACTGCTGATATTTTCTTAGATCTCTTTTAATAATGCATTATTTTATGCCCTTTATCTTGATACATCTGTAGTCTTTAAATTAGTACTTGGCTAATTCACTTAAGCACTGCTATGACTTTCAGAGAAATTTTATTGCTGTGTTTTATCTTTCTTGCATCAGATTTTAACCTATTCTGAACAATTTCTACATTCCATTAAAACTAACCATTTCAAAGTTTGCTTGTTTCTGCTCTATCTTGTTTCACTTTCGTTTTCATCCTGATCCCAAACACAATGAGATTGGGATCGCTATTTCCAAGGTTCCTCTCAACCATTCTGCCTGCAGTCAGACCCCATGCAGCATACACAATACTCCTGCTGCCATTGTTTCTGCTCCTTGGCTGAGGCTTGTGGGCTCACAGTGAATGAGAAAGCAATGCTGCCGCATCAGAGCTATAAGCACTGGCCTGCCTTATCTGGTCTGCTTCCTAAAACAGTCTATTCATAAGAAATTCAGTTTTGCTGACCACTACTGTCCCCTAAGATGTTTACACATTTTTTTTCTTAATAATTCAGTAATTTTTGAGTGATATTTTAAATTGTGTGACATAAAAAAAAACTACAATAAATATTTTACTCTGAACAGTCTTGGGGTTAAAGAAAAGTATTTCCTCTGTCAACTGCAATACCATATATTCATCATTTTGCATTATTCATCGTCTATAAATTGGTAGTAGTGAAGAGGTTTTCAGTCAATATCAAAAATGTAAAATATGAAATAACTTCCTCTAATTTTTCACCAGAAACAAAAAGCTAAGGTCTCTAGATTGCTGAATAGAAAAAAAAAATTTTTTAATTTAGAAAAAAAGGAGAGTAACAAAATGAATACCCATCAGTAAAGGATCAGTAAGGGTATGGTTGTAAAGGTATAAGTTAGCTCCAGTTCCTAGAATATAATGTCATCATTAACAGAATGGATTAAGCACTGTATATACCAATTGATTTGAGAATTATTTATAAGATTCTGTTCAGCCAGGCATAGTAGCACACACCTGTAATCCCAATGACTAGGAAGGCTGAAGTGGGAGGATTGTAGGTCCAAGGCTAGCCTGGGCAACATAGAAGGACCCTGTTTCAAAATAAAACAAAAAGACTGAGAATATAGCTTGGCAGTCAAGCATACCTGGCTTTAGTTCCCAATACTACAAGAAGAAGAAAGAGAGAGAGAGAAAGAGCAAAAATGATTCTGTTAAGAAGAAACAGATACAACAAACATGTATTTTTCTCACTTTTTGTAAAGCAGTTGCAAAATTATGCATATATACACATATGTATTCCCTGCATATGAACATACATCACTGTATATGTCCATGTACATACACAAGTATACATACATATATACAATTTTCTGCATTTTATAAACATATAATGTTACATATGTACATGTATATTTTTCATAAAACAAGCAATGATAATGATATAGGTATTACAATATTACAAATGTTTTAGTTGATAAATTTGAAGAAATCACAGAAAAATACAATAGATCACAAATCTGGGTTCCTTGGATAAGGGAGGATGGTTTGTAATGGGAAAGAAATCAATGAGAAGGAAGAAGCAAGAAAACATTTAAAATTATTTAATGTCCTATATCAAAAGATAGCCTTGTGACATAATCTCATTGTGTAAAATGATGTGTTGGATCTTGGCATATACAGAGAGGTGCATGACACTGTGCGTGTTGCCAGGTCAAGGAGGCAGGATTTAAGTCAAGTTTTATTTTCCTGCTCACAGTTTTTTTGGCATTATTTGGATTTTTTTTTCAGTGAGCATTTTATCAGGGGAATTATTGAGGGCAAGAATACAATAAAGCTATTTCCATTGTGAATGAAAAAGAACTTACAAGTTGTTGTCTGTTGTGATGGTGATTCTCCTTTGCTCTGATGCTGCCCTGTTCTTCTGGGTTGACAGACTCAGTTAAGATGTACACAACCTGTAGGGAACAAACTGAAGTGGATTGACATCATAAGCTTTGCTTGAGGTTCTGACATGCTTGGTGGCCAAAGAGTTGCAAGCCCTGACAAATTATGGCACAACTGATCAGTATGAACACATCCTCCTAAGGGAACATGGTAATGGAAAGAAACAATCAGTCCTTCTCCTGTGCAGCAGGGGATTCATTTCCAACATGCTTACCTGCCAACAACTGTTCACTCAGGTGCTGGTGCTGGGCTCTGGAGGTGGTTGCCTGGGTTCAGGTCCTGCTCCCACCACTTCAGTTTTTTCACATACAAAACAGGTGCAATCACATAACCTCATTCATAAGTTAATTGTGATAACTGAACACCAGGTACATACTTAAAACTATTCCTACCTCATTGTGGATGGTCAGTGTGGATGATGCAAACATGCCCATCATTTCAAACAGAAAATCTGAATTTGATACATTTCTTTTAACTATTATTACTTAGTTAATTAATATTCTTATTTAATGATTTGCAGCTAACAATCCACATTTAGAAGAATTCATTTTAAATTTGGATTTAATGTTGGATATATCATTTATGCAACAAATACCAAGTCCTATAATGTCTAGGTGTGGCTACATCCAGGATTAGGCTAGTTGGATATAATAAGCCTTGCCTTTTTTTCATGTCTGCAGCAAATGAGTCCCAATTCCCAGTCCATACTTAATCAAAGCCTATACATCAGTGTATGATATTGAAAGCACTTTCTCTCCCTATAATGAAATAAAAAGAGAAAATAATTTTAGAAAAATAATTCTCCAAGTTGCTAGGGATAGATATTGATCACTAGCCCCTGGAGTCTCTATGAAAGGGCTTTTCTTTATAGGTAACAGAAAAATATGGAGGTAAGCACAATGCTGAGCTACTCCTAGTAAGGAGATAAGTTTCAAACGGTGTGAGCTATTTTCTCCATCTGCCATCTTGTGTGTATGGTCCTTCTTAAGCTTGCCTTTAGCTTGCAGGAATTTTCCATACCAAAATGCAATTTCTTGTCTCGAAATCCAGTTTAAGGTTCTTAGCTGGTACCTATTCTCCCTCCACAGAAAGAACAAAGAACTTGATGTCAAACATTTTAAGTTGAGAGAGTTTTTACCTACTTCCTACTGGCATTAGTGTTCACAAACATCAGAGCAAGGATCTTAAGCTACTGCTACCTGGGTGGTCACTAGGGTTACTAGTGGGGTAGGGACATGGGGTGTCACTTTTCCTGTGATGAGAAATGCATTCAACACCTTCTGAGTTCTCTTTCCCCCTTATTCCTCCCAGGGAAGGAGACCGTACATTTGATTGTTAATTTAAAACAATGATCCTCAAATGTTTTGATCTCAAAAGTCCTATGCACTCCTAAAATGTATAACTACCTACTAAGAGCTTTTAGTTATGAGGGTTATATTTAGTGATATTTGCTGCACCAGAAAGTAAAACTGAGAACTCTACTTTTTTATTAGAGCATTATAGTTATGCATAGTTGAGTTTATCCTGACACAATCATATAAGCGTGGAATTCAATTTCAGTTCACATTCTGCTTTTTTTTTCTTCCGCTCCTCCCTCTCCATTCCTGTTCTTATTCTTCTACTCTAATGGTCTTTCTATTATTCATCTATTTAGTGCCTCACATATGCAAGGCAAGCACTCTACCACTGAGCCACAATCCCAGCCTGGGATACCTTTCTTTTTAAATAAACAATAAATTCACTATATGTTAACATAAATAAGATTTTATGAAAAATAACTTTATTAGGGTTAGGCTAGTTGGATATAATAAGCAAAACTTATGATAAAAAGAATAACATTGTTTTAAAATTTTAGAAATCTCTTCAATGTCAATTTCTGCATTCAATCATTCCCAATATCATATGATGTAGCCTCTGGAAAATTCCATCATATGTTTGAGAGAGAGGGATAATATGTAAATAATACCTTACTACTGTAAAAATAATTTTGACCTCCGGGAACCCAGGACCATACTTTGAGAACCATCAATTAGGAGAAAGAAGTGGGCAGATTTTTGTCCTTCCTTAAGGACTGAACTGTCCCTAGAGAATAATCCTTTTCATTTCTCTCTCTGTCCTGCCTGCAGTTCTCCTGTGCTGTCTGAGAGGCATAAGAAGCACTATCCCACTCTGGGCTTGGTTTCAGGAAGTCCTTCATTGCTACTTGACTCCACTGTATTCTCCAATGTCTCTATCAAGAATAAAGCTGGGGTTCTAATCTTCATGTGTCTCTCACTCCTTAGTCTTTCTCTGGGTTCTTGTTCTAAACAGCATTGACTTTGATTTTAGAGATAGAGCATAACCTGAACCAATGTTTTCATTCTCAGTGCAAGTCACTTGGTTACCTGAATTCACACTTGTCAAGTGTAAATCAGAAGGTGTTTCACACACTTGGGGTTCCAAAAGGTATCATCTTCAGGAAGTTTGCTCCAGCTCCATATGACCTGTATCTCTACAACCCCCACCTGGGGGAGCTCCAAGGACAAGGAGCTGATTATAATAAACATGTGCTCTGTAGAAAGATGTGTACATACATTGCTGGGCAGTGTAATAGAGTAACAACTTTCACCTATCCTTTCCGCTTCCATCTTGAGCATTAATCTTGACCCACCTGTCAAGTATATAATGCCACCCAAAGATGCATGTATTTGCTTAATGACCATTTGGGTAGTATTTACTGTGTTCAGACACCATTAAAAGCATTTTACTAGCAATAGTTCATTTAATCTTCAGAACTTAATGAAGTAGGTACAGTTATCCTTCCCATTTCATAGACAAGGAAACTAAAGCACAGAGATGTTGAGTAACTGCCCAGTGGCTGTTCTGGGACTCAAACTCAAGCATCTCCCTCCAGAGTCTATATGATTTGACGTCTATCCCTATCCTGAGTGTGGAGGACACTGCTCTGGAGTTTTTAATATAATTCTCCTGAGTAAATGATTGTTTCACCCTGGCCCTTCCTTTTGTAAACTATACACTGTTCCCCCATCAACACATATGTGGGTTCAAATATCTGTCCTAGAATGTCTGTTCCTTCCCCCTTCCAAACATTCTCTTCATCCAATATAAACACCAATGGTCATGCAGCACATGAGGCCTCCCAAATCATTGAAGAATTGGTCACTGTGACATTTGAATCTTCTACATATTTTCCCATAGTAGAATCATTTAAACCTGTGCAATATTCCAAAGGTCACAGGTATCCTGTGCAACTTCACAATTTCAATTTCAATGTCCTGTAGAAGCACTTGACAGCATTCTGTGTAATGGAATCCCCAACAAAAATAATGGTTCTTATAATCCTTACTATATTTCATTTTAGGCATATATAAAATATCCTTCCCCTATTGGTAAGAAGTTTCTGGCTCAATCTACTGGGTGAACATTGAGTTAGATCCTGGAAAATCCTTTCATTTGTCTGATCTGTTAGACCCTCAATCTAAGTAAACTCCAAAAGTATAATAACATTTAAAATAAGTTCATACACTAACATCATCAAAATGGCGATATTACCAAAAGTTCTCTATAGGTTTAATGCAATGCCAATCAAAATCCCAATGGCATTTCTTGTAGAAATAGAGAAAGCAATCATGAAATTCATATGGAAAAATAAAAGACCCAGAATAGCAAAAGCAATTCTAAGCAGGAAGTGTGAATCAGGCGGTATAGCGATACCAGACTTCAAACTATACTACAGAGCAATAGTAACAAAAACAGCATGGTACTGGTACCAAAACAGGCGGGTGGACCAATGGTACAGAATAGAGGACACAGAAACCAATCCACAAAACTACAACTATCTTATATTTGATAAAGGGGCTAAAAGCATGCAATGGAGGAAGGATAGCATCTTCAACAAATGGTGCTGGGAAAACTGGAAATCCATATGCAACAAAATGAAACTGAATCCCTTTCTCTCGCCATGCACAAAAGTGAATTCAAAATGGATCAAGGAGCTTGATATCAAATCAGAGACACGCCATCTGATAGAAGAAAAAGTTGGCTACGATCTACATACTGTGGGGTCGGGCTCCAAATTCCTCAATAGGACACCCATAGCACAAAAGTTAATAACTAGAATCAACAAATGGGACTTACTCAAACTAAAAAGTTTTTTTCTCAGCAAAAGAAACAATAAGAGAGGTAAATAGAGAGCCTACATCCTGGGAACAAATCTTTACTCCTCACACTTCAGATAGAGCCCTAATATCCAGAGTATACAAAGAACTCAAAAAATTAGACAATAAGAGAACAAACAACCCAATCAACAAATGGGCCAAGGACCTGAACAGACACTTCTCAGAGGAGGACATACAATCAATCAACAAGTACATGAAAAAATGCTCACCATCTCTAGCAGTCAGAGAAATGCAAATCAAAACCACCCTAAGATACCATCTCACTCCAGTTAGATTGGCAGCCATTAGGAAGTCAAACAACAACAAGTGCTGGCGAGGATGTGGGGAAAAGGGTACACTTGTACATTGCTGGTGGGACTGCAAATTGGTGCAGCCAATTTGGAAAGCAGTATGGAGATTTCTTGGAAAGCTGGGAATGGAGCCACCATTTGACCCAGCTATTCCCCTTCTTGGTCTATTCCCTAAAGACCTAAAAAGAGCATGCTACAGGGACACTGCTACATTGATGTTCATAGCAGCTCAATTCACAATAGCAAGACTGTGGAACCAACCCAGATGCCCTTCAATAGACGAATGGATTAAAAAAAAATGTGGCATTTATACACAATGGAGTATTACTCTGCATTAAAAAATGACAAAATCATAGAATTTACAGGGAAATGGATGGCACTAGAGCAGATTATGCTAAGTGGAGCTAGCCAATCCCTAAAAAACAAATGCCAAATATCTTCTTTGATATAAGGAGAGTAACTAAGAACAGAGTAGGGACAAAGAGCATGAGAAGAAGATTAACATTAAACAGGGATGAGAGGTGGGAGGGAAAGGGAGAGAGAAGGGAAATTGCATGGAAATGGAAGGAGACCCTCAGGGTTATACAAAAGAACATACAAGAGGAAATGAGGGGAAAATAATACAAGGGGGAGAAATGAAGGTCAGTAGAGGGGGTAGAGAGAGAAGAGGGGAGGGGAGGGGAGGGGAGGGGGGATAGTAGAGGATAGGAAAGGTAGCAGAACACGACAGTCACTAGTATGGCAATATGTAAATCAATGGATGTGTAATTGATGTGATTCTGCAATCTGTATATGGGCTAAAAATGGGAGTTCATAACCCACTTGAAGCAAAGTGTGAAAGATGATATATCAAGAACTATGTAATGTTTTGAACAACCAACAATAAAAAAAATAAAAATAAAAATAAAATAAGTTCATACACTTTATTTTAAAATAGCACCAGCATCGAACATATAGAAACACAATTGTGTTATTTTAAGAAAGATTAAGCAAGTTTGTGTTGAGAATACGTAAAATGGTCCACTGGGTCATTCTGCTCCAGAGCCAGCTCACATTTTCACCCCTCCTGAAGCCTCCAAATACTACCTCCACCCCACCACATGGGAAAGCTGATTTCACGAAGAACTTCAGGATCTGGAACTTTTTAGAAAAATATCTTTACTTAGGCACACCAATTCAAGCTGTGGGAGGAAAAGTGAATTTGTAATACGAGACATCTAAATCCAAATATGTCTAGGTTAATTGGCCATTTATGATTCATCAATAGCCTGATGTTTCTGTCATATCTGAGAGTTACATACTTTCAGGTGAGAGTATTAACAAGCTCCTGGATGAGACTTTGATAAAATTTATGCTTCTTTAACTGATCCAAACCCTCTATTTTAAAAAAATAACCAATTTAACTGTCAACATAAAATATTCATTTTGTAATTCATATAAGTAATGATTCCCTAGCACACAAGCTAGTTTAATTTTCTATGTGAATTTATTATTTACTTTTTCTTCCTCCCTATTTCCAGACAGGACTGTGACAGCTGTCCAGGAACCCCAATTAAAACACTTGAACTGTCCCTATTACACCCTCTAGAGCATTTAAAAATCTCCACCTGAAAACAGCCTTTGCTAAACAGCTCATCCAAGTCTGCAGCTACCTAACACACTCTTGACACTCCCCACAAAGACCATAAAAATCCACTCACCTGGGCTATCATGTTCAGAACCTTTCATACTAGCCAGGGGAAAAGAAAAAGCAAGGAGATTCAGTTACCTGGGGTGCCCACTTCTGTATTAAAGATAAAATCTACATCTTTCAGATAAGCAAGTCTCTCCAGAGGCACTTCTCCTGAGACCCCAGTATATTTATTCACTGGATATACAGATGGCACTAAAGGTGCAGAGAGCTCCCAACATGCATTCAGCCAACCTGGAAGGAGTGGCAGCTGAGCATGTCTCTGTGTACATGAGACACACTCATGGAATTCAGAGAGGTGCTCTTCAAAGATTCTGTTTAGGAGTCTGTAGCATTTTACATGTTCACTCTTCAGGACAGTGAAGAATGGCACAGCAGGACCTTCTGATAAGTGTTTACCAGAGTCATGAATTCCTTCTTCCTAGTTTGTGAGTATTTAAAAATCAAATAAATGTTCTGTGAAAAACCTTAAGAAAATATTATAAAACTATTCACCCCAAACCATAATAATCCTATAAGAAGCAAAAAGTTTTCCTGTGCTTTTCTTGTTACTTCCCATGGTCATACTGATGATCCTATAAGATCTGAAGGCAATTTGTCACAGAGAAAAATTTTTTGAAAGCTAATGAAATCAGACAGGTGGTCAGCTTTTATAACCACAGTGCGAAGCATTCTTCAGAATCTCATCACCTTTTTTTTTTTTTTCAAAACAAGAGGGAACTTATTGCAGTCTATCCAGATAAAACTGCTTCTGTTGTCTTCAATGGTACTTTTTACCTGAGATGCCAGGCAGATTTTATATGGTAGGTTGGCTGGGATTTTTATTTGTAAAAGCTTTTGAAGACTCTAAGACCTTCCATTTTGTGAGTTGATGCTGGTTGGCAGGAATACTTTGCAGAAAGGAGTCAGGGTTGCTCAATATTCTGGGGGAGTAGAAACAAGATTTGTAATGAGATAGTAGGTGAGGTGGGCAGGGTTGGTGAATGAGTATGTCCTTATGGATATTGATTAGATTCTGGTGGGTTATTGATCTGGATTATACTTGTTGGATGGTTGTGATGAATGGATTATGCAAATTATGTCTTTGACAGTCCTCTAATCTTAGATACCATTCCCAAATTTTAGCAGAAAACTTTATTATCTACAGTCCCCGCTTCTTGCCCTTTAACTAAATGATATCCAGGAAGTACATGGATATTTATGAGCCCTTTCTTAAGACAATTTTGCATTTATTTCAAAAATTTTACATACAAGGAAAAATGTTGATTTATTTAAATTAGTAAAAGAAAATTCTGCAGAGTACCCACTTCAACTAAAATTCCAATTACTTTTTTCCTTCTGTCATCACAATCATTTGAAAATTACAGAAGTCTCAGCACCAAAGTTTGCAAACTCAAGAAATGGAGTATTTTTGAGAATACACGTTTTAAAAATAGAAACAAATATTTCATTAAGCCACTTTATCTTAAAGGTAATATAGATGGTTCAAACATATTATTAAATTATAACTTTATTATAATAAACATATTCTGTACCACAGTATTAGCCCTCATAAGTTACCCTCTGATAACACACACACACACACACAAAAAAAAACATTTTTTCCAACATAGATGTTTAGAACAGGTCCTGTGAACACAGATTCTGTTCTTCTCCTTGGACCTGAGCCATTCAATACAATAGCTACAAACCTTAAGTAGGTATTTAAATTTAGTTTAACATAAATTAAATTAAAACTTTACTTTCTCAGCTTCCCTAGACACATTTCAAGGGCTCTAAAACCATGTGTGGTTGGTGGCTACGTTATTAGCGCAGATTATAAAACATTTCCTGGATTGCAGGAAATTCTACTGGATAACTCTGCTTTAGATTAGGCCATGAGTTCTTTCATATCAAAAGCCATGGCTAGTCGTCAGTAGGAACAGAGCAATTCTATAAGAATATAACATTTATTTCCAGTACTGCAAAAGTAGGGAAAAAAAGAATATAACATTCAGTCCTAAAACATTCAAAGTCCAATTTGCTCATTGCATGTTATGGTTACAAATCCCTTCACTTTTTTATTTAACAGTTACCACATGTCTGCTCCCCAACTAAGATGGAAGCATCTTAAGGACAGGGACTACATTTCAAATTTTTTTTATTTTTTCACTGCCTCTCTGATTAATACCAAGCACAAGACTTTTTTTTTAATTAAAAAAAAAAAAAGCACCTAGGGCTGGGGCTGGGGCTCAATGATAGCATACTTGCCTGGCAAATGTGAGGCACTGGGTTCGATTCTCGGCACCACATATAAATAAATAAAATAAAGGTCTATCAACAACTAAAATATATATATATATATATATTTAAAAAGCACCTATTCGGTTTAATTAGATGTAACATAGCCTACACTATGTTTTGGATATGATTAGTCCCCCAAAGAGTCATGTGTTGGAAGCTTGGACCCCAGCAGAGTGGTGTTGAGAGGTGGTAGCTCTTTAAGAGGTAGGGCCTGGTGGAAGATGATTAGATCATGGGCAGCACCTTTGAAAATGATTGATGTAGTTCTTTCAGGACTGGGTTAGTTTCTACAAAAATAGACTGCTATAAAAGAATGATCCAGGACCCTCTGTTTTTTGTTTCCTTGTTCACACACATGCCCCTTCTGCCTGCTACCAGTTTGCTTTCAGCTTCTCTACCATGTTGTGATGCAGGCAGGGGACCCTCATCAGATGCTAGCACCATGCTGTTTGGACTTGCCAGCTACCAGAATCATGAGACAAATAAACCCCTTTTCTTTATACATTACCTAGTGTCAGGTGTTCTATTAAAGCAACACAAAACAGGCTAAGACACCAACCTACCTATGCTACTGCTAAGAATTCTGGGTATCCAATAAATCCTTGCTGGTTGGCTATCTTAGAGAAGAGTCTCACTCCAGGAAGAATCCTCCTGGTATATCCAGAATATTTTTCCATTTATAATAGCAACTCTTACTGGAGGGGTAGTTGTTACCCACTGAAGCAAAGAGTAATAACAGGTACCATGGCCATATTCCCAGTAGACAAATTTCTCTTTGCTCTTGCTGAGAGCCAAGTCACAGGGTAGACGCTCTTAAACCCCAAACTCACTGTTCAGAAAGCTGAGCACTTGATTGGCATTCAGCTTCCCCTTAATTGTGCTCCAAAAAAAGTTCTCAGCTTCACCTCAAGCATGATACTGACAATCATTTTTCTAATAATCCTGACAACATTCTAAAAATACTCATTCATTCTGCAATTGGATATTGAAAATCAATCCTTTGTTTCTTTCTCTCCCCCACCCCCACTCCAGATCCCTGGCTGGGGCAGAAAGTCAGTGGTAGAGTACTTACCTAGCAAAACAGAATAAGGGAGGCAGATAACAAGTAACAAACCAACATATTATTAAGACCTATGAGATGCTACAAAGGAACAGAGGCAGGTGGGTCTAATAAAGGGTCTTAAGAGTGAGGTGGGACAAACCTTATGTTCAACCAGCAGGAAAGATATTTTAAAGAGATGGCATTACATTGTGACCAGAAGGATGAGAAAAGCTAAAACCACACAGAGTCAGGCAGAAGAAATAGCAAATACAAATGTGTTGATAAAAATAACAAGGGTGGTTTATTTGAGCAAGGAAAGGCAACCAGTGTGATTCAAGAGAGTTTAAAGGAAAGTGGTAAGAGGTAAGGGAAGAAAGGACCATATTATTGTGGCCTTTTCAGTCATAAAAAATAATTGAGATATTATTTAATGTGCTTTGAAAAGCCCTGAAATGTTTATATCAGGGGATTAATGCAAAAACTAGACTAGTGGGCAGGTAAGTAAATGAATGAATGAATGAACAAATGAATGAACGAACAAATGAATCTAGTTAAAGCCCAAGAGCAAGTGTATTTAAAGTGGAAGGAATATTATAATAATGTAGGGTGCTTATTTTCCTTAAATAAATATAGCATTTCTTTCTATTCAACTGTCCACTTTCTTTCAGATGAGGAGGGTGATGTATTTGGCTGGGACTTTGGAACCAATTCCATGATATCCTTACATTCACTTTTTAAAGAGAGCAACAACATTAACTGGAAGACTTCCCTGACCCCTTCAGGCAGAATCAGGTCCTCTCTCTGCTGTGTTCTCACACTGCTTAGCACTTTTCTCTATGAAGCAGTTCTCACCACTTTGAATTATAAGTAAGTGTGTTTTAATAGGCTTCGAGCACAGTGAACGCATCTCTGTAACTGTACTTCCCAGCTCAGCATCCAACACACTGTGGGCCATCACTCAATGCTTCCTGAACAAGCAAAAGAATGAGACAGACAAGACATTATTTAAGAAGTCTTCTTAAATAAATGCAAACTAAGAACCAAGTTTCCATCATAATTAGTACTAAAAGAATATTAATTTACAGTTCCATAATCAGTTCCTCTGACCTGATTATGTGTTGAAGTCCCGAGGTCCTCTACAAATATTACATAAATAGCAGCATATAAATTAAGACAACGCTTGGAAAACTGAGAGATTTGAATTCCCATTCTATAATAAAGCTGTTCTCAATTAATTCAAAGTGCCTTTTTATAAATAATAGCTTCAGAAGCAGGGTTGGTCCCATCTAGCAGTTCCTATTCTGTGTACCCAGACTGTGGCCTTTCACCCTCCGATCCAGAGAAGGTAGGCATCTCTATCTTATAAATGAAAACCTAGCCCTGCCAAAAGAAAACTCATTTAAAGTTACCCAGTTCGTGTGCCAGGGAGCTGATGATCCTAAAACCTTTTTCCTAAGATTCTCTTCTTTCTTTTATACCCACAATGTCAATAGTTCTCAAAGTGTGAACCTCAACCAGCAACAACAGCCTCACCTGGGAACTTTCTAGAAATGCAAATTCTCAGCCCCACACAGACTTAATGAATCAAAACTTTCAGGCTGAGGAGTTGCCGGGTGAGAGGAGGGGAGGAAGAGAAGCCAGCAATATTTTAACAAGCCCTCTGATGATTCAAATTCACAATGAGAAATACTGCTCCTAATAATATATTTTTATGTGGTGCTGAGGATCGAACCCGGGTCGCACGCATGCCAGGCGAGCGCGCTACCGCTTGAGCCACATCCCCAGCCCATATATTTTTAAATATTAATAATTTTAAAATGGATCCAAAGTACATTCAGTTTATTTCATGTATTATGAAAGTACTTGATTTGAAAAAAAAATTGTACCTGAACACTTGGATTTACTCATTATCAATTCATTATCCATTATTTTGTTAGATTGACACATTAAATATCGTTTGTTCAAGGGCATACAATTTTTGTTTTATATAATAGTACCAAGCATTTCATCACAATCTTCTAATTGTAATTAAAACTGAATGAAGTAAATGTAACAAATTAAAAATTGCACTTATACTTAATCTGATACCCATCAACATTAATATCAACTGTAAGGCATATGGCTTGACCATCATACTTATAAGAGCAAAATGATGTAGCAAAAAGTATACTACAGAATCCATTTCAGGAAGGATGTTTATTGGTTAAAAAGTAAAACAAATGGGGCAGAGTAATGCATTTTTATTACATCTGCCAAAAGAAAGTCTTTGCTGAAGAAATTGCATCCAAAAAAGAAACTTGGCATTTTTCCCCTGGAGGACTCCAGCTCAATCTTTTAGGGGGACAGAGTTCCTGAATGATCCCTGACTTACAGACTTCAAGCAACTGAGAGTTAATCAAAGGTCTATGAAAGAGTCTTCAAAAGTTCTACTTGCACAGACATAAGCAATGTGTGCTATTAACATGTACAGCAGAATAAGACATCTAAACCCATGAAGAAAGTGGAGCAAATATTCTTACAATGGGTTTCAGTTAACAAATATCCTTAGGGACGAATACTTTAAGGTAGTATGTTAAGGATCCTAATTGCATATTTTCAAATGAGTAAGCACTCTGGTGTTCCTGAACAGCAGCTGTTTGAGACCTAAGTTGAGAAGTTTTGGTTTTCATTTTGGACCTTTACTAAGGAAATCAGTGTTAAACCTAAAGTCAACTTGGAATATTTTGGAGTGATAATCCAGGCTAAACATTATGGGCTTTTCACATTTCTGCTTTTGAACACTTAGCTACCAAATGGCCTCCTTCACCTTCCTATTTCACGCGCGCGCACACACACACACACACACACACAAATATAAAGGATTTCAAAAAGCTGTTAATACTTCTTGATTAACTTTGGCAGATTCTATAGTCTCTAAATCATTTTCATGATGGCACATTGCATTCCAGGACAGGTTATCAATTTTGTGTCTCAATGACAGTCCTGTCCTTTTCCACTTACATCCTTTACTCCCTTCCCAGGGGAAATTGTTCCTAACCAGAAGGTAGAAAAGTATTTGAGGAAAGTGTCTGGAAGGTTTGACTGCTGAGAAGACCAAAAGTGTGGACTAACATAAATATATCGGATTACTTAAAGACTCAGCTACAATAAATAGGATGAAATTAACCCTTGATTAAAATATGAATAAGTTAAAAAATAATAATAGTTGTCTGTTATTGTGACATACTTCTGTGTGCCAGGCTTATTTCTAAGCTACTGGTCAACATTATCTCTTTCACCTACTCCCTAGGTAGATGGAAACAGTCTCAATTTACAGCTGGAAACAAACTCAGAAAGACTTGTGCAACTACAACCATAACAGGACTTTGTGGGAGAAACTTTAAACCCAGGTCTTCCCGACTTCAGAGTTTATGCTCCTTTTAATATACCACAATGAATGAAGGAATGATTGCTTTTTCATTGTGCGTTTCCAATGAAGAGTAGAGAACACTGGACACTTCAATGGCTCCTTCACTGTTAGCAGAGCTATTCAAAGGGGGCTCTTTGTTAAGAAAACGTCTCTTGCACAGTCTTATTTTTGGGGGGGGAGTCTTTTTAAGTATATGTGACAGTAGAACTGCACAATCTTTTTGAATACTTTTTAAAATTTTTAATTGACACATAGTAATTGTATATAGGTATGGGGTACTATGTGATGTTTCAACACATATATGCAGTATGTAATGATCAGATCAGGGTGATTGGCATATCTAGCACCACAGACATATGTCATTTATTTGTGGTAGGGACAATTCAAAATCCTCTCTGCTAGCTATTTTGTATATTCAATTAATTTTTAATAACCTTAGTTATTCCTCTGACCAGCAGTCTTGGAGAGGGTTATGGTATTGCCAGCACTGACGTCAACTTCTCCTATTGTCCAAAGCTTTAGTGCCTGTATACTATGGTGTAGATCACTTAGTTGAAATGGGACCAGAGGAATCCAGTTACAGCTCAAATTGAGTGTAAAAGTCACTAAACTTCCCTCGAAAACAGGGGAGAGGAAAACATGGAGCAGGAGTCTTGGGAAAGATGGCAGTAGTTTAAGCTGGGGCAAGCAGAGGTTATCATAAAAAGCAGAGAATTCCAGAAGGAGAGGCAATAAGTTTTAGTATAAAGGGGTAATAATGCAAGCATCAACAGCATAGTATGAGAGAAAAGAAAGAATTATTTTTAAATTTTTTTTGTCTGGATGTTTCACATTTTCTAAATAAATCAAATAGAACCTAGCCTAGGCTAATTTTTATCAGGGTAACATTGTACTCATTTTGCTCACATCAGCAGGATGGAAGTTCCCAGAGAAGAAAAGAGATATGCATCCCAAACAAACTGACTATTTTTCAATTTGCAAAATTATGAAATATCCCTTTGGAATATTATTGTCTTTCATGGAAAAAAATATTTTATGGTACTGAGACAACAAGAGGCCAAGAAAAAAAGAGTGCCACAATTAATTCTTTCCTTTATCAAATGTTTATTGAGCACTTCTTACATGATAGGCACTGAGGGAAATAAAAAGATGAATAAGGCCTTCCACTCTGACAGTCTATTTGAAGATGTACATACATAAACAATTGTGAACATTAAAACAGAGGCTATAGCAAGATTTGTACAGAGTCCACTGGATCACAGAGAAGGGAGTCATACATTTAATCTGTCTCTGAGAAAATTTCACCAGAGAAAGGATGTTGAGTTGCTGCCCGTGTGCAAAAGGATTCTGCACATGTGTTCATGTGCTCCCCATGACCATGAGGCAAGACAACATGTGGACTCATTGGAGAAATTCTCTCTGTGCACAGAGGAAGAGAGTTTTTTTTTAATTAATGTTATATAGCTAACATCTACTCTTTTAACACTTTACATGCAACATTAGCTCACTTAATCCTCAAAGCAAATTTCAGAGTAATTCAAATTTTGCAGGTGAGAAAAATGAGGTTGAGAAAAGCTAAATAACATGATCAATGTGGGAAAAACTAATTCAGGAACACAGACACTAGAATGTAAGTTCTAACCACTGCACAACACTGCCCATGTGGCATTGCCCACAGCACATGAGGACAGAAATGTCCAATGCAAAAGACTTTACATGTCCTGCAACAGAGTTTAAATTTGGTAGTGCATAACCATCAAAGATTTCAAGATAGAGAAATAACAATCAGATTTTTATTATAGAAATATTGCTTTGGTGGCCAAATAAAGAATGGGTTGTAGACCAGGAAAACTGGAGGTTGGAGCACCTGTTAAGAATCTGTTGCAAAAAGACAGGTAATAGATGATGATGGTTTCCTTGTGATTGTAGGTTTGCATAGAAGAAATACAAAAGACAATCATTTAGTGGTAGTATTAACAGGGTTTGGTGACACTGGGAAGATTAGGTGGAGAATACATAGAGATAGGGTCCAGGATGACCTGAGGTGATTCCCTCCATCAAGCATTAACTGAGGTAAAAGTGTGAGGAAAGGAAGAGTTTGGTTAAGGTTGTTAGTAAGTTCACTCTGGACATGTTGAGTTTGTAGTACTCCTAGAACAGAGTTCAGGTTTTGAGGAGTGACATCTGGAGATACAAGTTCCTTATCAAGTCATGGACGTAGCAGAAGTCTTGGAGATGGATAAACTAATGATGATCAATCTCATGCAGAGTGAAAAAAAAAAAAAAAGCACCTAGGGTGCAATCCTTGGGCATAAGAGCTGAGAAGAGGAAGAACTCAAAAACAAGGAAGGAAGGGAAGGAGGAAGGGAGGGGAAAGGAAGGGAAGTTGAGGATGAAAGAGAAGAACTTAAAAAGAGTGACTTCATGACTTTTGCTTGAAATGGATGGATCTAGGAGACTATTATCTAAGCAAAATAATCCAATCCCCAAAAAACAAAGGTGGAATATTCTGTCTTATTTGTGGATGCTGAAACACATGGGGGCAGGGAATAGAAATATTTAGTGGATTAAAGAGGGATGAAGGGAAGAGAGAGGGGACAGGAATAGGAAAGACATGGAGTGAATCTGACTTAACTTTCCTATGTACATATATTAATACACCTCAGTGAATCTTCACATCATGTACAACCACAAGACTGGGATCCTAATTAGAATAAGATGTACTCCATGTTTGTATAAGTATGTTAAATATACTCTACTTCCATGTATAACTAAAAAGAATAAAAATTAAAAAAAATAAAAGAATAGGTTCATCTTAAATTTCTGAGATATAATATTGCTTCTAATAGAGATTTAGGTATATGATTCCCCCAAATTTCTATTTCTTTTCCATAAATTTAAATGGTATTTTAAAAATACAATTATTTTAGTAGAAGAATTCACTATATTATTTTCAGGTAACCAGCAAAGAGATCTTCTAAGGCACAGATTCTCTGCCAAAATCAGTAATTTCAAGATGGATTTATTTTTTTAGTGTTCTTAAACATACAAAAGTTTTGTCACAGGCTTCAGGGGGAAAAAAGCATTACAAAAAAAAAATCTCAAACACTTTCATGTTGAATATGTTCGGGCATATTCTACCTTTGGTTTTCGATAAGAGCAAGTTCAGATCATTTAACAAATAGTATTGGTAAATATTTTTCAATGAAGTGAAAATTTCCCCAATTAAGTAAACATTGACACTTAACAATTCTCAGCTTGAAACTTGCCTCCACTAATTAAAAGAAAGATGAATATTTGCATTACTTATAAATCACTGTCATTAAAAGTCATATTTTCTAATACAAAAATGACTGTATTTTATTAGAAATATGTTCTCAAAGATATCAACACGGATCTATGTGTGAGAAAATTATACATACTCAAACACTGTCGCAAGAAAATCAGTATTTATACTTAATATCCAAGCCTGTGTTTCCTGGATGGTGTATCTGAGTCCCTGAACAATCAGAGAAAGTATCATCGATGAGTCAACACTGGTTAACCTGACCTCAAATGTACAGTTGTGTTTTAAAAAAGCAGAATCACAGAAATGAAAGATAGTTCTTTTGATTTCCTTACTTCTCTTTTTGGTTATTTGTCCTTCCCCTCATTAGATTTCAATAAAAATCAAAACTATAGGCAATACAAATAGAAATTATAGGCAATATATAGTATTTATATTGCCTATATATAAATATTATTTTGCGCTTGTTTAAATAGGATAATAAAATAAGCAGCATCAATTATCCATTCGTGGTTATGTTTCTCACACATAATCAATATATTCTTTAAATGTGTTGCATACATAAATTACGGTAAATTAGCAAATAATTTAAGTGCTTGCTATTTAAAGGAATACTATAAGGAGTAGAAGTCTCTAACAAAATAATCACTTAAGTTTGCCTATGGATTCTGATGCCAAGGTATCATAAATGAATCAAGCCTCAGTTTATACTCTGAAACAACATAAATTTTCTTAACTCAAAGTAGAGTATATTGCAGACACATTGTAAACAGCATTATATCAAACCAGTAGGTAGTTTTTGCTGCTATAGCAGGCTGGACTCATTCATGTAAAGTGATCTGGGTCTATATGTCTAAAGGACCATAGTCTGCAGTATGGGGAATGGAGTGCAGGGGACTGAGAGGAAAGTGGTGAGACTAAGAGGAAAGATGGTGCCCTGGACTAGGATTAGGAGGTGAAAATGAAAAAAAGTGAACAGTTTGGGGGTATTTTACAGTCAACTGGACACATGCACTGATAGATTGAATCTGGGGAGGAAAAGTAGTGAGCAGAGGAAATAATTGGATGAATAGAGTGCTCCTTTCTGAGTTGGGAGAGAATTCAAAGAAACAGATATGGAGAAAGAGGGTTTTGTTGTTGTTGTTGGTGGGGGGGGGGTGGTTTTTGGTTTTGGGGGGATTTTTAATGTTAAGTTTAAGATGCTTACCAGACATCCAGGCAGACATTGGTTTTCTCTTCCATTAGATATTTATAATAATGTGCACTTTGGAGGGTTGTTATGTAGAGTAGAAATATTGTATTTAACTCACCTAGCAACTGCCCTAGATAACACAAGTGCTAAATTTTAGCAACCATTTTTTAAATTATCATTTGAAATGCACAGAAAGTGAGTAATGTTGTTGGGACTAGAAATAGAGGAAATTGGAATTATTGATTTAGACATTGGAATCATCTGTATAGCTTAAGGTCAAGTCAACAAACATTTTCGAGCACCTATCATGATCAGGTATTACATGAAGTACTGGAAATGGGCATAAAAATGACAAAGACAGTCTGTCCTTACAAGGCTCAGGGTAAATTATGGAAGAGAATAGAATGCTTAAAGGTCAGAAATTATAGAAGAAAAAGAAAGGCAACAAATTGGTTAATACTTTGTGCAACATGCAAGAAGGCAGATCTCAAGAAGGAAATCACGTAGAACAAAGCAAGAAAGAACCAGTACAACACAACCTGGGTAAATTCAGAGTCTTTTCCACAAGAGTAGGTGTGTGTTTCAACAGTGAGGAATTAATGAACAGCATTAGCTAGACAGATGGCTTGTTATGGATGTAAAGTGTCCCCCAAAAGTTCCTGTTAATACATATTCAGAGGTAAAATGATTAGAGTATGAGACGTGCAACCAATCAGTCCATCCAAGTTTGAATGACTAGGCAGTAACTGCAGGGCATGGTTGGAGAAGGTGGGTCAGTGGAAGAGTACCCTGGAAGTGTCCCTCTCTCCTGCAATTCCTTCTCACTTTTCTTTCTCTGCTTTCCAACCGGGCCATGAGCTGAGCAGCTTTCCTGCACTGAGCCTTCCTCCTTAATGTTCTGTCTCACGTTGGCCCAAGAGCAATGGAATTGGCCATCTATGGACTGAGACCTCAAAACTTTAAGCTGCAAATATTCATTTCCTCCTCTAAGATGTTCTCGTCAGGTATTTTGGTCACAGAGAAAAAAAAAAAGTGACTAACACACAGTTAAAGGTAACAAAAAGCTAAGAAAATGTCAGATCACAGGTGATTTTCATTACTTGTATGCAGAGTGAAGAAACCAGACACTAGATTGCCATGGAGTTAAGAAGCCTTGTCATTTGGGATAAAGAAGGAACCAAACAGAAGATTGACAGGTCAAAGAGGGACAGCAGTGGGTGTAGTTCATATGGCAGGACCTTGTGTGTAAGACTCAGGCTAATGAGGACATAGATGAATATTACTCATCCTAGCATTCTATTAGAGGAACACTAAAAATTGAACAAAATTCTGGACCCAAAACAACTAGATGTATCAACAATTGTATAATGTCTTTCCCAATGCTTCATTTTATTCATCAGGCTATATAATTTATATGTGTGTGTATAGACAAACGTGGTAACCTTAAGGATCTCTTTTTATCAATTCCTTTTACTTCATGAGAAAGTTAGACTAATGAGACCTAAATTCATGATTGTAGTTTCAAAAAAAAATACCATATTTTATGTTTTTATACTTGAGTTTCTTTTTTTTTAAAGAAAGAGAGAGATAATTTTTTTAATATTTAGTTTTCAGTTTTCGGTGGACACAACATCTTTATTTTTTATTTTATGTGGTGCTGAGGATCGAACCCAGCGCCCCACGATGCCAGGTGAGTGCGTTACCACTTGAGCCACATCCCCAGCCTGAGTTTTTCTTTTCTAATAATATGCTACAGTATTGTTTTATTGTGAATCCCTGACTTCAGTATTAACTGTTGCACATCTCTGAACAAATAATTGAGCCTTTTCAAGCTTCTATATTCTTATATATTAAAGATGGTTGGAAATATCCGCATCATAAAAAGGTGTGAGTGCCCCAGGCCACCCTGTATAGTTAAAGAAGCCGCCCAAGGCTCTAAAACTTAAAGAAAATCCTAATTTGAAAATCAGCAAGTCTAATACTAACAGGTTTTAAAGACTGGCATGAAGACAGACACAGTCAGCTTGGAAGTCAAATCTACTGCTGGCGCTACTGGGTGAGGTCACTTTTAAGAATACACAGGAAAAAAATGACAGTGTGTGGGATGGCACTAGCCATGTTCTCCAAAGGGAAAATTCAATTGGCAATCATTTTATTAATTAACTTATCATTTCATATAACTTTTTGGGTCACATATTCAAATTAATATAATATAATATAATATAATAACCGTTTTATAAAGCTATGTAAATACGTGCTCGTTTTCAACTAGTGATGATAGATATATAATAGACACCTATTATTTTTAATTATCATATTAAATGCTTTAACAGATAATACTAATCAAATGAGTACTTACTCTTTGTCATGCAGTGTTCTAAACACTTGACATTTATTAATTCAGTGCTGAAAACGATCATACAAAATCAGTAGTATGATCATTTTCATGATAAGAAAGATAAGAAAGCTAGACATAGATAAGAAAGCTAGACAAAGTGTGGGTAAGTAATTTATCCAAGGTTGTACAGCAAGTAATCTGCAGGCCCAGAATTTGAATGCATCACTTTATACTCTGTGCTATAAATATTCATTTACCAACTACTATCTTATAAGCATTATACTATGTATAGGGAAACGAGAGAGATTTGTCCCTACTTTCATGGACTTTGTAAAATAGTGGTAATACAAACAAATGAGCAATTAAAATACAACGTGCTAAGTATTATAATGTAGGAGGTACATAATGCCTTGAGAGCACATAGTAGGAGCACAACTTGGATATTGGGGTGGGGGGGTGTTAGGTAAGGATTCCTTGAAACAGTAAAAGTGGTTCATCAGGAAAAAGAAAGTTGGAGGTCAGAGAGTGAGGAGGAGTGAGAGAAGGACAATGCCCAAGGGGAAGAGAAAGCATTTGCAGAACAGAGAAATCTATAAATATTTCTGAAGTTGGAGAAAGGATGCAAGAGATAGGAGGTGAAATGGGAGATATGGAAAAGAGCCAGATTTGGATTCTATCCTAAAACAAAAAGAAGCCATTAAATGGTGTTAGAAGAGAGGATGTTTGAAATGCATAAAGATTATTATGGTATAATCCCAGTAACCCAGGAGGCTGAGGCAGGAGGATAGCAAATTAGAGGCCAGCTTGGGCAAGACCCCATCTCAAGACAAAAAAATAAAAGTAGTTGGGGGTATAGCTCAGTAGAACAGCATTCCCTGGTTCAATCCCCAGCTATGGGGGAAAAATAAAAATATTATAGCTTCTGTGTATAGCTTAGATAGTAAGAGGACAAGAATGAAGGCAGCAAGGCCATTAGCAAGCAAGTTGTGTTGAAAAAAAAAAGGCAACAATACTATCCTGGACTAGCATAACACGGAAAAAATGAGGACAGAACAAATTTATAAAATCTTTAGTTAAAAAAAAAAAACAGACGTAGTAAGGAAGAGAAGTGAAAAGAGCTGTCAGGGTTGACTATCAATTCCCTGGTTTAACAATTATTTTTTCCCAGCAGGGCACAGCAGCCTGACATAGTATTAGAGGATACAAAGAGCTACATTGAACCATGGTCAGGGTTCTGCAGGTGTGTAGGACCCTGGGACAAGTGGTTGGAGTTGCAGCAAGAGAATAATTAAAAGAATGGAATACAAAACCTAAGTTCATTAGGAAAGAAGAGAGAGAGACGTTAGAAGGTACAGCATTCAAGGAACTAGAGGTCTTTATCTGGGTGAGGAAGAGATGTAGCAATTGAGAAAAGAAAAAGATTATAGTTTGTGATCAGCAAATAGGGTATTTAAAATATCAAAGTGGCAGTGGTTCCATGGGACATGAGGTCTAAAGGACGACATGACCTTTGATAATGCCAAAGGACTAAACAATAAATACAGTAGCAATTGACATAGAACAGAAAAAAAATATCAGTCCTGAAAAGACACCACACTGGCACTGTAACTCAGGACATAACAAATAAAGCTAATGTAAGAGGTATTTTTTAAAAAAGAAATAAGCAAATTATTCTACTTCTCATTATTCTTTTCTTACATTAACACCTGGAAGGAAAAAATGAAATTTGAACAACATAAATATGCAAAATTATCAGCATATAGGAGATAATTTTTCTATTTTCAAAAGACTCAAGACTCATATTTAAGTCACAAAAACAAATATATTAAGCACAGGAGAAGAACTATAAGAACTATATTTGTAACCCAAATAAATCACAATTTCAAGAAAATAAGTAATCATTTATAAGATATTAAAACACTAATAATTTGGATGTGAGATCATGTTTAACTCTTTCTCCACAATGAGTAGAAGATGTTCAACCTGCAACATTCACAAAAGAAACTATTTACTTATTTTTTTGTTTGTTTAAAAAGAAAGAAGACTCTGAAAATTGTTCACTGGTAGAATGACCCAAACATCTCTTCTCTATTGATAGTGAATTTTATTTTAATAAATTTATAAACATGCAGCTCATTAAAATCTTCAGTCTCAGCAAAGCCTACAGAATATCAAGATAATTTTAATGCCAAATAGATGACAAAAGAAGGTAAAATGTTTTTCAATTCTATGAGTACAGCTACGGCACTCGGTTTGAAGTTACAGGAAAAGATGTAATATTTTCTCTGCCTGCTTGCTTATCATCCTATTTATCAAAACCCAATTTGAACATATTATTTTAGATCAGGCCAACATAATTTTAGCAGACTTAGGCTTGCTACTGAATAAGGTATATGGTATCTGTATTCTCCATAGAAATAATGAGAAAGAACCTCATCTATATGTATGTATACATATATCATATCCCTCAAATAGAACACAGATTTTTTTTTTAAAGATGGCAACAACCGGTGGATGATGGGAAAGGCAGCGGAGCACAACAGACACTAGTATGGCAATTTGTAAATCATTGGATGTGTAACTGATGTGAATCTGCAATCTGTGTATGGGGTGAAGGTGGGAGTTCATAACCCACTAGAATCAAAGTGTGGAATATGATATGTCAAGAAATTTGTAATGTTTTGAACAACCCACAATAAAAAATTAAAAAAAAAAAAAAAAAAAAAAGATGGCAACAACCCAATGATCTTCCCACTAGTATGGCTAAAATACTAAACCTCTAGATAGTTTCATGTGGACTTGAGCTTGATTGTTTCTTATTTCTGCTTCAGAACCCCATGTTCATGTGCATGTAATTTCCACAGAGGCGGAAATGTGGATGCTGTGGGTCAGTGAGCATTCCTTTCCAGGGTGCTTCTGAGATGAAGCCCCACGATTAACACAGGGCCCTTAATGATGGGCGGGGGACTAAGCATTCCAAGATTGGCCTGGATTCCTGCCAGAAGGGAGAGAAAGGGGTCTTTGTATGTGGACATCTGAAGGGCGGGCATAAACATGTTAGTTGATACTTAACACCCAAACCCAGTGCCAAAACCGTTAGCTCCCCTCAATAGCCTACTCTGGTTTCAACTGTCCACAACAATGGAGCAGCCACCTCAATATACAAAACTTGCTCTTTAAACATCCTCAGAGGAATTCCCAAAATAGCAGCTGTTAGAAGCAAACAGACTCTAATTCATTGACATATGCAGACCTTTTAATGTTTTTCTGGAGACAAGATTTTTTTTCTTTTGGTACCTACACGATCTATGCATTTTTAATAATTACCTTGTGGATTATGTGATGCAATTCCTCCAGGCACTTGCAGAAGGAGCCCTGGATTCATAGTCAGATGAAATTGTTATTTTTTATGGCGAGACGCCCAACTAATTTATGTGGTGAATTTTTTTTTATACATTTTCACCCTGGTTTCCCTTCCCTGCTGTCCTCACCCCCTTTATTCTTCAGTACATTAAGAGATTCTGATGTGCCCGCAGCAACATGCACCCGGTGGTGGCTGAGTGTAGAGATCCCAGCCAGACTACCCTGCAGAGGCACCTGGCCATGTGTGCCGCCTCAGCAGAGCTGACTCCCTTGGAATCCCCTCTGGGACTCTTCTTCCACCAGGGCTCGATCTAATCTCACACCTTCAATAACTTTTGAGGGTTCAGCTTAGTTCCCGGAAGACAGTTATCTATGTTACATAAATTCCATATGGGAGGTAAGCAACCTCCTATCTCTAGAGAACCAATTGGCCAGGCAGGTTGCTGGGGAGGCAGCTCCAGAAACTTCAGCTTATAAGTAGCCATGTGTAGCCAGATAAGAGAATAAAATGGTATGCTTGCAGTTCAAAGAGCTTTGATTCTCTTCTCCCTATATTTATTTATGCAAAATAGTAAGTCTACATTAAGAAGTCATTGGGAGTTTATATATATATATATAAAGGCAGATCTGTACGTGGACGATGGTTGACATATTTCCAAATGAACCAGGGTACACCTCTGAAATATTGGTTCTCATCAGGCAGCTCATTTCTAGCTACTACAGGACATTGGCCATGATATGGATGCCTATTTAGGAAGGTAACATCAGCAGTTCTAAGTAGATAATTATTCCTAATGAGAAACTTATTTAATAAGTGCAATTACAAAACCCTACTAAAAGTAAAACTATTCAATACATTCATAAAACTAAGTATTTCTAAGAATACATAGTGATTTTTAAATATCAATCTGATAATATCTTAGATATTAGTAAGCTGTAAACTTTATCACTCTTCCTTTCTAATTTTTAATCAAATGCAATATTTCTAGATATGTTGCTAAAAAACACTGGCTTTTATGGAGTGATAGTGTGTAGGAGAAGTTTTATTTAAAACAAAATATTCAGAGAAGAATAACAGTGTTATAGTGGAAAATGACACACTTTTGATATAACTAGGGATTCTGGTAAAGGTGAAAGCAGACATTACAAACTTAACAAGCCTTTTGTGTGACCTAATTGCATTAGAATATATTAGTAAGGTTGCATATTGTAGGTTTTATGTTTCATTAGAAAGGTCATCACCGATTTGGGTTGAATCGTTAAAGAAAGGAAACCACATTAGCAGAGTGCTCTTTGAGGGGCTGAAGGGTGAATATGCTTTGCTTCATTAGAATTATCCCACTGTAACTCAATATTCTAATTTTACAGTAGGAAGAGACAATAAGAGAGTTCCGAAGCCCCAGATTCTATGTTCCTCTTATTGTAAACCGGTGGGTAATTGCATCATGACATTGTTTCTCTAAAATATAAACCTAGTACAATAAGAGCAGTCAACCTATTTGTCCTTCTGATTATGATCAAAGATCAGGCCCATGGCAAACTAAATCATAAAAGACTTTACCCTACAAATCATGCTATTTTTAACATTTGAACTCTTTTTAAGAAGTCTTAGGCTATTTTAAAACAGCACAATTTTTAATCCCATAGTTATTATTGAAACAAAGATATTATAAGGTCTCTATGTATAATCCTTAGATATCTTCACGGATGTAACAAAAACATAAGCCTTACTGATCTTAATTGGTGTTAATTATAATTACCCCAGGAGGAAATTTTAGTTGCTGTTTTTATCACTGGTGGCAATGAGAGCAAATATACTTGGTGATTCATCTTGGTAAGAATTTTGTTAGAATCTTGAATTTCTATAAAAGAATAATAAACTAGTCAATCATTTAATCTCCAGATTCCCTGAGCAGACTGTTGTGTTTGGCTCCTCTGGGTTACAGAGAACAAAACTATGCAGATTACCTTGTACAGTGAGCTTTATTAGAAGGATTCCCAAGATAGTCAGGACTCAAAAAAGGCTTGTGAAGAAACTCAACATGGCTTACCATGCCATGGTGACACCTAAGGCTCCATAGCAATTTCAGGTGTCTGCTTTCACTTGCCACCACTTCCCTTGACTTCTTCCTCTCTACTCTCTGGCTTCAGCTTATCATCTTTCAGAATGCTCCTTGTGTCTGAGTACTCTTTGGTCTCTACCTCTTTTTATATGTTTTCCTGTCAACAATTCTAAGAGCAAAGATGCCACTTCAGTAATCAGTCCTTTATAGCTTGGGCCTAACATAAAGAAAGAACTTTTTAGCACACTATCTCACATGATGACCTAGAAGATGGTCTTGGACTCAGTTACAGATCCGAGGCCCAGCTCTGGCTATGGCATTAGAAGCAAACTCACAGGAAATGTTTATACAAGGAAGTACCTGCTCATAAAGGGACTGTGGGTATGAGGTGGGCACTCAAAGTATGATGAGCACTTATTACCTCAATACACAACACAGAACACCCCAACAGGGAATACAGCCTTGAACTGCCTGTCATCCATGAGAAAACACTTTGAAGGATGTGCTAGCTATCCTTTCCTGTAGAGCTACCAAGGTGAATTTCAAAAGCTCTCATTAGTATCATATTGTCTTGACCCCTTATGGAATTGCTTATACTAGACTGTTTTATAGTCTGCCCTCAGCTTTCATATTAATGAAGAATGAATCCTTATCATTGGAAATCCTTTGTTTCATTGACTATAGGAATATTGTTGAGGGCATCATTCATGGCTTTCTCATATACACCTCTATGACAGAAATTTCCTTTAGGACTTTGTGCTAAGAAAAGTGTTATGTGCAGAACACAACAGTTTCCTTGTCTTAAACAATTATCAAATTCTCCATCTTCACTTGGACACAGTTATTTCAACTATGCCATATTTTGTTTCTGATCTTATCTTTTGTTTCTAATTTCTATTTTCCTTAATCCTATTTTTAAATATTGTCTGTTTTATCATTCTTCTTGTAAATTAATTTAAATCCCTTGAGGAAATGCATAGCAAAATAATATTTTTAAAAGACATATATGACAAAAATTAAAAATGATGTTAAGTTTTAATAATTATGTCCTATGGGCTTTTCTAAAACACAAGAATATAATATTTTATCTTATCTTACTAAATTTCTGAGGCAGTTTACAAAGGTTTCCAATATCTTTCTGTTCCATTGAACCACGAATTAAATTCAGAACTACTACAGAGAAAAACTGGATCAAAAAGGAGAATCATACATATCAGAAGCAATCTTATATGTAAATAACATAACATTTTCAATCCCTATAACATTTCAAAGACCAATTTAAATGATCATAATTAGTTCTTAATACAATAAAATTTATAGTCAACACAATTACTAATGAAGTTTTGCCATGGAAAATATTATATAAAAATAAGAAGCCAAATTAAAACTGACCACATATTTTTGAGGTAAATAGGAAAAAAAAAACTAACCAATAAAAAGGAAGACGATATATCACCTTTATTAAGTGTTAAACAACAACAAAAAAAAAACTTAAAACTACTTCAAAACCCTGTTTTTATCATTATTTCTGTAGCTCAGTAAGATAGAGTGAATAAATAATTCCCATTTTTAGAAGTATATATAGTGATAAAAATGTTTATACAGATTCTGCTTCTCCAATGCCCTTGAATGTTGGTTTGTTCATTAATGTATAATGTTCTACTAACCCTAAACTACCATCCATCTCACAAAAGCACCTCAGGTAACCAGGCAGTCAGTGTCCAAAACAGTCCAGTCTCAAGAAAAATGTCCCAGACAAATGTGAAAATCCAATTAAAAAACTTTCTCAGATTGAGTTAAACAGTTATTTTGAGATACCATTCCAAATATGATCTCTTTATAGCTTAACACATTTACAAACACACACACACAAAAAAAAAAAAAACCCTCCCATTCTTCCTCCAAACAAGGCTAGTTTTCTATATCCACTAATCCAGGTGACATGTTGCCTCACAAAATCAAACAAGAACAATAAATTACAAAGAGATTTTCATTCAAGGCAGAAGAATTTTCAAAGTGATAAAGGAGACTCATAAGTTTCATATCTCTCTCTAATGAAGATGAAAATCATGTTAAACACCAAATACACTTGTCTAATTACATCAGGAAATACTGTTCTGTATTTGCTAATGAAATGTGATGCTACTGTATTCACTGAGAGCCAAAACAAAGTGAAGATATAACATTCTAATTACAAAAAGGCAATTGGTAAAATGGTTGTATGCTTTGAACTGTAATAAAAATTAATAAAATTATGTAAATACAAACACGGTTACTGAAAACTTGGCACTCTAATTTTAGAAAAGCCACAGAACCTAATGACTTAAGAAACTTCAAACCATTTTTAACCTCATTCTCTTCACGGAGAAAAGACTAATGAGAAAATGTTTGTCTGAAAGGCTAATATTTGTTTTAATCTATTTACTTCATTGCTCTAAGTATGAAAACCACCCCATATCCTTTTGGCAGTTAGGGTAGAATCCTAAATAAGTGAATATGTAAGCACAAATTTTCCATCCACAAGCATTTTGCAATCTCCCAGCTAAGTCACCAGTGATGCATTCATAAATGTCTTAATGGCCTCACTGTATAGAATCCTGTTATTATGCAGGAGCCAGAGGACACACAGAACCCCCCTATTGTATGCTTTCCAAGTTATAAGAAAAGAGATGCACCACACATCAGTATGTACACAGAGAACATGATTTGACCTCCATGATCAAATCCATGCTGTAACCAGGTGCCTTGTAATAGGTTATTATCATAGCTGGTACTTAGTGATTCTCCACAGTGGGCTTTGTTCTGTACTAATTTTTCATCCTGAAATCTCTTCATAGCGTTCATGTTGACTCAAGAAATGCAGTGTCTTTAAAATTAACCTTAGGAATATATAGTCTATTAAATTTTCTTATAATTTAAACATGAAACTGATTATTAAAATTCATATAGCCTACCCTACATTTTAATTCTTTAAAATTAATATTTCCATTGGCTATGACAGAGATCAGTGAAACGATAAGCTTTCTAACTTTCAGCACGTAACAATATCCTGGTCAAGAAGTGAGTATGGCTCTAAACCAAATAAGCAATCTTAAAACTCTTCAAATGTTGTGTCTCCGAACCGTCTGAATAAATACCATATTCTTTACTAAGAGTCTTCAATGATAAATGTGCTTATTTGCAATACACTTACTCAAGGAGTTATAAAGGGACCAGAGATAATTTAAAAGGTCCCTACTTGCTTTAGTATGCAGGGAAAAAAAATACTACTTCAAGTCTGAAAATATATAATGGGGAGTATATCTTCCATTTGATTCTGATTACTTTTTGTAATCTACTGGGAGTTAATATAAGAGCACATATCTTCTGTGCTGCTCCAGGGGAAGTCTCCCCTAAGGTAGGTATAAGAATTATATCAACTGCAGAGGATGTGAATTTACTCTGGTGAAATGGCTACAAACACACAATCAAAATTATGTATGTAATTTGGGGAATGAAAATTGGGAAGATTTTTATTTTCAGTCACTTTCAGGATGTGATTATGTCAACAACGAAGGACTTAATCCATAAAAAATATATCATTTATTGTGTTTTTTTTACATGGATCTTAAAAAAACACTTCAAATATCTAATACACTGTAACAAAATGGGAGTAGTATTTAAAACACCAGGATTAAACATCTAAATGATAAATATTGCATGGTACTGCACATCTGTTCTTTGTAGTGTTTTCTGGTATTGTAGCATAGAACAGCATTTCAGCAAACCAATTCAAACATGAGAATCGCTACAGAGCAAAAGCCCTTGTCACTGTTTGTGATTGTCTAATGGTATATGGTCCAATCATAAAGGGCAGCTGACAGGCTGGTATAAGAAATGAATTTTCTTCTTCCTCCTGACACATCAGGGTAAGGCCCCCTGCTGTAATGCAGAAAATCTTTTATGCAAAAAGAATACACCATCTTTCAGCACATGATTACTATTCAGAAGATTCTGATTAGGTTTTTTAGTGCATTTTTTAAAATATTGATACAAAATTGCACAAAGACTAAACTAGATCTGGGCTTATGCCTTATCTTCCCACTTAGTCATTCTGTGACTTTGAACAAATTGCCTTTTTTCATAATGCCTTCATTTCCCTATCTTTGAAATGGGGATGATAATTATAGAATGTGGTTTCTGTTCTATATAAAATGAGAATTTATGAATACTATTTATTAAGAACTTTCAATCTAAGTAGAAAAATGATACTATCCAGATAATGTTGGGCAAACAATGTTATCTTTTCAAACACTTAAAGCAGTGCTTGAAAACAATCATAGTAAACATAACAAATAATCATACTAAAAGCCCTAATCAAATGTAAATCAAACATGTTGTATAAAATGTAACATTTCAAATGTTAAATATCTTAGAATTGTTGCCAAAAAAATATAAACACATTCACTCTTCTTAAGTCAAACAGCAAGTCTATTGAGTAAGTCCATGGGAAAACACTGTGCCTAAATGAAAACATTCACATCTGTAGAGTGTACATTTATTTTCTCATTTAATCTGTACAGCCTTTTTTTTCCCCCAGTGCCTGGTATGGAACCCATGGCCTCACACTTTTTAGGCAAGTGCTGTACCAGTAAGCTACACCCCAGCACTTTCACAGCATCTCTCTGAAGAACTATTAGTCACTCCATTTTATAAATGAGAAAACTGAAGCCTAGGGAAATTTTTAAAAGTGTATCCTGGTTAAAATATTCAGGGACAAGAGGATGGAGTATGTTCATTTTAAGAACTCTGGTAGCCAAGCCAGAGTCAACCACTGCTTGCACTCTACAAGTTCTGTGCTATTCCATATTTAGTCATTTGGAAAGATAGCCAATATTTATGGGAAAGATGGGAGAGTGGGGGGAAAAAAGGGGGGATTTTTGAGCTGGAGAAGAGGTAAGAGATTGGTGCTTAGCCAGGACAGAGGACCTAAGAACTCACCATAATGCACAATAGGAAAGTGACTGCAATCGGGGAGGAATGTTTTGGTGAGTTGAGGGGCAGGTGGGGAGGGATTGTCAGAGCCAGCAGCAGGGGGTCCTGAGGCTCAGCTAAATTGGTGTGAAAATCAGGGAAGAGTGAGGAAAAGGATCGGGCAGGTGGGCTTCTCCTGGGAGAGCCAAGCACAATTATTCCAATAATAGAGATGAGGCAGAGGTTGGGAGGCAAGCTGGAGGCACACTAGTCACCTGGGAAAGGGACCTCTGAAGGGAAGAGATACTAATGAATGTGATTTATGTGAGTTCATGTTCATAAGGCTGTATAAATGTAAGTTGTTATTGCTTGAGGAGTCTTGCATTCACCAGAAAGAAAGTGTTACATAAGACAGATTTAGGAATAAGATATTCTGTGCAAATTAACTGAGGCTGCTATTCTGTAGCTAAGAACATCCTACCTCTGGCTTAGTGTTCCATTGCCTAGTCTGAGATGGTCAGGGCATGGATTAGTGGTACTTGCGGTGTTTTCAGAAGTGGGAAGAGAAGTTTTCAAAGCACACTCAGAGACAAAGGTGCTGCTGAAGTTAAAAACCAAAAAGGAGCCCCTTCCTCTGGGGAAGAAATGAGCATCAAGCAGAAATATTTAAAGAAGTCTCTGATTGGAGGAGAATCCCAACAGGAGTGAGACAGGCCTGGATGGAAGAAACATATTCAGGAGGTGTTCATTGCAGAGGCTTACATGTGAGTTTGAGGATGCCTGAGTTGAATAAAAAGTCAAGTTTTATCTTTTTATGCCAGTGTTTCTTGAATTGAGGCCCATGGACATATTTTGAGAAATTTAAGAATTTTTATTGAAGAGGAAACTGTCATACACTAAAATACCTTCTGAGTTGATCTAATTCTTTAAAAAGAAATGTGTGCATTCAGGGCCTTTTTATGAAAGGGAATTTTAAAACTGTGAACAAAAGTGTATATAAAATGAAACTAGATGGGTCTGAGGTCTATAGAGACTTTGTAAATAAAGCATAGCATTTGGTTTGGTTGGGATGGAGAGGGAAGAGCTGGCTATGAATTTCTGCCTGACCCACTTCACCTGTGGAGAGCCAATGTGAGAAAGAATTACATGGTTGAAAGGCTCTAGCACCTTCCATGACTAGCAATCAAGAAGACTTTGGTTATTGGTGTGGGGAGGGTACCATAATGTAGAAGCCCTGGAGATAACCTGATATTAGTAAAAAAAAAAAAAAAAGATTTTTTTTTACTTAGCACTAGAACTTGGGGTAAAAAAATAAAGAAGCCTGCCACAAGGATTAGGTTCATAAAAAATAATTTTCCCAGGAAGGCAATGATGATCTTCCAATTCTCCAATTCTACTTCATTATGTGTGTGTGTGTATGTGTGTGTGTGTGTGTGTGTGTGTGTGTGTGTTGGGGATTGAACTCAGGGGCACTTGACCCTGAGCCCCAGCCCTAGCCCTATTTTACATTTTATTTACAGACAGGGTCTCACCGAGTTGTGTAGAGTATCACCATTGCTGAGGCTGGCTTTGAACTCAAAATCCTCCTGTCTCAGCCTCCCAAGCCACTGGGATTACATGTGTGCGCCACCGCACCTAGCTCACTGCTTTCTTAATGAATGCTTTTTAGTATTCAGATCTCTCAATGTCAGTGATCAGAAGTCAATAAATATACCTTAAGTCGGTGATCACAACATACTGATAATCACCAGGAGATGGTTAGCTGTTTATGGGCACAGTACTATCTCATAAATAAACATTTCATTAACTTATTATACCTAATATTATATATTATTTAACTTTAGAGAAATCAGGCAGAAATTATAAGAAAACCCTAGAACAAGTCTATGAAATATGAATATATTATTTCCTTAAATCTGATTGGCCCTTAACACTAAATCAGAAACAAAGTAAAATGAAGGATTCCAGAAGCAAAGAATTAAATACATTAGATTAGTCCACTATGTTGAAAATTCTGACTCATTTTCAAGTAACTTCACTAAAACTGGGATAATATCCCTTAGAAAGATCCCATTATTGTATTAATTTAGTGACTAGTCTGTTGTTTGAGTTGATTTTTAAATATTAAAGAAACAAACATTGAAAAATTTTTAAGAAGTCTCTTAAAAGCAATCGCAGAGGACTGGGAAGACCAAACCTATAAAATGTAAATTAAACCCCAAATTAAATTACAACCAAAAAAAAAAAAAAAACTAGGGATAAATCTAAGTTCTGTGGAACCTTATGCTTATAAATATTAAGGTCTGTTTTAGTCAGCTTTTTCACCGCTATGACTAAAAGACCCAACCAGAAAAATTGTAGAGGAAGAAAATTTTATTTGAGGGCTCACAGTTTCAGAGGTCTTAGTCCATAGAAGGCAGGCTCCATTCTTCTGGGCTTCAGGTGAGGCAGCATCATGGCAGAAGAGTGTGGCAGAGGGAAGCAGCTCCTCACATGGTGATCAGAAAGCAGAAAGAGAGACTCCACACTCCAAATACAAAATATATATCCCATAGCCATGCCCCCAATGAACCACTTCCTCCAGCCACACCTCACCTGTCTCCAGTTACCAGTTAATCCCATCAGGGATTAATTCACTGATTATGTTAAGACTATGACCCAATCATTTCTCCTCCAAACCATCTTGCATTGTCTCTCATGTGAACTTTTGGCAGACACCACATCTAAACCATAACAGTGTCCTGTATAAGAAAAAAAAATCTAATTATGAATAAAAAGCATATGCAGAAGTGAATATTTTCAAATAAAGCTAGTAGGGATTTAGGAAAATAAGGAATCTTGAAGATTAAGCATCATTAGCTTCACAGTAAATCCACCTCCTGGAAGGAGCTAGAAATTATGATGTTTCTTCATCTTCTGAGTCATACAACACAAGGGCCTGAGATCTTTTCACTAGAATAAATTAAAGGTTATCTTTTCTCATAATTAGGGCAGCAATAAAGAGAGGTTACTTGTCATTAAAATTAATGTATCAAAATGACTCCTATAAGCAGACAAGAACCAGGAGTACAATAATCAGCCAGGAGTTAGGGATAAATCATGGGTAATTCTGTAGTTTTAAAAAAAAAATTTAATGAGCATCATACATTAGAAAATTCCATGGCACTACTTTGTAAATTTAAACATTCAATTGTTCTGCTCCTGTGTGTGTGTGTGTGTGAGAGAGAGAGAGAGATAGAGAGAGAGAGAGAATGAGAGAATGTGTGTGTGTAGTATAAAATTCTGCGCCTAGGTATGACTGAACATATATATAGTATGGCAGATAAAATGTACAAGTGTTTCTTCCAGATAAAGTGCAACGAAATCTAAGAAAATCATATCAAATGAAAGCGAACATGATAAACTTACAAATTTGTAAAATATATACTACATTCTCTGTCCCAGAGCATGTAATTAACAAGTGGTAGTTGATAGTGGTCATTCCTGCTGTGGTAATGGCTACTGACACTGCCTAGGTCATCTGCATGTAGCATTACTGTAATGAAAGACTACGGAAAAACTAAAACACATGGCCCCTGACCTCAGTGAGCTCCAAAGATGACATAACCACCATACCACACAGGGAGATGAAATTGCAGCAGACAGCAAGGCATTGCAAATAAAACTCTTGACCACTTCAAACATGGCACCGTGTACAGATTACAAGCCAAATAAATGCATAGCAAATGCATACTACAAATGTCAACCAGAGGTAGGGAACATATTGAACAAAACATCTCTCTCATTTAAACAAAACTCAAACATTGAAAGGGTTTATCTTGAAAGAGGGTGGGTGCTTCTACCCCTGGTTGAGTTTCTTCTCAGTTTTACTGATCCTGTCATCCAGTCTACTCTCCTGAGTGAGGAGCAGAGGAGCAGGGGTGAGGAATGTGTGTGCACATGAGTATGTGTCTGAGTGTACCATGTGTCTGAGTGTACCATGTGTCTGAGTGTACCATGTGTCTGAGTGTGCTGTATGTCTAGTAATACCACAGTCAGGTACATCAAAATTTCAGCTGCTTGTTCTCTTGCTCTTGGTCTCTCTCCATGTGAAGAGTGCCATCTTTAAACTCACTACATAGGAACCACCACTTCCTTGCCTTGAGAGCTTTTGCTAAAGCTTAAGAGTTATTCTCAAGAACCTACAGTCCAAAGAAACTTCCGATCTAAGGGATATAGCTTCTTCTCTCTTAATTGGCAATTGATAATAATTAAGCAGGTGAAACTCTACCCTCTCAGGCCTAACAATTTCAAATAGGGCAGTTAGGATAGTCCTCATTAAGAGATTAGCATTTGATAAATATCTGAATAAGGTGATGGAGATATTCATGAAGATATCTCAACGGAAATGTCCCAAGGAAAGTAAATAGTGTAAAGCCCTGAAGAGGGAGCATGCATGGTTTACTGAAGGATCAAAAAGTGGGCCCTAGTGAGAACAGAGTAAGAAAGAGAGGAGGAGAAAAGAATGGTAGAGAAGTAATGGCTGGCCAAATTTTCCTGGGCTTCATGGACCATTATAAAGATTTCAGATTTTTACAGAGAAGATGGAATCTAGGGGTTATGGAGAACACTTGAAGGTAGGGAGCAGTCTGAGGGACAAGAGTGGAAGCAAGGAATCCATATAAAAGACTATTGCAGTAGTTGGAGAAAGAACAGGAACTCAAACCATATAGCAACAATCAATGTGATGAGGAGTCAGATTCTTGGGTGTATTTTGAAGGTAGAATGAGAAGGATCCAATGAGATGTAGGGTGTAAAATAGAGAAGATCAAGGATGACATGAAGGGTCTTACTCCAGGCAACTGAAAAGGTGAGCTTACCATAAAGTGAGATGAGGACAGACACCTGCACATATTTGGGGTGTGTGGGGGGGAAGCTCAGGGCATCTGTAGGACAACTACAAAGAGGGAGACGTCTTCATGAGAAAGGAAAGAAAACTGTCCTTTCTAACATCAGCCATACAGCCAGAAGTTCATTCTGTAGTTTTTAGTGTTTGTCTGACAGTTTTGATGCAAATTCCCTACCTCTCGTTTAGCCTTGAAAAGAGAATATTTTTAAAGAAATATAGGTAGGGAGGAACATGCTGTATCTGCAGTTTTTAAAACTTATTAAAGATTCACATGGCTGAAAGAGATCAGAACAGTTTAACCTTTGTAATATTTTCATCCTTATAAAAAGGTATAAAAGAAAACTTAGTACCCTGTCTAGAAGGTAATTTGTCTCTTTTGATATTATATAGCTACTACAGCTTTAATTTGATTAGCATGGATTAAGTCCCCATCCTTTTACTTGTAACTTATTCCTGTCTTTATACTTAAAGCATGTTTCTTGTAAACAATATATAGTTGGGTTTTGCGGTGGTGGGTACTATTTTCTTATCTAATTTGACAACCACTGCCTTTTGAGATATCAAGACCATTAATACTTAGTGTGTTTAGTACTAGTTGCTTTAAGTCTATACCTTGTTACATGTTTTCTATTTGTCCCATCAGTTGCTCTTTGTTTTCTTCTTCCTTTATTTCCACCTTCCCTAAGTTTGGGTATTTTTCATGATTTTGTCTTATCTCTTTCATTGGCTTATTTGATAAGGCTTTTTGCTCGGTTCTTTCAGTCATGGCTTTAGGGTTGGACTGTAACTTATTACAGTCTACCCTTGAATGACATTAAATGACTTCACATATAGCATAAAACCTGCCAGGCACGCCTGTGATCTGAGTGGCTTGGCAGGCTGAGGAGGATCCTGAGTTCAAAGCCAACCTAGCAATTTAGCAAGGCCCTAAGCAACTCTGTGAGACCCTGTCTCTAAATAAAATATAAAAAGGGGCTGGGGATGTTGTTCAATGGTTAAGCGCCCCTGAGTTTAATCCCTGGTGCCCCCCACACACACACACACAAAAAAAAAAAAAAAAACTTATGATAGTGTGCCTTTATTTCTCTTTCCCCTGAAACTTTTTCTACTTTCCTTATAGCTCTTACTTCTCTTTATATCATGAATCCCAAAACATATTATTTCTGCCTTAAATGGTTAATTTTTTCTTACAGAGATATAAATATCTAATTTATTGACATAGTTACCTACTCAGTGTCCTTCATTCCTTTCTACAGATCTAGATTTCCACCTGTTATCATTTTGCTTCTGCCTGAAAGACGTCCATAAATATTTATTTTATATATATATATTATTTTAGTTGTAGATGGACAGATTTATTTATTTTTTTATGTGGTGCTGAGGATCAAACCCAGCACTTCACTCACGCATGTTGAGGCAAGTGCTGTACCACTGAGCTACGATCCCAGCCCCCCATAAACATTTCTTAAGGTACCATTCTGGTAGTGACGAATTCTTCCAGGTTTTATATGTCCAAAAGTGTCCTATTTCCCCATTGCTTTTAAAAAGCATTTTCACTGGGTGTAGAATTCAGATAAACTGCCAAAATCCACTTATATTTCTTCCTGCCCTGTGCTGTGGCCTCAAAACTCCAAGAACTAAGTTGAGACTTCAAAAACTAAGACTTACTTCATTAGATTCTAATCCCTCAGAAATCATGGTTATTCCACTGCCTGCTGTCAAAGTCCTGAAAATTGTAATCCCATGTTTTTTACAGCTTAGTAGTGTTTAGGGTGGAAAATTAAACCTGGTCCTTCTCAGTCAGGTTTTTTAAGAAATAGAAAAAAAAATAAGGCAAATTCTATCCAAAATGACCACTCAGAGCTATTTCAATTGATGGTTTGTTAAGGAACGGCCGAGGGAAAAGGAGAGAAATAAAAATTGGAAATCGTGTTGATTTTTCAACTAAGGAAAGCCACACTCACCTCCTGTTTGGCTAATTAACTGTAGTTGTCCCCAGTGGATTCATTATATTTCTATTGAAAATTGAATTGAATGTAAACTGAAAAAGGATGGGGAGAGGGAGAGTTTGATTGGATATTAATACTAATTTTCCCATGAAGTAAACATTTTTCTTTAACTGGGAAGTTACAATGTTTCACAAATCTTTTTAATTTATCCCCAGCAAACAAAGAGTGATCTACACTCAGATTAAACACTAGTAATGAAAGATAGTATGCATCTGTTGACTTGATGACAATGTATAATAATTATATTTTTAATGAATAATAAAACAATACTTTTTATGCACTTGTCAAGAAGAAAAAAACACCCAGCTACTAAATGCCTTTTAAATATGACTATATTTTCCCAGAAACGTGAGCTTTAATAACAGAGCTTTAAGGGGTGGTACAAAACATATAATACTAAGTTAGAAATAGAAGACTAAATTTATGAAATAACCTTGACAGTAAATAATACTTTTTCAGCAGAGATCCAACCTACATCTCTGTTGTAGAAAAAGGACATCGACTTCATCTCACATAGTCCATCAATCAGCTTTGAAATGCAAATTTTTGAGAGATAACAGAGAGATCACATCACCTGTAGAAAATATCTGATCAATGCCGTGAAATTTTCAATAAAGGTAGGAGTTTTAATCTACAAAGATTCTTCAAGAATATCTCTTCAATTAATATATATACCTGCACACATGTATTAAATTCAAGAATAACAAAATTTCTAGGGATAATGGAGAGTGCAACCCAACAATATTAATAACTATTGTATTTTAAAATTCTTGTTGATAAATTTCAGCCTCTTTCCTTTTGATGCTCTCTACACAGCAAATGTGGAAAGAGGCATGAAGGACACTCATTGATATAAAATTAAGCTAAAAGATACTTTGGCCTCAATTATCTAGATATTTTGAGCAAATGCCAGATGGTTTCCTCATTCTTCACTTCCTTTGCAAGAAACAAACAGCTTATGTCTTATTTTCAGGGAAAAAAACTTTGCTTCCATTATATCACTGACAATTTCAGAAGTATAAAATGACTTGGAGATGAATCATCATGTCTAAGAGACAAGAGATTTTAATAGTTTCCCCTTCAAGATGGACTTCTTGGTGGTTTCAAAACAAAGTTCTGGTACTTTGAATCCCAGGATAGCAGTGTGTGACCCACACCAAGTGGAACTTTAGTGTCTGTAACTTTTTAACCCAATGACACTTCTTGGGGTTTCTGTACTATTTTTCTCTCCTCTTGTCATCTAGCATGGCACTAAGATGCTGATCTTCATTCCACCTTCTTTGTTATGTCCAGGCTCCCATGGACAGGCTGGCACCAAGTCACTTTGACAGCCCTTCCTCAACCCACTCTTATAGCAGGATTTCTGTGTTAGTGGCAGAAAAATGGAAGGAAGGAAAAAAGAAAGAGAAAAGTAAGTCCATCAAATAAGAAAAATGTCACAATTAAAATATAGTCAAACTAAATGTTTCATGTTATATAAATTCAATTAGGATGTACCAACTAAGTTTTTTAAAATTCAGCTTATGATGTTAGAGACAAATAAATCCAGCCAATGCACATGTGGTGGAGGCCTATTTGATGGAAGCTCTTATATGCCAAATGATTCTAGTGGCAATTACTCTTAAGGGAAAAAAATAAGTTTTTAAAATTAAAATTATAATTCCACTCTGATATTCTCCAAACTTTAAGAGATCAACAACAAATAATTCCATATATGAGTCCAATTCACTATATCATCTGAGAGGTGTGTTCTGCACCCCTGGGAGGCCCACCAGGATGTCATGCTAACATTGTTACACAGCTATGGATGTCTGGTTAACAACTCTGAAAAATATTAAATCCAAAATCATCTCTCTCTAAAACCAAATCATCTTAACTTCCTCTTTAGGAAAATCCTGGTTTTGCCTAAAGTTCTGTGACCCACTAGGCTAGAACATAAAGTAGTCTCCTTAATTTTATTAATAAATGTGTTGATGCCGCCATCTGGATTCCAAGGAAATGTCCTCTGTCCTTAACCTACCGAGGACTCCAGGCTTGATGGAGTCACCTTTATGTTTTGGACACTGTGCTCCACTCAAAAGTAAAATTGACAAATTAAATTTAAGAATGCTCATCACCCTGCTTTTTGCAGATCCAAGTTCTAGACATGCATTATATTGAACATCAAAAGATTAAATCCTTAGGCAACTTCTATTCATGACATGACCCTTTACAAAAGACATTACAAAACTGATCTGTATTGATCACACTTTTGTATTATGAAATAGTTATTAGAATGTTTATCCATTCTGAAACTTGTGTTACAAATGTAACAGTTGCAAGTGTTAGTTTGGGAAAGACTGCCTCCACTAAGGGTCTATTGTATCTCTTTTCCACATCACCAGTTAGGTAATTTACACCATCTCCCTTTTGCCTTAGATGCCAGAATGCTCACAGACCAATTGGGCCCATAATCATAACCACTGTACATTACACTTATTGTTTCTTTCCTTCTTAAACTTCTTTTCCTCTTTTTAAGAATTAATATTTTGTCATAGTCATCCTTTTGTAAGCTGACATAATATGCTTCTAGCAAAACAAAAATACATCCCTGTCCTCACTCAAAGCTTATTATCAATGCATTTGCATACACAGATACTCAGGTTTGTTCCCATTTAGGCACATGTTCCCTTTTCCTACCCCATGCACATAATTTTCTATCATCTTCTTTGCACACAAATATGCTGTAGAATTCTCAGTATGAAATAAAATTTATGCTTGACGCCATATGCCCTACAGCTGTGTCCATTTCTCTACTTCTCTTTAATAGTAAAACTCCTTAAAATAACTCACTGTTTCCAATTCTTTTCCATCCATTCCCTCTTGAATCCACTCTTGCTAAATTTCATCCTTGGAATGCCTCTAAGCCAGCACTCTTTAGAGTCACTCCTGATTCCGTGTTGCTGAAGCAATCAATCCTCAGTCTTTAACCCCAAGAATAGGGTAAGGGAGTCATTCATCTCAGATGTGTATTTTAAGGGAGTGCCAAAAAGGGGGTGACGGAAATTAAGTGTTTTGATGTAGTATTTTAAGTAAAAATAATTGCAAAAATATCATGATAACATTCAAATTTTTAAATAAAGATAAAACCTAGCCAGGCCAAGACTAGGGTAAGGGAAGCAAGATGAGTCGTGTGAGTATACTGCCATTTCCTGTCTTAATCATGATACTTTGCCAGGTGTATCAATCAGCTTTTCATTCCATTGACCAAATACCAGAGACAACCAACTTAAAGGAGGGAAGATTTGTTTTGGCATTTTCAGGGGTTTCAGTATATTATCATCTGACTCCATTGTTTCTGGGCCTGTGATGAGGCAGAACACCATGGTAGAAGGGAATTGGTGGAACAAAGTTGCTCATCTCATGGCAGCAAGGAAACAGAGAGAGAGAGGAAGGGGCCAAAAACAACCTATGGTTCCCCATGGGCACATCCACAAGGACCTGCCACCTCCAACTAGCTTACACCTCCTATAGTTTCCACCACCTCCCAATAATCCATGAAACTATGAATAGCAATAGATTAATCCATTTAGGAGATCAGAGCCCTCATTATCCTATCATTTCCCCAAATCTAAACATTGCTGCATTGGGGACCACACCTCCAATACATGAGTCTTTGAGGAACAATTCATATTTAAACTATGACATTAGAAATACTTTATTAATTTTTAATTTTGCCTGAAGACATTAATCATCTTAATGACTGCTTGTCTTGGTGCCCCCTTTAAGTTTTGCACCCAAGGCAAGGAACTTACTCTGCTCTGTTCATGAAAGTGTCAGTCCTAGAAGCATTCCATCTTTCTTGACTCACTCCGAATTTGGCATCCAGGGCACCATGTCTCCTTTCTCTTGCAATCTCATTGTTACTCCTTCTCAGTCACTTTTGTTGGTTCCTCCTCTCCTCCAGCTTCTAACTGCTTAGAGCTCAACTCTATGATGTCCTCATCTATACGCATTCATCCTCTTCATGACCTCACCAGGCTCACAGCTTTAAATATCACATATGTGCTAACAACTCCCAAGTTTTTATCTTCAGCCCAAACTGGTCCCCTGAAATCTTGGCTAGGTATACCCATTTTACATTTAATGTGAAAAAATTCCACTTTCTATTTTATCCCTTAAACTATCTCCCCCTATAATTTTCTGCTTCTCGATAGAGAGCCATTCCATCCTGCCCAAAACTCAAGCCAACAACTTTGAATTACTAAAAGTAAGTTCTTCCCCTTAATACTCTCATTTTATGTATGATCCATCAGCAATTCCTGTTGGCTCTATCTTCAAAATATGTACAGATCCACTTCCCACTACCATTCTAATCCAAATGACTGTCAGTCCTTGCTTAGACTAATTACAGTTTTCTGTAAATGGTCTATTTGCCTCTTTCATTTCCCTATAGTTTCTTTTTAAACAAAGCAGCCAAAGTAATCACTTTTAAATGAAAATTCTGTTATGTTTTATGTTTTAGGAGCTCTTCATTTCACTCAGGATAAAATCCAGAGCTTATAATGAAGCTTTGCACATAGGTTTTCATATCTGTGAGCCAGGTAGTCGTGCTCACCTATAATCCTAGCTATTCAAGAAGCTGAGGCAGGTGGGTTGTATGTTCAAGGCCAGTCTCAGAAACTCAGTAAGACCCTGTCTCAAAATAAAAACTAAAAAGCATTGGGGATGTAGCTTAGTAGGTTCAATTCCCTTTTGTTTTAGTTAGCTTTTTCACTGCTGTGACTGAAAGATCTGACCAGAACAATTGGAGAGGAAGAAGAGTTTATTTGGAGACTCACAGTTTCCAAAATCTCAGTCTAGGGTCGGCAGGCTCCATTTCTTAGGGCTGGAGGTAAAGGAGAATATCACGGCAAAAGAATGTAGTTGAGGGAAGCAGCTCACATGATAATCAGGTAGCACATAGAGAGACTCCATTCACCAGATACAAAATATATACCCCAAAGTGATGCCCCAGTGCCCACCTCCTCCAGCCACATCCTACTCACCTTCAGTTACCACTCGGTTAATCCCTATCAGGGTTAAGACTCTCACAACCCAGTACTTTTTCCTCTGAACCTTCTTATGTTGTTTCACATGTGAATTTTTGGAGGACACCTCACATCCAAACCATAACATCTTTACTGAAGGAAAAAAAGTACCTGTGGATGGATGGATGGATGATGGAGGCATTCATTCTAAACCATTCACATTTCTGTTTCTCAGGCTGCATGAGTAGAAAAGTTGATAGAATTTACTGTGCAAACCTGAACAGACCACTTAAATACTGCACCCTCTTCTTGTAAGCTTTTATTGTAAAATCATCTTAATTTGTTTTCAAAAAATAAATTGAAATTAATACAATAATAAGTACAGGAAGCTTCCAAACCCCTTTTTGTTTTGACTACATTCCTGACCTCTTGTGCATACAGGCCACTTAGGGTGGCTAAAAATAAAGTCCTTTTTCTCTGTTGTCACCTGCTTCCTATAGCTGTAAGTCCCATCTGTTCCTATAGAGAATCATCTCTGAGCTTTATTTCCATGAACTATTTTTTTCTCTGACTCTCCTCTATCATTTTCTTTATTCTTCATAGAGAATTGCTTGCTTTTGTCCAGCTAGCAACGATTTTACCCTTCCTCCTTACCAGGTGTAGCTCCAATTAAATTTGGGTGTCCATTCTGCCCGTATGACTCAAGGCAAATCCTGATTAAGAATCCAATTAGGATAATGCTGCTTCCTTTCCTAGCAACTGCATATCACTCCGCTCCAATCTATGGGAATGGTCTGCTGGGGACTTTCAGAAAAGTTAACCTTTCAATAAAGAGACAGATGTAATGAAAGATTCTTCTGCTATTGGACATTGTGCTATCTGCATGTTACACCTGGGCACCTAGCAGCCATTTTTATAACCCTGAGGGAAGCTATCCAGGGACGAATCTAGAAATAGCTAAGAAAAAAATGATGGCAAAAAAAACTGGGTTCTTAATTAATCAATGAGCTAATAAATTAATATTGCAGTTACCCTTTCTCAGGATTTCTTGATATATGGGACAACAGGACTTTTTTACTGTTTATACAGTGGGTTTGGAATGGAGAGTCATTATTTGAATCTTACCTGATACAAATGGCCATACACAGTAACTTCACTATATAAGATTTTAAGGAGATGGAAATGTTAACTGCCTTGATTTTATCATTACATGCTGTATTCAAGTATCAAATTATCACACTGTACACAGTAAATGCAAATGATTAAAATTACAAGAGCCCAGTTGCATACACAATTTGCATATAAGAAAGCTCCATATTACATATATAAACTTGTATCTAGAATACCCCTTTCCAACCTCCATGAACTGTTTCCTCTAAATTAAATGCCCAGAGCAGGGCATCTCATGTTGAGTTACTCATGTTAATTTCATGCAGGGCCCAGTCTCTTTGAGATCCCAGAAAAAGACACCTGCTTCCTTAGTGTGGCCCAGAAAGAAACTGGTTTTACATTTATAAACCCATGGATTGAAGTAACTAAAGTTTTATTATGCATAATGACCAAAAACAGAATCATTCTTATTATTATAAAATGAGATCTAAGGGAGAAAATTTGTCTTGAACTTTGTAAGACCTTTACAAACACTCAGTTCAATAGAACCGCAACAGACTCTCACAAAAATGAAACAGCTACAAGACATTTAAAAGAACCCCCACAGAAATGCATAATTTGAATCATTGTGATATATTTTTTTAAGTTTCAGACATTCTGAAATCTCTGTTGGGTGGGATGTTCTATAGATAATGGTTAAATTTCATGAGTTTTTAGTGTTGTTCAAGTTTTCTAAATTTTTTGTTGATGTTTTTCCATCCATTATTGAAGCCAATGTATTGAATTACAATTATTATCATTGAATTATCTTTTTCTGCCTTCAACTTGTCAGCTTTTGTTTCATTTATTTTAGTTGCTGATGTTAGTTTCATATACCTATAATTTTTAATAGTTTCTCAATGGATTAACACATATGCCATTAAAGAACATCTTTATCTCTAAAAAAAATCATTATAACAAAACTACTGAATGCTTCAATGGCACTCTGTAAATGTTCATTCTCTCATGAAGTATTTGCTTCACTAAGGATTATTTTTTCTTTATAAAATTCACTTTCAAAGTTGAATCTCTGCATAGAATCCCTTGTTCTCTCTGGGTTGCTGATGAAGTCTAGTTAAAATTGTAAAATTCTGCTTTATTTCCTCCCTTTTTGGTCGGCTCTAGCTTCAGCTCCAGCATGGTTTTGGCAGAAATGGGTTTTTTTTCTAGAGTTTGGCTAAAAATCCTCACTCAGGAAACCTCCAGATTGACATTGCAGAGGTTCTGCTTGTTTATCTTTTCAATTTGACATGCCATACACAACCTCACTGATATATGAAACATTAGTACAAAATGTAGAAAACTTATTTTGCTTTTTGCCTCCATATGCTTTTTTTATGATGAACTGAGTTGTTTTTCCACAGGCAATGGGTTTTCCTAAAGTAAAACTATGAAAAATAAAAGCTAAAATAAAATAATTTAAACAGAAATTTTGCATTGAGATTCTTACAGTTTCCTGCATTAAAAAAAAATAGAGGATATTATGAAGTCTCTAGAAAAAAAAGTCTAACTAGAAAGGCACTTTTGAGAAAGCCTGAAGTATGTCCAATTTACATGGCAGTATATATTTCAAGATTTAATCATTATGGGTCACATTATCAAAGAGGCCTCCACCCTGAATTCCAGAATTATACTTACTATTATTGTATTTCATGATAATGATAAGTAAACATACATTGCCCAATTGTGTTAAATGGATATTTTGAGAGACATAAGAAACAATGAAAAAACAGCCTCTGCAGAATTTCCTTTTATTACAAGTATGTAATTTAGTAAATATTTTGAGAATATGGACACAGCAAGGTTTTTTTTCTTATCTGACTTTTTTGCTGTTATAATTTTTCACTTGCAAATATTAGAAATTCATCTGAGTGTTTTGCAATATTAAAAGATTAAAAAAAAACATTGTGAATTCCCTTCTAAAATAATGAAAATAAATAGTCCCAGTTCTAACTTTTGCCCTCAGATGGGAGGCATAGTATATTGGTTTAAATTAGACAAATCTGACAGACCTAAATTTGTACAGTAGCTCTATCACCTACCTATCCATGATGTTGGGCAAATCCATTAACATTCGAGACAGATTCTTCATCTATAGAATGTATAGAAGGATCATCACTCCCCACACTCACTTCCATAATAGGACTTTTCACACTGAATTATAATCATCTGGTTACTTGTCCATTTCTTCCATGACATTACGAGTTTCTTGGGAAAAAAAAAAAAAAAGAGCAGTGGTTCTCAATCTTGGCTGAACACTATAATCACCTGCGGAGCTCTTCAAGCTCCCAATGCCCAAGTTGCACTCAAACCACATAACTGATTATCTCTGGGGGTCATCTGAGATGTCTTTTTTAAGCTTCCCAGGCAATTCCAACATGAGTCAAGGTGGTGAACTCCTCTAGAGGCTTAGTGCAGTACCTGGCACACAGGAAGCATGTTAAATAGAAAGCAAAAGTAAACTCAGTCAGCAAATGAGTGAAAGCTATCACAGACCACATTGTAATACTTACACCTTTGCCCACAAGGCTGAGAGCTCATAGGCTGTGAGAGCCACAGTCATATTTACTTTCATCTACATCTTCTCACACAACGTCACTGTCCTTCACATTCCTTGATATATATTATGATCTCAGAATTCTGTTGAGATAGAATAACATGAAAAAAGAAAAAAGAGGGTGATTTTGGTTAATTAAAGATTTAGATGAACACTATAAGACTAGAATTTGTTCATAAGAGTTAAGCACACCACCCAAAGAGTACAAGTATCACAGCTCAGACACCAATGTTAACAACACCTTGTTTACTGAATGATCATATCTTATAAAACTCTTTGGAATAGCCTGTAATGCTGCCTCCAGTTGCAGTGAACACTTGTTCTTATGTTCCTGCTGCAGTGTAAAGTAGAAAAGGTTTTTTTGCTCCCCTTCCCTAAATAATGCTGGAACATTTCTGAACTCTACAAGACAAAATCAGAGTCTCATTTCTTAGGGTGAAATATTTATTGGGTTTATTCTTTAACTTTTGAAAATTTATTCCTTAACTCTTTCTCAAACATAACAGTTTAAAAGCATGTGTTTATTTATTTCCCTATTATTTATTTACATGTCAGTAAATTCATACCCATTAAATGTTTTGATGGAATTACTTTGACACGTAAAAGGAAATTCTCACTGGAAATTCTCTATGTGAGCTAGTAATAACTGGTAAGAAGGCAAAAGAAAAATAAATATGTATATATTAAAAAGCCAAATGTAAAATCATCCAAGTATTTGAATGACAATGACTTCACGGGGAACTACATCTATATAATAAATTGATGTATTTTCTGTATAGAGCCATTGTTTCCATCTACTGAAATTTTTACATCCTATTATGCAATAATACCATTGTACAGATGCTTAAGATGACAAGACCAATGACCCCACTGGACTTAATTTACCTAGGTTACTTATGGACAGACTTTACTGGTAAGCCATAGATAGATGCCACAGTCTGGCTGGGCACAAATGCCGCAGTCTGGCTGGGCACACAATCACGAGCCACCACACAGCTTGTAGATTCAAACAGCAACTCTTTATTCCCGAACTCACACCAGCCGTCTACAATCACGTTCTGGGGAAATCCAAGTTCTCTGCCCAAATCCACCTTCTCTCCCAAATTCACCTCCACTGGGCTTCTATCTCCAAAATATACTGTCTGAATCCCGTGAGAACTCAAGGGGAACTCAGGCAGCAGGATACGCCCTATTCCCAGCAGGAATAATCTTAAACCTTAAACCTGGAACCTAAACTGGGAACTCCCTAAACAAGATTATCTTAAAACCGGGAACACCCTAATCTGCCTTGGTCCTTGAGCAAGGTCACTTACATTCAATGTCACTGCAACATGTCAGCAACATGGGGTACGCTGGCAAGGAAATTGTCATACCTACTTGGCTAATGGCTCCCAGCATCTCCCCCCTTCTGATTAATTAAACAACAAGCAATGTGGCTTAAGGACCGTGCCTGGTAGGTTGTCCAATTCAACATATGGTTCTTACCCGTCATGGGAAAAACTGACCTTTAGGCGTCAGCCTCCTGTCTTAGGTTGATACCACTGCAATTGAATCATACCCGTCACTGACTACCGGTCCAGCATACAGCCATACTTGTGGATAGGTCTATGCACCAGTGGGGGGGTGAGGTTCTTGGCCCCCAAATTTGGCCTTGGTGCCAGTGGGGGAGTGAGGTTAATGTGGCTTATGGACCGTGCCTGGTAGGTTGTCCAATTCAACATATGGTTCTTACCCGTCATCGGAAAACTGACCTTTAGGCGTCAGCCTCCTGTCTTAGGTTGATACCACTGCAATTGGATCATACCCGTCACTGACTACCGGTCCAGCATAAGCCATTGGCCCCCAAATTTTAGACCATCACTAGCAGAAGGGAGGAGGATACAGAAATGCCACGACACCAAGCCAATTGACGGCTCCTTGGGAAAAATTGCATCACTGGTGACACCATCAGCAAAGATATGTCAGCACTACCACAATTAACATGGGGTGCGCTGGCAAGGAAATAAAAATTATATCACTGGTTAATCACTGTCGCAGATGTAAGAATGGCCAAGCTGGAGCTCTGGATATCAGCTGTTATGGATTTGCGTCAAATTATCTTCTTTTCGATCTGTAGAAATTGTTTTAGTTAATCTCTCTGGAATCCAAATCGGCTGCTGTTCTCCCTGTGGAAACACACAAACAAAACCCCGACTCCAGACATCACTGGGTCAGGACCTTTCCATTGTCCTGTTAGAATATCTTTCCAAAGTACCTTAGGCTTATGTACATTTTTTGGATACATGTGTCTTTCCGCAGCACTAAGTCCTTATGAATCCAAATTTTAAAAGTTTAGAGTAAAAAGCATTATTTTAAGTTTATCTTTGGGGGATATATACCCCTTTCCAATTCCCTCTTTTTGCTTTAATAAGTATGTCTGTATCTAATAGTTGTCTTAGCTTTTTGCATTTTCTATCTGTGTAATACCTTACTTGACATTTTCAACCATTTTCTATCTTATTTCTATCTTCTAGTTTTTTTTTTCCTAAGGTTTGTATATTTACCCTTAGTTGCTTATTTTCCTCCTAGTTTTTTTTTTTCTTCCTATTTTGTGGGTTTAAAATTTTTGTCTTCCTACATTTTTTTATCTTCCTACATCTTTTCTATCTTTTTCTTTTTAACTTTCTATACTTCTGTCTTTAAAGTTTTTCACTTCAAATTTTTAATCTTTTTTATCTAAATATCTTTTATCCTATTATCTTCCCATTTTTTTAAAGTAATGCCTTTAAGATTAACTAGGCTTCAATGATGCATAAGCATCTTTTTCCGACATGAAGGTATCTCGACCACCTTCAATTTAACCTTTTAAAGCCTTTCAATTATCATCTATACTGTACTTTTAAATGTACTTTTTCACCACCTACAGCTTCACTCTTTTAAACGAGGCTTAGATTTTGTTTAAATCGCTTCAATGTTAGTTTACATGGCTGCCCTTCAACCAAAGGCTTTTTTTTTTTTTAACTCCATTGAGAAGCTTTGTCTCAATCTGCCATGTACAAATACCTTTTTCTTCTTTCTTCCTTTCTCAAGCTTTTAAAGTAAGTCTAGTTTCCTCAAAATCTTTTTAAATGGCATTTTACAACTTTTTACTTTACCACACAGAGATTATCTCATCTAGAAACATTTCTTTTTCCTTTAACCTTTTATATTAAAATATATTTCCACATCTTGAATCTTTTTCTATCTCTTTTTTAACCGTTAACCCTTTTTATAAATTCACATTTTGAAACAACTCTTATAAAATTTCTGATTTAGACAAATTACTCCACTTTAATAAGATGAAAGACTTTCATGTTTTTTATGATACTATAATACTATAATTGAAACCCAACTGAAAATTTTTCTACTCTTTGTATATAAATTACACATGATAGAATCTTAACACTTAGTAACCTTGTTTTAGCAAAGACACAGACACAAAGCAATATTAAACCTTTTTCCATTTACCAATTTATGAAAACACACATAATGTTTAAATATATTACCTTATGGAACTTAATAAGTAAAGAGTACTTGATTTTATATTTAGTGGTTGATATTTTAACACTTTAGCTTTGTAAATTAATCAGATGTCTGTAAAAACCAAGATCTTAGACAAATGTAGTAAACAGAATTAGCCATCTCTTTCTTGAAGAAAAATCCTTCTACAGGATACCATGATGGTCCCATTGATATACTTAATAACTCGTCTTTAAAAAGCCATTGGCTACATTTTTGTATTGTATCAACATATGCCCTAATTGTTCTTGGTCTCACTGGGGTGCCTCCTTCCTCTAACAATTTCTCTTGCTCGGAGGCGAACAACTTCAAACCTTGAGTCACCCATTTTCCCCAGTTTGCCTGAGAAAGTTCTAGGAACAGGCAACTTGAAATAAAAACAAAATAAATCAAAACAATAACACATTGTTTTTTGAAATGTTCACCCATTCTTTCTCTCTTCCTCAGGGGTGAGAAATTTCACTTACCTCTAAGCTTCAGAAGTTCCCCGCACGGGCCGCCAAATGCCGCAGTCTGGCTGGGCACACAATCACGAGCCACCACACAGCTTGTAGATTCAAACAGCAACTCTTTATTCCCGAACTCACACCAGCCGTCTACAATCACGTTCTGGGGAAATCCAAGTTCTCTGCCCAAATCCACCTTCTCTCCCAAATTCACCTCCACTGGGCTTCTATCTCCAAAATATACTGTCTGAATCCCGTGAGAACTCAAGGGGAACTCAGGCAGCAGGATACGCCCTATTCCCAGCAGGAATAATCTTAAACCTTAAACCTGGAACCTAAACTGGGAACTCCCTAAACAAGATTATCTTAAAACCGGGAACACCCTAATCTGCCTTGGTCCTTGAGCAAGGTCACTTACATTCAATGTCACTGCAACATGTCAGCAACATGGGGTACGCTGGCAAGGAAATTGTCATACCTACTTGGCTAATGGCTCCCAGCAGATAGAGCCAAAGTTCTTTCTGATAAGTATATACTGAGAACTGAATATGTGCCTTGCATAGAACCTGCTTTTGTACATAACAAAAAATACAAAACACACACACACACACACACACACACATACACACAGAGAAAGGCAATAATGACTTTGCATAGTAGAGACAGAATGTAAAAAAAAAAAAAAAATGGCAACTCAAGCTGAAACCATGCAAAGTGACCTTAATAACCAATAAGAAATTTTCACTAGTGGATTATATCAAACATTTAAAGAACAATTAACACCAACACTTCTCAAACTCTTCCAAAAAATAAAAGAGGAGGAAATTCTGCCTACATGGTAGCAATGTTATCCTGATACCAAAGCCAGAAAAAAAACATCATAAGAAAAAAAAAACTGCAAACCAATATCTCTTGTAAATACAGGTGTAAAAATCCTCAATGAAATATTGGTAAACCAAATCCAGCAACATTTAAAAAAAAAGTATATTCCATAACCAAGTGGGATTTATCTAAGAAATACAAAATTCATTCAATATTGAAAACCAATGATTCATATTAATAAAATAAAGGAAGTAACACTATATAATTAGCATATATAGACATAGAAACATCACATTTGACAAAATCAATTTCATGATAAGAAAAAACACTGAACAAAACCAATAAAAGGGAACTTTCTCAATTCTCAATCAGATAAAGGACATCTATGAAGACACCCACAAATGACTTTATTTGTACTGGCAAAACACTGAAATCTTTCCTCCAAGATCAGGAAGTATCAAGGATATCCATCCTCATTGTTCTATTAAACATTGTACTGGAATACTACCCAAAGGAATTAGATAAGAAAAGGAATTAAAGGCATCCACGTTGAAAAGGAAGAAGTAAAATTATTTGTTTGCAGATAATATGATCTTATATGTAAAAGCTCCTCAGAAATATCCAAAAATAAAAGAAAAACAGCTATAAAGCCAACAAATGAGTTCAGCAAAATTACAGGATATAAGAATTATACAACACAAATATGTATCAGTTGCATTTCTATATACCAGCAATGAATAATCTGAAAATGAAATTACAAAGACAATTTCATTTACAATAGCATCAAAATAAACAAAATATTCAGGAATAATCTTAATTAAAATTCAAGACTACTTCACTGACAATTATAAAACATTGTTAAAATAAATTAAAGAAGACCTAAATCAATGAAAAGATAGCTTGTGTTCATGGATTAGAATACTCCTCAAATTGATCTATAGAGTCAATGCAATTCCTATAAGCCAAAAAAATATGAGGGCTCATATTTTCCAATCTCAAAACATATAATACATATAGAGCAGGGAGGAAGAGCAGGAAGAAAAGATTAACATTAAACAGATACATGAGGTGGGATGGAAAGGGAGAGAAAAGGGAGAGAAAAGGGAAATTGCATGGTAATGGAGGGAGTCCCTCATTGTTATACAAAATTACATATAAGAGGTTGTGAGGGGAATGGGAAAATAAACAAGGAGAGATATGAATTACAGTGGATGGGGTAGAGAGAGAAGACGGGAGGGGAGGGAGGGGGGATGGTAGAGGATAGGAAAGGTAGCAGAATACAACAGTTACTAATAGGGCATTATGTAAAAATGTGGATGTGTAACTGATGTGATTCTGCAATCTGTATTTGGGGTAAAATTGGGAGTTCATAACCAACTTGAATCTAATGTATGAAATATGATATGTCAAGAGCTTTATAATGTTTTGAACAACCAATAAAAAAATTAAAAAAAAATAATAATACATATAGTACAAAGCTACAGTAATCAAGTCAATGTGGCACTGGCACATATAGACCAACAGAGAGAACTAAGAATCCAGCCAAGTCCATTAGTAGCTGAGAATTAAAGTCTGTCTGCCAATGGCACCCGAAATGGCTGAGGCAATAAGTCACTCTTTGAAGAGGAATTTGGACAGCACATCATTATGCCTACCATACTGATGGATGTGATTACATTAAGAATAAAAACTTCTGTTCAATGAAGGATACCTTGGACAATGTTAATAGGCAGGAAGATAAAAGGTGAAGATATCATCAGTGTTTATAACTGATAATTACTAATATCTAGAACGTAGAAAATTCTTGTAACAATCTCAACCCCCCAAAATGAACAACAAATATAAATAGGTAATGTGCAAAAAAGAAAATTCCAAAAATTCTAATAGCATATGAAAGGATGCTCAAATATCATCAGAAAAAAAGAATAAAGTAAAATTGTTATTTTAAACCTCCACACCTATTAGATTAGTAGAAATCAAAATCAGAAAGGTAGAAAATAAGTTGGCAAGGGTGTGGGGATATACAAGTATCCATAAAGAAACATACTGTAAGTTGGTCATCGCAGCATTATTTGTACTAGCAAAGGTTAGAAGCTGAAAGTACATAACTGGGAAAGTGGAAAAGTAAAATATGGTGGATGCACATCCTAGAGAACCATGGCGCAATCAGAAGCCACATAATAGATGTAAACAAAAAATAGGTGGTTAGTAAAAACATGATATTGAATGAAAAGATCTTTAAAAATAGGATAATATTAAGTGTGGCATATATACACAATGGAATATTACTCAGCAATAAAAGAGAATAAAATCATGGCATTTGCAGGTAAATGGATGAAGTTAGAGAAGATAATGCTAAGTAAAGTTAGCCAATCCCAAGAAAACAAATGCCAAATATTTTCTCTGATGTAAGGAGGCTGATTCATAGTGGGATAGGGAGTAGAAGCATGAGAGGAATAGATGAACTCTAGATAAGGTAGAGGAGATGCAGGGGAAGGGAGGGGGCATGGAGTTATTAATGATGGTGGAATATGATGATCATTATTATCCAAAGTACAGGTATGAAGACATGAATTGGTGTGAATATACTTTGTATACAACCAGAAATATGAAAAATTGTGCTCTATATGTGTAATAACAATTCTAATACATTCCATTGTCATATATATAAAATAGGATGATATTAAGGTAGGATGACCTCCCTGATTCACACTATTGTATAATAGTGGATGAAAACTGAGAATATGACAGAATATTACTACCCTGACTATAAAGCAAAGGTAAAGAGATTTTTTTTACTTTAATTAAGGTCCCTTATCAGTTGTCTTTAATCATAGAGAAACCATCCTGAGAGGTTATGACCAAAGAATCAGGAACAGACACCTCAAACATTATAACTACAATCAAGAGTGTCCCTGAAAGACAATAGTCAAGGGAAATCTTTCTTGAGGGAAGAAATTAAAGGAGTACATTTGATTTCCCTCTTTGTCAAGTTTAAATATGGCCAGAGATATAGGTCTACATTGATTTATGGGCAGTAGCTAATAGTTTGGGTTGATGGTTAAAGATAAGATTAGAATATCGATGACAAGAAAGATAATGGGAGATGTTTGTGGAGAGACTCCACTTGGAACATGAAAACATCTGCTCACCAAAAGGCATCTACTGCATATGAGGCTCTCAATACTCAGGTGAAAAAAGATGACCATTTGTATGATGCCAGGCAGCATCTTCCCGCCAATCAGGTGCTTGCTGAATGAATTCACAAAGTAGATATGACAGCAGGGATGAAAGTTATGCATTTGTTCAACAAACATGGTCCTCTCATCTAGGCTGATCCGGAACTGCATTGCAATATGCATAAACTGCCACCAAAAGAGAGCAGTGCTAAGCCCTCAAGAGGCATCATTCTCTGAGGGGTGCCAATTAAACTTTTCTGTATGTTTATTACATCAGACTTTTCCTTTCATTGAATACAGTAACAATTTGTCCTGACCACAGTATAATGTTATGCATTCTACAAATGATTTTTCCTTCTCTCTCTCTCTCTCTCTCTCTCTCTCTCTCTCTCTCTCTCTCTCCTTCTACCAGCACCATCATCATGGATTATAGAAAACCTAATTCATTATATTCCGTGTGACATTGTTTAATTTCACACAATAATGCATTTGACCAAAAAACTTAACACAACAGAAGAAGTGCAATAATGAAATAATATCCTTGGAATTCACTCCCCCATCACTTGGCTATACCTGGCCTGACAAGATGTGTAATGATCTATAGAGAGTCACTGCTATTCCAATTAAGAATATCCTAAAAGTCAGGTTCTGTGGCCCAGGTTTATAATCCCAGCAATTTAGGAGACTAAGGCAGAAGGATTGCAAGTTGAAGGCTAGCTTCAGCAAATTAGTGAGGCCCTAAACAACTTAGTGAGGTTCTGTTCCAAAGTTTAGATAAAATAAAATAAAAAGGTCTGGGGATGTATCTCAATAATAAAGCACCCTGGATTTGATCCCTGTACCCCTCATCCCAAGAAAAAATCCTAAAGGCTGAGGGTCTATCTCAGTGGTACAGTACTTGCCTAGAATGTGCAAACCCTGGATTTAACCCCCAGCACTACAAAATAAAACCATATCCTCAAAGTTTGGGGCTATGTCTTATAAACCATCATATGCTTTGAATCAGTGACCAATATATGATGCTGTTTCTTCCATGGTCAGAATATAAGAGTCTAGGAATCAATGTCACTATCCTATCTGGTTAACACACTGGCAAAAATTTAACTTTCCATCTCCCACAACTTTTAGCTCTGCTGATTTAGAGGTTTTAGTTGAATGCTTCCACAAGTAGACATAACAAATGTTCCATTGGTCTGAAAGTTGAGAGGGCCACCTGTCAATTTGGGGCCTTTCATGCCCCTGAGCCCACAGTGAAAAAGATCACTTTAATTACTGGGTGATAGATAATGGTTAACCAATAAGAACTTGGATGCTGCTACACAATGCAGGCAGTGAATACTCAGAGATACATTGGGGTGCATCTTAAAGCTTCCATTTCTAAGAGTAAAAGGTAAACTACAGTTATCACAAAATGACTGAACCACTGAAGAAGTAAAACCTCTCATAAATGGAAGTATGAACCTTTGGCCAGGTAAAGAACTAGCTGAAGTGATAGCTAAAATCCAAAGAAATATGAAACAGGTAGTGGAAAAAAAGTTACAAATATCAACTATACCCTTGTGACCAGTTCTAAAAACACATTGACAGTAGCAGCTTTGCATATTTTCTTCTTGCTTATTATGTATATTTCCACTTTTTCTATTGTTTTATAAAAGGACTGTTGATGGTAGTATAATTGACAATTCAGTCTTTAGGTAACTGAAATAGAGGATTAGTTAATTCCCTGTATGTGTAAAAAGTACCTTTTGGCAAAGTTGAGTCTTTTTTGGCAGGAAGGAAGAAGTAGAGGGCAAAGAAGTCTTCTGAAAGATAGCTGTATCCAGAGCTAGGGATATAGCTCAGTTGGTAGAATGCTTGCCTCACATGCACAGGCCCTGGGGTCAATCTCCAGCACCACACACACACCAAAAAAAAAAAAAAAAAAAAAGTTGCATCTTACTAAACAGAAGCATAAAGTCATTATTGTGCAAAGGTGCTGATAGGGTAGAAGCATAGTATTAAGGTATTGTCCTTCAAGTCAATTCTTCCCTTCTAGATCTGCTTTGTAAACCAGGCTTGGGACTCTAAAATCACTTCATCAGCTGGACCACTATTAAATTCCATCAAAAAAGGGTTGTAGAATGAGTCTGAAAGGCAGACAAAGAGCAGAAAGAACTTGTTCCTTTTTGTTTGCCCACCCTTCCTGTCAATATTACCAGCAATGGTGCTTCACCCTGGCAGCAGTAGTGTGTTTCAGCCTCCTACTCTTTTTTGGCACTCCCAGCAGCAACCTTATCGTGCCCTGCCTCCATCAGAAGCATCATCAACAGCTGCCAATGTCTCCTGAAGTTTGAGTCTCCCGTTCCTCTTACCTCAAGCTACCTCTACTAGCTAAGTAGCACTCCCTCTTCAGAGGGCTGAGTCCTAGTTCCCAGAGACCCTTCCTCCTAACTTTAAAGTACTAAAAAAATTGATTTCCTATATTTGTTCCCCAGCCCTACTGTTTGCTACATTATCTCCATTTTTCATCAGTCTTTGCCTTTTGCTTACCTTAAATACTGTATTAAATCACCTAGTATGGTTTCTTTTTTGCCTAATGGAACTTGACTGATACATACGTGATGGAGAGCTGCATGATAAGCAGAAACACAGGTTAGTCGTACATATAACAATACAGAAATCATAAATAATAATCCATACAGAGTACTGAGTGAAAAACAAGAAGTAAAATGGCATATTCAACATAACATCAATTATATCAATGAAAAAGAATTCCTTAAGAAAAGCAACGTGTATTTTGCAAGAATATATACAATACATATTAGAATGATAGTCTATGACAGAGAGACAAGGATCAGAGGGAGATTAGGGGATAAAAGAAAAGGAAGGAGGAAGAGGGAAGGGAGGATGGCTTGCTTTGCATAAATTCATGATGATAATGTGCCAGACACTGATATGTACAACTAACTCAACTCTCCACTCGGAAGAGTATAAGAGTCATAAGAGTCATGACTACCTTGATTTCAAGTAACAGAAACTCTAACTAATTTCAAAAGAAAAGGGGAGAAATTTCCTTCTTTCATTTTTGCCTCTGTTACTTACAAGTTTTATTTAAATATCATTAACAGAAAATATGTGTCAAATATGAACATTGGTTACAATGCCAATACAAATGCCAGTAATTATTCAACAACACAGTTAATAATTATTCCAAGACAATGCTTTATAAATTGGTTGCAGGAGACAAGTTAGACATCAGGTACCCCAGGAGGAAGGGACAGATCAGTTGGCTCAGGAGATGTTTATATGGCAGCCCAAACATGCCTTCCCCTCAGGTTATGCACATGGCAGCTCACATCATAAACTTATCAAGGCATTAGGTCAGCCTTGATCAAAAGGAGGGGGGGGGGATTTCTTGACTTACAAAATGAAAAGGTCCAAGAATAGAATTTTAGGCACAGTTGAATCCAAGGTCTTAATTACACTTTACTCTGCCTTTTGCTTTTCTCTGAATTGGTTTCTCTCAAGCACATTCTTTCCACAGCAGTGCTCCCAGAATGTAAAGACTTGTATGTTAACCTGGAAGATAAAACTTTAATGTTTTTCCCCTCTTTTCTTATTATCCTGGCCAAAATTATGAGTTTAATGTTCATTCATCTTGATTGATCTACTTAGCTCAAATACCCTCCTTGAACCAATCACTATGGAGCTCAACACTGTTATGGCTTGGATATGAAGTGTCCTCTAAAAGCTCATGTGTGAGGGCTGGGTCTGTGACTCAGTGGTAGAATTCTCACCTAGCATGCATGAAGCACTGGGTTCCATCCTCAGCACCACATAAAAATAAAGATATTGTGACCATGTATAACTAAAAAAAATAAATATATTTTTTTTAAAAAAAAAGCTCATGTGAGAGATAACACAAAAGGTTGAGAAAAAAAAAAACGATCAGATCCTGACAGACTTAATCCAATCAGTGAAGTCATCTGATGGGATTAACTGGGTGGTGGAGGAAGATAGGGTGTGGCTGGAGGAGGTGGGTCATTGGGGATATGCCTTTGGGGTATGTATATTGAAAGTGGAGTCTTTCTCTGCTTACTGATCAATACGTGAGCCACTTCCCTCTGCCACATTCTTTCACCATGTTGTTCTGCTTTACCTCCAGCCCGGAGGAATGAAGCAAGCTATCTATGAACTTGGACCTCTGAAACCATGAGCCCTCAAATACACTTTTTTTTCTCTGCAATTGTTCTGGTCAAGTCTTTTAGTCATGGCAGCGAAAAAGCTGACTGAAACAAACACATTGGTCAATGATGAGTGATTCTCCCTGACTAGGGTCAGTTCTACTGAGATTATTACTAGAAGAGCTAGAGTGATTCTTCAATACAATATCAAATTCATTAAAACTTTTCTAATTCTGCACAATCACTAATAACACACACAATAGCACTGTTTTTACATTGGATATGTCGTGTCTGAGTAGCTCACAGAGGTAGAGCTGGTCTTAAAAGCGAGGACAAAGAAGGTGACTCATGGCCATGTGGCTATATTTTAGGAATGCTTCAAATTTCTCCTTCCTAAAATATCTTTTCCATCTGCTAACTACAGTCCTAAAATTCCAATTACACTACTGAGATTTATTGTTTGGGACCTTAACGTGGACCCTCCAAGCTTATTTGGAAAAATAGGCAAATGTCTTTTATCACTTATCAACTTTTAACACCTTACTATTAATTACCTTATCTGACTTGTGATGGCGATGTGGAAGGCAACAGTGAGGAGTTCCTCAGAAGGAAGTGTCCAAATGGCTAGAAATGTCACGGAGGCAGACCTGGAACTTATGTGTTAGGGAAAAGTTACAAAAGGGGCAGCCAGTGATAGAATATTCCAAACATACCGGTCTGATTCACAATTTCTCTTGGTAACAACACTACCAGCAATACCACTTTACTACATCTTCCAAGGGGCATCCTGTGAGAAGATGTTTGAGAATCTAGTCCTTTTTTACCAACAAGACAAGTTCCATATTGGAGAGTTGGTTGGAGAATGACATTTTTTCCAATATACAAGGAGAGGGGACATTGACTAAAGATGGTCACTGAGAAGACTGTCAGTTTCTAAGAATTAACTTGAAGTATTTTCACCTTCTAATGTCTAATAGTTAAGCAAAGGAGTTCATAGGACCCTTAATCTTTCCTAATAACATGAAAGTGCCAGTGCCTAAAAGTCACTTTTCCCCCCAGTTAATGCAGTAAGAACAGAGAACAATACCTCAAAGCTAGCTTCCCAGTATCTGAAGCAAGATATTGGTTTTCCTTACAGGCACTAGTTTAGAACTCATTATAATTAAGTTTTCTATTTCAACAGTCCTATTTCCCCAAAAGGAATTACAACAATATACAACAATAAAAATCCTCCCAAAAGGTTAATGAGTGGCTGGAAAAAGAAGGAAGGAAGGAAGGAAGGAAGGAAGGAAGGAAGGAAGGAAGGAAGGAAGGAAGCCAGCCAGCCAATTAAGGGGAATGGGATGAGGTGAAAGTGGTTTAAAAAGAAGAAATGAAAAAGTAAAGAGAACTTTTTATTATGTGTAATTTATTATCGCTTGACCTTTGCTTACAGTGATTATGTACTCACAAATTCTTTTAATGATTTAGACATTAGTAAAATTTGTACTTGATTCTATTAAAACACATTTGCTCTCACATTGGGATTACATTCAAGGAAGGGAGACAGGATCATCTCTGTGGCCTAGTTAAGTGGTAACCAACACAGAGAAAAAGTGTATCCTATAAATGTCTGCACTGCCTGAATTAAGCTTAGGAATAATGCTCAAATGATATAAAACCAAGCTGAATAAAAATGCAAAATATGCCAATTCTTTGGTACATACACTTTTTTCTTCCCGAAAAGAATGAACTACTGCTGTTTTTGAAAGTGTCATAAAGATACAGGTCGGTTATGCTGCTCCCCTGGATGGGTTTCCGTTGGTAATAAATGATTTTCTGAGAGGTTTGAGTTAAAGCTCTTATGTAAATAGAGAGAGGCTTACATAATGCTCTTTAAACTAGAACTTTGAAGACAATCTGCAGTAGGCATACGAAATCTGTCTGTGCTGCAAATGGCATCTGAAAACTGACAGGAAACCATCCAAGATGCGGTTTAAGAAAACAGAAAGAATAAACACGGTTCAAGCTTCTGATCAATCATTTAAGCAAACTTCAACCACTACCAGAGAATACGTAGGAGGTGTGTCTTGGGGCTTATAATAATGCTACTAGCCACAGTATATATTTTCAGGGGCGCTCACGAGTATTATTCATTGTAAATTTCTATGTAAATTCTACAGGGACTGGGGCAACGCCTTCCCCGCCCAAGAGTCAGATGGTGCGGGTTCCCTTGCTGTGAGTTTCGACAGTGCATCATCTCACGGAAGATGCTAAACAAGCATTGATTTTCCAATTTCTAACAGGAGTAACCAGTTTGAGGAAAGGCATGCTCTCGGGGAGGGGAGGAGGCGTCTGTGTGAAGGAGAAACACTTCAAACTGCCGGCTCTGCGGAGAAGGAGATATGGAGCTGTGGGGAGCCAAGCAGCGGCTTCTCTGCTCTAGGAAAGAGGCTGTAAAGTTCTTGCCACAACATCTGCGACGTTTTGAGCCTTCTTAGGAGAGATTTCTTATTGTTGGAGAAGGCAGGACAGATTATCTTGTATTTGTGTTCTTTCCAACCTCACCTCCATTACTCCGATCCTTACTCCCCAGCTCGGAAGTCCGTGCATAAAAAGAGTGGAGTGAGAGCAGGGAGGGAGAGCGCGGGCAGCGCTTCGGCCGTGGCCAGTTCAGCCCCCCACCCCCACCCCAGCCCTGGCCCACGCGGGACTCGGGGCAGGCACCCTACCAGTCTCCCCAGCCCCGCCCTACCTCCCAGCCCCACAATGCCGGGGCTCCAGTCTCACCAGGAACTGAGGTGAAAACTTTCCAGTTCCAGATATGGGATGGGCCAACCTTTAGGTGCATTCTAACCCTAGGTTTGGATTCCATCGGGGGCTGGGAGTTCGCTAAGTAACCGCCCAGTCAAAGTGCGTTTGGCAGTGAGCTGGGGCCTTGTGACACTAGGGCTTGCGGTGGACCGGCTGCAGCCAGAGCCTACCGGGCCCTAAACCTGCCAGAGAGCCAGCCCTGCCTCAGCCCTCCTCCACTCTCTCCACCGAAGCCCTCCCTTGCGCTCTGGACTGCCCCGCCAAATTCCGAGCCGCAGGCAGAGCCCCCTCCTCTTCTGCATCTGCTAACTTTCCTACCTCTCCCCTTCCCCCGCCACGTAAGTCACTATTTACCACCGCGTAGACCAGCTCTCACGCACGCCTGCCCTTTTCTCCAAAAGCCTGAAAGTGGCTGAATGGAAACACTGACACGTGAAAACTCTATTCTCAACGACTTAGAATAGGCCTCCTTGAGGTTTTAATCTTGGTTCCCTCGTCCCGCCCAGTGATCGTGGCAGCGGTCCGAAAGGTCCCCGTATTCTTTACCGTTCCTACGAAAGGTGATGCGAGGAGAAAAGAGGGAGGGGTACTGTGAACGTGAGAGGTCCGAGGCCACACAGTGTATCAAGGAGGAAACTCAGAATCCTAAAGGAATTTAAGTCCTCGTGCATTGTTTCCAAACCAAATCCACATGGCAGTTTTCTTCTGAGTCCTGGAACTGCCAAGCCACGACTTACAAACAGAAAGAAAGGACGCGCCACTATGGACCATCTGCCGTGGCGGGGAGGGTACTTCTCCCCCTAATTCTGCCCTTTTCTCTGCTGCCTCCTCATCAGCAACAGGTTTTGAAATGCGGAAAACGTCTCCTCCCTCCAACCTGACCGACTGTCTACACTGTGGCCCAGGTTAGCCACGTGTTCAAGCCATACAGGGTTAAGCAGAGGCCGAGTTAGCCACGCCAGAGTGGGTGCCTATGGTCAGTATAGTGTGAGGTGTAGAAATGTTAGGGCACCTCTAGGGAGATGGCCGACAAACTTATAAAACTCTTCAAAAAGAAAGAGTGCTGTTTGGGGTTTTGATTGTCCTCAGCCTCTTAAGAAAACTGTTTTTTTTTTTTAATTATTATTATTTCTTCTTCTTCATCATCTGCTCTAAACACAGTATTTTGGATCAAGCTGCGACCTTGCACTTCAAACTTAGACATTTCTACTATAAAGAGATCCGTGATGCATTTTGGCTAGACTTTCAGGACTTTTGCTGCTTAAATTTCCCCGGGCCTGAGGCACTATCCAGTGGCCCAGGCTTGTTTGGGGGCAGCTGTGAAGGGTTCCCTTAATGCTCCTGGTCTGCCTGAGGACTCCGAGGTCAAGTTCCTAGCTCTCCAACTATAGTATCAGTGCAAGGTAGAGAATGACCTTAATTCTCTATAATATGACCTCCAATCTTGATGGCAGCCAAAGAAGTGGGAATGGTGACTAGACAGCTCCAAACCCTGACCTCAGATAAGGAAAATCCTCAAGTCCTGCCTGTCAGCACTTGGCATTATATTCCTGAAACCTGGAAATGAAAATAGAAATTGTTTGATGTATGAGGAGACGTTATCTAATTAGGGCATAAGAAATTTAATCTTTCCAGCATGCAGGTCATATAATTAATGTTAATTTAACGCTCAAATTCTCAGTCATTAATTTTTATTCTCTTAAATGCAGTTTGGCAGGGCCCCTGATCCATGGCAATGGATTTTACTGGATGTGAGAGCACTCTCAGCCTTAGGAGTGACTCACTGCAAACCTTCCTATCCCAATAACAAGATCACATCATGTATGCATTATTAAGCCACATAATTGAATGGTCCATAGTTTGCATATCAGACTATTAAAATAATGTGTTTTGCTTTTCTCTGAACACGTATTGTTCAAGTCTCTGCGAATATGTGGTGATTCTGATAATTATCATCAAATTACTGCAAATGTTCTCTTCATTAACATGATTTCTTTCAAGCATTTTTGAAAGTGTGAATATAATTGTAAATTAAGGGACTTCATACAAAGTTTTGTGAACTTTTTTTTAAAAGAAACTTGTCATTGGAAAGGAAAGGATATATCATAAATAGAGGAAGTGGAGAAATGCTTTTGACTGTGCCTTTCAAATGGCTTCCTCGGTTCAAATGAAAGTTTTTCTGTCCCATTTTTCATGAAGTTTGTAGGCAAGAAAAGGAAAGAAAGTGGGAGAGAAGGAGGGCATGAGAGAGGAGAGAGAGAGAGAGAGAGAGAGAGAGAGAGAGAGAGAGAGAGAGAAGAGAGAGAGAGAGAGATGCTAGCTTTAAAAGTAACAGGGAAGTAAGAATTTTTTAAGGTTCCTACTATCTGCCTCCTGTTTGGTGTAAATAGCTCCACAAATAAAATCTTATTTTTCTGACCTAGAGTAAATTATATTTTTGCTTTTTAAAAGAACCAGCACAAAATTTTCTGACGCTAACGGTTCACAATTAACTAAATATTGTTCTTTCCCCTTTGCTATTATGAGCTATACTGTTAGAGAAATTATAAGCTCTAAAAAGCCGTCTTGTAAACTTTCCTTAACACAGTTTCCGAAGTTGAATAGCAAGGCATTTTTTTAAAACTTGCAAAATAAGAGTCTCTCTTAAATGTAAGAAATTTGCATCTACACTACTTTTGAGCAAAGTTTTCCTTTGAGTGATTTTAAAACTCTCATAATGGGGCATTCCAAGGCCAGGGATTGTTGTTCCTTCCTGTTCACTGTCAATGCTGCGTTCGTCCCTCTCCTCAGAGGACGCCTTCAAGGCGGAATCGCTGCCATCAGCCCTGGAAGAGAGGGGTTTCAACAGTGGGAAAAAGTCCTAGGAGTTTGGAACGTCGTCTGACGTTTCAGAAAAAAAAAAAAAAAAATAGGACAGCAAAAGAGTGGCCAAGAGGAGACAGAGATACACACACACACACACACACACACACACACAGAGAGAGAGAGAGAGAGAGAGAGAGAGAGAGCGCTGTACTGGTGGATTTCTCCGGCACCAGCAGTAACCTGCTTGGCTGTTCCCTGCTGGGCGGGACACCCCCTTACTCCGTGCCGGGGGGTCCTCCGGGCGCCTCTCCTCGAGCCCGCAGTCAGCTCTCAGAGAAGGAGTGCCAGGCCCCCGGCGGCACTTTTATTTTGGCTGAGAGGAGGGAGCGTTGCTCCCAGGCCCAGGGGAAGCGAACTGAGCCCTTCTGTTTGGATTTCCCTCCTCGCTATAGCAACCAGCAGCATCCGGACAAAAATGCGCCCTCCCTGGACAATGGCCCGGCCTCCCGCTTCTGGCCCTCCCCCGGATAGCAGCCAGGACCTGCCTGGGCGCTCTGCTGCACGGACCCCCCTTCTGATTACTCTCCTAGCAGTCCCTCTGGAGGTCAGGCCAGGGCTCCTGCACTCTGAAGCCCCTTTCTCCCTACCCTCGCCCATGCAGGCCAAGGCCGTGACACAGAATCTGCCCGCCAAGCCCTGGGGCTCAGGTGGAGTTTTTCCGCAGGATTGTGAGGGTGGATGGATGGCTCTGAGCAGCACAAATTCAAGCATTTTTCAAATACGTGTGTGTGTGTGTGTGTGTGTGTGTGTGTGTGTGTGTGTGTGTTAGAATAATGCATAAAGCAGACTTCACCTTCCCTCCCTCACACGCCCCCGCCCTCGCGCGCGCGCACACACACGTAAATATAAACACCCCAGACCGCAGTCCTAGGCGTGATCTCTGACTTTCTTTCACTCTCCCAAGGTTAATTAAGTTCCCTTCTAGGAACTGAGCTCAGCGCCTATTCATTATTCTCTCTCTTTGACCTAGGGCGTTAATATGATCAGGCCTGTGACTCTGCCTGTCCTGTTTTCCTATTTTGCATTTAATGCTGGAACCCGGCTGCCCTAGATTACCATCAAAAACTCTCAGAAAAACACGAGAGGAGCGACGGAGTCTTCTCCGACCTGTCTAAGGCTTCCTTTTTCTGGGTCTTTTTCCGGCAATGTCAGCCTCGACATTCCCAGGTCCCACATTCTGGAAACCAGTCTTTTAAAATGTTCTCATCCTTAACTTTATTATCACGAGGGGTGCCAGAATGACAGAGCTGGAACTCACAGACGCAGTCTGAGGTCCTGGCCCACAGTTACTACCGCTGTGGTTAACTGCTCACAAGAAAATGTCTCTCTAGTGCATCACACCTCCCCCGCAGACTGCGGTCCTCTGGACTCTACAGACGCAATTAAGTGTACTTGTACACTTTAAAAGAGACTTGTACTCAATGCTCCGTGCAGCCAGAACCGAAGTGAAACTTCAACCAAAATCAGTGTTTCCCCCAGCGATAGAGACCAAGTCCCAGCCCTTGAAAATAGCTTCAGTGAAATAGCTGAGCACATCCTCTTCTGAACCCCCGCCCCCGCCCCCGCAGCCGCCGCCACACCTTGTGCCTGTGAGCAGGTGTGTGCTGGTGCACCCCCTTTCCACTTCTCCGATTGTACCAAAGGATGAAAGAGGCAAGAGGCTGAAGGAGGAGCTTCAACTTAGTATATCACCAAATATATTAGAACTAAGGTTTTTATTGAAATCACTTTAATTTATCAAACAGTAGTCATCCCCTCCTGGTGGCCATCCATCCACCTGCTTTAAGGTGAGAAGGGAAAACACACACATTTGGATTCCATTGTTAAGGAAATCATTTAACTGTTAGTCCTTTGAAAATGAAATTCCAGGAAGGTGAGCTAGGAGCCACAAATCACCTCCTGTTCTTTTTCTGAGAATTCAACATAAACACCTTGTATTAACTCCTCTAAGTAGTATCTATCTTATGCACTGCTGGAGTGTGTCCTTTATGTTTTCTCCTTCCAAAGGCCTCACTTCCCTACTCAAATTTTAGCAGGCTTCCTTTGATAAATTACTCAAAGTAATCACTGAAACAGCTAGACTGCCTCAGTGACAATGTGGTGTTTAAAGTCTTCAAACCATGCCTTTCTATAAAATATTCACTTTCAGACTACAAAAGGCAGATCATTTGTAATGATGAGATCCATAGCTTGAAGAAAAAGGGGAAGAGATTAATTTCCATGAATTCAAGTAATTTCATTTCAAATACTACCGAACTTAGAACATTATATTTCACTGATTTACACAGTCATGAAGATAAAATAGAATTGTTTGTATGTGAGGCATGGACAGAGTTGCCAAGTGTGTAAAGTAAGGGAGGTTCAACTTTCAGAAAACTTACCCTTCTTCAAGACCTTTTATGAACTGAGGCCAGATGTGTATTTAGAAACTTGCAAACTGTAGGTATAGACAGAAATATATAAATCTAAATGGGAGGATTTTTTTATTCAGGAGAAAATATACTGCTGTGTCATTAAAGGTTAATTTCTGTGTTTTTATGTATTTTAGGTAAATTTTTATTGTGTGTCTTTCCCAAGAACTGGCAACTTGGAAGTGCATGTTTCTCTGCTTCTTATAAATGCATTCCCCAAGGCTGCAGTTCTTCAAGCTTTAAGGCGGTTTTCATTAAAGCAGCCAGCTGCCTCTTTGTGTGGATTGGCTGCTTAAAGCTATAGCCTTGAAGTCGGAGCCTCAGTTTTGACATTCTGTGGACCCTTAGTAAAGAAGTTCCATTCATATGATGTCTAGGGGTGCAAGGGGTGGTTATCCATGAAATCAAACAGCTGCTCGGGCTAGCAGGAGAGCAGAAAACATAGGAATGAATGAATGCAGGCAAGGTTGAGAGAGAAGGAAGAGGAACACTCAAACAAACCTCCCCCAAGGTGGATATATTAAAAGAGAAACATCAAGGAGTAATTTTACTTAAGTTTTAACTAGTTGTTAACTCTACTCCTCCAATGGCCACCTCCAAAATATTTTTTCTTTGTTTTATGTTGTTTTCTGGTTTCCCTTATCCTGGGATTACATAAATGAGAATTAAGATCTATCAAGTGAATTGCCATCTCCCCTCTTTTTTAGTAACTGTTTCCAGTTCAATGTAAGGGAGTGATTAGGTGAGTTTTCTGCTAACTCCTGGTATACAGAAATACCTTAAATGATATTTTATATATGACATGGGTATGTTTACCAAAGGGACAAGTTACTAAATCTGAGTTCGACTTACAGTGCATGGGCTGATCCTATAACTGATATCTTGAAGATTTTAGGGAACTTGGCCAAGGTGCTGATTGCTACAAAGATCCAAACCTGGGGATACTATATCAAGGAGTATAAAAGTGTGAGAGATGAATATTGGCATCTTTTCCGTGTTGGCTGTTTCTCTTACATGCAGCGCACCCCAATAGGAGAGAGCCGGCACCACTTCTTCACACTAGTTCAGCCCAAGATAATGATCTTGCTCCAGACCTTGAAGAAGATCCTGGGTTGGTGCCAAAGCCAGGATCTCTGCACCGGGTGCCTCCAAGACTGTCTTGTGGAAAGGGCTTTGGGGACCCCACAGTAGATGCCTAAAGCAGAGAGGCCCGTAGGAATTGCCTTTTCAGCCATTGTCCTAGCGAGTGTTCTCGAGGAGCTGTGCTGGAGTGAGGGAGATATCAAGACACCTTGTCAGTTCAAAGCCTTTTATGGTTGTTTGAAATCCTCTCCACGTCAACGTAAGCAGCCTCTGTATTTGAACAGCTGCTTTGAACAGTGAAAAGGAATGAGCTGAATCAAAACCTGGAGGTGTCTGCCTGAGACACCTTCACCTTGCTTTTATGGGGGCGGAGATAGGCAGACGTTCGCGCCGGCTCTGCCCTGAACCGGGTCAGACCAGAGGACTGCGCCCATGACTGTGGAGGGAAAGAGGGAAGTGTGAAAAATCCCCCATCTGGAACTAAAGCCTAGGTTCCGTGATCTCCAGTGAGGAGACCTTGCGGGGAGTGGGACAGGGAACCCAAGCTGCTCAGGAGCCGGCATTCGCGCCAACCGGGCCCCCAGCTACCGGCAGGGAGCAGGCGGTGGCTCTGGGAGGGGTGGGAGGAGGTAGAACTCAGAGTGGTGTTGCGCGCCTAGCTTGCCCGCCCAACGATTAGCCCTACTGCGGGGGAGGGGGACGCACAGTCTGAGACCCCGGGTAGGGCACGTCTTTGTATACTCTCGGGATTTATAGAGCATATTAAGTCCGATAGAACGATCTCGGCTCGCCCTGTTGGGAACGTTTCAGCTCTTTCGCACGCCAGCGAAATGAGGCGGGGCTGGGGGGTGGAGTGGAGACCTCGGACGTCAAAGTGGGAAGGATCTCCGAGCATTAATCGCCAGTGATGTCCCATCGCAGACAGGAAGTTTTGATGTACACGTGCTGCCTGTTCTTACCTCCCCCCACCGCACACACAGTAGTGCCTTAAGCCCGAGGTGGGAGATGAGGGTACAGAGGGAGACCAGAGGAGGGACTTTTAAATTGCTCAAAGCCAGGCACCCTCAGTTCCCTCGGAAATGCATCTGGAAACTTATTCTCTCTAATGCATCAGGCTGCTTAGGGGCAGGTCCTTCCAGAAATGTGAAATTAAATCCAGAGAAAAACGGACGCCTGTCTTTAAAGGGGAAGCGGGGAATCGGGGTGCGAGGTGCTTAGTAACCGGAGGCAGCCTTCCCCGGCAGCTGGATTCTTCCCTAGGTAGAAGCTCGGAGCTCCCGGGAGGAAAGGAAAGAAAGGCGCCGGGGCGAGAAGGGAACACTGCTGGCGAGAGGCCTGCGAGTTTCCCAAGGGCGGGGTAAAGCCATGTACCCAGCGTAGGGGACACAGGGCTGAAGCGTTAAGGAGGTTGCCTCGCCCTCCCCAGCAATCTGGGCTGCTTTCCGTACGAGAGCCGCCTGCACCGCCCGCTGAGTCTGCACGCTGCGAGGCTTCGACTTTTTCTTTTTCTTTTCTTTTTTCTTTTTTCCTGGCCAGGCCAAGTTACTGGATCCCTAGCAGCTCCCAGGCGAGCGGTTAGAGTGGCTGGGCGACTGCGCTGGGAGTCACCGCTCCACATTGTATATGGTAGCCGCGAGTGCGCGCGGGTGGCGGGAGTGTAGGTCCGTCCCGCCGCTGCCTGCGGGCTCGCCCCTCCCCTAACCATTTCTCTCTCTCCTCACACACACCCTCATAAACACAGGACACGTGGAAATTCTCAGCCAAAGCGCCTTGCCCGGGCGGGTGCTCAACGTGGTGATTTATAAACAGCTCAGCCACTCCCCAAAGAGCACCGCTCCTCGTTAGTCATGATGAATTTTCTGGTCTGCTCTATTCTGCTGTCTAGATTAAGATGCTCGGAGGCCCCAAAATGCTCCCTTTGAGCGTTAATTTGGCTTCCCTCACAAGCCTACCATCGCTGACAGAGCCTGCCGAGCTAGCACCACAACGCAGGAACCAGGGATGAGAGGTGCGGAAGCTATTCATGTTCCCTGGAGTCTTTCCCTTCCTAGCAATAACTTTTACTTCGCTTTGGTACTAGTACCGGTGCTGTACTACCGACACTTCCTGGCGGTCCGCTGCTTCAGCCTGAATCCGCCCCTAGATCCCTGATATCAGGTTCTCATGCTCGAAAACTGGCAGCAGACACCTGCTCCTGCGGGCTAAGAAACAGAAGGCGTGACACGCTCGCTCGCGCTCTGCAGAGCGGCGCCCCGGGTGCACTGTCCCGCGGTCTTGTTCTGGAGTTCACGGCTGCCTGCTGAGCTGGAAGCTTGACTGACCAGCGTCCTAGAGCTTAGATTAACCCCACCCCCTGGCGCCCGCAAAAGTTATTGATGAGAAAGGTTTCCCTGGCATCAACTCATTTACTTTCACCTTTTTCTTCCCTTTTGAAGTGACTTAACGGAAAAGTTGCGCCAATAAGCGCAAAGAACACGGGGTGGTGGTGGTGGGGAGCTCATACATCTCCATCAGCACCGCTCCCAGAGCTTCTCTTGAATATTCACCAAACCAAGTGCACCCCTCGCCAGCACTTCTGCAGCCTCCCACAAGTCGAAGGTCTACCCACACAAGCTCCTAGTTTCCTAAACCAAAAACTGTGCGCGCGCCCGAGTGTGAATCTGACAGACTTTTAGAGTTTTGTTTTCAGTTCAGACCGCTGTACTGTTAGAGCAGCCAACTCTGCGCCTTGATAGGAGTGGCTCACAAGCCGCGGCAAGGCTGAGCTTGCCTCTCGCTGAGTCTTTTCGGTGAAGGACTGAGAGGCAGCCGGGCCTGGAACCAAGAGCCTGTGCTAGCTAGCGGGGTGGAGATGAAGGAGGGAACCTTCATTCCAGTCAAAAGTGTCCGCACAGTCAGGAGCAAAAGGCACCTGTGCACTGAAATTCTAACTACGAGAGGAAGGGGTCTTCAACTAGGGGACAATTCTGGCTCCTGGCTCTAGGTTTAAGCGACACTGGTGTGTGTGTATCCCTAGGTGAATGAAAATCGAACTCCTGCTGGCTCCATGCGACCCAGCCTTTCTTTTTCTCCATCGCTCCCCCCACTCCCTCAAAAGCCCTATTGGAAAGAAAAAGTGGACCCCCCCACACACACACACACACCCTATCCAAGTCTTCCAAGTGGCTGTGGTCGATAAGAGCGCCGGAACCATCCCCCTGCCCGGCTTCTCTGCCTGGGAGACAGATGGGGGGCGGGTCCCATCCGAGAGGGGGCGGAGGAGGCCGGGGATGGGGAAGAAGAGGGGGGGCGAGAACTGAGAGAATCTGAATCGCCGGGCTAGGGGGGACTAGGAGGAGGGCTAGGACGACTCCGAGCCTGGGGGAGGAGAGGGGGCAGGTTTGCGCCAATCAGTGGCGCCGGCCTGGGAGGTTGCTAGCGGTATCCACGTAAATCAAAGGGCGCGGAGCCAATGGGAGGGGGCGGAGGGGGCGGGGCCCAGGCGCGTGCCGCTGCGAGCCAGCGCTGCCAAGAGAGCGGGAGAGAGCTGGAGAGAGCAGGGAGAGGGGGGAGCGCGGAGCGAGTCAGAGTGAGCGAGAGCGAGAAGGAGGGAGAGGAGAAAGAGAGCGAGGGCGGGCGGGCGGGAGGCGACGGCGGCGGCAGCGGCAGCAGTAATAGCAGGAGCAGCAACAGAAGGCGTCGGAGCGGGCGTCGGAGCTGCCCGGTAGGGGAGAGAGAGAGTGGAAAGAGAAAGAGGGCGAGAAGGAGAGGGAGCCAGAGGCGAAAAAGTAACTGTCAAATGCGCGGCTCCTTTAACCGGAGCGCTCAGTCCGGCTCCGAGAGTCATGGCGACCGCAGCGTCTAACCACTACAGCCTGCTCACCTCCAGCGCCTCCATCGTGCACGCCGAGCCGCCCGGCGGCATGCAGCAAGGCGCCGGGGGCTACCGCGAGGCGCAGAGCCTGGTGCAGGGCGACTACGGCGCGCTGCAGAGCAACGGGCACCCACTCAGCCACGCTCACCAGTGGATCACCGCGCTGTCCCACGGCGGTGGCGGCGGCGGCGGGGGCGGCGGCGGCGGGGGCGGGGGCGGCGGCGGGGGCGGCAGCGACGGCTCCCCTTGGTCCACCAGCCCCCTGGGCCAGCCGGACATCAAGCCCTCAGTGGTGGTGCAGCAGGGCGGCCGCGGCGACGAGCTGCACGGGCCAGGCGCCCTGCAGCAGCAGCACCAGCAGCAGCAACAGCAGCAGCAACAGCAACAGCAGCAACAGCAGCAGCAGCAGCAGCAGCAACGGCCGCCGCATCTGGTGCACCACGCTGCCAACCACCACCCCGGGCCCGGGGCATGGAGGAGCGCGGCGGCTGCAGCGCACCTCCCACCCTCCATGGGAGCGTCCAACGGTGGCTTGCTCTACTCACAGCCCAGCTTCACCGTGAACGGCATGCTGGGCGCCGGCGGGCAGCCGACAGGGCTGCACCACCACGGCCTGCGGGACGCGCACGACGAGCCACATCATACCGACCACCACCCGCACCCTCACTCTCACCCACACCAGCAGCCACCGCCGCCGCCGCCCCCACAGGGCCCGCCAGGCCACCCAGGCGCGCACCACGACCCGCACTCGGACGAGGACACGCCGACCTCGGACGACCTGGAGCAGTTCGCCAAGCAGTTCAAACAGAGGCGGATCAAACTGGGATTTACCCAAGCAGACGTGGGGCTGGCGCTGGGCACCCTGTACGGCAACGTGTTCTCGCAGACCACCATCTGCAGGTTTGAGGCCCTGCAGCTGAGCTTCAAGAACATGTGCAAGCTGAAGCCTTTGTTGAACAAGTGGTTGGAAGAGGCAGACTCATCCTCGGGCAGCCCCACAAGCATAGACAAGATCGCAGCGCAGGGGCGCAAGCGGAAAAAGCGGACCTCCATCGAGGTGAGCGTCAAGGGGGCTCTGGAGAGCCATTTCCTCAAATGCCCCAAGCCCTCGGCCCAGGAGATCACCTCCCTCGCGGACAGCTTACAGCTGGAGAAGGAGGTGGTGAGAGTTTGGTTTTGTAACAGGAGACAGAAAGAGAAAAGGATGACCCCTCCCGGAGGGACTCTGCCGGGCGCCGAGGATGTGTACGGGGGGAGTAGGGACACGCCACCACACCACGGGGTGCAGACGCCCGTCCAGTGAACTCGAGCTGGGGGGGAGGGGCAGAGCGCGGGGCTCCCCCTCCCCTTCGGCCCAAGGTCCTTTCCGGACCCCTGTTCCCTCTCTAACTTTTGATTGTTCTTTTTATTTTTAATTATTATTTCCCCGTCCCTTAAAAAGAAAAAAAAATAAGGAAAAAGGAAAGCAACTAAGACACTGGACTATCCTATAAAAGATAGCAGGTGTAATGATGTGTTTTGACCTTTACAGGCGAGTACCCAGGCAATGAAGTAGAGTGTCTCCTAGAGAGAGTGAGAAGAGTGTGTGTTTGTGTGCGTGAAAGAGAGAAAGAGAGGTGGCAAGCACTGAGATAAATACCTGGCAAAACTAAATAAATTACCAAAAAGAAAAAGAAACCCACCAAACCATGATAAACACAAAACTGCAGCTCCCTCATGCTTGATGCTTGGAGTTGGGACATGCTGCTGTGTTTATTTAATGTGGATTCCCATCAGGAAAGAGGAAAAAAATCACACATTCTTTGATATAGGCAAAATTTAACCACATAAATTTGCACTGCAAGAAAATTGAAGTTTACATGAACAAATTCATAAACATATTTTTTCTTTTAATCCCCATGGTTAATTTTGGAATTGCCGTTTTGGTTTGGTTTTGCTTTGCTTTGCTTACTCAGTAGAGAGAATTGAAGCCAGTTCTTGGCCGCTCTCCATTTCTAGTTCTTGTATTGCCCCTTCTTACTGTTTGTGAAGTTTGATTACCTTCATATTCCCTTTGAATTGATGTAACATTTATTTGTTCTTTTTACCAAAGCAAAATGATTGAATTCATACAAAAGAAAAAAAAAACCTAATTGCTTGCTTTGGGGAAATGTGTATGGTCTACACACTTTATCCAAGGCAAGACTCTAGTTTAGAATATAAAAATAAGAGTCAAGCATTGGTTTTCTTACCACCCACAAAGTAAACTTCATTTTCAGGCAGTGTTTCTGGGGGAGGTTATACAGGGGAGAAAAAGAAAAATCAATAGTGAGTGACTGATTGCTTCATTTTATCAGGCGGGCCCATTGTGAAAGAGCTCAAAGGAAACGTGGAGGTTAAATATATTTCCAGAGTTGTCCAACAGAAAGAAAGTGGCACTTTGAAGAGAGCTAAGTGAATATATATCTTCAGCTACCCCCATATAGTTCTCTGCTTTTAGTTTTAATAACTTAATTATGAGAAATTATTTGTGCTGACTGCAGCAACTAAACTTTGTTCCTCAAATTGTCTTTTTTTTTAAGCATAAATAACATAACCCAGGAACTCAATGCTGTATGCACATACCGTGTTTCTTAGCACACAAATACCCATATGCATACATAGACCATAGACTGGATTTGTCCTCACTAGTTCATTTGTTTATCAGTCATATTTAGGGGTCCCAGATCTTCTTTCCCTCTAACTTATCACAGAAAATACCAATTTCACTTGGACTGCTCCTCCCTTCAATAAGGAAGCTAAATGAAGTGAAAATAAAATGCCATTTTCAATCCTTCCTCTCTCCCCTTTGTTAATAGTTTTAAGTGCATTTTTTTTTTTTTACCTTATCTTGATGGAAAACAGTTAACTCCCAACACAAAAAAACTCTACTGGAAAGTGTAGGTGAAAACAAACAAACAAACTTGTAACTGTATTGAAAATAAATACCATTAAACTGTGATCAGTTAAAATTTTAAAAATAATAATCAGCACAAAAGGGCGCTAAAAGGGAAGACACTTTTTATTAACCTTAAAAGTTTGGGGCTTTTTTTCCTGGCTAGGAGTAGATAAATGTTTATTTTAAAAGTTGAATTTTCACTACATAAAATTATGGTTCAGCATCAGATTAGTATTGCACTCAGTAGTTAAGGTTTTAGAAAATATGCTTTATACAGTATTGTCTTTCCAAACACCTGTGATTGTTTCATTTTCAATGTTTTTGCAAGATAAATGGTGACTTATAATGGGCATATTCATTTGCCTGTATTTCATTTCCCCCAATGAATGTCACAAGTAGATGGGCACCGGAGCTGCTTCGGGTACATCACTCTGCTTGTTCCTGAGGTGTGGGGACTGGCCTTCAGTGAAGCAATCCAGAGCAGGGCAGAGAGCTAATGGTAAAGGGAGGAAATGAATTTTCAGATACTTATTACCAAGTAGGTAAGGTCAGAAGCTGGAGTTCAGGGGATGTTTCTACAGTTCCTCTAGCTCTCATAGGTTTACTAAGATGAAAGTTACCACTGAACCTTACCACAATGTATATATGTTTAATATCTGTCTTTTGAAATGCAGAAATAGTTTAAATGTTTCTTTGTCTATTTTTCTTTTTTTTTTAATGCTACCCAGGGAAATATTTTCATATCATTTTTAAGTGGCCTGCCTCAATGTATATTTATTTCTTTTGAAGCAAAAAGGTTCTGGAAACTGTTTTTCTGTAGCTTTAAATGAGTAGGTGAGCAAAATCTATATGGGATGTAATTTTTTTGTTCAGTCTCTTTAAAAATACTTTGTTTTGGTACATTTGGTTGTGCTTGTGGGGAAAATAAAAGCGCAGAGATCCTTATATATTTATGTTAAAGTAATATTTTATTATTACATAAAACAGAAATGCACAATACCTTCATAGTTTGTTCTAATTATTGAAATATCTTTATTTTATTTTTAAAGATAGTGCCAAGTTTTAAGGGAAAAAAAAAAAAAACCTTTAGACCTTATACTGACTGAGTTGAGTTGTGTGTAAAACACCTCCCTTCCTTTATACTTCATGAAGTTTTGGAATAAATTTTATGCATATACTGCCAGGTTTCATGTTTATAACTTTCAGAAGCTTTTTTTTTTTTTTTAAAATGAAGACTACTGTTCTGATTTACTTTTCTTTGCAGAACTATCATCAGTTCCAAACCTTTCAGTCACTGTGCCTGTAGCATTAAATTGAAATGGTCACTGGATTTGAGCTTCAATTTGTTTGCCATTTCATGGTCTGACAAAGAGATGTTTGCCCTGTAAATATATGCAGATATTACTGCATTTTCTTTCCAGGTTAGGTATACCTTATCCAATTGGGCTGTTGAGGGAACATCAACTGAACTACATAATTCAGGATCTGCAGAAAAGCAGGGCTTAGTTAGAAGATTATTCCTCTTAATAACTAACAAATATCTTTCAACAAAGAATAACTCGGACAATATGCTATGTGCGTGTTTACCAAATGATTAGAAGTAGATTCTATATATTATTAATGTTAGGTTTACAGGAAAAGATAGATTTTGCAGTGGTCTATACTTTAGTGTCTGTTTCTTATCAAACAAACGGGCTCTAAAATAAGAAGCAGGGGGCATGTATGGGAGAAATTAAGCCATAATGCTAACAGATTCTTTCATTCTTAGAACACTATCGTTTTTTTAAAAAAATCAGTTTTAAGCTTAGTGAGAATTCCAAGCAGACTTGAGTTAGTTTACAAGTTTGTTGATGTATTTAAACTCCTCCTTGGAACATTGGTTTAAGTATAAATGTTCATTTAGAAAGGTAGTTTCTGGGCTTATTACATCTGATCATCTTTTCTAACTCCTAGTCAATATTACATGGGTCCCAAACAGATTCAGCCAAATGATCTTATCAATAGTCTGAACAAGAAGTGACAGAAAGAAGAAGTGTTTTGTGACCGCAGACATGCTGATGGGTAAAATGTTTAAGTTGGATATAGATTTGAGTTCTGGGTCAATATCCCTTCACTGTAGGCAGAAAACAAGCAGCATCTGCCCTCTGCAGGGCATTTCAGTGGACCTTGAGAAGGAATTTTTGCTCTTAACCACAGGGGCTACTCCTGGAAAACATCACATGTTAAGCGGACACATCATGGTCTTGACCCAGGCTTGCCATTCAGATCCTAAAGCTACTAGGGTAGTTTCCATGCCAGTTAGGGAAGGTATTACACCTATGGTGAAAAACTATCATGGCCACTGGGAGAAATCTGTAGGGCATTCATTCCTAGGATGTGGGCTTAGCCACAACGACGTACCCTTTCTTTCTCCTAAAGACAATAATGCAGAATATAGCCATCCTGATAGAACTCTTATGTTTCTTTAAAATATGTCACTTTTTAGATTTATAATATAAGATAGGGGGAAATGATCATGTGGGAAAGAGTTATGTGAAGGTCAGATGGAGGGAATGGCCACAAATAATATTATGCTTGGCATTTCTAAACATTCTCGGTTCCCACGAAGTAACCTCCTTTATATTTCAGATGGCAGCAACAAAAGCACTCTTCTCCTTTCCCTCCTGCTCCTACCAAGGGAGGTCACACACTGGTTGGCAAAATTTTCTGGTAAAATAATTTTGATAAAAGCACTCATCTTTCTACTTATTTCTTCAAAAGCAACTAATAAAGAGATGCAAAAGCAACAACAAGGGGATGACATTTGGGTGCCTTGGTACCCACATGTGTATGTCTATTTGTTGCATTCACTTACTTGCCTTTTATTTTTCTTAGTATGGCAGCATCTTGGATAGTGCTGGGGAGTGGGATGAAATTACCCTTTTATCACTCCTTTCTGTGACATGTCTTTGTGATTTTTTCAACCAATTCATAGAACTCTGTTCTAGATTCTATTGAATTCCTACAGAAGTTAAAGAATGAGGTAACGAATGGAGCTTGTACAGAAAGAGAAAGGATGGTGAAGTGAGGGTTTCTTTGGGTCTGCTTGTATATTTTAGTGGATAAGGCAAAGGGACAGTGTTTATCTAAAATGAAAGAGAAAGAAGCATATTGAAGTACTATGAATCTTAACGATATGATGAAATGGGATGTACAGCTAAATTTTATATAAATATTTTCCCTATTCAGGAAAGTTTACTTTTTCAATGATGCATAGCCTCTTAACAGGGGACAGATGGTAGCAGCAGAGAACCAGGGCTTCTGATACCTATTCCCACTACTTGATTCGGGATGGAAAACAATGTAAAAGTGGCAGGGACCTGCCATCCAGTTAGCAAATCAAAGAATCAACTGGCCCATATTTGCAGAACTTGGGCTAGTGTTATTTTAATGCCCCCTTACCCAGAGAGGAGTATGGGATTGCCAGAAAATGGCTTTTTAGTTTTCTTTAAGGCTTTGCTTGGTTATGGAGTAAAGAAACAGAATATTTTCACATTGTTCTGGTGTTTGGTGGGAAGCTAGGAAATTTGTTTCCTCCTCTTTTATAAAAAATAAAGAAAAGAAAAGTTAATTAACTTTATCATGTAATACCTTTCCTTTACCTTAATAACACCTCTGCAATAACGCCTCCGCTTGGCTTAGCTCTTAGAGGTTTTAGAAACAGTATCATACATGTCCCATCAAAACAATCCTGGTCTCTTATTGTTCCTAGAATTCTGATTGTTGGTAACATTAAGATGTATTTCCCTTTTTAAAAAAAAATGTCTGAAATGTTATTTAATACACCAGTAAAAGTGCATCTATATCTTAAAGTTTATTCCTTCCATGTCTTTTTGAGTTTTTATAGCTCTTTGTCTGGAATTGGGGAGGGGGGGCGACTTCCATATGCGGCTTGTGCACGAAGAGCTTGGGCTCTGAAAGGGTCTGTAGTTGGCGGCAAACAGCCCTCTGCTCTTAGAATGGGGAGTTGTCATCCAGGAGAGAGAGAGAGAGAGAGAGAGAGAGAGAGAGAGAGAGAGAGAGAGAGAGAGAGAGAGAGAGAGAGAAAGGAGAAGAGGAAATAAATGCCCCCACAAAGACATAGTTGTCACTGATTTTAGAAAGACAGGGAAGGGTTAGGACCCCATCTGAGCGATATGGAAGGGATTTTGATTGTTATGAATTAACACTGAGTGTGCCAAACAACGCCAATAGGAAACCTTGCTGTGGAGTAAACTTGAACCTGTGCCCTTTTTTATTTGGGTCATATATTTTTCCTCCCACCAGCATTTCTTCTGGATTTGTTGTTTAAAAAAGAAAAGGAAAAGCCACACATCGAAAAATATGGCCACAGAGTTCTGCAGCAGAGTGGGAAAAAGAAAGTTTCTTGTGGGTTTGTAACAAATTAGCCATTGTAAATCACAGGGCTTTAAGGAAAATCCATGTGGAAAGTGATGGGGGCTCTTTCCCTCCTCCTGTTAAGAAATCTCATTCTATCAGAGGAATTTTATGTGACCTTTTATGTTCTAAGGCACATGATTCTGGAGAGAATTATTTGATATTAATAACTTTTTGTTGATGTTGTCCCCCTAACAAATATTCCTTCAAAGTTGGTGCAGCGACTGGGCAAGGCGGGTCTAGGCAAGGCAGGCCAGTGTGCTGCCAGCGGGCATCAGCTTCTGCGCTCAGCCGCTAAACAGGAGCCAGGCCCTCACAGCGTGCACCCACCCCACCCAGGCAGATGAGATGAGGGCCCAGAAAGCTCGGCTTGTGAGCTCTGGGAGAGGAGAGAAGTGAGAGAAACCGGCCATCCCTTGTACTTGCAGCCCAGGCCTAAGGTCCAGAATGCTGCAAACAGCCCCTGGGAGTGTCTGTTTGGAAATCGAGGATTCTTTGCCGCGCCCCGGGGCTCCGACGCCAAGACCCCAGTGGAAAGGGTCGACAGCTCCGACTTTGAGGGCTATTCCAACTCTCTCCCTTCCTAGGGAGGCCCATGTGGGGGACGTCCACTGCGTGGAGGATTGGTGGGTTCACCGGCCGGAGACTGAGGCTAGAAGTGGTTAGGTGGAGTACAGACGCCTTGGGTATGGCCGCAGTCCCAGGGAAAGGACATCTAAGAGCAGGAGTTGGAAGGGCTTTTCTGAAGGCAACGCGTGACTACCAGAGAGATGTGGTGGGGCTCAGGGGGTTGCTTAGGAATAGAGGGCTCAGAGGACAGTGAATCTCCTAGCTTTCTGCCTGCCGTGCTTTTGTGCTTGACTCTGCAAAGTCGGGCCCAGGACATTGCTTCCACTTGGGAGAGGCAATTGTGGGAGACGGTGCCCCAAGAAAAAAGGGGAGAGTAAACAACTACAAGAAAACTGGGGAAGAAAATGGACTGCTGCATGGGAAATAAAAGAATTAGGTCTGCGAGGGCAAAGAATGGAGGACAGTGGAAAGCTGGGGAGCAAAGTTCTGAAGCATGCGCCCTTCAGTTCCCACCCATCAAACTTCTGGCTGTTTGACCTCAATTCCCTGCCTCCAATGGAGAGGAACTTTTCCTCTAGACGCGTGAAGGAAAACCATTCTCTAACCCCCAGAAGCCGGCCAATCCCTGCTGAGCCTAAAGTCAGTTCTTAGCAAAGAAAAGTCAGTTCCCCAGAGACGGGAACCCGAGAGCCCCTCTGGGCACCCTATGATCCCAAGCTAGGGCTGAAAGCTGTGAGTAGAGAGGGTCGCGCCCCAGGACTGGGGGCCTGTCGTTCACCTCCGTGGGTTGGCCACTCCTAGGGCCTTGGGACCCCTCCACCCCTATTAGCTTTCCCAGACTCCTATGAGAAGTCTCCCAGTGAGAAGAAACTCGGCTCTTAAAAGCCTTGCAGAAGGGTGTTGGGAGTTCCAACGCGGTCTTTCCCCTCCTGTAAGAGTTGAGGACGGTTGGGGGTCAGGGTCACTTGGATCCTGGGGTGCACGTCCTGGCCGCTGAGGCGGGAAGCTGGCTGGGAGCGGTGGGAAGGCAACCAAAGGCAGAGGCTGGGGCTCCCGCGGGGGGCAGGTCTGTGCTGGCTCCGGGCCTGGCTTCCGAGGGGCGGCCCAAGCCTCCCTCTCGCTCCTGCCGCGCCGGCCCGCGGCCACTCACCGCGCTCCGCTGCTAGCCCGGGCGGGGTCGTACACAAACAAGGATGCTTCTATTTACTCGCCTCTGCCTGTGGATTTCTAAGACATTCAGCAGGCACAATCATTAAACTAATTTGTATTTGATTGTTTGGGCGGACGGAGGGTAGTTTTATTGCGCTAAGCATTCAAGCAGGCACGCATCGCTGATTACCAGTATACATTAAATAAAGTTGTTTGTACACATTGTCTTACCACATATAGGCAGAGGCTTATTATTCTAATTACTCTAATTAGTGCATTGAAATGTTTTCTACTTGATTTGAGAAGACAGTGATTAGTTCTATTACTTCTTTTAACTCGTATTTTATGGAAAACTGTTGATGCATGTTCAAATCACTTTATTTGCCCCTAGAATATAACGCTGACCCAAACGCAGTGAACTGCACGGCCCTTGTGGGGGCCCAACTTTGATGTGGGCCTGGGCTTGGAAGAGGCGTCTGGTATTTATTATTTTGCTCCCATCCGCGCAGCCTAGTCTCCCAGCGCGGGGCCCGCGGCCCCTGCCCCATCCTGCGCCCCAGATGCGCTCCGGTCTCTGACCGAGTTCCAGGAAACAGAGATCCGAAACCTGCTCGGACTCAGCCTCCCTGGCCTGCTGCCCTGCTACTTCCCCTGGTGCGACTGCTTTTACAAGACTCCCTTAAGCATATTTTCCGTGAATCTGTTTCTTGAGCTTTAATGTTACTATTAATTGATAAGATCAGCTCATCAAACATACTATTTCGATAGGGAATTGTAATTAAAACCTTAATCCTGTTTGAGACTTTTTTCCTTTAAATTCCTTTTTCTTATGGAAGGGGTACAAAGTTCACTATAAAAAGTATTATAACAGGGAGATTAATTCGTTATCTAAATAACAATCTTTGCTATTGATCCAACGTACTTTCCGCCACCTTTTGTGTTAGTCCGGGAGGCCCTTAAACAGGAGAATATGACAAACCAGCAGATTTGGACCGAGCCCCGCAGACTCCGATCTACTTGGGAAAGCGAGGGGTATGAGGACCGCCGCCCTCCACAGTCGGAGGAGGCTTTCCAGGTGGATCCTTGCAGTCCCGCGGCTGCCACTGGGGAAGCGCAGCGCCAGTGCCGCAGGCTTGGTTGCTGGGCCTCCTGCGCGGTCCTCTCCCCTCTCAAAGGGAGATCTGCTCAGTCTCTAGGTAAATATTCGACCGGTTCTGCTTTTACTTTTAATATTTAAACTCGGATTATCCTGTCTCTAAATGCGCGTTCCTAACCTTTGCCGGTGGCTGGATGTAATAAACCCTGGCGGGCTGGGCGCTCAGCTTCGGCTGGTCGCGCCGCCGCCTCCCGCCCCCGCCCCGCCCCCCAGCCCCTGCCCCTCCGCCCCTCGCCGCCCGCAGCGAAAGCCGCGCGGGAATGAAATCAGCGCCTCTCTGCAGCTGACGGCTGAGCATCCAGGGCGCTCGCAGGCGGGGTAGACCGCCCTTTATCCTGGCTGAAGAGTCCTCGGGGGCTGCAGATGGAGACGTGCAACCCCGCGGCGCCCCGGAGGAAAAAGAAACCGGCTTCCTGAAAGCAGCAGCCCCCAGGCATGGGAGGGGTGGTGGAGTGGAGTAGGGGGCCTAGGAAGTTGGGCTGGGTCGCTGTTGTGTATGTGTGTGTGGCGGGAGGAGAGTGCACCCTGTCCAAATGTATATCCCCTCCTTGCACGCCCCCTTTAAAAGAGGTCGTGGCCCCAGTTTGAGAAGAAGCCAAAGAATTTCTGAAGCGAAGAGGACCGTTTGTGCTCCCAGGTCAGCTAAGTAGCCGGAGATTTTCTTCTTTTCTAAGAGCTTCCCCCACTCACACCCTCCTTCTTCCCCTCAAACAAAGTCTTCATCCCCCACGCAGAGACTTGTTATGTAACAAAGTCTCCCATGCTAGTTTAACTGGAGAATAAAGGACACCCTAGCCCCACCCTCCTTCCTCCCCCCACCCCACCCCAGTGCATCTGTTCTCGAGGACTTCAGTCCTCGCACCCAAGAAGGCTGCAGGCCTTGGCCCAGTAGAACTTTGGCGCCGCACAGTGGCACCAGCTTGTAACTACTCTTGATTTTACAGCCGCCTAATCCTTTCAAATGTTTTGTTTCCAAATCAATTCACTTTCCCCCTTCTCCTTCTACATTCTTTCCCTTATCCTGCCAGCCAAATAATTATGAAGGTGACTCTATGCATATGACTCATACAAAGACTTCTAAACATCCCGTCCTAGGTAGTTCCTTAGGAGAGATTTGGAAAATATCACCAAAGGGGACCATACACTCTATACCAGAAAAGTTCCCAAAGGAAGGGAGGAAGAAGAAGAAGAAGAAGAAGAAGAAGAAAAAACTCAAGTCTTAGTTTCTACAGGTTAGGACTATTATAGGCAAGTATTTTTGTCTCAGAGAAGTCCCAGCATCCCATGGGCATCAACACCAGAATACCAAGTTAGAAGCCATAATTTAAAAGCAGGTTGAATGGTTCAATTAGGAGAAAGGGAGTCCAGAAAATGCTATTTTAATTCAATCCAGGAGTCATCTGATATTTCTTTCTACATAGTAGGTTTGTCCCATTTTAGAGTTCAAAATGAGTTTGTCTGTTTGTTTCCCCCAAGTGGGCCACTTGAACAGAGACACATCCTTGGAAAATTTTCTAGAATAGAGAAAGCATCCCAATCTCTAAATGATCCAATGTACTTTCCGCCACCTTTTGTGTTAGTCCGGGAGGCCCTTAAACAGGAGAATATGACAAAGCAGCAGATGGCTACCAAAAGTATCAATTCAGTCTATAGGGCTTTGCTTCCTTCAGAGCCCAGTGAATTAGTCCTTTCCCCACAACACGGGCCACTTTCACTGTGAGTGGTCTTTCCTTCCTATGCCTTTATCCCAAATAACATGACATGGAGGGGAAGAGAGAGGACAAGATCTTCAGGCAGTACTCAGCAGTAGTTATGGAACTGGCAATAGGCTTGCCAGTCAGAACACCTGCGTTTGTGTGCCAGCTCTGTACTTAGCTAGCCAGCAACCTGGGGGATATCAGCAAATCTATTTCTTCATGTGCAGAATGTGGATAATATCACTTTTTAATCTTTCCAACAGGGTTGCAGTAAGGCTCAAATGACATTATGCACATGAAAGCACTAAATAAAGTATAAATCTAATGTGAAGTGCTGTTGCTGTCAACTCTAGTGGAGGCCTCCACTGTGATTGTCCAGCAAGAAATGTTTCTAACTTAAATATGATACAGCCTTATGTCTGCCAGTGCAAGGAAAAAGAAATTCAAGGACAGCCGTCCCAATTGCATTATCTAGGGAGGCACCACAATTCTGATTAGTTTTAAATTAGGGTTGCTACTCACCAGACTTTCTGTATTTAGGATATTCAGACCCTAGTTTGTAGCTAAAGCTCATCATTAGGGGCTCCAGTACTGCACACCAGTGATCGCAGAGAGAGCAGCTTTGCTATGATGTGAGAGTTAGCCTAGTACTCTGAGAAACACTCCATGTCTAAACCTCTCTTAACGTTTTCAGCATTTTTCTCTGGGTGTCTTTTATAGCAGCATGAGTCGATCAAGAAGACAACACTGGGATCATACACTCAAAACCAACCGCACCCAAAGCCACAGCAACGGCAATAACCACGGCAGAATCCCTGAGGGCCACCTACATGTGAAAAGAGCTACATTCAGTCACTGGACTTAGAAATAAAGATGGTTTGGATCCCACAGGCACTCTGCGACATGCTCTAATATCTAGGAGGGGCGCTAGGGGAGAAGCCGGTCCCCATTTTGGGGTACCCTTCATCACTAAGGGATCCCATTCCATTCAGGAAGTCCTTTCACTTGCCTGAGTGCTTTTCCTCTGATGCAGGAGGAGGGACCTCCTAACCTTTAGCAGAGGAGTGGCCCAGGCCATCCCCTCCGTTTGTCCCAGTAGGTGGGCCCCCAGGCATCCAGCCTGACATATGGGGGCGGGGGGGGGGAGGCTGTGGTGGTTTCCCATTCCGCGAGGAAGCCAGGTGTTCTGTGTTCCTCCTGAATGGAGGAGGCAGGTGTGCGAACAAGACCCTGCGCTGGCGGAAGAAGGGTTTCTCTCAAGGAGGCTCATGGATTTGGCGCGCCCTTCCTCTGCATTGGCCATCAAGGGCCGCTTTGGCTCTGCCGGGGTTGAGATTTACAAAAACGTGCTGTCGCCTCAGAAGTTCAGCGTGGAAAGGGGAAAGGATGTGGATGACTGGATATGCCACACCAAACAGGGTGTCAGCATCACAGTGCCCCCAACACCCAGGCACCTGGCGAAGCAGCCTTGCAAAAAACCCAAAAGCAGCCTGACTGGAAAAGATCTGAGACTCCACGCGGCCCCAGGCTGTGCCCCAAAGGCTTCTCTTCCCATAGCAGGAGGATCAGAAGAGAGAGCAGCGATGGCTGCCTAAGGCCCCAAGAACAGCGCGTCTTTCAGGAGGGTGAGAGAGAGGGAAGTCGAGGCAGGAACCAGGACATTCTGGGAGCATGCATGTCGAACAGGAGCCAGACTTAGCACTAGAGGCACTTTCACTAGGTATTGGAAAGGCCAAACCGTAGCTTCAAGAAGACTTACTGCCAAGACCTTGGGGGCGCTTGAACCAAGATTTGTGGGCCTGCTGCCTGCAAGGTCTTGGGTTGATAATGCAGGTGCATGAACACACATGCATTTGCAAAAGGACAGATCTGAGTTCAATCGATTGGAATTCTTAGTTGGAGTAATCAAAGTTAGAAGAGAAAGGTCATTCGGCAATTAAGAAAAAAAAAAGGAGAAAGAACTGTTTGGCAGAAAGAAGTTGAGTGGGCACTCTAGATAGGAAGCAACTGGCACAATGTGAGAGGCAGAGAAGCAAGAAAAGGCAGAGGGTGAGCAAGTTTGACAGTCTGGGCCAGAGAACAGAAACTGCCGGCCAGCATAAGAAGGCTGCTGAGGGAGACTGTGCATGGAGTTAATTGGTAGAGGGTCTAGAAGAAGATTTAATTAGATTCCAACAGCAATTAAGAGCCATTGTAGAGAAGAGATCCGGTGAAAATAATGCTTTGGGAGGAAGAGAGTTGGCATGGGGTATCAGGTTGGAAAGGGGTGAGGATGAGCACAGAACATTAGCTATGAAAGAGGCTATTGGAGTATAGCCGACTGACTCAAAGTGGTCAGTCAAGGTAATCTGAAACAGCAGATGATGGTGTTTAAATGGCTGGAGGGGCTAAAAAAGGAGACATTTGAAGAGGTGAGACCATGATTACATTTTAGGAGAATCAATTGTGCAAGGATAGAGGAAAATAAAAGGGAATTGGAAAAATTTAGATGTATTTATCTAGAATCACACACACTTGCACACGTGCATCATAAAACCATCAGTACAGCACATTTTCAACATTTATCCATTGAATCCACCTCAAAGGCTGACTCCAATTCAGGATTTCTTTAATTGAAAATTAATTAATTAACTAATTAATTAATGCGGGATCCTGTCTTAAATGATGTCTCTGTAACTGACAGAATATGAAGGAAGAAAAAAATGAACATAAATCACAGGCCATACATTTTTTGTCTTATAGGCAGTATCTGTGAAGTTGAGAAAACTTTATAGAAGGATTACAGCCAGGCTTCTACAAACTTCCTATGAGACCTGCATGGACCATATCACTTATTTTTTTCATGTGTCTTCTACATATATGTTCATTTAAATCTTTGTTTCAAAGACAGCTTTAACAATCTATTTTAAAGAAATTTGGGCATATATTAAACTTTTTTTAAAAAACATATTCAGCCAACTAAAATCATTAGGGGTTAGATTTTAGGAAAATATATTTACTTACATTTACTACTACTTCTCAATTAATGCATAAAAGCCCTCTCTCTAGGATTTCCCAGCCTTTAAAAGGTAGGAATTGAATACTGGATTATTCTCAAATAGGAAAAAAAAAAGTAATTTGAATGGAGGACCACTGTATACAAGCACATCAATATACTCTTGAATATAGTAAAAAGTGACTGACACTGCCCAGTTTTTAAACAAAGAGCATGAGAAAGCTGAAAGTTTTCCCTCTAAGATCAGGAGCAAGAAAAGGATGGTCACTCTTACCACTTGTATTCATTGTACCAGGTAGGTCCTAGCCGGAGTAATTAGAAAAGGGGCGGGGGGAGCATCCAAATTGGAAATAAAGAAGTGAAATTGTCTCTGTTTGCAGATGACTTGTTCTCATAGATAGGAAACTCTAAAGACACTAAAATGCTAAAGAAAGCTGTTAGAACTAATAATTAAATTCAATAAGAATGCAGGATACAAAACTGACATATAAAAATCAATAGCATTAACATACACTAAGAACAATTTATAAACATCTCTATTTCCAAAAAAGGAATAAGAATATAATTATGTTTACAGAATTTTGAAAAACTTAACCAAAGAAATTAAATGTGTACACTGAAAACTATAAAACACCAATAAGAGAAATTGATATATGGAAATATATCCCATGTTCATGTATTAGAAGAACTAAAATTATTAAAATGTCCATACTATCCAAAGTAATCTATAGAATCAATTCAACCCCTATCAAAATTCCAATGTCATTTTTAATAGAAAAAAACTTTTAAATAATAAAATTTATTTGGAATCACAAAAGACCAGGGATAGCAAAAACAATTTTAAGCAAAAAGGAACAAACCTGAAGGAATCACACTACTTGATTTCAAAATATATTACAAAACTATAGTATTCAAAATAGGGATGCAGTGACATACAGATCAATAGAATGGAAATCCCAGAAATAAATTATGCCTTTACAGCCAATTGATTTTTGATAAAGTTGCCCAAAACGCAATGGGGAAAGGACAATATCTTTAATAAATGGTAATGGGAAAACTGCATATCTACATGCAGAAAAATTAAAGTGACTCTTGTCTCACACTACATTAAAAAAAAAACTCAAAATGAATTAAAACTTAAAGTAAAATCTGAAACTGTCAAACCAATAAAAAAAAATAGGTCACAAGTTTGTTGATTGGTCTGGGCAATTTTTTTTTTTTTTTTTGACACAACCCTGAAAGCACAGACAACAGTCAAAAATAGGCAAGTGAGATTATATCAAATGAAAAAGTTCCCACAGCAAAAGAGACAATAAACAGGGTGAAGAGAACCCGTTGAATAAGAAAAAAATATTTGCAAACCATACATCTGATAAGGGATTAATAAAATAATGGAAAGGAGAAAGTCTAAGTTTAAGAAAGGGAAATAGGTCTAAAAAGACACATCCAAAAGAAGACGTACAAATAGACAACAGGTATATAAAAAAATGCCTAATGCCATTAATCATCAGGGAATTGCAAATCAAAACCACAATGAGCTATCACCTCACCCATTAAAATAGCTATTATCATAAAAAGACAAAAGATGCTAGTGAGGATATGAGAAAAGGGAACTCTTGTACACTGTTGGAGGCATTGCAAATGTGTGCAGCCAATAAAGAAAACAGTATGTAGGTTTCTAAAATTTTTTTAAATAGAACTACCACATGATTCAGCAATTTCACTACTGAGCATATAGCCAAAGGAAATAAAATCAATATGTCAGAGAGACATCTTCATGTCCAAATTTACTGTGGTATTATTCACAATAGCCAAAATATTAAATACAATGTATAATCAAAAAAGAAAATATTACACACACACATGCACCTGTGCACAATGGAATACTATTCAGTATTTTAAAAAGAAGGAACCCTTGCATTCATAACAATTTGTGTCATTTGTATTCAACACAGATGAACCTGGAACACATTATGCTGTGTGAAGTAAGCCAGGCACAAAAGGATATATTGCATGTTCTTACTTACATGTCGAATTAAAAAAAAAAAAAAGAGGTGAACTCAGAGAATATGGTAATTCTCAGGACTGGGACATCTGTTGAGGATTGGGGAGATGTTAGCAAATTTTTTCACCACAAAAAAAGTAAGTATGTGAAGTTATAGATATGTTAATTAGCTTTATTAAATAATTTCACAATGTATACATTTATTAAAATATAACATTATATACCATAAAAAATACAATTTTTATTTGTTAATTATGCCTTAATGAACCTGGGGGGTGGGAATAAAGACAGGCCATGGCCTGTATTATCTGTATTCTTAAAAGTCTGTCATATTTTAAAACCTTGTACAAATGATATAAAACTTTCATAAAATTTCTCCTCTATCTAAGACAGTCGACTTAAGTTGGTTCTATTTTCCACTGCCCATTTAAAATCAAACTAACCAGAGGACCTTAATTTTTTTTCTTGGAAAATCTCCAAGTGGTATTCAGAAAGAAAAAAAAAACTTACCTGAAAATGTTTATTAAAGATTAATATTTTAAGATACTGGGGGAAAATGAGAAACTATTTTCTGCAACATTTGTCAGAATAAGATTTAGCTCTAATTTGTTAATGAAATTAAAGTTTTCTGTAGTCATTATGCAAGCATTTTTTCAGAGGAAGACATACTAATCCCACACATCCCCCCCCACCCCCGCATATTTTACAAACTGTACCATGTAAAAAATCTGTTGGGTGCAACTAAGTGGACTGGGAAGGCTATTGGCTCTGAGTTAGAAGATGTATGTGTACAGCAGAGGATCTGCCAGATGCTGCCTGCCTCTCTAACGTCATTAGCATAATCTCTTAATTTGGAAGGAAGAGGAAAAGGTATTATCAGTACTGCATGGGGGCTGAATTATCAGAATTATCTGTATAGGGAAGCAACATTTTAGAAACTGGTAAAAAGTTTATTTCTAAAAGAGCTTCATGCGGCATAGATTTGAATGGAATCTTAATCAGATGATAAATATAATACATAAATTCTCTTTATAATTTTGCAGTATTTCACCTAGAAAACATAAAGAAAAAACATGACAAGTACCTGCATATCTTCCACTTATTTAAGAAATAAAACATGCTATTCCTCATGTAGTTATGACTCCCTGGTCATCATCTCCTCTTCTCCACCTGAAGTAAACAACTAAATTTCATATTTAACCATTTCCATGAATTCCTTTATGTCTTACACATTTATCTGTATTCTTAACAGTGTGTTGTATTTTAAAACTTTGTACAAATGATATAAAACTTTTGAATAAGCCATAATTCATAGAAAATGTAAAAGTATTTCAGGTGCAAAAGACAAGGTACATTGGATACAAAGACGTACATAATACATTGTTTCAGCTCAATCCTATATGGATCTTCCAAACCAGTTATAAATTTAAAAATTGAAATGCTCCAGAGCAGAGCAAAAGGCAGAATAGGTAATAATAACAAAATTTATGTTTTGCTTTATTTTGAACCCAGGGCCTCACATATGCTAGGCAAGTGCTCTGCCACTGAGCTACACCCTTAGCCCTATGTGTTGCCTTTTTCAATATGACCAAAGCCTACATATTTTAAAAATTATAAGCTCAATTGTATAAATAATCCAAGGGAAATAGACTAGCATGTGTGTGTTCTTACTTATAAATAACTGTATGTCCTAATAGTTGCCACTTCAGAAATATTTACTTCCCAATAAAAAGCATTAGTTTTCATTTTAAGCAGTTTTATGGGTATAAAATGGTTTGGGAATAATTCTATTGTGTTCATGAAGGGTATCTAGAAGAAGGTGTACTCTTTTCTTATTCTAATTATAAATAGCACCTAAAGTGTGGTAGATAATTTCTGAATATGGTCACTACAATATCCCCATCCTGGGTGGTTCCTACAATGAGCATCTGCCTTTGCTTGCTTTCAACTAGTGAGTGATTCCCATCACCACTGGTCCTTCCTAGGCTGGGCTGCTCCTTGTTGATTAAGAAAATGCAGCTATGGAAATGACTCCATGTACCTTAAAAGGCTAACCTTTAAGAGACATTGTAACTTCTATTTTTGCAACCTTGGAAGCCCTGAGAGGAGAGAGAAATGAGGTACCTGGCCAACAACCCAACTGAACTAGAGTACGGTCAATTAGCTAGGTGCGTACCACCACGTGTGAACTTGAGCAAGACAGAAGAATCGACCAAATCCACAAAATCCTGAGAAATAAGAAATCATTCACTTTAAGCTATACATTTTGATGTGGTTATAATGCAGCAATAAATAAAAGAGTCATAAGAGAATGACGTTGTTATAGGTTTGGCATCTTTGCACCATAAGGTGAAGATATAAGAAAAACATTTACAAAAAGGATGTTTCATCAGTTCTGTGTCATAGTAAAGCTGAACCTTTAAAGGTCTTGGAATTCCCACCCAATTCAGTCTTCTGAAGTATCTTAAACATGAGAAAGAACTTTAATAATGGCTGAAAATTTTCAAACAACAAATGACACTATTTGACACTTATTGCTAAGTGTGTGGAAAACCCTGAACTACTCTGATAGCAATATTACTTATAATTGCTACAAGGACTTTATAATCCATGAACACAAATACATAACAATTTCCAGAAAAACAGAAAGAATATATTACATGTAAGCTAATTCAATTAAAATTTATAGGAGGAGAATTCAAAGTTAGAAGGAGTAAAATAAGAATGATGTAGTAGTATTTAATAAAATGAGAAAGTGTAATCAGGCAGGAAAGAATGGGAAGGCACTTTGTGAAGGGAACAACTGGAAAAGATAAGGATAACTTGCCTTCTTAGGAAGTGGGTGGGAGAAAGAGTTGCTTAAAAGAATATTTTTTAAACCTAGTAATACATAACTATCAAGACTCTTTTATTTGAAACCAAATAAAACTAACTGTAATCAAACTACCCAGTCCTAATAAGGAAAAGTAATTCAATGAATTATAAAACAAGATTTCGGAAATGATTTGATCCAGTGGGACAATTACATGATCAGGACTGAGTCTGGCTCTTTTCATGTCCTAGAAGGTGAACTCATTCTGGTGACTAGAATGCTAGGCTTATATTTTATACTACAAGCAGTCCCAGACTTAAGAGTTCCGCCAGAGACTCAGAATTACTTTTATTGTCCATCTCTTTAAATAATACCTGTGTGTCAGGTATTGTTTAAATAATACCTGTGCAATGTGCATGCCTGTAATCCCAGCCACTCAATAACTCAGTAAGATCACAAATTTGAAGCTAGTCTGGGCAACCTAGTGAGACCCTACCTCAAAAGGAAAAATAAAAAGGGCTAAGGCTGTAGCTCAGTGGTAGAGTGCCCCTGATTTAAATCCCCAGTTAACCACAACAACAGCATCAACATCAGAAGTATCACCGCCACCACTCTGTCAGGGGAGGGTTTGCAAGGTTCTGAGACATATGGACACTTCTCTGAAAGAGCTGTTCTAGAGAAAGAATGGCAACTCAAGAAGAGTTAAAATGTGGATGAATAGGAGAAAATGTGTGTGTGTGTGTGTGTGTGTGTGTGTGTGTGTGTGGCTGTTCACTATAATTAACATACTTTTAATAGAGTATGCTGATGTTGTAAACATCTTTAGAAAAAGACTTAAAAGTAAAAGAACTTCTATATTGACTTAGTGATGTAAAGAAATTGATTGTATCTATATGTGAGACACAAAAGTGAAGTTTATTAATAGTCTCTCAACCTATAGTTTTATATTTCTTACTGTATAGGTAATAGACCTTTCTAGGAAACTACTCCTAGAAGATTAAAAGATTTTATCTAAAAATGTACTTATTTGAAATTCCACAACATTCTTAACGAAAAAATATTATCTGCATAATTACATTAAATGGCTTCTGGAATACATTACCACTAATGATGCTAATAGAGCTAGTCCAGATGCAAACTATAAAAACATCCATTATCTTTTGTCCTTGAAGGAACTTCAAAAATTGCTTTTTTACCCTCTTGTAGGAAGCCTACTAATATTATACTAGAATTTATCTTATTTTGTAAACTGCTCTACAGAGCCTCAATATCTCATAAAAGTTTTAGGAATTATTTTAAGAATATACCCCATTATTTTGTGTTTTCCCCCCTAGGATTCAGTTTCATATATGATTAATTTAATGAATGTAATAGCCAGAATATTTAAATCTCATTTTTATATTTTCTTCCTAGCTTGTATTCAGTCTATAGATATTAGGTAACCGTATATACAACATAAAATATTTTATAAAAGAAATTAAGTTTCCACTATTGATAATACACAAAAGTTGAAATTAGGTTTTTTGTGTATCAGTGTTATGTTAGGTTATAGAATTAAACTAACAGCAGTGATAAAGTAATTGAAATATTCTAGGTTTTGGTTAATAAAAAAGGAAAAGTCCTACAAAAACTATGTTTCTAAAAAAAAATAGTAGTTTAAGCATAGTATTGGCACCAAAGTAGACATGAAGACCAATGGAATAGAATAGAAGACTCAGAAACAAACCCACATACTTACAGCCATCTGATACTTGACAAAGGTGCTAAAAATGTATGTTGGAGAAAAGACAGTCTTTTAAACAAATGGTGCTTGGAAAACTGGATATCTATATGTAGAAGAATATGCTTGTCTTTTACCCTGCACAGAAGTCAAATCAAAATGGATCAAAAACTTAGGAACTAAACCAGAAACCATGCATCTGCTAGAAGAAAACATAGGGTCAACACTCCACCATATAGGTGCAGGCACTAACTTCTGCAAGACCCCTAAATCTTAAGGGATAAAACTAAGAATCAATAAGTGGGTTGCTATCAAATTAAAAAGCTTTTGCACAGCTAAGGAAATAATTAAGAGAGTTCAGAGAGAGCCTTCAGAATGGGAAAAATCTTTGCCAGCTACTCTTCTGACAGGGGATTAATATCCAAAATATATAAAAAACTCATCTCACTCCAGTCAGAATGGCAATAATCACGAACACAAGTAATAATAAATGCTAGCAAGGTTTGGGGGGAAATGTCCACTTACACATTATTGGTGGGACTGCAAATTAGTACAACCACTGTGGAAAGCAGTGTGGTAATTCCTTAAAAAACTAGCAATGGAACCTCTGTATGACTCAACTACCTGACTCCTCAGTATTTATCCAAATGAAATAAAATCGGCACTATAGTGATACAGCCACTATAAAGTTTACAGAAGCACAATTCACAATAGCCAAACTATGGAATCAACCCAGATGGCCATCAATAGATGAATGGATCAAGAAAATATGGCATATTTAAACGATGAAGTTTTACTCTACCATAAAGAATAATGAATAATAGCATTTGCCTGTAAATGGCTAGAAATGGAGAAATCATGTGAAGTGAAATAAGCTAGACTCAGAAAATCAAACATTGAATGCTTTCTCTCATGCGTGGAAGCTAGAGCAAAATAAGGGGGAAAAGGCAGTGGAGAAGGGGATCAGATATCATAGAGATATAGGGAAGATCAGTAGAGTGGAAGTAGGAGAATAGAGGGAGAAAAGAAGAGAAAATGGAAGAAATATGACATGAATCTAACAGAATCACATTATGAACAAATATAAATGCACTACAGGGAATTTCTCCTTCACATATACATAGAAAGTACCAATCAAAAATAAATAAAGAAGTAAAAGGAAGATCATTAGAATAAAGGAGGGAGTAAGGGGGAGAGAACTGGGAAGGAAAAGGGAGGATAAATTTGGATTGAAACAGAACTCCTTGTATACATAATTTTGTCAGAAATAACTCAAATACTATGTATAAGACTCTAATAAAAAATTTTAAATAGTTTTCTATAGGATAGGCAAGAGCATGGTGACACTTCAAGTGTGTACATGTCAGGCCCAATGATGACTACATCTCAAAGACAAAGCATACATAATGGAAACTTCTGATACTCTTATATGTTGTGGACATTAGTACATATAGAATATTTTTAATCCTGTGAATAAAATGCCTTTATTTTCTGTAAATAAATTGTCAGTCCCGTGCCTTTTTTTTTTTCCTTTTCTGGGAAATATCTGTGTTAGGGTTCCCCAGAGAAAGAGAAATGGTAGGATATGTATTTTTTAAAATATTTTTTTAGTTGTAGATGGACCCAATATCTTTGTTTTTTATGTGTGCTGAGCATTGAACCCAGGGCCTCATGCATGTGAGGCAAGCACTCCACCACTGAGCCACAACCCCTCCCCAGGATATGTATTTTAAAGAGATTTATTATAAGGACTTGGCTCGTATGACTATGGAGGCTGGCAAGTCAAAAATCTGCAAGTAGACTGGCAGGCTGGAGATCAGAAAGTCATGCTGGAGTTGTCATCTCCAGACCAGCAGGCTGGAGCACTAGGTGTTACAACTCAAGTCCTGAGGCAGTTGCTGTGGAACCAGGAACAGTCAACCTTGCAGTTCAAAGGCAGTCTGCTTGAGAAATTCTGTCTTGCCATGAGAAGGCTAGTTTGTTTATTTTCTATGGGCCTTCAAACAGTTAGATGGTGAATGGTGCCATTCCCAGTCCCATCCCTTGGTTCCTGAACCTGAAAGTCCTGGCTATGGGAAAAATAGCACAATTATTGGATGCTGATTCAGAGTATATACAGCCTTCTGGAGAACCCTGTCGTATATTACAGGTATTGCCGCTTTGCTGGTGCTGTAACTGTGTTCAAAATGTCATTCTACTATTCTATCAAGTCCACTACTTCAGGATGGTAGGAGAAATAAGATGAGTGATTCCATGTCCCTGGATCCATTTGCTGTGAAGTGAGTTCCTTGATCAAAAGCAATGCTATGTGCAATACTATGATGGTGGTTTTGCAAGCAGGGAAGACAAATGCATATCCAAAGTAAATGTGTATTCCAGAAAAAACAAATGGCTGCCTCTTCCATGAAGTGAGCCTATGTAATCAACTTGCCACCAGCTGTGGTTACACAATAGTTAGACTCTTACATAATAATTTAGGATATGTTTACTGGCTATAAAATGGTGTAAGAACCAATAAGATCCAAGGGGAATTGACTTTTTTTTTATTGGTTGTTCAAAACATTACAAAACTCTTGACATATCATATTTCATACATTAGATTCAAGTGCGTTATGAACTCCCATTTTTACCCCAAATACAGATTGCAGAATCACATCGGTTACACATCCACATTTTTACATAATGCCATATTAGTAACTGTTGTATTCTACTACCTTTCCTATCCTCTACTATCCCCCCATCCCCTCCCCTTCCATCTTCTCTCTCTACCCCATCTACTGTAATTCATTTCTCTCCTTGTTTTTTTTCCCATTCCCCTCATAACCTCTTATATGTAATTTATTGAGTATCTACTATGTGCCAGGTACTAATCTAAGCCTTGGCAGTAATGTACAAAACAAAGTCTTTGTGCTTGCAGTGTTTAAAATTATAGAGCAGTAGATACATATGAATACACAATATATCAAATAATCATAAATAGTATAAAATATGGCAGGTTACAAGGGATAGTGATTAATGGGGGAAGGGAATATGCTATTTCATTTTGAAAGGTCAATATGGGCTTCTCAGCATAGGCAATATTTAAAGAGACTTGAAAGAGAGAGTTGGAGTAGTGAGGATATATGGAGAAGTGCATCCTAGCAAGGGTCCTCCTGGTGCAGAGAGCTGAGGTATGTGTGTGTGCAGGATGTGTTGTGGAAGAGGTGAGAGGGTAGGGTGTAAGATCCTACAAGTAGCCAGGGTAAGGACCTTCACTTTTATTCTGAAGGATTTTAAGCATATAAGCAACATTATCTGATTACTTAAAAAAGGAGCACAATAGCTGTAGAGATTAGGTTTTAAGGATACAGGGGAAGCAGCAGAGAGACTGGATGTAATAATCCAACAATAATTGTTATTTTGTAGTAGTTCATCCTGAGGTTGATCATCTGTTGTGTGCACTGGGAGGATGTGAATACTAATCAAAGCACGTTCACTTCAAAGTAACAAGTTATTTTGGTTCCCATACTTCTGAATTTTATATTTGTGTTAATCAGCTTTCCATCACTGACACAAATACCTGAGATTAAGAGAAAAGGTTTATTTTTTTCTCCTTCCTTTGGAAGTTCCAGTATATGACTGATTGGCACCATAGCTTTGAGCCTATGGTGAGACAGGACATCATGGTGGGAGAAAAGGAAGGAGCAAAACCATTTACCTAATAGCTAGGAAATAGAAGACAGGAAGAATAAAAGGGTTGGAGTCCCATAGTATTCTTGAAGGGCATGTGCCCAATGATCTTGAGACCTTTTTATGATACATATTTGGGATTAAATCCAGGAGCACTCTCCCACTGAGCTACATCCCAAGCCCTTTTGAAAATTTTATTTTGAGACATTGTCTCAAAAAGCTGCCCAGGCTGGCCTTAAATTTGCAATCCTCCTGTCTCAGCCCCCCAAGTAGCTGGGATTAGAGGTATGTACTACTGTACTCAGCAAAACCCCAATTCTTAAGATTAATTACTTCCAAATGGTGCAGTCCTAGGAAACAACCGTAAAACATATGATCTTTTGGAGGACACTTATCCTAACCATATCATAAATAATCAAAATTTCATCACTTATAGAGGCCTGATGCACTAAATGTGGTGGCAAAAATAAATTCATGAAAACAAAATATAAAGTCCAAATAAAGATATGTAGCATCTAGCATTTTTTTTCTCATTATTACCCAAATAACATATAGGGTTTGTATAGCTTAGACTACTTTGGACATCTGGGGTATTTGTTTAAAATGTAGTTTTGAGGGTTCTATCTAGTATCAGACTATCCAAGGGTTGGGGATAGAAATTTACATTTTAAAAAATATCCCAGGTTGTTCTTACATATAATGATGTAAGCAAACTTCATGAGTACCAAAAGAGCATTTTAGTGATTTGAATGTTTTAAAGCCTAACTAGGTTCAATATTAAGATTAAAAACAAAGGAGGATCATATACTACTTATCTCAAATCCTGTAATAATTAAGATGGGATACGAATTAAGGAAAACTAAAGTTGCATTACTCTATTCTAAAGTCTAAGAAAAACAGTGAGTTAAACTATAATAAAAATTGGAGGATATGACAATAAAACAGCATTAGAATGGAGCTTTATAGTAAGAATGACCTTAGAAAACTTACAGAACTTCTGAGGAAATTGAAACTCAAAGTTAAATAACAGCTGAGAAGTAGCAGAGTCCAGACTTTTTTGTGACTTTTGCTTTCCTTCTATCCTCCTATCATTTCCATTGCTGTACTATCAATGACCCAGGGACATTTCTACTACTTAAGCTTATTTCCTACAGAATTAGGTGATACTGATATTTGGGAGAATCTCCCCCCCCCACCACCCAAAAATTCAAAGAATGATGATCTTTCTAGAAATTCAGAACTTAAACCCACACAGTTAGCATACAGTAATTAAAAAAAATAAGATGTTATTTCCTTTCATATTATTTAGACATATTTTGGCTACTTATAATGAGCTCAAATATTTGTAGGAGACTATTGTACTTGAGGTGTTATTGACTAGAATTAAAGGTTCCCAAAACCTTTTGATGTTACTTACAATGACAGGAAGAGAAGCTCTGCTGTCAATGACTAGACCACATAATCTCTGGCCAACAGAATTTGAGTAGACTTGAGCACTGTATCCACTTGGAACACTTTCATATTTCTGCCACTCCTCTTGCTTCAGAGCCTTTGCCACAGAAGGGTATAGGCCACATAGAGTCTTCATGTACAGACTAGGCCCTGGCTGGAGTGAACCTGGACCACCCCTGCAGTGCAGCCACAGCAACCAATTCACAGGAGCCAGTAAGCCACATGAGAAAATCGTATTGCTGAACATCACTGAATTCACTGTAGCCTGAGAAAAGATAATATATACATGGACCTAAATCTAGGCCAAAAATCTGATACCTTAAGTAAAAAGATATCCAAAGTAAATATTTTGAGATTCCCAGACCAAGCATTTTTCTTATGAAAATAGGTAAATACCTTATCAATGTTCCTAAAGTACATTAATGATAGAATACTTTTATGTAGTTTTGAGCATGGTATATGATAGGTATGCATTTGAGTTATGGTCATTTGTGTTTGAAAAATGGGTATAATGAATTTATGTGACAATTTCATAATGTAAAATTTCACCAACATGCAGGAAGGAAATGTCACAATTTATCTGGGGATATAATTTTCAAAGTCCATGGAAATATAGGAGAATTTTTTTAAAAAATTATAAGACCACAAACATTCAATGCTATATCAGCTTACATGATTTATGTCAGATTTACATCAGCAAAAAATAATTTGCCTTTCCTTATAAGTTTTTCAGAGATTTTCTTCTTAATATTCCTTATTTTCCTATTTGTGATTATTGAATATGTTAGAAAAATTTCTTTTTATTCTTACAATGTATCCAATTGCAAAGAGGAATTTCATAGATCTTCAAGCACTACTTACTACTTGACTCTGACTACTGATAAATACTACTTGTGGGCTTTTTTTTAAGAAACTATGAGGCCAATGTTTAATAACTTCATCTGGAAGTGATGGCTTAAAGCTAGTTCATACCAACTCAAAACAGCAAAGTGTGTGAATCTCATCCCAATTCAGCATTAAATGACTTCACATTGATGGCCTGAAATCAGCTATGGTTGGAGAATTTACATAGTAAAAACTGGAAAGCAATACAAATCAGGGCTTTTTCCTCCCACAAAATTGGTTAAATATTTATCAGTGTACCACTAGATTTAAAAAATCCACCTTCTTTATCATTTGGTATTTTAATTGAAATACTTTAAAAACAGACTAATTGGTTGTATGGGGGAAAGATTTAAGATTACAAAGTTAAAACTAAAGCTAGTAGCTGCTAGAGGTATGGCAGAACTGAAAGCACTGAGGAAAAGTCTAATGATGCTCCGGAAGTCCTTTCTACTCCAGGCCTTGGTAAAATGGATGCACCTAAAGTAGGAAATGATACCCATGATTCTAGCAAAGAGTGCACATAAATTGGAAAGCAGAAGACATTTTGACAAACAGAGGCAGAACAGTCCTCTAACATTACAATAGTGTTTCTCTTTTCTGTGTAATCATACATAGTCAAAAACACACTGATGACAATGAGGACAACATATGCTAGGTACATTAACATTGAGGTCTTTCAGTTTTTCAAATATGTCTGTTTTTAAAGACTTAGAAGTATTTATTTTATTTTGGGTTTCATCAGGTGGCATTGCTTTTAGGACTTCTAAACATGTTTAAAAGCTATCAGAGCTTCAACTATGTCAATTCTTCACTGAGTTACCTGTCAGCTAAAACATCTCAAGAAAAATGGTGTGCCAGGATTTCTATTAGTATTGAAAATTCCCTGAATTTTGTTGTAATCTTAGCAACAACTTAAAAATATCCTATATAAAACATCACAGAAATATAACTTCCACTAAAAAAGTTTAACAAAATGAAACATATATTAAACAAATGTTTTAAATCACATGACCAAAGTATTAGTCAACTTTCAAATCTTCTTAAATAACAAAACATTTCTATTAGAAATAAACTACAATTCATAACTTTAACAAGTTTGTTAAAAGCTATACTAGTGAATACCTTTCATGTTATGCCATATAATGCTGCTTAGTGGCATTTTGCAAACTGTGCTCTGAAAACCAGAAGTTTCTAAGAAATGGTGACTTATTCTAGAAAAGACTGGTGAATATGACAAATCTTAACTCACCCTATCAAGGTATCTAAGAGCATCTTAGAGGCCCTCAAGTTCAGCAGCAAAGATGTCTGCCTAACTTTATTTAATCTACTGTATCTAACACTATTGTTTTTGTTATTTATCTATTTATTTGTCTATTTATCTATTTATTTGTCTATTTATTTTGTGGTGCTGGGGATTGAACCCAGGGCCCTTGTGCATGTGAGGCAAGCACTCTACCAACTGAGTTATATCCCCAGCACCCGATAATATTTTACTACAGAATTTTTTTCTTGGAAAACACTGATCTTCAAAAATGGTTGTTGGTTATTTATATAATTCTTTATACTCAGGCTCCCTTAGCCCGATCTGTGCCAGGCACAAAACTATCAATATATTTTTGTTGTCAATATAAATATTGACTATATAATATAGATGGATGAATGTCTTACCTGGGCATTAGTAAAAAGGTGAAACAACTTAAGAGCTAATAAGTAATGAGGAGAGGGCCTTCTACAAAAAAGCAAATACATGATACTTTGTAAATAAAAAGGGAAAACACTGTGTCAAACTTTGGCTTGTTATAAGTAACAAGTTTTTGAGTAAATACATTTTAATTAGGAAAAATTGCTAAGAAAGTAGAAAAAAGTAACAGCGTAAACTCCATTTAAATTGCAGATTCATGTATTTTAGTTTTAAAAATGCATACAATAACATCTCTGATGTCATTTCATAGCGTATGTATGGACTGTTAGTGTTCTGCACATACATGATAGCTTATCTTCTAGGCTTATCCTATTTAACTTATAGGAGCTGTGTTACAAACTTATGGACCTAAACTTTCCATTATAAGGTATATATAAAGACAGTGTCCTGAAATGATCAGTTCTGAAAGTGAGCTAGTGAGCTACTTAAGTTTATTATTTTAAAGTATAGAAAAATAATAATAACAGACATTCAACTTTTTATGCAAACAAAATCTAAACATCTTAATCACTTGTCTGTACAGGTATTTGTTACAAAACAAAGATGGAATCTTTGGTGTATTCTAGGCAATCTATGAGATCATATGACTGTGTTAATTTTATATTTTTCCTTAAAAAATTTCCAGTTTTCTTTACTCATTGTAAAATTCAAAAATTAAAAATTTCCCCCTGAAAACAGCAATTTTGACAGAACTATTCTTCCCTTTCAAAATGCAAATAAGCCAATAGTATCTATATGTTCAAAAATTTAAACCACAAATTCACTTACAAATATCTTAAGTATACTTCTTGCTGTGCCAAAGTAAAAATCTTAAAGTCTTTATCAATACTTACAAAAATACACAATAAATCATAATCTATGATTAAAATAAAAAGACTCTTAACAGAATGTTAGCTCATGCCAAAAACCCCTATTCTAATAGCTATGGTTAATCTTATAGCTTAGTATACTAACAGTATATTGTCAATATGAAAATAGAGATGATTATTAGTAAGAGTCATTGACAAGATTTTCAGGTGATAAAAAAGAAAAGTTCTTCAGACATACCAATATCAAATGGGCTAAAATGAGAAGAAAACTAATGTGTCACTGATAAATATATGATAAATGGCTTTGAAAATAAAAATTAGTCTGTTAGTATTAGGAATCCTTTAATAACTTCAAGTAAAAAATTAAAAGCAAACATTCAAAATTAATATACCTGGTATCCAAATATAATTTTAATTTACTATTCTTGCTTAGTATTATTACACTTGCAAAAGTGAGCTTTTGTTTTAGCTAATTTGAAGAAACCTCCACTCACCAAAAAGCTTTTGCAATAAATTTTTCTTTTCTATATTTTGGCTCAAAACTAAGCACTCAACAGGAAACTAAGGATATTAATTGTCTATATTAGATATTTTTAAGATCTTACTGCAGAGAAATTTACATAAGAGTATCATTATATTATGCTCTCAAACATATCAGGGACATATCTTTTTCTGTTACTAGCCACTTAGAAAATAATTTACCTTAGCAAAACACTAATAATTATGCAAAAATTTAAGACAGTTGTAAAAGCTAACAATGAGTCATTTGGCTTCAGATTTTAATGTATAGAGTCTACATAAACTCTTGTTATGGTAAACAAAATATTCTATTTTAAAATCTAAATAGTAAAATGAGAAATATAATTGAGAATATGTTTGAATATGGCTTATAAAATTAGAAATGGACAAACCTGAATATACTAACTGATTTGATAATACTCTAGCACAGGGGCTAGAAATTAGGTTCACAAACCAAATCCAGCCTGCCCTTCAAAGCTGTTCTTCAATGGCTAGAAAAAAATATTTTGTAACACATTAAAACTCTGTAGAGTTTGACTTTCATTGTCCACAAATTTTTATTGGAATTTGGACACATTCATTGATTTATGTATTATCTATGATTGTTTTCACACCACAGTGGTAGAGTTGAGACTCATGTGATACTCTCAGCATTCTGCACTGCTGCTTGGTACACTAAAAATTATACTATCAGTATATTGAATACCACAAATTGTGTACACACACACACACGTACATACCCAAACCTTCCATTATATTAAAGCAGTATCCTGAAACAAACTAGTTTTGAAAGTAAGGTAATGAGATGCTGAAATTTGTTTACACACACACACACACACACACACATATCCTTTATTAACAATGTCTGCCTATAATGTCAAAACAAAAGTAAACTTCAAGTGATAATACATTTAAGGCATAATAGAACGAAGATTATTTTGTTATAAAATTTGATGGCAATGCATGGTATTTAACATGCAATGATGAAATAGTTGCTCTCAAAGAATGTGTTAAAATTACCAAGCTAAACACTCATTACAAAATCTTTAATTTATAGGAATGTAGTGGTCAGAAAAATTAGAAAATTTAAAACAAGATAACTCACCACAGCAGAATTAATTTATGAAAATCAAGCTGTCAAAGTAAAGGACTGAATTGGTATAAAGAAAGGAAAGCCTTTTACTGATTTCAATCTTTTTACTGCATCAGCTGAAGAAAAGTAACATGCTCATGACTATTAGACTTTTGGCAAGAACAGTTGAAGAACTGAGAACTCTAGGAACCACATCAACAGTCAACAGAAGAAAAAATAATAAAACAAATGACCATGAGTGGTCTTCCTTGGCTCCTGATGAGTCAACACATGTGACTGATACTGCCTAGTTATTGTTTATTTGATGAATCAATGACAAGGATAAAGGGAGTGAAGAGTTGGTCCCTATGAATTGTCTGTGCAAAACAATTACAGACAAGAATATTTTCTAAGAAAACATAAACTACATACAACCTGATGTAGAATCTGCTAAGATATGTCACAACTGGTAGCAGTAAAAATATGTGTGGTCCAAAACAAGATTTAGCGGGTTAAACTTACAAAGCAAAACCTTTAAAAATGTAAGGTGTTTAAAACCTGTGGTTACTTACTATATTATTCACTAATAGGTATTTTGTGAAATATATTGTACTCTATCTTGTATTACTAACAGTGTTAACAGAGAACATCATTTACTCTCACAGACTTATACATCAACAGTTCTTTTATCTTTCATCAGATATAGAAACAGAATATCCTTGCTTTGCTTTCCCACATAGTAGTTAATGGCTTAATGGTCATATGAGACTTATGATGAGTTTCTGAGCTTAGGGCTGATATTAAAAAATTTTTCTGTACAAGAAGAAATGCCCTCAATCATGATTGTAGGATTAAATCTCACAGTGAATTGTTTTGGAATTTGGATTTTGCTGCTGATTTGATGGTGTTTTGTAATGAATTCAACCAAATATTACAAAGCAAAACCAGTGTTTATTTTATTTGTTTGTTTATGTTTGTTTAGTTATTTACTTATTTGGTACTGAGGATTGAACTCAGGGGCACTCAACAACTGAGCCACATTCCCAGCCCTATTTTGTGTTTTATTTAGAGACAGGGTCTCACTGAGTTGCTTAGTGCCTTGCTTTTGCTGGTGCTGACTTTGAACTGGAGATCCTCTTGTCTCAGCCTCCTGAGCCACTGGGATTACAGGCATGACACTGTGTCAAAAACCAGTGTTTAAATGTGAAATACCTTTACATTATTTTGATGACAATTAACATTTTAATCACAAGTAAGATCCAGCTGCTTTATATACTTCCTGTACTATCAAAAGGCAAACAAGTAGCAAGATCTCCACTACACAAATTTGTAATTCAGTCTAGGAGTGTTTTGGGGGCCTTGATGCAAGCCATGCAAATGAAACCTCCATTTCCCCAAATCTATTTAACTGTGCCAAAGAGGAGTTTCCACTTAATCTTCAATTGGAAGTGATTAATCTACAATGTAATAACATGCTAAAAGAAAAATATCAAGAGAAATAAAATAACCTAATTCTATCAATGCCTTCCTTCCAAGTGATAGATATGACCAACAAAAATAATATTCTCATGGATTAATTTAAGTATTTGATAATACCTACTTTTAAGAAAAGATGAAATATGTAAAATCTTTCAAATTAGCATTAGCAGATGAATACCTATGATAAAAATTTTTTTTCACTGTTAGGACTGAACCTACAGCTTCATACATACACCACTGATCTACATCACAGTCCTTATCATTTTTTTTAAAAAAGATTTTTTTTTTTAGTTGTAGATGGGCACAATACCTTTATTTTATTTATGTGGTTCTGAGGATCGAACCCAGTGCCTCACGCATGGGAGAAAAACATTCTACCACTGAACCACAACCCCAGCTTGCCAGTCCCTATCATTTTGATGATAGGACATACTAACTTTGAACTACAGTTAAGAGAAAGGATACTCCCAAAGTCATTTAATTCTTCTCATTGGTAGAGTCATATTTTAAAAACAGAAAAAAATATTCTCAATTATTATGTCTTGAATTCATCAAAAATTTTGTAGAAATCTGTTTTCTCTCCATTTACTTACTTTCCACAATAATCTCAATTTTTCCTCTTGGCCACAGTCCCATATTTACTATCTGGTCCTTTACAGAAAAATGATTCTCAACCTTTATTCTAGAACCAGATGCCACCCTAGATGCTTAAAAGTACAGGTTAAATGCAATGCCTCTAAATCCAAATGACCTGGTTTTGCATGCTGGCTCTGTCACCCACAGCTATATGATCATTAGGAAAGTCCTTTGCTTCAATTTCCTCATCTGTAAATAGGAATAAGTAATGGAATCTATTTTGTAAAGTTTCTGTGAGGATTAAGTGAATTAGTAAATGCACAGCACTGGAATCAGTACCTGGTACAAAGAATTTAACTACTATGAGCTTCCAGCTTAAGATAATGGTAGACTTCAGTCAGTTGATAATCAAATTATACATCTCCTCACCTTTTTGAATAAGACATTTGAAATGTTTACATACATTAAAGACTGAAAAGAAAATTGTAGTGTACAAAGATAAAGGATAACCAAGCCCTTTTCCCAACTGCTCCCAACCTCTTCCCTCAAACAGAAGTCTGAGTGGGCATACTATTGGTATGATCAGGATGGCAATTCTCATATATATATATATATATATATATATATATATATATATATACACTTTTTTTAATATAGAAGAGATTGTATAATTTTGGGGGGGTACCAGGGATTGAACCCAGGAGCACTTAACTATCAAGACACATCCTCAGCCCTTTTAAAAAACATTTTATTAGAGACAAGAGTCTCACCAAGTTGCTTAGGACATCACTAAGTTACTGAGGCTGGGTTTGAACTTGCTATCCTCCTGCCTCAGCCTCCCAAGTCGCTGAGATTACAGGCATAGGGCACCATGCCCAGCTTGTATTAATGTTTTAATATTTTAAATTTCATATTATACTCTTTATAGTTTACAAAAGATTAAATAGTACTATTAAATTTTAAAATTTACAGTTTAAAACTGACATTTTAGAAGTCAATAGCATATACAAATAACATATTCTTATTTATTTATTTACATTCAGTAAATATATACTGAATGTCTACTATTTGCCAAATTTACTAGCTTAAGAACTTTGAGGGAAAAAGTGTTTCAATATATGTACTATTGACAGAACTCTCAAAATTTGCTTAAAGATATATATTAAGAGCTAATGTGCTTTTTTCTTAAATGAATAGCTCTTATAACAAGAAACTTAAGAGTACTCCTGTCCCTACCCCACCCCCCAAAGTTTCTGCAGTGATAAAAATGTTCTATATCTGTGTGTCCAACATGATAACTAGTAGGTAGCCTTATGTGACTAGTGAACATGTGCAAATGAGAAAATGTATTTTAGATTTAACTAAAGTTAAAAATTGGACAGCATATTCTATAGGATCACTGTAGAACATTTTTACCTTTAGTGGCAAATAATGTTTGTTACACTACACAGTTTTAGTTTGTTATTCAAAACAGCCTTACCTTTCCATGCCACAAAAGATTTTCTGTCTACTTTCTTAATAACAAAATTAAATCAATTCACTATTTAATAAATAATATTTGCTTTTTTTGTTGTTTTGACCTTTCTCTCTTGCCACCCCTTAACTGTAGCTGAATTCTAATCATTAAAGTTATTATTGCACAGGAAAAAATTTTAAAACCCACATATATGATTTGTAAATGTAATTAAAATCTACATGTAATTCAAAAGCCTTAAACCTTTTCCTCTGGCAAATTTTCATGGCATCTGTTTAACAGAAAGTTATTTCAATTAGTAGTTTACCTCTTATTCTTCCTTATGCCTAGATTTTTTTTTTTAGTTGTAGTTGACATAATACCTTTATTTATTTACATGTGGTGCTGAGGATCGAACCTAGGGTGTTGCACATGTGAGGCGAGCACTCTACTGCTGAGCCACAACTCCAGCCCCAATGCCTAGATTTTTATATTGGCAACATCTAGTAATGAAACAGATAAATATCAGAAGTGAAAAAAAAATGTATTTTCCTGTTGAACAGTTTAAAAAAAACTTAGATGGAAAAACATGTCTCTTTCACCAACTAGCTCTGACAATTTTGAATATACCAGACAAAATATATGCTGAGTCATAAAGCTTTAATGAGGCATCCTTACATGAAGTGTGAAAAAAACTTTATTTTTGCATAAATATCATGATACTTTAATGCTTAAAGCGTCCCTTTAAAAATAAGTTAAAAATGTTTTCATATTATTCTTTTATTAACACAATTATTGATTAAAACATAATTCCACTTTAACACAAAGTAAAAATAATATCAGTGACTAACATATTCTTGATGAAAATGGCTTACAGTATTTTGTGAGAACATTTCTTTACATTTTTTACTTGATTCAATGGGAAATTTCATATTTTTCTTTAAAATCCACAAATGTCTTAATTCTCACCATTATAAAAACAAAAGATACAACCAAACCACCCCCAAATAAAATCCTTACAAAGCATATCAACTTTTAGTGACATAATATATATTAAGTCACTGAGTAAAGCTCTTTTTTATGAACACTTTTGGAAAGGCTGCATTCAGTTCTAATACAGCTCTGTTATCAATCTGTGAACAGAAGGATACATCAAGTAAGGAAAGATCTTTACAAGATTCCAGGAGTTTTCTTAAGGATGCTGGACTTACCATTCTTGTTCCTGTTTGAAAAAACAAAATCAAACAAAATAACTTAAATATAATATTATAAATGTCCTATTTTTAGTCGCTTTTTATTTAAAATATACTTAAAATAAATGTCCTTTTAAAAATTAAAAGCATTTTTAAAATAAAAGTCTTCATATTGAAATAGTTCTACTAAAAAAAACCAATAACAACAACAACAACAACAAAATCATTGAGTTTTCCTAGGCAATGTGGCATCCAGGATCTGAATATTGTCAGTCATCTACCTGCCATTTATATTTCTACTTCTGACCCCTTCTAATCAGTTCATCTAGACTTTCCTACTTCTATCACTCTAGTGTAAAATGTTTTTCACATCTCATTTTCCTTAACCCACAGGTCAAATTAGGCAGCAATGTCTATAATAATTCAACCTCTAATTCCATGCAATGTAATTACTGAGCAACTACTCTGTTAAGTATTGAGTATCCGTTTTAGGGACTGGAAATGCAAAGATGAATAAGACTCATGTCTGCCTCAGGAACTCACTGACCAGCATTGAAAACAAATACATATAACAAAATTTGATAAGTTTTACAGTGAATGGTAGGTGATGGGTGATGAGTTATTTTAGTCCATGTTAAAACTGAAGCAATCATGGGATATTTAGTTAGATGCTAAATTAATTATGTAAAGCATCTGATACATGGTAGGCACTTAATAAATACCAAATATCACTTGATTCTAAGAGATAATCTGTTGTAAAACATACCTTGCTTTAACTCTCTCTTTTCTGGGGAGAAACAATCACAATCATCATATATATACATCTAGTAGGAAGGGCATTAGGATTTCTGAAATGTTAACTTAAGCCTCGTTCTCTGGTAACTCTTTTCTATTCCCCTCCCTGTTGTGGGCTCCAGAGCTAAATTCTATTGTCACCATCTGTGACTGGTCCCAAGGTAAATCAATCCAGATTCCCCCTGGGAATTTAGAATTGGTATTGGGCAAAGCCTTCAATGTCCACAAATTACTATTTCTATAGACAGGTAACAGTGGGCTGCACCTGTTATATTTGGCCATGTACACCCAGAGAAGCATAGGTGACTATGAGGATCAGAAAAAACAAGGAAAGTCAAGGGAAAAGCACACATAAAAGTCTGTGAATACAAAGTTGCAGAGGGTGGGGTAGGAGACAGAACTAAAGCATACAGGACAGGAAAAGTTAGAAGGGAGGAAGGGAGGGAGAGGGAGGAGGAATGAATGAAGAAGAGAGATCTCATGGGATCTAAACGATAAAACTATATCTTTATAATAATTTTCTTTTCTTTATGCTTAAGTTATTCTAAGTGGGCTTCTGGTTTTCTGTTTTGTGATAACCTCAACCCTAGACACTTAGTTGTTCGTTTTCTTAAACTCAGGATTGTGATTGTTATTTGCTTGTCTTGCCCAATAGAACCTGAGTTTCCTGATGAACACCGAGTTCTGTAAAGCCTTAAAGAATTCTGTGAAGGAACTCAACTTTAAAATTTAAATTTTAAATATGCTTCCGAAGTAGCTTGTATTTTTGTTTTTGTTGGTTAATTCCCAATACCATCACTTTGGTTTGGACCCTCATTACATGGATTACTGCAACAAATTTCTCTGATTTTAATCTCTTCCTTTTCCAATCAACTTGCTATGCATTCCCAGGTAAAACGTGGCCATGAATATGTCATTCATTCTCCTAACTAAAAAAATCCCATAATAGCTATTCCTCACTTAATTTTGTGCAGATTTTTCATCCCAGTGTTCAAAATTCTCCATTAAAGCTTTCACTGTAATAACAAAATAGATATATACAATTAAATTCGATGATTTGTTCTCTAAAGGTAGTCTGAAAATCAACTGCTATATTTTGCTTCATGCTGTTCTTTGTGCTTACAATGTCATCCCTTCCCATTTCCTCATCACTTTTCAAGGATGTCTTTAAAATATCTACTAACCTTTTAAATAAAGGTTAATTATAATATAATAATAAACTTCCTTTATTCTGTAATCATATATGCTATCTTTTTCTGAGCCCCATTAAAATGGACTTGCCTCTGGCTTGTATTATGATTGTTTTTCTCCTTTTTACTAGCTATAATCTCTTTTTTTAAAGATGGACACAATATCTTTTTACTTTATTTATTTATTTTTATGTGGTGCTGAGGATTGAACCCAGTGCCTCACATGTGTGAGGCAAGCACTCTACCTTGAGCCACAGCCACAGCCCCTAGTTATAATCTCTTTAAAGGAAGGAATATACTACTCACTCAGCTTTGTACTGATGAGAAGCATTTTCACTGTGAAGCAGGTATGCCACTTAACACTTCTATCGAGCAATGACAAAATAATGACTATTGCCTTGATTGAACTGAGAATCCTTATTTTCAAAAAAGCCTTATAACACTTAAAAATGAAAGAAAATCAAACAACAACAGAAGTAAAGAAAATGCAACACAGTGGTTAGAACAGATTCTCCCAAAGAGAGTCATTATACTTATTTTTCTTTTACATCTCTATAAAACTATTCATACATTTGCAGTCAAATGTTCTACCACTGAGTTATACTCCCTCAACCACACAATTAACAGGCCAAATTTAGATCACCTGACAACCAACCCCACTGCTCATCACAATTGAGCATTGCTTAGAATCAGTGTTCCTGACACTTTCATAGTTCTGTAGTATCTACTCCAGACATTGGCTATTGCTCAAGTCAGTATATGATGGTTTTTTGCTTGTTTGTTTGTTTGTTTTTGAGGAAGGAGTTATAAAAAATAGATTTTAACCAGCAACAGCACTATCTTCTGAAGTGAAACTCATGTTCTTGTGAATTCACAGCTTTTTCTTGAACTTTTTGAAATATTTATCTTACAAAAGGCTTAGGACAATTCAATAGGAAAGATAGGTAGGATGGAAAAGAAATAACCATAGAGTAGTTATGGTGTGACCAAAAAAAAAAAGAAAAAAAAAGTACTGACTACGGAACCAAAGACATTAGATTTGAACCTTTTCTCTGCCATTTATTAACCACTGGGTGCCAGTACCCCCACCTATGAAAACAGAGCTGTGAAGATCAAATAAAATATCACACAGATGAAGTATTTAATCCGAAGTGTGCACCATGAGAGGCCTAAAAGTAGTTTGAATAAGTAATGTGCAACAACATAAGCAGCATCACAAATGTATCATAAACCTGAATGTAGAGAGATTTTAACTGAAACTACAAACATAGATGTTGAGAATCTTCAGGTTTTCCTTTTGTTGAATGTTTAATAAAGAGGAAGGGATACACATGTACTTTATGGACTAATCAATTGTAAATTAGTAGTAACAGACTGCCAGAAAACAGTTCAAGTGCTATGTGAGATCACAAATTACCAGTTGTGTGGGCAATGACAACTACAGTGGCACCACTAGCACCTTTGAATAAGATAAGAAGTAAGTAATGACATCTCAAAGGGCTCCTTGCTGGTGAATGCAATAAGGACACAAGGAATCCCAGAACTGGAAAGAATTTTCAAGAGATCTGCCTCAGGGTAGAACTATTTCTAAAAACTGAAATTAGCAGGGAGGGAGACATCATAACATTCCTCTATTAACAGTTGAACATTAAGAAACTTTAAAAGAAAATCTAACTTGAATTCATTTTAAAATGGATTCATTTCTTCTTTTCTCCTCAAGAAAAATGGAGAACACAGTTCACCTAAATTCTCTCTTCTAATTAGACCAAGAATTAATAGTTATTTAGAACTTGTGACATGTTCAACAATACAGTTGTAACTTACTTAAGTGTGTGTATACACACACACACACACACACACATATATATATATATATATATATATATATATATATATATAAAAAATTATTCCTTATTTCTTATATTTTCTATCAAACCAAGCAGTCTTCTTGGGAAAAATTTTGTTACGTTTCTTTGTGGTTTCCTTGAAAAAAATCTGATATTAGGTTTTATGTCAAGGAAACAGGCTTTCAAAAAAATTTATATATTGCATCCTTACCTAATATGTCCAGTTGCCGTAATCTGATACAATTACATGCAAGTTCTTCTATATCTGTGTCACACACAGATCTATTAGCTGTAAGAAATAGTTTTTGCAAGTTTGGGAGCTGGCGTGCCAATCTGGCGAAGCACCTGGTACTGCTCTGCAGAGTAGGACACCAGCCAAGATCAAGTTCCTCCAGAAGTGGACATCCAGAAGCCAATTCCGCTATTCCATTCTCAGTAATATTCTTACATCTCCATAGATCCAGGGTGCGGAGCTTTTTACACTTGGCTCCTATCATGCTAGCTATCACATCATAATCTTCAATCTGGAAATCAAACAATTCCAAGCTTTTATATGTTGTGCTCAGAAATGCAAACTGTTTAGAGCTTGTTAGAATATTGTTAATCATCTCTTATTGTTTGCTTCCATGTAAATATACCCACATCCTTGTTAATATAGATTTACCCATTCATCTTACAGATCTGCCATGATTTCACAAAACAGCAAGAGTAATCACTTACTTAAAACTCCACTTAACAGAACTGACAGAGGACATTTATGAATTAAATCTGAAAGCAATATCAAGTCTTCAATCTCTCATGGAGAATTGGAGGATTATGTGCTATTCTTTTATGCCTACCATTTTGACCTTGTTGCTGGTCACTAGGCCAAGTATCTTTTATTTTATATATATAAATATAGTTAGATAGGTATATAATATCTCTTTAATGAAGGTGGCACCTTGGCAGGTTCTAAAACTGTGTGGAAATTCTAATAGTACTCATTAGGATAGCAGCTCTGGGTTAAGTGAGGCTTTTACAGACTGAAAATACAACACAAAAATAATGATAACATTAATCATTGTCAGTTACTGAAGGTATCCAATACTTATGTCATCATTATAGGATAAGCAGCTATTAATTAAGGATTTAACATTTCAGACCTTCGGCTTTATATGCTTTAATAATGTTTCTTTAAGTATATTCTTTTAGGAGATTCATTTGATTTTGTTATGATCAGGTATCAAAGTTATTACGAGAAGACAAAAAGAAAACAAAATAGTGAAGATTTATAATGATTACTTCCTTATGTTCACTGGTTTATTCAATTTTCAATAAATATTTGTGCTACTATTATGTACTAGCACCACTCTAGAAACCAGGAACAAAAGTAAACAAAAAACATTTTTTGGTTCACATTTTTTTGGAAAAACAGAGACAAATAAATGGGCAAAATTAATTCAGGCTGTCCAGAATAAAAACTATATTTCCCCAATTTTCAAACTACAAGTATTAAGTTCTGGATAATAGGAAAGAGTCCTCAAAAGGCATGCAATTTCTGGAAAGGGTCCATAAAGGAAGGTATTATGTCTTTTTCCATTCCTGCTGCTTGACCTGGAGATGTGATGGCTGGAGTTTCACCATAAACCAGGAGATCAAATGTATGACATAAAGAGACTGCAGAGCAGTGATCTAGAGGTCAGGACCTCTTGGGAGCCTAAGGAGTAGAGCATGGGTTGCTCACTTCCAGCACTTCATTATATGAAAGAGAAATAACTCTCTTGTTTAAACATAGTCATTTGGAGTTTTTCTATCATTGGCACTTGAACCTAATTGTAACCAATACATTTGCTTACAAACTTGGCTAAAAGATTTGGTAGAGAGAGAGAGAGAGAGCTGGAACTAATGGTTAAAGCAAACTTCTGAATACTTTTCAAGGGCTTTGTTATCTATTTGTTCATTGTTTTCCACTACCATGGATAATACAACTTTAAACTGAAGAGATAATCAGTTATTCCAATACAAATTTTAAAAAATTCTCTTTCCAAATGACAGAAAAAATTTAAAATTTCAGAATCCTATCAAAAATGTTTATGGCAGTGACTAAAATATCTAGATTTGTTATTGGTGAGATATTATTCTTCAGAAGTTCTGATCACTGCAAATCTGTCAAGCTGGCACTTGTAACACAAAGATTAGTTTCAGAAAAAAAAAGTGGTACAATTAATTTGTATCTACACTATATTCAATACAGAAAAAGTATGTTATTAGGAAAATGATCAAGGAAGATAAATAATAAATCATAAGCATTGTGCAAAGTCAATACAGTGCTCTATCTGTAAGGATAACAGGTTTATAAATAACACAAATCTGTAAATTGCTACCATTTGGATAGTCAAAATAAAACATCCAGTAAAACATCCTGACTTTTGATCAACTTGATAGGAAAGAAACTGAGATAAGCATGGTATTAAACTATCAACCAAGGGCTATGCATGTCACTGTCCTGGTGAACCCTGGCCCTACTGTGAAATAAAAACAGTATTTCTATGACACTTATTGAAGCCCTAATCGTGATGTTAACAGCAATATTAGCATTATTTCTGAATTCCTCTGTCAAGTACCTGATAGTTAACAAACAGATAACAATGGTAACAATCTTACTGGTAACTATATACTTCAATTTAAAAAATAGCCTATTTATCTAAAGTATAGCATATATTAATATATGTAACATAGGAAAACAGGTTCAATAGTCAAACAAGGTTAGAAAACACTGGGTTTAGTGATGGCAAGAGTTTCTTTGTTGCAAGTTAAAACTCTTAAGAGGAGGACTCAGTAATATCACTTCCTAATTTTGACTATAAATCTCCACTGTACCCTTACATACCTACCTTTTTATAACTGAATATCCTTCAGGACCAATTTTCCATAGACCAATTTAGAAAAACGCTAATTTGAAATACATGTAATTCTAACTATCTATCTATCTATAATTCCAACTCTAAAAGTGTCTATGGCTAGAGGCTTGCTTTTCTAGGGAATATTGCTCCAGTTTAAGAGAATGTAAATAAGAAGCAGAATAAGCAACATCTAGTTAAACAGGGTTTTTTGTTGTTGTTGTTTGTTTGTAACCAATCTAACAAGAGAAGGCTAGTAATATTCAAAAATCCAAGTGGCTGGTTTGTTGTCACAGAAACTGCCATCAGCTATCAATGGGCTCATCTAGAAACCCACTACAGGGATCCAAAGAAAACTATGAAATGGCTTACAAAGGTAAGAATTTGACTTGCAGTAAGGAGAAACTTGTGGTTTCTCTTTACTGCAAGTCAAATTATTTCAAAAGACTAGGACAGACTGAGACAATGCTTGTAGTTTAATAAGAGCAAACTGCCAGGATTAAAGACCATTGCGATAAAGACCAATGGAGGTAAATATGTTACTATAAGAGACATCTGCCTAGCCTACATTACCAAATCCTGGGAGATCTCTGAAGCCATTGCTAAGCTCTAAAAGATGCTCAAATGAAATGTCTTTTAGGTCAGAGATGCTGCCTGTTGATTCCAAGTCTAGGGTGCCAGAATTTCTCTGGAACATTGCAACCGAACTGTTTATTCATGTCTTTCTGTTGAGTGGATACAAAACTGGACTGGTCTGGGGATCTCCTAAATATGCTCTGGATAGAGGTATTGAAAAAAGTGAAGAGAAATGAATTGCTCCACAGGAAGATTCATTTCTGGTGAGTATTTACACGCACATACACATACCCCAAGAATCAATTATCTTGTAAGTCTCAGTGTTATTTGTAAGCCACATAATTAAGTAGTTTAGATGAAAAAAAATTAATTTTTCTCACAACTTCTTATGGAGGTATGTGAAATCACAATTTTGAATCTTGAAGAATTTTAGAAATTATCTATCTAGTCTAAGAGTTCCTAGGATTCTGGATTTCACAGAGTAAAATTTCAAAAACAACTGAGTTCTAATATAAGGTGTTGGTCTTTTTATTTTGCCAAGTAGGACAGTTAAAATAAATAAAAAACTCTATAGAAACAAAAAAGTCTATTATCATCAATATTTCTTGGAAATATTCCAAGAATTTACAAAAACTAAAATTAACTTTGTAAAAAATTATTAAACTATTAACACATGGATATGACTGATATCTTATTTTGTAAAGAAACCCAGAGAGGTAAATAGTTTGTTTGTGATAACAGCTAGCTTGGGCAGAACTGAACTTTTTCCACCCTCTGTACTTTTCTTACTCTTGTTGATAAATGTCTCTTGTTGATAAATGTTAGTGTTTCAAAGACATCCTCGCCAATTGAAGAAAAATGTTTGAAAGTGGGGTACAAAACAGTTAACCATAAGTCAGAAACTGTGGATAAATGTTGGGTGCAGTGGACCAGGAAATTCACTCATGGGAAGAAAAAGAAAAAGCAATTGAATATAAAGAATTTTCAAATACTTGCCATTATACAACTGCCCAAACTGAGGTGCTGAAGCTCTGAACAGAAGTTCAAAATGCTGAGCAGTGCTGTTTGCTGCCATCGGGGACCACATCAGAGGCAAATATGGAAAGTGAATGAAAGTGAAACAAAGAGAAGAGGTCAATTAGACATTAAAAGCTGTCACCGCTTTTCCTGAAATACAGCTCAAAATCTAAGTTACAGATTCCACAAATGCCATTTAATGAGTCCCCAGGTGCGCCCACCATTGATTGGCTTGGAGTCAAGGTAATCATTACTAGTCTCCATGTAAGTCATCACGTTGTATATGGTTTTGCATGCTCCAAAGATACTGTATTCCCTGTAACCTCTCAGTTTATTTCCCAGAGGAAAGCAATTTGAAAGCCTGGTTATAAGACAAATTAAACCACCCCTCCCTCCAAAGACAGAATGAGAGACAGCGAGCGAGCGAGCATGCAGAGAGAGAGAGAGAGTGAGTGCGCACGTGCATGCACCACAGGGGCCTAGTGACACTCCTGAAAAACAGCAGCAGCTCTGACATTCACTGATCAGTTGCAGTCTGATGGAACTGCCAATAGAGTCACCCCAAATCAGGACTAAGCTGGTGACTTTAATGTCAAAGGATTCTCTTTGCTGACAAGGATACCAACAACCATTGAGCACCTGTCAGTAGCAACATGCTGACTGAAATGTACCTAACATGCACTTTCTAGTCATGTTCTTGCCATTTAAGCCCATCTAACTTGTCCAATGTAAACGGTCTCACCACTAAAGAAACCCAAAGATATGCTAGACTGCTACATAATCATACCAGTCTCAAATATTTTTAAAATCCTATTTTATAGCACACCTACAATGAAAATTTGTAAAAAGAAATAAATAAAGCAATGTAAAATATCCAAATTTCTAGCATTTCTTTTGTAAATTAAGGAGAAAACTATTCAGACTTACACAGCAAAATCACTTTTTAAACATCTGACCTAAATTATATCTAATAAAATTGAGCTCTTATACAACCTAGGTTAAAGCTTACATAATATGTTCAGCTACTGAACACACTGGGGGGTGAAGAATGTGTCAATGGTAACACAAAACGTTTAGTCAAATCTCAGATAAGATTTTCATTGAGAAAATAAAGAAAGAATTTTACATAAAAATCAGTTTATTTAAAGCAAAAATATATATTAATGGTTATAATAAGATCCAGAGGAATATTAGACTTTAGTCTAATTACTTCCCTCTTGAGCATTTCTTTAAATTTAAGCCAAAAAAAAAAAAAGTTCACATTGATTTTATACTTGTTTTACCATAACATTTATAAGACAATCCCATGTAGCTCTTAAAATATTAACATTAGAAACAGTATATTAAGATGAACTAACTTTGAGGTTCTCCATATATTTAAGCCATTCTGACTTACTATCAAATATAGAACATTTGATTTGTTTTTTATTAGAATACCAAATCCTTATAAGAAAGTTGTTTTATAAAACTTTCCCATGAGCAAGACCCAGAATACATTAGAGAGACTTTCTAAAGAGTAAGAAATTTTAAATTTAAAAAAATATATACATACACATGTGGAGGTCTACAAATAGTTCATGAACCATGTTTTGTGGTTTATTTTAAAATGATTTATTATGAAGAATCTCAAGTATATGGACAAGTATAGGATCCAATATAATACCCATGTAGTCAATACTCAAATTTATCAACTAACATTTTGCCTTCTTTACTAATATCTCTATTTTTATATCTCTCCATCCATACATATAGTTCCTCATAAGTAACTTTATAATGACTTGGTGTTTAAAAACATATTTGAAGCTGGGCACTGTGGTGCATGCCTATAATTCCAGACACTCAGGAAGCTGAGGTAGGAAGATAGCAAATTTGAGGCCAGCCTAGGAAACATAACTTTAAAATATAATTTTTAAAACTCAGTGGTAGGCCACTTATGTTGGAGATACCCCTCACCTCAAAACACACACAGGTGATATAATTTTACTACACTCGATACATCCATAGTTAGTATTTAATATTGGTATTCATGGTATATGCATATGTGTATTTCTCATCTTCCTCATTTGTTTTGTAAGGTATTTGTCCACGTTGCTACATATAGTTCTAGTTCACTGATTTTAAATGTTGTATAATATTCCATTTTAGAAATAAATTACAACATATACTCTCATTTGATGAGCAGTTGTTTACAATTTTCCCTATTACAAAAGTGTTATAATAAACATTCTTAAATGTACTTTCTTGTCCATATAGAAGAACATTTCTCTAGAGCACACCTCAGAGTAACAATTTCTACATGTTTTGGTATGCTCTTACTTTATACAATTCAGCAAAATAGCTCTATTTAATATTTGAGTCATACTAATTTAAATAAGTGGTATTTTTAGTTTATTACATCTTTGTCAACACAACTGTCTTTTCATCCCTTCTAACAATTATCCCTCTGATGAATATGGAATGGTATAATTTTAAGTAGTATGATCACTGGTGAGGATGAGAGTCTTTCTATATGTTTATTGGCCACTTATATTTCTTGCTCTGTAAATTACATAATTATATTCTTTGCTGATTTTTCCACTGGCTGTTTTTTCCTTAATTTTCAGGAATTCTTTAAGTATGATATATGCATATGTGTATGCATATATAGGATCTTTGTTAGCTATAGTTATTACAAATACCTTCTCTAAATCTGATCCTCTATAGAGGATCTTTTGAGATGTGCATATTTTAAAATTTAATGTGGTCATATTAATCTTTTTTCCCTTATGCTTGCATTCTGCTGTCTTTAAACAGTTCTTTTTTTAATACTTATTTTTTAGTTTTAGGTGGACACAAAATCTTTATTTTACATTTATGTGGTGCTGAGGATCAAACCCAGTGCCTTGTGCATTCTAGGTGAGCACTCTGTACCACTGAGCCACAACCCCAGCCCCTTTAAACAGTTCTTTACTCAAAACAAAATATTCTTTTTAATAAAATAACAGCTTTAAAGTCTTCATTTTGCCATTAAGTTCTTAATGAACAGTTTTTATATATGACAGAATATAATATTTCATCCTCACCCCTTGTCCAGTTCAATTTATTGAAGTCTACTTTATCCTTTGATTTGTGATGCTTTCTGTCATATGTTGCATTTCCATATATGTGTGTGTATATTTTTGGATCATTTTGTTTCACTGGTCTATTTGCCTTTCCCTGCACCAACTCTTAAGTCTCATTATTGTTTGTAATAAGCCTTAAAATCTAGTAGGGTAAACATCCTTCATTCCTCAACACTCTCAGCTGTTTTTGACCTTTTTGTTCTTTCACATCAATTTAAGAATCACCTTCTAAATTTTGGTTTTACCTTTTTCAAAATAATACAAAAAGATTACCCTTTCTCCCCCCACCCCATAATCATTAATTAATTTACTGGAATCTTATCATTTTTTATAATTATTTATTACATTTGATACCTCCTCACAGAATTTTTTTAAACAGTTCTTTTAGTTAATGGGTGGTAAAATCTTAACAATTATTTACTGAGTACATATTGATAAGTCATGCATTGCTGTAAATTCTTTAACTAAAATTCACAACAACTCTATTCATTCATTCACTTAACAAATAGTCATGAATGCCTACTATGTATCAGACACTTGGGATATAGCAGTGAACAGAACAGATAATAACTTATGAACTATAATCATTATTACCATTTATAGGTGAGAAATTTGAGTCACAAAGCTAAACAACTTACATGTTATTTATCCTCAATCTTGACTGTAAGTTTAGCCAAGCTTAAAACTTAAAGATAACTGTTATCTTCTTCTACTACTTTGAAAATATTACTCCATTAATTATTAGCCACTGTTATTTAATAAGAAGTCTACTCCCAATCTAATTGTCTTCTTTTGTGCACAGCGGACAGTGGTTTCTCCCCACCCCCACCATCGCCAATAGCTCTTGTCTCTTTATTTTTAAAGATCACAATTTTGTTAAATTGTGTCTAGGAAGATTTATTTTCAGCTGTGAGGATGGTCTGGCTGAGACATTTGTTACCCCATTGATTGCAAGGGTTGATTCAGCTTATCTGGCTAGTTAGAGGGGTGTCCCCTTCCTCCCTCACCACTCCATGTGCATTCTTCCTGAACCTGTGTACTCAAAGAGGATGACCTTCCTCAATAGAGAAGGACCATTCTTTGATCAAGGGTATATGAATAGCTGAGTTCCCTGCTAGAAGCTCCAAATAAGCACTCAAGATTAATTTTCATTAGTTTTACTTGATATTCTGAGTTCATTTGAAGACTCATATTGTTCTTCACGAGAAGTGCAGATTCTTACCAATTCTTTTTGAACATTACTTTTCTACCATTCCCTCCAGTTTCTTCTGAACTTTGATATTCAATGGACATTACAATTTCCCAAGTTACAGTGGCTTAAAAAAAAGTCCATATGATATTCCAGGCTCCCTCCTTTCAGAGTAGAGCTTAATTTCTTTCCCTGTAATAGGTGTGATAGATTTAGTGACTTACTTTTAACCAACAGTATATAGCAGATGTGATGGCGTGCCACTTTGGATATTAGGTTATTGTGATTAATTTTATTTATTAACCTGACTGGGCTTGCAAACATTTGGACAAATATTATTCTGGGTGTTTATATGAGGCTGTGTTTGGGGTGAGCTTAACAGTTAAATTAACAGACTGAGTAAAACAGATTGCCTTCCCTTTTGTTTAACTAAATAAGGGAGAATTCTTCCCACCTGATGGCTCTCAAAATGGGACACTGGCTTTGTCCTGACTTTGATATAAACAGAATATCAGCTCTTCCTGAGACTCCTGCTGGCTTTCATAGTGGACCTATACTATTAGCTTTCCTGGGTCTCCAGCTTGCCAGCTCAGCCTGGAGACCTTGAGGCATGCCACCCCCATAATCACATGAGCCAGTTGCTTACAGTAATAAGTCTTCTATTAGTTTTGTTCTCTAGAGAACCCTAACTAATTCAGTTGTAAAAAGGCTGTGGGTCCTGTATTAGCTTCCCTTTTTCCTCCATTAATCATGTGCCATATCATAAGAACACTCAGGCAACCTATGGAGACTCTCATGTAGAAAGAAACAGAGGCCTCTGGCCAAGAGCTAAAGAACAGCTCTGCCAATAGTCATGAGAGTGAGTTTGGAAGCTGATCCCTTAGTAGTCAAACTTTGGGATGACTGGAGTCCCAGGTAACAACTTGGCGGCAGCTTCCTTTGAGGCCTTTCTATGGTCCTTAGAGTCAACACTACCCAGTTAATAAAACACTACCAAGATTATGTGTGAGATAATAAATATAAGTTGTTTTAAACCACTAAGTTTCAAAGTAGTTAATATATAACAAGAGATAAATAATATAGTGTATGGAACACAGTAAATATATATTTATTAAATGAATGAATAGGGTAGCTTTGAGGATTAACTGGTGTGTATTTTACAAATATAAAGAACTTACAGCAGTATCTGACATTCACAATTTTTACAAACTTAAGTACAGTCCTCAAACTTCTTTTCTAATTTAGCAAATCTCTGCATCCAATTTAGAATTTATCTCATCTATGGAATTAAAATTCCAATAAGTACAATTTATTTCCTAGGTTTCTAATCAGTCCTTTTTTACAACTACTTGTTCTTGATTAGTTTCTTTATACTGCATAATTTTTATTTCTTTTAAAAAAGATGCTTTTAATTTATTTCTTTCAACCTTCACCCTCCAACCTAGACATTTTATTCCTCCCTCAGGATCTTGTAGATCACTCTGTTTTGAACTAGGACTTCTGAAGGTGCAGTGATCTGCACAGGAACTAGGAATACTGCAGAACCAGCAATAAGCTTAGCTTAGTTCTGACCCTGAAGCATGGTCAATGCCAAATCATGACGTACTCTTGGTATATTTGCCTATACCAAAACCGCTCCTTTCTCTTAAGACTTTCATCCAAACCCTGAAAACGGCCTGGAGAGAGCCTTATAATACTGCTACCCAGTTCTGATTAGACATCCCCAGGCTAGATAACAAGATGCTCTTGTTAGAGTTTTAGATGAATTCCCTGGTGAATCAGTTTTTCTAATTAAAAAGAAGAATAAAAAAAAATATTTATTGTCAAAAATAACCATTATTAACTTGCCTGGAATGTTCCTTAGAGGACTATCTATTACTTACTGTCTATCCTAAAGATTGTAACTTTAAGGCACAAAAGTAACTACCTTTTGAACTAAGAGACTATTCATATGTACCTGGAAAATATATTGTGGAATAGTAGATGTATTCTTTTCTCTAGGAGAACTTTTAAGTCAGGAAAGAATCTCATGACTGACTATAATTATTCTGGTGTTAAAACAACTTAACCAGACTACAAATTAAACTGGGAATTAGAAAATCATGTAATCTTAGAGGGAATTATGATATTTTATCTTTACCTTGAAAAGGAACACAGAACAAAAGAAGATTCATGTTGGATGACATCACTCATCTTTGCTGAATAAGAGATGTGAGATCAAATGCTAAGACTTAGATGGGGATACAAGGTGATGACCAAAGGAACAGATACTGTGAGGAACTTAACAAGGAGTTGAATGAAGATAAAAGGGTCGACAGCTACCACTGAAGTGAGCAAGTACAAATTACCAGTTTTGTGGCTTTCTCCCACAGAGCTCATCAGTGAAAAGCTAGAGACTAAGGCATACTCAGATGTGCTGAAAGAACACATCTATAGAAACAGGTTGCATATCTTTTTAAAATTCGGTTAACTCATTCCCTTCCAAAGTATCTTTAGAATATTCTTTCTCTATACTGTTAGTATTTGGAATCAAAATATTGCTGTTAATTTCAAAGAAAAGAGGAGAAACTATGAAGAAATTTACACTTTATTTCCAAATACAAAATGGCCTTATTTGGAGAAATCACAGACTCAACAGTTTAGAGCAGGAATTGGCAAACTGCTGCTCACAGGCCAAATCCTATCTACTGCTGTTTTTGTAAATAAAGTTTTACTGCAACACGGACACATCCACTCATTAATGTATTGTCTGTGGCTCGTTTTGTTGTTGCTATTGTTTGTTTTATTTTTATTTTTCTGGTGCTAGGGATTGAACTCAGAACCTCACCCATGGTAGGCAGGTGCTCTACTGCAAAGCTACATCCCCAGCCCATGTCTGTGGCTGTTTTTGCACTATTCATGACAGAGACATATGGCCTGCAAGGTGTAAAATATTTCCCATCTGGCCATCCACAGAAAAAGTTTATAGATCCCTCCTTAAAAGAAGAAAACAATTCCACCATAATAAGTACTTGCAACACTTATACACACTAGAGCATGCAAATGAATGAATCAATTACATTAAGTGTACTATGAAAAAAATATTCAGAAATAAAAAGTAAAATCTTATAAACCTTTTATTTAAGACATAAAGTATCTTGAATCCCCAAGTCTGCAAATTCTATTGGTTAGTTCTGTAAGACTCATTCAGCAGAATCACAATAACAGTTCTAAAGATTAAAATATAATTTAAATAGTTATAGCTTTAATAATGCAAGTCAGCATATTTGTTTTCAAATGTTTTATAATTTTCAAATAAAACCAGTCTTATTTAAATCATTACAGAAAGGAATTCATTAAGGAGTGACTGGATCCATGATAATTTCTTCTATAGATTATCAAAATATACTCTAAGTAAATGCAGTTATTTGATAAATATGCATTCATAAAGAATTCTTTTACATTCTACCTATAATCTACCTACTAACACTGTTCAGCAGCTTCAAAGCCCAGTGGAAAACTATTAGTAATAAATTAACAACTCATCGAAGTGAGAAAGCATATGTAGCTTCTTAACCTAGTACCCCACTGTAAGAATAAACACATAATAAATATTTAAATAGATCACATGATAACCATTTCTGATAGTAAGGTGTCAAAGTAAATGGTAAAATATTATAACAGGTTATGAGTGAAGTACAAAAGCAAGAGACAAGCTCAGTGTGAACAGTTTATCACAATTAGACAAAAACAGTGGAAAAGCATGCTCATGGGTCAAAGTTCCTGACAATTTACCATGATTCACAAAAGAATTGCAAAGGAATTAGTCTATAAACACCATATTGCAATGATTACAATAGAAAGAAGACTATTTCACCTCCTTTCACTACTGCCCTCCTATTTGTTTTTTTTAGCAAATTTATTCCCCTTACTGTCCTTAGTGAAGCCTCCAAATATTAAGATGCTCCAGTGACTAACTCTAAAATGAACAATTTCAACTTCAAAAATAGTTTTAGTCAGTAAAATGATAGACAATAGACGTAAAAGTTCAGTGTAAGCAGATATGAAGTGCCATACAGTTATAAAGAATTATTATTAATGCCTTTTCTTTTTACAAGGAAAAAGGTACTTTAATAGGTAAAAGAAGGCATGAATTTAAATGTTCATGGACAGTTTTATAAAGAAATGCTACCCTTAAACTTTATAACTTCTCATTTTCTAGACTTCTAAGCAAAAATAACAAAAAATGATCTGTTTATTATACTCACATTTAACTTTTAGACAGTCCAGATTAATGGCTTAGTAGAGTTATACTTATGTATATCATGCATATTTTACAATGTATCAAGGACTTCAGGAGGGAGTTTCAAGATGGTGAGCTAGAGGAAGACTGCATTCCTAGCTGCTCCATGGCACGGGATTCAAGCAGTAGGAGAACTGTTTCTCTGCGAGGTAGGTGAAAAAAGAATTTCACTAAAACTAAATATTGGATTGTCAGAGTGTCTGAGAGACTCAGAAATTTGGGTACATTAAACAAAGAAAAAAAGACTACATTGGAGCCAAGCCAGTTGTGTCAGAATCAGTAGTGGCACTTATTTGGCACAGAGGGAGGAAGAACACACAGAAGCACCTGAGATCAGAAAAGCAGCCTGCCCTTAGCTGATCCAGAGGCTACACTGTGCACTGTTTCTTTGAAAGGCCTGCTGGGTGATCTAGGGTGTACCTAGAAGAGAGGTAAAAGAACAGGCACACAGAATATCTTACCCAGAGGGATTCAAATTGCAAAAGTGAAAGGGAGCCCAACTCACTTCCCCCCATTGAGTCTGTTAACTCACATGACCAGCTTAAGTGGGTAAGGAATCTGAACAGGTGGGTGTGAATACACTAAAGGACTAAAACTGGGAAAGGCTGCGTTCATGGGAAGAAGGGGTAAAGGATTGCCTCCCTCACCCAAGTATAATCCTTGAGAAGTTCTGGAGATCCAAACTTCTCACAGAGATCTGCAACTTCCAGGCCTTAGGGGTGTGTTGATATACTCTCTCCAGAGCAAACACCATCCAATGAAGCCCCTAAGGCCTGATTAGACCTAAGCTCCACTTGCGGAATCCCACTGTTAGAACTCTGCAGCAGCCCCACCCTGTCATCAGTCTGGTCTGGGCAGACAAAACTCCAACTGACAGTACTTCCCATCCAGCTGAGACTTATTTGAACCACACTCCATCTTAGGCCACTCCAACTGGCACCTTGGTGAGCAATACAAAAAGAGGGAAGGTTTAGCAACCCTTAGTCCTTGCTCTTGCATTCAGTTCATAGCTCAAGAAGAAATGGAAAAAAAAAGACATTTGGGCATAGACAGTGACCATTTGTTCTCACTGACTATTTTGACCACTTCAGTGGAAATAATTCCTTCATTTTTCATTAAGAATCTTTTTCCTTTCTTTCTTTCTTGTGTGTGTGTGTGTGCGCGCGCACGCACATTTGGTTAATGGATACATATACATATTTGTTTCTTTTTTTCTCATTTTTAGCATTTTTTAAAATGCAGTTATTTTTCTTTGCCTTATCTTTTTTTGAGGATTAGAGTTCTTGATTAGTATATTTAGGTTTTGGTTTTGTTTTATATTGTTTTTCACTTGTTTCTCTTTCTTTTCTTCTGCTAATAGTCAAATTCTATTGTTCTTTAACTCTCCTTTTATTTTGTTACTTTTATTTTTTCTCCTCCTTTCTTATAACCATGACATACTACATCTCTTCTGCATTCTCTTTTCACTTTTTGAAATTGTAAAGTCTTTTCTACCTTCCTATCACATTTTTCTTTGCTCTTGATTAACTATATTCTTACTATCTTTTAGCACTAATTGGTTTCTAAAACTCCTGCCCTCCACCATTAATGCTGTTGCAGTTATTACTGATGGGATAACATAGTTGACACCTATTGTTTGTTTTAATGCCAGACATAGTCCATAGCTACTTACTGTTTTTGCTGTTGACAACTGCTAACCCTACCATTTTGGTTTTTGTGACAATTAATATTGTAGACGACATAGTAGGAACCATATATTTAGTGCAATGCTGTATATTGTTTGCATTGGTTGTTGCTATTTTTGTTTCCCCCCATTCTGTGGGGATGCTGGGAACCTAAAGGGACAGTACAAGTTCTCAGGGTAGAAACTCTGCTGCTAAAGTAAATTCAACCAAAAGACAGCACACCTTGCTCCACAGCAAATTAATAATATTCAGTCTTCAGCTATACTTTAAAACAAAGAATTGAAGAGACAAAAACGCAAACTAATTGAGTAGGCCCCAAGTAGAAATGGCTAGGGGTGAACCCCCAGGTCCCATCTAAAGACATACACTGCTATAGCAAAAACAGAGAGAAATAACACAAAGGCTGCGGACACCACACCTATGGGGGGGGGGTTTCAATTTTTATCACTCAGGACACTTTGGCAAGTGAAGACTGTACCCTAAAAAGGTCCACACGTAAGAGTGGAAGAGAAATTCCTTCCAACGATACATAAAACACAACACATGAATACAAGAACCATGAAAAAGCAAGCTAACACAATACCTCCTAAAGGTCATAATTCATCAGCAAATGATCACAAAAATATTTACATGGATGAAATATCAGATAAGGAATTTTTAAAAATATATAAAAATGATTAATTAATTCCAAGAGAACACACACACACACACACAAAACAACAATGAAATGAATTGAGGAAGTCAGTACAGAATATGAATGAGAAATTAAGGAGATAGAAATATTTTAAAAGAACCAAACAGAAATCTTGGAAATGAAAGTCAATAAATCAATAAAATGTTCAGCTGAAAGTTTTTTAAAGAGAGTAGACCATGCTGAAGGCAGAATCACAAAGGTGAAAGACAAAGTGGCCAGTCTTGAACATTGAGACAGTATTAAAGAAAAAAAAAAAAGGAACCATGATCAGAATATATATGAGCTCTGGGGCAAGATGAAGAGACCAAATTTAAGAATCATTAGAATTGAGGAGGGCTTTGAGATGTAGGCTAATGGAGTGGATAAACTCTTCAGGGAAATAATAATGTTTTCCAAACCTTAGAATGAGATTTACATCCAAATACAGGAGGCATTCAGAACCCCAAACAGACAAGATCAAAAAAGAACCTTTCCACAAGACATTATAATTAAATGCTTAACATACAGAACAAGGATAGACTTTTAATAGCTTCAAGAGAAAAATGTCAGGTCACATATAGAGGCAAGCCAATCAGAAGCACTTCTGATTTCTCAGCACAAACTCTACAAGCCAGGAGGGCTTGAAATGAAGTGTTCCAAGTCATGAAAGAAAATAGCTGTCAACCCAGATTTCTATATCCAGCACAGCTATCATTCAAAATTGAAAATTAAATAAAAACCTTCCATAATAAGCAGAAATTAAAACAATTTATGACTACTACACTGGCATTACAAAACCTCATTTTAAAAAATACTGCACAAAGAAGAAATAAAAAAAAAACCTCTTAGAGCTCACAAAGAAAACACATCTCATTTGAAGAGTAGCTAATCAAATGAGAAGTGTCAGGAAATAATAAATATCTGTCTATAATAACATCAAATGTAAATGGTTTTAACTCTCCAATTAAGACACAGGCTGGCAGAATGGATTAAAAATCAAGATCTACCTATATGCTATTTGCAAGAGACACACCTTATAGGCAAAGACTGCTACAGTATGAAAGTGAATGAATATAAATTGATATACTTTGTGAATGGAGCCACAGAAATAGCTACTATAGCTAGTAGCAGGAATAGTTACTCTCATATCTGACAAAGTTGATTTCATGCCTAAATTAATCAGAAGAGACAAAGAAGGTCATTTCATATTGGTAAAGGGACAATCAAACAAGAAGATATAATAATAATAAATATTTATGCCCCAAACATGGGTGCAACTAATTACAAGAAAGAGACACTACTCAAACTGAAGCCCCAGACAGACCCCAGTACAAAAATTCTGGGTAATTTCAATACATCACTTTCACTATCAAATAGGTCATCCAGACATACACTCAGTAAAGACTCTCTAGACTTGAAAAATATTATAAATCAAATGGCCCTAACAGACCTCAATAGAATATTGCATCCAACAACAGCTGAATACACATTCTTTTCAGTGGCTCATGGAACCTTCTCTAAAATAAACCATATTTTAGGCCACAAAGCAACTCTTAGCCAAAAGAACAGTAGAGTAGAGGGAATGAAATGGGGATGGGAGGAAGGGAGAGGTAGGGGAAATACTGGGGGCTAAAGTAGAACAAATTATATCTTATGCTTTTATAATTATGTCACAGTATATTCTGTTATCATGTATAACTAAAAAAAATAACAAAAAATCTCTTAGCAAATACAAAAAATCTGATATAATTCCTTTCATCTTATCAGGTCATAATGGAAAGAAATTAGAAATCAATACACCAAAACCCTACAGAAACTATCTAAACACATGGAGGTTGAACAATACCACTTTGAATGATGAATGAATGGCAGAAGAAATCAAGGGAGAAATTAAAAAATTCTTACACTCAAATGAGAAGAGTGACACAACACACCAGAACCTCTGGGGCACTATGAATTATAATTGTAAGAGGAAAGTTTAAGCTAGGAGTGCCTACATATGAAAATTAGATTCCAAATAAACAACCTAATGATACATCTCAAAGAGATGAGAAAGAAAAACAAACCAATACCAAAACTAGTAGGAGGAAGAAAATAATTAAGATCAGAGCCAAAATCAATGAATTTGAGAATAAAACAAAAATACAAAGGATTCATGAAACAAAGAGTTGGTTCTTTGAAAAGATAATCGAGAGTGACAAGACCTTAGACAAATTAACCAAAAGGAAAAGGAAAAAAAATTAATAAAATTAGAGATGAAAAGGGACAAATCACCACAGACATCTCAGAAATTCAGCAGATCTTTAGGGACTATTTTGAAAACTTATTCTCCAATAAATTGGAAAACCATCTCTAGACAAATATGATCTATCAAAACTAAATCAAAAGGACATAGAAAAACTAAACAGACCAATAACTTGTAATGAGATACAAGCAGTAATAAAAAAGCCTTTTAACAAAGAAAAACCTAGGACCAGATGGATTCTCAGCAGAAATTTACCAAACCTTCTTTAGAACTAATGCCAGTACTTTCAAATTATTCCATGAAACAGAAAGGAATAGAACATACCCAAATTCATTCCATAAAGCCCAAACCAGATAAGGACACATCAAGGAAGGAAAATTATAGACAATTATCCCTGATGAACTCAGACATAAAAATACTTAATAAAATATCAGCAAATTGTGTTTAACAACATATTAAGAAGATCGTACACCACAATCAAGTTGGTTTTATTTCAGAGATGCAAGGATTGTTTAATATATACAAATCAATAAATGATTCATCACATTAACAGAATCACTTAGTAATCTCAATAGATACAGAGAATGTCTTTGACAAAATCTAGCATTCATTCATGATAAAAACACTGAAGAAACTAGGGATAGAAGGAATTTACCATAACATCACAAATGCTATATATAAAACCCCCCAAATCAACCTAATACTAAATGGGGAAAAACTGAACACATTTCCTTAAAATCTGGGACAAGAGAAGGATGTCCAATCTCACCACACCTATTTAATATAGTGCTAGAAATTCTAGCCACAGCAATTAGACAAGAGAAGAAAATAAAAGTGATAAAAATAGGGGAAAAAGAGGGGCTGGGGATATAGCTCAGTTGGTAGAATACTTGCCTCACTTGCACAAGGCCTGGGTTCAATCCTCAGTACCACCAAAACAACAACAAAAAAAAAACCCACAAGAGAAAAAGAGGAAAAAAAAAGTCAAATTATCACTGTTTGCAGATGATATGATCCTATATCTAGAAGATACAAAAAATTCCACCAAAAGACTGCTAAAGCTAATAAGCAAATCTGGCAAAGTAGAAAGTTATAAAATCAACATAAAAAATCAACAGCTTTCCTATAGTAGGTTCACCAACAATGAACCTACTGAAAAAGAAATAAGGAAAATAATTCCATTCACAATAATCTCAAAAAAAAAACAAAAAAACTCTAAGAATAAATCTAATCAAGGAGGTAAAAGACCTTCTATAATGAAAACTATAGAACACTGAAGAAAGAACTTGAAGTAGATCTCAGAAGATGGAAGAACCTGCAGTGTTCATGGATAGGCAGAATTACTATTGTTTAAATGGCCGTACTACCAAAGCAATATGCAGATTCAATGTTATCCCCATTAAACACCAGTGACATTCTTCATAGAACTAGAAAAGACTCTCCTAAAATTCATGTGGAAAAGTAAAAAGCCAGAGCAGCCAAGACAATTTTAAGCCAAAATAAATAATAAATAAATAACTCTGGAGGCATCACAATACCTGACTTCAAATTACACTACAGAGCTATAATAACAAAAACTGCATGGTACTGGCATAAAAACAGACAATAGACCAATAGTACAGAACATAAGACACAGAGAAAAACACACATACTTATAGTCATCTGATCCTTGACAAAGGTACCAAAACATACACTGAAGTAAAGACAACCTTTTTAACAAATGGTGCTGGGACAACTGGTTATCCATATGTAGAAGAATTAAACTAGGCTCCTATCTTTTGTCCTGCACAAAAATCAACTCTAAATGGATCAAAGACCTTGGAATGAGACCAAAAACTCTGAACTCCTAGAAGACAATGTAGGGTCAACATTCCAGGTTTTAGTCACAGACAATGACTTTCTCAATAGGACCCCTAAAGTTCAAATAGTACCAAGCATTAATAAATGGAACACAGATTAATGGGGAATCCAACATGGCGGCCGGCAAGGAAGCAGCACTTTCAGTATCTCCACATTAACCGGATCAGAAACACCCATTAAAACAGCTACATTCTACCTACTGAGGAACTTCTAGCAAAATTCCGCTGAAAGGAGACCTGCCAGGAATTAGTAAGTTTATTAGAGGTAACAGTTTGTCCCAGACAAGTGAATCTTGGCTGGCCACGCGGGCGCAGAGGTCCAATCCTGCAGCCACTGCCCGACCGGCTCTGCAAGCGGCCCCCGGTGGCCCAGCGCAGCATGGCGAGAAGGGTCCCTGCCCGGCCTGGCAGACAGTCCCCGCCATCCCGGCTCTCCTGGCGGCCCCGCTCGCTCTGCGATCGGCCACCCCACCCACCCGGCTCTTAGCCACAAGGCCGCCGCCTGCCCGGTTCTACAAGTGGCCCCGCCCTCCCGGCTCTGCTAATGGCCCCGCCCGCACGGCTAACGGCCCCCTGCCCGCCCGGCTCTGCTAACGGCGCCGCCCGCATGGCTAACAGCCTCCCGCCCTCCCGGCTCTGCTGGCAGCTCCGACCGCGGCCAGCGCCGGGCCCAGCGCAGCGAGAAGGGTCCCCGCCTGGCCCAGCAGACAGCCTGCACCCTCCCAGCTCTGCGAAAGGCCCCGCCCACCCGGCAAACGGCCCCCCGCCCTCCCGGCTCTGCTGGCGGCCCTGCCCGCGGCCAGCAACAGCCGGACTCTGCAGGCAGCCCCCGGCGGCCCGGCTCAGCTAGAAGGGTCCCCGCCTGGCCCGCGCCCTCCCGGCTCTGCTAACAGCCCCGCCCCCACTGCGAACGGCCCCCGCCCACCCGGCTCTGCAAACGGCCCCGCTCACCAGGCAAACGGCTCCCCCCCACCCCGAGACAACGTGAAGGGAATCTAACCAAGCCTTTATGAAATAGCGAACTGGGAACTAAAACCAGAGATTGTGTCAGACCAGAGACAAGCCAGTTCCACCCCTCCCTTCGGACACCCCAGCAAGGAGCCAGGGGCCCGCCATAGCAGAGAGGGGAAGTCACCAAAGTTCGGCCAAAGAGATTCCTTCCCAGCGGAATCTACTTTAGCAGGTGTGTGACTCCCACCCGCATCAGATACAAACAACCGGGAAACTTCAAAATCTCTCCATGGGCGTGACCGTAAGGGCCAAAGGACTCTCGACCCCCAACTCCCCCTACTGCCAGTGACGTGGGCGTGACTGTAGGGGCGGAGGGAAGCAGAGAAGACTCCCCACCCCCAACTCCCCAAACCGCTAACTGAGAGGGCGTGACAGTAGGGGCGGAGGGAAACAGAGGACACTCCAGACCCCCAACTCCTCCTACCGCCACCAGAGTGGTCGAGATTGTAGGGGCTGAGGGAAGCAGAGGGGATCCTCGACCCCCAACTCCCATTACCGCCAGCGGCGACACCAATGGTCTTAGCCGCCAGATTCCGAAGGTGTGCCCACCAAAGGGGACCGGAAAAATTAAACTATTGACTCCCAGAACACAGCTCCACAGCACTGGGGCTTAGATGAATGACAGAGAGAGTGCTCAGTCGTTAGGGAAATAGAGCACTCGGAGGGGCTGAAAGTGTAACCAAATCCTTGGAGAACCGCCTCCGGTGAACAGGACCTGGCTGGCTGGCAGGAGGAAGGGGAGGAAGGGCCGTAGAAGTGAAACGGCTCTGGACCAAGAGGATTGAGAGGCTCCCAGGAGCCGCCTTACAGGGATTGCTGTTGACACATTGAGGGCAAATCTCAGCCCGGAGGGCACAGCTTTGCCTACGGGAAGAGAAGAAAATGGATCTCTAAGACCTAATTTTATTTCTTATTTTATTTTTTTCTCTCCCTTTTTTCCCTTTCTCCCTCCCTTTCCAAGTTTTATTGTTCTTTCCATTCTCCTCTATGCTATCTAACTCCCCCTCCTTCTTTCTTTTCAAGAGCACCTTCCTTCCCCTTCCCCCCAACTTTCATCCCAAGCATTACGTCCTCCATTTCGTGTAACTGTCTAAATGCAAACAGGTGAATGTTTCGAGGCCGTCTATAGTGCTCCTAAATACCTAGCTACTACCAACACCCTGATCCAATTGACGGTTAGTATCCCCCTTCAGTAGAGCAATCTTCTAAAGTAGCCAAGAAATACTAACCCTTATACCTTCATAGCACCTAACCTAAAGTCCTAAGAACAAAAAACAAATCACTATATGCATACAAAATCTGGAAGCCCTTTATAAATTGAATGAATCAGCTCTAAAGTACAATAAAGCCCAACATCTATAGGCATAATCTCCCACCACAAAGGAGAGACAACAGAGATAAACAAAGCCAAAACAAATGTATAGGAGAAAGCAGTTACAAAGCAGTCAAACAGAGCTGGAAAGTAACGTGAACAACATGAAAAAACAAGGGAAAAAAGGATTACAGATAATGCAGGACAACTTAAATCTACAGGAGGACCTAGAAGCATCAGAAACATGGACAGGGAAAGAAATCAAGGCATACCTAACTCAGATGGAACGGAATTTTAGAGAAGACATGAGACAGCAAGTTCAAGAATTGAAAGTATATTTTGAAAATGAACTAAACAAACAAATTCAAACTGCAAAGAACGAGCTTTACCAGGATATAGAGATCTTAAAAAAAAACCAAACAGTGATTTTAGAAATGCAAGAAACCATAAACCAGATTAAAAACGCTAACGAGAATATTACAAATAGACTAGGTCAAGTAGAAGTCAGAACATCAGATAATGAAGACAAAAGTTTATCAACTTGAAAAGAATATAGTCAACACTGAAAAGATGCTTAAATCTCACGAGCAATCTATCCAAGAGATATGGGATCTCATCAAAAAACCAAATTTGAGAGTCATTGGGATAGAAGAAGGCACAGAGGTTCAAACCAAAGGAATGGACAACCTATTGAATGAAATAATCCTAGAAAACTTCCCAGAGATGAAAGATGGAATGGATTGCCAAATCCTGGAAGCCTACAGGACCCCAAACATCCAAAACTATAATAGGCCAATACCAAGACATATAATTATGAAGATAGCCAACATACAGAACAAGGAGAGAATATTAAAAGCTACGAGGGAAAGGAGGCAGATTACATTCAGAGGTAAACCAATTAGGTTAACGGCTGATTTTTCATCACAGGCTTTGAAAGCGAGAAGATCCTGGAACAATGTATTTCAAACGCTAAAAAATAATGGATTCCAACCAAGAATACTGTATCCAGCAAAATTAAGCTTCAGATTTGACAATGAAATTAAAATCTTTCATGATAAACAAAAGCTAAAAGAATTCGCAGCCAGAAAACCAGCACTGCAAAGCATTTTGGGCAAAATTCTACAAGAAGAGGAATGGAAAAATAGTGCCCAAAACCAACAGCGGGAGGTAACTCAGTAAAGGGGGAGGAAAACAACCAAAAAGTAAAAACTAGCCAAACTAAAATAAATAAATAAATAAACATGACTGGAAGTACAAATCATATTTCAATTGTAACCTTAAATGTTAATGGACTAAACTCACCAATCAAGAGACACAGGCTGGTAACCTGGATCAAAAAAACAAATCCAACAATATGCTGCCTTCAGGAGACTCATATGATAGGAAAAGACATACATAGGCTGAAGGTGAAAGGTTGGGAAAAATCACACCACTCACATGGCCCTCGGAAGCAAGCAGGAGTGGCCATACTCATATGGAATAAAATCAACTTCAAACCTAAGTTAATCAAAAGGGATAAAGAAGGACACTATATCTTGTTAAAAGGAACCATCCACCAACAAGACATAACAATTATCAATTTATATGCACCAAATAATGGTGCAGCAACGTTCATAAAACAAACTCTCCTCAAGTTCAAAAGTCAAATTGACCACAACACAATAATTATGGGTGACTTCAACACACCGCTCTCGCCATTAGACAGATCCTCCAGACAAAAGCTGAATAAAGAAACTATAGAACTCAAAGACACAATCAATAACCTACACTTAACCAACATATATAGAATATATCAACCATCATCAAGTGGATACACGTTCTTCTCAGCAGCACATGGATCTTACTCAAAGATAGATCATATATTATGCCATAGGGCAACTCTTAGTAAATATAAAGGAGTGGAGATAATACCATGCACCATATCTGATCATAATGGAATGAAACTGGAAATCAATGAAAAAAGAAGGAAGGAAAAATCCTGCATCACATGGAAAATAAACAATATGTTACTGAATGATCAATGGGTTACAGAAGACATAAAGGAGGAAATCAAAAAATTCTTAGAGATAAACGACAATTCAGACACAACATACCGGAATCTATGGGACACAATGAAAGCAGTTTTAAGAGGGAAATTCATTTCCTGGAGTTCATTCCTCAAAAAAAGAAAAAAACCAACAAATAAATGAACTCACACTACATCTCAAAACCCTAGAAAAGGAAGAGCAAAACAACAGCAAATATAGCAGAAGACAAGAAATAATTAAAATCAGAGCAGAAATCAACGAAATTGAAACAAAAAAAACCATTGAAAAAATTGATAAAACTAAAAGTTGGTTCTTTGAAAAAATAAATAAGATCGACAGACCCTTAGCCATGCTAACGAAGAGAAGAAGAGAGAAAACTCAAATCACTAACATACGGGATGAAAAAGGCAATATCACAACAGACACTACAGAAATACAGAAGATAATTAAAAAGTATTTTGAAACCCTATATTCTAATAAAATAGAAGACAGTGAAGACATCGATAAATTTCTTAAGTCATATGAGCTGCCCAGATTGAGTCAGGAAGACACACACAATTTAAACAGACCAATAACAAAGGAAGAAATAGAAGAAGCCATCAAAAGACTACCAACCAAGAAAAGCCCTGGACCAGATGGGTATACAGCGGAGTTTTACAAAACCTTCAAAGAAGAATTAATACCAATACTTTTCAAGCTATTTCAAGAAATAGAAAAAGAAGGAGCTCTTCCAAATTCATTCTATGAGGCCAACATCACCCTGATCCCGAAACCAGACAAAGACACTTCAAAGAAAGAAAACTACAGACCAATATCTCTAATGAACATAGATGCAAAAATTCTCAATAAAATCCTGGCGAATCGAATACAAAAGCATATCAAAAAAATTGTGCACCATGATCAAGTAGGATTCATCCCTGGGATGCAAGGTTGGTTCAATATACGGAAATCAATAAATATTATTCACCACATCAATAGACTTAAAGATAAGAACCATATGATCGTCTCGATAGATGCAGAAAAAGCATTCGACAAAGTACAGCATCCTTTTATGTTCAAAACACTAGAAAAACTGGGGATAACAGGAACTTACCTCAACATTGTAAAAGCTATATATGCTAAGCCTCAGGCTAGCATCATTCTAAATGGAGAAAAACTGAAGGCATTCCCGCTAAAATCTGGAACAAGACAGGGATGCCCTCTCTCACCACTTCTATTTAATTTAGTCCTTGAAATACTAGCCAGAGCAATTAGACAGACAAAAGAAATTAAAGGCATAAAAATAGGAAAAGAAGAACTTAAAATATCACTATTTGCGGACGATATGATCCTATACCTAGAAGACCCAAAAGGGTCTACAAAGAAACTACTAGAACTAATAAATGAATTCAGCAAAGTGGCAGGATATAAAATCAACACGCATAAATCAAAGGCATTCCTGTATATCAGCAACAAAACTTCTGAAATGGAAATGAGGAAAACCACCCCATTCACAATATCCTCAAAAAAAATAAAATACTTGGGAATCAACCTAACAAAAGAGGTGAAAGATTTATACAATGAAAACTACAGAACCCTAAAGACAGAGATAGAAGAAGATCTTAGAAGATGGAAAAATGTACCCTGTTCGTGGATAGGCAGAACCAACATCATCAAAATGGCGATATTACCCAAAGTTCTCTACAGGTTCAACGCAATGCCAATCAAAATCCCAACAGCATTTCTGGTAGAAATAGATAAAGCTATCATGAAATTCATATGGAAAAACAAAAGACCCAGAATAGCAAAAGCAATTCTAAGCAGGAAGTGTGAATCGGGAGGTATAGCGATACCAGATTTCAAACTGTACTACAGAGCAATAGTAACAAAAACAGCATGGTACTGGTACCAAAACAGGCAGGTGGACCAATGGTACAGAATAGAGGACACAGAGACCAATCCACAAAATTACAACTTTCTTATATTTGATAAAGGCGCTAAAAGCATGCAATGGAGAAAGGATAGCATCTTCAACAAATGGTGCTGGGAAAACTGGAAATCCATATGCAACAAAATGAAGCTGAACCCCTTTCTCTCGCCATGCACAAAAGTTAATTCAAAATGGATCAAGGAGCTAGATATCAAATCAGAGACTCTGCACCTGATAGAAGAAAAAGTTGGCTCCGATCTACACATTGTGGGGTCGGGCTCCAAATTCCTTAATAGGACGCCCATAGCCCAAGAGTTAATAACAAGAATAAACAAATGGGACTTACTTAAACTAAAAAGTTTTTTCTCAGCTAAAGAAACAATAAGAGAGGTAAATAGGGAACCTACATCCTGGGAACAAATTTTTACTCCTCACACTTCAGATAGAGCCCTAATATCCAGAATATACAAAGAACTCAAAAAATTAAACAATAAGATAACAAACAACCCTATCAACAAATGGGCCAAGGACCTGAACAGACACTTCTCAGAGGAGGACATACAATCAATCAACAAGTACATGAAAAAATGCTCACCATCTCTAGCAGTCAGAGAATTGCAAATCAAAACCACCCTAAGATACCATCTCACTCCAGTAAGATTGGCAGCCATTATGAAGTCAAGCAACAATAAGTGCTGGCGAGGATGTGGGGAAAAGGGTACACTTGTACATTGCTGGTGGAACTGCAAATTGGTGCGGCCAATATGGAAAGCAGTATGGAGATTCCTAGGAAAGCTGGGAATGGAACCACCATTTGACCCAGCTATCGCCCTTCTCGGTCTATTCCCTGAGGACCTTAAAAGAGCATACTATAGGGATACTGCCACATCAATGATCATAGCAGCACAATTCACAATAGCTAGACTTTGAAATCAACCTAAATGCCCTTCAATAGATGAATGGATTAAAAAACTGTGGCATCTATACACAATGGAGTATTACGCAGCACTAAAAAATGACAAAATCATGGATTTTGCAGGGAAATGGATGGCATTAGAGCAGATTATGCTAAGTGAAGCTAGCCAATCCTTAAAAAACAAATGCCGTCTTTGATATAAAGAGAGCAACTAAGATCAGAACAGGGAAGAAGAGCATGAGGAAAAGATTAACATTAAACAGAGACGAGTGGGGGGAGAGAAAGGGAGAGAGAAGGGAAACTATGGAAATGGAAGGAGACCCTCATTGTTACACAAAATTGCATATAAGAGTTTGTGAGGGGAAAGGGGGAAAAAAAAAACAAGGGAGAGAATTAAACAACAGCAGATGGGGTAGAGAGGGAAGATGAGAGGGAAGGGGAGGGGGGATAGTAGGGGATAGGAAAGGGAGCAGAATACAACAGTCATTAATATAGTATTATGTAAAAATGTGGATGAGTAACCGATGTGATTCTGCAACTTGTATTTGGGGTAAAAAATGGGAGTTCATAACCCACTTGAATCAAATGTATGGAAGATGACATGTCATGAGCTTTGTAATGTTTTGAACAACCAATAAAAAAAAATAAATGGGACACAGCAAATTTTTCTGCACAGCAAAGAAAACAATTAGGACTGTGAGGAGAGGACCCACAGAATTGGAGAAAATCTTTGCTAGCTATTTTTCTGACAGAGGATTAATATCTAGAATATATAAAGAGCTCAAAAACCTTTACACTATAAAAGAAAATAACCCAATTAATAAATAGACAAATGAACTAAACAGACACTTCTCAAAAGAAGAAGAAATACAAATGGTCGACAAATACATGAAAAAAATGTCCAATATCATTAGCAACTAGGGAAATACAAATTAAAACTACACAGAGATTTCATCTCTCACCAGTCAGAATGACAGACATCAAGAATACAAACAGACACCTTAGCCCAGGCCCCAGCCCAGGCCCCAGCCCAGGACCACCCCTGCCACCTGTGAGGAAGCTCAGGCCAAAGTCAGGCCCAGGTCCGCCCCAACTACCAGCAGACCCATGCCGAAGCTTAGGTCTCAGACCAGGACTGCCCCCACTGACCCGCAGACCCACTCTGGAGCCTAGGCCCCAGCCCAGGATCACCCCTGCCACCCATGTGGGGGACCAGGCCCGGGGTAGGTCCGGGTCTGCCCCCCAGCCCACCTGGGAGCCCAGGCCTAACCCACCTTCATTTTGGGACACTGTAGCCACCACCATAGCCCTCCCACGCAATAGCCTCCACCTTGAAACAACAGACAGGGCCTAGAAGCAGCTGCATCTCGGAACAGTCATCCCAAAGCCAGGGTAAGGCCCACCCTTTCAGCCTCATCTCTTTAAAGAGGTTACATCCATCCTGGGACACTCCCACTGCTATCTCTAGTTTCCTCTGCTATTGCCGTCACCACCTTTAGTTACAATAGCCTCCACTGTGGGACACCAGCAGGGTCTGGAAGCCCAACACCAAGGGGAGTTACAGATAATCTGCATGGATACTACAAGATTATAGGGTAGAAACTGCAATGTCTCAGATCAGTACTGCAAGGAAGGAAGACACATAGACAACGTGAAAAAATAAAGGAAGAAAGTACCCCAAACAAACCAGGACACTACAATAACAGAATTCATGGACAGTGCAGTTGATGAAATATCTGAGAAGATGTTCAGAATACACATAATTAGAATGATTTATGAATTAAAGAATGACCTAAATGAGCAAATACAGGTAAAAATTGATAATTCCAATAAAGAAATGAGAGAGCAAATATAGGCAACCATTGATCACACCAACAAAGAGAGAAGGGAGAAAATACAGGCATATATTGATCACACAAACTAAAAGATAAGGGAACAAATGCAGGTAGCAAAAGATTACTTCAAAAAAGAGAGATTCTGAGAAAAAAAATCAGAAATCCTTGAAATGAAGGAAACAATAAACACCAACAGAATAGATCACTTGGAAGACAATGTCAGATAATGAAGACAAAGTATACAATCTGGACAATAAAGTTGACAACATAGTAAAGATGGTAAGAAACCATGAACAGAACATCCAAGAATTTATGGGATAGCATCGAAAGACCACATCTAAGAGTTATTGGGATAGAGGAAGGCACAGAGATTGAAACCAATGGAATGCACAATCTCTTCAATGAGATAATATCAGAAAATTTCCCAAACATGAAGAATGAATTAAAAAATTAAATACAAGAGGCTTAAAGGACACCAAATGTACAAAATTACAAAAGATCTACCCCAAGGTACATTATAATGAAAATACCTAGCATTTAGAATAAGGATAGAATCTTAAAGGCTGCAAGAGAGAGGAATCAGATCACATATAGGGGGAGACCGATTCATATCTCAGCAGATTTCTCAGCCCAGACCCTCAAAGCCAGGAGATCCTGGAACAACATATACCAAACTCTGAAAGAAAACGGACGCTAACCAAGAATCTTATATCCACCAAAATTAAGCTTCAGATTTGATGATGAAATAAAACATTTCACGATAAACAAAATTTAGAATTTACAGTGAGAAAGTGTGCACTACAGAGTATCCTAAGCAAAATATTCCAGGAGAAGGAAATGAAAAACAACAATGAAAATCAGCAAAGGGAGGAACTACACTAAAGGAAAGGCCAATCAAAGGAGAAACCAAGTCAAGTTAATAACCAAAAATAAACCAAAATGTCTGGGAATACAAATCATTTTTCAATAATAACCCTGAAAGTTAATGGCCTAAATTCATCAATTAAAAGACATAGACTGACAAACTGGAATAAGGAAAAAAAAAAAAAAAGACCCAACAATATGTTGCCTTCAAGAGACTCATCTCACAGGAAAACATATCCACAGACATAAGGTGAAAGGGTGGGAAAAAACGTACCACCCACATGGGCCACATAAACAAGCAGGGGTTTCTATCCTCGTATCAGATAAAGTGGACTTCAAACCAAAGCTAGCGAAAAGGGATAAAGAAGGACATATCATACTGCTTAAGAGATTCATACATCAACAAGATGTAACAATCATAAGTATCTATGTCCCAAGCAATCTATGCGTGTCAAACAAACTCTTCTCAAACACAAGAACCAAATGGACCACAACACAATAATACTGGGTGACTTTAATATACCTCTCTCACCACTGGATAGATCTTCCAAACACAAACTAAACAAAGGATCTACAGAACTCAATGATACAATCAATAATTTGAACTTCACAGATATATATATGTGTGTATATATATATATATATATATATATATATATATATATATATATTATATATATATATATATAAAATATTCCATCCATTAACAAGTGAATACGCTTTCTTCTCAGCAGCACATGGATAATTCTCCAAAATAGATCATATGTTATGCCACAAAGCAAGTATTATTAGCAAATACAAAAAAATAGAGATACTACCATGAATTCTACCAGACCATAATGGAATGAAATTAGAAATCAATGATAAAATTTAAAAGAAAAGCTACTCTAACACCTGGAGACTAAACAACATGCTATTGAATGACATATGGATAATAGAAGACATCAGAGAGGAGATAAAAAAAAATTCTTAGCAGTAAATGAGAACACAAATACAACTTATCAAAATTTCTGGGACACTTATGAAGGCAGTGCTAAGAGGACAGTGCATTGAATGGAGTTCATTCATTAAAAGAAGAAAAGTCAAAGCCCCAGAAAAAGAAGAACAAACCAACACAAAAGTAGTTGAAGGCAGGAAATAATTAAAATCAGGGCAGAAATCTATGAAATTGAAACTAAAAAAATAATTCAAAAAATTGGCAAAACAAAAAGCTAATTCTTTGAATAAACAAATAAAATCGACAAACCCTTAGCCACTGCAATAAAAGAGGAAACAGAAAACTCAAATTACTAAAATTTGTGATGAAAAAAAGGAAATATCACAGCAGACACTATTGAAATACAGAAGACAATTAGAAATGATTTTGAAAATTTATACTCCATTAAAATAGAAAACCTCCTCATACATTGCTGGTGGGGCTGCAAATTGGTGCAGCCAATATGGAAAGAAGTATGGGGATTCCTTGGAAAACTGGGAATGGAATCACCATTTGACCCAGCTACCCCTCTCTTCAGTCTATATCCAAAGGACTTAAAAACAGCATACTACAGGGACACAACCACATCAATGTTTATAGCAGCACAATTCACAATAGCTAAACTGTGAAACCAACCTAAATGCCCTTCAGTAGATGAATGGATAAGAAAAAAATGTAGCATATATACACAATGGAATATTACTCAGCAATAAAAGAGAATAAAATCGTGGCATTTGCAAGTAAATGGATGCAGTTGGAGAAGATAATACTAAGTGAAGTTAGCCAATCCCCCAAAACAAATGGCAAATGTTTTCTCTGATAAAGGTGACTGACTCATAGTGGGGTAGGGAGAGGGAGCATGGGAGGAATAGATGAACTCTAGATAAGGCAGAGGGGTGGGAGGGGAAGGAAGGGACAGAGGGTTAGCAATGATGGTGGAATGTGATGGACATCATTATCCAAAGTACATGTATGAAGATATGAATTGGTGTGAACATACATTACATTATAGAGATATGAAAAATCGTGTTCTACATGTGTAATAAGAATTGTGATGAATTCCACTGTCAAGTATTTAAAAATTAAAAGCAATTAAAAAATAAATAATAAAATAGAAAACCTCAAAGATACCAACAAATTTCTAGAGGCATATGATTAACTCAAACTGAATCAGGAGGACATACACAATTTAAACACATCAATTTCAAGCAAGGAAATAGAAGATGCCAGCAAAAGCCTACCAACCAAGAAAAGCCCTGGACCAGATGGATTCACAACTAAGTTCTACAAGACTTACAAAGAAGAATCCACACCAATAGTTCTCAAATTATTCCATGAAATAGAAAAAAAAAAAACAAAAACAAAAGGAATGAATCCTTCCAAACTTATTCTACGAAACTAGTGTCATCCTGATACCAAAACCAGGCAGACACACATCAAAGAAAGAAAAATTTCAGAACAATATCCCTGATGAATATTGATGCAAAAATTCTCAAAAAAATTCTAGCAAAAATCACATAGAAAACACATTTAAAAAATAGTGCACCATGATCAAGTGGGGTTCATTCCAGGGATGCAAGGTAGGTTCAACATATGGAAATCAATAAATACAATTCATCACATCAATAGACTTAAAGATAAGAATTATATGATTATATAAATTGATGCAGAGAAAGTATTTGACAAAATACAGCATCCTTTCATGTTCAAAACACTAGAAAAACTAGGGATAGTAGGAATATACCTCAACATTGTAAAAGCTATCTATGCTAAACCCAAAGCCAATATCATAAATGGAGAAAAATTGGAAGCATTCCCTCTAAAAACTGGAAAAAGACAGGGATGCCCTCTTTTACCACTTCTATTCAACATAGTCCTTGAAACTGTAGCCAGAACAATTAGAAAGAGAAAAGAAATTAAAGGGATAGAAATAGGAAAAGAACTCAAACTATTAATTATTTGCTGATGACATGATTCTATACTTAGAGGATCCAAAAAAACTCCACCAGAAAACTTTTATAATTAATTAATTAATTCAGCAAAATAGCAGGATATAAAATTAATACCCATAAATCAAATGCATTTCTATACATCAGTGATGAATCCTCTGATAGAGAAATTAGGAAAACTACCCCCATTCACAATAGCCTCAAAAAAAGAAAAAAGAAAAAAAAACTTGGGAATCAACTTAACACAAGAGGTGAAACACCTCTACAATGAAAACTACAGATCACTAAATAAATAAATTAAAGAAGACTTTGGAAGATGGAAAGATCTCCCATGCTCTTGGATAGGCAAAATTAATATTGTCAAAATGGCTATACTACCCAAAATGCTATACAGATTCAATGTGATTCCAATTAAAATCCCAACGTCATTCCTTATAGAAATAGAAAAAGCAATCATGAAATTCATTTGGAAAAATAAGAGACCCAGAACACCCAAAGCAATCCTTAGCAAGAAGAGTGAAGCAGGAACATCACAATACCAGACCTTAAACTATACTATAAAGCTATAGTAACAAAAATGGCATGGTATTGGCACCAAAATAGACATGTAGACAATGGTACAGAATAGAATATACAAAGACAAACCCACATAAATACTTTCATACTAGACAAAGGCACCAAAAACATACATTGGAGAAAAGATAGCCTCTTCAACAAATGATGTTGGGAGAATGAGAAATCCATATGTAGCAAAATAAAAATAAATCCCATATCTCTTGCCATACACAAAACTCAGCTTAAAGTGGATCAAGAACCTAAGAATTAGTACAGAGACTAAGCCTAAAAGAGGAAAAAGTAGTCCCAAATCTTCATCATATAGGATTAGGCCCCAGCTTCCTTAACAATACTCCTAAAACGCAAGAAATAAAATCAAGAATTAATAAATGGGATGGACTCAAAGTAAAAAGCTTCTTCTCAGATAAAGAACAATCAATGAGGAGACAAGACAGCCTACATTTTTGGAGTAAATTTTTACCACATGCAAGTCAGATAGGTCACTAATCTCCAGAATATATAAAAAAATTCAAAGAACTTAACACCAAAAAAAACCAAACAATCCAATCTATAAATGGGCTACTAAGGAGCTGAATAGATAACTTCTCAGAAGACATTCAATCAACAAATATATGAAAAAATGTTCAACATTTCTAGTAATTAGAGAAATGCAAATCTAAATTAGTCTTAAGATTTCATCTCAAACCAGCCAGAATGGCAGTTACTAAGAATACAGACAACAATAAACGTTGGCAAAAAATGTGGGGGAAAAGGTACACTCATACATTTCTGGTAGGATTACCAATTGGTGCAAACACTCTGGAAAGCAGTATGGAGATTCCTTAGAAAACTGGGAATGGAACCATCATTTCACCCAGCTATCACACCCCTTATACCCAAAGGACTTAAAATCAGCATAATATAGTAACACGGCCACATCAATGTTCATAGAAGCTCAACTCACAATAGCTAAACTATGGAAGCAATCTAGATGCCCTTCAATTGATGAATGGGTAAAGAAACTGTGGTACATATACACAATGGAATATTACTCAACATTAAAAGAGAATAAAATTATGACATTAAGCAAGTCCCAAAAAACCAAAGACCGAATGTTCTCTCTGATAAGTGGATGCTGATCCATAATGGGTGAGGGGGGGCATGGGGAAAACAGAGAAACTTTGATTGGGCAAAGGGGAGGGATGGATGGGGAGGAGGGATGAGGGATAGAAAGACAGTGGAATGAGGTGGACATCATTACCCTAGGTACATGTATGACTGCATATATAATGTGACGCTACACTGTATACAGATAAATGAAAAGTTGTGCTGCCATGAATCAAAATGCATCCTGCTGTCATATATACCTAATTAAAATAAATAAATTAATTAAAAAAAGAATACAGTAATAATAAATGCTGGAGGGGTTATGGAGGAACACTTTTACACTGTTGGTGGGACTGTAAATTAGTACAACCACTATGAATATCAGTATGGAGGCTCCTCAAAAGACTAGGCATGGAACCACCATATGATCCAGCTATAACACTCTTGGTATTGATCCTAAAGAATTAAAGTGATCCTACTATGGTGATACATGCACACTCATGTTAATATCAACAGAATTCATAACAGCCAAACTATGGAACCAGCCTAGGTGTCCATCAACAGATAAATGGAAAAAGAAAATGTGTCATATATACACAATGGACTTTTATTCAGCCATAGGAAAAATGAGATTATGGAATTTGTAGAAAAAGGGATGGAATTGAAGACCATTGTGGTAAGTGAAATAAGTCAAACTCAGAAGGTTAATAGTCAAATGTAGAAGCTAGAAAGGAAAAAGGAAAACAAAGGTGAAGGTAGATCTCCTAAAAATCAAAGGGAAATCAGTGGAAGAAAGGGACCAAAGGGTGGGAAGCAGAGAGGGAGGGGGGAAGTTCTGGCAACTCGAATATCAAATAACAAACCCATCAATATATACAATTATAATGTGCCAATAAAAAATGTAGAAGAAAAAAAGAATCTAATATAGAGCCCTGTTCATGGCAGAAGAGTAGAAGCAAGTGATAAAAGCACATCTCTCAGCCAAAATAATATCTTGTGCCCACAATATAGCTCCAACTATGGCTTGCACTTTAATCCAAGAGATGCAAAGTTCATATTCAGTACAGTGTAGATATTTGTATTCACCTTATTTTTCTGTAAATAAATATCTTGAATTGTGTGGAAGGGAAACACTTTCAATGACTTATTGATAAAATGTCTTCTAAAGATGTAACAAAAAGTATTATTAACAATTAATCAACTAGATAATTTGCTAGAACTACAAACACAGAGGGGGAAAAAAAAGCAGCTCTTATCTACTACCTAAGACAGCAAGTAAAACTTGTATTATTGAGCAGCATTTTATTCTTCACTTTGAAATGACTACAAAATAAAGTGTTCCAAAGAGGGAGAAAGATTTAAATAATAAAGCATTTAAGCAATTGCCTTCCCCCAAAAAGTACTTTATAATCAATGTATGTGGGACTTTGTTCCATATTTTACATTAACATACATTTCTAATTGTTATAACTATTTATAATCTATTTGCTTAATGTTAGAAATTGTTACTTATCTTCGATAAAGAATGCAACCATTAATTATATACCCAACATAAGGTAGGATTCCAAATTACTATTCTCTACTCTAAAACATGATTCCTAGAAAGCATATTGAAAATGGGACCTATAACAAGTTTATTTATTAGACTTAGGTTAGCTAAAATATAGACTATTGACATCACATGATCACAAATATAACTTCACTAATCACATAATACATTTCAAACATATAAGAGCAATATCTCCAAGCAATAAATTGGAATTTTATCAAAATATATTCACTAAATGAAAGTTCATAAATTTGTAATTGTGGTAGAAGTTAGAATTCTTACTAATGTCTAAAAGAAAAGATCATAAATGACATAGATTAATAAAGCTTTTTGCACATGCCTTTGAGGAGAACAAAGGAAAGTTCTCTAACCTCAATTCAAGGTGTTTTATAGCTACCCTGAATCACAGATTCAGAACTTTAGCTTTTCAGGATAAGGTCTGGATAATTTGTCAAATTCCAATAATACAGGGTATTAATAGGAATACATCTAAGTCTAAGTGTTCACGCACATATGCCTTGCCCCCGCCCCCTTGTTTCAGAACTTTTTTTTTTTTTTTAAATCATTGTAATAGATCTCTCCTACAACAATATAGTTCAGTACATCTTCTCTTACAAACGACTAAATGATCAACAACCCATAATGGATGATAGCACAGATTTGCAGTAGAAAGGACATATCAGTTTATACTCCAGCTGGACTCTTCAAGAACCTTACTGAATATATAAAAACAATGTTTCAATCAGAGGGGGTAAGGGTTGGGCTGTTGTGGAAGCAAGAAGAGTCTAAGCCATATGTTGCTTGACACTAGTCACCTAAACAGTGCCCAGTTAAGAGAGTGTTCTGGTCCAAAGATTCTTTATCTTCTTAAAAAGCACTTCTTTCCTTTCTATTCAGATAGAGGTGTCAACCTGTTTCTGTGCCGATGCTATTAAGCACTTACGCGACTTAGGTCGCATAACTAATGCTCAATGTTTATATTCCATGGTCACCAGCAAGTCTTATAACTCTACTTTAGCTGCCCTTATGACATGCCAACAGTGAGAGAATGGGCTAATTATGAGAGAATGGGCTAATTAGCCATCTCTAATAATGATGTCCTTTCCAGGTAGATTTTTATACCTGATTTCCTGTCATGACTGTGGTCACCTACTCTTCCAAGAGGTGACCTCCACTGAGTGCACTGACAGGTCAGGCCTCGTGACACTGACTAAACCACAACCTATTCACTAAGGTCACACACAACCATCATCACCAAAAGTCTCATATGTAATTCCTTAGGAACTTCTACAAGGCCAATCAGGAGAGAGAAGTACAGATATATTCTTACTTGAACACATATGCCAAGGATTCTAGTTTTATCATATGATAGTAAATAAATAGTAAATGAAACTTCAATAGTTATTAAAAATCTTGATTGCTTAAGAATGAAATAATTACTAATAACCTCTGTTTCATGTATTGTTTAGTTAAATTAATCTGAAACTGGCTGCATTTTAGATAACAGCTAATGACAGCGTCCATTAGTCTACGCAGGTAATCAAAGTAGGTTCTTCCTATTAACTTCTCCTTTTGGTCTTAGTCATCAACATTAGTTCTGTTAAGTGAGAGGACATTCCTTTCATTTGCCACATGGTTTGTTCCTAATAGTTGGAGTTTGTTAGTTGCACTGACTCTGTTAAGGGAAAGGCCATCCCTGCTATTATGGTTTAGATATGAAGTGTCCCCCAAAAGTTCATGTGAGAGACAATGCAAGAAAGTTTAGAGGTGAAATGATTGGGTTATGAGAGTTTTAACCTAATCAGTACATTAATCCTCTGACAGGATTAACTGGATGGTAACTGTAGACAGGTAGGGTATGGAAGAGGTGGATCCCTGGGGATATGTCTTTGGGGTATATATTTTGTCCTTGTTGAGCAGAGCTCTTTCTTTCTGCTTCTTGGTGACCATGTCCTAACCAGCCTTCCTCTGCCACTCTTCTTCCATGATGTCCTGTCTTACTTTGGCCCTGAATGGAGTTGGCCATCTATGGACTAAGACCTCTGAAACTCTGAACCCCAAATAACCTTTTCCTTCTCTATATCATTCTTGTCAGGTCTTTTGGGCACAGCAGCAAAAAAGCTGACTAAAAGACCCGCCAGTGTACAATAATGTGTTATTTAAGTCAAATAAGAATGTGGTAAAGAGACCACAATATCTGCATGACAAGAAGCAAAATTCATGGAACCAAATCAAATCATACTCCTTTTCAAAAGATATAAGTTTATATACTAGGAAAGTCCAAGAGCTTTCATCAACAGTCAGGGTGGTAAGAATTTTTACTTTTATATAGCTCTGCTGAATAAACTGGCACAAAAAAAGAGAAAATATGATTGTTGATAACTAACAGAAATAAAGATCAACTACTTTTGTTGTCTTATACTTCATGAAGATGAAGGCAGAGGGATCCTTGAAACTGTCGACAGCTTAGCAGACCAAGTAAACAGTTGCTGAACCATGCTTGCGGATTACTGTCATATACTAGTCCCCCACAATACCTATAATCAGTTTTTTCACTTCTTCAGATTCTTTCAATTTATGCTCTATCATTCTTGAAGTGAGGCAATCAAAACTGGATGCAGGTGTTCCATTTATAACTCCAACTTTTAAAAAAACACTCTTGGTTTTCTTGTCTGCTGCTAAGCAACAGAATGACATTCTTACTGAGCTACCTGTCATACCCCACTCTCATTCTCCAGCCCAGTTTTTTTTTTTTTTTTTACGAACAAAGAAAAGGTAAACAAGCTCAAACTTCTAAAAAACTAACTCAGATTGTTTTAGATAATTCTGAAGGCTAGGAAGTCTGAGGCCAAGGTGTCAATAGAGTTGTTTTCTTCTAAGACCTCTTTTTTGGTTTGTAGGTGCCATCTTGTGCTGGTGTCTTCACATGGTCTGGCCTGTGTATGTTTGTATTCTACTCTCCTCTTCTGATACAGACACTGGTGATGTTAGAGTAGGACCCACCCCAACAACCTTGTTTTGCCTTATCTCTTTAAAGATCCTGCCTCCAAATACAGGCACATTCTGGGGCTTAGGACACTAACATATGAATTTGGGGAAGACACAATTCAGCCCATTACAGTAGCTACGAATAGAAAAGGAGTTAATTATGCCTCTACTTATAGCGCCCTGTAGAAGTAAAGGGTCATTATGTTTTCAACTTATTTTTCAAATGGTTCAAAAATACAGTTATGCATATAGTGTGGGAATCTGGATGAAAGTATATGATAATTTTTTTTTAACTCTGAAAAAAATCTCATTTGTTTCTAAAGACTTTTCTGAAAGTGTGAAGTAAAACTTGTTTTCTTAAGTATTTAAAAGTCTATTTAATGATTTTGATTTTTATAGCCCTACTTTTGTGGGAAAAAAAAATCCTCATGAAAGGCTAAAGTGGGGTTTTCAATCAATATTTATCATATATAATACAAATATTATGAATAGAGAAGAAAAGGACCAAAAGGGATTGAACTCAACTCATTCCAATCATTATAATACCTAACACAAATATAGTCATTTCCTTGCCATAAATAGTTGAAAAAATAAAGCATAGCTTCTTTCCTAAGTTTCTATCTTCCTATTTTTCAACCAAATTCAGTTTTTAAAAATTGCCCTATCTATCAATTCATTTCTAGTTATTCAGGGATCACACAGATCCCACATGTCAGCTTGAGGGTCATTTCTTTTACCATGGATTCCTAACACAGGTATCTTTCAGCCAAGCACAAACCTAGGGAAATACTAGTATGCATCTGGGCTTATCATCTACCCATCTATTCTGTGTGTCATTAATGTACTAGTATTCCATTTTTTACTAGGCATATGTTTATTACTTTGTACCTACTGAAATTCAAAAAAAATATATGCCACTAATTCTAAAAATAGCTGATAGCTTATTCTGTAATTTTTTTTAGCTGATGTTGTAAGAAGACATTTGTTATTTATTTGATGAAGCTATTTTTTTCTTGCAATTCTAAACACATTTGAAGAAAGAAAAAGAGCTTATGAAATAAATTAAGAAAACAATTGAACTATATTTTACCATGTTATAAGACTAAAATTTCTGAATAATCACTTATGCAGGGGCAGGCCACATCAGAATCCCAGATCTACCTACCAGTATATAATGCAGTTTTGTTCTCCTGAGGTCTTACTGAGTAATCAAGCCTGCAGTATGTGTGGATACTGCTAACCACTTAAGAATTCAACACTTAGCCAGCAACAGCACATTATCTTACGTGCCTAAATTTTTTTGAGGGTTATGTGTCCTAATGCTGCTTTCCATTATGGCATAAAATTGAGAGTACACCTATATCAATTTGCTTGAAGTAGTTCGTTATGTATTGATTCTACAAACTTTCACTTAAATGTTTGTAATGCAATTTGAATAACTGTGATTTACCAGAACTACTAAACTTCAAACCAAATTTGTTAATAATAAAAATAAAAGACAAAAACTCAATTTTTCTATAGAAAATATTTCAGACTAGAAGATATTCATAAGACATAATTTAATAGTCTGTATTTTACACTAGATATATGTGTGTATGCTAGTTACAATATTATATTTCTTCACCAACTGCAAACTAGAAAAGAAACAAATTATAAAGAAAAATCACTGTTTTTGATGGAGGCAGCCAGGCCATTAGAATAGCTATTTTTCCTTACATCATCTTACAATGATAACTATATCATTGACGCCACTAGACCTGTTCGAATCCTGTTTTGTGGCTCTTGGCAATATATTAACCTTTTGGGATCTTAATTTGATTATCTTAAGATGGGAATACAACCTATTCTCATTGGACTGGTGTAAAGAATTAAATAATGCAAAATGTCTAGAACAGCAAACAGAATATATTAAGTTTCCCCAAACTTTGGAAGTAAAACTCAGGTCTACAAAATCATCCAAATCTTATTAATTATACATATAGATTGCTTAAATCTTACAAAATGACATAGATGTACTCTATTTATTAATATAAATAGGCACATGAAGTGTAAATCTTATAGCATACACTTGACCTCTCTGAGGTTAATGTATTAGAGTCAATATTTTGTAATATTAATTTTTGCTAATTTTTTGTTTTTGTAGGGTTTAGAGAAATGAATAAAAGCAGCACTGGATAATTTCCAGTCCTTTAAAAACAAAATAATCTTTCCTAGAAAGTTCAAATTCGTATTTTCTTTTTCTCCTTATATATTTCCTTAGAGCAAGCAGAAACATCTGAAATCAGGTGCTGCTCATTCTTTTCAAAACAGAGCCAATGCCTATGTAGAAGGTTTTGAGAAAGACCAGTCTCCTAAATCTTGTCTTCTCATTCATTGTTTGTACCCATTAAGCAACGTTATGAAGTTGAGGATTCAAGGGAATGTGGATATAAGGGAGAAGTGTTTTTTGTTTGTTTGTTTTGTTTTGAAGCAAAGTATTTGCTTATGTGACAAGGGAGGTGTTCACAGATTGATATGAATACCAGTGCTACTATGGCTTCTGCTTGTTTTAAAAGAAATCAGCTGATTGTATTGCTTTCTCGCTTTTCCCTGTGAGTTATATGTGGAACTCTGATGTACCACCCACGATTGATGACATAACAGAAGCAAGCAAAGTACAGGGAGACAGCAGTGAATAGACTTGAGAAACATTAATAGTAAACCTGGGTAAAATTTTTTTATCAATTTTAAATTTGCCATTTTTTATTACTAAAATATCATTTTAAATTTTATTATAAGTTAACTTTAGATCAATGAAAATCAATTTTATGTTTTTTCCAACATATCAACATCAGAAAAATATATAGTATGAAATTCATTTTTATGTTATCATAGAAGATACCATATTTTAAAGAATTTGTAAGTAGTAACATAGAGTACTACCTAATTTTATTTAATGCATACATACCATGACTTTACATCTACATTTAAGTAATTGAGGGAGCTAGAATTAATGGTATCTAGACTTAGGATACATGTACAAATTTCAACTCTTGAGATATGAAATTTTCTCATCATCATAAATCACACTTTAAAAAACTGGGGTCATATTCTATCAGTCTTTTGAGGTGAATTAAGAAAACTGTACACTATTTCATGATTCTCTAGATCATGTTAATATGTAACATTTCAAAAGCATCTCACAGGATAATATTTTCACAAATCATCACAAATGTATGATGCCTAGTAAGTTTGGTTTTTCTTCTTAAAGGCTCATTCAATAATTATTTATTCTTAAAGTTGAACATTCAGAAAAGTTTTGAATAAGGTATTATTTTGCTCAGAGGATATCAGCCTATATAGTGTAAAGGCCAATAAAACAGTAAAGGTATGAGGCTGGGGAGATAGCTCACTTGGTAGAGTGCTTGCTTTGCATGCAGAAGGCCGTGGGTTCAATAATGAGTATACTTCTAATAAAACCCTTGCTGAAAGATACATCCAGAAGAAGAAGAAAAAAAAGTAAAGGTAGCAATGAAAAACAAATATGGCATTATTTCAGAATGGACAATTCTACCTAAGAGAAAATAAATGACAAATTTTATACCCACACAAATTGTGAATCATTTCACCACAGACCAATGAAAACATGGGCTAAACCTATATTTAAAATAGCATTTTGGGACATTAGTTCTTTCATTCTACAAATTAAAAAAAAATCGGGATTGGGGACTGGAAGTCCAATTCAGGAGTAACATGCCTGCTTCATATGCTCAAGGTCCTTGGTTTAATCCCCAGTACCAAAAAACAAAACAAAACCTGGCAATACAAGAACTGAGTGTTAACAAGGCTTAAAAACAATATATATCTTTCATAAAATATTTTTATGAAATAAGGATGATAAAGACTACTTAACCAGAAAGTAACACCAAAAACATGTAAAAATAATAAGCTACATGAGAAACTGTCTAGTTCACTCCTGAAGTCCAAGTGTCTGAAGCAGTTTCACATACCTAAAAGATACTCAAACATTTGTTGAATAAATATAAAAAAAGAAAAGACAATATTAAAGACATTCCCATTACATTAAGAATAACGCTGGCAAAACTGCTATAACTCTATTATTCCACATTATTTGTGAAGTTCTATCTATTAGAAGTAACATTTCAAACATTGGAAAAGAAATAAAAAGCATATTAAATTCCAGATTATATACATGCATTAGAAAGTCCAAAGACATAAGTAAAAAAATTATTAGAATAATTATATGCATTAACTTAGGTAAACAGATAAAAGATTTTTTTTTTAGAAAAACAAATTATCCTTCAGACTAACAATAACCAGTTAAAGTTAAATGAAAGGGAAAATAGCACCTGAAAATTTAATATGCAATGAACAAATTTAACCAGAAAGATTTAGGATCTAAGTGAAGACAACTACAACATGTTGTTAGATATAAAACAAGACCTACATGAACAGATGGGAAATCTTATTAGAAAGCAAAATGAAATATAATGAGTACACTTCTAATAAAATCCTTGCTGAAAGATACATCCAAAAAAAATAAGGACACTCCCCCCACAAAAAAATGTTTGAAAATAACAAGGAAAACAATCTTCTCCTACAGATAGTAAAACATACTACAAAGCTGCCACGATAATAGTACTACTACTATTACCTTTATTAGTATATATTGAATTTACTATGTTCCAGGTACTACCTAAGTACATGTACATGTACATAGTGATTAAATGAGATCTGTATTTGTGGGGGTGGATAAATGGGGATCGAACTCAGAGGCACTCAACCACTGAGCCACATCCCTATCCCTATTTTGTATTTAATTTAGAGACAGGGTCTCACTGAATTGCTTAGCTCCCTGCTTTTGCTGAGGCTGGCTTTGAACTCGTGATCCTCCTGCCTCAATCTCCCAGCCTCTGGGATTACAGGCATGTGCCACTGCACCCGGAAAGATCTATATTTTTAATATTCCCATTTTAGAGACCTAGAAACTGAAATACTGGGGCTGGGGTGGTGGCTCAGTGGTACAGCGCTTGCCTAGCATGTATGAGGCACTGGGTTCGACTGTGAGTACCACATATAAATAATAAATTAAAAAATAAAGGTCCATTGACAACAAAAAATATTAAAAAAAACTGAAATACTGAGAGTGGGAAAGTCATTGATATATCATTTGGAAAAGTAATTTGATTATCTTTATTCTTTTCCTTGACAAATATTTTTGGCCAGTCTTTACCAAATCCTATTTTAGATGCTAAAAACATAGCATAAAAAAATAGATGTGGTACCTATCGTTATGTATCCTTACCATGAAGAAAAATAATATAAGCAAGAAAACAAATATCATTTCAGAGAGTGACAGGGAAATAAAACCAGATTACATGAACAGATAATAAGGGAGATAATAAGGGAGCCTGCATTTATCAGGAACAGATAATAAGGGAGCCTGCATTTATCAGGTCCAAGAAGCCATCTTTATAGAAATATTTAATGAGCTAGAAAAACATTAAAATATTTGATAATCTAACAAAATTCTTGGAACATGTAATAACATTTGAGGACTAGAAAGCAGGCTAACATGTCTGTTTTATAGGAAACAAGTATATAATAGAAAATGTATGTTTACAACAGGGACCTACACACACACTCTAATCCACAATACCATTTTTAGGACTCCATCCTACAGCAATAACAGCATGCATACATAAACTATGTTCAGAATAATGTTGTTGCTAGATATTTTGTAAGAGAAAAATTACTAGGAAAAACTCAATATTTATCATTTTGAGGATGCTAACTAGATTATGGTATGACTTACAGTACTGAGTTAATGAAAAGAACTGGACAGTACATGTTCTAACCTGGAAAGATGTCCTAGAAATAATATATAAAAAACAGTAGTAGACTACTATATATGACATGAACCTATTATTTTTTAAATGAGCCTCATGAACTATGCCATCAGGAATTTACACCCTTAAGTCTGGGCCTGGATAAATTCCTCTTTGCTTCCTCCCCTCTGATAGATGTTCTCTTAAACACTATCCTCCCACCATTTTCTCTAATTCATTCCCTGCCAATATTTCAATGTACCTTAGCCCACTGTTTGTTTCTTTATCTGGGAACACAAAGAACACAGCACCATAAACATTTTAAGAGTTAACAGAAAAAGAACATTTCTTTACAATTTAGAAACATAATAGATTCTAACACTGAAATGACTGAAATAGCTCTAATGATTTTAGAGTAATCACATAGCATACTAACCTTTATTAAAAAATCAGAGATCATAATAATATGAATAAAGGAAAACAAATATTCAGTTGGTTATTGCACAAGGAAAGATAAATGAGTTATTCTTACCTCTACTTTTGTTCGATAGAGAACAAGTCGTTTAAGGCTGCATAACTTGGCAATGTGGTTAAATGCTTGAGGTGGTAATTTATCACAGGATGAGAGATTTAAATCTTGTAGATCTGGACACATCTCAGAAATAACCTCCAAGCAAGTTTCATTAAGGAAATGGCTGCAAGATAATTCAAGGCGTACTAATTCAGATCCACAAACCTTCAGAAACCTGTAAAAACAATATTCCACATGAATTTCATAAAATTAAAAGATTTTTTATAAGAACTTGGAACTTATATTAATTTTAAGGAGAAAGGCTTAGAAAAATGAATTTATATTATGAAAAACATAAGACATCTTTCACTTAAATTCTCATTCACTGCATGCTAAAATGTGCATGGTTAGGTTAAAATAAATCAACCTGAGAAGACAAAATGGATTCACATCATGTAAAAAGTCAGCTAATGCTAAGTGGAAAATTAAAAAAGCAGAGGATATATTTCTCCTACTTACCTATAATGCACAACTGAGTTGGTAAAGATTAAAAGGAAAAAAAAAACTCTAAACTCTTGGAAGATATTTCCCCAGTAACAATACTCAGAACTGGGTAGGTAATATATTTGGAATACTGCACATGAAATGACATCTTCAATTAAATGACCTCAAAACAATCAGAAAAGCCTCCTTTCAACTCAGAAAATTTCTAGGTTTGTTTAAGTGCACAGTTGTGATATGTTTCTTGTAGCTCTAACTATTTAGTAACTAAACTACTCAGAAATAATCCAAGGTGACAGAAAATGCTTTATCAGAGTAGGTCACAATTTTATATTAGTTACATTACAGATGGGGAGAAAACAGTCCTGTCCATAACCACCATCTGTTAGAAACCTAAAACTAAAATGAATCTAGGAGCATTTGAATGTATGGAACTTTATCAAATAAGCAAATTGAACCAATTATTCTTGTTCAGTTCTCTTGACATAATCTTGTCCATCAGTGTCACATCAACAATATTACTACTATTAATTTATGCCACATCTTTTTTTTCCTAAATGATTTAAGAAGCTGATAAAGGAACATACAAAATAAAACTGAACCAAATTGAATCACTTGTGTAAATAAAGAAACAATACTTTAGTAGAAGTTAAAAATAGGGATTCTTTTTTTTTTTACACTGTTCTACTACTTTCTAGCAGTGACATGAGAAAAGGCATTCTTTCAAATCTCACATTTCCTTAGCTGTGAAAGGAAGACTTGAACAACACTTACTACATTGCCCCATGGTTTCGATCATCAAATAATATGTGAAAGCAATTTTTAAAGGTCAAAGCACCCCACAAATATTAAAATGTCAGTTAAATATTGGTTAGCTCATATTTAAACAACAGAATTCAGTTGCCTCAGATTTATTTTAAATATTGCAAATAACCCAGTTTTCATAGATATTATGCTTGAATACCCATTTACTTTTAATCCATTGCAGTCTGTGTTCTGCTCTCCCTAAATTTACCCTTTCCTTTTAATTGCTAAATTCAGTGCCCTCTCTTATCAGTATTTGTATTATGTGATTTATTTCTGACATTTCATACAATTGCCCACTACTCCCTTAAACCTCTGATGCTCCTCCTGTGAATTCTTCTCCTAGATCTCCTCCAACAGGTCTTCCTATTATTACCTGTGCTGGTTATTTGTTAAACTGCAGTCTGCATAAAGCATTTCCATTCATTCAGCAAGCAGATAGTGAGTTTCCACTGTGCCCCAGACAGTAGCCTAGGCACTGGGGAGATAGCCCAGTCCCTCTCACACAGCCTACTTACATTTTAGTGACAGAAGGAAAATAGACACAAATAAAATAAATAATATATTAAAGGCTGAAAAGCAATAAGGAGCAAATAAATGCAGGGAAGGTCAACAGGAAGTTTGATTAGAGAAGCTTCAATGAGAGGGTGAGCAAAGCAGATGTCTGGAGGAAGAGCAGATGGAAGGTGAAGGTTTAAAGGGCAAATACACTGGTTTGAAGACAAGAACAAAGAAGAATAAGGAAGCTGACACAGGAGGCACACAGTAAGGGGGAAATAAGTAGATCAGAGATGAGATACCATGTCATTATAAAGACTTCAGCTTTTATTTTGAGAGAAATGGAATTCCTAATCTTTAGAGGTTTTGAGCAGAGGAGTGTCACCACTTCCTTGTGTTTTACCAGAATCCTTATGGTTTTTGTGTTATGAGATTGAGAGGAAAGCAGGCAGAAAGGGGGGACCATTTCAATATTCAGGAAAGAGAGGAGAGCACACAAGATCCAGGTGCTATTAACAAACATGGTGATAAACACTCAGTATTTTTCCTTTAATAAGGTCAAGGTATACCCAAGAAATAGGATAAAATTAACATGTTTACCTTACGTTGAGTAAGGTAACAAGTAGTTATTGGGAGTTTTTTATTATTTTAAAAGTTAGAAATCCAAAAACAGATATAGCATTTCGGAGAATTAAAAAATATCCTATTTGATAATTCTAAAACTATTCACAAATTACAAAAGTTAAATATGTCTATTAATTCCCTTAGAATTAAAAGCTTTAAGGCATCTTATTTCCTATGGTCTTCTTTATTGGCAAAGTACTTTGATCTGCATTTCTGTTTCATATTTAACTTAGAATGACTTGGAGACTTGACATTCCTTCTCTTTTTCCTTTAATTATTGAACCTTTCTCTTCCAAAGTATTTTGAGTGCTATAAATCCAATCACCAGAAAGCCAACTTTCAAGTTGACTTAATGAATGATACAATGTAAAAGCAAAATAAAGACAATGACCATATTTATACTAGTCTTCTGAATTTTTTTTTTCACTCTCAATACTCTTAAATTGTATACCTCCACTATGAGAAGATTATTTGGTCAATATACCCATATTCTCTTTTCCTTACAGGATCTCTTACAAGATCTTTTCTACTTGCCTTTTCATGATACCTCCATTCTAAAATGGCAGAAGCAACAGTAAGCTCAATTCACTGAACAATTTCTTTCCTTAATGTTCCTCATGGAAATTTTATTTTAATGCAGAGTTCTATGTATGCTTTTGTCTTGGTGAATTATTTACTCATCTCAACTATGACATGGGTCACTTGAAAGGAGAACTACAGCTTCATTATTCTTACAGCTATTCATTCTACATTGTGAATTCTTAAAAGTATTTTTTTAAATTGAAGGTTTTATGAGGACACCTAAGTTCAGATAAACAAATTTGAACTATGTCTCCTGCTATGAGAAAAGGAGTCTCTGGAGGATAAAGTAAATTGCTTATCCTTATGAGGTGAATTAATTTGTCCAGAAGAATACAAGTACATGAGAAGTAATTTACTAAATGGTAACTTGCACCCTAAAATAATTAACATCCCATGAATGAATAATTTAATCTGAGTTTACTCATCACAAAATAAAAGGCACTAATCCTCACAACCTGTCTGAAGTATGGAGGTAAGGGAGAATTAGATAAAAATATCCATGGCTTCTAATTCCTAATCTTAGGTATTGTTAGTTGAACCTCACTCAGTTCTATAAAACAGTATATTTAAAATAATTTTGATTCCAAATAACTTAGAACATTATTTAATATATCTGGCTCAAAATAAAGTCATTAAAAACAAAACTTCTTGCTTAACTGATTATGGTGATATCCAGTAATGGTAGAAAGAGTGGAAAAGAAATTGTTTCTACTGTCTAGGAGCTGACAATCTAAAAGAGGAACCTTGTATAAAATATAGGCAGGCAACTAAATAAATATATGAATGAGTAATAAGTCCTTTATATTACAAAACTATAATTCTGTGTGTGAAAACATCTAAAAAGTTCTTGATTCTAGAAAGCACCCAAGAATTTTTTTTAAGAAATGAATACACACTACTTAGAATAAGTAAAGGGTTTAAAGGTAAAAACCTGCAATCACTGAGGTAAAAATCAGGGTGATTTGGCACCTATTCAAAAAAAAAAAAAATGGTAGTGGAAAAATGGACTTAAAACCTTTTCAACAAAATTAAGTGATGAAACTTTAAAGCACAAACTGGCAGGGAAGCAAAGTAATATTCAAGACTTTAGAAAACTGTATTATAAAAGTGGAATTACAATGGATGTAATTTTAATGAGTAATGATATTCATGAGCAGTACTCAAAGTTGCAAATCACAAATCTGTGGATGGAACGGGATTTTTAATAACTGATTAAAAGTTTTATGTTCTTGTTATTCCAATTTAACCTATTTCTCTGCTATTCTGAATAATACAAATTCATAAAAAAAAATTCTTTAAAATCCAGTTAAACAGTTCTAATTTGTAAAGACAAGGTTTTTAGGCACCAAAGTAACTACATCAATTTTTTTCCTAAAGACTTGCTCAAAAAGCAGCTCACCATCATCATTGGTCTCTAGTTTTAAAATGTACATTTTTTTCTTTAAAGTATTATAAATAAGTCTTCTTCACAGTAATGAGCATAAATAGGCCATACTTATTCATAGGTTATTCATTAATAATCAAGCCATGAATATTTATTGTTTATTCTGGGAATGCTGCCTACAAGTTATAATGACTGTCAATTCAGTAGTCAAGTTGAGGGGCCAATAGCAATCAGCAGGCAAACCTCCAATATGCCCCCACCCTCCCCCAATTTTTTTCTCTTCCTGTTACTTTAACTTTCTTTTCTTAATGGAAACAGTGACTAGGCTTAAAAAAATGCTAGCAAAATTTATGGTTTTATTGACTAAAATACTATAGCAAAATATGGAGAATTTATATATGCACTTTTGTGATTATTCAAATAGGCCTACAGAAACTCATCTGGTTGAACATAAAAATGGTAGAAAATTGCTTGTGAGAAAGTGGCTGAAACTGTACCTTCTCAAAAGACAATCTTTATCATTACTAGCCTAAAATTAAGAAAAATAACTGCTTAGTTTTCTTCTCACAACTCATGTTTCTTCTAATGCACTTGAATAAGCTACATAAAGAGAATGTTAAAAAAATTATTTAGTATTGCCTTTACATTTTACTCATTATCATGATTATACGCAGCACTTTGCCTAAGAAACTGGACCTTAGCTGTTTGCTACCAACATTTTATCTAATGTCTAGAATCATTAGTTGCCACCCTGTTATTTTACTTATAAAATTATGTAAATAATATGTTTAAACAAGATATTTATCTTTATAACTATCTTCCCTGCTGAAGGAAGAAACTGTATATCTTATATATCTTTTTACATGGTCAAAAATATCCACTACCCTGCCTTGCCACGAAAGATAAAAACAAATTCCTAACAGTGGAAAACACTGTGGAAAGAGCTATGAGAGTAATTAAAATGCCCTAGACATCTGTATATTGTAAAACAATGCTTACTGACATCAAGTATTCTATCTGTCTGATATTCTGTTGGTTTTGGTTTATTATTAATAATATATGCTCTAAATCATAATCATTAATTTCGGATTTTCTTGGTCCCATTAGCAGAGAGGGAAATTTGCAAACAATGTGGGTACGTTTAAGGTAGAGAGAAATAAAAAGAACTAAGCTATTGCTAGGATTCAGAAAATGATACTTCGAAGTATGGAGCTTTGCCATGCTGAATACTCTGAACTAAAAGACACTGGAAGGTCTCAGAAGCAGCCTCATAACCAAGTTTTCTCTGACTTTCTCCTGCCCTGTCTCTTGCCCACCATCCCCTCCACCCCCCTCCCCCAGAACAAGTCAAAGAAACCAGAATTCCTCTTTCTCAAGATAGGACATAGATAGAATTTCTTTTCCCCAAAGCATGCCATAAAGCTTTAACATATTACTCTAACCTTCCCCTGCCTTTCTATCTAGGAGCTGGTCATAAAGAAATTCTGACATACCCTTATCCAATACTGGGTCATAATAATCTCATTCCAGAGAAGTCCTGCCCCATATTTAGGAAGAAGAAATGCTACAACACAAACGAAAGAAGAATCTGAATAGACAAGACTTGCTAGTTTTCCCCACTCAATCCATTACTATTAGGATGATACACTTTTTGTCCAATCACATTTCTACATGCCTGTCCTTGCTTCACTGAACCTAAGCATAACATTAGATAGTTTTTCATGTATCTTTGGGTCTTTATTCTGAAAGGTCCTGTAGCATGTAAAACTATGACTAAATAAAAATTTTAACTTTTTTGTTTGTTTGTTTGTTTATCTTTTGATATAGGGTATCAGCTGTGACCTTTATGATGGGAAGAAAAGGGATCATCCTCTTTCTGGCGCTATAATGTGTTCCACTGCACAGGGGTCATATATCTAGCAATGAGCCTTTTCCCAAAATCTACTTTTGGCAGAAAAGAAACTCAGTGCATCCATGGTTTCAACCTGGGAGCCTTACTACTTGTATTTTTTTTTTTTTAATTTGATGTGAAAACTATCATTGTTAGCATTTTTAACACATTGTTACTATTTCAACCATTAGAACTTCATTGAAATCTAATGTTATCAAATTTCTTTCTGAAACTGCATCTTTATTTTTATAATCTGAGTCAAGTGAAAACAAGGCTCCATGTTTAAATTTCTGATTCTAAAACCAGCATACAAAAATGCATTTTACTGGGGATATGTGTAGGGATAGCTGCAGTTCATTTTTAGTTTGTAAAAAAAAACAGGATGAAACTCTGTTCAATAATTAAAAATAACAGGTAATTTCTGCAAAGTTTCTAATTCATTATTTAACTTCATGAAAATAATGGAATCATATATAACATACAATGAGGACAACTATCATCAAGGTTAAGAGAGGCACCTGTTTGTATCATAAGAAAAATTACTATGGCATTACTAAATGAATATGCACTTGTGGCAAGCTTTCAAATGTTTAACAGGAGACATTTAATAGTAAGGAGACAAAATGCTTAAATAGAAAGGAGCAGAAACACCTGGGCAGGTCTGCAAGTGTGGTCGTCTAGCATGCAATTGCATTTTCAACATAATTAGTTTAAATGAGCTTCTAAATTTGGGTGATATATTGCACATGTAATTAAGATTTAATTAAAAATGTTCTGTAATAAATTGTTTTCCATTTCTGACAAATCACATTAGAGAGGTAGATTTTGATTTGGAAATAGTTTTTTTTTTTTTTTTTTAAATGTGTTAATCATCTCAGCTGAAAATATGGGAATGGAAAAAAAAGTTCTGTTGAAAGTCAGTTGGGATTTAAAAAATAAAAAGTGAAGAATTTTTTTTTTCTATATTGCTGACTGAATCCAGGGGTGCTCTAGCACTGAGCTACATCCCTCAACCCTTTTTTACTTTGCGACAGGGTCTAAATAAGTTGCCCAAGCTAGCCTTCACCTTGCCACCCTCCTGTCTCAGCCTCCCAAATAGCTGGGATTACAGGAGTGCACCAGTTTCTCTATAGTTTAGCTGAAGAGAATGCTGAAACACTTTTACGTTTATAAACAGCAACATTCTACATATAAACCATATTTATTTTTTAATTTCTGTAAGATACATAGTATAGAACTTTACATTTATTATAAAAACTATTACACAGTAAGTGTAGCCTGCTAATAATAATAATAATAAAAACTCAATAAGGCTTTGCACTAACCTGCTAAATCCTGCAACAGAGATGAAGCCTCTATTGCCAGTCCAAGATAAATTAAGCCACTGGACAAGGGTACATCGAGCCTGCAGGAACTCCAGAGAAGTGTCATTTAGCTTTGCCCAGTATGGCTGCAGATTGAGGTGGATATACTGTAGAGGATCACAGCAATGCTGGTGTAGCAGTTTGCAAGTTTGTGCTAATCTACACAGGTCTGGTAGTGTAAGATGGTTCAGAATCAGTTGAATAAGCTACCCAAAACAGAGAAACCAAGATCATCAAGAGTGAAAAAGAGTAAGATTATTTTATTAAACATATAATGTGGCCTAATAATAACCAGTATCACATTTTATAACATCATTTTCACATAGCAAATAAATCAACAATTAACAAAATTATCCAAATAGAAAAAAAATACACACAGATAAATATACTGTATTTCAAAAATGTTTAAATATGCAGCTCATGCTGACAACTCTTCTTCCTTAGGGTACAAAGATACATTTTGGTGATCTGTTGACTAATACAATTTTTCATAGACTCAGCATTTACTACATGCCAAACACTGGTGATAGAAAACAAAAAGTTCTCATTCTCAGAGTGCTACAGTCCAGTGGGGATACTAGTAAGTACAAGGATGTACTTTAATAGCATTGATAGAAAGCAACATAGAATACTACTAGAGCCTAACACAAGACACACACCTAATTCCAAAGTGAAAGTACTTGTGCCAGGAGGACTCAGCTTTAAAGGGAGAGGGGCAAACTAGGTGAAAATAGTGTTAAGGACACAGTTACACAGAGCCTCACAGAGGAGCTTAGATTATTCTGACAAAAGGCAAGGGAGACAGGAAGAACAACAAACCAAGGAACTAATGTAGAATTCCAGGAAAAAGAAAAAAGGGCACTTAAAGCAGCAAGGATGGAGTAGTGAATATACATAAAAATAAACCACACGGAATCAAAAAGATCTTTTTCTCTCAATTATCTCCTTGAACTAATCCAAGATTTGTTTTTTCTTAATGAATAATTGGGGGCTTTTAAACTAGTTTACAAAGAACAACTGCTTAAATAGCTTATACTGAACCAAGAATCATAAAAATAAAATTAAATAATTGCTAAATGTTCAAATCTTATTTAGATGAGGACTGTTTTTTTAAATTTAATGCAGGGCATTTAATAAATTTTCTTTTTTATAATTATACCCCGTAATATAAATCATCTTTTTTTCAATTTACTATCTAGGTTCAGTATAAATTTTAGGTAAGAATTTCTCTTTTTTTTGGCAAAAACACTACAAAATACAGAGTAACAACAGTATGATCTTTAAAAGAACATATATAATATAATGTGATATATTTATTAATCATCTGATGCTCATAAGGTTTGGGGTATTCTTGCTATTTACTTTTAACATCTGAACTAGGCTTTAAAAATAATGTTAGGATATATGTATGTTTATTCTGAAGATAGGGAAAGAGAAGAAAAATAATAATTTGTCCAAAAGCTGACAAAGATTCTCTGCTTGGTCAAAAACTTAGATAGGCTTCTAGACCTTCTAGGCTCCCTTGTGCACTTCGTTATCAAAATCCAGTTCCAGCAAAAAGCTTTATGATTCCTCCTAAGTTAGTTTAGCAAGAATGTTCACCCTTTACCATCCCCCGGGGAACGCCTGATTACCTATCTCTAGGATGAATCCTTTCATTCAGTTTAGTCCAAATCCCCCCTTTCTCCTGATGTTTCTTCTTAGTAATTTTTCCATCAACTCACCCTCAACATGCTGATTGGCTATAAATTCCCACTTACCCCATGAGGTATTTGCCGCTAGCCCAATCTCTCTCTCCCACTGCAAAATTTCACTGCTGTGGTTCCTATCCCTACCACAACTGCATTTTCTTTAGCAAATCTCATCAATGAGATAACCCTGTTGACATGTAAAAGATGAATTAACAAAAATTCTGGTAAAAAAAATCAGAAAATCCAAACACTGAAGAAAAATAGAAAATGACAAGTTTCTCCCTCTCTAAGGTCAATTCTAACAATTCTCTCCCCAGAAATAAACATTGTTAACGTTTTTTTCTGACATCTTCTAGATAAATGTGTATATTCTTGGATATGCACTAAAGGAATGATATGATATATACTGTTCAGCACTTTGCTTTTCTCATTTCATGATACATACTAGATGGTTCTTCATCTGCACAAACAGGTCCACCTCATTCCATTTCATAGATGTGACATAATAATTCAACTAGTTTCTTATTGATGGATTTCTTGATTTTCTCTTATTACAAATTATATTGCAATATCATTATGTGTATACATTATGTATGTATGTTCATCTTAGTAAACTTTGAAAATTTATTGTTAGGGTAAATTACATGCATTTAGAAGTTTTGATATAAGGACAAACTGCCCTTGTAAATGTTTACATCACTTTATATATCCACAGTGTAAAAAAGGACCCATTCACCTACTTCATAGACAGCGCTGTATCAAAACAAGAAAGTATGGGACTACTTTTGTGGTTTCTTCTTATCTTCTTTTTTTTTTTCCAAGTGAGCTGCTACTGTTTACTTCTTTCCTCTTAATATATTTCTGAACTCTATTCTGTTTCATATATCTATCCATTATTTCTTCCATTTCAATAACCCTCAAGGTAAAATAAGTTTTCTTCTAAAATTGTAAAAGTGTATGTGTTGAACTAGGCATGGTGGTGCCCGCCTGTAATCCCAGCGGCTCAGGAGGCTGAGGCTGGAGGATCAGGAGTTCAAACCCAGCCTCAGCAAAAGTGAGGTGCTAAGCAACTCATTGAGACCCTTTTTCTCTAAATAAAATACAAAAAATAGGTCTAGGGGTGTGGCTCGATAATCGAGTGCCTTTGAGTTCAATCCCTAGTACCTACCAAAAAAAAAAAAAAAGTGTATATGTTAGACAATGGAGTTTTATTCAGCCATAAATAAAAATGAAATTATGTCATTTGCAGGAAAGTAATGGGATTTGAGAATATTATGTTAAGCAAAATAAGACAAATTCAGAAAGTCATGGGTCAAATATTTTCCTTACATGTGGATATATAATAGGATATGTAATAGGACAATTGGTATTTCTCAATTTCATAGCCATTAACTAATATGTATATTTTATATAAAGTATGATGTGTGACTATAAGGATCAGGCACTGGAGTTAAAAAGAGAAGTAGGTTTGGCTTAGGTGAGGGGGGTGGGGACTACTCTTTTTCATAAAAGCATTGCTTTTTTGCAGGTATCTCTGTCCTTACATTAAGTGTATGATTAATTTCAATAAAAACTAAATAGTATGTTTTAAATTATTAAAATGTAGAATATCAAATCCTACCTATGAAAATGTGAACAAGGACCAGAAGATATTGACTAATAAGTACATTGATTTACAGAAAAAAAAAAATAGGACAATTGGCTATTATGATTCAAACTTTTGGGAGTTTCTAATTCTAGTCTTTGCAGCATTCTCAGAATGGTATATAGTTCTATTAGTGGCTGATACTGATATCTTCTGAATTAGGGGTGGTGCATTTCTTTGTTACCTTGATTTACTTTACAAGCCAAATGTACTTTTCTTCTAGTTACACTAATATAGTTTATTATAACTCCATTACTAGAAGATAGCAAAACTGGTGCTGCATCACCACAACTGGGACCACCAACTAGAATTGGGTATTGGCTCCAAGCTAAATATACTTCTTTTTCTAATCTCTTCAATGTATGTGTTGGCATGCACTAGATCATTTGGTTGCAAATGAAAATCAGGACTAATACCCCTCTATCATTCTTCTTTATCTGGAATTTTCCTAATTATTTTCATATTTCTTAGGTGAATTTTTCAATTTAACAATTTGCATTTTAATTGGGACTTGGTTAAACACACAGTTACTTTAAAGAAAACTGACATTTTTGCTTTATTGTATCTTTCTACTTGAGAGCATGCTATGACTCATCATTAAATGATCAATTTGTTCCTAGAGTTCCTACTGCAATTGATTTGTCTATTAACTTTGTAACCCGCTAATTTACTCATTGCTCTTAATAGTTTTTTGGTCTATTCTCCTGTGTTTTAGATATATAAACATTTTCTCTGCAAATGATTTTCCAAAAATTATGCCTTTTATTTCTTTCTCATGTCTACCAGCTCTGGCTAATACTTCGGCAATAATGTTAAATTACATTTCTATTCATGGCTTTAATTCAAATGTGAGCCATGAAAGTTCAGCATATATATAATTCCCAATTTCTTTAGTAACTACATCTTAAAAAGTAAAAAGAAATAGTTTCACTTTAGTTTATGTATGTTATAGTTCAGATGTGTGTCCCCAAAAAGCCCATGTGTGAAACAATGCAAGAAGGTTTAGAAGTAAAATGATTGGGAAATGAGAGTCTTAACCCAATCAGTGAATTAATCCTCTAGCAGGGTTTAACTGAGTGGTACTGAAAGCAGGTAGGGTGTGGTTGGAGGAGGTAGGTCATTCGGGCATGTCTTTGGGGTTTATATTTTGCCGTGTGAGGAGAGTCTCTGTTTCTGATCATGTCTGAGTCCCTTTCCTCCACCACATTCTTTGGTCATGGTGTTTGGTATCATTTCTGGCCCTGAGGAATGAAATCAGCCATCTTTGGACTGAGACCTCTGAAATTGTGAGCCCCCAAATAAACTTTTCCTCTTCTAATTGTTCTTATCAGGTCTTTTAGTCACAGCAGCAAAAAAGCTGACTAAAACAAAACTATCACTTTACCATGTAATCAACATAAAATTACTACTGAGATATTGCACATTCTTTTTTTTCCAAAGTGGGTCTTTAAAATACTGGGTGTTATTTTACACTTTAGCACATTTCAACTCATACTAGTCACATTTCAAGTGCTCAATAGTACATATGGCTGGTGGCTAACATATTGGACAATGCATTTCTACTGTTTGATAATTAAATGTGATATTAGTTCTTGGTTTATGATAGTTGTTAGTAGATAATTGGTAAGACAGCTTAATAAAATATGTACAATTTAAAAGAAATGGTTAAAATATGATTATCTATTTAGCTGTCACTTATCAACTTGTTTACACATTTACTGAAATGATTTTAAGATTCTTCTCCTTTTAACCTAGTACTATGGTATTAGTACATAAACCCTCTAACATGAAAACACCCTCAAATTTCAGGAACAAATCTCAAATGATTTTCTGGTATTATCCTTTTAAAACAATCCAACTTCCTTTGTTTTAAGTTGTTCATATATGTAAAATCGGTCTGATAGTTTTCTTTTTGTGTGCTATCTTAATTAATGTTACCCTAGCTTCATACAAGAGTTGAAAATGTCTTCTTTATACTATGAAACAGAGTTTAAATAATACAAGAATTGTCTGTTTCATAAATGTTTGAAAGAAAACTACAAGTAATCTGAGCTTGACAACAGTAATAATTTGAAATCTGTAGAATTAACTCAAATTGTTTCAGTTATTGTAGAATTTTTAAGCAGCTAGTACAGAGAAATCCTGTATCAGAAGATAAATAATTTACTTTTTCCAGATGGTTACTTTAAAAACTCCCAGAAACTTTTGGCATAGTTCCAAAGAAAAAGCACTGTATTAAAAGGTATATATTATATGAAAACATTCTGATACTGAATATTAAATTTTAAGCAAATATTAAAATATAAAAAGAATAAAGAGTCATTAAAACCATGACAATGACAATGTGAAAGAGCAGTTTTGATTTTGATTAAATAAAAGATATAGGGTTTAGGTCTACAAGACAATATCCATTAATTATTACTCACCTAATATATACTGTCTGTCAAAATGTGTTGTTGTTTTTTTTGGCATGGAGGGGATCCTAGTATAAAGTATATTTGTATAACACAATGAAGACAGGATGTGACACATTGAGCGGAACTCCCAAAATATACCTAATCTCATTCACTGTACTTTGCAGTATTAACTCTCGATATGGTACTCTGCTTTCATCAAAGCTAATTAATGTCCTTCCAAGAATATCAATTCTATCGCCTGGTTTCTTCCACAGAGACTAAATGTGGGAACAAATATGGTAACATTCCTCATTCATCACCCTATAATAATGGCTCCATTAAATTGATCATGGTAAAATACTATATTGAAGTTCTCCCAATGACCAAAACTAATGAGCACTTGAAACAACCCTCTACAGTTGATGTCTTTTTATGGCTTCCAGACATTTTCAACTTCCTAATGGTTTGGTTTAAGACTCTCTCATCTTTATCCCAAGTCCCTTTTCTAGCTTATTTTCCTCTATGGAACTCTTGGATGTCTTAATTAATGTTACCCAGAATTTTACTCCTGGCTCTTTATTCAAACTTCACAGTGTTTCACTTGTCAACTTCATCTACCGTGGTGCCCCTCTATTTAGATGTGACTTGTTCAAATGTACACTCAGACATTCCTGATGAGTTTCCAACTCAAATAGCAAGTGCCCACTATTCTCCACAGACAAGTCTACTTTGATGAATCACAGGCACCTTCCTACCTTCATCTACTATTTTAAAATTAATGGCATGTCCGCCCACCATGTCATTCCAACTTGAAACCTAAAACTCCCGCTGATGTTTTTCACCTCCACATTCACCAGTTACTTTTGATTACAACCTTTGAACTTCTGAAATATTTCTCCCACCTAATGTCTTCTTCAAACATTCCAACTTGGAAGGCTTCATAATTTCTTGTCTAAATTATTGCAGTAGCTTCCTGACTGGGACCTCTGCCTCCCACCCTAACTTCCTATTGGTCTATTCTCCATTCACCAGAGTAATCTAAGACATAAATCTCATTTTACAATCCTCCTCCTTAAAGTAAACAAATCTTCAATGTTCACAATCATTTTTTATGCCATAAGCCATATGAAAGACAAATTCAAATGAACCCAAAACATCTGGATTCTAATTGTGGGCCAAAGCATGTGCAAAAATGCTTGAATACTATGGATAATTTCTGGAATATTAACTATTATTCCACATCTTTCCCTCCCACTCAAAGACAGCATAAGAATAACAAAAGAAAGTATTCAATTATAATCGTGAATCTGCTCTAATATTTTAGCAAAAGTAAATTATTTATAAAATCTAAAGTATTTGATTTCCCGAACTAACTTTGTTATAAACCAGAATAAGACAGTACCCTGAAGACCACTGGGTAAAGGGTTAAAATGCAAATCTGCTGGTAAAACCCAGAGGCAAAACCTACTATATAGTACAGCAGAGTAGGATGCGCACTGCCAAGGCTAGGGTGTCCCAATCATTGTAGTCCATGTGAATGGAGATGTACACTGCAACAGCCCTAAGCCTCCATCTAATTTCATGCAGCCTCTGCAGTCAAATCTGATGTTTCAGCCATACTGAAATACTGGAATTTCCAATCAAGTCACAAAGTTTCACTTCTCACCTTTCTACATTCTTTTCTCTCTGCCTAAGGTTTCCCTCTGTTTCCATTTAAATGCTATATGTCAAGCATTTTATTAGGCCTGAATAAAGTTCAACAAACTGTTTAAAATATATTTACTGACTTTAAATTTCTAGTTTTAGAAAATGGGTAAAAATCAAAGAAGTGATTCATTCTCCTCCAGATAAACAGCTATCCCTGAGTCCTGAGGAGGAACACTCTCAGTATTTCACACTCCTCTCTCTCTGCCCCAATTCAACTCTGCTTCATCTTTCTTCCTTTCTCCCAAGAAGGTCTTATCCAACCTGTGAAGCTTCCTTTCCATAAAACAAGACTTGACCTTAGAACTCTTGACCTTAAATCATCTATGTCTAGCAATTTTAATAGCTACTTCACAGATACATCACAGTATTTTAGCCATAAAATATTATACAGACATTATAACTACTGTTAGGTATTCAAGAAACTGCCTTATTGTTCTATGCAAGTTAAGCTTCCTATGTTACTACAGTGAAATTTTAAATACCAACATTTTGGAAGGGGGATATATAGGTTGGTTAAAATTTAAGACTAGGACTGGGGATATGCTTCAGTTGGTAGAGTGCTTGTCTCCTATGCACAAGGCCCTGGGTTCAATCCCCAGCACCAAAAAAAAAAAAAAAAATTGAGTTTATAAATTTTTCTTAAAAAGAAAACTGATTATATCATTTTTAGGAATACATAGTTTTTTGTAGAGGTCTAAACGCCTGGCCCCACTCTCACTGCCAAGGATATTTGGAAACAGGTGGAGAAAGGTTTTGGTGTCACATTGCTGGGAAATACTTACTGGCATTTGATACCTGGGACACAGAGATGCTAAATATCCTACACAACTGTTCCTCTGTAAGTACACTGAAAAAAAGATTTCAAACAAGATACAAAAAAAAGTATTTCCAGGAGAAGGCACTCTGGACCTGCCTAGACCAAAATTTAGAGCTAGAAGAATATATACCAGAGTTAGTATGGAAGAACAAATGATACTTAGGAAAGCTCTGGACTATTAAATGGTATAAACAGTCATCTCACAATCATTATTTCTCCTATCTTTAATGTATAAAACTGCACATACTGCTCATACTTATAATGTATAATTGTGAATTAGAGTATAACTTCTTATTCTTATTATTGGCTTATGTATTTGGCTATTGCTATTTAATGATATAACAACATATACTTAATAGTTTATCCAGAATTACTGAAGTTAATCCAAAAGAAGTAGCAAAATAACTTTTTCATCTAGTTTTTCCAAAACTAAAATATGCAACACATCGGAATACTCCCTTACCTATTATATTTCCAATTCCTCTGATAGCTAGCAAAATAAACAGTAACTTCCAAACATTTAAAGATCTATACTGTTGTATCTAATATTGCTACTGAACATTTTTGGCTTACCTCATATGGTAATTTATCAAAATATCCATTATTTGGCCCTTCCTTGAGGGCAGTACTGCTAAATTTTTTGTTAAGATTGTCCATTCCACAACCATCCTCTTCTTCGTAGTCATCATCTTCTAGATCATTCATGTCAATAAGTGAAGTCTTGAGAGAAAGCACTGGCTTGTCCTTCATACCATGTAGCACAACTGCATCTAATTCAGTGTAATAATCCAGAAGAGAACTATTTATTTCCAGTCGAATAAGATTTGTGGGAAAATTTATCTGCTTAATACAAGGTTTAAACTGGCGAGCCTGGGAAGCATTCACCTTCGTAGGTCTCTCTGACCAAAGAATCTCCCATCTGCCAAAGAAAGAAACTTCCCTATAATACAGTTTAGAATGAGATCTACCAGTACCTTAAGATTACAGCCCCATGCCCAATATACCACAGAGAGAAACATGTCAAGTAAGGTGAATAGAATCAAACACAAGAATTGTTTCCAGGATATGAAAAAAAAATTAAAAGCTAAATGTCATACATATAATTAAATTATTTTTATAAAAACACCAAAGTTCTTTTTATTCCTTTGCAGATTTCACATTGATCAACTTAAAGACTAAACTTGGTAGAGGTAACTGAAGAACAGCACTCAGTTTTACAGAATAAGTGAATCCTAAGTAAGGATCAAGCACATAGGAAAATGTTGTCCTATGTTCACTGCATCTCAAACCAACTGCAGGAACTACACCTGTCATCTTGCCTCACAAAGGTCTCTTTGTCCAGCGTTTCATTCCTGTTACTGGCCTCATACAAACTCAAAATGGTTTTTATCTTTGATTTTTCTCATTTTTTAATGCAGTCATAAGGTTTTACTAAAGTTTTCAGGAAATTCTTTTATATATGTCCTTCTCCAGAATTTTCATGTTTTTAATATTTTTAGTCATTCTTTATCTCTGGTACCTAGCAAGTCCTGTTCCTCCAAATGAACTCCCACTTCCCAGGAAACTTAGTCACTACTTTTACACAGTAAATTATTTCTAACTTTGGGACTTTGCTCATGTTGTGTTCCCCCAATGAAATGCCCAACTTACTACTATTATTTGTCCATCTCTTCTTTAAAGCTAATATTCTCATGTATCATAATTAACTAATTCTCTAATTATTGTTTTCTAATATAGCAGAGAAAATTTAAAACAATATAAAAATATTTAACAAACATTTTTCCTCTATTTCTAATTGTTTGCTTTGGCTAGAAGAATTTTTACTTTTATACTGAAAAATAAAGAATATTTTTAAAGTCTCTCAGTAAACACTACAGACTGCTTTAAAAAAAAGCTACACCAATATATATAAACATGACCACTAAAAGCACTATCTACTTTTAAAATAATCTCTAATTTCATAGTGAGTCACACCTCCTTAGGAATATAATTTATAATTCACTGATTATTAATAGAACTTCAAATGTTTTTATATATAAAAAACATGAGATTTTTTTTAACCCCCAATAAACTATTGGTTCATTAACCCAATAACCTACTGAAATCTAAGAAAAAAAGAAGTAGCAAAAAACTACTATGAGACACATAAGAAGCTCAAGTAGATAAAAGTCACTGACATATAGGTACCCTAATGGCCTTTAGGTCAACAAGGTCATACAGCTCTAATCTTGGAAGAATGGAAAAAGGAGATATGGTAATTTCTACCTACAGGAATAAACATGTAAGACAGATGTTCTCTGGGAATTCTTTCTTTTTTAAATTTATTTTTTAGTTTTAAACATTTTTATTAATATGTATTAATTATACATATTAATGGGATTCAGTATGATATTTCCAAATATGCATGTTGCATATACCAATAAAATCCAATGTCCCTTTTCCACCCTCACCCTTAACACCCTTCCCAATCTCTAGTAATCACTATTCTACTTCCAGGTTGACTTTTTTTAGCTTCCACATATGAGAGAGAACATCCAGCACCTGTCTTTTTGTGTCTGTCTTATTGTACTTAATATAATGTCTTCTAGTTCTACCCATTTTGCTACAAATGACAGGATTTTAATTCTCTTTATAGCTGAATAATACTCCATTGTTTGTATATACCAGATTTTCTTTATCCATTCATCCATTGATGGGCACCTAGGCTGACTCCACATCTTAGACATTATGAATAGGGTCACAACAAACATGGGTATGCAGGTGTCTCTTTGGTATGCTGACATCATTTTCTTTGGATGTATTCCCAGAAGTGGGATACTCAGTGGGAATTCTAGTAAACATCACCAAGAGAATCAGGAACTACAGAATAGTTCACTATTCTGTAGAAACTTATACATTTTCTAGAACCTTTAAAATCATTCCATATTCATTATTTTTGCAGATTCTCTCCTGAAAATCAGTAATAAAATACATCAAATATAAAGAGCCTCTATTTGTATTTAGAGACAACATCTCAGTCCATCTCTATTTGGAAATTAACAAAATGCCATTCTGTGTGAAGGACCTGGTTAATTCTAACTTAAATGAAAAAATCGTGTTTCTTGGGCCCACAAAGTCAAGGGCACTAATCTATGATAAATTTGCGAAACTGTTGCTTAAGCAACTCTCTTTGGCTACCAATTCTATGACATCCTTTCTTTTCCCTTTCTCCTCCTCCTCCTCCTCCTCCTCCTCCTCCTCCTCCTCCTCCTCCTCCTCCTCCTCCTTCTCCTCTCTTTCATGGTACTAGGGCCTCATGTGTGCTAGGCAAGTGCTCTACCACTGAGCCCTTTCTTTCTTTCTTTGAGACAGGGTAACACTAAATAGCCTATGCTGTCCCCAAATTTGCCATTATCCTGTCTCAGCATCCTAAGTTGCTGGGATTATAGGTATGTACCACCACACCAGCTCTCCCTGCTTTTTAAAGTTCATTATCCAGTTAAAGTTCTTTTAGTGCTTAAAAAACTCACACCAAAATAAATTTCATCCCCAAATTATGTAATTCCAATCAGTTTCTTTAATATGACTTCAACTTGTCATTTTCTCCCTCCCCTTTTCCCTGTGTCTCTTCCAAATTGTAACCCTAGGCTAGCATATTTGTGACTCCTGCACCAGCATCTATTAAGACCTTATCAGGACACTCAGTACTGCCTCTTTTCTTTTTCTCTTAATAATGGCACTAAGCAAGAAGTAGAAAAGACTAAGATCTGGTAGAACTACCTATAACTTTTCTATTTCATTGGCTGAACAAAGAAATGAAATCATTAAAAGACTGCTTTTAGATTCTGAATGTTTGGAACTGTAAGAAATCCATTTTCTACAAACAAATTTCTGAGTTATTCCAAACATACGTGTTTGCTAACTCCTTAGGGATAAAATTGTGTGCTCAATTAATGTGATAGGAAACACAGTCCAATAGTTTCTATGCAGTATTGCATGATGGAGTTTTTTATGAATAAATGTTAAAAGGGAGAGGGCTGGGATTGTGGCTCTGCAGTAGCTCTCTCTCGCCTAGGCATGTGACATGTGCTGGTTCGATCCTCAGTACCCCATAAAAATAAATAAATAAAATAAAGGTATTGTGTTCAACTACAACTAAAAAATATTTTAAAAAATGTGAAAAGGGAAAGTATACTGATATATACAAACAAGCATACATGCATGCAAGCACAAATATTCTTGTAAAATCGCTAACTGTTCTTTTTTCAAGATCTGATTGTACTGATTTCTTGGTATATACTAAGGTTTCTTTTATGAAAAGGATTGTGATGATAAATGATGTTAGTATTTCATATGTCTTTTAAATGTCTGCTTATTCAGCATTTGTTCATCGCTCCAGCCCATGCCAAAGATTGACTGATGCAGATGGACTGGTGCAGGAGACCGAAAATTCATCTAAAATTGCATCCTTCCTGACTTCCCCTTCTGTACTATGCTTTCTCCTTTCCTTACTGGTTTCCCCTACAGCACTTCTATAATAAACATCTGCGCAGAAACAGAAACCTCAAGATTAGCTTCTGGGAAACCACTAGTATAGATCTTAATATCTATCTCATGCTTACAGACCCCCATAGCTTATTCTTTACACTTTTGTTGGACTTTTCTCGCTTCTTCAAATACCATGATTTCACCTTCAATGTGCTCTCTCTCTCTCTCCACCTTTCTAAGCCACAGTGGAACCTCTCTTGATCCTCATTCTCAGTGAATTCACTTCCTCAGAGAAGCCTTTTCTGAAGCACATAGGTTAGGTTCTCCCCTCTGCCAACACGTTCCCTATGATCCCATGGTCCTCTTGCAAGCAGGCCTCTGAGCCCAGATAACAAGAGCCACCTTTGTCTGGCTCTGTTTTGTTCTCAGCACTGAACTGGCAGAGAGGGCATTCAATGAATGTTTGTCACAGTCTAAAGAAATTCACCAAAATGTCACTAAATCTGGGCAAAAGAATTATAGATATTTTTCCATGTATATATTCTTTTTTTGTATTTTCTAACATTTTTTATAATGAAACATTTATTGATTTCATAATTAGTAAAATTTAAAAATGCATATTCTTATACTGCAATAATATATATTGGTCAGATTCCTTTTCTCTCAAAATTTAATGGTATTTTCTGAGGAATGGAGCTAAATATCAATAAAGAAAATCAGAAACACATCTGTAAATAAAGTTCTAACTTTCATCACAAATGTGAACTATAACTTTCAAGAACCCAAAACTGTGACTTATATTCAACTCGGCAGGCATTGTTTTGAATTGAAGAAAACACACTACATGTTTCATAGATCTTATCCCCAAATTTGTTCAGCTTTTTAGAAAGAAATGTGGATAACTCTATAAGAATGACAAAGTCCTAATAAAACAATTCTCACATAAGAAAATAACTGGTCCAAATTTCTACTTAATTTCCTTTTAGGAAAAAAAATGTACATTGGAAGATGTCAATTTCTGTCTTTTCTTTCTTTCTTCTTTGTGAATGTATATGCATGTGTAGTGGGGTGGGTAGTGGGGATTGAACACAGAGACTTTTTATGACAGGGACTTGCTAAGTTGCCAAGGCTGGCCTTGAATTTGGAATCCTGTTGCCTCAGTCTCTAAAACTGCTAGAATTACAGGCACTTACACTGTGCCCAGTCTGTGTTTCTTTTTTAATAACTTATAAATTATACTGTACACAATGAATTATCAAAGTATACCTGAAAAGAACAAGTAAAGATTATACCAGCAGTCTCCAACCTGAGTTGAGACTCTGTACTTGTTTATTAGGAGGCTGTGAAGGTATTCCCTTAGAATTGAGGAGAGATACCAAGGGAGCAGCATGTCACAGGGTAGAAACTGACCCTTGCCCCACTCCTCCTATTTGGTAACAGCTAGGGTTCTACATTTAATAGGTGCCCATGAACTATTCTCAGGCTAGAATATTCTCCTAGGGGCAGGAATTTGTGTTTATTTTGTACTCTGTTCACTGATTTATCCTCAATATCTGAAACAATGCTTAGCACATGGTAGACACTAAATTAATGAGTGAGTGAATTAAAAATTATATAAAGATCTAAAAACTGGTAAGATCACAAGTAATAGAAAAATGAACAAATTACATGATCCGATAGTTTGAAAGAAAGCAAATATAAATGGCTCTTAAACATATGAAAAGATATTTAACCTCAGAGATAATATAAGGATTTTCACAATTGACATGAAATACAATTTCTAATCTATTAAGTTTCAAGAATAATGAGATTTATCAACACACTCTGTGGGTGAAGTTTGACAATGCGACAACGCATGCACATTCACACACTGCCAATGAGAATATAAACAAGTACAAACCCTTTGGAGGGAAATCTGTTACTGTATTTCAAAATTACAAATGTGTATCTCTTTGGCCAAGCAACTCTTTCAGGAAACTCATCCCACAGATAGATATACATGCACACAGCTAAAGTGACTTATGGTTTTGTTATTCCCTGAGTTAATTTTTACAATTATAAAATATTGGAAACAACTAAGTGCCCATTAATTATTGACAAGTTAATAAACTGGAGTACCTATATATTATGCACTACTTCCTGTTACAGGAAAGAATGAGGAAGGTCTCTCTAATCAATATATACTACTTAGTGAAACAAATAAGGTACAAAAAATATAAATAGTATGCTTATTTTTGTGAATAAAGAAAATAAAAATATATTTGTTTTTGCTTATATCTGCACAAAGAAACTCTGAAAAGATACAAAGAGAGGTGATAAAAGTGGTTTCTTTAGGAAGGGGTGAGTCCTGAGCACATGGAGAACAGGATATGTGGAAGGCCACATTATGTACTTTCTAGGTTATTAACCTATGTGATTATTTCATCTAGTCAAATAATTATATTTTTAAAAATAAGAAGGATGAACCATAAAAATGAGAGGAGCTGCTATGCAAATTAATGATGTAAATAGGATTGTAAAGAAAATTCAAGAATTTCTTAAAGCAACACTTACTTTTAAATCAAGATGCATGTTACAAATGCATCTACCTAAATCAAAGCTAATCTCCTAAAGATATCCTTTAAAGCATCACTCCTTAGGTCTATTTTGAGTTGTTCACGGTAATTAAAAGCAGTAACATAATGCGAGTTTGGAAATATTTTAGAAGTAATATTTTCTACTAACTTCTCAGATTGGTCCATACCACATCACTATTAGTTCAAATTGTGCTTTTCATTTATAAATTCTGTGTCATGCAAATGTCACAATCTATGAATATTATTATGTGAGGTACTTAGAAAACATGCATTAAATCTTCACAAGCATGATCACTCTTCCCCACAGGAAATTCAGGACAATTTTCAAAATTAGATTTGTTCAAATTGCTTAAGATAATACTTTCAGTGGAAAAGACATCCTTGAACCATATAACTTAGGTCATTGAAACTGAGATTTACCTTACTTCAGCTGGGGGACTTGGAGAATATGGATTTGCAGAACAAGCCAAAATTCTGATGACTGCTCCAGGATGATAGGTTTCCAGAACATGAACAGCTGTAGGATATACCTGTTGTTCAAATGTAAGTTCCACATAGTCTTGGCTCTGAAAATTATGCGGTGTCCTCTTGAATGGCAAGGAAGCACTAGGACACTGATCCCACCACGTTCCATAAGTTCGAAACACAGCAGTCTGAGTAAAGTCACCAGAACTTGGGAATACATTTGGTACACCTGCCAAATTCCACATGGTATAGGACATACTATTCTCGCTTCCATAATGGGAACTGAAATCCACTACTTCTTTGGCATATTGGACCACCTCTGCATTGAGAGGGGAAGTCCGGCTGTTTGATTCTATAGTTCTATGGCTGTTCATCATTTCTCCTCTTGTAGCTGTCCTGGCTCGGCGCCGAAGGCACATATAATAAAACATAGTCAGAACTGTTAACATGGGAAAGACCGGTGACATCTAGATGTGAATTATGAAGCTTCAAAAGGTCAGGTGTCCTCAGTAAGACGCAAGAACTCTTTGAAGGATGTTCTAAAAAATGAATGGCTTGGTGAAGTAAAATAATTTAAATAAGTGGAAAAATGCATGGAGAAGTTAGCAGGCTTTACCCTAATGAAGTTTCCCAGAATGAAACTTTGAAAAATAAGTTTTAAACAAAAACTGTGAATCTCCGGTATTTCTTAGAAACTTAAATATTATAAATTTATCTTATATTATGCTAAATGGAAAGCAAAACTGATGTTATAAGGCAATGGAAGATGTATAATCTAAAAGCCCAATTTTATATAAAATAATAACAACTGTTCAAGAAATACCAAGTCCTAGAGCTTTAAAAATTATTTGTAATATGTGGCACACCACTAAAATACAGCTATAAATTCAATCTTAGGCTCTGCCATAATTTCACATTTTTACAAAGGATTCCCTGTTGCTAATTATTATTCTCTTCCAAACATGCTTAGTACAGATTTCACATTATGGGAATATAGTTTTTGGAGCTGACAGTTAATTCAGACCAACTAAATTAACTGCCTTACACATCACAGATCACCAGACAGTGTTTAATTTATAACTCTTAGCATTATTTGTTAGGGCAGTCCTTGGCTGTCTAGCATCTGGTTTGTTGCCAGCTACTCTTAGAAATCACTCACCCCAGATAGAATGGTCACAGGATACACACGGGAAATGTAGAAGCTGGCATTCATCCATGTGGCCTGAAATCTGCTTGCTGCCTTCAGGTACAAATGCTAAAATGTGACATTATTTTACCTGTAAGATAAGAGTTTTGGAAAACATTTTTATTTCCAAATCAGGAAGTCAAATATCCCAAAAAGAGTATTACTATAAACAAGTAGCTACTTATTAAGACACAAGTCTTTCAAATGAAACAGAGTACATTTTCCTAAACACTGTGGACAATTTTGAATTAGAGTCTTTTTCTTTTCTTTGGGTTTTTTGTTTGTTTATTTGTTTGTTTTTTTACATTTTAAAACAGACTATAATGAAAGTATAATAATAAACCCTATCTATACAGAGATTGCAAACTCATAGTTTTGCTTCAAACTATGTGAGCAGAAATATTTTACTGGGGCCAAACAGTGTTTTTAAAAACTTGGTCTAGTTTAGCCCAGAGGGTGGCACATGCCTGTAATCCCAGCAACTCAGGAAACTGGGGAAAGAGGATTAGAAGTTCAAGGGTAGCCTTAGCAAAATGGAAAGATTCTCAGTAACTTAGTAAGGCCTGTCTCAAAATAAAAAGTGAAAAATACTGGTGATGTAGTTAAGGTAAAGCATTCCTGGATTGAATCCCCAATACAAAAAAAAACCCAAACAAACAAACAAAAAAACAATGTTTAGTTTATAACCTTTAACAATTCAGAAGACCTTGAAAGGCTAGCAGTTCCCCAGTGAATACTCTAGTTTCCAGCCAGTTCTACTTATAATTTATAACATACACCTGGTCCATGTTCCTCACTGAGTAGGCAATCTCTTGTCAATATAAACAGAAAATCAAACACTTATTCTGGTACCTGTAAGTCTTGAATTTAATTTCTCCTAAGTAAAGGAAGATGAATATACCAATTTCTTTAATAAAGCAATGTGTTAACCTTCCAAACTTTAGCACTAAGACTGAAAAACATTAATTTCATTAAATGTCCCTCCCACTCAAAAATCAATGGCTTTTTCTGACATACAAGATACAATCTAATTTCTTTTTGGTGTTTCAAGGCTCTCCTCAAGGTAGACAGATCTCTTTTTATCTAACCTAGAAAACCCAGTCAAGTTCTAATCACCGTTCATGTTTTACTCTAAGATTTTAACTGTACTATTGTTTCTTTTCCAATCATTTTATTCTACATTAGCAGTTTTACTCTCTGGCACTTCATTTGTATCAGACCTAGCTCTACTAAGGTCTATATTAGGAGTAAGCCTCTTGAAGGAAGAAAGTTGAAGATTTTCATATCTTAATGTATTCAGTACACAGGAGACACAAAATGTTTGACACTGTTGATAGCAAAGTGATGAGCAAACAAAAAACATTATGAGCCTAAAATAACTTAAAATTATGCAATGGTATCCCTCTGTCTCTCAATTCCAATAAGGTCTAAACACTGAGATGCTTGACGAAATATAATCAATGAAACAGTAAATAAAGGGCTTGGCTTCAAATAAGTGCAGAAAATCAAACAAAAAGAATACAAAATTGTGAGAAATGAAGAGGAACATCAAAGGGATGAAGATAATATTACTCATAGAATCAGCTACTGGTCATCATGGTTGTAAGGGAACTTTCTAACACCCATGCAGACATAGTGAAGCATGGAAGGACCTCATGAAGCTAAAACTCAGAAAGGATCACCCTAAAACCAAGACTTGAAGATACATTTACTGAGGGAAGCTCAAGTATGCATGGCATTGACTGAAGAAATGGAGAAGTCATCATGGGAAATCAGAACACTATTAGGCAGGTGCAAGCATAGTGTGGGCCTAAATTCACACTACCTTCGTGATTTAAAAATCCCAACCCACCCCCTATCCAGAAAAAGAAAAAATGGTCTCAAACTAGTAGAACTTTAGGACCTGATAGGCACAAACGTGAAATCTCTAGGCAAGGATGTTTCTGCACAGAACAAACCAATACCTTACCAAAAATGCATCACAGTAAATTATTTTAGGACCCTATGAAAATTAACCGTAATGAGGGCCAGACTCAATAAAGATTCCAAGAACAAGAAATACATTAGAACAACTAGAACAAAACTTTTTCTGAAAAAGAATAGCAAAGCATTTATTAAAATATAGTCGTGTGCCACACAATGATGTTTTGGTCAACCTAGACATCCTCAAGGAATTGACTATATGACCTTTGGACATCTCTTCTAACTTCACAACTAAACTCCTTCCAATTTCCTTTAAAAACCTGTGTTTATCAGTGAAACAGTTTATAAAATCTAAGAATTATCTGCAAAGTAAGATATCACCCTTCATGTGAACTTTCACAATCATTCTTAACAAAAAGATTGAGACAAATTTGTCAAATTTTGGTTACCCTACCAAGTCATAAGTTTTATGACTATTTCTTGGTGAGATTTTACTATTAAAGATTATAGAATATCAAAATCAGCAAGACTGTCACATGGAAAACATTACTATTTATTTTTATTTTTTTATTTTAAAAAATGTTTTGCAGTGCTGGGGATCAAACCTAGGATCTTGCGCATGCTAAGCAAGCACCCTATCATTGAGCTAAATTTTAGCCTTGGCAGTACTATTTTAAACCTATTAAAGTTCAATAAAATTTCATGGAAGCAATATATTAAAAAGTGAATTATAAACTATAAATATATACTAAACAGTCAAGCTTCTTCAGTACAGAAATATAAAATGGACGATTTGTTTTTTTTACAACGCTTAATAATGATCCTTAGTTATTTTTTTGTGAAATAAGCTAAAAGTAATAAAAGAAATTTTTGAAAGAAAAAGTAATGTACAGTACACTAAAAAGGTATTCTTTTATCCTTTTTTATCAATGCTACTTAGATAATGTTATAGAAGTTAAATCCTGTTTTTTGAAAGTAAACAAGGCAAAGAAACAAAAAAGAGAAATTATGCAAACTCTCTAACACCCTTCACCAATTCTAAACTTCTTTTCATTATGCTAAGATGACACATAAAAGTGTTTTAGGGGTAGGGAAAGACATATGGAGAAAGAAAGGTAGCTTTCTCTACTTTTCTCTGGGAAATGAAGCTGAAAAGGGGAATAGAATCATTGTCTCAGGATTCACATGAGTAACAATGACCAAAGCAGAAGTCCAAATTGTCCATGTACTATATGGACTTTCTGCCAAGAAATGGAGACAATTTGTGATAATTGATGAATATACCAGTGGGCAATGAAACAAGTGCAAAAGATATAATAATTCTATTTTTTATGAGAATGAGATACAAAGACAAAATGATTTTTCCCTTATGGTGCAAATAAATAAATATTAACCTGGAAAACTAAATTTTCCAAAAGAATGATTATAAAATCTACGTTTTGGGAGTCATTCTCTTTTCTAGTCCATTCAAAAAGCTACTTCAATTTTAGAGACTCTTATGACACAAAAAATATTATTTTCCAAGTTTCAAGAAGGCTTTATCCAATCAATCACTTACTAACAATGAATATAAGCTGAGAAATTCTCCAAACACACCAAACTTTTATACTAGCATAATCAAGGAATACAAAACAACAGCCATTTTAATTTGTATCTTGAGACTTTCTTATTCCTTGGGAAACAACTTGCTTTATATGACATAATGTTATTATAATACAACTTTATTTTCAAACACATCTTTCATTTTATAAGATGCTTAACAAAGTTAAATAATACAATTACAGAGAAAGCAATAACAGTGGAAAAGAGAAATTAAGAGGTACAGACAAGGGAGAACATATGTTTACTACTGAGATTTGAAGTGAGATGGGGAGTCGATGAGGCGGAGAGAAGCAGGATGGCAGGAACTGCAGAGAAGACGGTTTGTGCTTTGACAGAGGGAAAAGGAGGAAAGAAGAGGACTTTTCATGAAATAAACAAAAAAGAGACAATAAACTGATCTAGAGCTAGAACAACACAAAGACTAGGTTGATTCTGTGATGAAAGAACCTGGAAAACAAGTTTAAAACTCAAAGGAAGATTCTCAACTTGAAGTGAAAAGATATGGAAAAAAGATGAAAGTGGCAAACAATATAGCATAGGCAATATAACATAATAAAGGGATCAAAACACAAAATTTACTTGTAAAATAATCCATAGAGACAAGTCAGTGAAGTGATAGAAAAAAGGAGGATTTAGCTAGGCACGGTGGTGCACGTCTGTAATCCCAGCAGTTTGGGAGGCTGAGACAAGAGGATTTCGAGTTCAAAGCCAGCTTCAGCAAAGCCAAGGTGCTAAGCAACTCAGTGAGACTCTGTCTCTAATAAAGTACAAAATTGGCTGGGGATGTAACTCAGTGGTTGAGTGCTCCAGAGTTCAATCCCTGGTACCCCCCTCACCCCCCAAAAGGAGGATTTAGACAGCTTTGTAGCACAGTACTAAAATGCAACAGAATGTATAGTGTGGTAATAAATCAAGAAAAAAAAAGTCCAAACCTAATGCTTATCATTTTTCAATCCTACTGAAACTGGTCAAGAGATCCTATTCTACAGAAAGGATATTTTTGGATAAATCTAGAAATCAAAAGCAGGTGAATAAAGGAATATGTCAATCAAAAGAGTGAAATTATATGTGAATTTGAAGTAGCACTCACCAAACTATATTTTAATTTGATCCAACCATCATGTCAGCCCTCTTTCCTGGCTTGCCCCCTTTAGTCTTCTATAGAAAATAACATACTCATACCCCTTTCTGCCTCTCTGGTAACTTCTTCTAAGATTCCTTCATGGGTCTTTTCTCCTCATTTTTCTCAAATACACGGATATACCATTTAAAGAAAGTTGACTTTTTAATAATATGATATATAAGAAAGGTCCACCTACCTTTGTACCTATCTTCCCTCTTTCCTCTTCACTTCACATGCCCACAACCTTTGCTATAGACCCCCAGAACCTCCACAATGCCCTCAACAGCACTTGGGCTTTGATGGCTCAGCAGTGTTGAGTCTTCAATGAGTTTAGATGGAATACCCTCCCTCCTCCTCCGCTTTGACACCTTATCACCCATCCTTCAAGGTCAAGTTCAGAATTTACCCACCACTCATCTTTCATTTGCACTTACACGTCACATATTATCTGCTATTTCTTATCTGCTGATATATTTTTCTACCCCAACAGACTATGAATTCCTCAAGTTTGAAGAATGTACCTTAATTATAACTATATCCTTAAGGCCTAAAGCATGCCAATTTAGGCTCAATAACCATTTCTTGTTCTACAAAAATTGGCAGAGAGGTGGCATGAAAGAATTAAAATAAACACATTTAAAATAAACACAGAAATGAAACCAGTGACTCTATAAGTAAGATACATGTGAAAAAAAAAAAAAAGTTCCCTATCTTGGTACAGAGAAAAAGAGGATGAAAATGGATAATAAAAACTGAAACACAATGGTTAAGAATCAAATGTGTGAATGTCTTTGAAGCCATCCAAGAAGGAATAGTATACATATTGAAATTTTACTGTTCAAAGAAAATATTAAAAAGTATAACTTCCGTTAGTATAAAAGCAGCCTCTGAATACATAAAAGAGACTTGACTCCGGCCACAAAGAAACTCTGATTGAAATTAAAGAAAGATTCATGAAAGAGATGATTGGAGAGGGAAAAGAAAGCTATTTTCTCAAATATGATGATTTCTTAAAAATTCCAAATCTATGTTAAGACCATAGGTTGATTATAGAGAACTGGAAAAACTATGGATAAAAAAGAAGTTCTTAAAAAAAGAGATAACCTAAGAGCTAAGAGAAAAGACAGACTGACAGAGACGAGAATATAACAGCAAGGGTAAAAAGACAGGTTTAATATTGATCTAGTATTAGACATGCTGTGGGGGAGCACATGCTGAATGTTAGCAAAAGTATCACTTTGCCTTCAACATAATTACTTACATTCCAAATGCACCATATGCTTAAAACTAACATATTGAGAAATTATCAGCCCAGTACAGAAACTACTAGGGAGAGCATCTTAAGATTTTATGTACCTCTCTTTTCCTCTAAGTAAATTCATCTTCAGTTAAAACATTTTTATTATGATTAGTGTTTTAATCAACAAGGCTTGCTATGATTTGGATAAGTGTCCCCCAACAGCCCAGGTGTTAAAGTCTTCGTTGCAGCCTCTGGTGCTCCTGGGAAGTGGTAGAACCTTTAAGAGGTGTGGCCTACTGGGAGATGGTTAGGTTATTGGGAGGGCCTTGAAGCAGATACTGCCCCTTTCTCTTTTTGCTCCCTGGATGCCATGATGTGACCAGGCCTCCTCAGCCACACTTTCCTGGCACGATGGACTGTGTCACAATAGTGCCAAGTGACCATGTCTTGAAACCTCTGAAACTGTGAGCCAAAATAAATCCATCCTCACGTTTACAGGTCCAAAGTTATAGTGCTGGAATGTTAACTGACACAAGGCCCCAATACAGAATAAACAGGTGGAGTTTCTAAATGAACTAAGTAGATCAACATGGAGACTAAACATTCCTAATCAGCTTCAAAGCTTCTTGAAATTCCAGGCATCTGAAGGTAGAGGGAGAAGGCAGAGGAACCAACTAGGATAAAAAGCCTAAGGGCAGAAGGAAACAATACGTCTTTCACTTCAGGGATCAATGTAACCCTCAAAAATGTAAGGAGGTGACACAAAAAATCTGGAACATGGTTAACTTCTTCAGAAATTTTTTCTGTGTTGATGAAAATGGCAGGGACTAAGCAAGAGAAGTGTACAAAGTCAGACTAGAAATGATTTATCAGAAAACAAAGTCAGGATTTAGACTCCATTTAACTAGATATTGGCAACAGTGAGTACTGCAGAAACTGTTCTCTCTCCTCTGTCCTAGAGTTTCTTTAACAAGCATATTTAAAACTTCTGAAATATTCATCATCAATCTTTAGTAGCAAGAAAAGCAGAAAAAAGAATTAGAGAAATCAATGATTTTAAAAAAAAGCAGATTATAGGATTAGTGGAATGGTGATTTTCTGACATAATGGATCTGGAAACACACTTCCCACCTAAATACTATCTCACACTGTGACAAGGAAGGATATGTTTCTAGTTACAAGGTGTCTTAGATACACATACTATTATGGTATATTAACTACATCTTACCCTTTCTTAATTTTTTCATAATAGATAAGAATAAACTATAGGAATGAGGAGACTGGTGAATTCAAAAGAACCTTAAATCTTTCATAAATACATACTATATGTTTTTCTAAAGCATTTTAAATGAATCATATCTGGTTGAAGAGGAAAAAATGATATCTCTGTTAAAAAGCATACTAATTATATGAATTTGCTTTAGCCAAATACTATCTAAATATTTTTGTACATTTTTTACATACTAAAACAAGAGAACATTTTACCTAACAAAAATATAGAGGATTTACAGTTATCCTGACTAACAAAAACTCAAAACACAATATTTTAAGTCTGTCATGGATAGCCATTATAGCTAAAAGAGTAATTACCTAAAATGGTGTAATACTATTAAAACTTACTTCAGAACATAACTGCATTCCAAAAAAACATATATTTCAAGAGTACAGTTTGTTGAGTTCTAACAAAAACAAACAATCTAAAGATTTATATGTAGCAACAATTCCCAATAACCACATTATTTAAAAAATATGAAAAAATACTAATAAATGATTTACCAAGTAAATAATAGTCACAATATGTAAGAGCTATTATAAATCAATAAAAGAGAAATTCAACATAAAATAAAAGAAGGATATGATCATGCAAGAACAAAAAATACAAATGGCCAGTAAACATACAGATAGATATTCAACCCCATCATTAAGCAAAGAAATGCAAATGACCACTTCATCTTGATAGTAACTGTTATATGAGATAATACTTTACAGAAATATCAGTTTCTACATGTCTTAACAGAGGCACTGATCATCTTAATTTCAGATTATCTTTTCTATACCATTTATATAGCAAACAGCCTTGGGATATAAAAAGAGGTCTTCCTCTTGAGCAGTGGGTAAGTTTACTATACAGAAAAATGATGTTTCCCTCTAAGGCAAAAATCAGGCATGTTTACTTGTACTCCACTATGAAAAATTCAGATTCTCTAAACTCAGGAGGAAACCTGCGGCATGTGCTAGTGTTATCTGGCCTTTGTCACATCATCCTGTAGAAACTGGGGCACCAGGACTCAGCACAAGATGATATGCTCTGGCTGCCATTACTGCTGTGTTCTTTGTCTCTGACCCAGAAGACTCATGTCTTCTGCCAGCAAACTCTTAGCTTGCAAGCTGGATACAATTGCAGACTCTTGGCCATTCTTAGCAATGATATATGATGGCAAAAGGAGCATTTTTATAAACTGTACATGTCTACTCTTAACAACCTTTTTGAAGAGCACTATGGCAGAATCTCTGAGATTTTAAAAAAATATATAGTCTTTGACCCAGCAATTTAAGCATTTGCACTAAAGAAAATGAATGTGCAAACATATACTGTAGTTCCCTCACCTTAAGGAATAAGTTTCAAGATCTCAGTGGATGCCTGAAACCGCAAATAGCAGGGAACACATGTATATACTTGTTCTTCTCATGTACACATATCTATGACAAATTTTGACCTTTTCACTTAAAGGAAGCACTTGATACCTTCTCTTGGCATATCTGAATTCCCAGCATCACTACTACTGAGTTTTGGAGCCATTAGTAACACACATACATATATACATACATACATACATACATACATACATAAAAGGGTTACTTGAACAAGAATGGCAAAACTATGCAGTTGATCTAATAATCATGATGCTACCAAGTGACTAACAAGTGGATGGTGGATACAGCAAGGATGTGCTGGACAAAGATATGATTCATGGAGTAAGCATAAGAGTTCATCATGCTACTTAGAATAGTGTACAATTTAAAACTTATGAATTGTTTAGTTCTAGAATTTTCCATTTAATAATTTCTGACTAAGGCTGGACTGTAGGTAACTGAAACCATTAGAAAATAAAACTGGGGCTGGGAATGTGGCTCAAGCGGTAGCGCGCTCACCTGGCATGCATGCAGCCCGGGTTCAATCCTCCATACCACACACAAACAAAGAAGTTGTGTCCGCCGAGAACTAAAAAATAAAAATATTTAAAAAAAAAAAAAAGAAAAGAAAACTGAAGGGGAAACTACTGCACATACAAAATGATCCTGTAATTTTGTTTATATTATAAACACAATATAAATTTATACTAGTCTAAATATCAACAGAGGATTGGTTCAATAAATTTTGGATTATTCCTACAATTAAATGCCAAAAAGACTTTTTTAGAGAACAAGATATCGTTGAACCAAGCATGGTGGCACATGCCTATAATCCCAACTACTCAGGAAGGTAAGGCAGGAGAATCACAAGCTTGAGGCCAACCTGGGCAACTTAGCAAGATCCTGTCTGGAAAAAAAAAATTTTTTTTAAAGACCTATGAATGTAGCTCAGATGTAGAGCATTCCTGAGTTTAACCTACAGTATCACAAAAAAAGGACAATATGTTACATGAACTGACACAAAAAGATGTTCCTCAACTATGACTAACTAAAACTTGCAGAAAAATTACACAGAATAGACTGCCAACTATGAAACAAATGTAGATTATACTCATTTTAAAATCTGGAATGTAAGAATAAATTATTAAACAGTGATGACTTTTGTGGAACACGGTTATTGGACAGGTGGGCACAGAACACTATCACATTTTCCTTTGGCTATTATATGTACTGCTTAATTTTTAAAGAGAACATACATATTTATTTATGACCTAATAGAGTTTTTAAGTATTTATTAATAAGCAACACTTGAAAATGTATTATTTTGGGATATCCAGTTGAGATGGTAATATAAAAATGGACACAAGGCTGAGGGATCACTTACAGAAGTGATACTGAAAACAGGTATAGAATGTCCTGTTTTGTAACTGACAAAGAGACATATCACAGGTACTAAAAACAAAAAAGCAAAGTCAAAAGATTTGCACATTTTTAATCAGGCTGCTTCTCTTATGTACAACTCTAGGGAGCAACTCTACATAGTGAATACTGAGTGAGCAACAGAAGGGATTTGTTTAACAAGCATTACTAATTCAACTGATTGTGGTAAAGGCAAACCAAAAATATTAAATTCCAACATAGGCAAGAAACTTAGGGGGCATAAGATGTAAAGAAGGGGACTTAACTTGTCCCAACTAAATGAGTTCATTCCCAAAATATTTAGGAATGTGTACAATATACATTGTTCAAATTACTAGAAATCAGAACATATTGCAAAGTTAGAGTAACAAGAGTAGTGTGGCATCATCACAGAAAGTCAGAATCACTGCTGAACAGTTCAGAAAGAGTCCCAAGAATACACAGGAGTTAGCGATATATACAGAGTACTTATCAGAAGGGAAAAAGAGAATTCAACAAATGATGTTGTCATCACTGGTTAACAGCAACAAAAAAGGTGTAGTCTTGCTTCCTACCTTATATATAAATAAAATCAACAAGAGTACTAGAAGAAAAAAGAAGAGGATATTCATATAAATTTAGATGATAAGAGGCCTAAGAGGACACCAAAGTTAAATTCATGAAGTTAAATGGCAATTGTACACTACACCAAAATTATAAGAGTAAGACAATGATACTAACACAGAAAAAGAAAGGGCAGTTTTTGTTAGATGACCACACACACAGAAGTGAAAGATAATCTGTTAACATTGTTGTTTTTTTTTTTTTAACTGTATCATGGCATAAGCAAAAGAAATTAACCACCTTATACTCAGCTGAACTCTCTGATTTTCAAGTCAGTAACAAAAGGAAGGATATGAAAATGCAGGGTTCAGAAAACCCAAAATTTGCGACAGCAGGTGACAAGTAAAAGTTGGTATTGAAAGTATTAAATGAATCCAATTCAATCCAATTCAGTGCCTACTATGGGGTGATGCACACTGCCACTAGAGAGAAAACTTTACTTTCCCTCAAGAACTTAATATCTGATAAAGGTGCCTTGAGGTAACTGGCAAAAGGCCCCTGTATTCAACCAACAGCATGAGGTGAGTTTGACGAGAAAAAGGTACCCATATTCTGAACTTAAGAAACCTAGGACTGAATGCAGAAAGCAGAAAAGTCAGCTTGTATCTTGAGACAGACACAAGCAAAAAACCCACACCTGGTGAAGTAGTGAGACCTCCAGGGCACAAAGCCGGACACAGTATCAACTATCAATGCAACTACCTGGCCACAAGTTTATATCATCTTAACTTCTTTCCAAGTAACTTGGGGGTGGTGGGGAGTCTTTGTGGCAATGAGCTTTTGGGCCAAGGAAATACAAAACGACCCACACTGCAAACATGTGCACAAGGACAAGTGGATGGTCATCATCAGATTCTAGGAGCACCCCCAAACTCGGAAACGAGGTTGCAACCAGTCATCCTGCGGCAGTCCAGAAGAAAGGCATGGGCAGAAACCATCAGATGTCACAGGGAAATAATGGCAGCAGGTACACCAGCAACAAGTTTTCTTTAGCAGGCAAGTGGCTCAGGCTGAAGACCAGGTCAGGAAGGAGCGGCAGGTGTGGGCAGCCCGCAGACTCCCCGGTGTCAACAACTCTGCGTAGTGCTACGACTCAAGCCCTGCAGGGACACTGGTGCAGGGAAGCTGCGCCCTTGGCACCTAAGCAGAGTTCAAAGGTCCCAGCAAGCCCCACAAACGCCGCACAGCAGGAGGCGGAGGCGCGAGTGGTGGGGGCCTCAGCCTCACGCCCACGCTCCCTCCAAACAGCTCGCCGCCCGGCCCCGCCCCAGCGACGAAGGAAGACGGAGACCCGCATGAGGGAGAAGTAAAGGAAGGGCCGTACCCTGCAGGGTCCGGGAGTGGCACGCGCCGAGGGCTTCACCCTGGACCAGGAGGCGCGGGAAGGCCTGGGCGCGAGGCCGATCCCAGAGTCTCGCGCTGCGGCACTACCGCGGCAAGCCCGGCCCAGCGCGACCCGGAAGGAAGACAGGGAGGCCGGGGAGGGGCGGGGCTGGAGGAGGAGCGGGGCTCTGGGCGGGGCCCAGAGACGAAGTGGGGCGGGGCTTGGGGGCCGGGCGAGCGCAGCTCGGGACGGAGGGGCTCGCAGACTTCCGCAACCCCCTTTTCTACGCCGCGGGGAGGAGCTTCTTGCTGGCTTCCTAGCGGACTAGTGCCATAGAAATGGTCCAGGTACGCTGGCTACAAATCCTCTGGTGGAATAATGCCTTCCAAATAACAGCCCGTGTAGAAGTTCTGCTAGGGCTTCTTCAACCCAGAGTTGGTGGCTAAGGTGATGCATAGCTATGCGTGAGACCCGTCCACAGAGGAAAAGTAGACTATGCATCATAAGTGTTCTAAAGGCATAATTCACCAAACCTCTTCAGCCCCAGATTCAAATCCTTAATGCAGGCCCATTTCCATCTTAAAATAGATTAGCCCATAACCATTACCCCTGATAAAGAAGATGCTCTCACCTTCTCTTTTAGTCATTTTCATTTATTTTCATTAGTTACAGTATGACCCTTTCTTTAGCTTGGATATATTTATCTTGTTACAAAGTTTCCGTTAAAATGGAAAGTTTGTAACAATATGTTGAATCACACATTATTTGCTGTCTAATTGCTTGTAAAAAGGCAAAATAGTAAGGATATTTACTTATAAATTATGTAAATGAGCTGACCCAATATATGATATGTAGTGTAAATTGTTTACGAAAATGAAATTTTTAAAAAGGAATTGAAGTTTAATCCATAACCCTCATCCTTGAGTGTGACCAGCACTGAATGACTTTCTTTCTAAAAATTCAATATTGGAAAGGAGAGAAAAATAGTTTTATTTCAGGAGCCTGATAAACATAACCTTGATCAGACAAAGGTTAAGACAATCAGTAGTAAGTCGATAACATGCACTCCGATATGGTGTTTTGAGAAGGGCATTCTACCTCCTTAACAATAGGAGAAAGTGGATGAGCAGTATATGGGAACACTCTGTCACTGCAACTTTTCTGTAAACCTAAATCTGCTCTAAAACAAAAACTGAATTAAAATAATAAGTTAATGTATTAATAAGTTAATAATATTAATACTGACCCTTTCATACTTGCTGATGAGTCTTAATTGAATTGATGGCTATTAAGGCACTCAAGTCCTGTTTAACCGTGGCAGTTTCTCATTTCTAACATAATTTCTAAATAATTTTTTTATTAATGTGTAAAATTTATTCAGAAAATGGCACAAAATATGTAGAGTTTGACGAAAAGTGAATGCATTTGTGTACTCACCAATCACATCAAAAACTTGATAATTTACTAGTGTTCAGAAGCTAGTTATATCTGAGTTTTTAGTTTTGGTTTGGTTCTGCCTTTCTAATCAATGATTTGTTTACCTTTATTTTTGTGGGCTTTTATGTGTGGTTTCTATGAAGTTTCTTTCTTTTTTTCTAGCTTGAGTTTTTAGTAAATAAATATACTAGAGTTCATTTATTTATTCTATTCTTGATGGACATTTAACTGTTTTTACTTTTGATTATTGCAAAAAAAATACTATTAATATTCTCGTTCATATCTTTTTGGTGTATATATTTTACATGGCCTTCTGGGTTTTGATCTCCTCAGTGTCTAAGAGATGTGGTAGTTAATGCTGTGTTTTGTTTTGTTTTGTTTTGTTTGTCCAGTTTTTATTGTTGTTTTGTTTTGTTTGCTTGTTTTTTGTACTAGGGATCAAACCAAGGGCCTTGTATAGTCTTGTTTTCAATGGCATTTAAATTACTGCTCGGAAAGTAGATAACTTCAAATTTAAAGAAAAGAAAAGCCTAAGAGGAAGTGCCATTTCTGTAACTAGATGTAATTTTGATCATTATTGTTCAGTTGACCCTTCCTCCAACTTTCTCATCTCAAGCCGTGGCCATACTTACTTTGCTAGGCAGAAGAGCCAAGCGAGGTCAAAAAGAAAAAAAAAAGGGAGGATGATGTTTATCAGTTAGTGATGGTCCTGATTTAGTGGCTGAACTATTGCTTCGTTATTAAATGGAATGTTGTTTGGAGCTGAATAGCATCCCACGCTGTAACAGCACTATTACAAATAAAGAAAGTCTCAACAAGGCTTAATTGTGCATAAAGTCACCAGCTCAGCAAGCTAGTTATGATCCATTCTATGTTGGCTTCAAAAGTTACAATGTTCTACTCAAGTGGGGAGGCAGCCAAAGAAGCAGCAGGTTCAAAACTCTTCTTTGTCCCAAACTCTTGAAACACTGACCATTGTATTTTCATGTGATTTTTCTTTATTTAAAATGAGATGTTTATCAACCATAAACTTTCTGAATTGTGAGCATGCATGACAATAAAACTCCATATCATTCATATATATATATATGTGTGTGTGTATATATATATATATATATATATATATATATATATATATATATATATATATATATATGCAAAGAGAGCTGAAAATGTCTTTACAGTAACCCTTTGGTTCTCTAGCATTAGTTCCCAAGTAAGTTTTCTCTAGAAAAGACCTTTCAGAAAATACATTTTATACACAATTCAGCCCAAAATCATGAACCACCCCATGATTTTTTAAACTAACTAGTTTGTTAGAAAGTGGAGTTCGGTCAGTAAGATCAATGATATCAGTTCCAAGTTTTTAATATGCCAGTAGCCAAAAAGCATGAATAATAGCAAGTGGAAATAATCATCTAGTTTATCTAAAAACTAGATATCTAGTTTATTTAAAAACTCTTATAGACCCTAAAAGTTTGCATTTTAATATTAATATTTCACAACATTAATCTAAAAATGGTCAAAGCCAATGAATAGAAAAACCAGAATTTTAAGCAAGAAGAAAGTTCAAAACTCATGAAGCCCAAACTTCTTTTTTTTTAACAAATGAGGAAACCGAGGCTGAAAATGTTAACAAATTCCCCAAATCTGTGTTAGAGCTTTCAATGAAACCTAGTTCTCCCAACTTTAAATCAGAGTTTTGTTTTATGATAACAGATTACTTTACAATTCATTAAAAACTAAGCATGCAAAAAAAAAAAAAACTTCATGATATATAATTCATGTGTCATACACTTTACTCAAAAACAGAGTGTTCAATGTTCTTTTCTACATTACATTTTTTTTATTCTAAATGTTAAAAAAAAAAAACAATTAAGCATGCTCTTCTATTTCCATAACCTTGAAGTAATTGAATACAGTTGATGGAAAAGTTGAACTTGGAAGCAGGAAGACCTGTCTATCCAGTCCTGCCTTCTTAGTAACCCTGTGATCTTGGATAACTAACAACTTTCTCTGAACTTATTTGCACCCCTATGAAATGTGCCTAATTCACAGACACTGGAGAGATTTAAAACAGGTCATATATGTAAAATCACTTTGTGAGTGATACAATAGTATGCAAATGAATTTTGCATACTGTTTTTATTAATATTTATTATAATATTAATTGAAAAATATTAGTTGAAAATCCATAACTGAGGACAAAATGTCAGCATAGAACATTCAAGTTCATTCTACTCTAACCCTTTTAATTGTCACCAAAGAAGAGAAAAGTCTAAAAAGAATGGATGACCTACCCAAAGATTTATAGCAAGTTGCTTGTAAAGCCAAGACTTTAGTATGTACTCCTCCTAACTTTTAGCTTTCAATGAAAATTTTCTAATAATTTAAAAAAGTGAATACTGATTAAATCAATGGGATGGCCTATAATAATTTGACAAAACTTAGAACTGCATTTACACAGACCTACAAAGAATATCTTGATGTATATTTAAAAAATAAAAACATAATCTGTTCAGATTTTTTTGTACCATTTTAACTTGTACTTTCTTTTTCTGTGGCTTGCATTATATCCTTAAAAATTGAGCATTAATGAAGTTTGTCAGTGGTTGGAGATAATATGGGAGAAATATCACATGGAGGTAGAGGACAAACTAGATCATCTTCTGAGATAACTTCACTCCTATGGTATCAGGGTGAGCAGAACCTACAGCCAGGAAAATAAAGCTGATAGCTAGGAATTCGGGTAAGACCAATAGAGGTTACACTCCTCCTCCTTCCTCCTTTTTCCTTTCTTTAAGTGAATATACTTTTAAAAGAGTCCCTGTGTGTCTACATTAATATTAGGCAAGTCTCTGGGTCTATTTACAGAATGACATGGCATCCATAAGTTATGGGTCGGTAAGGGTTGTCTCCCCAATAAGTTCATGTGCAAGACAATGTAAGAATGGTCAGAGGCTAAATGATTAGGTTATGAGGGCTTTAACCTAATCAGTAGTTTAATCCACTGATGTTAACTGGGTAGGAAGAACTAATTCACAGGGGGTGTGCCTGTGAGGTTTATATTTTGTGCCTGGGGAGCAGAGTTCTCTCTGCTTCCTGTTGCTATGTTCTGAGCTGCTTTCTTCTACTATGCCCTTCTGCCATAATGTTCTGCCTCATCTCAGACCTAGAGCTATAGAGTTGGCCAACCAAGCACTGAGAACTCTGAAACTGTGACACCACAGGAATATGAAAATTTTCTGTTCATACAGGTAAATCAAAAGTGATAAGGGGTTATCTGAGAGTTTAAATCTGAATGTGCCATATACTTCAAGATTTCAACTTCCTGCAACTATTTTGTTCACAGTAGAAGATTTGAGGAGACTGGATTGTATAGATAAACTTTCAGTGTTCATTTATCTGTACCTTTGCACAACCATGGCCCTTCCCTGTGATAACACAGCTTGTGTATTTAAAAAAAAATACTGAATAAAATTATTCTCTGGGTTACCATCTACTTTCAAACATGAAGAAGTTTCTCCTGTTTTTGTCATTGAGCCATAAATATTTTTCTATACCCTTAATATAAGTAATATAACTTGCATGGTAAATATGAATGATTTAATAATAATTTATTAAGTGTAATTTAAAATGAAATCTTTACAATAATTGGTGAAACTTTATTATAAAGTTTCTGCTAAACCCAGTATCCTTCAATGATGGATTTTCTTCATCCAGCAGCCCTATAACTCTTTTGAAGTTTGTGAAAGGACAATTTTTTTATAATCTGATAAGACCCTAAAAGAACATCTTTAAATATCATCCTTGTGATACTGAAACTATTTGGGGTTTCTTGGATAGATTCTTCAGTGCCATGTTTGAAAAAAAAATTCTTTATTTCAAAGTCATTGAAAAAGAAATAAAAATGAGTTTTAAAATAAGCTTTCCTTTTTCCCAGTTAAAAATTGGTAGGAGGTTTTCAGAAGTTTGAGGAGAAATTGACTTAACCTTTTCAATGGGCTTACCAAAATGTTACCAAGGATAAACCTCCATATTTTACACACTGTTCTCTTGTTTTTTTCTTATCATTTTGGATTTTGATATTGAGAGATTTGATAGCTTTAGAGTAGGAGGTTTTTCTTCTAAATCAAATGACTAACGGAACATGCCACTAAGAAGTTGAGAAGCCAGGAAGAGCTGTGGGCAGCATTCCCACTTCCACCTGCCTCCTGGTCTCCTGCCTCTGGGGATGCCTGCTACTGCCAGGACAGCACAGACAACTTGAAGGTGAGCCAGATGAGATTTAACAATGGTCTGTTGGGATCGATCCATTATAGAACCAAGCACTTTATTTACTATTTACTAAGTAGATTGCCATTCATATAGTGTTGAGCCATTTTATAAGATAAAAAAAATCTGAAGCTAATTTCATTTATGCATGTCCTATTTCCTTAATTACAAATATATTTCCATAGCCTTTAGAGCATCTAGAATTACCCTTAATGCAAATACCTCTTTAGACTGAGAAACTAATGTGACTCAATTTTTAAAAATAAATAAATAACAGCAGCTTCTACCTCAAGGCCTGTCCTAAGGAAGGGGGTGTGACCCTTGTCCTTGGAAAAACCCACAGAGCACTCATAAGTACATACCCACCCTGCTGAGTTGTTTGTCTGTAAATAACAGGAGAGGTCTGCCAGGTGTCCCTGACTCAGGCTAGGTGAGGACCCATGGCAACCCCCTAGCAACCTCCAATCAGCATGAGACAGGGAAAATACCTGGAATGCCAGATGACCCCCAAGTAGTTTATGGTGGTTGATAACATGTTGGGAAACCATGTAGTTTAGCACGTACACCCCTCGTGGCCTAAACCAATCAGTTCAAACGAACCCCCCTCTTGTACTAGCCAATCACCCCTACCCAACTTGTTCCCGCCAGTGAATGTGCTAATCAATGTTAAGAGTTGTTGTTTGATTTTCCAATGTTAAGAGTTGTTGTTTGATTTTCCCGCGGTATGGAATGATTTGCTGTGTGATGTTGTGACGCATAGAGTATCCCCCCCCAAAACCTATAAAATCTCACTGAACAAAGGACCAGGACTCACTCCCTGGGACCGCTGCGTTGGGAACGGTTGTGAGTCCAGGCTTGAGCTTGCAATAAAGACTCTTGAGAGTGCTTGCATCGGATTCGGCTCCTGGAGGTCTATTGGGGTCCCAGGAATCTGGCATAACAAAACAACCAACACAAGTACTTAAAATACAGAATAATAGATTTTTCAACTACTTTCTTTGAAGGTCACACTTTGATGAGTGGTGGGGTTCATTTTTGGTAATCATAATATTAGTAGTTTATTACTAGTAAGAATTTATGTTCATTTACTTCTTACTAGTGAATAAATTCTTACTAGTAGGACCTCAAAAACAAATTATTTGTAGTCTATTTTTGTCATGCTTTGGATATGAAGTGTCTTTCAAAGACTCATGTATTGAAGCCTTGGTTCCCAAAGATGTTTAGAAGTGGAGCTTTTGGGAACAGGAGGCTCTGACCTCATCAGTGGATTAATCTATTGATAACTGGATGAACTACTGGGGCAGGGTTGGAGGAAGTAGGTTACTGGGGGTATGCCCTGGAGACTAAATCTTATCTATGGCCACCCCTTCTTCCCTACTTCCTCTGGGCCCCCGGGCCCCTCCCTCTTTCCTGGCTGCCATGAGCTGAGCTGCTTTCCTCTGCCATGCCCTTCCCCATGATCTTCTGCTTTATCTCAGTCCCAAAGCAATGGAGTTTGCCAACCATGAACTGAAACCTCTGAAGCCACAAGCCAAAATAAATCTCTTCTAAGTTGGTTTCCTCAGGTATTTATCAAAGTGAGCAAAATATCTGACTAACACAATTCTATGTCTGTGCTTTCAAGTATGGATAGGAATCTAAGCAAGCATTCTTTAATATGAAATGCCTGACAAATACCAGTTGTCATATAGGCCAACACTTCTCAAATTTTCATGGGCTTATGAATCTTCTGAGGATCATGTTAAAATGAAGATTTTGATTATGGGTGGGGCCTGAGTTCTGCATTTATAACAAACTCTCAGGGATGCAGATGTGACCAAATTCTGAACTACATCCTGAGTAGAAAGCTTAAATCCACTTAACTTACAGAATACTATATCTAAACTATGACGACCTGCTATGAGCCAGTAGTTTCACAAAGTAACACCTGAACTTCAACTGGAGACTCAAGAAAGACAATGGGTGGACTCTTGTTAAACAGTTATTGTTGACTCCTTTAGATAGTTTTGGATTTCTTGGGAATGGTGAGAGGTAATCCATATTCTATTTTCATTTTTCTATAAAGGCAAATGCAAAGTAAAAACCTATGAGGTGATGGGATGCACAAGTAGGCATCCCTTTAATCTCAGAGGACTATAGCTGACCTATCTTGCAAGCAATTTAGGAATCCAGTAGTCAGTCTTAGAATTTGGGGGATAGAATTTTGGCATGTCAATGAATATGTAAGCTTGACCAATTTAACTTTTGTATCATCACATCTCCTGCTGTTCCAATCTGGCCTACCTTTGTCTTTACCACATATAACTGTAGCACAATGCCTTAGAAATGAGGGCATAAGAAAAACATCAGATTTGTTATTCATAGCAACAACAACTCCAAGTCCAGACAGTTCCAAAGTAAATCTGAGCAAGGACTTGCTATGACTTTGTGACCAAAGACTTAATGTTCTCATACCTTTAGTGAGTTCTGGCACTTTATCAAACCTGTGATATTGACTAACTACCAGTAATTGCTGATTTATGGGCAAAGTTTCCTCCACCTTGTTTTCTTCAGGAAATGCAGCTTCATCTTCTGGAAACATGTTCAATCAGTCACTTCACATTCTCTGTAAGCTTTGCTGTTTACATATCTAAGCAGGGGGCATCTTGCTTTCTTACCTGTTGCTGCTGATATGATATGTTGCACTACTTTACTTGCTTTAAGTTGTCTGTTTAGAAAAACAACCATATTTCTGTACACTCAGGGAGGGGAACTAACTGAAATATAGCATCTGGAAAAGAAATTTTACTGTTCTATAATTTTCAGAAGCACTTAAGAAGTGAAGGGTAATGATGTAATTAGAAGAGTCCTAAAAGGCATCTACTCCAAGATGACAAATGGGGTCAATTTCAAGTGCCATAAAGCAGAGGAATGCTGGCAGATATGCCTTAATTTTCCAACCCAGATCTAATACCAATGCTAACTTCTACTCCATGTTTTTCTTTTCTTTCCTTTCCTTTTTATTATCTGGAACTCTAACAGTGTTCACTTTATGCTTTGAATATAATCCTTACTGCTCTGCCACAGCAACTTATTTTTAAAATGGACATGTTTCTTTCTCTTCCTCTTTTCCTGCTCTTCCCTAATCTCTCCCCCTCCCTAATCTCAGGGGAAACAGGGTTACCTTTCTTCCCCATCCTAGGCAGAGTTATTTGTCTTTGAGTACACACTCACCATAGGAATGAAGTAATCCAAACTTTGGGGAGGGTATTGAAAGATCTCAGTAATGACTACCTCCCAAATTAACAAGTGAATTACAACTCCAGAGAACACTGGAATGTAGCCTTTGAGTCACCTCTTTAAAAGCCCCCTGCCTTTGGGACAGGAGTCCCCTGTGTTTCTCCTTTGCTAGCAAAGCAATAAACCTTCTTTTTCTTTTTTCTCAAAACCGTGTCCTCATTATTAGATTAGCATCTTGGACAAGGACCAAGCTTTCAGCAACAGTATCCACTACCTACTGAGGAAAAATTAGGGTCATGTTAAGAGCTGAGGATGATCCTTCCAAATTCATTTAACCTTTAAATTCCCTCTACCCCTTGTCTCATTATTAACCATCACCTAGGGCTTCACAGAACCATATCGCTGGCAACCTTTGCCCTCCAATATTTCCAGCAAAGCTTGCATTACCACTGGATGTTTTGTACCTGATTCCATGGTCATGAATTACCAGGTTATAACAATCCTTAATCCATTCTATAAAATGTCTATGACCAAGCTACTTACGATATTTGGACACATAGATGTAGCTCAGGTTTCCATCTATATCCTTTTCCTGAATTGGGGACCCTAGACTCCTGGAAGATGTCACCTCCTTCATATTCCATCCTTTCTCATTCATTTCATGTAGCACTGGGAGGGAAGCAGAGGTTGGTGACAGCATCATTGGGACCTTACAATAACTTGGATGTATCCAAGTATGGAAATGTCCTGTGTATTTCTGGATTCAGGAGAGTGCTAACTGCAGTCAGAATGTTCAGAGTTGATGTAGATGTTTTTCGGGTAGTGTGACCTTGGCTGTGTTACTTCACCTTTTTGATATTTTGTCAAGTGTAGATAATGGCAGCTGCTCTTAAATGTGGTTAATCAAAGAAAATATGCAAAAGAACTGTGTTCTCTCAACAGGACAAGCTCTAGTCTATATAAACACAAGGAATTATTAAGACACTGATATTTTCAGACTAAGTCAAGTGTGATTGAATTTTGAACCATTAAATGTGCCTGTTCAGTGATTCTGTTATGGGTGGGCTGATTCTTGATATGCTAATGAAGACCTATGTATAGTTTTCTTGATTAACTCATGGCTCAGGGCTTGTTACTTTAAGCACCAAAACAAGATTCAGTTTTTTGAGGCATTGCATCCAATATCTCAATTATTCATTTTAGGAATTAGTGTAAAATTAGCATAGACCCCTGTTCATATGGAAATAGATGGTTATGTTAATTGGAATGCTGTAGCTGGAAAAATTCTTGCATAATGAAAGGACTGATATTAATATCTTTGAATGGAAGATGTATATCATATTGTTAGTAAGATATAATTCATTCATGCATACTTGTTATTAACAATTATTTTATGTAGTTTATCTCACTCCCTAAGTAGAAGCTATTCAATATATCGAGCAAATATTTTGAAATAGCAAACTGCTAACTTATTTTTAAATGTAAAAAACTATGTTAAACTATTAATATTTTCTTCTTCCTTTTCTTATATTTTCTATCACATTTGATGTTCAAATTTTCACATTTGGCTGTTAGAAGGGTTTGTTAATTCTTAATCAGAATTGAATAATCAGTGGAACCCTCCACCAGCTATCTGGGTTAAACATTAGGTGTGTATTGTGACCTCTCTAAAATTCCTTGGTTCTCCCAGGTTGTCCCTTAAAGACGTTTCTGAATTTATAACAAAGTTAAGCCCAAATAGTGGGAATAATAATTTATGGAAACACTGTAGGAAACAAGATCTCAATTTTTATCATATGTAAATGTGTATGAGTACACACACACACACACATATACATACATGCCTTGACTTAAGTAAAGCCATCTAAAATTAAGATTGTAAACTTACGAATCTTATTATGATATATAATGTATATAATAAACCTTATAAATACTATATGTATATAATAAACCTTATAAACATTATATTTTACCTTTCCTTTTCATCTAGAAATTTAACTCAACAGACTTATATTGAGGAGCTATCATGTGAAAGGCTTCAGGATAAATATTGTGAGGAAATAAACACCAGAAAGGATCTCAGTATCTAAATAAGGACATAATTCATGTATATGGATAACTTACCATAAGAAGATGTTTTTAAAACATTATGTGTAAAATTCTGAGGAAGTATAAGATTGGACAAGATTTGGCACTAGGCCTGACTACTTGATGGAGTTGGTATGTTGAATTAGGCCAAAATTATAGGTAAAATTCTGGGGATTTTTCAAGCAAAAGCAACAGCAGGGGCTGGGGGAAAGGGCAAGAAATATTTAAGGATTAGCCTTGAGAAAGTTATTGTGGAGAAAGTAAAGTAAATCTTACCCCTTTTCAACCTGCCCTACTTTGTGATAACTTTATTTCCTTTTCATTAACACTGTGAAAATATCGTTTCTGAGAACAGACTAATACGTGAAGAAATTCTAAATAGAAAGTGATTTTCTAAGGAGTACACAATAATTTTACTTCTTCAACTTGCCTAAGACAACATTGCAAATGTTCACCAGGGGCCTAAGGTTGCCCCCCAAATCATCTGGTAACACTACATTGGCCACCATTTGAAAAGCCCAGTGTACAGGAAAGATGACTGGGAAGGCATAAGAGGCCACTGGGATGGGACTTTGTCCATGGAGATAATAAGTCTAGACACAGGGTATCACTTCATACTCCAGCTGAAGCCCAAGAGGGAGAAGAAGTAGGAGTTTCAGATAAAAACATTGAATAAATAATCCTAAAACAAAGTGGCTTCTCAATGATTTCTAACTCAAAATTCTCAGATGGGGATGTCTCAACATAGTATTAATCTGCCATTTGATCAAAGGACCTATTCCACTTACTATGACTATATATCGACTCATTCGAAAACCTCATGGAGTAGAATAACTTATTAAGCTCACAGACTGTAGGAACAGAGCGTAATAAGGTTGTCTTGCCTCTGCCCTGTACTGTCTAGGCTATCTAGGTATTTTGCTGGAGGACTTGAAGCTTTTGACTGCATTCATCTGTCACATGTCTTGCAGCTGGATTCTGTTTGTTAGATGGAGACCTCAATTCCTCTCTACTTGGGCTTCACCTTGTGGTCTCTTTGCAAAAATCTAGTTTGACTTTATTACAATATGTTGGCAGAATTCAAAGGGCAAGTAAGCATCCTAAGGGAGAGAGACAAATGTAGGCTGTTACTTTTCTGTAACCTAGCTTTGGAAGTCATATAGTGCTCCTTCTGTCATGTTGTTACTGGGGAGTGTTTACAATTCCAGATTCAAGATGAGAAGGCGCATACCTCACTAAGAATAACAAGGTTCTAAAGAGTATGTGAAACCAGAAATATTGCCATGACCATATTTGTAGCATATACTACAGGGTCCTAAAGAATTCAGAGTCACTCTTGCTGTGACTCTGTTTCTTCCTTTTTTTCCCCTTTCCTTTATTCATTGTAGCTCTGTTTCCTTGAAAGAGGAAAAGAGGGAAGCAAAGGATTTAACAAGAAGCTTGGTTTATGATTAGTGAAATCATTTATAAAGTATATTACGAATTTTCAAAATTCAAATTCATTATAGATTAATATTCCTGGAGCATGGAAAGGACAAGTGACAAATGTCTTTGGAGATGTGATTTGTAATAAGTCATTGAGAGCTTTAACTGCCATGCTGAGAATTTAGGTCTATGCTGGCCTTGGGACTTTGTTCTGTTGGCAGTAGAGAAAGAGCAGCATGTCTTTGAACAGTGAATGACATAATCACTTAGGAAAATGCCTCATTTTGAAGGCTCTGGGCAATATGAATCACAGTGGGAAGTTCTGGGACAGAGAAAACAGGAGCACCTCTCTTAACTGACCTTCTCTTAACTGAAATGCTTATTAACCCCTGCTTTCAATGTCACAGGGCATTCTGGGTGCTGAGATGGTAAGATACACTCTAACCTTCTGTGTCTTCTGCTTTCCGAGAGTCAGGATGTTTGCTTCCAAATCTGTTTACGAACTTTAATTGTAATTACATAATTTAATTAAATATTTTAATAGTTGTTTTGTGAAAAGCAAACTACCTGATTTGGAAAGACTAAATAAGGGTTTAATAATTGCTGTAGAATTAAAAATGAGGGAGACAATGGTTAAAAATTGTGGGAAACGTGAAAATTGAGTGATAGTCTGTGGTCAGGTTTCTTTGTGAGAATCTTGCACTTTCAGAGTAGATAATAGCCAATAGCAGTGTGAGTCTACAGAGCTCTAATCCTTAATGGATTCAATTCCAATTCTGCCATTTGCTATTCTTTCTTTCTTTATTATTTATTTTATTGATGCATTATAATTATATATAATAGTGGGTTAATTATGCCATATTTGTTTATGCACATAATAAAATTTGATTAATCTCATTTCCCAGTACCTTGCCTTTCCCTCCCCTTCTCCCTCCCCCATTCACTTGCTCTTCCAAACTTATCTCCCATTCTATTATAGTTACTGTTGTTTTAATTAGTGCATTTTACACACACACACATACACACATGACTCACTGTGATATATTCATACATATATAAATAATAATTGGTAGACTTCATCTCCCAGCAATTCCCATGGCCTCTCTGTCCTCTCTCCTTCTTGATCCCCTTCCTCTATTGGTCTCCCTTCTATTTTTGAAGATTCTCCACCACTTTTCCTTTCTTTAAAAAAAAACAATTGTTTTTTAGTTGTAGGTGGACACACTACATTCATTTTATTTTTATGTTCTGCTGAGGATCAAACCCAGTTCCTCATGCATGCTAGGCCAGTACTGTATCTCTGAGCCACAACCCCAGCCCCTCTATCACCTTTTTTTTGGTACTGAGAATTGAACTCAGGGGCACTAGACCACTGAGCCATATCCCCAGCCCAATTTTGTATTTTATGAAGAGACAGGGTCTCCCTGAGTTGCTTAGCACCTCCCTAAATTGCTGAGGCTGGCTTTGAACTCACGATCCTCCTGCCTCTACCTCCTGAGCCACTGGGATTACAGGCATGTGCCACTGTGCCAGCTCTACTACCTTTCTTTCTTTTTTTTTAAATAGGGTATTTTAAAAATTTTAACTTGTTATATATGACAGCAGAATGCATTTCAATTCATAGTGCACCTATAGAGCACAAGTTTTCATGTCTCTGGTTGTACACAAATAGAGTAACACCATTGTGTCTTCATACATGTACTTAAGGTAATGATGTCCATCTCATTCCACCATCTTTTCAATCCCCATGCCTCCTCCCTTCCCCTCCCACCCCTTTGCCCTATCTATAGTTCATCTAATCCTTCCATGCTCCCTCTCCCAAACCCACTATGAATCAGCCTCCTTATATCAGAGAAAACATTCAGCATTTGGTTTTTGAGGATTGGCTAATTTAGCATTATATTCTCCAACTCTATCAATTTACCTGCAAATGCCATGATTTTATTCTCTTTTTATTGCTGAGTAATATTCCATTGTGTATATATATATATATATATATATATATATATATATATATATACCACATTTTCTTTATCAATTCATCTACTGAGGGGAATCTAGTTTGGTTCCACAGTTTAGCTATTGTGAATTGTGCTGCTGAACATTGATGTGTCTGTGTTCCTGTTGTATGCTGTTGTTAAGTCCTTTGAGTATAGACCAAGGAGAAGGATAGCTGGGGCAAATGGTGGTTGCATTCTCAGTTTTCCAGGGAATCTCCATACTGCTTTCCATATTGACTGCACCAATTTGCAGTCCCACCAGCAATGTATGAGTGTGCCTTTTTACCCCACATCCTTGCCAGCACTTACTGTTGTTTGTATACTTGATAGCTGCCATTTTGACTGGAGTAAGATGAAATCTTTGAATAGTTTTCATCTGCATTTCTCTAATTGCTAGAGATGTTGAACATTTTTTCATATACTTATTGATTGAGTGTATATCCTCTTCTGAGAAGTGTCTGTTCAGTTCCTTGGCCCATTTACTGATTGGGTTATTTAGTTTTTGTTTTGTGTGTGTGTGTGTGTGTTTGTGTGTTTAGTTTTTTGAGTTCTTTATATACCCTAGACCCTAAAGAGTATGCTCTATCTGATGTGCGAGTGGTAAAAATTTGCTCCCAAGCTGTAGGCTCTCTATTCACCTCACTGATTATTTCTTTTGCTGAGAAGAAGCTTGTTAGTTTGAAGCCATCCCATTTATTGATTCTTGATTTTAATTCATGTGTTATAGGAGTCTTATTAAGGAAGTAGGGGCCTAATCCGACATGATGGAGATTTGGGCCTACCTTTTCTTCTCTTAGATACAGGGTCTCTGGTTTAATTCCTAGGTTTTTGATCCACTTTGAGTTGAGTTTTGTGCATGGTGAGAAATAGGGGATTAATTTCATTTTGTTGCATATGGATTCCCAATTTTCCCAGCACCATTTGTTGAAGAGGCTATCTATTCTCCAATGTATGTTTTTGGTGCCTTTGTCTAATATAATATAATTGTAATTATGTGGGTCAGTCTCTGTGTCCTCTAATCTGTACCATTGGTCTACCAGTCTATTTTGGGGCCAATATCATGCTGTTTTTGTTACTATTGCTCTGTAGTATAGTTTAAGGTCTGATATAGTGATGCCACTTGCTTCACTCTTCTTGCTAAGGATTGCTTTAGCTATTATGGGTCTCTTATTTGAAACACTGGCCAGAGCAATTAGAACGACAAAAGAAATTAAAGGGATATGGATAGGAAAAGAAGAACTAAAATTAGCACTATTTGCTGACGATATGATTCTATACCCAGAAAACCCAAAAAAAGTCCATCAGAAAACTTTTAGAACTAGTAAATGAATTTAGCAAAGTAGCAGGATATAAAATCAATACACATAAATCAAAGGCATTTCTGCATATCAGTGACAAATCCTCTGAAAGGGAAACAAGGAAAACTACCTCATTTACAATAGCCTCAAAAAAAAAAAATACTTGGGAATCAACCTAACAAAGGAGATGAAAGACCACTATAATGAAAACTACAGAATGCTAAAGAAAGAAACCAAAGAAGAGCTTAGAAGATGGAAAGATCTACCTTGCTCTTGGATAGGCAGAATTAATATTGTCAAAATGACCATATTACCAAAAGCACTATACAGATTTAATGCAATTCCAATCAAAATCCCAATGGCATTTCTCATAGAAATAGAAAAAGTAATCATGAAATTCATCTGGAAAAATAAAAGATTCATTACTTTTCTTGATATTCCTTTTCTTTTCTCTCTCTTTCCCCTTCCCTCACCCTACCCCCCTTACTTCCCTATATGAGAGAAAACATTCAACTCTTGACTTTCTGAGCTAGCTTATCACTTAGCATGATATTCTCCAATTCCATCCATTTACCAACAAATGAAATAATTTCATTCTTTTTGGCTGGGTAAAACTCCATTGTGTTTATATACCACATTTTCTTGATCCATTCATCTGTCGATGGACACCTAGGCTGGTTCCATAATTTGGTTACTGTAAATTGCACTGTTATAAATATTGGTATGCATATATTGCTACCAATATTTACAACAGTGCAATTTTATGCTGATTTTAGATCTTTTTAGATCAAGTATTGGTATTGCTAGGTCATATGGTGGTCCATTCCTAGTCTTTTGAGAAATCTCCATACTACTTTCCAAAGTGGTTGTACTAATTTTCAGTCCCACCAATAATGTGTAAGTTCCGCCCCCCCCACATCCTTACCAGCAGTTATTGTTCTTTGCATTCTTGATGATTGCCATTCTAACTGGAGTGAGATGAAATCTCAGAGTAGCTTTGTTTTGCACTTCAGAACAGAAACCAAGGGGCAGAGGTGAAATAATTGTTGAAAAAGACTCAATGACATTTTTTAAATGTGTAAGAATAGGAGGGCAAGAATTTGAATTGACCCTGAAGTTTAAAGCTGATTTCTTTAAAAAAAAATTATCAGAAGAGAGGACCCAGTTTGAAAACGGGATGATGAAATCATCTTTATTTAAATATAATTGCTTTTAAACTTCAGTGTTCTCAGACTTGGTCCTAGACGCTTATCCTATCTTTCCCAAAACTCTCTCTAGGCAAATTCATTTCATAAATAATCATGTCAAAGTGTCTAACCACTGAACTTTAGTATTTGCAGCTAACTTTCACACTTTTCTTGAATGTTCTATAAAATATACATTGAATATAAAATTCAATATGTGCAAAGTTATTTATCATCTTCCTACTAACAGCTATTCCTTCTCCAAATTGTCTTAATTAATGATGCCACAGTTCACCCTAACATTCAGGCCACTTGTGATCTATAAATCAATCTAAGTATCTCTCCTTACTTTATTCTTCACATTCAGTTGATCTCTAAAACTTATACCATTTTTCCTTTTCATTATTATTTGAATTTGATCCTCCTGGCAATCTCATAGCTCATTTCTCTGCTATCATAACTGATCACTGTTTCCTTGCTTACATGCTTTCTCTCTTCTGATCCATGCCTTATGTTGCTTCCACAGTTGTATATATAATATGCAATATGCTGCTGATTACACAGTTGATTAAAACCCTTCAATAACTTCCCATCATCTACAGTCTCTGGTCCAAAATTCTATAGATGGTACAAAAGTGTACATGACACACTGAGCTCTTCTTCTTGCCTCTGTCTCCAGATTCACCTCTACCCCTTGAACTTATGATCAACATATGGAATTAGCATAAAAATAACCAAACCATCTAGAATTTATCATTTAGTAACTGTGCATGGTGAAATTTTTCAAGGCAGAATGTCTTTGCTAGATCAGTAAAGAACACCTTTATTTGCTTCAAGGAATCCTTCAAGAGAACAAACAAATGACTTTGATCAAACTATGTAAGTTCATTTTGACAAAGCTTACCTAGTGTAATTCCACAGAGAAAAATGCTTCATTAGGAATGTTTGAAGTATATATTTTATTCTAAGTATTTTGTTCATGCATTTATAAATATTTGTTTCTAGTTAACAAGTATATTTTACATTTTCTTTGAACCTAATTCTGTGATTATTATTATTTTCAATATAGTATGGATAGGAGCAAAGCTGTAATTTGGAATATTTTATCTATCAGGTAAAAAGAATTTGCCTAAGCATGATCTCTTGATTGCCCAAGCATCAAATTTTCATACAAACAAATAATGCTGCCAGAAGTGCCTTATACACAAAATTAGAAATGAAAAGGGAACAGAGAGGATATTAAAGAACTCCAAGAAAGTACTGTTCATCGCTCTATATTAATAAAATATGAAATAAGTGAATAGTAGTCTAAGAAAATATAAATTACCAAAGCTGGCCCTTGAAGAGGTAGAAAAACCTACTGTAAGTAAATCAATTTTCACGAATAAAAAAAAAGGTTGTCATAGAAGTATTCCTCAACAATGTGCAGGATCCAGATGGTTCTGCAAATGAATTATTTCAAACTTTCCAGGAACAAATTGTTTCTATGCTATATAAACTTGTTCCGAACATAGATAAAGAAAGAAACTGTCTTTATTCCTTATATGAAGTCAGCATCCATCTAACAAAGTGAGCATAAACTTCAGACCCATCGCTCTCAAAAAAAAAAAAAGTGCCATAAAGCTCTGAAATAAAAGAAAAGTTCAGTTACTTTAAATATTTTTAAGTGTTAAGGAAGACCTGGCAGATTAATTTCAGAAATCCAAATAGTTCAATAGTAGAAAACTTATTAATAGATCTGAAGAGGAAAGTCAAAAGAGGAAAACCCATATTAACAATTCTGTGAAAAGGAGGAGAAGGAGAAGAAGGCGGGGGGCAGAGGAGGCAGATAAACAAAGAAAATAAAATCATTTTGATAAAATGAACTAGGAAAATGTATAAATATTCCATGTTTGGCATAACCATCACCTTCTTTTGGAATGGGTATGAGATAGTTAAATAATACAATGCTGAGTCGACACAAGTTATCAAAACTCCATACATTATGTATAGTGGAGATTCCTGTTTCCACCCAATTCTACCCCCTCCTTTCCTCCTTCTAGAAATTCAGAGTGAGATGCAAAATGCTTCCCACAGTACTTCCCCAGAGCAGAGAGGTTATAGATACAGTACAAAGAGAGAAGGCAGGGAGCTCACACTACACAGATGGAAAAACCCCTTTTCTAGGAAGGGAGGCATCCACAAGAGGCATTTTGCCCAACATGTTGTCAGGGAGAAATACAACTGATGAAGAAGCAAATGCTGGTAGAAAGGCTGCTCATGCTCTTGAATTGACATTAACAGTTCTGGTGTTAAGAGGTGATCACAAAACAGACCATAGGGAATCAGAAGAGCGTGGGACAAAGGAAACCAGTCTTTGATCCAGTGAAATACAAGACAAGCAACCATCAGGAGCAGGACAGAAATCATTACTAAAACTGCCTGAATTCGATCTTAAATTGGTGAGTCTGAGTCCTAGTGAAAGAATCCATTTGATTTTAGGAAAAGAACCTACTCCTGGTTCCTTTAGAACTAGATAACTTTGGAGAAAATGTTTTTCAAGGTTGAGATGTTACCCTGCAGAATGAAGCACATGATCTGGACTAGCAATGCTCCATCTCCCTCCTCACCAGGATGGTTGGGTCTAGAGCACAGAGAGTAGAGGTGAGAATAATATCATTTCTTATGACACTCAAGGACCACTCTCAACATTTCAGCTTAAAACAAGGCCAGATCAGGAAAAATAATGCATGCTACATTAGTTAGTTTTTCATTGGTATGACCATGATACCTGACAAGAACAACTTAGAAAATAAAAAGTTTATTTTGGTTCCTGGTTTCAGAGATTCAATCCATTCTGGGCCAACTCCATTATTCTGGACCCATATGAGGCAGAACATTATGGTGAAAAGTTGTGCTGGAGGAGCCCTGCTCTGCTCATGAGAGTCAGGAAGCAGAAGGAGATGGGGGAAGGGGCCACAGGTAAAATGCACACTTCCAGAGCATGCCCCAGAGACCCACCTCCTCCAGGCATGCCCCACCTGCCTACAGCTACCACCCAGGTAGCTCATTCAATCTAGGGTGAACTGATTATATAAAAGCTGGTATATTCTATCTATCAGCTTTTACAATCTGATCATTTCACATCTTAATATCCTGCATTAACACAGGAGCTTTGGTGGTGGGGGGGAACACCTCATATACAAACCATAACACATGCCATGTTAAAGAAGTTGAACTTTATCCTGGAGGTAACGGGAAACTGTTGAGAGAATTTTCATGAGCTAAGGCAAACTCAGAATTACATTTTAAAAACATGCTCATGAAACAACAAGAACTGAGGGGGACAATAATAAATTCCAATTTAGGAGGTTACTGGATTCATTAAGGAAAAACACTGATCTAAGACAGTATCAATATAAATGGAAAGGAATTTAGATAAAAAATATTCAGAAAGTAAAACTGACATGTGCTGGGAAAAAAATCTAGTATGACACCCATATTCTGGGCTAGATGAGAGAAGAACAGAGAATTCATTGTTGAGACTTCTAGCAGGGAATGCAGAGGAAGGAGTAATACCTCATGTGGTGTTACTATACCATGGTATTATTATAATATGGTATTACTACAGTATACTACAGCTATTACTATAGTATACTATATAATACATATGTATGCACAGTATACTATATATATGCAGCAGACTATATACTATATATTACCACAGTATGCTATAGTAATACCTGCTACACATACAAGGGGTTAATACATCTTTATTGCATGAAGTATTAAAAGAGGAATTTTAGAAAGATTATTCTGGGAGCAGTGAGTTATGGGCCTTGGGTAACAAAGGAAAAAAAGAAAAACAAAAAGAATTCTATGGGGATATGACAATGAAAATAGAAAAAGCATGAATACTAGTGAATTTTCAAAAGACAAATTCCATAAACTCTAATGATTAATAGACTTAAAATGCATAAAGTCAAGAAAAATGAGTTAAGATGACTCCTACAGTCTGACTTTTAATACCTAGCTAAAGTGCTAAAGTCAAATGACTGGAGTCTGTAGATAAACAATATTATTAATTCTAATACGAAACTTCTATTTGAATTTTTAGTGTATGGCTAAATTATCTCCATTTGGCACAAAAATCTCATTATGCTTAGAACCATTATCCCCATTGGGAAAAAGAGTTTTCTTGCCCAGAATTAATCTGATTGCCAAATTACTATTTGTGCTGTCAATGTCTAAGTGCCATAGCTTTTGTTTCTAAGTTACTCTTCCTTCCTTATGGTGATTTAGTTTGTGTAGCTGCTCAATGCATAGAGATTTAAAGCCTGATGGTAACTTTTAGTTCAAGATGTTTGACCTTTTATCCACATTTAAATATCTGAAAAACACTTGGAAACCTCAACTGAAAGATCAAACAATATTCTATCACATAGGTTCCTGACCTTTCCACATTTCTGAGAAAAGGAATTAAGACTTCAGATTTTCTTAATACACATTTGAAACCAGGCTCATTGATTGAGGGCTTTCTGTTCTGCATTTTTCTCCTCTGCTTCAGCCAACACCAGTGTGAGATCTGTGGCTCTCCATCCATTACTTTCTCTTTTTTCCTTTAACCCCTATAAAGTTCAAGTGACTTTCAGTTGAAGTAAATGAATGAAAAATACAAGTTCAGATTCTGTTTAGGTTTAAGGCTGCATGACCAAAATGATCAGAATCTCAAGCTGGGAAACTAAAACATCAATAATCCTAACACTAGTTAGGAGAGTGTTCTCTTAAAATTTGGAAAGTCACTCTTGTTTTCATGTTAGTAAAATTGAAAATTTTCTATTTCTTCATTTATTCATTGAATGGTTGCTTATGGAGGTCTACTACATGCCATCTGTTTAGGATATATCAGTGAACAAAACTAAGACTTTTCACTCATGAAGCTTACACTAGAGTGGTGATATAAAATAATACGCATAACAGAGGAGGTGATTAGTGCTCTGAGAAAAAAAAGCATGTTGAGGGAGTAATACAGTGTGTGTGGGGGGGGTGAGGGTCAGGGGTTGAGGGGGAAGGGGGGTGGAAAAAACTGCTACATTAAATGTGAAGATCAAGCCGGTCTCACGGAGAAGCTGAGATAGGAGCATATACTTGAAGGGTGAAAGAAAGATACCCAGGGAAAGAGCACACCAAGCAGATGAAACAGCAAAGACTCCAGACTATTCCAGAAATAGTAAGGAGGCCAGTGTGAATGGAGTGGGGAAGGGCCAGTGGATAGGGAGAGGAAAGGAGGTCAGGGAAGTATCATGAAGGTGTAGATCAGCAGGCTTTGTGAGCCATTGTAAGGACTTTGGCCTTACTCTTTACCTGTTTTGTTTTTAATGTGGGTTTTGTTTGTCCTGGGTTTAGCAGAGGATATAGGCTATTACAAGCACAGGTATTTATAGGCACGCACACATACATTTTCACAAACTTGAGGCCCCTTTTAATCGGACTATGACTATGCAATCATCTGCTTTTCATTCCCAGAATAATTTTCTGCTAGTTAAGCTTCCTTTCACCATCTCTTCAAGGCATTCGTCTATTTCCCTCTCTTGGCAGTTGCAATATAGATCCTCTCTTTTGCCGAGGCCTACCTTGGCACATCTTTTCTCCATGATGTTCTCCCCAATTTCACCTACCCATTTTTGTCACTCAAGGTCTCATATTTGTTCACTTAAGGATTTTCTGTCTTGTATCATTTCTTTATTATATCACACATTACTCACTTAGAGTACATGCATCCCAAAGTCTGAGACCACATCTACTTCATCTGTATTTAATAACTTTGTGGAGTGTTTCTGCCCTCTCAGGCACTGTTTATACAGAGATGAGTAAGATTCCATCCTTGTCCTAGAAAAGTTCAATCTAGGGAGAGAATGACTGTCAAATCATCAATGATGATTCTATGTGATCAATGAATGTACAGCTATGATTCTGATAGTGTAGCACCCTGGACAGAGAGGGAAAGAGGAACCAAAATGCATTAGATGCCAGTTACTGAGCATATTCACACACATCTCAGTTAATCCCTAAAATAGTGTAGCAGACAGAAGTTATGAACCTCATTGTAGAAGATGAGGAAATTGAGATAGAGAGAGGTGAAGTGAATTGACCATGGTTCTTCAGCTCAATGTGGCCAGTCCTGAGATGGGAAGAAGGTATTTGATGGTTGTATAACTACCACAATTCTGCTTTCCTATGTTCCTTTACTAGTCCAAAAATCACAGCAACTAAGAAATACTTTTTATGTTGGCTAAATAAAATGGTGATTTCTTTCATTTGTCTTTATGTTGCTTTTCAAATATCAAAGGATACCCATAGCAAGCAAACTTTATTTTACAGACTTCAATTTTGTCTCTCTTCAGACTTTAATTTTTTTAAAAAATGAAGTTTAGTTGTAGTCATATTTTTTCTCACAGTTCCTATTATATATTTGTTTGAAGATCAGTTGTGAAAGGACAGTATCAATTTGGCATTCTAACTCTGCCTTCATTCATTATAAGTCACTCAGTTTAGTTGCTTTAGATTACTTCATTTGTAAAATTGAGAAACCAATATGAGGAACTAATTAATGGTAGAACTAATTAATATTTTTTAAACGTCTAGGCTGGGAGTGTAGCTTGGTGGTAGAGCACTTACCAAGTTTGTGTGAGGGAATCCCTGAGTTTGATCCCCAGCACTGAAAAATAAACAAACATCTGATAACATGAAACTAAAAATACTACTTTAGCAAATAGAATTCGGTTTTCATTCATAGAAAAAGATATAGAACACATTCATTAGACAATTGGGTGACATCTCAAGTAACTGTTATGGGAATAAATAAAGACCATCCATATGAAAACAAGCAAAGGCTATTTATTCAGGGGTTCTTTTAATATAGCAAGAGAGCCAATCACTCTTGTTTTGGAAGAGTGGGAAAGATTTAGGGTAGAAAAAGGGAAGATTCAGATGGGTCCTGATTGGAGGCTCTCAGCATAGAGAAGTTGTGAGTGAGCTAACCAGAAGTAGGCATCCTATGTGCTTGAGTAAGGGCACACATTTGGCTTTCTCTGGTTGGTCCTAAGCTGAGGGCAGGAGCAAGCATTAAGGAAGCTGTCAGGTATTAATCAAACCCTGGCTATTTGGGGTCAGTTGTTACAGAGGTGATTGTTTGGCTTCCTGGATCAATTGCTAGCGAGAATGATTTGACTTTCTGGGGCCTGACTTGGCTTCCTGGGCTGGTTACCTCAAATAGTGGACTGATTTCCTGGGTTAGTTGCTGCAGATTATGGATCAAATTTCTACTTTTATATATACCTTGACCATTGTTCATTTGTATATTAAATCTCTCATTCTATATCTATCAATAGTTGATTTATCAGTCTCTATGGTTTATAGAACTTTTCACATGCTTTAATGAATTGTTATTTTTAAATTCAGTTCCAGAATTATTTAGACCACTTTTTCTGAGCATTCACCTCATTAAAACTGACATAATTAATCCCAGAGGCTTGGGAGGCTGAGGCAGGAGGATACTAAGTTCAAAGCCAGCCTCAACAAGGCGAGCTCTAAGCAACTCAGTGAGACCCTGTCTCTAAATAAAATACAAAATAGGGCTGGAGATGTGGCTCAGTGGTTGAGTGCCCCTGAGTTCAACCTCTGGTTCCCCCCTCCCCCCAATAAAGAGAAAAACTGATATATTAATATTTTTTCTTTCTATTGTCAACTTTTTAGTTAAATATTCCAAATGTAACTTTAAATTTCTATCTTGAATTATTGGATGACATACACAAGTTAGAAAAGTCATTGTTGAGCTGATACTATGGTGCACACCTGTAAATTCCAGTAATTCAGGAGACTGATGCAGGAGGATTGCCAGTTGGAGGCCAGCCTGAGCAACTTAGCAAGGCTCTGTCTCAAAAAAATTTTTTTAAAAAAGGGATGGGATGTAACTCAGTGGCAGAAAGCCCCTGGGTCCAATTCCTAGAAACACACACACACACGCACACACACACACAGAGTTATTGTTGGATTCTTAAGAGTTAACATAGTTAATTATCATTTTCTTACCATTGTTTACTTGCAAATTAAACTTGCTATATATGTGTCATATTCTTTTTTGTTTTGTTTTGACTTTGAGATGGAGTTTTATTATGTTGCCCAGGCTGATTTCTAATTCATGACTCAAGTGGTCTTCCTGTAACAGGTTTCTCAGTAGCTAGAACTCTAGGCCACATGCTATCTTGCCTAGTTTGTGTTCATATCCTTTAAAGACTAACAGAAAAAATTAAAAACTATAACTGGAACTCAATGTTCTATGCATAAAACAATATAAAATTTCTGGGAAAGGAAACCACTTTTAAAATCTCCATGACAAAAGTCATAGCAGCCAATACAGAAAAGGTGATCCAGGAATGTGTGAAGAGAGTTGTAAGACTATCAATGTCCTGGCTTTAGTTCATTCTTCACTTGGTCACTGTCACAAAGCTGCCCCAAAAGACAGTGTGGACGGTGTTGTTTCCCTGCCTGGATAATTTTTATTAGTGACACACTGCTCCCTCATTCTCAGTTCTCGTTGTCAGGGGTGAGATGAGGCCCCCTCCTATCTTAGACAGTAGACAGAAGTCCAACCAATCAATGCATCAAATTTCATGACCCCAATAATTGGTTCAAATGGGCTCATGACCTAACTTCATCCAACTGAAATAAATTTCAGGGCCTTTAATAAGAATTCTGGAATCAAATACTCTCATATTTGGATGTGTGCCACAAAGGCTATAACCCCAAGGGCAGTTGAAAGCCATCAGAGGTGTGCAAGGCTGAGACTAAGCTCAATGAAGATGAAGCATAGACCAGCAGTTAAGGGAGAGAACCCAGACGTCTAATCCTAACAGCCTTTGAATCTGAGAATTTTCTATTTACAATTTTATAGTCTTTTTCTAATTGTAAAACAAACCTGGCAAAGCATAAAGACAATGGAAATAAGGCTGAAGAAGCAAATAATCCCATTGCCCATAATCCTTTCATTCAAATATGATGAAACTGAAATTTCAGAGGACAGAATTTCAATAAGCAGAGTTAACTGCATGAAAACATGCTCATAGCTTGAAAATGAGGGGTACATGTGAGGAGCAAACCAAAGGAGTAACACTATTTCATACTTAGCATCAATATCAATAGACAGAAATCACATGGAAAAAGGAACAATTTCTTTAGCAGAAGCACTCTGACCAAGATTGTTATTTCTTCCAGAAGCAGCAATATCTACACACCAAAAGGCAGATTTGGACTACAGACAGCATCAGACTGTGGCTAGCCCAAGTTTGAGTAGACAAATTTGCATATGGAATCTCATTGTCATTGGAAAACTGTGAAGCTGATAGCTAAAGGCAAAAAAGAGGTCACTGTTCTGAAGGGCAATGATCTTGGGAAGTTGTCTATTAGGAAATATACTTTTCAGCCTATGCAGACTACAAGTTTTCTTTTGATCAGAAAACTACTTTCACTTTGGGCCTTTGATATGCTCTCTTATTTAAATTAAAACTCCTGCCCCAGATAAATTTCAGAGTTTTAGAGACCAGAGCCTGATGTATTAGTTTGTGTGGGCATGTGTTTGTGTGTGTGTTAACCTGTAAAAGAAAAGAAATTTGTGTGTGTGTGTGTGTTTTACTGGATTAAAGAAATGAAAGTGAAGGGCATCTAGGTTGGTTCCACAACCTAGATGTGGTATATGGATATACCTGTGGTATATATTTATAGCTACTGTGAATTGTGCTGCTATAAACATTGATGTGTCTGCATCACTACAGTATGCTGTCTCTAAGTCCTTTGGGTATAAACTGAGGAGTGGGATAGCTGGATCAAATGGTGGTTCCATTCCCAGTTTTCCAAAGAATCTCCAGATTGGTTGCACCAATTTGCAGTGCCACCAGCAATGTTTGAGTGTGCCTTCCTCCCCACATCCTCTCCAACACTTATTGTTGTTTTTATTCTTAATAGCTGTCATTTTGACAGAAGTGAGATGAAATCTTAGAGTAGTTTTGATTTGTATTCTCTAATTGCTAGAGATATTGGACATTTTTTCATATATTTGTTTATTGATTATATATCATCTTCTGAGAAGTGTCTGTTCAGTTCCTTGGCCCATTTATTGATTGGGTTATTTGTTTCTTGGTGTTAAGATTTTTGAGTTTTTTATATATCCTAGAAATTAGTGTTCTATCTGATGTGCATGTGGATAAAGAAACTGTGGTATATATGTATATATATATATATATATATACACACACACACACACACACACACACACACATATACAATGGAATATTACTCAGCATTAAAAGAGAATAAAATCATGGCATTTGCAGGTAAATGGATGGAGTTGGAGAACATTATGTAAGTGAAGCAAGCTGATCCCCCAAAACCAAATGCCAAATGTTTTCTGTAATATCAGGATGCTGATCCATAATGGGAATGGGAGGGAACATGGGAGGAATGGAGGAACTTTATATAGGGAAAAGGGGAGGGAGATGAAGGGAGGGGGCAAGAAGGTAGGAAAGATGGTGGAATGAGATGGACATCATTACGCTGAGTACATGTATGAAGACATGAATGGTGTGACTCTACTTTGTGTACAACCAGAGACATGAAAAATTGTGCTCTATATGTGTACTATGAATTGAAATGCATTCTGCTGTCATGTATAACAAATTAGAATAAATAAATAAATTTTTTTAAAAGGGATAATATCCAATTTTGTACTGAGTTGGGTTAGGGTTAGGGAATTAAGATTAATATGGGGAAATATGAATATTCATAAGAATGTACTTGTGAAAATATGAGTGAAAACACATATAAATCTATAGGATCTGACACAGGGTAAAGTGTGAGTATATATGTTTAGTATATATGGGGGCACATCGACGAATCCAATATGTGATATAATGTTATATGTATGCAAATTTAACATTGAAAATAGAAAGTAAATGTCAAAATACACATTAAAATTCAGAAAAAAAGAAAAAAATGAAAGTGGACTGGACCAGTGTTATATAAATGAGCCAGAGACAGTTCCTGTGTAATTACCTAAAATTGCCCGTCTTATTTACTCTTTGCAGAAGGCTGGAACTATTAACCTAAAGCCTATCCATACCAAACTTAAATTTTCACAAGACTAATTGCTTTAAATATAATCCAAATAAACATAGTTTTAATTTATATCTTGCCTACTTTACATACTCCATGAAAATGCACCCAACGTCTGCTTATCATAGATAAGACAAAGCCTGTAGCTAAAAGATACCAAAACATTATTGCCTTTCAGAGTTCTCTGACCCAGAAACTCCCACCTTGCTGCTGAGCAACATCATCTAGACACAAAAGCCAGCCCCACCCCAAATACCTCTTCTTCTCTCCTGGGATTTCTGTTGCATTTTTCCTATTATGAATGATGGCCTCATGCTGGTGTTTCTGGAAGGGTTTTTTTTTTTCTTTTTCTTTGTGGGAAGAGACTTTTCTGTCATATATACTTGTCCAAGTACTGCCCAATAAAGTTTATTCTCCATTAATGCTTCTCATGGTCCTGATTATTTTTTGTTTAACCCTAAAATTTCTAAACTTACCAGAGCCAGCTGAGCCCCGACTTTCTTAATGCATTTGTACCATCTTACACGGAAGAAATGTGTTCTCAAAATCGTATTAATGAAAAAATTCCCGTTGCATGTTAATTCTAATATACTTTCCCTGCTCATGCAAGTTTTGAACCTACTGAGAGACAAAGGAGTCAAGTGGGTAGTGACCAAATTTCTGATGGAACTACTGAAAACTGTGGCATTCATATTTAGCAACAATGGCTTTTCCCAATGCAACACCCAGAGTCAGGGAGACAGATTTGTTCACTCAGACTCAGGAGGAGGTGGAGACCCACACTTCTCATTCTGGGGACAGATCCGAGCTGATGTATACTCCAGGCAGATGCACATAAAAAGGGGTTCAGTCTTTGTCCAAGTGCATCTGTCAAAGAAGCTACTGGGTGCTGAGAAGATGTAGGCCAAGAATTTCTGAATGGATGTCTCTCCAAGTGGAAGTCAATAGGAGCATTGGAAATAAGTGTTCTCTCCTAAGATTCACATCCTCTTGTGATTGTAACTTATCACAAAAATGGAAATGTTTTTGCAGAGAAAGTCTAGATCCAAGAGGATAGGATTTTACTTAAGAACCACCAAATGCTTATAATTATATGCATGAGGGAGTGTTATTATTCCTTCTGATAAAATGCATATTCAAGTGCTCAACTATATCAATGAAAATGAATAAATTTATCTCTATATGTTGGATAATAACATCCAAACCTAAAAGTATGTCAGCTTAACTGAATGAAACATAATGGACTGATAAAACCCTTAGTTTCTATGAAAAACTCATGTTGCATGCTAAGCTAGGAAAACAAACCAGTGTTTTTGATGAAAAATCACTTCTAGTGATTGCAGTTACTTTTGGCTCTTCAAATGAACAGTTCCATCTCAGTTCTAAGAAGAAGAAAAACTAGACTCCAGAAGTAGTGTCTGCCTAACACATAGAAAAAAGATGTCAGGGACACATTACCCTGAAAGTCTCCAAGGCAAGCTGTGTTATAACACTGGTTAAGTCTCAACCTTGATTACAAATTCTGTACACTTACATATCTGCCTGCCATGCTTCTATATTTTGAAGTATACTTGTAACTGCTTTTTCTGCAGAGCTGGGGGTTGAACCCATGGCTTCGCATATACTAGGCAAGCACTCCACCACTTAGCCACATTCCCAGTCCAGTCTACTTGTAAATATTAATCAGACTGAAACGAAGCACAGAAAACTTAAGTCATAAGAAATCAGAAGGAAAAGTTTTCAGCACATGAGAACAAGGGGTTATGTAAGGGTACTGTGGCTTTAACTGTAAGCCCTGAAACCCAGAGCATGTTGTGACACTGTTGTGACATTTATGAAGAGTTACACCAGACAATTTAGATTTCACTGTGACATATGCTGTATAAATTCTTTAATGTTTAGCTTATCTTGCACTAAACAGCAGAAGAATACTTAGTAAGTGCAAGTAGGTCAACATCACTTTAATTTGCATTATCAGTTCAGAAGAACATTTTACACTATATGTGTTGTGATAAAACACTGTGTCATTTCTGTCACCCAATGCAGAGTATTTTTAGGTCTTTGCACATTATGTGTAGAGATATTTGGTATTGCCTTTAATGTAACTTGCCATCTGTGTTCTAGTTTCTAAGCATTGGCAGAAGTGAGCTAAAAGCATTGGCCAAACTTCAAGGGGTTAAGATTTTTGCTAACAAATATGGACTATTTGATATGAAAACCATCATTGTTTGATATGTCAAATAAAACATTTGTCAATCAAAAGTCTTTAAGCACTGGGCTATGTGACATTTACTCTTTTATAAACCAACAAAGTCCCTGGTGGCATGCCTTTTTTCCTCTCATTTAAATAGTGGTAGGAGAACAAATCATACTTCAGGGCAAGTTGATAACTGCCAGTCACGATTCCTGCCTTGTTTACTATAATGAGGAGGGTAATAAATGCATCTGACCATTTCGGCTGGCATTTGCATAGATGAATGATTTGTCCAGTCAGTCGCTCTCCAGTGATTTGGGTCTTTTTGTCAGCACAAAGAGCATTCAGTCTCTCTGGAATTTACAGCAGCCAAGCTCTCATTAGCAAACATCCTTTACCATGAATGATTCAAATAATTACCACTGAAATAATAAACTGTTTCACAAAAACATTTTATTTGATGGCTCCAAACATCAACTTTTCTGAATTGTTGACATTCAAATAAGCCAGAGAGCTTCATTGTTAAGGAACAATAGTGCTCTTGTTAAAGGGTGGGCATTGTTTTACCTCCAATAGACCTTTAAACTTGGCTAGCTATCAAATGAGTCCCTCAAACTGCCAGCCAACATTCTGGGTAATCAGAGGGCATGTACCAGATGGAGCAGTTAAAACTTTACATATTCAAACTCTGGGAAATATTCTTTAGATTTTCTTTTTGAGGTTGCAAACCTAGAACTCCAAATTAATTAGCAGCTGCTACTTTGTATCTTTTTTCACCTTTTAGAGCCAAATAATATTAAATGTCCTCACTTATGCTGAACTATTCAAGTGCAAGTTCTTTGCTGTAATGGCATTCTATGTGTATAATTAAGTGTTATTTGATATAGTTTTGGAGTTCAAACAAATGAGCAAGCAACAATTATACCTTATTATGATCTACTCTCGTGCATAGCCATAGGGTTGCTCTCAGTGCATTACCAAATTCATAGCACCAGGCAGGCAGCAGTTCCTGTTATCAACTTTTTTCACCCTCTGCGCCATGCATAATTTAGAGAGTTTTATTAATTTTGAAATGGTTTAATGTATGCGCATGTTCTAAAGATCTAGGTAGATTGTATGACTAAGTTTAGCTTTCATAGAGCAATTGTTTATGCATGTAAATGTCTGAAAAATATTTTCTCTCAAATCTTAAAAAGCTATGGTTTCATTTAAATAGATTAACTTGCACATTGCACCTTCTTCCTTACCTGCAAGGAAAAATTCAGTAAGGGAATGAGTGGAATACATTTCTGTGCTTTGCAAATTTCCTCATTACTTTGCGTTCACTTTCAAATTTAGACACGTTATATATAGCAAGAATGGAAAACTGTCAACAATACTGAAATACCTTGATGTTCATACAAGATTACAACACGATATAGGAAAATCATGACCATCGGTAAGTACAATTTTAAAATGTTAACTCTGCAGATGATCTTAAAGATATTAATAATATCAACTAGATTGCATAGACCCTAAAGCCACACTCTCATAGAAGTTAAGGATGTCAAAATTACCCTTCAAGATGTGCCTGATACAGACGGCCACTTAAAATGGCATGCAATTTCTTAAGCTTCCATTTCTATCTCACAAAGATAGATGCAAATTGGAAACATAACTTGTCATACTTAAAATAATTTGCTTTATTGGGACGTTGTGTCCAAAATCTCAAGTTTCTCCTTTGCCACTAACTCAGAAGCTTTTGCTCTGAATGGTGTGGCTTTTTTGTTTCCCGTCCTGATGCTGCCTGTTCTGGTTGGTAATCATGGTCAAGACTACAGAGCCCATTTTTCATTTTGTTATTTGCCTTGTCAAATCAAAGGTCAAGAGATGATGAAGAAACCCCAAAATAGCCCAGGATTGGCAGATTCCCCCCCCCCAAGTTTTCTAATGGAATTTGGTGCTTATGAAAGTGAGAGAATAAAAAAATGGCTATAGCCATAAATCATGCAGGCAAGAGCCTTCCAAGCTTTGCATGATTTCACTGCCTGGTGCCCAGAGGCCCAGAAAAGAAAAGCAGGCGTCCTACCATTAATAGTGTCATTCTCACGATCTCAGGTCTAGGGGCACATGAGGACAGCCCCTGACATCGACTCATTTTTTACGATTGGAGATGTTGACAAAGAGTAAGTTCAGCCTTAACTCTTTAGCTGTGATCCCTTTCAGGCATGACTTGATGGACGAGGGGTAAAGAATCATAGAATGTTAGGGCCAAAGCAATATCAGGATCACAGTAAGCTTCAGAACTTGTACTTGAATCCAAGTCTCTTGACAGCTCAGACAGAGGTCATTCTCTTATTGAGACCATCAGATGTGCCTCAAAGGCCCAAACCTTATTTGTAACTTTTTCATTACAAATTTACACAGGTACATGCCCTAAACATACACGTACTTTCATGTTAATAAAAGTAACACATTGTATCATCAAGTGACAAAAGTGACTCTTGGTCAACAGTTCTTTCAGTGATAATGTCACTTCAGGTGCTTGGATAAGAATCATAGATGATAATGTTGTCAGTTCTTCCCCAGAGACCTGAATACGTATTGTGCTTTAAAAAACAGGGACTTTGTTATTTAATAATATTCCAGGGACTGCCTCTATCAAGTTTCTGAGATGCTTTTAGCCAATATCTTCAACTCATGTGGGCAAAGCATTATTTTCAGTGCCATTTGGAAGGGAAAGAAGATAGACCTGTAGTTCCTTTTGAACCAGTTAATGCAGTCTCTTGAGTTGTCTCAAAATACTGATGTATTTGATGTTGTGGTTTGGTTATAAGATCTAGGCAAATATTTGGTCTTTATTCAATGCCCTGATAAAAATAAATTTTGCTTTAAACTCTATTATGGGCTAAATTGCTTAATTCCCTCCTTAAATGCATATATTGAACCCCCAGTATTTGAGAATGTGACTGTATTTGGAGATAGTCTTTAAAGAAATTATTATGTTTAAATGATGATATTGGGTGGGTCTTAATTCAGTCTGACTGGTATCCTTAAAGTAGAGGAAATTTAGACACTAAAAGAGACATTGGGGATATGTATGCACAGGGGAAAAAAAAAACGTGTAGAGGCAGCAAGAGGACAGCCATCTGTAAGCCTGGAGGAGAGCCTCTGAGGACACCAGTACACTGCTGAACCCTCAAGCTGGGACATTAACTCTTTGGTGCAGTGAGGGGAAAGATTTCTGTTGTTCAGACTGTCCAGACTGGCATTTTGTTCTGGCAGCCCTAACAAGCAAATGTAGCTCCTCACATGTATAACTCCCTTGCTGGTTTCTCTATTTGAAATCTGTTTCCTCCCCCTCTACCTATTTTGCCTGGCTAGCTCCTACACACCCTTCACTCCTAATCTTAGACAGCACCTTCTCCAGGAAGACCACCTTCCTTGTGTATATGCAGGTCCAGTGCTTCTTCTATAGGTTTAATAGCATAATACGATTCTACTTCATGTGTGAAACTCAGCTCACACTCTGGGAAACTGCAGCCAAGGGCTACTGTTTGTCATTTGACCCTGCTTTGCCCACTATTAATGGGAAATTGCACTATATGACACTGTGGGCTTGTCTCTCTGTAAGGAAAGTTAGAAAGGTCCAAGTCATGTGCCCTACACTATGTTGGTGAAACATTTCTTAGAGTTGTTTTTTTTTTAAGACTTAACAGAGTTAAAGTAAGTTTAGGCAAGAAAAGTTGCAACCAAAATGTTGGCATAATGAAAAGCAAGATGTAACAACACACAAAGGGGAACAACAAAAGTCAGAAAAAAATTTTGGGACGTTCTACTATTAGATTACAAATGTAATATACACTTATCGCCAACTTTTAAAATAGAATAAATAATAATGTAAAAGTAGGATTGTCAAGTCCTATTAATGCTGTATTGACTATTGATCTATGAGGTGCACATACGTGAACACACATGTATACGTGTGCAATTCTCTGGCAGATTTTCTAGAAGCATTGGCAGGTTGTACTCTTGTTCAATTCAGTTCTGAGGCTGTCTATGTGAAGATAGTCAAATCTCCCAGGTCAACAGCTCAATCCCATAAAATGTTCCCACTTCAAATGTTAATCCAAAATTCTGGGCCACATATAGTTCTGACCAACAGCTTACAAATTGGGGTACCTATACCATTTCCTTGGGCTCAATTAATTTACTCACAGAACTCAGGGAAATGCTTTCTTGAGTTCCTTTTTTTTAAGGATAGAGATGAACACCAGATGAAGAGATGGAGGGGCTTCCACATCCTCTCTGTGCATACCACCCTCCTGGCACCTCCAGAAGCTCATCAAATCTTATAATCTAAGCATTTTTAATAGAGCTTGATTTCCTGCTCCTGTTCCAGTCACGAATCCTCTAATCAATTGGTCTTTCTAGCTGCTGACCCAATCCTGAGTCTATCTAAGGAACCCACCCTAAGTTACCTCATTAACAAACTCAGGAGTTATCAAAGGGGATCATTATGAATAATAAAAAAATATTCCTGCTCTCCAGGAAATTGCAGGGGTTTAGGCAAGCACCAGGGGCAAAGGTCAAACGTATTTGATATTATAACACACACATATGCTTGCACACACCTTTACATATACATGAATGACTATGCATACACATGTACACATGCATTTGAGGATGAGGCTAGTTGTAAAATTCCTAGAAAGCACTATCATCCATGAACATTTACCCAGTAAAGTAGCCTATATTAGCTGCTTTGAGATTGCTTTTTCTTATCCACTCTGATGTGGAAGCCTTCCAGTTGGGCTAAATTTAACAATAGTAAGGAATATACCTAACAGAGCCACATGCCTATGTTGAGTTCCCTGAGTGTAGAAAATGCTTCAACTGTATTTGCAGTGCCTGTCGGCACAGGGCATGGAACTTACGCCCAATAAATGTTGTACTTGAAGTGGAATGAGCTACGTCAGGGAGCAAAAGAGTATAGTGAGGTGAGAGAAGAAGATGACAACAGACTTTTTATGGGGGATTTACTGGGGATTGAACACAAGTGTGCTTTGTCACTAAGCTACATTCCCATTCCTTTTTTAAAATTTTTTTATTTTGAGATAGGTCTCATTACGTTGCTAAGCTAGCCTTAAAACTGTGATCCTCCTGCCTCAGTCTCACAAGTCTCTAGGACCACAGGCATACACACACCAGGCCCAGCTACCCTTTCTTATTCTTATGCATGCCTCCATTACATGCCTCAAACCCTACAGGTTTTTGTATTTGAACTTTTCTTAAATGATTGTGTTCATATTTATTTTTCATTTTGAAAGATATGGGTTTGAGCCCAACATTTCACTTAGGATGAAAAATTCTGGGTAAATATACAACCACAATCCTTAGGACAACTTCTGTTTGACTCCAAATAGTTATCATGAAATAATTACAGATGCTTTCTCCTGTTATGTGGAATAATTGCCTTTCCCACCCCCACCCTTGAACTTATTCACTAAGCTTTAATCATCACTAGAAATTTATTTATGCAAGGAAATAGCAAGTTATTCACTCAGCTCATTTTATTCACCATTGTCTTCTGATTTCTTCACACTACTTAATTTAGCACGTCAAGGTGAACCGATTAGTTTATCTCACCTTGACGGGGCTACAGTCCACTGGCAAAACATGTTTGTGACATTCTTGTTGGATACCTCCTTTCTAGTAATAACTATCTCCTGAATTATCATTGGTTGGTATTTCCAAGTCAGAATAAGTATGTGACCAGCAGGTAAACTGGGTTGATAATGAATCAGAACAAATAAGGGCATCAAAGAAAATGCCATCTCTTAGGACCACTGTGCACGATAAGGCATTGTTTCAGATCAACATCTGCTTTTACTCTTCACGATGATAAGAAAAGCCCAATTAGCACCCACGGTTTAAAAAGATGCAACTTTTTTATTTATCTAAGATTCTACTGCTAAAAACCTTGCCAGATTTACAATTCTAAAGACAACAGCTTTTTGTAAATGTGTTTTATTTGCAGTTATAATATCTATAGTTAAATCAGTTCATTAAAAATAGAGTTGTAAACTATCTCCCAAACTGCCATATTTGAGAGTTTAAAACAAAAATTATTTAAATTAAATTCTTACAATGCATTTGGGTAGAACTGTGAAGTCATCTAGTATATAAAGTAATGTCCCTAAATAGGAAATTCTTTCTTAATTAAGATAGAGGTTAGGACCATGTAATTTTACATTACATAACTAGTCACTCAGCCCAGGATTAAACACACGTTGTCCCTAAGTGCTTTGCCATGGTGGTATTTGCTATACTTCTCAAAGATTTTTTGCCTGTCTGGGTCTCAGGGCAAATGAACAACAGTATACAGTCAAATGAAGTCACACCTTCTTAAGCCCAGAAATAACCACATAACACCTTCCAGCTGCAAAACCTTCTGTCTGGGAGAAAGCTGGCTAAGTTTGCCTTTTGAATTATATTATTTCTTACAGCCCTACCCAGCTTCATCCTTTTCACAAGAAGTCTAAGGGGCATTTTTCTTTTAATAAGAGCTGAAAATATCCTAGAGTTTCCATGAGGCTGTGCTGTAGAAAAAGTTCTGTGAGTGAGGGTGTATGGGCAAGGTAGGAACTGGATTGAGAGCCAGACCTGGGTCCTACTCAGTTAATTGTGAGATTGCGGTTTGTCTCTTAATCGCTCTCTGCCTTTATGTCTTCATCGTTAAAATAGAAATGCTAATAGCCACCCTGCCTGCATAGTTGTTATAAAGATCAAATGAATTAATAAATGGGAGAGTGCTTTGGAAAAGTTAAAAGTGCCCCTCCAGCATTAGTTATTCCTATTTGCCTTTTATATTCTTTGGAAACCCCATTTATAATAAGGCTCTCCCGGAAAAGTCGCTATTTCTTGAAATCCCATGAAAGCTTTGTCTTTGTGTTATCTCTTATGAGTTCCTTTGGAAGTTCAGCAAGTTTCTCTGTTTCCTACTGTGCTGCACATATACTACTGCCCAAAGTGATTCCAGGGCCTGCCTGGCAATGGACCGCCTGCTCAGCACATAGACTCCTCTGTAAGGATTGGTTTAACTGTGATGAGATTTAAAATACAGTCATACCTTGCAGGCTGGGGTGGATGGTTCCAGGACCCCCAATGATACCAAAATCTGTGGATGCTCAAGTCCCTTTTATAAAATGGCAAAATATTTGCATATGACATACATACATCCTCGCATACACTTTGAATAATCTTTAGATTATTTGCAATAGTAATAGAATAGAATAAAAATGTAAACAGTTGTTCTACTGTGTTGTTTAGTGGATGACAAAGGAAAAATGATCTGTATATATTTAGTACAGATGTAATATTTTCCTGAGTATTTTCAATCTACAGTGGGTTGAATCCATGGATGTGGAACCCACAGACACAAAGAGCCAAATGTGCATAAACTATAGCATTTTTCTGATGTACATACATTCTTAAGTCACTCACATTCTTAATAGAAAATTCTAAAATGACAGTATTGCACAAAGAAAGGAGAAATATAAACTACCCCTAATACTACAACCTAAACATATTCAGTGTTAATATTTTGGTGTATATCATGCATACCCTTCAGGCCTCTTTTCTATGTATATAAAATACACATTGTATATATTTCTAAAATGTATGTTGTTATGGTCTGAATGTTTGTATCCCCAATGTGAGTGTATTTGGAACTAGGGCTTTTAGGAAGTAATTAACATTAAGTGAAGTCTTAGGTCTTTATAAGAAGAGACATCAGACAGCTCTCCCTACCATTCCATCCATGAGGGGTGAGAATACAGTGAGAGGACAGCCATCTGTGAGCAGGAGGAGAGCCCTTTCCAGGAAGCAAACCAGTGGGCACCTAGAACTTGGACTCCTCAGCCCCCAGAATTGTGAGAAATAATTTATATTGTTGAAGCCATCCAATCTATGATATTTTGTTATGATAGCTCAAGAAAATTAATACACATACATTAAACACATCTATATTATTTGGGTTATTTTTTTCACCCAACATTTTAAATGTTTTTCATGCATTCACTATTCTACAATGTTGTTGTTGTTGTTGTTGTTCTTCTTCTTCTTCTTCTTCTTCTTCTTCTTCTTCTTCTTCTTCTTCTTCTTCTTCTTCTTCCTCTTCCTCTTCCTCTTCTTCTTTTTCTTCTTATGTCCACAGATTTTTAACTGGTGCATTGTAGTTTCACAAAATGATGGGCTTTCTTGTTATGTATTCATCTATGCCCACAATATAACAATATAATTTGGCCAATATCACTCCCCAGAACTTCCCCCCTCCCTACCTTCTACCCCTTGGTTCTTTTCCTGATCCCCCTTTGATTTTCATGAGATACACCCCAACTTTCTTTTCCATTTCCCTAACTTCCACCTATGAGAGAGAACACAGGACCCTTAACCTTCTGAGTTTGACTTATTTCATTTAACATAATGGTCTCTAGTTCCATCCATTTTCCTGCAAATGACATTTCATTTTTCTTTATGGCTGAATAAAACTCCATTGTGTATATATATGACATTATTTTATCCATTCATCCATTGATAGCACCTAGGCTGGTTCCATAGTTAGGCTACTACAATGTAATTTCAAAGACTTTAAAATATGCCAAAATATGGATATGACCCAAATTCTTTAACAAGTCCCTATTATTGGGTATTGAAATGGTTGTGATTTTTGGCTATTATAAATAATACTGTGATAAATGTCCTTGGATATTTATCTTTTGGTGTAGTCTTCATTCCTCAAAGTAGGAATTCTAGGTCAGAAACTATGATATTTTTAAAGCTTTTCATATATTAAATTAAATATCCTCTAAAAAGTCTGTATTAATTTCTATTTCTACTGATGGTCAGTTCAGGTTGCCTATTTTCAAGAACTTTCACCATAGTAGGCACTATCGATTTAGTAGCTGACAATTTGAAGGTAAAAACAATTCATTGCTATTTTAATTTGTATTTTTAATTACTAAACTACTGAATTATTCATGTTCGTTTGTTTTGGATTTATTCTATAGGGACAAAAAGGAAAGAATCTCCTTCTTAACATATATTATTAGAACTATAAGCAATTATATTATTAAAACTAAAATTTCCCAATATATTAAATACTTTGTTTTACAATACGCATTTTTATGACATGCACATATCAGATATACTTAATGCAATCACCAATACTAAAGTTTTGACATCATTAGTACAATCTCACTGCTTTGCCTTTCATGATTCTTAGAAAACTGTAGAAACAGGGGATTTTTTATAGATTTTATGGAATTTGGAATTTTAGTTTCAATTAGCTTTAAAAATATCCCATAGAAATTCTTAAAATAGAACATCAAGGAATGCTTTAACATAGATCATATGCTGATAATATAAGATATTCAAAACAAATAAATTTAATTTTATTACCTGGGTTTTAAAAATATCTTTCTATTCATAAAAGAAGAGATACAAAGTAAGTATTTGTTAAAAGACTGAATAGATTTATGGCAAAATAATTTACTATCTTCTTTTTTTAAAATTTTTTTTAGTTGTCAATGGACCTTTATTTTTTATTTATTTATATGCAGGGCTGAGAGTCTAACCCAGTGCCTCACACACGCTAGGCAAGCACTCTACCACTGAACCACCAGCCCAGCCCCATAATTTACTATTGTTTAATTTTGAATAGAAGTAAGTAACATAATTTTACTCCAAATTAATGGCTATCATTCCATCCCTTCCTACCCCCAATGTAATATTCTTTTACATTTTCCTCTGTAATGATAATTTGATTCTTTTTCCTTCTGAGATCTGAAAGATCATCTTACTAGAAATTGAGTGGCTAATTGTTCAAGGAATTATTCTTGCAATTCTTTAACTCAGTGACCAAATCTTTGACTTAATTTCAAAGTAACAAGGGAGAAAATTAGGGAAATTATAGTTCACATAAATACCATATAAAGCTCCCTATTTGTTTCTTTGGTTAATCAGCAATTGCCATAGAAAATATGCCATACAAAATGTTTTCTTTGACTGAGACTAACCTTGATCTACCCTTCACTTTAGTCCATTCCCAGTGAAAATATTTTTTATAAAATTATTATCTATTTTGTGGTCTTTGTGAAGAGGAAATTGTTAAGAGATCTGTCATAACATTTTTAATACAGTTTAAAAAGAGTTAAAAGAAAATTTCTTCAAAAAGACCAGTACAAAAGTACTCCTACATGTACTAGGCTTTTGGATGCCTCAAATATTTTCATGAATGAAAGCCCTTTTGGTTATTTTCATTATAGGAGAAATTCTTCTATGGAAAATTCAAACCAACAAAGGAAGCTTAGATTGCAGTTCTAACATTTTTGAGAAGAGTTGACCAAACATGAGTCCTAAATTGACGTATTATGAAACACAATAAATAAGGTTTCAAAGGCTGGCTAACACTGCAAAGTTTTTTGAAACAGACCTCCCCATTATGCATCTATCTTTCTGGGAGTTCACAGATCATGAAAGGACATGGAATTTGAAGGCTTCTGGTTATTCTTACAATAGTCACAGCTAACAGGGAGGCAGGCAGTGAGAGCCAGTTACTTCCTGCAGAATTATCTATGATAAATTGTCCCTGTTGCCAACTTTTTTAAAAATGGAGAAGTCCTTATGTTGCCTGAATAGGCAGAGTTATTAAAATACTGCAACCAATTGTGAAAGGTTAATTGCTAATGGATAAACAATTCAGCTCAAACAATTTCTGTTGAATTCCTACTTTGTCCAAGGCACAAAGATGCTAGTGTTGGCAGTTGTGGCATGGGTGGTGGTGGTGGTGGTGATAGAGGTGGAGGTAGTGGTATGTGTGTGTCTGTGAGGGGGAGAGAGTTACAAAGAGACATGACCTAGTCCCTGTCCTCAAGTGTGGTAAATACTACAATGAAAGCATAGCCATGGACTGTGGGAGCAAAAAGGTGATAAACATACATTGCAAGGAGATATGGCTCATCTAGGAGGAGCCCAGTGGTTCTGGAATCAGGGTACAAGGTTCAAAATTAAGCATGGTGGAATGCATCAACAGGAAAAGGACAGTTTCAGAAAGAAAGAGACCTAATAGGTTGCCAAAGAGGCATAGCTAAGACAGACCAGATTAATTAATGAGAAAGAGAGACAAACAGAAAAAGAACAATAATCTGGACCAGCCCAAGGCATCCAGTGAGACCTAACTCCTCTCAGGTTTTTATCTGCAATGATCTACCCACTTAAGAGAACATTCTCTAGAGTATAAACTCTAAGGAGGTAGCCACTTGTGTGTGTGTGTGTGTGTGTGTGTGTGTGTTCATTACCCCACAAAATACATTTGGTATCAGTAAGCACACAAAAATATCAGCAGAAATAGTATGTGAACATACAGAATGGCTGACTTATGGACTCATAAGGGAACACTATGTTCAAGAAATTTAGGTTTGAGAAATATGTACCCTCTATGCAAGATGTCAGATGGTAGCATACATTAGTAAATAGTGTGAACATCAAGAAATGTGTAGGATATATTAAGATATTAGAATTTTTATTCCCCTGGGATTGTCATCTAGGACCCAACACTGAAACTAAAACCAAATCAATTATAGTAGCAACCCCCTTTTCGGGGGGCGGGGGGGGGTGCTACTATAAGAAACTTGCTTCTCACAGTTTCAATTATCCATTATCAACTGCAGTCCAAAAAATAATAATTGGAAAATTCCAGAAATAAACAATTCACTTTAAACTACATGCCATTCTGATTAGGGATTTCATGATGAAATCCTGCACTGTCCCACTCTGTCACTCTTGGGATATGGATTCTCCCTTTGTCCAGTGTGTCTGTGCTGGCTATGCTTCCTTCCTATTAGTCACGTGGAAGCTAAGTTGTAAGATGGATTGTTATGGTATTGAAATGCTTGTGTTCAAGTGACCTTTATTTTACTAAATTGTGGCCCCAAAGCATAAATGTAGTGATGCTGGCAATTCAGATAGGCCAAAAGAGAAGCCACAAAATGTTTCCTTTAAGGGAAAAAGTGAAAATACATTAAGATATTTTGAGAGAAGGCGAGAGAGAGACCACATTCATAGAGCTTTTACTACTGTAAAATTATTATAATTGTTCTATTTTATTATTAAGTATTAAAGTTAATCTTATTGTACACAATTTGTAAATTATATGTCTGCACATACAGAAAAAACATAGTTTTCACAGGATTCAGTATTATCCACAGTTTCAGGTATTCGTTGGGGAACATGTAATGTATCCCATGAATAAGAGGGGACAAATGAACTCCATATTATAAGAGATCAGAAAGTGATTCTAAACAAATACCTCATCAGAGCATATTAAACATTAGCCAAACTGCTTCTACTACTACAGAGGAGAATCACTGAAAAAGAATCACTGAAGTCATAAATCATCAGCTCAGTGGGGAGTGCTATGTGGGTATTTTTATTTTATTTCCTTCTTCCTGACAACTCTCAACTCCTCTGCCAAGTTAGGAAGGGGGTTTTAAGAGAATTGCTTGAGGAGACTGAGGTTGAATATAAGAAGAGATGACTTTGATTGTTTAGTTGGACATGTACATGTGAAATGAACTACCCTGGTTCCTTTCTAGGTAGAAAGCAAAAAGGGGGACATAAGGGTGAGGACAGAGGACTAAAGACCAGTGGCCTCACTCCCACACTTGGTGTGGTGAAAATGGCTGGGTTCTCCAGTGATCAAAAAGACACAACAGAAGGGAGTGGAGATTACATCTGGAATAAGAGAACATCAATGTCAATAAATAGTGGGATGTATTTTTAGAGATGAAAGCGAGGGTATTGGAAGATGAGCCAGGTGGGTCTCCAAGGTCAAGGCACTGTGCAGTAGGGAGGTGCAATATCCCTACAGAACAGCAAGAACCCTCCTTACAGAGAACCTAAAACACCTTTGTGAGATGAGAGGCACTCAGTGGATACTTGTCCCCCAGAGATCCCATGGCCCATTATCACCCTCTAGGCCAGATAAGCAGAGAGAGCATGAGAGGACCTTGACAACAACAAGAGATTCTCTTGCCTTCCTACTGTCTTCCACCCTGGGCCCACTCATGTGAAGGGAGAAGTCAGAGAAGCCAAGCCTCCTTATCAAAGCCAGGCCAGTGCTGGAGAGGGAAAAAGAGATGAACATTAAATTGGATCTGAGACTTATGTTTCCAATTAGAAGGGACTTTTCTTTTTAATTAAAAGAGACTATTGAAGACATTATTAGGAATCACGAGAAAGGAGGATCTAGCAGAATGCAGTTAAAGACTGTCAATCCCAAACTGCAACTGATTAATAAGTAGAAAGAATCATGGCCTTTCCTCTCTGGGGAATCAGTGAGGTTTTCAGCAAGCTAAGGTGGTGGTAGGGTGCTGTTATTCTAATTCTAGCCCAAATCTATATCATTCGTTATCCTGACCCTGCCATACCTGTTCAAAATGGCAATGATCATTCAATAAATGTTTATTGAACACAAACTATTAATCTGTTCTAGGCACTAGGTATGCAAGGATGAATAAGACAGCCATTAACTGTGCCTTGTATCACAAAACTACACTAAATGGTGCTGGGCTGGTCTTCTCCTTGTATAGGAGATTATACACTAGTCACATTGAGTTTGCCCTCATGTGTCTTCAGTGGTTCAAAGCTCAGGATTTAAAATGGAAAGACTTGTTGCCTTATATTCTATAGACATTGGGGCATTTGTAATTCTTTTCTGACCTCCTTTTTGTATCTATACAGTTCCAAGCAAGGCTGATAGGCTACAGCAGGGCTTACTTTAGGGCTTTTGGGCCATCTAGCCTCCGTCACAACTTCTCAGCTCTGCTTGTATAGCATGCAGGTGGCCAGTCAGTAAGAAATGGATATAGCTATGATGCACCAAAAAAAATTCACTTTTGAACCCTGAAATGTAAATTGTGTATGATTTCCCTGCGTTGTAAAGTTTTATTTCCCTTTGGAGTTATTTCCAACCATTAAAAAGCGTGCAAACTATTCTTAGCTATGGGCTATAAAATAAAAGTGGATGGTCACGTTTGGCTCACATCCATGATCTGCTGACCTTTAGGTAGAGGCATGACCCTTTATAAGCAAATTCACTTGCGAATACCTCACACAAAGCACCTGCCTCTTGTTGGATTTGTGAATTTCTCTTGTATTAAATGCCTGTGATGCTCATGATGAGAATGAAATTATAAATCCATAGGCTTTAGGTTTTATGTATTTTCTGGGTTGAATTATTATTTGGAAGAGTCTCTTTCCCACTTATTCAGAAGTTCTTCTTTGGTATATCTTCCTAGATTGTGGGGTTGCCATTTGATTAAAAAGTGTTCTGCTCACTTTGATGTTCTGTTGCATCAAGCCAACATAGCATTTCCAGGAAGGGACCATGTTCCTTCCCATTCAGGGACTTCCCTCATGCTGTCTTTTGGACTGGACTGTCCTCCCAGGGACCATCACCCATCCTTACTGAGTTAACTCCTTTTGGATCTATCATCAGTTCAAAACCAATTCCTTAGGGAAGCAACCGGTCATAACTATTTTTGTAATGGTGGTATGGTATGAATGTGTCCACCAGTGTTGATATGTTGAAAATGTAATCCCCAATGCAACAGTGTTAAGAGGTGAGACCTTTAGGAAGCGATGAAACGAAAGCCCTCATGGATGAATGCCAGTATGCTCCCCTTTCTTGACAGTCCCCACTTACTTTCTCATTCTCTTGACTTTCAACTTCTGCCATGGAGTGATGCAGCAGGGAGGTCCCCCCAGGATTCTGGCATTTTTATATTGGACTTCCCCCAAACTGTGAGAAATTAATTTCTTTTCTTTATAAATTAGCCAGCTCTGTGGTATTCTGTTATAGCAACAGAAAAATGGACTAAGATAAATGGCTTGACAAATAACTATCTTCTCATCTAGGCTGTAGGCTTCCCAAGGGTCAAGAGATCCAGGCTCTTCAGCTCACCATGGCTTCTAGTGCTACTGGTAGAACACTGATGTCAGCCTCTTCTAGCTGTGTCACCTCTCTAAGCCTGTCTTCTCTTCTGTTAAATGGGATAAAAAGTGTACTGCCTCCATAGGTGATTGTGAAGACTTAGTGAGATATTATATGTAAAGTGTACGGCTTAGTGTTTGACACACAAGTTATTCACAAAATGGTCAGCATTGTTGTTGTGATTGGCATTCAGTATTTGCTGAATTGAATTAATAACAAAAGACAATAGCATGGGGTGCCGACTATGCACCAAGTTTTATTAAAACAGTTTTACATTTATTATTTCATTTCATCACACTAAGAGGAGGGTACCATTCCTTGTCTCCTCTAGTGATAAGAATGCTGAAATACAGAAGCTAAGTAGCTTGTTTGGAGTTGTACTATAATTAAAGTGGGGAAAACAAGTTAAGGAACTTCTCAGATCCCAACATACATTATTAGTTTTCAATAGGTTTTTTGTAACTGTTTTCTTATCTTAAGCACTCTTTTTTCTGATTAAAACAAATTGGTGAGTAAACAGTATATAAGTATATACATCTTATATTAAAACATTAATTTTAAACATTTATTTACTTATTTTAGTTGTAGTTGGACACAATACCTTTATTTTACTTATTTATTTTTATGCGGTGCTCAGGATTGAACCCAGGGACTTGCATGTGCTAGGCAAGCACTCTACTGCTTAGCCACAACCCAGGCCAGAACATTAATTTTATATAGCTTTCTACTGAAAACAGTTCTTGAGAGCATTATCAAGTAATGAGGGGCCCTTATAATCATAGATATTATTAACTATAATTCAGTAAAGTTTGTCATTTGTTATTTGCTTTAAATTGTTAAGTTTTAAATTGACACAATATTGTACACATTTATGGAGCAAAGTATGATAATTTGATACATGTATGCAATGTGTAAAGATCAAATCAGAGTAATCAGCATTTCTATCTCCTCAAACATTATCATTTTATGAGTGGAATCTATGGACTCTTCTAGTTATTTTGAAATATGTCTCGGATTTTTGTATACTAGGGATACTCCACTGTGCTATAGAACACCAGAACTAATCCCTCCTATCTAACTATAGTTTAGTGTCCCTTATCTATCCTCTCTCTGTCCCCCTCCCCACTATCTTTCCAGTCTCTAGTGACTACTATTCTTCTCTCTTCTACCATGAGATCAATTCTTTAAGTTTTGCAAATGTTATTTGCTTGTATTGGACACATACAAATTTAGAAGATACCTTAAAATCTGCCAATCTTGAAGTGCATAAACACCATAGCATTGATGTAAATAAACCAAAATAGAAATTCTAGGAAAAGTTTGATTGAGAAAAAAATAGACATCTATATTTGGCTATATTCACATCTACCTACATAAACCAATAATTGTTTACTCATAAATATTTAATTCAGTAATACATATAAATTTGGATTCTTACTTTTGAACAGAGCTTACACATTGCTTGCTTACTCACTAATTTGACTTTAAAAATCTTTAGGCAAGTGTCCCACTTAAAGCATTTACCCAGAAAGCTAACAATTGTTTAAACAATTTCACTGGACAGTGTTAAAAGGTGTTTTCTTCTAAGGTTCATTTTTATTCATTAAATGCACAGAGAAATTCAGTAAGCAGAGAGGGCAGGAGCTTAGGTTCTTCAGTTGTACTGACATGGACTGAAATCCTGACATGGCCCAGTCAAGATATTTAAGATGCTGAAACCTCAGTGTCTCCATCTGTAAAATGGCATAAAAATTGTATCAACTTCCTAGGGTTATTATACCCGTTAATAGAAAAACACTTGTGAAAGGATTAATACAGTTAATTAATTTAATTTTCTTTTTATGGTGCTAGGGATTGAACCCATGGCCTCATGCTTGCTAGGCAAGTGTTCTACCACTTACTTATATTCCCAGTTCCCTAATACATGTTAAACTACATTAAAAAATAATTTTCAATCATGTTTATTGATGGCTCCTGAATAGTACTTTAGATAATTCTCATTGCTGAACCAAAACTCAGTAGGTGAACTGTTTTAAGTTAAATAACATAGTCAGTCTGGGTTTGCCATTTTGTCTTTCCCAAGCACATTCCAAATATGGATCACATAAGGCTTAGCCCAGGAAACTTAAAAAATTAGGAGGATGGTACTTGGAGGATTCTGAATCAGTAAGTAGGTCTGGTACTGGGCCAAGAATGCATGGCTTTAAATCCCAACTCACATCCCCAGGGACTCTGATAGACAGGTATTAGAACATTGCCCCAAATGCACTTTCAACTCTATAAAAATTTTCCCAGATTTTTTATTGATCAGATGAGCCTCCAGTAGATAGAAATGCAATTCCAAGAGCTCCTAAGTGAAAGAATAGTCATATTACAATGTCTGCAGCCTCATTCCAGAAAAATCCTTTTCAACTCTCTCAAGTTTTGGCCAATGTGAGAAAGTCCCGAAATGGCATGACAGAAACCATAGCACAGAGTACCTTACCCTAAGCATTTTCCAAGGGGGTCAGTTCCTCCAACCCAGGTGTTAACAGATCCTCCCACCCAGGTGTTAACAGATCCTCCCTATCAGATAATGGAGTTAAAATAAAGCAATACTCTATCCTCCTTGCATTTAGTTCTTTTGTATCTCTGTGTGTCATCTACTAAATACTCACTGCTAATTATCATAATCATAGGGTCAACCTCCCATGATATCAGCCTGTAATACATATAACTGTGGGACATAAATTTAGTCATAGAGTTTTAATTAATATGGCTCTTCAACACGTCCTGTGAAAAATGGCATATATGTTTTCTCCACCTTCATGTCTCTTTTGTGTGTAGTCATGTGTTTTGATCCCCTCTCAGGAGTTTTCCTTGGTGAAAGGGCCCAACTTTTCCCTTCTCTCCAGCACCTTCAGGCATGCCAGAGAATCACATGATATCAGATATAAATAACCAGACGACATTCATCTCTGTGGTGGCAGAGACGCTGCTGCCACATTCCTATTTCCTGGAAACCTGCCTTTGGTGTGACAGTACACTACAGCAGTTTGAAACGTGTTCGCAAAAACATTTCTGAGTGGAGCAGGGAGAGGAGATGGGGAAGTTAAGATGCTGCTGTGGCCTTCACACATCAGTTTATAACTTGCCTAAATATTTATTTATCATCATGTCAACAGGGCTGAAACATGAGCCAATAATTCATTTCAATTCAGATCAGTATTTTCTGAAGTGTTCTTTACAGGGAAAAAAAAAGTTGTTTTGTGATTCCTAACTTTTACTCCCAAAACACTGGGGAAAATACCTATTATTTACTGATTTAGTGGATTTTTTTTTAAAGGAAACTGTAGTAAATACGGAAATTCCCATTAAGCAAGCAGTGTATGTTTTGCCCACTGTTATATCCTCCAACTTCTGGCAATAGTAGGATATCTGCTCCCGACCCTCCCTATATGTAAAATAGTGAAGACACCCTTTTGAAAGAAGGACTGTAAGGCTAAACAAGACAGACAGGTCTTTGGAAGGTATTTGAAAGACCATTTTGGGTGAGAGAGTTTGGGGGAGATGGAAAATTCTTTTCAGCTAGAACACACATGAACAAAAACACAAAAACATGTGAGAGAGAAGTAGAGAGAAAGCACGTAACTATGTGAAGAGAACAATATGGGATTTGCCATGAGAGGAATTATGTTTTTCTTTCCCTTCCTTGTCTATGTCAACAAGGGGAAAATACATAACATATAAGGCTTAAAATAGAAATTTCTGGAGTGATTCCTTCGTTGCTTTTAACTTAGCATGGTCTCTAAGGTCCCATATGCTCCAGCCTCCACCTATCTTTCCAGCATCTGTCTTATCGCCACCGCTCCCTCCTTATTCATTTACCTGTGGGCCTTGGCATATACGGCACCATCTGCCAGAACACATTCCACTTCTCACTGCCCAATTCCTTTTCATCCCTTTCATGTCTGCTTAAGTGCCATATCCTCCTGGAAGTCTTCCAGACCTTTGAGCTGGGTTCCCTTCCTAAGTGTTCCCATTATGGTAGGTCCCATTTTTCACTGTATAACTGTGCAGTTGCCTCTATTGGCTGTAAGCTCCAGTGGCCAGAGACCACACCAATGCTGTCCACTGCTTCTGTGGCATTGAGCTCCTTGCAGCACAGAGCCAGTACATTCTTATTAAATGAATACTGAAAAAATGGGGGAAGGGAGGAAATCTGCAGCCTGAGCAAACAGAAAGGGACCATGTCAGCAAAGAGATGGTGGGTACATTGCGTCAATGTTGTCTTGGTGTTCCTAGTTCCTATAAGATCCTTTCTGTGGAGTACAAAATGGGAAGGCAAAACACTGAGGCAACTGAGTCTAAAATTATGTTTACAAAAGAAAAGAAAAAAGAATAAATGAGGTTATAGGTTTTTAAAACCAATGAGTATCTGTAGTTAATTACTTCTTACTATATGTTATGAAGAAATTCTTATTAAAGAACTGTCATTTAACATCAGATAAAAGTTCTTGTCCCATTTTTCAGTTTTATCCTAACTTATGAAGAAGAATGTGCTGGCCAACATAATTTCACACAATAATTTCTTTGGAAATTCATAATTCAGATCACTTGATTTGGGTTTACAGAGATAATCAAAAAGAGTTGTTAATTAATTTTAAGACGAGTGTTTGATCATGGAGCTCATTCCATTCAGGAACTATCTCTTCTGGTTTCTGATATTGTAATTCTGTCTTGAATCCCTTCTGCTCAGGGTGGTGTCCTAACAGACCATATGCTATCCTATTTAAAAAAAAAAAAAAGCAGGGCAAGCTGGGCACAGTGGCACATGCCTACAATTGCAGCACCTCAGGAGGCTGAGGCAGGAAGATCAAGAGTTCAAAGCCAGCCTTAGCAAAAGCGAGGTGCCAAGCAATTCAGTAAGACCCTGTTTCTAAATAAAATATAAAATAGGGCTGGGGGTGTGGCTCAGTGGTCAAGTGCTCTTGAGTTCAATCCCTAGTACCAAAAAAAAAAAAAAAAATGCAAGGCAGGAGTCTAGTTTAGTTAGTAGGGTAACCCAGCTCACTGTCTATTTACTGACTGACTCAACATTCTCAGTCCCATACAATGTTCACACTGTGGCTCTCCTACAAACAGGCTTTCAGTTCTATTAAGTGAACGCAATGGTCGTGAGAGATCTGACAAGAGTTCTGGCTGCCTTAAACTTGTAAAAATGCCACCTGATTCGTATATTCCCTTGCTCCCTAACATTATCTATTTGAATTTTGTTCCCTCATTTTTTTCATCTATAGTTAGAAATTTTCTTATAATTTTTTGCAATTTGTCCATCTTACCTAAAACCCTTATGGGTTATAACCATTATGTGTTTTCCTTCCATAAAATTGACCAAAGTCTTTGCAAATGAAAACTGATTATTCTGAGACTCAAGAAATAAAACTGGTAATAAGCATTAATTAGCTAAAGAAATTCATTTTCTAAAATCACCTATTTTATATTATCAACTGCTTCAGTGGGAAAAGATTGTGTCCAATAATTGTTTTGACTTCCACCAAGGAACCTAGCACATAGATATCCAACAAATACCCATTGGAACATTAGTCTAAGCATACTAGACACTAATTAAATATCCTTTATCAATTTATGATAATTTTCATCTAGGGAATAAGAGGTTGGCCAAAAAAGATTTAACTGATTTAGAAGTCACAAAGTTAAACTTCAAAAAATATATGGAGTTTTAAGAAATTAAAAGATAGAATAAAATCATTACACTAAAAAGATGCTAGTAATACATTAAATGACGTACCTTTGAAATTACCTTGTTTCTTAATTAGAATTCTTCAAGCATATCAACTGAACTTGTCCTCACTGTGAACCACACCCTAGGCAAATTCAGAGCATGGAAGGGAATTATTTTCTAGTTAATGGAGCATGTAAGTTTATTTTAATATTCAAGGTTATGATGGGTGAAATGTAAACTGAGAAGTTTTCTTTTTTATCATGGGTCATGGTAAAATAGCAGCACTTACTTTTATGAAATAAATGTCCAATTACCATAAAACAAATGGAAGGTCATTATATTTTACTTGGCTTTTGTATGCAGTCTGTGAAATGTGTTTCCTTACAAATTGGCATGCTGTAATACTTTGTATATGTGGGTAATCCAGGGAACTCAGCCTTATCTCTTCCTCATTATGAAATTTCTAGGCTCCATTCTAGCAGTGATAAGTCTTTCTCATCTCTGAACCCTTGCATAAACTATTCTCTATGCTTAAAATGACTTCTTTTCTTCCACCATCAATGAATCATTCCTTCTTCAAGACATTTCAAAAACTCATCTGTACATCTGCCTTCCCTCTCACTTTCTTCAATCATTTACATTTATGCATACATGAAGGCTGATGTCTGCAATGGCTTGGGAGTGGTTTAAGTGTCCCCAAGTATCCACCGTGTTTGAAGGCTTGGTCCACAGAGTATCAGTATTGGGAGCTGATAAGGCTTCCAAGAGTGGGTCCCAGTGGGAGGTACTCAATTCATTGAGGGTGTGCCCCTGGAACACAGTTCTTAAGGGACTCCTTGACAGTTCTTATGGGAGGGTTGTTATAAAGCCCTGAGTTTTCCTACCCACTCCTCTCTTCTTTCTGACTCAGGATGTGACCATTGGCTTCCATATGCATTTCCATTGTTGCCATATGCTTTTCATTGTGAAGTCTTCACTAGAACTAAGTCCATTCAGGCAACATGTCCTGAACCTCCCAATGAGATATATAAGCACTTTCTCTTTATAAAGTTAGCTGCCTCAGGCATGTCATTGTAGTAACACAAAGCAGATACATCTTGTCTTAGTTCATTTTGTGCTGCTATACCAAAATATCTAGAACTGGGTAATCTATGATGAACAGAAATGTATTGGCTTACACTTCTGGAGTCCAACATCCAGGTATCAGTGTCCAGCAAGGACTTTCTTGCTGCAACATCCTGGGAGAGAGTGAGAAAGGACAAGTTGTGGTAAAATTCACCTTTCTTTAATAGCACCAACCCACTCAGTAGCCTTCATAGCCTAATCAGCTCTTAAAGGTTCCACCTCTTAATATTATTATAATGGAAATTAGATTTCAATATGAGCTTTGTAGGAGACAAACATTTAAACCATGGCATTTGAGTTAGTATCTTAATTGGGTAGATAACCAAGTGGATCATTTTGCCTGAGATGTGATTGCTATTCTCAGGTCTCTACCATGTGTTTATTGAAAATCAGGTGGTAGGGAAGAAGGGGAAGAACTACTGAAGGTGGTTGCAGTGTGTGTGGCTCAATGCTAATTTATCACCCTTGCAACAGAATTTGTGTTATGTCAATATTAACTTTATACTTTAGCTATTCTTTGTAATTGTCTATTTCATTCGTATTTGCCTTTATCTGCCATAAATTGTATTTATTCATCCCATTTATGGGGCTCCTTTTGAAAACAATGCTACAATTATTATGTGCTTCTGTGAGGAGTTATTGAGAATACATTGGTTGATGATTCTACAGTCACAAACTCAATTGCCTTCAGGGTCCAGGCAAGTTACATAAATGTGCAAAGAGACACAGTGTTAGACAGAGAGCAGAGGCTATATAAACTGGAGGGTGCCTGCCCAGCCTAGGGGCATTCAAATGCAAAAATTCACAACACTTCTGCCAGTCCAATTTGGCCTTCCAGTCACTAGTTTGCAACCCCTGGTGCCCTTATTTCTTGCTCTGAGCCTGTGAGGGATGTTGGTGGTGACAGGGTGATTAGCTGCATTTTATTGGTGAAGGAATTGAAATACAGAATAGTAACTTTACAAAAGTCACATAGGAAATCAGTTTCATGCACACATCTTGTTCAAAGAGAATGGATTGCAAAAAGGTAAAATAAAAAGTATGACCAGAACCTGGCTATGAGCAAGACTAATTTTTTTAAAGAAAAATATTTTCTAATATTTAGAAGATTTTTGTGGATTTAATAATATTTTAGAACATTAATGCTGTAATGCTGTAATGAAAAACCGTGATTGCATGCTTTATATCCCTTTATGATCACACTCTCTCTCGCGCGCGCACACACACACACACGCACTTACAAAAATGCATTTTTTTTTTGTTTAAACTGTAATTACATTGGGAAATTTGGTATCTCATCCTTCCTGAGAGATTTTGACTAACGCAGGAGTTACCTTCCTTTATAGAAAACCTAATGTTAAGGGAAACATTTTCTCTTCCCTGATGTCCTACAGTTTCCCCCTCCCAGGATTATGCTTTATTTACTATTTATTATGATTAGCTTTGGGGGAGAAAGAAGGTTGGGTAACAGATCCTAGAATTCACTTTTAATGTGGAATGCTTTGAAATTTTTATTCACTTCTACTACAAGCTGAGAAGTAGGCAAAGCATATTCTGCAAATCAAGCCCGTTAAAATTCCACTGCAAAGCATGGACTTGACTGACTGCAAGTGGAGCTGTCAGCTCATACAGGCGTCACTGTCAGAGGGCCGTGTCATCTGTCAGTGTCGGTTCCAGCTCACTGTTCCACATAGAGGGAATGCACTGTTGCCTCCCAATTGATAACATGCTGCCAGAAGCATGTTACTTTCTCATCCGTCTTCTTGTAGCTGTCAAAAATGGAATCCATTAATTAGTTTGTTCTTGTGAATTTTAGTTGTTCTGAAGACATGTAAATTTCAAAGTAAGACAAATAAAAATCCCAACCCAAACCACGATGCCAATAAGGGCTCAAAATCCCAAAGTGGCAGCTATTACTGACAGTGGCAAAAACTGACCAGCTAAACTCTGCCTTAAGTGAATATAATGATGTGGCTAGTTTCCCATCCCTTTTAATGAGAGCAAGCTTCCCAAGGCAGCAAAGGGAGAGAGGAAGAGTTAGCGACTCAGGCAGGGGAGCCGCCCTGAACAGGGCTCTCTAACTAGTCAGGCAGTTTGACACAACTTAGGGAGTCTGGTTGCTGCTACTACTGCATGATTACCTTTTTGTATTTTATTCCTCTCCTGTGGCTTTCAAAAAAATGTTTGATGGGCTTTATTTTCCTCATTTTGGGGGTCCCACAAAGCATGGGCAATTCTGTAAACTCCATATACTTTAGACAGGGTGCCTCCTATGTAAGTTACGTCTGCACTCTAATATACAGAGCACCTATGAGTTGAAGCAATGTTCTATAAAATCTTGAAACAGATGTATTTGACAATCTTTATGTCTGCTACAGTATATTGAAAACATGAATATGGTTCAGCTTAACTGAAGTTTTTCCTTTTCCTTCTCTTCAAGTAAGCATTTATTAAGTGACTACTGAGTGTAATTCACTCTGCTAGTTACTCTGGGAAATTAAAAAAAAAAAAAAAGATGAAATACAGCTTATGTCCTCTAGAAGCTCACACTTTAGAGAAAGAGACGAACACGTACACAAAGAACCCAAAATGAAGATGGGCTATGTAGGAAATACTAAATAACAAACCACAGGAGTCTGAAAAGAAAGATGAGGTACATCCCAGGGAATCTGAGAAGGGCTCTTGAGTAAGCAATGCTTGAACAGAACTTGGAAGGAAGAGTCGATCTGCACAGGACTACTGCTACACTTTGAGTGTTTGTCTACCTCCCAACCAATATGATGGCATTAGGAGGCAGTGGTTTGGGGAGCTGATGGAATCATGAGGGCAGATCCCTTACAAAAGAAGCCCCAGAAAGCTGACCAGTCCCTACCACCACGTGAGGACACAGCAAGAAGGTGCTGACTCTGAGGAAGAGGGCACTCGCCAATCAGCATGTACCAGCACCTTGATCTTGGACTTCCCTGCCAGAGCTGGGAGAAATCAATTTCTGTTGTTTCTAGGTCATCCAACCTATGATATTTTGCTATAGCTCCTGAGTGAGCTAAGCCATAACATCCTCAATTTCCTTTCCTTCATATCCTATGTGGAGGAGAAAGGATACATGAAAGAAGTTGGTCTACAAATGACTGTAGGGTAGAACTTGCACAAATAGATATATGGAGGGAGCCGTTTTCCATCCAGAGGGGCCAGGAGGAGGCTGGCTCAGCACAGTGCGGGGTGGGGGGGGGGCCTGAGGGATGCATCCTCCCAAGCGTCTGACCAAAGCAATGGTGTTCTTTTTGAGAAATATGTGAGGAAATAGTTCATTAGCATCATTCCAGGATTGCATCTATAATTTGTAGTATAAATAAACAAACGATACAACTAGAACTATTTTTCTGAGATTTTTTTTCCCCTCTCTTCAGGTTCACTCATTGACAGCCAGGATATAATATATAATGGGAGAGTGTGGTCACCAGAAGGAATAAAAAATAAGAATGAATAAAAATAATTTAGCAGGATCTTTTTTTAAAGGATTCTTAAACATTTAAGAAATATGATTTTTTTTTTACAGTAAACAGCGTACTACTTCAGGATGATTTTAAGATCTAAGAAGGAAAGAAAGAACTTTGTGTGCTCATTGCTGAACTGGCACAAACAGAAAGAGTGTGTGGTTCATAACAGGAATTTAATCACTGTGTGTTGAATGCATTTTTTTTTTCTTGGTTTCTTAAAACCTATCCTCTGTACCTCAGTTGAGTCCCAGTAGTGAAACAAAGACTACTGCTCAGCCTCATGGGCAAACATGGGGGATAACTTAATAGTTTGAGATGAAGTTTTACTAGAAGAATAAGGGTTTTTTAAATTATGGATTTAAAATATGGAAATTAGTCAATTAGTTTGATTAAAATTGACTTAAAGGAAAGAAAATTTAAATCAATAGCTTAGAAAAATGAACAAATGCAAAAGAATCTTCCTGATGTTAAGAATGTTTCAAATGCTTGTGTTTCTTGCTATATAATGCTAATAATAAGGTTGTCCCTTAAAAAAGTGAGATGGCCAACTGTCTGGTTAATTCAGTCCCCTTTCTTGACAATCCAAATAATTCAGTCAGCAAGATATATTTTATATGAAGAAAATCAGTAATGGTATAATAAGCCAGGTAACTTTAACCTCTAAACTTCATCTTGGAAGATGAATATATATATATATATATATATATATATATATATATATGAATATATATATATATATATATATATATATATATATACACACGTGTGTGTGTGTGTGTGTGTGTGTGTATCTCACAGGCTTAGTGTATATAGGCCCAAAATGTTAACCTACTACATCACTAATAGCTGCAAGTGGCTTACTGACATGGGTCCAATAAACAGGAGTCAATATGGCAACCTCTCTGGACTAGATCAATAAGGAGAAAACTATATCCATGTGTGGAGTAAAGTTCAAAAGGCATGACACAGGTGTAAATTGAAGCACTATTCACACTATGCAACAATGCACCCCAAAGAATGGACACTGGTGGTTCAGAGTCCTGGAAGTCTCCTTCTAAATCATACATTAGTCATTTATCTGCTAGATAAAGAGGGAGAGGCCAAGGCAGCAAGGAGGGGAACACAGGGTATGAGGGAAGGGGTACTTTGGAAGCAGTAATTTCTCCCTGATACGAAAACATTTGAACAGTCTGTCATACTACTGCAATCAATGAAGAACTACCCATGGATATAGGCATGAAATCTGTTTTCCATCAAATAAGAGCTTCCATTGAGTGCTCAGTACCATTTGGAAAAAACATCCTAGATAGAAGGAACATGGAACCAACAGCCAAGTTGGAGTCTTCAGGAAATTGTGCTCTGGGTGTCTGTTGATAGATCCAGTAAAATCTGTGGTTGGCTTGGTTAGGATCAAATGGTGCCTGATGGGAGCAGTTGATATATATCAGAAAGAGAGATTAGCAAGTGTCCTTTAACCCACTGAGGTGTCATACTCTGCAAATCTTTCACATATCTCTGACACAGTTACTCTTCACATCAAAACCTAGTTCACTGTTAAGAATGATAAATTCACCCTGATAAGAATGGGCCACTGGTCATGCAAATGCCACCTGGAGAACTGATCTCAGTTGTCTCCACAGGTCAGAGGTCAAATCATTAACTTGACATTGATTTCATCAGAGTTAAGGGTCACTCAAAATTAGGCTGGATTTACCTGCTTAGAATTGTTCTTAAACATGAATACAGTTGTAGGTGTTGGCAACCATCTAAGCCCTTTCTGTTAGAGGAATCTCTTAGAAGCAGGTTATTGCTCATTTAATTTTTTAAATAATGAACATATTTATCCTTGGCTATGAACTCCAGTCATGACATAAGACAGCAATTTTATTAGTTGCCTATAAATAACATAGCAAGATCTATTAACCTAATTTCTACATGTAAGTTTCCTCCTCCTAATTGAATGCTTTTCTCTTTCATTAAAGTCAGCTTCCCGTGACCTTTAAATTCAGTTAGAAAAGTTAATCCTCTGGTTAATCTGGACCAATTGGTTTCTGAAACACCACTCAGTGACAAACCATTATTTCTAGCTCAGTTTTTAATTGGTTAGAATGTTATTGCTGCAAGATCCAGTAGCTGTCAGATTTGCCTGCTAGCCAGTCTGAGCTTTCTGGACATATTCCAAGTCATTAAAGCAACATCTCCTGTTCAAGCCAGGGATATTTATCCTGAACCCAAGTCCGATGCTCTCTCCTGCTCTTATTTAATTAAGGCCTAAGGAATGTTGGAGAGTCCTGCTGCAGACTGGGGACAAGCACACTTTTGAAAAAAAAAGAAAATCTGAAGTTCTGCTTTCTCATGTTAAATGCTATTTTTGAACAATTAGATGAAATTGTCATGCAAATCACAACTTAGTACTGATGTGAAATATGTATTTTCTTAGATACTTTATGACTCTTACTCCAGTTTGAAATTTTTACTTGTACTAAAGAGTCCTAAAGAGCACAGTCATATCACAGAGTTAGAATAACATAAATCAAAGTCAAATACACAACCTAGTGCAATTATTTTATTCTTACAAAGAATAGGTCTTGCATTTTCTTCCTGGTTGTCATATTAGTATTTAAAAAGATAACTAACAACAAACACATTACCATTTCAGTCATCCTTCTTTTAAACAACAACAAAATAAAGAGAGCTCATCCACATACATTTTTCCAGCTACGTATGTAAAGATAGTGTTGCCTGTGGGGTTGTCATCAGAATCCTGGATTTAGATCTAAGCTTTCTCCTGACTAAGCTGAGAGATTTTGAGTAAATTACTCAAGTTCTCTGTCTCCCAATTGCACTCTCTAAAAGATAATAGTAAATTACTATTTATATTACAGTTTTCTAAGTGGTGAGTATTAATCATAAAATGTAAACAAACTGTTCTGAAAACACTGATATTCGTGAAGTCAACTTTTTAATTGTATTTTTTTTCAATATATATATTTATTTATTTTCTTGTGGTACTGAGGATCAAACCCAGTGCCTCACATGTGTGAGGCAGGCACTCTACCACTGAGTCCCAGCCACAGCCCATGAAGTCATTTTTTTTTTTTTTTACAATGATGCCATACACTACAGGAACTCTTGGATTTATAGTAAGAATCATCTGTATTCACTGACATGGGAGAATCTTGCGGTAGTAGAGATTGAACCCAGGGCTTTGCACATGCCAGGCAAAGCTACATCCCCAGCCCAAAAGTCTTATTCTTCTTCATGTCTTAGCCCAATTCCCTGATGGGATTAACTGAGTGGTAACTAAATTCAGGTGGGATGTGGCTGGAGGAGGTAAGGCATTAAGGGGCGTAGCTTTGGGGTATATATTTGTATCTGGCAAGTAGAGATTTCTCTCTGCTTTCTTATGGTCATATGAGCTGCTTCCCTCTGCCACACTCTTCTGCCATATGTGCAGCCTCACCTTGAGCCCTGAGGAATGTAGTCTGCCATCTATGGATTGAGACCTCTGAAACCATGAGCCTCGAAATAAACGTTTCCTTCCTGCAATTGTTATGTTTGGGTCCTTTTTGTCACAGCAGTGAAGAAGCTGACTAAAACATCATTTTCCCAGCCGCTTTCCTCTATCACACTCTTCCACCATGATGTTCACTTGAGACCAGAGAAGTGGAACTGGGCATCTATGGGCTAAGACCTCTGAAACTGTGAGCTCCCAAATGGAAACTTCTTCTCCTCTAATTGTTCTTGTCAGGTTCTTTGGTCACAGCAGTGAAAAAGTTGACTAAAACACACAAAAGACAAAGTGAGCAAAGCTTACCTTAAAAATTCACCTTAAGAACCATTTCCTATTTTGGTACTTCTACCCAGAATGGGGAGAAGGTGATGTCATTGAACACAGAGGGAAAAAATTAGAGTTGAAATACCAGTTAGGTAGTAAATCTATACAAGAATAGATTCAACTGATAAAAACTAAAAATTGAGGAATTTGGGGGGGATTAAATGTATGTATTTACCTATATATAGTAGATGGATGGATAGATACAGTTTTGGTAAGAAATAACATTGTGCTGTTTTTTCTGTATCTTCTAATTTTATCACTTATGGAAGGAATTGTGTTAAGATTGAGACAGAAAGGATGGATCCTTATTAACCCTTTGCCTAAAGAGGAAAATTTCTAAGCATAAATTACCTGACAATTTAAATCAATTAAGGACAAAGAGAGTCATAAACCAGCACATGGCTGGAATTTATTGTAAAATTGCCTGGAAAACCAGAACAAAGAAAAAATGCTGATTTCTCATAGTAGAAGGAAAACATTCTTTTAATTGGATTAGATTATTTTTTCATCTCTTTGGATTTTAAAGACTGACCAGAACAATAAGTACCTCCAATAAATTTTAACCCAATCAATGTGACTTGAAAATTAGAGAAGAGTGCCATTCTCTACCAGACAGCAGGGATCAGTGAACTAACAGAGGCTGGTGTCAGGAGTACTGAATAGTGTTCATGGGGCAATATCTACTGGGAAGCCTCACAAATATTACAGAACTTCACAAATATTATTTTTAGGAAATAATATGCTGTATAGATAGATTTTATATGATGACTTTGACATGTCTATAACACACATAAACACATACAGAAATATATGTATAGCTACACATGTGTGTATATATATATATATATATATTTTATATATATATATTATATATATATATATATGAGAAACAATTGCAATAATTACAGTTCTTACCATTCTGATGTGAGGAAATGCATTTCACCACTAACTATAACATATGATATGGTAAAATATTATTTTTAGGAAAAGCTTTAGTCATCTGAATAGGATTAGTGGGTGGTGTGAAGAATACCTCGGGGCCAGGAATATTGGTTCTTAAATATCCCAAATCCCTTATGTCTATCACATGTTGCTGTTCAATAAATACTTTCTATAGGAATGAGTGGTGGTTCTGTTAAACACATAGCACAGCACCCCCGGAAAATAAGCCTTTCAAAAACTGTTAGCTACTTTATATATAATGAGATAATACTAAGACTGGAAATAATGTGTTCAATGAATAGCTTGATTTCTCTCCTGTCTTAGTGATTGGTATGTATTCTCCCTAGCATAGGGCACAGAAGAAGCCACAATTCAGTACCTGTCATTGGAAAGGGATAATAAAGTTGTGATCTCTGCAACCCAAATTTTAAAAGAATGACCAAGAACTCTGGACAAGGCTAGTGATCTGTGGCATGACCAGTGCCTGATCTGATTATAACTCTTTCCACTGAAGCAAAAATATCCTGATTAGTTGATTAAATGGAGGCTTGCATAGCCATTGGTTAGAATAGAAGTTGGAAAATCCCATTCCCCACATTTCTCTGGATTCTTGGAATCTGTTCTTGGGAGGATTTCCCTTATTTCTAGTTTTCTGTGGGTCAGGCAGTAAATATTCCAAAGAAGGATGGAAATTGAGAGGCCAACTATATTTGAAGATTACTAATTCAAAGAGAAGGAGCATCATGTCAGTACAGCTTTGTCTTAAGGAATAATAAACCTTGATCATAAACTCATTAGAAGCTTCCTTGTGACATTAGTTTAAAGGAGTTTTAAAACCACCTGGAAAGATGACTATTTGATTTTATGATAGAAATCTTAAATACTTAACGAGCATTGCATATCACAGAGAAATTTGGCAAAGTGATTAGTTCAAATGTACTCAAAGTGACTTATTTTATTTTCTGACTGGGGAGCCACAGGTGAAGTAGTGGACATTGTTGGGTCACTGACAATACTGTTGGTGCCATATAAGGCTCACTTGCATCTGCATACAAGAAACTGAGCAAAAACATACTTTATAATTCTTCATTGCAAACAACATCTCTGAGTCACTAGCTCCATAAGGAAGGGCAACGATGTGAATTATTCCCCAGAGTCTAGCTTTCTCTGGTTCAGGGAAAGGTGAGGGGGTGGCCCCCTGGGAATGTGCTGGTGAAATGTTCTGTCCTTCAGTTCTCATGGGGACTTCCACACAGGATACAAATGCTTTTCCTTTTACCCCTGTTGTCCAAGATTCATGAAGGTTTTCCTTTCTTCTTTCTCTTTTATTTTTCATGCAAACTTCATTTATTTTTATTTTCCTATTCTATCTCTTCCAGTGGAGTTAAAAAAGAAAACAAACAAACAAAAAAACCCTCACAACTAGCCAACATTGAAATAGTGGCTACTTTTTATTTCTTTGATTTGCCTTAGTCAATTGTAGAATGTAGGTAGGATTCTCCTACTCCTCAATAAGAGACTGAAAATTTCTGAAAACAATATTTAGCTTCACAATGTAACCCCAAATCTGCTATTCCTAGTCACCAAGATGCTGGTGGGGATGAAGATATGCCAGAAATTCCTGATTATCTTCACATCAAGAGCCCTAGAATAGAAAAAGTAAAGTATGGGAAAGATGTGCAGATTATTTGCTCAGGTGTTCACAGACTGAGTGTCCTGTTGGGGTAAAAAGGAGAGATTTTGAGTCTTCCAGAAATCCAATCCTTAGGTAGAAAGAGGGCCTGAAATCCCAGCTTCTAGTGCCCAGTCCTGGCATTAGTCCTTGCTATAAAACATTCCAGTTGAGCTTGTATTTGGTATTTTCTTGAATGACACAAGAGAAATTTGGCAAAGTGATTTATTCTGGATTTCCCTCTGATACATCTACAGAGGCCCTCAGAAGGCTTGGAGGAACAGGTGGTATGGCCCAGCTAAAATTCAAAAAATAAAGTCTCTTTTCTCTAAATGAATTTTCACAAATATGGTCAAAGGAAGAAAAACAAGCAAAAGATAGTTATCATCATATGATTTAACATCAGTCTAGCAAAAGCCATGCTGAGCTAATTGCATGTATATTTAAAAACTAATCATCTTAATTACATATTCTGTTGATGGAAGGATTTAAAAATTGATCTTTAAGGTCGGTCTTTTTTTTTCTTTTTCTTTTACCCTAAATATGAAAATATAAGAATGAATATACTTAAAGTTTAAAATATATAGCATTCATATCTGTCATATAGAGAAAGAAACCTACTTGAATAAGTTTTATAGGGACATCAACAGTTTATTTACTATATGCTTGGTACTGGCCTAAGAAACTTCTATGAATTGTTTCAGTTAATCTCTACAGTAAAGCTTCAGGCTTTATGTCCTCATTTTACAGATGAGAAAACTAAACCTTAGAGGTATTTAAAGGTATTTGATAACTGGCACAGGTGTTACAACACTTAATAGGATCAGGATTCAAATCTAAGTGCTAGAATTAATTGCTCAGGAATTCACACTTCCACATTGTCTCTTGAACCTCTAGTGCACTACAGGATCCTTACACCTTCAAGACCAGCCACACTGGCATTGTACTTATTTCTGGAACATATCCTAAGGGTATTTACATTATTGGCTGTTCCCTCTGCCTAAAATGATCCCTCTGCCTCGTTCTAATGCTAACTCCCTCACCTCTTTCTAGTCATTGCTCAAATGTCAACTTCTCAATGACACATACTCTGGCCTTCCTTTCTGAAACTGCAATCAACCCCCCTTTATTTTTCAATTTCTTTTTCCCCACTGTCTTTCTCATCCCCGATGCCTTTAAACATTCTATATAATGTAGTTATTTATTTATTGCATGTTTCTACCTGCTATCCCATAAGCACCTGGTAGGTATCTTTGCATTGTTCACTGCTTCATTCCAAGTGTGTTATCATCGTGCTGTAGAGCCTGTCTAGCTCAACTCAATACCTTATCTCCATTGCACACCTTTGTAATCAGTCACGATCTGAATTCTTTATACCTGTGTAGATTTCACTTGCCTAAAATTGTATGAAGTTCAAATATAGAGCAGAAAATCACATAAACCATATAACTGATCAACCAGTAGGGACAATTTGGAGAGTAAGAGGAGAAGCTATTAGTAATATGTCACAACCACAGTTAATAGACACCACTCTGGGAAAGCCAAGACTTAGGGTCACCCTACTTATAGGCAAGTGTGATCCAGGGAGCAAGAGCAAAAGGACTGGGCAGAAAAACAGGAAAAGAGGGAGAACACACACAATGACATGTCATTGAGCTGCCTCTTGCTCTGGGAAGCTGCTGCTGGGTTCTTGAGGTGAACTGGGGGACCCCTGTGTATCTCAGAAACGATGTGAAAAGAAGAAAGAAGGTAGTATTTAAGCCTGGGACCTTCCTTGCTGATCAACGCTTCTCCAAAAGGGTATTTCTAGGATGTATATATGAATGTGGTGAGTGGATCTTGTAGGACCCCTGCCAAAGGCCTCCTACAAGAAAGCCCTGGTCCTGCTAAGTAGTGAGAAGCATGTGGCCCAGACCTGATGCTGATTGCTGTCAGGCTGCACTGTGTGAACCTGGCAAGTCCCACTAAGAAGAGGAAAAAGAAAGGGTAAAGGTCACTGAAGAAATGACTGCACAAAGAGACCAGCCAGGCTGAAAGAATACAAGTGGTGAATAACAGGAACTCAATACAGTGCTTTAAGCTTTGAAATACAGGGTACTGCATGGACCACTGCCAGAGGAAAACAAAAAAGAGCCAAGAAAACAAGGAATCTGTCCAATTTGATAACTATGTTGGCTGTCACTTAATTTAATTGATCTCTAGATTTCTTTATACATTATACCAATCTTAAAAAATAAATTAAGAAAAAAAACAACTTTCTCAAATCCATGCACAGTCTCCCAGTATGGTATGTGGGGAATAATTTTGCTTTAAAGAGTTCCTTTCTTTTGACAGATTTTTTTCTCTCCATGGATAACATGGCTTCTTAATGGGGACAACAGCATAAAACCAGTATTTTCATGTCTGAGATACTGTATCTTTCTGCTGTGCCCCCACCTCCCTTTCTCTAGTTTGCCCTCCCTTTCTCCTACCCACTTCCAGGCTGCATATGATGAAGAGATGCCGCTGTGGTAGTCATAAAGGGTTCGAGCATGCTGCCTGGGCAAGAGCTATGATGCAGATTTTCCCCAAGGAGGAGAAATGAATCCCAAGTTTCCCATAGCATTTGGATTCTCAAGATTTCAAAAATGCTGCATCAGCATGGGCCAGAAACAACAAAGAGTTTCTCTATTTAGTAAACATAAAGTAAGTTTCAGGAAATCCATTGTGATAAAATTAAAATATGGAACCCAAGGGCGTTCTAAAGTGCTACCTAGAGGTTTGCTGTGGAAACTCTATGAGATATTGTTCCCCGAGCTTTAATATTATCAGAAAAATAGTGGGTCCTTGCAAGTAGCTGCATTTCTGCTTCTGAAAGGGTTATGGGAGGACTGAGGTGGAAGTCAGGTATGCAGTTTGAAAAGAGTTTTAGAGAAGTAGATGGATTTGGGACTTACACAAATCCCACAAAGATCTATTATTTATGAATCATCTGCATGTATCTGAACATGAGTGCCAGCTAGGAAGACTATAACCTCAATTTGGCAGAGTAAGGCTCCCAGGGCCCATGGAATGTGGCTGAGGATGAGTCCTGAGGGCAGAGACCTCTCATATGATGACCTCAGTCTTCCTAGGGCTGCCTAGGTGAGGGGACCTAGGCACACACGAGGATCACATTTTGGAAAGAGGCTTTACTGCCGCCCTGAAAGATCCATGAAAAGAGGGGAGATGAAGGTGGTGTTTGAATTAGGAGTTTTTCCCACTCCTTTGATATTTACCATCAACTTGCAAATAGTAGCAGGTGAGGAACCATAGTAGAGCTGATCTATGATAAATTCTCCTTATGCCTTTTCTTGACAATTGTATTAGTCATCTTTATATTACCATAACAAAATACCTGAGTCGTTGAGCTCATGGTTTTGGAGGTCCCAGTTCGTGATCAGGTGGCCCCATTGCTTTGGATTTCTGGTTGGAATGCCAGATGCCAATGGCAGAAAATATGTGATAGAGTAAAACCTCTTGCTTCACTAGCCGGGAGATCAACGTCCCACAATTCCCTTTGAGGGCACGCTGCCAACAACCTCAGGACTTTCTCCAAGATCCTTCTTCCTAGAGGTACACAACATCTTCCAATAGCATCAAACTGGACCAAATCTTTAACGTATGGGACATCTAGAGTACACTTATCCTAATTCAAACCAAAGCAACAGTTATAACCTAATCTTTTTTCAATCTTATGCCTACTTCATATTTTTTAAGTTCCATGCAACCCATCATACAAAGAATACAATTAGCTCAACATTACTCTGTGATTGACCTTTCTGAAACCCAATCAGCTGTGGTTCTCCTCATTTACCCTTATCCCTCTTACAACTTTCAGAATAAAGTTCAAACCCCTTAGGGTGGTATGTAGGTTCCTGATGATATGAATCCCACTTAACCTGTCCAACCATTTCATCTCAGACCACCCTGACTGAGCTCTCCTTTCCAAGCCATGAGCCCACACTTGTTTCTTCCACAACCAGTGTCTTGGCCAGTGCTGTTCTCCCTATATAGAAAGTTTTTCCTCCATATTTCTGCCTGAAGAAACTGTCAGGTTTCCAGTTCTGTCCAAGCTTACCTTCTCTCTATGGCATGCAATGGGCATGTGCTTGCAAGTCACAGGAGCTATAGAGACAAAGAAGGCTCACTTCCTGCCTTCAGGAAGCTCATAGCCTGGAAGGGCAGGCAGCAACCATGCAAAACCTAGATTTTATTTTAATATTTATGAAAGCATGGAAGAAGACAAATTTTCAATTGATTTCTTCTGTAGTGATGGCTGGGAAAGAATTCAAGAAAGTTAAGAAGAAGGAGATATTTCAGTTGAACCTTAATGTATGAGTAAATTTTTCCCAGTGGAAAAAGTATTATGGTGTAGTTATGGGGGGAGGGTGAATAAGCATTCTGTGAAATATGAAAATGAAACAAGAAGTTTTGCAGACTATTTGGGAATAATGAGAAGTGAACTTTGGCTGCTTGTAGACTGGTTAAGAGGAACACTGCAGTAGGGTATAAATAAATGAATAAATTATATATTTAACCATATCTTTTAGTGATAATTTCAGTGGAAAAAGAAAAGAATCAAGAGTGTGGAGAAGATGGCCAGAGAATTTCTCTCTGAGAAGGTGATAAAGGAGCAAGGGCTGGAATTAAGTACGGGAGTTGCATGGTGAATGGACTTTCTGGGCAGAGGGCACAGCAAGGGCAAAGGTCAGGCAGTAGGATCGAATTTTCAATGAGACCTGGATGTCTGAAGCTGAGTGAGCAAGAAGTGTGGAGGGAAATGAGGTCCAAAGAGTCTGATTATCGAGTCCACCTGACACTTTGCACCAGTCAGAATACATTTTCACCTTTGCTGGCAAAATCCCACATACCTATCCCCTTAAGCAAGTCTAGACCAATTTTAGCCAAGAAAAAAAATGTATTCACAATGTTAACACATTTCCCCCCCACAATCCTGAGGATCTGAAGTGATAGTATTTAAAATAGGACACTAAGAGAAATGGTTTGGAAATAACCACATCATGGGCTCTTGATCCAAAATCCTTTGGGAATGCTTTAGCAGAACTTGGGATTCCCATACTTATACGTAAAATTATATTTTTAGTTATCTGTTTACACCTTCCTCTGTGGAGAAGCACTGAAACTTCATCAAATTTCCCAAGTAGTCTGTGACATTCCCAGGATTAAGAACCCTTGAAATATAGTTTCAATAACTACTTCTCTTATATTCATATATTCTTTTTATATTCAATAAAGTAGGAATCAAAATGAACAGCTACCTTGGTCCTTCAAACGAGACCATCTTTTCTGAAGAGTAACAATTTAGCAAATAAGGAAAGAGAAAAAATCTATTTTTTCCCATTAATAAAGACATTATCATAGACGATAACAAGCTCCTGAGTGACTTTGGTGTACAGGGTCCTGAGATGATTACCAAGACTGAGAACCCTGTGACCCTCTTGTTAGTGTTGCATCCTCTTTCTATGCTTTTTCCTTTATAAAAATAAAATTAAATAAATAAAAATAAAAACATTTTGCTCTGATGGCACCAGCAAATAAATCCAAGTCTGCATAGGTAAGAAACTTCCTCCCCGGGTATGGCTACGTCTTCTTTCCCACACTGTGAACCATTACACTTTTTGGTTTTGTGTTCATAGTTTCCAATTCATAAGTCAGAGACAACCAGTAAATGACTACTTCAATAGACATGTTATAACAATCCCATCAGCAATATCAATATTGTAAACAAATGGCATATACTACTGAGTACATGTTTCTAAATAAATGCTTTTTATGCCTTATGTCATTTAATCACCAAACAGTCCTATAACTAGGTATTGCTATCAATTCCACTGCATGGATGGAAAAACACTGAGATTAAGAAAGGTTAATTTATATGTCCAATTTACACAACTGGCATGACAAACCTGGAATAGAAACCCAGTTCTGTCTGATCCCAAAGCCTGTGCTCTAAACCACAAATCTAGATGCCTACCCTAAGACAACTAAACCAGAGTGGAGTCTCCTCACGTTGCAAAGCAATTTTTCCAAAGTATAAATTTCACAGGTGTGTTGCTAAAGATGCTAACATGATCAATACTTGAAAATGCAAATGCAATCATTATATTATATTCACCTCAGAACACAAAAGCTTGATTGCATAAAAATGCTGCTTTTATTAGTAAACAGGAGAAGGTTGAAAGTCTCTGCAGTTTCTATATTGCTTTATCACTACTGGTTTAGTGTATGAAAATTTGATCAACGCAGCTTCTTAAGAATTCAGTTTCATTTATATTTCCAACCCCTACACATATGGCAATGTACATATCAGAGACATTAAGGACAATTGTATAAAAATGGAATAAAATGTTGTGCTGTAATTGTCATTTTTTATCCCACAGAATTTTGGGGGGAAATATATTTATGTGACTCTAGAAGCCATAGCTCAGCAAAATGCCATCAAATGAAATTTTTAAATCTGATATCTGATATCAAGTATCAGGAATTACCTTTTCAATGAAAAGCATCTCTCCTGGGTTTGCAGCACCAAAACAAAAAAAAAGTACAAGTCTATAATTTTATGATGTACGTCACTTAGGAGAAAAGGAGTAACTTTGTTCTTCACTTTCTTTGATGTTATCAAAACAAATCATCACCCTATTTGCCGCTCCCTTCTCCTTCGTGAAGGAGGAGACTGGGTCCATGATGGAAGATGTGCCTGTCTCAGCAATGGTCTCCCAATTTTTGCTGGCAATAGGAAGAATACATGTAAGTTATTAACTAATCTCCTTGTCAAACTCTTGCTGGAAAGCTCCCCAATTTTCCTTTTAAAGAATCTAGTGATTGGCCCAGGAATGTTTAAAAAATGAGACCCCTGGGCTGTGCTAGACCTGAGAGCATGCAGACAGAGGTGAGCCTTTGATCTCCTCCATGCTCATTCTCAGCTCAGACCACCAATGCCAGGAGTCAAGCAGATAATTTGCAACTTAGCACTGGAAGTATTTGGAAGGATTTTTCTGAAAGCTGCTCTAATCAAGGACCATGGAAATCAGGTGCAGACACATCAGTCAGGAAAACAGCTCTGAAAACTTCTGTGTATTTTTAATTTAGAAGCAGTCTTTGTCTATTGACTGCTTATGTGTTCACCTGATCTGTGGCAGTCCTCCCCACTCTAACCCAGCCCAGTGGGAAATTACTATCATCTTGGCTTGAAATCAGTCAAATCCGTGGAAATCACCATATGGTGTGGCTCCTGGTTTGTCAGGAGGTGTATGGAGAGCACCCTTCTCGTGTTTGCCTGCTGATGGAGCAGTATCTTATTGAGTCACAGCTGGAGATCAGAAGCACACTGCTCATGGTTAGTATATGGACTGCATTTTATAAAAGGCCTCCTATTGAACTCTCTTAATTTTTTAAGAAACCTAAGTTCCTTCAAATACCAAAGAACAAAGCTATATTCAGATATACCTCCATTTGTGCTCCTTAGAAGGAAAAAACCCACAATTTATCTTATGTTTTAAGATTAGAAGTTACCTAAAAAAATTACAGGTGAAGAAAGGATCCGTTAACTCATGGTGTCAATCAAAGAATGTCATCTTTCATGAATTATAGATTTTTACAGCACGGTTTCATCTTAGCTGCCCACCTGAAGTGGCAGGGAAGTTAAAAAAGAAATTTCTCTTTAGTGTATCTTTTTTTTTTTTTTCCTTTCCTATGATGGATGACTTTAATCACATTTCATCATTTCTTAGACTTTCAATTTTTTTAAAACAATTTAACATCTCAAATTTAGATGTGTCTTAAAATTTATAGGATACCTCAATTTAATTAACAGTTTTTTTTCTGTCTTAGTTTTAATGAAACATGGTTATTTCTGTGCTTGTCTTCTTTATCTAAACCCTTGGATATGCCCCAAACTTTCTTTTTTATCAATATGCTCAGAGCTATTTTGACAGCTAGCCCTGGGCATATTGATGAGGTAGAAATCTCCCACAGGGCTGTGGCTGAAGTGGCCAGTCAGCTACTTTCCCCAGGACTTTCTCTGAGTGGCCTTCCCTCTTTGCTCCTCATCTGGGGTCCCAGATAGTGACAGACACCTGCTCTCACCTGACCTTATTTCACTCCAGGCTACAGATGAACAGTTCTCACTATCTCATCTACTATTGATCACCATCACCAGCCCTTCCTTATTCTCAATGTATCAAATTGGCCTTTCCAGGACTTTGATAAATGGAATTAAAGTACATAATATAAGAACTAAAAGAACTGATGGAAAAATCTGTGTATGAAACCTGGTACAAGAATCCTCAAATAAAGACTATTTTTAAATAAATACCCCAGGGAATGATATTGACCAAATTATATTGTTATATTGTGTGCATGTACAAATATGTAACAATGAATTCCACTATTCTGTACATATACCATAAAAATATGGGGAAAATACACCAATAAAAAATATGGGGGAAAGTTTTACTACTAAAAACAAAACACAAACAGAAAACAGGCCCTAAAAACTTGCATATCAATCAAAATTTCTGGGATCTTCCTTGGAATTGTGGAGACTTTGTAGAGGATGGTTTAATGCCTGAAGACTAGATTAGGATTGACCTAGTACTTATACAATAACAGAAATAAAATAAGCAAAAATTTTTTTCTTCCCTAAATCTATAATGCAAACTGCTAGTACCCAGGCTTTATATCATAGCTTCCATATTTATTTGGCTATTTCATCTGCTCATATGATATTTCAAAATGCAAACTAGGCCTTTGGTCCTCCTGATTATAGTACAAGCTGCTTAAGTAGAACCACTGGTAAAAACAAGGGAGCCACTGGATGCGGTGGCATATGTCTGTCATGCCAGCTCTGCAGAAGGCTGAGACAAGAGGATCATAGTTTGAGGCCTGACTGGGAAACTTAGTGAGAAATTGTATCAAAATAAAAAATAAAAAGGGATGGAGATATAAGTCAGTGGTAGAGCACTGCTGAGTTCCATCCTTTGTACCAAAAAGAAAAAGGAAAAACAGAAGAATCAAGTGTAGAGCAGGTGATTAGGGAGGGAAAATGTTGATATTTTGATATGTGAATAGGACATTTAACTTGAGAGGGAAAAAGTAAAACTAAAGTAGGACACCAATAACAGGACAGGAGGCCTGTCCAAGCAAAGGGGTCTGGCCAGCATTGGTGCTGGAGGATGTGGCAGGAGCTTAGGAAGCTGGAGACCCAGACACAAGCCACCTTCACTGTTGTGTTGCCATAGCCACTGGAGATGATGAAAATAGAGAGGTAGAATATACAGAGAAAAAAGAGGACCAAGTATAGAACCTGGTTGGACAGCCACAGTTAGGAGCTCTGAAATGGAAAAGAAATTCGTGGAAGAAACTGAGGTGTAACTGAGGGCCTGAAATAGCAGGGTATCACATCATGCAAACTGAAGCAAGAGACACTCAAAAAAGGAGTGTTAAACATTATCAAATGACGCTGAGCAGTCAAGGAGAACAGCAGAAAAAAAAAGAGGTGGAATATGACATTTAGAAGGTAACTCAAGAGGATACTGTCAATAGAACAGTAGGGCAGAAGCCAGATTTTAAAGGTTAGGAAGTGAGTGGCTAATGAAGAAGACAGAGCATACAGACTATTCTTTCAGAAAGTTAAATTTTCTAGAAAAAACTATAGAGAACACAAACCATGTTTATGACATACACACTAACACCTAGTTGCAATTGTTACACCTTTAGTAAAATAACAGGTTCACTTGGTTTTTGTTTCAAGACATTTTAGGAGCTTCCTAGCTAGGTATTTCAATATACTCAGAGCTATTTTGACAGCTAGCCCTGGGCATATTGATGAAGTAGAAATGATCCCTTCTCTCACCAAATTAATCTGTTCACTATCTGTGCAGCAACTCTTCCTCATGGTCAGACCATCAGGGCTTGGAAATCAACCCTTTTCTAAGGTCAATGGGAGCACTCTGGTTTTGGCTTCCATCTTGCCCCTCAGCAGCTGCCCTCTAGAATTTACTGAAAACAATTCCCCTGCCAGGAATATTTGCCAGTGCTATATTTGTTGATTTAGGAAAGCTGTGGCAAACAACCATGATGCCATGTGTAGCAAATTGTCAGAATATAATGTGTCACCTAAAGCTCTCAACTGACTCAGGATGACAGAGTGGAGTCACCAAAAGCAGGGGCTTTAGAACATACCTGTCTCTGAGTGGCTCCTTTGGAGGCCCATCAAGCTTAAATTTTAAACTCATGTTCATTGTTCTCTGTGTTCATAGTTGACTTTATGTGTGTGCTCTGTGTAACACAACAATAAAATAAGCCCAAGGACCACTCAGCTGAGCTTACACCTCTTCTGAAGCCAGAAATTTACTTCACTGAAAAGGCTGTTATACATCGGACTAGCAACCTCATCCTCTGTTATCCATGTTATGTTTCCTCTGCGATGTATTTTCACCTTTAGAAATATTAATTAATGGAAAGCTTTGTCATAAAAACATGCAAAATGGATGTTTATAGAAGCTTTATTAGCAATGGCCCAAACTAGGAAGCAACCAAGATGTCCTTCAGCAGGTGGATGGCTAAATAAACAATGGTATAACCAGGAAACAGGATACTATTCAGCGCGAGTGCGTGCGCGCACACACACACACACATACACACACACACACACACACAAACCTCCTAAACAAAAAACAAACAAAACAAAAAACAAGCCATCATGTGACAAAAAGATAGGAGTAAACTCAAATGCATATTATTAAGTGAAAGAAGCCAATCTTGTGTGATTCCAATGATATAATATTCTGTAAAAGATAAAACTGTAAATAGAGTACAAAGATCAGTAGTGCCAGGGGCTAGAAGAGATGGAAGTAAGAGTGTGCAGAGCACACAGAATTTTTAGGGGAGTAAAACTCTTCTGTATGTGACTATTATGGTGTGTCTGTGTCATTTTGTATTTTTCCAAACTCATGAATGTGCAATACCAAGAGTGAACTCTAATGTAAACTACAAACTTCAAGTGACAATGATGTGTCAATGTAGGTTCAATATATGCACCATTATGCTGGGGTGTCACTGGTGTGGGAGGCTATGCACATGTAGGGTCTAGGGGCATATGGGAAATCCGATTTTGGTGTGAACCTAAAATTATTCTAAAATATAGACTATATAATATATGTATATATATCTTATATATAGACTATATAAAATATAGTCTATTTTTAAAAATAAAGTAGTGAATAGTGTTTTTAAAAAATGGAAAAGGTGATGTAAAGTTGTCAACAAGAGAGGCAAAAATCATGATTCAAGGCCATAGAGTCCTGGATCTCTCCATACTGAGTGCTGAGCCCACCTGTACAAGCTCAGAGCATTAGTTCTGTGCACTCGGTGTTGGTGGAGCTTAGGAGTTGAGCTCATGTTGACTGAGCTTAAGGAAACAATAAAGGAAATGCTAGTTTCTTAATTTGTCACAAGAAATCTACCTTTGCAGTGGATCAGGTAGGTGTTCAGCACAGTTTTTCACACATTATTCTATAGGAAAATTGACCTTGAGCAGAAGAGCAGGAGACCTAGCCTTGGATCTGCCTGGTTTTCACCTCATCTGCTGCTCACTGGCTGCAGGATCCCTATCAATTAAACTCTTCAAGTAACAGTGTCCAGATCAGTGCTGTTGGTGCTAGAGTATTTTCCATGAGGCGATTGTGAGAATTAAATGAAGAAATTCACCTAAAATGTTTACCACAATGAAAATTACATGCTCAATAGATAATATAGAAACAGGAATCATAGTGAGATTATTTGGTGACAATGAAATCAGAGAAACAGTGATTTGACAGAGATCCTTACTCCATCAGTATTTTCTTTTGGGTTATTTGTCATGCATAGAAAGAACCTCCTCTACCCATGGCTATAAAATTATTCTTCTATATTTTAATGTAGTATTTTATGGTTCTTTTTCTTTTTTTTTAAATTTTTTATTGTTGGCTGTTCAAAACATTACATAGTTCTTGATATATCATATTTCACACTTTGATTCAAGTGGGTTATGAGCTCCCATTTTTACCCCATATACAGATTGCAGAATCACATCAGTCACACATCCATTGATTTACATATTGCCATACTAGTGTCTGTTGTGTTCTGCTGCCTTTCCTATCCTCTACTATCCCCCCTCCCCTCCCCTCCCCTCCCCTCTTCTCTCTCTGCCCCCTCTACTGACATTCATTTGTCCCCCTTGTATTATTTTTCCCTTTCCCCTCACTTCCTCTTGTATGTACTTTTGTATAACTCTGAGGGTCTCCTTCCATTTCCATGCAATTTCCCTTCTCTCTCCCTTTCCCTCCCACCTCTCATCCCTGTTAAATGTTAATCTTCTTCTCCTGCTCTTCGTCCCTACTCTGTTCTTAGTTACTCTCCTTATATCAAAGAAGACATTTGGCATTTGTTTTTTAGGGATTGGCTAGCTTCACTTAGCATAATCTGCTCTAATGCCATCCATTTCCCTGTAAATTCTATGATTTTGTCATTTTTTAATGCAGAGTAATACTCCATTGTGTATAAATGCCACATTTTTTTTAACCATTCGTCTATTGAAGGGCATCTAGGTTGGTTCCACAGTCTTGCTATTGTGAACTGTGCTGCTATGAACATCGATGTAGCAGTGTCCCTGTAGCATGCTCTTTTTAGGTCTTTAGGGAATAGACCAAGAAGGGGAATAGCTGGGTCAAATGGTGGCTCCATTCCCAGCTTTCCAAGAAATCTCCATACTGCTTTCCAAATTGGCTGCACCAATTTGCAGTCCCACCAGCAATGTACAAGTGTACCCTGTTCCCCACATCCTCGCCAGCACTTGTTGTTGTTTGACTTCCTAATGGCTGCCAATCTTACTGGAGTGAGATGGTATCTTAGGGTGGTTTTGATTTGCATTTCTCTGACAGCTAGAGATGTTGAGCATTTTTTCATGTACTTGTTGATTGACTGTATGTCCTCCTCTGAGAAGTGTCTGTTCAGGTCCTTGGCCCATTTGTTGATTGGGTTGTTTGTTCTCTTATTGTCTAATTTTTTGAGTTCTTTGTATACTCGGGATATTAGGGCTCTATCTGAAGTGTGAGGAGTAAAGATTTGTTCCCAGGGTGTAGGCTCCCTATTTACCTCTCTTATTGTTTCTTTTGCTGAGAAAAAACTTTTTAGTTTGAGTAAGTCCCATTTGTTGATTCTAGTTATTAACTTTTGTGCTATGGGTGTCCTATTGAGGAATTTGGAGCCCGACCCCACAGTATGTAGATCGTAGCCAACTTTTTCTTCTATCAGACGGCACGTCTCTGATTTGATATCAAGCTCCTTGATCCATTTTGAATTCATTTTTGTGCATGGCGAGAGAAAGGGATTCAGTTTCATTTTGTTGCATATGGATTTCCAGTTTTCCCAGCACCATTTGTTGAAGATGCTATCCTTCCTCCATTGCATGCTTTTAGCCCCTTTATCAAATATAAGATAGTTGTAGTTTTGTGGATTGGTTTCTGTGTCCTCTATTCTGTACCATTGGTCCACCCGCCTGTTTTGGTACCAGTACCATGCTGTTTTTGTTACTATTGCTCTGTAGTATAGTTTGAAGTCTGGTATCGCTATACCGCCTGATTCACACTTACTGCTTAGCATTGTTTTTGCTATTCTGGGTCTTTTATTTTTCCATATGAATTTCATGATTGCTTTCTCTATTTCTACAAGAAATGCCATTGGGATTTTGATTGGCATTGCATTAAACCTATAGAGAACTTTTGGTAATATCGCCATTTTGATGATGTTAGTTCTGCCTATCCATGAACAGGGTATATTTTTCCATCTTCTAAGATCTTCTTCTATTTCTCTCTTTAGGGTTCTGTAGTTTTCATTGTATAAGTCTTTCACCTCTTTTGTTAGGTTGATTCCCAAGTATTTTATTTTTTTTGAAGATATTTTGAATGGAGTGGTTGTCCTCATTTCCATTTCAGAGGATTTGTCGCTGATATACAGGAATACCTTTGATTTATGCGTGTTGATTTTATATCCTGCCACTTTGCTGAATTCATTTATTAGCTCTAATAGTTTCTTTGTAGACCCTTTTGGGTCTGCTAGGTATAGAATCATATCATCTGCAAATAGTGATAATTTAAGTTCTTCTTTTCCTATTTTGATGCCTTTAATTTCTTTCGTCTGTCTAATTGCTCTGGCCAGTGTTTCGAGAACTATGTTGAACAGAAGTGGAGAGAGAGGGCATCCCTGTCTTGTTCCAGATTTTAGAGGGAATGCCTTCAGTTTTTCTCCATTCAGAATGATGCTAGCCTGAGGCTTAGCATAGATTGCTTTTACAATATTGAGGTATGTTCCTGTTATCCCTAGTTTTTCTAGAGTTTTGAACATAAAGGGATGCTGTACTTTGTCGAATGCTTTTTCCGCATCTATCGAGATGATCATATGGTTCTTATTTTTAAGTCTATTGATGTGGTGAATAACATTTATTGATTTCCGTATATTGAACCAGCCTTGCATCCCAGGGATGAATCCTACTTGATCATGGTGTACAATTTTTTTGATATGTTTTTGTATCCGATTCGCCAGAATTTTATTGAGGATTTTTGCATCTAGGTTCATTAGAGATATTGGTCTGTAGTTTTCTTTCTTTGAAGTGTCTTTGTCTGGTTTAGGTATCAGGGTGATGTTGGCCTCATAGAATGAATTTGGAAGTTCTCCCTCCTTTTCTATTTCCTGAAGTAGCTTGAAAAGTATTGGTATTAGTTCTTCTTTAAAGGTTTTGTAAAATTCTGCTGTATACCCATCCGGACCTGGGCTTTTCTTAGTTGGTAGTCTTTTTATGGTTTCTTCTATTTCCTCAATTGATATTGGTCTGTTTAGGTTTTCTATATCCTCCTGACTCAATCTGGGCAGATCATATGACTTAAGAAATTTATCTATGCCTTCACTATCTTCTAATTTATTGGAGTATAAGGATTCAAAATAGTTTTTAATTATCTTCTGTATTTCTGAAGTGTCTGTTGTGATATTGCCTTTTTCATCCCGTATGCTAGTAATTTGAGTTCTCTCTCTTCTTCTCTTTGCTAGCATCGCTAAGGGTCTGTCGATTTTGTTTATTTTTTCAAAGAAGCAACTTTTAGTTTTGTCAATTTTTTCAATTGTTTCTTTTGTTTCGATTTCATTAATTTCAGCTCTGATTTTCATTATTTCTTGCCTTCTACTTCTTTTGCTGTTGTTTTGCTCTTCTTTTTCAAGGATTTTGAGATGAAGTATGAGATCATTTATTTGTTGGTTTTTTCTTTTTTTAAGGAATGAACTCCAAGCAATGAATTTTCCTCTTAGAACTGCTTTCAATGTGTCCCATAGATTCCGATATGTTGTGTCTGTGTTTTCATTTATCTCTAAGAATTTTTTAATTTCCTTCTTGATGTCTTCTATAACCCATTGATCATTCAGTAACCTATTGTTCATTCTCCAAGTGATGTATGCTTTTTCCTTCCTTCTTTTATCGTTGATTTTCAGTTTCATTCCATTATGATCAGATAAGATGCATGGTATTATCTCTACTCCTTTATATTGTCTAAGAGTTGCCCTGTGACATAATATATGATCTATTTTTGAGAAGGATCCATGTGCTGCAGAGAAAAAAGTGTAACTGCTTGATGTTGGGTGGTATACTCTATATATGTCAATTAGGTCTAGGTTATTAATAGTGTTATTGAGTTCTATAGTTTCCTTATTCAACTTTTGTTTGGAAGATCTGTCCAGTGGCGAGAGAGGTGTGTTGAAGTCTCCCATGATTATGGTGTGGTGGTCTATTAGACTCTTGAACTTGAGAAGAGTTTGTTTGACGAACATAGCTGCACCATTGTTTGGGGCAAAAATATTTATGATTGTTATGTCTTGTTGGTGTATGGTTCCCTTAAGCAGTATGTAGTGTCCCTCTTTATCTCTTTTGATTAACTTTGGCTTGAAATCTATTTTATTTGATATGAGTATGGACACGCCTGCTTGTTTCCGAAGTCCACATGAGTGATATGATTTTTCCCAACCTTTCACCTTCAGCCTATGTATGTCTTTTCCTATCAAATGCGTCTCCTGTAGGCAGCATATTGTTGGGTCTTGTTTTGTGATCCATTCTACTAGCCTGTGTCTCTTAATTGGTGAGTTTAAGCCATTAACATTTAGGGTTATTATTGAGATATGGGTTGTTCTTCCAGCCATATTTGTTTATTTCTGTTACTAAACATGGTTTGTTTTCCTCTTTGATTATTCCCCCCCCCTTTACTGTCCTACCTCCCACTGTTGGTTTTCATTGTTATTTTCCATTTCCTCTTCCTGTAATGCTTTGGCGAGGATGTTTTGAAGAGATGGTTTTCTAGCTGCGAATTCTTTAAGCTTTTGTTTATCGTGGAAGGTTTTAATTTCATCCTCCATCCTGAAGCTTAATTTCGCTGGATACACAATTCTTGGTTGGAACCCATTTTCTTTCAGTGTTTGAAATATGTTATTCCAGGATCTTCTAGCTTTCAGAGTCTGTGTTGAAAGATCAGCTGTTATCCTGATTGGCTTACCCCTAAATGTAATCTGCTTCCTTTCTCTTGTAGCTTTTAAAATTCTCTCCTTATTCTGTATGTTGGGCATCTTCATTATAATGTGTCTAGGTGTGGATCTCTTATGATTTTGCACATTCGGCGTCCTGTAGGCTTCTAGGATTTGGGATTCTGTCTCATTCTTCAAGTCTGGGAAGTTTTCTTGTATTATTTCATTGAATAGACTGCTCATTCCTTTGGTTTGGAGCTCTGTACCTTCCTGTATCCCAATGACTCTTAAGTTTGGTCTCTTAATGTTATCCCATATTTCTTGGATGTTCTGCTCATGGTTTCTTAACAGTCTTGCTGAGCTGTCTATGTTCTTTTCCAGTTGAAATACTTTGTCTTCATTGTCTGATGTTCTATCTTCTAAGTGTTCTACTCTGCTGGTAGTATTCTCCATTGAGTTTTTAAGTTGGTTTATTGCTTCCTGCATTTCTAGGATTTCTGATTGCTTGTTTTTTATAACCTCTATCTCCCTGTATAGTTGATCCTTTGCTTCCTGGATTTGTTTGCGTAATTCATTGTCGAAGTGATCTTTCATTGTCTGATTTTGCTGTTTAATGTCTTCCTTGATACTCCAGATCATCTGAAGCATGTATATCCTGAATTCTTTATCTGACATTCCATCTGCTGCAGCTGTTACCTCTTCTAAAGTTGCGTTGACCTGCATTGCTTGTGGTCCTTTCTTTCCTTGTCTTTTCATACTGCTTGCGTATCTTTCCTGCAGGTGCGGGCGGCGGCTCTGCTCTCTCCTTATTCCAATTGGGGTGTCGTGGCTACCACGCCGGCAGGTCACTGGGCCTGTTCTGGGAGCTGGCGGCGGCTCTGTTCTGCCCCTACTCCAATTGGGGTGACGAGTGTACCACGCCGGCAGGCCACCGGGCCTGATCTGCCGGTCGGTTGCAGGTTTGCCTACCCTGCAGGCGCGGGCGGCGGCTCTACTCTGCCCCTACTCCAAATGGGGTGACGTGTCTGTCGTACTGGGAGGCCACTGGGCCTGTCCCGCTGGTCGGTCGCAGATCTGCCCACCTTTCGGGCACGGGTGGAGGCTCTGCTCTGCCCCTACTCCAATTGGGGTGTCGTGACTACCCCGCCTGCAGGACGCTGGGCCTGTTCCTGGCACGGGCGGCAACTCTGCTCTGTCACTACTCCAATTAGGGTGGTGTTTGTACCACGCCGGCAGGCTCCTGGGCCTGATCCGCTGGTCTGTTGTAGGTCTGCCTACCTTGGAGGCACGGGCGGCGGATCTGCCCTGCCCCTCCTACCACGCCTGCGGACCCCTGGGCCTGATCTGCAGGTTGATCACTGGTCTGCTCACCCTGCGGGCACGGGTGGCGGTTCCACTCCGCCCCCACTCCAATTGGGGTCACGTGACCACCACAACGGCAGGGCCTGATCCGGGCATGGGAGAAGGATCTGCTCTGCCCCTACTCCAGTTGGGGTGACGTGTGTACCACACTGGCAGGCCACTGGGCCTTACCCGCCAGGCTGTCACAGGTCTGTTTACCTTGCAAGCGCGAAGGGCGGCTCTGCCCTGCCCCTCCTACCATGCCCATGTACCACTGGGTCACGGGTCTGCCCACCTTGCGGGTGTGGGTGGCGGCTCCACTCCGCCCCCTCTCCAATTGGGGTCACGCGGTCACCACGCTGGCGAGCCGCTGGGCCTGCTCCGGGCGCTGGCGGTGGCCCGGCTCCTCCCCTCTGGCTCGAGGACAAATTGAGGAGACTCGGGTGACTGTGCCTCACCCCCCCTACCAGGAGACCAACTGCTTATGTCACCGCTGGTATTGATGAAGTTCTCTCCTCCGCCGCTTTCTGCTGACATCAGATCTCTGCCATGTTGGTATCCTATGCAAATGGCAGCATTTCGTTCCCCTTGCCGGGCAACCAAAACAACGGGTGAGTCCTGACCGGCCCTCAGCAGGACCCGGACCGAGACGCAGTTTCCGCGGGCTCCTAGCCCCGGTCCAGGGAAGTTCCGGGAGCCGGAACTCGGCCGCTCCGTGCTCGGTGTAAGCTCCTATAAGTGTAAGCTCCAAGAAGCAGTCCCCGCGGGCTCAGTTCCGGGAGCCGGAATTCGGCTGCTTAGTGCTTGGTGTATGCTCTGATAGTAGCAGGGTCCAAGAAGCAGCCTCCGCAGGCTCCGCAGCCCTGGGCCAGGGCGGTTCCGGGACGGTTCCAGGAGCCGGAACTCGGCCGCCCCGCGCTCGGTGTTCGCTCCGATAAGATCAGATTCTAAGAAGCACCCAGGCGCTGAACCCTAGCAATCTGTCTGCAAGCCGCAGGCGAATTGCAGCCTGAAATTACCTGTTCTATGGCTGAATGAGCTGCGGTCAGTCGAAAACAGGGAAGGTGACGTCAGTTTACCAACATGGTGGCTGCTGGCCTCCTCTGTGGTCTGACCGGTGTGGAGAACCGAGATGGACCGCTTCCTTCCCCCGTCTCGAACCCAGAATTCATCCCTGAGTACGGTGCTTGCGCGGCTGGCAGAAACTGCAGCGCTGTAACCCTGCGTCTCTATCCCAGCGCACGCTGCAGACTCTAGCCGCGGGGCGATTTGCTGAATAAGCAGTGTTACCCTCCGTGCGACAAACCTCTCGCGTTTGAGTCCCCGTAGCCGATCCTCGTGCGATGGAAATCCTTCCTCCAGGTTCCGGAGCACCCCACTATTGCTGGAAATTCCTAACAAGATATCCTTTAGCCATCCTGACTTGTCATACTCCCACACAGTGAAGCAGCACACGGGGGCAATGCACTCCCCTCGCCGCCATCTTCCTCTCCCTCGGAAAAGATTCTTTCCACGCGTAAGAAGATATGGCCAAAGACTCATTCCCAAGCTGAGGACTAGTAGGTGGCTTCTTAATCACATAAAAGGAGCAAAGGGACAGAAGCCAAACACTGAGTTCTGACTCTGGAAAAAAAAAATTTAATCATTGAGCCTTAGAGACCTCATCTGTAGAATGAGTAAACCAATACCTATTCTTTTATACCTCAGATTAAAACTCATATTGTAGAAATGCCTGAGATTTCAAACAGTATTGCTCTCCATTGTACGGTGGTACCATGGACAGTGTGAGGCTTAAAGGGCCCTTGTTTCCTGATTGGTCCAAGGGAGGTACCTCTTAATAACCTCAAAGGAACTTTAGAAGTTGTGTGAAAAGAATTTTATCTAGGAAATCAAAGATTGGTCTTGGAAAATTGGGAATAGTACTGGACTAATTAGGGACTTTACAGAAAGCATGGATGACCTTATCAGTACTTCCTGATTAGGAATGACTACAACCATTAGATCCTCCTGGATATTGGTGTAGGAAGGCACTGTACCATGACTGCAGATGAGAAACTATTTGCAGACTAATGCATCCAGGGTGGTTGCACACTTTGCATCTCTTGCTTACAATCAAAACTTCTCTTCCAGTTTCCACTCACTGCATGCATATGTGCACACACACACTTCATTTGCAATTATTGTGACAGCTATGGAATCAAGCTACTCAGAGGTCCTTCCAGAAAATCCCTGCCCTGTGGAATGTATACAGCCTCCAGTTGCAAAACTGGATTACCTTTGGAACTTTGAATCCTGTGTGATGTTCATGCCCAGGTCTAATTCTAGAGCTGGATCACAAGATGACCAGTTTGGGAGGGAGTGAGAAGAACTCATTATAATGCACTCCTTGTCAAGATTACAACTGAATTCTCTGCCTCACTGGCATCAAAAACCTAGAAGATGTTGCCTACTAGTTTCTTGAAAAACTCTGAAGGTTTTAAAGGTATCTTACCTGAATTATTACACTCAGAGTGAAAGTCATAGTTTATGTCTTGAGATGATTCCTTTCTAAACAGCCCTGTGTATACACAACCTTCTGCAGATTAAGAAATGCTCTGCCATTGTGTGTCCAACCTTGAAATTCTTTGTTTTGCTTTGTTTTGTTTGAGGTTTTTTGGGGGAAAAGAAAAAAAAATATATATATATATATATATAGTGTATAAACATATTTTACATATATAATTTTATGTAAATATATGTGAATATATATAAATTTATTTATATATAAACTTACTTATATATAAATTTATGAAAATATATACAAATTTAGTTTTTAAACGATACCGAAAAACTGATTTTAAAAAAGCCCATTAACTTCCCACCACATGCTTTTGAATTAGTTACCGCTATGAAAATGTAATATTCCGTATTGTTTGTTTGTTCACACAGTTCTCTGATGCCATATCTAGCTTTTCCAGCCTGACCTTTCCTAAGATTCTGCTGGCTCTTTCATTGGGATTTAAATGAAAGGGCAAAGCATTTTGCATGAATATAGAACAGAATAGGAATGCTATAAAATCCACTAAAGCAAAAGAAACTCAGGACAACTAATGGCATTGGTTGAGTCTACCTGCTCTCAGGGAACTTCCTGTCATACATCACACAGTAAATCTCTGGAGAATAGACTGTTTATCATTTGCTGAAGAAAAGAGGCTACAAAGAATCAAAGGAAACACAATTATTTGCATATCAAAATTAAAGATTTATGCACCACTGTTTGGGGCTTTTCTATTCAAAAGTAAGAGTTGAATTGTTAGTAAACTTGTATTTAAATGTGAACTAACCCCTCCTTCAAAAAATGTTCTTCTCTGTGAAAAATAATCCCCATACCCTATGCAAACAACATTCCTACCTTTTTAACGTCTAAAGCAATCTGGCATACACCTTAGAGTTTTCATAGCTATGTAAGTCCAGATTAGAGTCAGCTCCATATAATTAAAAGGACCAATCATCAGACCCAGACCAGGGCTCCATGTCCTATCTTTCTTTTGAAGTTCTCAGTGACTTTGTTACCTTTCTTTTCCTCTATTTTTTGTTTCCTTTTGTTCTTAAAAGTTATTTTGCTTTGCCAGCCCAGTGGCACACACCTGTAATCCCAGTGTCTGGGGAGGCTGAAGCAGGAGGATCCCATGTTCAAAGCCAGCCTCAGCACCAGTGAGGCACTAAGCAACTCAGTGAGAGCTTGTCTCTAAATAAAATACAAAATAGGCTGGGAATGTGGCTCAGTGGTCAAGTGCACCTGAATTCAATCCCCAGTAATGCCCCCCCACACACACCAAAAAAAGGTATTTTGCTTTGATAAGCTTTTAAGTTTCTGAAAAGTTCAAAAAACATACCATCACATTCCACCATCCAAAATATTTTTCTATTCCTTCTACTAGAATAAATAAAATATTTCAATGATAATTAAAGTCCCCTTTGTAGTTGCATATCTTTCCATTTTTTGTTGTTGTTTCTACTATACATATATGAATCCACAAATGCTATATGGTGTTATTTGATAGACTTATATTTGCAAAGATGGTTTCATATTGCATGTATCATTCCTGCATCTTGCTTTTTTAAAACAATACTATTTTTTAATCTTTTCACTAATTGTCATATATAGTCCCTTCTTTAAAACTGCTAAAGAGGAAGCTTTGGGGTTCATCTTTCAGCAAGACGAACTGAAAAATAAAACCCTATGTTCCCAGAGCCCTAGTTTCCTGATGCCTCCAAATAACAATACACAGGACATTTTAATTTGAATGAGTTTTTCTATCAATAATCATGGGAGATCCGGAAACTAAAAGTCAGAAACATGGAAAATCATAAAATTTCAAAAATGCTAGAAAATTCAGAAAATATAGTCCATGCTATGGTTCATAATATCCTGGCTAAACTGAATTGGTAGTTGAAAACCTTACTGGTATCCTTTTCTGCCTTATTTTTAGAAAGTAGAACTAAAAAAACTATCCCCCACATTGTGACCCAAAGAGAAAGATCCTGCTCACTCTGCTTCCTGGAAGGAGGCTCGGCCCAGACTCCTGTATGAAGGACACAAAATAAATGCTACTTTAAGTGGATGAGTTGCTCTTTGAGGACCTCTGGACAGGACAGTGGCCATTTCACAGAGGAGTTTGCTGTTAAGGAGACAGTAGTTGAAAGCATGGACCCTGGAATCTAAATGCCTAAGTTTAAATGCGGGGCCTGCCTCTGACAAGTTCTTTGAACTTGGACAAGTTTCTCTATTTCCATGAGTGTTATTTTCTTATCTGTAAAATCAGAATAATAGTATAGCCTAACTCAGATGGTTGTTTGAGTATTAAGAGCCAGCCTATAACATGCCCTAGGTAAATGTTAGCAGCTATTATTACTGTTATTGTTATTCAAGGTCCTGCGTTCTCATAGTCCCCACTTCGATTCACAGTCAATGAAGAGAAATGAGCCTTATACCTCTTCCTGAGAACTTGTCATTTAGATTCAGTCAATACTCTGGGTTATCTAGTGATATTCAGTTTTAAGGGCAAGCTGAGCTAAAAATCCATACATGAATATAGGTTCAAAAGTTGATATCTCACTTACATGCAGTCCCATATATTTTCAGGATTAAAAAATCAGCATCATTACCTTCAAGAAGTTTCGTGGATTCACACCAGAATGCCAACTAGGGAATCAATATTTTAGCAATAATGAAGCCTGAAAAGGTGGCCCCCAAGGAGCACCCTGACACCTGGAGGAGGCAGTTATTTGAGCCAGTTATTTACTGGCTATGAAGACAATGGTCAACAAAGAAAATGTTTATTAGAGGCTCCCTTAGTCTTACCAAACCAAGCCCACCTGTGTGGAATTGTGGTGACACTCCCAGAAGTAAGATGGTTAAAATAACAGTTGGGTCACTTGACAAATTATGGAAATGTATTCACCATGATTTTTCTTTATAGGAAGAGATTCCTATGATAATATCATGGTGAAAAACTTTTACAAATTCTTAGAAGTTTGGACTTCTTTGGAGTTTTCAAGTGGAGAAGCTACCTCTGCCCATCATGGACATCTTCGACAATAACCATTTCCTGTAACTCTGAAACTCATAAACAATCAAAGTCAATATGCAGAAGAAAACAAAAGACATGAGTTCTTGCCAGGCATAGTGGTACAAGCCTGTAATCCCAGCAGCTTGAGAGGCTGAGGCAGGAGGATCTCAACTTCAAAGACAGCCTCAGCAAAAGGGAGGTGCTAAGCAACTCAGTGAGACTCTGTCTCTAAAATACAAAATAGGGCTGGGGATGTGGCTTAGTGGTCAAGTACCCACCCCTGAGTTCAATCCCCAGTTCAAAAAAAAAAAAAAAGACATGAGTTCTAAAACAGAAAGGAATTTACAAGGCCATTTGCAATTTGAGAAATTATACAAATGGAAAAACAGAAGAAATTCTTGTTGTAGCAGCACATAAGTTAGGATTCAGGGAGCCACTTAAAAACAAAAAATAAATCTGCACCTGCCCTAAGCATATACTTTGAGAGTCAAAAGTTTTCTTAACTGAGTTCAATACACATCCTAGAACTTGAACTTTATGGCTATGATAACACAGAGATAGTGAAGTGTTAGGTATCATGTTGGATGCCTCTTCAGCCAGCTGTTTGATAATGGGTGGGGGGATGAGGGTCTGGGGGGCCTAAACCTACTTGAAGAGGTTGTTGACCACATTTGTGGTCCCACCTGCTGGTTAAAATTTTTATGGGAGGTAATGTTGTCGTGTGACTTGGGTTATAAACTGATTATTCATGAGGCATGTTCCTCAGATTAAGGGAAGTTTCAATCTTTAAGTTGCTTCCTGGAAAGTTTTGTTCTCTGTTAATAATTGGTCTCTCTGTTAACAGAGTTGATTCACTGTAATTAATCCCTCAACATCACCACATCTATCCTTCATAGCGTAGGTGTCAATGTCCAGCTGGACTTGAAACAGACTGAGAAAGATCACTTTATTATTATTATTTGAAGAGACACATGGTATAACCATGATAGGAATTTTCAATACTGATAAAATTAGGGTCTAGATTCTTTTAAGTCTTTTAAAAAATGTTGGTGTGATTTCAGATCACCATTTCCATATTTGCCAGTCTCATTGTATTTTAGAACATCAAACTCATTTAAGTAGATCAAATTTCTCATAGCCCAAGACTCATCTTCTTCCCTTAGCTGCTAAAACATTCCATTTTCATGTGACTTAACTTTGAAAGAAAAGTTACAGCCCATAAAAAAGGATTTTACTACAATGTGGAGTAAAATACATACTAATTATAAAATTCATAATAAACATAAATCCTGTGTATGAAGGACTTGGGTGAATTTGAGCCATAAGACAAAAAAAGAAGCTGATTTCATATTTGCTAAATATTAATTCTCTACTGAGCCATGAAATGGATTAAAGTTCTAAAAATAAATATTAATGGGGAGTTTCTGCCAATACTATCCAAGAGAATACATTTTAATAGTAAACATATCAAGTGAGATTTTTTTTCCTCTGGCATTAATATAAGCTAAAACTCCCTTTTAAAAAGAAATCCTTTACTAGTTTGAATTATTATAACCTCTACATTTGTTATCCTTCAAACATTGATTATTTGGGACCCAGAAAGTCTTCCTAACCTTTCAGTGTTTTGCAAAAGCTCTATGCACATCCCTGTCAAATTTCTGCATGTTGACTTAGTTTTGATGAACATCTTGGTAGCTTTAATAGAAAATTTTGTACGCTAGATTTTTCTCTGCCACTTCATGACATCATTTTAGATAAATTCATAAAAAGAACAATGGCCGAAATGCTTAAGATTCTACCACTTTAACAGAATTGTCATTCTCATTCTTGATTTACCCAAACAAAAAAAATTAATTCTAACTTCTAGAGGTAATTACAGAATTTATATATTCATAGAAAACCAGTGTACAAGTAGATGATATCACAATTTGATATTTATGAAATGCCAGTTTTCCATAAATATAGAAAATCAGCAATTATCACTGGAGCTGTTTATTAACATTTGGAAGAAAATAAATAACAAATGGGTTCCTTATTCATTAAAATTCTTCAATAATATAACAACTGTACCCGCCTTAAAATAGTCCTATGTGATATACATGTTTTGACTTCACAGCCTCTTACACTAGTCAGATTACATTTAAAGTAATACTTCCCAAAATATTCTCATTACCTTTTCCTTATATTTTCTTAGATAGCTACCAATTCTAACTTTTCTTTATTTGCATGTGTGTACGGGTGTGGGTGATTTCCAAACACAATTGTGTGCTGTCTTAGCCAGAATTGTGGGTGAGGTACTAAGATGGAAGAGCACAGATTTTCCCATAACTGAGATGTAGGTAGACATAAGCTGAGCTGGTCATTTTGTTCTTGTGTCAAGAGGACAAGGAGATGAGAGTGCTCAGGTGGACTGCTCTGCTGTCCTGAGGAAGCAACCTTCCAGGGCATAAGAATGGGTATGTTTACTTATTCACCATTTGAGCAAATAAGTGGTACCTTTTTTAATCATCACAAACCACTGAATGTTCTGAAAGAGCACTGTAGTATCCCAAATTGCCCCTTTGGTCCAACCTCCAGAAGTTTTGTGGGGTTTTGGCTTGTGGTTATTTCTATTTCGCCCCTCTGAAAGTCAAGGGGGTTTTAGGTGGCCATCCCTCTTGTTAGGATTCCTTTCAACTCTAACTCAGGAGCGATTGTAAGATACTGGTTTCTAGCCAGTATGTTTTAAGTGCGGGGTTGTAGTTTTTGAAGGAAGAAAGGAAGAAACAATGCACAAATAAAAAAAGATTAGGTATGTTGTCTAGAATATCACAGTTGTTGGCCATCTACTACTTTTTTGAGGGATTTAGGGTGAATGTAGAATGCTGAAAGGCAAGCCACTAGATCACAGGTTGTCACCGATTTAGAGCTCAGGTGCTGAACCCTTCTGAGCTCCACCAGGGCCACACACAGGATCTCTCCTTTATCATTTGTGGCTACCTGGATTATTTGGGTTGCAAACATACATTTTGGCATCATCAGATCTTAGAGTTGGAAGAAAATGTAAAGGTCTGTCAGATTGACCTTCCCAATCTCTTCTATCTTGTATCTGATGCATGATTATTCAGGATTTTTTTCTCCTTAAAAAATCAGCTATTACAATCGTTGCCAAATATCTAGATAATTTCCATATTTGTTTACATGTTTTTAAAGAAGAAAAAATGTCCTCATCATCTAGATTAATTTTTACTGCACAGCTGTTTTATAGATACATGTAAATCATACTTATAAGGTTTATTCTGTAACTCATTTGTTTAATCTGCTATCTTATGAATGCCTTTCTCTGTCAATAAATACTTACATAGTCGCCTTAAAGACTGTGCAGTGTGTGGATTTGCCAACATCTATTCGAGCAATGATGCTGGGTAAATGTGATGTTTCATATTGTCTTATATTTTAAACAATGGAAATATGAACACATTTCTTTGTAAAATTTTCCATTTATTTCTCTGAAAAAGCAGCTCAGCTTCTTTTTTTCAACTTTTCTATTGATAGGAAATTTTGTATATCCTGAGGCAAACTTTTCATTGTTGGACAGTTCCAATTCAAATAAAAGCTACTCTTGATTCTGGAGAACAAATCTAATTCCTCTTTCAGTGAACAGCTTTTTTTTAATACTCTGCACATTATATAGGCCCTCATTATCCAGACTTAGGAAGCTGGCATGGAATAAATATTTATGGATCTCCCAGAAAGTGAAAGGGACTATTTTTGGTTTGGTTTTGGGTTTTCTCCCCAGCTATATTGAAGTACAATTGACAAATTAAAAATTGTATATATTTAAGACTTACAATGTGATGTTTTATTATGTAGACTGTGAAATAGTTAAATCAAGCTAATAAACATATCCATTACCTCACATACTATCCTCTGTGTATGTGTGTGTGTAGGGGTGGGTGTGTGGTGAGAACATGTATGATCTACTATCCTAACAGATTTCAATATACAGTACAATATCATGAACTATAGTCACTACTCTGCACTTTAAGAACTCTAGATGTGCTTTCATCATGTAAAACTGCAACTTTTTTACTCTTTGTCTGGGTACTCCTCACTCCTGTCTCCCACCAGCTCCAGGTAATCACCATTCTACTTTCTCCTTCTGTAACTTTGTAGATTCTACATATAAGTAAGATCACGTAGTATTCTCCTTTCTGTGCCTGACTTACATAACGTCACATAATGTATTATAGGTTCATACACGTTTTCACAAATGACAAGGTTTCCTTCTTTTTTTAAGGTTGTATAATATTCCATTATATATAAATAGATACATTTTTTTCACCCATCATTTGTTGATGGACAATTAGGTTGCTTCGTTATCTTGGCTATTATGAATAATGCTACATGGAAGTGCAGATATTTTAGAACACTTTTTAATGAAATAAATTTTATTTTTAATTTTCAGAAGTAAAAAAATTACAACACTTTATATAAACTGTTAGCATGACAGTTGATATCTAGTTAACCTCATACAACATTAATATTTTTTTTCCTTTTTTAAAAATACTCAAATACACTTGCATCACACACTTTAAAGGACATTCTAAAGATTGCTTGCATTTAACAGTTTCTGTGAATAACAAAATCTAGTGTATCCATGTTTTTCATGAGACTTGCAGAATTGTTATATGTCAATTTTTAACGTCTTAGTAGAAACCTTATTTTTCACAATGAGAAAGCAGAAAACAATATATAATCAAAAGCAACAAATCTGAATCATTTGTTCTCTTTGTCAAAAGACAGCAGATTAAGTATGGGGATCAACATAACCATAAACACAGACTATTTGTTTCTAAATTTTAGCTCTGGCTCAGGAGATAATAAACAATAATGTATAATTTATTGGTGAATATAAATTCCCTATGAAACTCCCCCCTATTTTATAGGGAAAGGAATTAGATTCAATGTTTAAGAGAAGAATCAGTGTAACACAATTTTTCTTTTATCACAACTCGAGAAATATCCACAGGAACCTCTTAGAAAACAGGTTATTGTCCATTCACCCCCTTTGCCAGGGTAGGCAATCCTAAATCCACATAAAGAAAATAATTCAAAACATTGTTTTATTGTTGTTCTCACACATGTTGCTTTTTTTCTGTGCAAAATTCAGATTAGATTCCTTTGGAAGATCATTTCTGCTACAGTTTGGATGTGGTTTAAGTGTATCCTTCAAGGGCTCACCTACTAGAAGCCTGGTCCCCAGTGTGTAGGTGTTAAGAGGTGATGGTACTTTTAAGAGGTGGGCCTTGTGAGAGGTCATTACAGGCCCCTCCCACTCTGTGGTGTCCTGTCTCACCATCACATGGTCTCTCCCTCCCACCACCATCCCCCACATGGATTTTCATTTCATCTGCTATAAAGTGATATAGCTAGAGGGGCCCTTGCCAGAACCAGTGGTATGCTACTTGTAGACTTTCAGCCTCCAAAAACATAAGCTAAATAAATGCCTTTTTTAAAGTAAGTAACCTAGCCTCAAGTATTTCATTATAGTAATTGAAAACAGACTAATAAAACTTCTATTTTATCAATTTAATGTAAAAGCAACCTTCAATTTTAAATAAAAATCATAACATCATTTTTTAAACTGCAAATGGTTCTCTGTGACAAAATAAGTTAAATAGCAAATTCTTGTATCTAGACAGTTATTTGCCACAATTAATGAGTGTGACTTAAAGCTCTCAAGTTATTCATTTTCAATTCAAGTAAAAACAATGATGCTATTGGAGTCATTCCTTCTTCTGAGTCTTTAATTCACCTTTAGTTCCAATTCCCCTTTTTCTTTGTCTATAGTTAAAAACAGTTTTCCTCTTGCTATTCTTAGAAATTGCCTCCATTAGCACAAAGTTTTCTCATTTGAATGGTTGGCAATTTCTTCAGATCAAAATTCCACTCCCTAAATTTTTTTTTAAATAATGATTTTTCCTGAATCATTTCTTTTTTTTTTATTGGTTGTTCAAAACATTACAAAACACTCCCTAAATTTTTCAGATTATTTGCATTGAAAATGTCTGGGATCTCAAGGCCATAGCCTTCTTACCGCTCTGGCTCACGCTCCATCATCTGCTTGATGACTGTTTCCCCGGAATAGTTTGCCTTCCCTGCCCATCCTTGATGCTGTTATGTAACTCAATCTTCTCCAGCTCACTGCTGAATCTATTTAAGTGCCTTTCAGTTAATTCATGAACATCTTTCTTTGAATATCCCATTTAGAGGGATACAGATGATTTTGAAATCACTACAGTTTTTCACTGATAAGGTTGAAATGCAAGGTCTTTTCATTCTTCAATTCTTTTTTTTTTCCTCTCATAATCTGAGCTGCTTTTCTACTATATGGATGGATGACTTTTTCCCCCCAGCCTATATTTCTTCCCTTTTGTACTTCAGGGAGAAGGGTTCAGGAAAGCTGGCGAGGGTCACCACTATGGTGACCTCCAGGAGGCTGCAGAGAATCTCTGCACTTCAAACCTGACATTAACGGACCTGGCTTCAGCAACTAATACCGGTATTCTGGTCTGAGCACATGTGGACCCAATTTCTACAACACATTGATTTCATATCCTTTGTTTATATACCTAGAAATTAAATACTGGTTCATATGGTAGTTCTGTTTTTTAATTCTTTGAGGAAACTTCATACTGTTTTCCTCAATGGCTACACCAATTTACATTCCCACTAACAGTGTACAAGTGTTCCCTTTTCTCCACATCCTTACCAACACTTGCTTTTTGTCTTTTTGGCAGTTGTTTTAAGCCATAGCTTTTATGTACATGATGATAGCTAAGAATTACCATTACTCAGAAGTTAAGCTTTCTATATACCCTACCTCCTGTTAGATGATTCCCTAATAGTTCCATCTGTCTTTAAATGTTTTAACATAGAACTAGAGTTACATAGGTGTTGTATATGGTAAAATGTCATAATTTCAACTGATGTCTAAAATGATGCAAAAGATCATCTTTTTTTTTATACTTTAGTGGAAATGGCAGAGATTGACAATTTTTCTCCACTGTTCATTGTCTCTTCTCTTTTAGTAACAGAAGAGAGCATTACAAACAGAAAACTGCATTTTCCCCAACCTTCTTTGCAGCTATGTTGGGTATATACCAATGTTTCTGAAAATGGGATATCATTGAAAGTTTTCTGTGGATCTTCCAACTTAGTGGGAATTGACTCAACTGGCATGAGCATCTCTTCTGTTCTTTCCCTTATTTCTACTACATGATGGCTGGTACCTCAGCAGCCCTCTTGGACAATGAGATAATCTTGCAGTTGGAAGTCATGCTTTAGGATGGCAAACCAAAAAGCTAAGAGAATCCTGGTGTCTAATAACCATAAACCTTGCACATCAGGGATCAGTTCCCTATTTCTAGACTTCTTTTGGGTGCAAGAGAAATAACATCTGTATCATTTAAGCCACTGATTTTTAAACTAGTCTTTTCTTTTACTGGCTACTAAGTGCATCATGCAATGCCTAACAGATACAGGAGGAAAAGCCCTGGTGCTAATAGAGAGTAATAATCATTTTTTGCTCTCCCTGGTTCTCATCTGAATTTATGACAAATTCATAACAGACAAAAAGAAAAACTCTGTCAAAGAAAGCCACATATCAAAAGTACATATCATCATTTTGGAGTGACATTTCTTGATTTGTGTACTAATTCTTATAACATGTATTCAACATGTGCCCTAGCCTAGTGTAAGCAAGACATTCACAATATCCCTCATACATTTAATAGTCTACTTAGAAATTGGTGACTGTGATTACATTTTTAGTAACTCAAATTCCTTTCGATGCTTCCTATAAGTGCCAGAGGCAAGACAGTTTGGTTACAACAAAGACAAAGGTTGAAGTAAAATGTGAGAGAGATGAGGGGGGGAGAAAGCTGCTGATGTCTAGGACTCCATCAGTCTCACGTAGATGTCTGTTTCTTAGAAGGAATAAGTACGAAAAATACAAGGGAAAAGAAAGATTTAGATGAGGAAAATAGAAGAGAATAAAGAAAGGAAAATAAAAGAGATTTTTAAAATTCACCAGTTATGCCCTGACTCCTAATATAATGTGGCTGCAAAGCCCCTTGGGTCCCCTTTCTTAATTATTCTTTTTGCTTCTTCCTTGGGACCAATGAGGCAAGGACTATAGAAAATCTAAGGGGATGATGGCAAGCACTATTCAACAATCAGAAGGGACACAGACGGAAGGAAAAGGAAGAGGGGTTCCAGTCTCCTTCTCATGGTCAGAGAGAACTCATGAAGTTTGCTGTTTGCAGTGACTGTCATTAATATATATATTCCTCTGTTTGATTTCCATTTTAAATTCCTTTTCCTATTATGCAGAAAATTGAATGATATTAACATAAATAGTCAATTTAAATGTAAGATAACAATGATGAGAATGATTCAAACAGCAATGTCATGAATCTATTTTAAATTAACTTTGTAAAAATAGGTTTAAATTTCATTCAATGTATATTTTAACAGGGTTATAAATTCAGAAAATAACAATGGAAGTTCCAAATTTAAGAGTACCTCTAATCATAGCTTAACAAGTTGCCAAGAGAGCAATTATACATGAATTTTAATGCCATTAATAGTAGTCGTTTCCAGCTGGAAAACTTAAGGGAAGAAAAATGTTTATCTTTTTCTCCAAATGTCAAGAAGAAATTAAAGCCTTCTGATGGTCATGGGAGATGGTGTTGGAGTGAAGTTCTGTCTTGTGTGTAATGCTTGCTTCTGTTATATAGAAAATGCAAAGAAGGGTGGGGCTGGGGCTCAGTGGTCCAGTGCTCACCTAGCATGTGCAAGGCCCTGGGTTCCATTATCAGCACCACATAAAAATAAATAAAATAAAGGTATTGCGTCCAACACTAAAAAAATAAATGTTTAAAAAAAGAAAATGCAAAGAAATAATGTTAAGGGGGAACAAAACCCAAGGGGATTTTTTCCCAGGACAACTGTTAAGAAGGTATTCCCCAAAATTACCCCAATAGAGTACCATCCAACACCTACAAAATCAACAATGACCATAGTCACCCAGTGTAGCTCAAAAGACTTAATATGCCTCTAAAAAGATTTCAACTGTAAACTACATTTATTCAAAAACTTTGCTAATATGAATTGCTTATGTTACAGTTAAATGTGCTCTAGGTTTTCCTATTTTTTAATAAAAAGTATATATATATATATATATATATATATATAAATTAAATGTTTATTTTTTAGGTGTAGATGGATACAACACAATGCCTTTATTTTTATGTGGTGCTGAGGATTGAACCCAGGTCCCGCCCGTGCTAGGGGAACGCTCCACCGCTCAGCCACACTCCCAGCCCCCTATATATTTTATGATTATTTACAATGGTGAGGATGAGGAAGGAAGCAAAACACCTTTGTTCTCATTGTAATATAACAACAAAACTCTAAAAACAATTAAAATACTTGTCCCTTGGGCTAATGAAGAACAGAGAATACAAGGAAGCCTTGATTAACAGCACTCTAGAGAAAGAAACACCTCATAGGTGATAAGAGTTCTAGAAGTTTCCATCTCCAGGGCTGTTGCCTGTCTGTAGGGGATAGAGGGAGAAGTTGCCATAGATGAGGAAACTTTGCAGGAACAAAGACAGTCTGGGCAGACAGAATGGATTAGAATACAGAAGAGACCTAAATGCAAACTGCCTGAACACCCTTCTCTTTCCATCCTTAACCCTACCTTGAATTTTGCAAAGAAATTCAATGAAGAAAGGACTGGAAATTGGGGGTTCTTGCACGTACATTCTTGAGTCCTGAAAGAGATGAACCTAAAAGTCAACCAAAAATATCAGAAACCACAGGCTAACCCCTCCCTGCTTAAGTCCTGATAAGACCAAAACCAGAGGTGACACAGTAGTTTGGGGGTTGGGCTAATCATGAGCGATTTTAATCTAATTAAAACTGAAGCCCGATTTCAGAACTACACTGCTTTAGGAGAAATCTGAGTGAACTGGCTCAGCCTCACTGCCAGATAAAGGAAAAGGTTTAAACATTCTGGAAAATCAGTAAAATGAAATAAAAAGTGTCTCCTCAGCCCTCACTATTTATTATACAGTGTTCAGAGGACAGTACAAAATGACAAGGCACGAGAACAAGAAGGAGAATGTAAGACATATTAAAGGAAAGCATATTTAATAAAAACATTGGAATTAGCAGAAGACTTTAAAATAATTATTTTGAATATGCTAAGGAATTTACAGGAAATGATGGCCATAATAATAAAGAGGAGAGATATTTCGGGAAAATAAAACTATTTTTAAAGCACCAAAGCCACATTCTAGAAATGAATAATGCAGTATCTGAAATTAAAACAAAAACAACAAGCAAACAGACAAACATTGGATAGTCTTAAAAGCAGATGAGGCATTTCTAAAGGAAGAATCATGACCTTGAAAACAAGTCAACAGAAATTATTCAAACTGAGTCAGGAAGAGAAAAAAAGACTTTAAGAAAAACAAACAGAGCACCGGTCACAAGATATGAAGAGGACAAACTTATTTGTGCTTAAATAACAGCTATATCCATGCAGATACCATTCAGAAATGGAGACGCATTGGGGAGAGTGAGTGGTGCATCTCATGGTGGTATTCTTTTGTTTTTTATTTTTTAATCTGCCAAAAATCTATAATCAATTCAGAAGAAAAAGTGGGAAGAAATGAAGGTGATATAAAGACATTTTCAGATAAATGAAAGCTGAAAGAATTATGCAGCAGCAGATCCACACTATATCAGAAATGTTTCAGGGAAAGGAAACAATATCTGATGGAAATACGAGTATACACAAAGAAGAGGGCCAGACGGCAAATATTTGAATAAATATAAGTATTAATTTGCTTATTAGTTTTTAAAAAGCAGTTTACTATTACAAGCAGATATTAATAAAGCTTATGGAGTTTATTACATATGTAAAAGTCAAATTATTGACCACCATAGTGTGTGATGGTTAATTTCACATGTCAACTCACTTATCTGGACTAAAAGGTGCCCAGATGGCTGGTAAAACATTATTTCTGGGTGTCTATGAGGATGTCTTTGGAAGAAATGAGCATTTGAATAGTGGTCTGAATAAAGAAGATACTTTCACCCATATAGTTAGCACCATCCAGTCCATCAAGGACCCCCACCCCCCAAAAGAAAGTAGGGAGGAAAAAAATTCACTATTCTCCTTATTTGAGCTAAGATATCTATCTTCTCTTGCCCCTTTAGACATTAGTAGTCCTAATTCTCAGGCTTTTGAACTCAGAGAAAACTTACACCATCAATGCTCATCCCCCATTCTCAGGCCTTGGGATTTAGACTGAATTACACCCCTGGTTTTCCTAGTTCTCCAGATTACAGGTGGCAGACTATGGAACTTCTTGCCTCCCTAATGAAGTAAGCCAAGTGCCATAATAAATATAAATGTGTGCACACACACACATTCACACACACACACACACCCATTGTTTCTCTTCCTCTGGAGAAACCCTATTAATACAAACAGCCAAAACAGAAGAAGTAGCAAATATGTTCAGTAAGACTGCAGGCCTACTGCATGGCAGTGTCCGAGACAGTACTAAAAACTGTCAGATTCCTGTAGCGATAAGAGTAGTGAGTTAGGAGGACTGCAAGGATCTGAACATCATGTTAGGTTAGAACAAGAGAATTTGATGAATTTTGACATAGTTGCTAAGTGTCCCGCCTCTTAGATGGCAGAATAAGCAATAAAGGGAATTATGATTCTGAACTTAATTATGGCCAATAAGGCAACACTTGTTCATGAATTGAAAGTGACACAAATCTTGGAAGACAGTGACATTTGTGATAATAACAGAAGTGGACAGGTCTGGATGGTCAGAATCATCAATGCCATCAAACTGTGGGCTTCAGATCTCCAGCAACGGTGAGACCTGTGAGAATGGCAGAATCCAGACCCCCAATACAGAATTGTGGAGTCAGACTCTGCATTTTAACAAAATCCTAAATGATTCCTCTTCAAATTAAAGTTCAGAATCCCTGCTCTAGGATGCTTTTTAAATTTGGATTCCTGAGTTCCCTGAAAGATTTGTTGAATTACTCACTGTGAAGATGACTCCTAAAATCTGAATATTTGCTGCGCTCACCAGGTTCATCTCTATGCACTAATAGTTGCCTATCATTGTCATAAGATTAAGATTTTCCTAAGTCAAGTCCTTAAAATGTAGTCCTTAGAGATGCTCCTTGAATAAAAAAAGGTTCTCAAGCAAAATGGGTGCTAGAAACTGTTTTATTCACTGTCTTTGAAATTGATGTTCTGAGAAGTCTTTTAGGAAAACATGCTGCAAGGTGAACCAGAGTTTCAGAGGTATTCAGTAACGGAAGTCCATTTTCTACTTACTTTCACCCCTCTTAACAGCAAAAGCTCATGAAATATTTCCATGCATGTTCTTTATGTATGTAACTTGGAAATTTTGAAACCTTCCAAGGTTTCAAAATTCTTGACTCCTAAAAGTTCAGAGGAAGTTCAGGAAGGATTCCCATGACTCAAGAATCCAAAGGAAAAACTGGTTCAGAATAGAATTTTTAAAATATACAGTAGTTCTCCACTATCCATAAGTAAGGGAGGTCTTAGGCATATGTTTCAAGACCCCCAATGGACACCTTAATCTATGGATAGTACAATATATATACACACACATACACACACATAGTATATATATATATATATATAGTATGTGTGTGTATGTTTATATATAGTATACATACATAGTTTATATATATATATATATATACACACATAGTATACATATATATGTATATATATATATATATATATATAAACATACACACACATACTATGTGTGTATGTGTGTGTATATATATTGTAATATATATATATATATAGTACCTACACACACATACTATGTGTGTGTATGTGTGTGTATATATATTATACATATATGTATGTGTGTGTATCTACACATATATACACTATGCTTTTTCCTCAACAGGTACATCTATGATAAAGTTTGTTTACAAATTAAGCACAGTAAGAGATTAACAATAACTAATTACAAAATAGAGAAATTTGAATAACATACTATAATAAAATTCTAGCATTATTACCTTCATGTTTGGGGGCCATTATCTTTAAAAAATAAGGGTTACTTGTATACAAGCACAGTATAGTACAACAATTGATCTGATAATGGAGACTGATACTAAATGACTAACAAATGGTTAGAGTAACTGCATGGAAAAACTGAACAAAGGCATGATTTGTGTCCCAGCCAGGCTGGAGCAGGATGGCAAAAGATTTCATCACACCATTCAGAATGACACACAATTTAAAAGTTGTGAGTTAATCTGGAATTTTCCATTTAATATTTCTAGTCTCTGGTTGACTACTTGTAACAGGAACTGTAAAAAGTCAAACTATGTAAGAGAGGTCACTTCTATATGTCATTCGATGGATACTGCAAACTGTGGCAATGCACAGGCAGGGAGAGGGAAACTCACAGGACCACACAAGCTTCTCCTTGGAGGTCACTTTTAGATGGGCCTAGGACCAAGAATTTTAAGGATGACATTATAATAATGGACACTTAAGAACCAGAAAAAATCAAAGTTTGAAGCCTTGGTTAAGGAAAACTGTTGTTTGTTGATTAACCTGGAATAGTAGAGAGATGTGTGCTCTCATATTGGTTCTGGCACTAGCCATATGTGGGGTGTCCAAGGGTCCCCTGTCCAGTGAGGGCCACACCTCTAAACAAGAGAGATAGTGTCCTTTATTTCTGAGCTTCCTGTTCTTGATTCCCAATGTTACTCATCTCACACTCAGATTAAATGAAATCCCTATTAAAAAACCAATGACACTCTTCACAGAACTAGAAAAAAAATAGTCCTAAAATTTATTTGGAAGAAAACCTAGAATATCAATACAATATTGAACAAGAAGAGTAATACTGAAGGCATCATATATCTGATCTCAAATTATACTACAGAGTTATAGTAATAAAAACAGCCATGATTTTGTGACATGAAGATCAATGGAATAAAAGACACAGAGACAAATTCACATAGATACAGTCAAATGATCCTCAACAAAGGTGCCAAAAACTATATTGGAGAAAAGACAGTCTTTTTAATACATAATCCTGAGAAAAACTCTATGTTCATATGTAGAAGAATGAAAATAGATCCTTTTTAATATTTTTTTTTTTTTTTTTTAGTTTTCGGCGAACACAACATCTTTGTTTGTATGTGGTGCTGAGGATCGAACCCGGGCCTCACGCATGCCAGGCGAGTGTGCTACCGCTTGAGCCACAACCCCAGGCCCCTAAAAATAGATCCTTATCTTGTACCTTGTACAAAGTGGATCAATGTCCTGGGAATTAGATAAGAAACACTGCAAATTCTAGAAGAAAACATAGGGTCAATGTTCCCATATATTAGCACAGGCACCAACTTCTTTAATAAGATTCCCAAAGCTCAAGAAATATAAAAGCTTCTACAGGGAAAGGAAACAATTAAGAACATAAAAAGAGGGCTTACAGGATGGGACAAGATATTTACAGAATGAGACAAGATATTTACTCCTCTGGCAGGGAATTAATATCCAGAATATATAAAGAACTCAAAACTCTTAACACCAAAAAAAAAAAAAAAAAAAAAAAACCAAATAACCCAATCAACAAATAGGCAAAAGAGCTAAAAAGATATTTCTCAAAAGAAGAAATTCAAATGATCAACAATAAATAAATTAAAAAAAAATTTGTTCAACACTCTTAGCAATCAGAGAATTGCAAATTAACACTAAGATTTCATCTCACTCTGGCTAGAATGGCTATCATCAAGAATACAAATAATAATAAATGCTAGTGAGGATGTGCAAAAAAAAAGAAAAAGAAGCTACTCTCATGTACCTTTTTGTTGGTGGGACTGCAAAGTAATATCACCTCTTTGGAAAGTAGTGTGGAGATTCCTCAAGAGACTAGGAATGAACACACTATTTGACCCAGCTATCCCACTCTTTGAAATCTATCCCAAAGAACTAAAATAAACATACTATAGTGATATATGCAAAACAATGTTTATAGCAGCACAATTCACAATAGTCAAGTTATGGAACCAGCTGTGTTCCTGTCAACAGGTAAATTGGTAAAGAAATTGTATACACACGCACACACACACACACAAAATGCAGTTTTACTCAGCCATAAAGAAGAATGAAATTATGTCATTTGCTGGTAAATGGATGGGACTGGAGAACATACTAAGTGAAGTAAACCAGACACAGAAAGTTGAGGGTCTAGTGTCTTCTCTTATAGGTAGAAGCTAGAGAGAAATAAGGATTTTTTTTTTTTTAAAGAGAAAGTCTCATGAAAATAGAAGGGAGAACAGTGGAGTAGAGGAAGAGGATCCAGGAGGAGGGAGGAGGGAGAGAAGAAGGTAGTTCTGGGGAATTAAATGAAGCAAATTATGTTACATGCATTCAGAAATATGTCAAAATGAACCCACAATTATGTAAAACTATAATGCAATAATAAAACATAAAAAGAATAACTATACTCAAACTTATCACACTTCTTTTTCTGCCTTATTAGAATTTTGTGGGAATCAACACGAAGGGCATTGAATGCTTGTCATGTCTGGAAGCTATGCTTTGTAGCCCATCTACAATCATATATCAAAACAAAGATTTAGGTAGATTGATGATGTGCCTTCTCATTCTACATACCTCCAGGAGATGACTTCTTTTTTAGCTGCTTCTCTTCTTTCCCCTGAGTAAAGAAGATGGATTAAAGTTACATTGGAGAAGGAGGATACTTTCCAATAGTTCATAAAGTTGAAAAATCCACAAAAATAGAAATTTTGGGAAAATACTAAAAAGCCTGCACTTGCTATTCCTTGACTTAGAAAAATGTAATATTAGCACCAGTGTTTGCATTTGAGGTTTTATAAAGCAGCTGATGGGCAAACCGCTTATTTCTCTAATTTTGTGGGAACACAAGCACATATTCATCAATTAACAATACAATAAAAATTTAAGGAATGAGACCTAGTAGAAATTCTGCTGTTGAATCACATGCTGTGACATAATCAATACACACGTTCAACATGTTTTTTCATATACTTTAAACATGGTTTTACTCCACATTTTTGACCCAAGCAAAAACCCTGCATTTTAATAGCATTTAATACATAAGTGCTATGTTTGTTAATCTCCATAATGATATGAAACTTATAAGCCACATCACAAATATGATTTTATTGCCATAATAACTAATGGCTAAAATTACAAAAATAACAATGTGCTACAATATTTTGGTGGTGATTAAAAACAGAAAGCCAGACTGTTAGGACTGCAGGAAAACTGTCAGAAAATAATAAAGCAGAGTTGACAAAACAGAGGCCAGCAGCCACATGCTGGACATTCACACCTTTACTTGATTTCTATTTGAAGTGAGCAGTGTATTTTAAATGGTACTGCTATTAGTAAATGTTAGGTTGATTGATACAAACAGCTTGGAGTCTTGCCCCCCATTTTATTCAATATTGACGTACTTGACCAAATACTTCAAACATTTAACTTCGCAACTCTCCTCTTATCAAAACTTTTAAAACTAGAAAGGATATTGAGAATAATATAATTCAATGAATTCACAGGTTTTGGGGGACCAACAAAGGTCGTGAACTTTTTATGATAAGACAAGACAATTTTTTCCTTCAAAAATAACTACTATCCATATACTATGATATCATAAAGCAAAGTTTATTTTTACAATAAAAAAGAGAACATCTTTTTCCAAGAAAGGCCACTTAGCAATCTTCCAGTAATAAATATATAATGATGTTAGATGTAACATTATCTTTTCCATTTTTTTAATTTGCCACTGACCAGTGAAAATTTCCTCATAGACTGACGCAGGCTCTCAGACTGGCGTCTGGAAGCCACTGACCTGGTTCAACTTTTCATTCTAGAAATGAGGATATGGCTTTGTGATGTTCCCAAAGTTGAGTGGCTGGTAACAGCCAAAGTCCATCTCCCACTTTCCAAGCCAAAACCAGGGTTCTACTTTATCAATTGCCAGAAGATGCTGTGTCAGAAGGCTTTTCTGGGGCCAGGAAAATTCTGGCTTGGGGTATAACCTTGCTAACAAACTTCTCCAAACTCCTATCCTAGTGCCTTCCACATTAGAAAATGTGACTAGAGTTCTTTGGTTCTGTCTTCTCCTTCTTTCAGCATGCAAGTTGCTGCATTGGCATGCAATGCCCCACTTAAGAATATGGAAATGTCACATGGAAGATGGTCAGATGTTGGCTGATGACACTCACAATTCCCTTTATAGCCCTCACAAAGCCAGGCCCACTGATTCTCTCTTTGAGGCCAGGCCTAGAAAAGGGGATGCGAGTTTGCAGTATAGAAAACAACTTAGAGCCAAAAAATTAATTGAAAAACAAATTAAGTCTTTATTGTCATCTCTTGGAAATGCCAAAAAATTCATAAACCACAATAAATCTTTTCCAAAAAAAATTTATTTGCAGTCCTGGGCCCCCCTATTGCATGCACAGGTCCTCCAGGCCACAGCAGATCCTACTGCTCTTTCCTATTATTATTTGTATTTTGCATAGTAAGGAACCAAATAAAGAATGGATATAATTGATTGCTTACAGTCACATAAGTTATTTTAACACGACATATATAAATAGTTCCTTTATCCTTGTCCACGGCAGACTAGTCTGTGAAAACATTTTTAAGAGTAAGTTTTTGTCAACAGTATGCACTTACTACAAAGAAGGCATGGTTTTAGATGCCAGGAAAATAAGGATAAATAAGAGATAAGATCCTTGCCCTTGTATAGACCTTCCATGTAGGCTGGGTAGGGAGGAGAAGAAGTGTTCTTATACAGAGGTGAGAAGCAAACAGATAAATTGATGAGATAATGAATGAGAAGTGCTATAAAGAAAATGGAATAGAAAGATGTGATGTTCAGAGGCAGGAGTGGGTGTGCTTGTGGCTTCATAAGTCTGTTTGGACAGGGAGGCCTTCCTGAAAAGAAGATCTGGAGTCAGATCATTATAGAAGAAGAACGCAAGTATGAAAATTTCCTAAGATGTGAGATAAGGGGACATACTGATGGGGGTAGTGATCTTAATGTATTTATAAAACAAAAAGAAAGCCAATGATGGTAGAGCTATGAAGTGAGGTCAGTGGGGAATGCAGTGAGAAAGATATTCAGCATATAGTTCACATGGAAAGGTATTTGCCAAGGCAAGGAGTTGAATTTATTCTATGTATACTGGGAAGCATTGGAAGAATTTAAGCAAGGGAGAAAAGTATGAGCTGATTATTTTCTATAAAGATCACTTTGCTTGCTATACTGAAAATAAGGGAATTTTGGGGCTACTAAAGGTATGTATAGCTAGGACCTAAGAAAACAACAACAAAATGCAGATTTCTTAGATAAGGGAAATACCAATAGAGAAAGGGATAAGTGAACAAATTCAGAAAATATGCTTAGATAGGGCAGACAAAATTTTCCAAGGAACTAGATGTGAAGGTGAGAAAAAGTGAAAGATAAATGGTGATGCCTGGTATTTGCATTAAGCAACAAGGTATAGTTGTACCATTTCCTAAGCTAGGAAAAATTGATTCAAAATAGAAAAAGATGGATGGAATCGTAGTTCAGATTTACCTGTGCTAAGTTTGAGATGCCTAGTGGACAGGTACGTAAAGATGTCAAAACTGGCATCTGGCATCTGCTGTGTTAAGAATCAGTTTGCTGCTTTCTTAGCTCAGAATATCTTCCTTCCCTTCTTCAGCAATTTCCTGTTCACCCTTCAAGTGTCAGTTCATATGCCCTTCTCTGACCAGTTAGCTTCTCTCTTCTCATATGTCTATTTCAGCATTGATCATGAGGAAGAGGCAGAACATGAATGGTTTCAAGAGCTATTTGAGGAGGTAGACATCAGCAGGAGGTAGTGATTGTTTGATGCAAGGTGTGGAGGGTGAGCAGGTGTCAACAGGGATTCCCTGGATTCTGGCTTGTCCATCAGTATAAATGATGGTACTATTCACTGAGATACAGAATGCTAGAATGGAATGAGGCTTAGGAGGACAAAGAAAGAATCAGAGACCATTTTTAATAGCATTTAATTTGAGGTGCATATTAGGCAGCCATATAAAGATGTGGAGAGGACAGCTGGCTATTAGGGTCTGCAATGATTTTCAGAGACAATAATTATGTGAAGAACAATAGGGGTAAAGAGAGAGCTTAGAGCAATAAAATAGAGATTAGGAGCAAGTATTAAGAAGATCCAACATGTAAAGTTTGGTTAAAAGAAGATAGGTCTGAAAAGTAGATTGGGAAAAGAACATCCAAACAAATAAGAGAAGAATTAGGAAAATATTAGATCATGGAAACCAAGAGGAAATAGATTTTTGGGAAAGAGGGATTGGTCAACAGTGTTAAATGCTGCATAGAAGTATCTACTAATAAGCCAAACCTATTATTCTGCCAGTGAATAATGTATGCTAGTGACAGATGACACCAGCTTCCCTACATTCTGTGATGTCATGGATCCAGCTTGAATTGGCACAGTCTAAGTATTCTCATCATGGAAATCAGCAAGTGCTACAAATTAGGACTTCTTCTACCTATGCTCTACCCACTGACTGAGGCTGGACACTGGAGTCATTAGGGAGCTAATAAATATACCAGTTCTGGGTCCCATTTCCATACAGGGTAATTTATTTACTCTGGGGTGGGCCCTACACACATGGTATTCTTACATGATCCCTGGAAATTCAATTCAATTATACAAGTAAGATCAAGAACCGCAGATCCATGAGGAATTAAAGACCCATGCATTTGGTGTGCAGAGAACATAATATTGATGTCCAGGAAGCAATAAAATATATTAGTCCATAGGATATAGTTCAGGATTCCAGTTATGAAAGACTGGAAGTGACACACTCTGAGCAGGCGTAGTGTGAAGTCACAAGTTAGGTCAAGGAAGAAAGAAAACAACTATATGTCTAGGTAGGCACGGTTCAGAATCTTCTCACCAGCCTTCTTGTCACAGAATACAGCCTAAAAATTGTCCAACTCACAAAGGAGAGTAGAGTTTAGCCAAGTTATAAATAGAAACTTCCATCTGTAAATATTGTCCAGCTGTACCTAAAAACTGGCTTTACCCCTGAGCTTTATAGGAGCCAATAAATCCTCCTCATACACTGGGGTCCTCTGTTACTTGTACCTGAAAGTTTTGGGTTTTTTTTTTTTTTTTGTCATTAGAGGGGTATGAACAGTGATCTCCTTTTTTATCTTGTCTTATATTCAGAAAAAAATTTATTACAAATAAAAACGATGCCTACTCATGGCATAGGTGAGCAGTACAAACTGCAGTCATTGATCTGCCATATCAGTGAAGACCCAAAATGTTCAATATTCTCCTCTCTTCTGTTATTGAATCACACTTTTTTTGTTTTATGCTGGCAACATTTCCTATTGATTTATAAATAAATATCTGTGACATTTATATTACCTAATATGGAGGAGTACACACAGGACTCTGATTTTATCTTACAATGAAGTAGTTTTATAGAAAAGTTAGTCAAGTATTTTTATTTTGGATAAGTGGGGGTGAGTCAAGAAATATACCCACTGTTAGGGTTCCTACTGTGTTGCCTATAAAATTCAAAATAGCCCATATTCTGGGTTTCTTTTAGGTAAATAATTTTAGTTCGTTTCAAGAGGAGTGAGCAAGGCAACTTGAAAGATCACTTGTCCTGCTTTCAGAACTCATGGCAATTTTATAAGAGGTAAGTGGAGGGGGAAAGAGCCTCTTAACCAATTAGCCACAAGGCCACACAATAGCTTAGAATTAAAATTACCCAGACATGAGGATCCAAGAAGGGTCTCATTTATGTCATCAAAGAGGTTCTATTGCTATTGAAATGAGTAAGAGGGTAACAGTTTTAATGGTCCTATAATAAAGTGATTAAGATTATATGAAAGTAGGTAGGACCAAAGTCTCTACAAGTAGTGGAGACTTAATGAGGCTTTTTACCTGGTCTATTTTCCAATTCAAATTATTCTGTGGGTAGTATTATAATGTAAGAAGAGAATTTTTCATCTGTCTGAGTTTTCTTTTGTCTTCTTCAGAGGTAATATATGTTTAGTTTGGTTTTATAAAAGGCTATGTGAGCTTAAATCAATACACTAACAGAACCTCCTAATGTCCTCCAGATATTTTTTAGAATTCAGAAGAAAGTGAAATAGAAAAATGATGGCAACACAGGGAAAATTAAGTTCCTTTTTCTAAAGCTGTATCAGTATTTGGACTAACAAAATTACTTTACTAACCAAAAAAATTTTAAAAGCTATAAAACAGTTCTGTGATTGGTTCGTTATTTTTATAGCCAAAGTTTGCTCTTCTGATATTTTAGGTCAAACCAAAGAAGTAGAGATCATTGTTGAGTAAGTTAAATCTACACAAGATTTCTCCTGATTATCAGTCATAAAACTATTCTAATATCTTTCTTTGATGGGTTGATAAGAATGTATGTTTCTTCCTTCAGCTCCAAGAATGGACTGTATTCATAGAATTTAAAACTCATTTTATGGACATTACTAGAGACTCATGAACTCTGAGGAAAAGAATTGCTTTGCTTCACTTTGGCATGTTACTTTTGTTTTGGAAATATTTAAGGAAAAATGTCTATGTCTCGGATTTTGTTGGATGTTTCTCAACCTTTGTTTTTTCATTACCTTCTTCCTAAGGAGAAATTTTTTCTTTTAATCAGTGAATTTAAATTACAAAATTTATTTAATGAATTAAATTTTAAATTAAATTAAATGTCTCCCTACTGAGAGCAATTAAAGTCTAATCAAGAAGACTTGTTGGGTAGAGTTGCACATCAGAGGCCTACAAACCACTGTAGTATCTAAGATTCTTTTCACTCCCTCTTTAAAGAGTCAATTTTCACCTCTTTGCAGGATTAAAGCTGAGATACACATTCTAACTAAAAATGAGCAAAGTAGGCTCCTTGTAAGAATCCTAAAGAATCTCCCACAACCCAATTATAGTAAGTACAACTAGGCTCCAAGCTCCAACCAAAATGCAAAGCCATTCAGCCAAAAGCTGGCTTCACCATTTCTTATCTCAGTTTTCTATTTTTTGTTTGTTTCTTTGCTTTTTCAGGTACTGGGAATTGAACCTATGGAAATTCTACCACTGAGATACATCCCTAGCCCTTTTCACTTTTTATTTTGAGGCAGGGTCTCACTAAGTTGCTCATTTCGGTCTTGAACTTGCAACCCTCCTGCTTTAGTCTCCAGAGTAGCTGGGATTACAGGTATGCACTGCCATGTTAAGCTAAGTTTTATCTATATCATCTTTTCCTTTCTGCTTCTACTGATCTGAACAAGCAGCCACCCAAATGACACATTCACATATACTCTGGAATAGAGAATACGTCGTGTTATTCATCTCTTATTAATCTGATGGGAAGGGAAACCCTATCAACAGGAGGGTCATCTCAAATTTAGGTGTCCAAGGGAATCCCCTAAAGAACTTACTAAAATTCAGATACATGTGGATTTTTTTTATGTAAGAACACATACAGTATAGATTATTCATTCTATTTCTCTACTTTCTTCCCTAATTTCTCATTCATAGAATTGTTTTTAGTACTGCCTCTTTGCAGAGATGATATAAATAATTAACTAAAGGTGCCCTATTGTGCTGTTCTATCTTGCTGCCAACAGGACTTTCCTCCACCTGGATTTTAAGCAGAAAGTGCATAGATTGCTGAGAAGACAGCTCATAGTTGAAAAAAAAAATGATGTTTCATTTTTGAGATTCTCAGCTCAAGCAGGCACACTCTCAAATACATGCCATTCACAACATCGAGGCTGTCATGGTGGTGTGAGAGAGCAGGAGGGGGCAGGAGAATGAGGGGAACCCTATCTGAGAAGGAGGGAGGGACACTGTGTTATCCCTTCTTCAAAGGAGCTTTGCAGCCGGAATAGGGGCAGTGGTGGGGAGAAGAAAGTGGGGAAGAGAGGTACCCAAGAGCATTTCTTCTGAAGTTTTTTAGATGATTCTGAATAATAAAGAAAATGAATTTTGTATCTCATTTGGTGGTTGCTTTCTGGTAAAACCTGCACCACATCTGCTAGTGCAAGATATGTGCTATTGCAAGAATAAAGAACAGCAGTGACATGGAGTGGCTAACCTTAGAAAGCCTGAGCAAAGTCTGCTCCTGACAGGTAAAAGTGTATTGAACAATGTCACAGAAATTAGACTGGAGCACCAAATACTAGGTGTCACCAAGAACTATCCAATGGGGATGTGGAGACCCCAACAGAGGTCAGCAATAGACCTCACTGAGAGAGGTGGAACAAAATGGCTGTGCCTTCCTAGGATTGCTTACACCGAGGAACCTCTCATGTGCTACAACAGTGAGCCAATATTGTTCACAGTCCTGGACTTAGTTGCTACTGCAAGCCCTAGCAGCTGTACAAACCAGTCAAAGCTGGGAGAGGAGGCCACCTGATTACATTCACCCTGCTTCCAACCCACCTCACACTTTGAGGTGAGGGCCAGACCCATTGGATTTCTAAGGGAAAAGAAAACAAAAAAATTCAGCTCTGAACTTGACAGAGACTGAAATAATACTGTTAATAATACCTGTACTAGAATGGAATGATTTCACGGATCATACTGACCATCCAAAAAATACTGAATCTTAACACAAAAATGTCCAACTATAACGGGATTAAGTTCTCTGAGTCTAAGCAAGAAAGAAAACAGATAAAAGAAGTTCAAAACAAAGATAAATTTATTCTTATACAATTTTATTTGCAACTGCCCAAATCACACTTGTTATACTCTCTTGACTTCCAGCAGTAATGTTCATAGAAGATATGAAAGCACTAGATTGATTTATAATAAAAGTCCTTAAAATGCAGATTTTCTACAAAAAAAATTTCAATGAATCTCAATTCTATTAGCTTTAGTTTCTCTGAGAAACAAATTATGAAAAGAAAATCCTTCTCTCTCTACAGTTTTGGATTAAATGGAGAATGAATTGTAAGGAAAAATTACATCAGGAAATGTTATGGGCCTTTGTTCCTGGACTTTATAGAAACAAGCTGGCTATGGGGAGTAAAGCTGGCTTGTCATAGTGATGGGACTCTGCAGAGTCAAGCCACAAACAACAGGCAAAATACAGGAGACAAAGAGCAAGCTTTAAAACCCACCACCCCAGTGTTTTCTACCTCCTTTTTAAATATCACATTGTTTTTCCCCCCTGAGGATTTATACAAACTGCCATTTTTAATTTTTTTACAACTATATCCTATTTCACAGTACAAATACATCATCATTTTTTAAACCTAGTTCTCTGTTTTTAACATTTCAATTGCTCTTTCCTTTCCACCCTCTATTCTAACCTCTCTCCCTCCCTCCCTCCCTCTTTTCTTTTCTTCCTTTCTTCCTTTTCTCTTACATTTAATGTGGCAATGAATATTCTCCACTGAAGTTGCATGCATATTTCTCTGTATTAGATACCAAAAGGAATACTTTCTTTCTAAAAAATCTCTGAATTTTAAGTTTAGATAAATATGCCAAGTTCCCTTTCTAAAAGCATTTCCATTTCACACACTCAGAAACACTGTTTCTTTTCTCCATTCTCAAACTTTTAAATGCTTGTCTGAAGAACACATTCATATTGCATTGTTGTTTAAACTTCCTTTTCCCTATTAACAGTAATGTTGAAGCCTTCTTAAATTTATATACCAATGGTTATACCTAGTAATTACTTTTTGGGGCCATATCCATCCAATATATGCAAACAATAATGGTAAATGTGTGAAAACATATTATCCTGACTATTAATACAGTGTTTAGCTTTTAAACTATCAAAGTACTAAATTCTATTAACAAACATCTTGCTATTGAATTCTTTGCTCAGTTACTTCACTAGGATATGACTAATGGTCTTTTTCCCATTCACTTTTCTTACCATTCAACTGACCCTTTCAAGCTGAAGCTTTGTGTTTTAGATTGGAGGGTTTTTTTTTTTCCTATGATTTGTATCACTTCTCCACATTTCCTTGACTCTCTACTATACCAAACAAACAAACAAAAAACCCAGTTGGATGGATTTTGGACCTCAGATATTGAGCCTCTATGCCTCACACAACTTTAAAGTCTAAACTTTTTTTTTTTTTTACCAGATTAGTAATGTTTCTACTTCTGTCCTTTTTATTATATAGCCCTTCTGTTAATTTTTAAATTTAAGAAAGTGAAATTTTAGTTTCCATTAATTCTGCATTTTCTGATTACTGTTTTTTTTTCATAGATGTGTGCTGTGCTTTTATGAATCCATAGTCTTTTGAATTTTACTGATGATATCAATTGGGACTGATATACTGTTTTCTTCAGTTTTCTGTGTTATCTCTGTTGCCAACCATTATGTGAGTTCCCTGGGTTCTTCCTTTTATACTGTTAGTTTTTATCCAACGCCCAGTGATCCTTTGTTGCCCATTTATTTTATGAATAATGTACCACGATTAACATATAGAACAGAGTGGGTGTTCTCAATTTCTCCATAGTGCTTCTCTACTGCCTAGAGGAGAAGAGGATTCCCCAGTCAGCCTGCCTGCTTTACACCCACATCCTCCAAACCCTCTCTCTTGATAAAATAAAAAGTACTTGAGCTACTCAAGAATGTTGGTGTATTTGCCTCTTACCCCACATCTATCATGAGATTTAGCAATTTGTCAGATCCCATGCCTTTACTTTCCTTAGAGGGCAGGTATTCTGTTTTGCCTGTGGCAAAAGTACCTCCAGTCACCTTTTGTAAAGGGTGAGAGAACAAAGGAAGAGGTCTAGCCTGCATATTCTAAAGCAGGTTAAAGATTCTCCCAAAGAGGTCTCCCACAACTTTTACCCTCTTCTTATCAGGTCTGCTGAGAAGCTGATCCGGAGAAATGTAAGTTCAGAGGGAATTTCTTCTTCATTTGTATTGGGCTGTGGAGTCCTGTGCTCTTGACAATCCTATCACTTCAATTTTCAATAGTCCAGGAATTTCTTAGTTTCTGGCAGAAGAGGATGTTCTTTCTTATTTACCAGCTCTGTGACATGTTCATAACTTTTCAGTAATTTTAATATCTTTTTGTGCATAAAGGAAGAAAGTATATATGTGCTGTACATGTCCATTATCCTGATCAGTTCCCTAGGACTCTTGGTAGAACCTCTTCTTAGCCCTTTCTTTGCCCAAGCTGTTGGATTTAAACATCACCTAACCCTACCTGTTATGTGTGGACTCTCCTGCAATTTCTTTTTCAAATGTATGGTAGTTGCATAATAAGATATTACTTTGGCATTTCTTCCCTAACGTTCTCATCTGAATAAACACAAACAAGAACCTGAGTCCTCTGAGTCTCATGGGTCCAAACCGCAGATCCCAACCAAAAATGAGATGTGCACATTTGGGAAGTTGCCTTGTTGGATTATGTGATTGCTTCCTCCATTCCAGTCATTGCATAAAATAGGTTAATTAACAAGCCGACTTCAGCCTTACTAAATTTATTATGAATTATATGTTCAGGGATGTTGGTAAAAGGCCAACACTGGCATCTCTTTAACTAGTAATTATTGTGTTTTATTGTTGTGGACCTATAATGCATTAACGAGCCAGGACTCGGCTTTATTAGAATGCACGTGGCTCCTCAGTTCCATGCATATTTATTATGTGAGAGAATGGGATTCTTCTTCTCTAGCCTTCACTAATTTAAAAGAAGATATCCTCAATGAAATGTATTCAAATATTTTGACATTTTGCTTCACCTCACTTACAGAGCAGAAATTGTTTCTGACAGTTATTATACAGAGCTGGAATCCTGCTGCTTCCACTGTTGAAGAACAGGTTGAAAAGACACAGCGCTTGCATTTTGTTCAAAGAGTGATTCTGTGGCTTAGAAATAGCAGCACTGTCAGCTGTGATTCACTGAGAGTTTAGATAATATCCAGTCTGTAGTCACTGCTAACATGGGCTTAGAGTGAAAGAAAATGAATGGAAGTTAGTGCCCTGAGGTTACCCAGGAGGATGAGTACAAAACACGAAGCTGGCATTTGGACACCTAAAATTTGGTAGAAATCTTCCTCCTCTTTCACATTGTCAGTCCCCCATTATACCAGGCTTAAATTTCCAATGCACTTATTTACACAAGGCATACAACAGTAAATGTTAAATTGAAATACTGGGGCATTAGAGAAGCTTGAACTGTTGAAAGTGATTAGAAACAGCAGTTGATGAGCATTTCTTTGATTCTATTGCATTAAAAGTAAAAAAAAAAAAATCACTCTAAATCATCTGGAAGTAGGTGTAGGATGGTACGCTACAGAACAATTACAAACCCAAAAAGTAACCTGATGTGATTTATTTGGGGTATCCCTGGTTTATTCAGCATGTTGCTTCTCTGAATGCAAAGGTATTCTTCTGAAGTAAGGGGATAAAATACTTACTTAAAAAGGGCCTGCTGCTACTAGTGGCAGAATGTGGCACTAGCAGCAGAATTTCACAGAGCTACCGAGACAACCAGAAACAAGGAGAAAGTCATTCATCAGTCTAGCTGTCATTATTTATCGATTTTTATTCCCACTTGACATCCAACCCAAAGCTCTATCTAAAAGCAGAAGAGTAGCTCAGAGTCACAACTGACCACCAGCTTTCTGATAGGCAACATGTCAGTCAATCACAATACATGTATGGAGTCATATATTTTAGCTCCATTGGGCATAAGATAAAGCAAATAAGCAACTCATATGGGTATTGAACATGTTCTTTCAGGCCAACAAACAATTAAATCACAGATTGAGGACATGAGATATTAAAAGGAGACTCACTCTGCCTACAGCAGACCAAAGTATCTAGAAAACTGGCTACTATGGTCATGCATCTGAGGGGCTGAAGACACTTGGGGGTGGACATCTGGATTGGTTGAGTCAAAGGCAGTCTAGCTAAGGCTTCAGGAAAGAGCCCCAAGAAGGGCTTCAGTAGGAAAAAAAGAATCCTGCAGGAGGTCAGGGGATTTATTTGCTGGTAATGTCCCCAGGGACCTGTGAGTAAATCTGAAGGACACTGAGGGGTGACCAGGCCCATTATTCATCAGAATGAGACATGGCCAATTCAGACCTCATCAGGGGTCTCTGCTGGGTAGTCAGAGGTCATACCCTGGGAGCAACCTGGGAATAGATGAGTAAAAGCTTTTGCCACTTTGGAATGATGAAAAGAAATATAAGTAGATTAAAAAAAAAGGTAAAGTCAGCCCTGAAGGAAGTACAAAAATATGTCTACATTAGAGACCAAGTAAATTGCACCAGGCAACTTTCTTAGTAATAAAAACTGGTTAAGCTGGGGGAAAAAAAAAAAAAAAGGAAAGAAGGCATTAGCCACACTGAATTAGTTTATCTGCTCCTTATTCACTTTTATATCTCTAGTTAGTACCTTACAAAATGCTTAGCACACAGTAAGTGCTAAATTAATGTTAAGGAATTAATGTCAGATTCTTTCATCTCCAATGTAATCACAATGGGAAATCAGGTAGGAAGCCATAGATTGCAATTTTTCTGAAGGCAGCATTTGCTGTGGGTAACCAGGTAACTGCCTAGGAAGTATGACTTGTGGGGGCTAAAAATGTTTCATTTCTTCACAATATCTCCAAAATCCAAAATTTGAATATCTGAAATGCATACATCTTCTACTGATGATGATAAGTTAATAGGTTCTACATGAATTATCTCACTTTTAGATCCCATAACTACTCCTTTTTACAATTGAGGAACCTAAGGCAAAATGACTTATTCAAGTTAGTCTTCAGCTCTCATAAGAATTTGACATGCCAGAGTTTCAGCTTTTGACTACCATCCTATTCTGTCGCCTACACTATTACTCACTATTGCTCAGTAACAAAAAATAAATAAATAACAGATATTACGTAGGAAAGGGGAAAAATAAATTGTCAATCTTTTGCATGTTAGTTTGAATTTATTCCTCAGATAAAAGAGCGGGCACTGAGTTGGAACCTAAATAGAAGTGAAAATCTGATGAGAAGGATAACTTTTGGAAATTCCAGTCCCAGGGCTCTGACACATTTATTAAGCCCTTCCCGTGTGCCAAACATTCTTAAGGTACTAACTAGGGATAAAAAGAATTATGTGTCTGTCTCTATCAGGCCAGTTTTACTTTCTGTTGGGGAAAATCATCTTTTCCACATAGATATACAACAAAAGATGTACTATTTATTTAAGTCTTTTAAGAAAATCTTAATTACCCAAAGAATTGTGTGATTTTTTTTTTCTTTGCACTAGTGTATCACCAGAGTTGGAAATCAATTTGAATGAGGGGATTCTCCAAAGAAACCTTCAAAGAATAGTTTAATAAAAATGTTCTATTGTTCTATTAACTGGAGAGTGAGGTCATAATGCAGTTATAAACTTTATGGCAGGGAAATCTCTACAAGAAAGCACCATTCAAATGGCCTTCTATTAAGGAATAATTGAAGGCTTTGGAAATTACCTTTAGTAAATATTTGATGGAATATTGAAGCAGTTACCTATGTATTTCTTGTTATACTTGAGGCCAAGTCTTTTTCCCTTTAACTATCCAGAGATTTTTGTGAGGATAAACATAGCCTGTGGCTTACACTTTGATATAAACAGAGTTTGCTTAGTTTTTTCCTGATAGAAGCTTTAAACAACCTGAATAGTTACAGTGAAAGGTAATATTTGCACATCTAGTTTTTTGCACTCCCTGGAAAATTGAGTTTTCTATAGTAGAAATTTCCAGGAATTTGAAGTTAATAGTGTAAGTAACCATTGGAATAAATCTTTCCTCAAATCGAGCATGCAAAACTTGGAAAGTAAGAGGTTGTCAGATGTGGATATTCTTTTAATTATTCATATTTTTGCTGTGAAATAAAAGCATCTGGATATATAATCTCATCTAATATATAACTAATCAGATATAGTATATATCAAATGTATCATTATATATTAGGTATATAATATACTGAATATTAGGTATTATATAATACAATGTAACATGAAATATGTTTCATCTATGACTGTATATATATATATATATATATATATATATATATATATATATATAGATGTGTATTTAATGTTCTAGTTTATGCCAGATATTTACAATAATAATGAACTAACACTTACTGAACATTTAATAAGTGCCAGACACTTTGCTTTAGAAATCTTGATCCCAGAACCCTAATTAAGGAAACTTTTTTGGTTACTATGTACCTGTTTCATAGGTAAGGAAACCAAGGTCCAGGTTAAACAACTTGTTCAAGCCCACCAGCAAATAACAGCTGGATTTTGCAGGCAGGCAGCTTGACTTAGAAGCCTGTACTCTTAGTCACTGTATTTATGTGGACTTATCCAATTAAGAAATTCTAAAGCTTTGGTGACAAAGCTCCATTTCTGACTTGTTTGTGTTTCTTATTGCAAATGAAGTCCTGGCATAAGCATTTGTGCCTTTGCCCATTTTACATAACTGAAGGCTGACAGAAAATAGTCTCATTCAAGGTTAATCAATGTGTAAAATGTGCCAATATCACTGTGCCTAGCAAAATACTTTCAAGCTGAAGGTCATCTTAAGTTAACGCTGATCTGTCTTAATCATATTCATTAACCTTCTTTCACTCTTGAAATGAATTCTAAAATACTAACACTAATCACTTAATCACTATATAAGGTAAATGACACCATGTTTCCTTATAATAGTTGGTTAAAAAAACAGGAAATTTTGAAGCAATTGTTATTTCCTAGCCAATTAGATTAACTATTGTTTTTTTTTATTAAAGTAATAGATGGTCTAAATCTAGTTTATTCAAAGCTTTCCAAAACTTTTTTCTGCTTTCTAAATCAATGTGAAGTTTGACTATACATAACATTATAATTGAAATTTTAAAAGTTCTTTGGGAAACATCATATAACATATTTTACATTTTTCTTTATTTGTATACTAGGACATTTAAATCATTAAACTCTCTCACAAATCATCAAGATTTGAACATATTCCATTCAAAGTCGAATGTCATTTAGTAGCATTATCAATATTTACTCAAAGTAATTCTATGCCTCAAGCCATGACCTTTTATTTAGATAATCCATGAAAGCAATTTTTAATTTTTTTTAAACATTTTGGCAGGTTGGCTTTAGGAAACCTTTTTCTTCGAACTCTTCCTAAGTCCATAGATTTAAATAATGTCTATTAAGCAATAAGTTATTGTTGTAAGCATTTTGATTATTAAATTTAATGTTGACACTCAAAGTGTCATCATGCCCTCTCTGTTACTTTAGAGATATATAGACCAGATAACTCTGTTGACTCAACTCAGACCCAGTGCCCCATTTGGACTACAGATCCACCAAATAGTCATTTCCTAGATATACACTGAGTAGCTGAAGTAAACCCACACACTGAATCTTTGACTTGTGTAGTGGGAGCTATTATAGTGAAATATTTGAGATTGTAACCACCTCAGCCAAGATCAGTAAAAAACAACATCTCATTTAAGGAAGAATGATAGGAGATTAGTGTTAACATTGAAGAACTAAAGGATGCAGGTTAATGGTTCTTATCTTATGTCCATTTATTCCACCAGCCTAGCCAATGCAGAAGCCAAATGCATATTGTAGAATGACTAAAGACTACTGCTAGCTCAGCCAGGTAGATTTCCTGACTTCATCTGCTGGGCCATAGTAGGACTGTGGCTAAAGTCAGAGGAGCAAGGTCTCAGATATACAATCTGCTGTCATTGATCTGATAAATGCATTCTTTTGCATTCCAGCTAGAAAAGAGCAGCAGAGACAGTTCACATTAACTTGGATGGGCAACAGTATTTGTGTACAGTTCAGCCACAGGGCTGTGTTAATTCTCCTGCCCTCTGTCATAATATTGTCTGAAGAGATCTGAGCTGCCTGGTCATCCAACAGAATATCATGCTGACCAATTATATCAATGACATCATACTAATTGAACAGGATGAGAAAGAGATGGTAAACACACTTGAGGACTTGGTAGGTTACCTGTACTCATTAAGTGTTTGAAAAAAAAAAACTTTAGGCAAAATAAACTTATAAACTTAACAGAGTTCATTTGAACAAAGAACGATTTATGATTGGGTAACACTCAGAATCAGAAGAGGTTCGAAGAGCTTTATTACAACAGTCTGGGTTGCAAGCATTTATAGGCTAATGTAAAAAGTAAGTCAAAGAAAACATATTTGACTGGTTGGAATGGAAATAATCCGGATGAGTTTAGTTGGTGGTAACTGATTGGGAAAGTCTCCATTTTCATTTTAATGTTTACTTTGGGCTTTGATTTAATTATGTAGGAACTAAAAGTGCTACAGCTTAGTAGCCCCATAATTTTTTTAAAAAAATCATTTTTTTCTTAACATAAGACACTAAGCTCTAGAGAAATTCACGGAATTGCCATTTCAGTGAAGATTTTAGGGACATGGTTTTATAGGGATTCAGAGGTAAACCAGAAAATCATCTGCAAAATCATCTGCATTCCCTACCACATATAAGGAAACACAGGACACAGTGGGACTTTGTGGGTTCTGGAGACAAGACATTCGATATCTAGGAAGACAGCTCTTGGGCTGAGACAGAATACTTCACAATGAGGTAAAAAATGACCGTGTGTCTAAATTGCTCATTATAAGCTAGTAACGTTCTGTCAGACCCATCAAGCTATAAATTTGGATGGATCCAGCAGCACTCTATCATAAAATGAAAATAGAATAAACAAAATTGAACCCCAGATTAAAGCAGAGTAAGCTGGGAAAGCAGGTTGCTCAGATCCTCATGTCAGCCACCGTCCATCCCTCAGCTCATAGAGCCATATGAGAATCCCTGTGTGACCAGATAAAGGAGGAAGAGAAGATCCAAACTTTGTTTATGCATGGTTCTGTTTTCTATTTGAAAACATACAGTAACTGCATTAGCAACACATTCAGAGGTACTTTGAGAGACAGCCGAGAGGGAAAATCTTCATACTGGAAGCAGATGTGATCCATGTGTCTGGTCATTCACCTTGTGTGGAAGGAGAAATGACCCCAGGTAAAAACAGAAGTAGATTCTTGGGCCTGGTGTGGTGCCACACACTTATAATCCCAGTGGTTTAGGAGGCCGAGGCAGGAGGATTATAAATTCAAAGCCAACCTCAACAACTTAGTGAGACCCCATCTCAAAAAAATAAGGAGTTGTGGCTCAGTGGTAGAGTGCTTGCCTAGCATGTGTGAGGCACTGGATTTGATTCTCGGCACCACATTTAAATATATAAAATACAGGTCCATTGACAACTAAAAAAAATATTGAAAAATTAAAATAAATTTAAAGAGGACTAGGGATGTAGCTCAGTGATTAAGTACCCCTGGGTAGAGAAAGTAGAGAAGAGAAATAGATTCCTGGATAGAGCATGAGGCCTGTCTATCCAGAGGCCTAGAAAGAAACAACAGCTTGGAGACAAAAAATGTCTGGGGTTGAGGCATATAAGTGGACATAGGTATGTGGGCATGAAGTGTGAAAATTTTGCATCACACATTAATGCTGACCAGAAAGCATTTACCTCACAAGAATTACTGAACAACAAAAGGACCCTAGTCAACCTCATCACAACCAACCCACAACTGACATAGTGGGCTTATGGATGAAGTGAACTAAATGAAACAGATAGAGACTATGTGGCCACCAGGACTAGCCATGGGGATAGCTCAGTGGGAGGGTAAGTTTTAGAATGGATGTGGTGGAAGGGTAGGATAAGTATACTTAGACCCCAAGAACAACTGAAGCAACTAGTCTGCAGTGTATCCTGCTATCCTATATTTCTAATTTTTTATTCAAGAAAAGAGGTTCCTGGGACCATAGAGGAGCTTCTCCCTGAACCTGTATGGAAGGGTAAGTCTGTGCGGCACAAAAGGTATACTACAGATCAGATCATGGGACTGCTGTTGGCTTATGGCTTCAGCTGAAGCTGATGCTACTCCTCCTGATCCAGCCCAGTGTTCTCTCAGAAGCCACATTTCCAGTAGGTAACACCAGTCTGTGATTGAGCCCAGAGGGTACAATAAAGCAGGCTAGTTCCAGCAAAATTCAGCACCTCCCCATTTAATTTGAAGACATCCCATCATCCTGACCAATATTTCCAAAGAGAAATATTCTCACATCCCTTACTAGATCAAACTCCCTCAAAGGCTTTCAGCTTGCCTCGTCTACCTTCACTTTATAGCCCTTATTGGTATAATTCTATGTTTTTATTATTTTATTTTTATTATTATAATTATTTGTGGTACTGGGGATTGAACTCAGGGGTACTTTGCCTCTGATTTATGTCCCCAGCCCTTTTTATTTTTTATTTTGAGACAGGCTGTCACTAAATTGCTGAGGGCCTAAGTTGCTGAGGCTGACCTTTAACTTGCAATCCTTCTACCTCAGCTTCCTGAGTGGCTGGGATTATAGGTGTGTGCCACCACAGCTGGCTAATTCCATATTTTTAGTATAAATTATTGGATTAAGTTCTCTCTCTCCTATTATATTATGAAGTTAGTGTGAGTATTTATCATGTCTGGTCAACATTATTTCCCCAACAAGTACCTGACACATAGGAAGTACTCAATAGATATCTGTTGAATGAATATGGTGCTACCATCACCTTTAAAAATAGTTTATCCATTATATTGGAATATGAACATGTGGATTAAGAGTCTATCAATAAGTGAATGAAGTCAATAGACCACAGCTGAATAGTGTTCTTCTCACTAGTAATTACACCACAGGTGTATGATTGTGTGTGTGTGTATGTGTGTGTGTGTGTGTGTGTAGATGCATGCACGCACGTATGTAATTGGAATTGAACTATAAGGCAAAGAGGCCAAAAATGTAAACTACTCAGCAGTGGGAAAGAGACTTCTTGGACAAGTACTTGAATATTCATTGAAGCTAGGAAACTACAAAGATCTCCAGGGATATAATTTCAGACTCTGATAAGAGCAGTTATGCAGTAATTCATTGAGCAACGGTACCAAAATGAAATGCTGACAAAAAGAAGAAAGATCAAAGAGTGCTTTCAAGGACAGAGCAGGAATCGGGCATTGCAAAAGAGAGGTGTGATGTGTTTGGCAGAAAGGCTTAGTGGAAGAGAGAAACAGCAGAAAGAACGAACTGCTGGAGAAAGCAGAAAGTTCAAAGTGTCATGTTACCTGTCTTCAACATAGATCAAAAAATAGTCCAACATTCCCACCTGCTGACTTTGTAAGATAAAACAGAGGTGAAGGGTGGCAGATTAATTCCAAATAGCCTCATCATTCTGTTGAAATATCCCAGCAGGCCCAAAAGGATACCAGGAACTAGTTAAAGTTTACTATAGTTACCTGATACCAAAATATTAATCTGGTCAGTTTGTCCCCCCCCCCCCAAATTAATCAATTCACCAAAATGAGTAGTGTCCATGACAATTGAGTCACACTTGGACTGAGAAGTTCTACAGAGAAATCCCCAAATCCAGTCTGCAGGCCTTGCCCAAAATAAGACTCCACCACACTGTCTGTACATTTCACTCATTGGTGACATTCCAAATAAGGCTCAGCAAAAGAAAAAGATTTATATTCCCATTTCTTTGAGTGAGAGACACCCACCCAATGGTAACAAAATGGCCTACCTACCAAGTGCCAGGCACTGTGCTAGAGGCTGGGGATGCCATGGAACTCTGAGCCACAGACTCACTCCTGGCCTCGTGATGCTTACAGTGTGCTGGGGAAAAGATGCCTTAAGCAAATAAACACTCAGCAGGTTGCAAAATCGCTGCTGTGGCTAGTGCCACCAAGGAGAAATACATGGTGCCATAGGAACTTGAAATCAGGGGATTTGGCCTGGATAAGGGCAGCATTCCTGATAAATTAGAATTGAATCAAGAGCTGGAGAATAAGGAAAACAAAGAAGCTCATTGCAGGCAAAAGGACCAAGTTTGTGTGCAGTATTCACTGGGAGTAACTAACTAAATTTTTAGATTTTTTCTTACAACACCCCAAACTTCCCTTCTCCCGGCAATATGTTTTGTTTGATCTGAGTATACACAGAGAGCCATGCCAATGGTTTGGTGAGTACAGTCCTTCTCTCACCATGTACCAGTTGGAGATACCAACAACACTCCTCATCTGTTCCATACCCCTCACCCCACCCCCAGTGGCCCTCAGGGGAAAAGAAAGCAGCAGAAAATAGGGATAGAGCTTAGATAGGGTGGGGGCTATGGAAAGAATGTGTCCCCTTGCAGGTCCCATTCCCTGGAGGGACCAACTTCAAGACCACACATTGTTCTCTATGCAGGTGTCAGATGCCCACCAGCCTTTTTCCTGCCTGGAAATGCAAGGAAAATAGTGACAAGATCAAAGGAATGCCAACAGCCCTCCAAGTCAGCTCTTAGAAACTCTTTAAATGAGTAGAGACTTGGAATGACTGCTTATTCTTATGTCTGGGATCTTTCAGGAAATGTATGAAAGACAAGGGAGACAAAGACCCAGGGTAGAAGGGTTTGCAACCTCAAAAGACAACAGGAGATCAAACACTTCAGAAATATTGCTGTAATTGGAACAAAAATAAGAAGTGAAATCACTGTGAATTCCTCTTTATGAGTTCAAAACACAGAATTTCTTTCTCCTTGGTGTCATTTAGCTGTCATTATCTGGCCCACAAGGCAAAAGCAAACCAGGTAGCAGCTTTGGATAGGCTCTTGTTTACTGTACCTATGTCTTTACAGCACCAAACTTATATTAAAATACCCCCAAATGAAAGCACCCAAAAGCCCTATTGCTAGATGTTTTCCACTGGTACAATGATCTTCACTGGTTGCTTAGGCCTGTGTTGATGCTAATATATTTAACAATACCCATGAAGAAACTACAAGTCTCCACACACAATGATATGTGCTTTCATATACAGGTGCACAGCTGTGTTAATGATGATTACAAACAAATGAAACATAAATTGTGGAGGTTACAGGATGTGGGGAAAGAGTATGCCAGCATCAAAGTGTTTCAAGTCCAGGCATAGGAAAAGAGAAAATTTATATGCAGGATTTGTAACTCATGCAATGAGCCAGGACTGCCTAAGAGAGTGAAGTGGAGGATAAAAGTTTGGAGGATGGAAGGAGTCAGCCTGGGTAGCAAGAGTCAGGTATAGATTACAATGAATATAATAGAGAAGCTGAAATAGACAAAATCCAGGATGCAAAGTAAACTCACAGCAAGCATTAAGAGAGACTACAGAGCCCATACTGGGCCAGGGAAGGAGTAGACAGTAAGCTGAACAGAGTTTCCCTAGAAACTAGACACAAACATATTCCATTGTGGTGTGCTGATAGCTGCAGAGTTGGAACATTTCTTCTATTGAGTCATGAGGCACTGCCACATCATTTTCCTTCCCAGGTTCTAGGAACCAGGCTGAACTTCTCATGCCCAAGGCCGTGATCTAAAGCCAAAAGTATACGTCTGACACGGAAAGAATTTTCCCAGAAAAACCTGATGGTAGCTCTAGGACTGGGAGTATAGTAGGGATAGAAAAAATTGCAAGATTTACTACTTAAGATAAACCAGGTGTGCTATATTCACGTCTACTTGAATGTAGCTGGAGGCCCCCAATAGGTCTGAGTTACAGAGGAGGGAATCTTCAGATTTCAATAGTCATGCTGCTTCAGGGTGCCCTTCCAAAAGCAGAAGTGTGTGAAGTGTATGAAGGTCCTTGAGGCAAAAGTATCATGCATCTGTAAAGCAGTTTTATATCAAGCACCCTCAACAACACAGCTCAATAAGAAAATGTCTCATTCTGGGTGTGTATCAGCTCCACAGAAAAAAATGGTAGAGCCTTCCCCTGGGTCCTAGGAATAAGACTATGCAGACTTGTGGTTCATTTAAAAGGAAATACAAATGATGCATGGAAGTAAGTTTTTCTCAAACCACTCTAGCCAACCACCTGACTGTGCCTAGAGTGATTGGTCCTGGGCCTATGTGAAAGAGCAGGGTTGGCCTCACTGGTGTTTCTGAAACTATCTAGTATCCACCTTAGCCACACACACTGGCTTGACCTAGAGGATTTCTGTATCTTCCACTTTCTGCAATCTCCTCACTTCTTTAGATCACAGATGGAGCAAATAATCCTAGCTTGGATGATTTATTCATCATCTTTCATCAGAAGTCCCTCATTCTTCATGCTTCCTTTGCTTTAAACTGTCAGATGCAGTCTTTAGCTGAGATGATTCTTATTCCCTGTGAATAGTAAAGGAGTAAATTTATGTAACAAGTATTCAGCATTGATACAGAGGAATGCAGAGGGTGTGAAGGACCTCAGGCACAGGGCAGGGTAAAGAGGAGCAAATTTGGAAACAGAAGAAATCAGAACCCAGAGTACAGCCTCAAAAGCAGACAGTACCTCTTTGGGTCTCAAGGTGGTGATGGTGGGATAAAAAATCCTGGTAATTCAGGAAGAGAGGCATGAAGACATGGGAGGCAGAGATCTAGCATACCTTCTCCTTCTCCCAATCTTGTTTTCATCACAACAGCCACACAAATGCCTCTTACATTAAACTACAGCTGAGAACGGGAGATTGACAGAATTTTCACTTTTCATCTGGATGATTCAACATCATGTAGAAACAGCCACTGTGAGCCTCCTAAGGAGGGGAAGGGTGGAAAGCAACCTGCTCGAAAGACTGATTTAAAAAAAAAGTTTAGAAGCCACTAGGTGTTTGGTACTTATTTTCAAGGCTATAAATCCCACAGCAGGTGCACCCAGGCAATCAGGATAGGCAAGAACTCTGATAAATTCAATGGTGATACTTAGGGCCACAGAAACCCTGGGAGGCTATAAATAGTCATTAGGAATGAGATGTTGCTGAACACAGAGGGAGAAATCCACCAATAGAGCAGAAATGTAAATCAGGAACTACTATGAGGAAATTGTGTTTTCATATTAAGTATAAAGGAAGAAAAAAGAGAAAAAGTAAAACTAGATATTTTTTTCCCAATGGTTGGTCAGAATTTGAGTCGTTTCAGAACATTTCAATGGAAGGAAGGAAGGAAAAGGAGAGAAAAGGGGAGGAAGGGAGGGAGGGAAGGAAAGAAGGAAGGGAGGAAGGGAGGGAGGGAGGGAGGGGATGGGGTAGGACATAGGACAGGGGAAGGAAGGGATGGGAGGGAAGGAAAGTATGGGAAGGGTAGAGAAAGAGGGAAGGAGGGAGGAAGTGAGGGAGGAAGGGAAGGTAAGAAGGAAGATCACCTCAGCCCCCATTAGAGAGCTCTGTACAGATTGTACAACTGTGTCCATAGTCAGTGACCTTATAGAGATTGTCACAACACCTTCAGCTGACAAGGTTGGATTTCTCTTTTTGCAAGAGACCAAAACTTATTGATAAACACTGCTTACCTCGCACATATTCTCTGTGGACAATGTGAGGATTAATACATGTTTGTTAAGTCATTCTTGAAGTATGTGAAGGTCCTTGCGGCAAAGGCGTCATGCATATGTAAAGCTGTTATAATCATTTTCAAAATTCACTCCTTACCTGTTTCTGCTTCCAACAAAACACACATTTTAATCACTAAGGGGCTTTAGTTTATTGGATAGCATCTCACAAATATCAGAGAACAATAAAAATGTATTTCATTATATTGTCGTTAACAGCCTAGTTTTTAGGATATTTCTGTCTGTAGTTTTGATCATCTCTTCCATGGATGATATTTACAATGCTGGGATAGGTCACCTTGAAATGTAAGTTTGCTCTATACATAAAGAACTCTGTGGAAGCCACATTTTAAAAAATGCTCTCTCTCATTTTTTTTCCTCTCTCAAATTTTACATATGGATTTTCAGAGCAATAATTGTTGCAAATATCTAGCAATATAGAATCAGAGTGGTGAAAGAGTTGGTAATGATATTGTTATACCACTTAATATGTTCTTGGCTGACCCACACTGACCCTATTTCAGAAAATGCTTTCATAGACCCAGAATATAATTGATTTATTTCCTCAGTCAGGGAAGCATGGTCATTTACTAGCAATTGAAAAATGAGTTTCGGCATCAAATAATGTTTTATTAAGCCCTATAAGCATGATAAGACTAATAGAAAAAAAGACTAGGATTTCTGGAAATAAATAGAGAAGATAAAAAGTAGTGATAAATAGCATCCACTTTGAAGGTGAATCACCTGGGTTCGAATCCTGGCTCCACTGCTCATCAGTGGTACAGCTTTGAAGATCATCTTCTTTACCTCCACTGCTTCTGTAAAATAGCAAAATCAAGAATACCTACCTCCAAGATTATTGCAAGGATTAATAAAAAGTTCCTGTATAAAACACTTAGCACATATGACTCACCTGCACAGATACTGAATTGTAGGGACAATTCTATCTTCTGAAGAGGTTTAATGCTGGGTCTCTTCACCACCATGCCTGCCCCATCTATTAGTGAAAGTGACCATGAATTCTCTCAGTCCTTCTTCTTGATATCCCTTACATCTGTACCTTCCTGCCTCTCCCACTGAGAGTTCTTCCTGCAGATTCCCTTCACCTTTCTCTTGATATGCCAACTACTACAGTAATCTCCTAGCCACCATCTTGTTAGAATCCACCTTACCAGCACCCAGCTTCCACATCTACTTTTTTATAATGCTATTTCCTATGTTTAAAAAATGTTGATGTTTTCCCACCACCCACAGGATGAAGCTGAAATATTTTAGTCTAGCATTCCAGATCCTTCACATCTTGGCCTCAGCCTACCTAGACATCTTGACTTCCCTCTGTTCACCGTCACTGATACTTGGCCAAATCAACTCTTCTATCCACAGGAATGACATGCTCCATGTAAGCTGAAGTAAGCACATGAATTCATAGAAACTTTCCTAAAGGTTTTTGCCATCAGAATCAAGGGAAAGTCAGACAAAAATTTATGCAATCTTCCCTATGCCAACACCCCTCCTTTTTTCATTCAAATAGCCTGAAATGGAAAGCCAAAATTGCTCATCACTAAAGTGAATGACTTTGAGAACACAAAAGACTGGTTAAATTCATTCACATTTGAGAGACCCTCCAGGCTGTTCTGAATAAGGATCTCAGCAAGTATGCAGTTCTGTAGTCAGAGTTAGTATAAGGCCCTTGGATGAGAGACTGCCATTCCCCAGGTTACAGGACCAGCTCTAATGCAAGTAATTCACTATTCTGGTTACTACCACTGTATTACAAAGTACTCTAAAACTTAATGGCTTAAAATAACCATGTTCTTTTGTTAACGGTATTGGAGGTCAGAAAATTAGGAAGGACTCAGCTTTTCAGATTTTACAAGGGCTAAAAATACAGATTGGGGGTGGGGGCAAGACGAATAGTTTTCAGTTGAAATCACAGGGAAGTGTGAGATTTTCCAAGAAGAATGTGCAGGAAAAGAAGGCAACCAAGCCAGAACCTCAGGAAAATCAGCCTGTCTGAGGGAAGTCAAAGAAGGTCTGTCTTATTCACTTCTAACTTACATGCATTCCTTAAATATATAAATGACAACTTTATAGAAATTTTCATTACCACCGAGAAAAACAGGTGATTGAAAACTCTGCTTTCCCTCTTAGTTCTCCCTTGGAATCCCTTTTGGGGCTGCAAAATATCCAGATATCGGCTGGGATTAAAGTCATCTGGAGACTGGACTAAATATCAATACACATTTTAAAGTGAATTAAATTAAAAGAGACATCAACATCATGTACAGGTATGATTAGTCAGAATAAACCAGGATTTGCCACAATAACAAACAGCTTTACAATCTCAAAGACTTAAACAATGAAGGTTTATTTCTTGCTCATATTACACATTTATCAAAGATTGACTAGGAGCTCAATTCCACGTCATCATCATCATTCTCACTGTGCAGTTGAGATCAACAGAGCAGCCATTATCTGGAATATCATGGGCCACCTAGCAAAGGGAAAGGAGAATATGGCACAGCATATACTGACCCTTAAATCTTCTACATGGAAGTAATACATGTACTTCCATTCACTTTTTGTCAGATAAAAGTGTGCTATGACCATACCTGAGCTCAGGCACAAGGAAGAATTTCTTACTACATGCCTAAATTGAGCCTGAGAGTCAAATATAGTAAACAGCATTATTAACTAATCCAACAAACATTTGCACCAAAACAAATTTGCTTTCAGTTGAGAAATCAGAGCAGACTTATTGGAAGTAATCAGGAAGTCAGCATTTGTGTGGAACATAAAGAGTTGGGAGGATTTAAATGACTGGAAATGGAGAGAAAAGAGGAGAGAGAAAAAGCAGGGAGGTAGGAAAGCACCAGGCAATATTACAAGGAATAGTCCCACTTAACTGGGACATGAGGTGCTAGTTCATTCTAAAAAATTTTATGCTAGATAAAAAGATGAATTTGCTCTACATCAAAACCTGTAAGATTGATAAGCTTGAGAGGAAAACGATATGCTAAGTTACAGAATGGATAATGGAGTTGCACCATAGGCCACAAAACTAGGTTCACAGAGTAAATGAAAGAATAAGCCCTGAGGATGAGATTTAAGAAATAACTTTTTGCTTAAATCAGAGAGACAGGATGCATCCTGTTAGAATTAGAAAATAATAATGGAAAAAAAAAAAGTGCCTGGCAAGAGGGACATGCATATTCTCAGGTAAATTTTCAGTGCTCTCTCATGAATAAAAGAAGAGGCTGAATGGTTTTTGGTTTTAGATGCTGTTGTGCTATTAACATCTCCCGTGTTCTTTGGGCAGAAGAAATTAATAACAATAGAAGTATCTTCCTCTATCATGATCACCATATGATAGAAACTTAGTAGTTTCATTGCTGATCAAAGAACTAATTTTTATTTAAAACAATAAATTGTTTACTGTCAAATACCAGTTAATGTTCTCATTATTATAAGCTTCTGGAAGGCAGGGCCCAGATCCCACTTAAATTTTTGTCATCATTGCCAACATGAGATGATATTTTGTACAATACATTGAATTGACTTGCTACAGCTAAAAAAAAAAAAAATCCTACTCCATTTGTGTTGTTCATCCTTTTCTTTCAAAACAAATATTTTGCTTAAGTAAGATTTTTGCCTTCATTAAAGCTTTTATGCTCAGAATACATGTGGTCTAGATACTTAATGTAGTGAATCCCAATTTTGTTTAAAATTTTATTCTATGCTTAGGCTCCCCTCTCTATTTGTGTTTTTATAATACCTATCAACTTCCCATTTGGATGTGCTGAGGGAAACAATTTAGTCAGAAACCCCTACTGCCTGCTAAAAGTTTATCCAAGAACATTCCTGAAACAGCCAGCTTCTCTCAACCCCAGCTCACTGAGTCTACCTTCAACATACCTCCCCAAAGCTATGAGAAAGAAAAGGAGGAAGGTTCTTTAGTGCTGGCTACCAATGTAGTCCTCCAGGGATTCCTAGATTATAATTCTTCTGTGCCACATACCAGAGTTCCTGCTCATGGTCCTTGGTCCACAGACTTTAGGAGGTCTCAAATCTGCCCTAAGTGGGAGCAGCCTGCAACTCCCAGGGGAGAATAGATTTTACTTTTCGGGGGGATGGGGTACCAGGGATTGAACTCAGGGTCACACAACCAGTGAGCCACATCCCCAGCCCTATTTTGTATTTTATTTAGAGACAGGGTCTCATTGAGTTGCTTAGTGCCTCCCTATTGCTGAGGCTGGCTTTGAACTCACGATCCTCCTGCCTCAGCCTCCCGAATCACTGGGATTACAGGTGTGCACCACCTCACCTGGCTAGACTTTACTTTTTTAAACATGTGTATAACAACTTTTGGTGACATAGCCATGGTATTTATGTTCCTGACAGGATCTCCTTTCAGAAGAGGCTAAATTCACTTCTGTATAGAGGGGTGAGGTAGGAGCAGGAACAATAAGAATGAAAATGAAGGGAAGGGCCAGGCTAGATGGGCTTCAAAAAAGAAAGGGTGAAAGCCATGAATTTATATATAAATATAAATATATGTATGTATATATATATATAGTGGTTTACATAATACCTTTATTTCATTTATTTTATGTGGTACTAAGGATCGAACCCAGAACCTCATACATGCTAGGCAAGTGCTCCACCACCTATGGAGCTGCAACCCCAGGCCCATGAATTTTTTTTTTTTTTTTTTTTTTAAGGCAGGCTCTGATTGTGTCACCCAGCCTGGCCTAGAACTCCTGGGCTCAAGTGGTCCTCCCACCTAAGCCTCCCAAGTAGAAAGAATATGGGTGCACACCACCACACTCAACTATAAGATTATTTTTATGTGAGTAATACATTTAATATAGTGTAAAACAGAGAGAAACATTTATTGCTCTTTAAAAGAAAAAGACATTTATAAAGTCCCTCTATTTCATAAGGACTTAGGAACAACTTCCTTTAAAAAGCCAGAATACAATAGACAGGGAAATCTGGATCCTGACTAGGCTTAGTTCAGTGGGGAGCAGGTCTCTGCACACTTAGAAGCTAGGTGGGAAGATGTTTGAGTAAAAGGGCATTAATGGGAACTGACACACTCCAGATCATCTAGCCGAGTGTACCATAGCATATCTAGTTAGAACAGAGCAGTCTTCAGTGAGCAGTTTTTACCAAATAGACCATATTAAAGCAGAAAAAGATGTTAAATCATTTAGACATTTTATCAAACTATATTTGCCTAATAGAAAATCTCTCAATGATTCCAGTGTCAACGTGGGACTCCTCTATCCTCAGTTTGGACTGTGGCACTAATACAACAGGTCCTAAGGTGAGTGTGAAAGAGGTCTCTGTACACAGGATATAGAAGGGTTGGGGTTGGAAAAAAGGAGAATGGACTATATAATGAGATTTATTTGGGGGGAATTCCCCTGCACTAGAGGTAGGGCCTCTTCACCTCAAGTGCAGTGAGGGTTCTCTCTACAATGGAGCCACTGAGAGTTATGTGTGGCACTCCTGAGAACCATGATGGTAAGGTAAGCAGCTCCCAAAGTCAACGTGAACCTAGAGACTTAGTGTTTCTCCTGAACCAAGAGGCCATGAGGGAGAGAGGTACTCTTGAGCCCTAGACTGTTAAAGTCTAGGAGCATAGATATGATCCACCCCTGCCCGGGAGCCCAGGAAGAGATCATAAATCTCTCCACCCATGCAAGAGAACCTTAAGGTATAAGTCCCCACAGATGATACTCTGAGGAACCAAGAAAGAACCCAGTCCTCTCACATCTTCTCCCTCCCTTGATGTTGACCCTGGTAAAGATGAAAAGCATCTAGCAAGTAGGAATGAAGTAAGTCAAGTAAAGGTCTTAGCATGGGGGCAAAAGCTTGGAAAGAACTCTTACCTCTTTTCCGAGACTTTTAAAATAATAGTTCAACATTTGAGCAATCATTTGTAATATTTTGTTGCATTTTTATTATACTTAAAAATAAGATTGGTCATTGCAGATTAACACATGGCCACAATAGAACAATATGATTTGGTCAATTTAATTTCTAGCACCTCCTCTTTCCCTTCTTTCCTCTCTCCTCCTGGTCTCCTTCCTCTACTCTACTGGTCTCCCTCTGTTTTTATGAGATACCCCTTTTTTCCCTTTTTCTCTCTAGCTTCCACATATGAAAGAAAGAATATGGCCCTTACCTTGCTAAGCTTCGCTTATTTTGCTTAATATAATGCTCTCCAGTTCCATCATTTCCCTGCAAATGGCATAATTTCATTCTTCTTTAAGGCTAAGTAAAACTCCATCATGTATATATACCACATTTTCTTTATCCATTGACAGACACCTAAGCTGGTTCCATAATTTGGCTATTGTGAACTGTGTTGCTATAAACATCCATATCCATGTATCACTGCAGTATGCTGACTTTAATTCTCTATGATAAATATTAAGGAGTGTTATACCTGGGTCATATTCCTGGTCTTTTGAGAAACCACCATACTGATTTCCATAGTAATTATAATTACAATCCTACCAATATTATATAGTGTTCTTTTTCGACACTTTCTCACCAGCATTTATTGTTATTTGTATTCTTGGTAATCTCACTCTAACTGAACTAAGATGAAATCTCAGTGCAGTTCTGGTTTGCATTTCCCTGATTGCTAAGGATGCTGAATATTTTTTCATATATTCAATGACCATTTGCATTTCTTCTTTTGAGAAGTGTATGTTTAATTCATTGGCCCAGGTATTGATTTGGTTTGTTTTTGGTGTTTTTTTTTTCCTTTTTTTTTTTTTTTTTTTAGTTCTTTTTCTGTTTTCTGGTTATTAGCCCTCAGAAGAGTAGCTGGCAAAGATTTTCTCTCATTCTGTAGGCTGTTCCCTCATGCTCTAAATGCTGATTCGAAGCTTTAAAATTTGATGCAATCTTAATTGTATTATTTCCTGAGCTTCATGAATCCTTTTGAAGAAGTCATCACCTGCACCTATGTGTTGAAGTTTTGACCCTATGCTTTTTTTCCTAACAGTTGCAGTATTTCTGGTTCAAATAATAGGGCTTTGATTCACTTTGAGTTGATTTTTATGCATGGTAAGAGATAGGGATTTAGTTCCATTCTTATACATATGGATATCAGTTTTTCCAAGACCATTTATTTAAAAGGCTATCTTTCCTCCTGCATACATTTTTGTCATCTTTGTCAAGTATCAAATGATTATATCTGTATGGGTTTGTCTCTATATCTTCTATTCTGTTCCATTTTTCTATGTGCCTGTTTTTATGCCAGTGCCATGCTCTGTAGCACAATTTTAAGTTGGTTATTGTGATGCCTCCAGCATTGTTCTTTTAGCTCAGGACTGCTTTGGTTATTCTGGATATTTTATTCTTCTGTGTGAATTTTATGATTTTTCTTGTTCTGTGAAGAATGTGATTGGCATTTTGATGGGGATTACATGGAACCTGTAAATTGCTTTTGGTAATATGACCACGTTAGCAATATTAATTCTGCCTATCCATGAACATGGGAGGTCTAACTTATAAAATTTTATTATTTATTTTTATTAGCATAACAAAGTCTCATTTTTAATATGCTTTGATTTCAGCATAACATGATGAAATAATTATCTCAAACCAACATTGAATAATTATCCAAACTCTTAAAGTGGTCCTCAACTTATATACCAATCTCTTACCTTAGAGTGTGAAAATTGGGGGATCTTCCATCCAGGGGAAGTCTCTCTCCAAAGCCTAAATCTTAAAGAAGCAATAAGAAACAAATATAGGTTGCACTTTATTATAACCTAGAAGCCAGGCATTGAACATAGTGGTTACATTTATGACAAATTCTCAGCCTTGACTATGACATCGTTATGTCTAGATACACACAAAAATTGCCACCATTTTTCATGATGTTAAAATCTATAATTTTCTAAATTTGAAGCCTCAAACTACTATTCTTGGTTTTTTAAAACTTCTGTAATTATTAAGGGAAAGCATTGTTTTCAGAGACCTTGTCTTCTAATCCATGACCAAAATATAGCTAACTCTTCCTTACATGTAACAGGTCATTGAGGCTTAGAATTTTAAACTAAAGTAGCACTATAAAAGAGAAGTGTTCTGGTCTATCCCCCAAATTTTCTAACTATTCTTTTATACTGCAGCTATTAGCTCCCATTTCTTTAGATGTTTGGCTATGAAAATTTCCTAGAGAATCAAATTCTTATTCTCCTGCTAAAAGGAATGCTTTAGAAACTTTAAGTGCCAGGGGTGTGAAAATGGGCTATTGTTTTCCCAGAGTTAAAGATAAGAGGGGGATGGTGCCCTCAGTTGCAATGTGGTTACCTAAAGTGGGCTGTACTATATGAAAGGGCAGTGGGATCTTTGATTGTCAAAGTGAGCATTCAAAATGACTTTTTTTATTAACAAAAAATATGATTAAATATAATTCTTTATCTTCAAAGTGATCCTTTTGAAAAATTGTGATATTTCTACAAAAGATGACAATCTGCCAACACAGAATAACTTGTGAATGCAAATATTGCTCACTTCATTGTCCCCGAGTTCCTTCAGAAGCTACATAATCTTACTTTCTAAAAAATGTAGACTGCAAAGTTAATAGAATTCAAAAGGACTACCTTTCAATCTGAAAAGTTATAAAGATGTTAGTTCTCTGAGTCTTTAAGGAAATCCAATTATAGATCTTTTTTATTATTATTATTATTCAAGCAAAGACCAAAAGAGGAGCTTTTCTTCCCTGGTGTCATTTGCTCAGCAGGAATTCACCTTGACATTGGAGCGGATTTCCCTGCATTTCTCATTAAGAAGTTGCTACAGACACCCAAATTCAGAAACTAAGAGCAGTCACAGGTTACTCTGTGTACCTTCAATGTACACTTTTCACACTGGTGTATGTGTGGAACTCAGGGACAGAACTAGGGAAATGAGCCAAGTGCCAAGGGCACAAAATTTAAGGAAGAACTCTAAGTGTTGGACAGGTACAGGGTGAAAGTAAATGAGTCCTTACATTTTATACCTTTAGCACCTCATCCCTTCATATAGTCCTGGCCCTGGTGAAACTTGTCATTTCTAGGTATCCCCAAACTTTAAAAGAAGAAATCAAAATAAAATTTTAGGAGTCTATTAAAATCAGTACTGTGTTGCTTTGGAAATGTTCAAAGAACAAGGATTTAATATTTAATCTTCTTTACACAAAGAGTTGAGTGAAGCAGTCATTGCGTGATGAAGCTTTCTTGTAAACCAAACACATGGAAAAGTTCATCTCAGAGAGGGAGTAGGATGTTTTGAGGTGTTTAGAACACAAATGAATCTAGAAATATTCACCTCTGCCCTAAGAGGGAGGTTCTTATTAGTTTTGCCCAAAGTATGTACTATGTTCCGTATAGCGACATAACAATCCTGACTGTAACTGCCTTTTTCTTCATCTTTTCATCACACAAGTTGAACTGTTTTGCCACACAGTGATCAATTTCCCCATGCCCAGTTTGGTTATTGTCATTTTCAATGAGTTTTTATAATGGCACTATTTCTATAACTTTATAAGAATATAGGGTTCTGTGTCTTTAAGACTGCATGACAGTGTTTATCCATTGTTTTTATTTTAGCTCAGTTCTTAAAGAGTATACTAACCATAATCAACTACAACGAACATGGATTACTAACAAAAAAAGAGAACATTGTATAGTGGGAAATTTCTTTGACCAGCAGAGGTATCTATTGCATGTGTCATTTGGTCCACTGTGTTTTATAATGCTAGCCATAAACAGAAAACATGATGTGGCTATTGGCAGTCAAATCCCATGGTTTGTTTTTAGTTTCATAGAGTGAGTATAAAAATGAATGGAATTTTCTGCTATTTCCCCAGAGTCCTAATAATCTTTTCTCCCACTACATACAAATTACACTTTTCCCCTTCTATCAATATGACCAAACAAATGCCAGAAACTTGTATTTTTCTCTGGGATCAGGCTGGCAATTATCAAGAAGCAACTCTTTGATGTTTGACTATCTGAAGTATAATATCTCACTTTGACTAAGATGAGAAGAAAGATGGAAGACTCTAGTTGTTTTACAGAATTTAACATCATGGAAAGGGTTTATTGATTCCTCTTTATTCATAGCTTTAGGACAGGATATGTCAAGGTTTCCAATGAGCTCCATCATCCATAAATCAGAGTATATGTGTTTCTCTCTAATGAACTAATTCTCCGTCCTATACAAGACTAAGGGAATTTAGTGCTTACATCAATTAGATAACTATGATAACAAATCTCCAAAAGTTCAGTAGTTTATTTCTTGTTCATTTAACAAGACTATGTGAGGTTTATGGAAGACTGACAGATTTCTTTCAAGTGAGAGAGATCCAGGTTTCATTTATCCTGAGGTTCTGCCATCCCCTAGGGCTGTTGAGTCCTCTGCATCCAGCCAAGAGTGCAAACAAAGACTGTGATGAAGACATAATATATTATTAACACCCAATGCCAAGACATTATGTACTTCACTTCCACTAATAGTCTATTTGCAAGAATAGTCACATGACCCTACCAAGAGGAAAAGGATTTGGCAATGACATCCACGATGTCACAACCTCTTTCCAGTGACACCCTGTGGTTGGAAAGTATGTGTGGATTTTACTGAACCTCTCCCTCATCCAAATGTCAAGATTTCCAATGAGCTCCATCTGAATATAACAATTTTTCAGAAACCCATGACATGCACTGGTTTTTTCATTTTGAAACAGATTCTTTTAATACCAAACTATATCATGACTATAAGTTATTGCACCTTCCTAAAATTTTCTGCTCTTTGAAATTTGGGAGATACTCATTAGTTCAACAAAGAAGTGGTGTACCTAAAGATTTCTCAATATAGGGCTGGGGATGTGGCTCAAGCGGTAGAGTGCTCGCCTGGCATGCGTGCCACCCGGGTTCGATCCTCAGCACCACATACAAACAAAGATGTTGTGTCCACCGAGAACTAAAAAAATAAATAAATAAATAAATATTAAAAATTATCTCTTTCTTTAAAAAAAAGATTTCTCAATATTCTAGAATTTAATGAACTTTCCACAAGCTCATTCACAGAGAAAACAGCATATGGGCTGAAGTATCAGTTTGTGGTGTGACACTTCTTTTACTTATTTTCTCTTTATTTTTGTCTGTAATCATTATTTTTTATCTTAAAAAAATGCCCTGGGATTTTTTTTAAGCATTATAAGAAAGGCATAAGAAGATTTAATAAATAAGCCAGGAGTTCACTCTATTGCTTGTCTATACCTGACTGGATCCATAGGTCCACAACATGTCAAAGCTGGTAAGAATCTTGGATTCATTCCAGCCTCAAACCCTTCATTTTACAGATGAACAAACATGCTAGCTAACCTTATTGATTCTCCTTCTTCTTTACATGAGTTTTCCCTTTACTTTCCAATCCTTCATCGTTTCTTTTTACCACTGTGGATGCTACCCATTACCTGAACCAACTTCCCTGAGACTCAAATAACCTTGTCTTTGTTTACTGATGAAAATGTTAGCCAAGCAATTTCCTAAGTAACACTGTGGGTCCCATATCAATGTTATTAATAAAAGAGATCTACATATTTTTATTTAATTCTTGGCATTGTTCTCCTTTGATGGATATTAGTCAGTTTAAAATTAAGTGTGCACACTCTGTCTCTCTCTCTCTCTCTCTCTCTCTCTTAGAAACTATGAAGAAGTGCCCAACACAACACGCTTACCTTAATGAATTCCTGCCATCAGAAACTGGAATTGTAGTTAGTCATGAAATACTCATTTTCTCTCATCACTCTTCTTTACAAATCTCATTGACCTTCCAGTAGAATAGTCTCAGAACCAGATTACTTGTAAAAGTTCAGGGGCTTCATAATAGGGAAGCTTAGCCAGGATATATCTTTGTTTATATTTTGCAAGGTTGAATACTGAGTCTACTTCCTTATCCTAAGATTCCCTTCCCTTTGCAACAGAATACACCTCATTGTATGTTTAATCTGTCCACAGACATTCTTTCTCATAGTCTACTCAGTCATTGAATGTCAGATGCCACCATCTCTAGAAAATCTTCCCTGGTCCCACCCCCCACCCCAGCCTCCCACAGTTTAGAAGGTGGATGAAACTCTCTTCCTTTGTATTAACATAACAGTTTCTATTTATCTGCCTGAACACTTTCATAGTGTATTGTTCTAGTCTATTCTATCCTCTTTCAGATCGTGAAGGTAAAGACTAAACCACAGCACTTAGTGAAATGGGGAAGATTCAAAGTAACTATTGGTTAAAATAAATGAATAAGAAGCACTTGACATGGTGTAAGTTAACCAAGGTATGCAAATTAACACAGATTCCCAGACTTCAGGTATGAAAAAGAATGACGTAGACAATAGATTTATTATTTATTTATTTTTTAATTGAAAGCAGAAACAAAGTTGTGATCAGATTGGTGGAGCTGGCAGTAAAATTGTTTTGGCTATTATGATCATTGAGCTCACAGATAGGTCTGTAACACTAATATTTGCTTATATAACAGGTATTCATAAAGTCTTACTGCTTGATAGGAACTGTATTTAGGAAGAATAATGTAGACAATTTTGCTGATGGCTAAAAACCAAGAGTGACTTTTAAGTCCTTTATCACTTGGTCTTTAAAATATCTCTTTTCAATGGATGTTCCATAGTGTTCCCAAGGGATTATATCCCAAGAAACTCCTTACTCTACAATACTTTATAATAACAGGTTACTAACACTAATCTGAGGCTTACTATGTGCCAGCCTCTGTGCTAAGCACTTCATATGGATTATCATAATCAATCCTCATAACAACCCATTATGAAGATGAAGCACTAAACTCACAGAAAGGTGAAGTCATTTTGCCCAAGACCATACTACTACAGAACTGAGCTGCAAGCCCAGGCTGTTAATCATGCTGCTTGCTTCTTACTTGTGGTTTCCAAATAGCTCTCCTGTCACCTCCCCTTTCTGTAAGAGACCGTCATTCTCCACATCACGATTTTGCAAAACCTGGTTCAGAATCAAGATTAGACCTTATGTCTTCCTACCACAAACTCACTCACCCCTCTGTGCTCAGATATTCTGATGTCTCCCACAGTTCCACCATTGGACATCCAGCGATGCTGTGCACAGTGCTAAACTCCTGCTCTATAGCTAAGAAGGTGCACAAACAACATTTTAGGATCCTGAAAGAAAGAACAAGACAGTTCTAACAGAGCATACCAAGGTGAGAGGCCTGGCATATTGGGCCCACGTGAAACCTGTGAGATTGTAGTGCCCTTCGGAGCCTGTAGGGGATTGGAAACAGCTCCTCACTCTGCAGAAGCAGAACCCCCCAGCAGATGGATGGATGCTTCACTTGACTCCACAGTCTCCCTTTCGATAGCAGACCATTGACTCTGGCAGGCTTCAGAGGAAACTTTCTCCAGCCTGCCTCATCAAAGCGAAGCCTGCTACAGTGCAGAGAGGCTTTGAGGCTTGAAGAGGAGAAAGAATATAAAGTGAGGAGCTGAGGGGTCTCAAAGGACATCTCTCCCAACAAAAGCAAAAGAACACAAGTATAAAAGACCCATGATTTCTCTAACAGTACGTAAAAAATACAGGTTGCTAGTTTGTCACATCGTAAATGTTTTCCCCACTGACTCTGAAGCCATCATGAGCTGAACCAAATCTGAATTAAAAGAGGCTTCAAAGGAAGCTTAACAGTTGGTCACAAGGGGTAAATTTCCCTGTACTGCAAAAGGGAAGGCTCCCTGGAGGGTGCTAAGTGGCAGAGTCCCTTCAGTAGCTTAATACAGTAGAAAATCATAACTCTTCACAGGCCAGAGCTGGATGCCACTGCCACCTTCACCAACTTGCTCAAAGTCGCAGTAAAACAAGGATGCAAACCCACAGCTGTCATCTCTGATGACGGATTTACTGACTTCGGATGGCCGCTTCTCTTTTGAATAGTTCCCTCCTCCCAGCCAGCACACAAATGACAGAGACACACACCACTGAGGTTCAGAAAACTCTTCCCACAGCTGCCGAGCTTCCGAATAAAAAGTCACCTTCTCAGAGAGTGGGGCACCTTTGAACAAGCCCACGTTTGTAGTCAAGGTGAGAGGAGACCTTTGCATCTCCCTGGGGTGTTTGCTCATGACCCAGCTGCCCATCTGCCTTTGAGTACTTCCAGGAATGAACTGCATCCACAAAAGGGGAAAATACCCACACTATTCTCATAAACTGGGACTTTTGATTCCCACCAGGGACATTGTATGCATAGATTTAAATTATTTAAATAAACATTTCAATAGTAGTATGGCCAAACTGTATTTTAAATGCCTTACAACTGTATATTCCCTTCATCACAGTAATAATCCCATTAAGCCAACAAAGAAACTGGGACATAGGTAAGTGCAGTGATTTGCACCAAATCACATGGATGATAAATAGCAGAGCCAGGCACAAGCCCAGGCTCAGGCTCCACAGTCCAGGATCTTCACCACCCTGCCACACCACCTCTCTGTTAATTCTCTTATCTCCATGCAAAAACAAATTCATGCCCCCTGTCACATAAGATCATCCTCTAGGTATGATATGCTCAGCAATGCTCCTAAATTATTGCTTCCAGGTACAATCCTGCAAGCTGGCTCAAGATGATGGAGGAAAAGAGGAAGAGCAGGAGGTGGAGGGCCACGGAGATTACCCTCCTGTTGGCAGAGAACTGGGTGGCTTTGTTTTCCTTTGCTGTTTTTCCAGTTGCTCTTAGGAAACCAGGGAGCTTCTGATTCATCTGCTGCTTAGGAGAGACCTGTTACATCCTTCCTTTGCAGGTGCCCCCTGGCTCTTTTATGTCCCCACTGATTGTTGCTTGGTCTCCCTCCTTCTGAAAAGTCTCTGGAAGCTGTTTTATTATGTAGAGTCGGGCAAAAGACAGACGGGTGTGTGTGCGAATGGTGATGAAGCTGGCACCAGGTCTGCGGTGTCTGTGGTAGTTTATTACTGCTGCCAGCAGAAGAGAAATCTGATCCTGGCAGATGCAGCCTGCTGTGAATCAATATTTTACAGGTAGTATACTTTGAAGAGATGACATCAAGACAGAATCAAAAGAGAGGAAGGAGAGAGAGAGAGAGGGAAAAAAAGAAAAGGCACAAGTAAGAGCAGAGAATTTATCCTGACATCCTTTGACAGTCCTTCCCACAAGGAGTGAGGGGAACAAGCCCAGGCAAGGAGAGCTGACACTGATGTGGCAGAGGACAGACTCCTTGACAAAAGCCATTACTCCCCACTTGCCTCCACCACACATGCACTATCACAAAAGGGGAAACACAGCTGTGATGCCTTTTGGATTAAAGAAGCCTGTTCTGAGGTGTGGGCTGAGAAAACACACAGGAAGCAGACCTTTCCTTCCCTGGCTCACCTAGTGGGAAACTGAGAAAGCACTATGCAGAGAAATGAGCCCACCTTTCACTGCCTTTCTTGTTCTGAACTCTGGAATGTCTGAACTCCTTCCCTCTTTGGGGGAGAGACGTGGGGTGGGTGAGAAGAGTCTGCCAGAGCTTTTAGGGTCCCAATGAACAAAGTACAGAGAGCGCTCTCCTCAGCTGCTGTGTCTTCCCTGCAGCGTGCCTGCAGGCATGGTGCTATGGATGACACTGGAAGAGTCTGAGAGGATTGCAGTTCAGCCCAATAGACAAAGGAGCTGTATCATATGTGACCTAAAATAGTGGAGGGTGGTTCTCAAGGGGTGAGAATTAATTAAACACCAATCAAGCTCCTCCTTTGAAGGAGGCCCTTTCCTAACACCAGGAAAAGATTGTGAGGGTGTGAGGCAGATGCAGAAACTAATCCCCTACAATCCCAGTCCAGACAGGGGAACTAAGACAAATGCACATCCTGTTCTAATACAATACAAGGTAGATTGATGAATGCACAAAACTTATCAATGATGCTGCAGCAGAGTTCAAAAGAGACAGAAGTCTCTGATATCCTATACTTGCAATTTTAGATCTGAAAGGAACCTTGGTTTAAGGGATAAGGAAAGTTGATTTGGTTTGATGGTGGGATCTGGGCAAACCTCCTGACATTTCAGACAGTTCGTCCAAAGATGAATTGGATCTGGGTTTGGAAAAATGGGCTGGATTTCAACAGGAAAAAGAGATGTTATATGAAATGGCTTATTAAAAAAAATAGCCCTTAGTATTCTCAAGTCACATGGAGATAAAAATTAACATAGGTTTAAAGACTTTAGTGAAGAAAGTCTTAGGGAAAAAGAGGTTATCAATAGTTAATGCCTATATCAGCTAGAGCAGTTGCCTTTTCAAAGCCAATCTTTTCACATCCTGGCTTAAACGCTTTTATAGTTTTCCACTGCCCTTAAAGTTAAGTCCCACCTTCTTAAGATAGTTGCCTTGTGCCTTCTCTACTATCATCTCAGCTTTTGCACTTGGTTTGTAATTCAGCCACTTACTTGCTTATCTTCTAGGCAAGACAAGGATGAACCACATTCTAATGTCTTAGGACTTCCTGTCTAATTCCTAAAAAAAAATTCTTAGGGATCAGCTTCATTAGAACCTTGCATCAAGTTAAAGCCCCTTTCCATGTCTGCCAGTGACCTTGCTTTTCCCTTTGTAGTCTCTAATAAATTGGGGCTGCACTCTCAGGATCTAGCACAGTGCCCCATGAGCAGAGAGCTCAAGAAAACTGGGTAGAGGATAAGCCTTAAAGCATCTATTAGAGCCAGATCATGAAGGGACCGGAATACCAGAAAGGAGCTAGTCAAAGAATAGACATTGAAGATTTGAGGGAGGGAAGGAAGGCTTGAAGCTGTTTCTTAAGATGACTTGGCAGTGACATGCAATGTGCTTTGGAGCACAGAGGGGCTGTTCAAAGGAGACACACTAAGAGACTTTAAAGCCTGGCCAGAAGCAATGAGTCTGAACTAGCTGGTTGCTAAGGAATGTGAATATATATGAGAGGCTAAAAGAAAGTCCAAAGAAATAGACTGTATAGGATTTCCCAAGAGATGGGACATAGAAGAAAGGAAGTAAAGGTGACTCCAGGTTTAGAGCCCAGGCAACTGTTAGAATGGTGATCCTTTCACAGAATGGCAGGCAGGAGGAGGAGTTGGAGATGAGCAGAGGGACTAGAAGAGAAGATGGAACTGACTCATGTTAGATGTGCTGACTTTAGCTTCTATGTGCTGAGGAGACATCCAGGTGGATTTGGTCCTCTCTGGAGTCCCGTTGCTGGAGCCTGGGATTCAGCATAAACTATTCCCTCTCTCACATTCCACATCCTGTCATTGATTCCCTCTTACCTCTCAATCTGATCCTTTCCCCTTCTCTCCACTATCTCACCACTGCCTCTATGCAGGCTCCATCACCTCTCATCTGAAGTCCATACATGCTGCTCCTCTTCCTGCTGACCATCCTGTGGTCAGACACCTTTCCTGCATTAACTCACTTTCAACAAGCTAATCCCTGGCCAAAGTGAATTAGAAGGTGGGAGGAAGATGGAGATATTAACTAAGAGAACCAATAATCAACAGTATTTTAGAAGAAAAGAAGTGGCCATCCTTTTATATATCATGAAACAGTGGGAAGATAAGAAGCAGAGTAGAGCCACAGGTACACAAAAGATGTGCTAGTGACTTGCAAGGGATCTATTTCTGCAGATTTCCCTGCTAACCTAAGGTTCAGAAGTACAGCGCAGGGGGGATGGAAGATCTAGCCCAGGACTTCCCAACCTATCTTTGAGAAAGAGTCAGCTTCCCCATTCAAATGCAGACTAATACTCTGTCACATTCAGTAAGAACAGATATTTAAATGATCCCATGCTTGAATATCACGACAATATCAAATTGCTATCAACATTTTTAAACACTTCCTCTAAATTCCTGAACTTATCTCATTATGGACCTATGCCAAACAGCTCATGGGGTGGTATCTATCATGGACTACATTGAGAGTAACAAAGGTTTAAATCTAAATTCTGCACTGTCTTGTCCAGGGCAGTAATCACAGCCACATGTGGCTCTTGAAGATGTGAAATGTGACTTGTCTGGATTGAAATACACTCCAGATTTCAAATACTTACTACAGAAAAATATGTAAATATCTCATTAATACTTTTCACATTGATTAAATGTTGAGATAATATTTTGCATAAATTGGGCTAAATTAAATAAATTATTAAAAGTCATTTCACTTTTTTAATGAGAAAATTTCACATCACATATGGAGCTCACATTGTATGTTATTGAGGCAGCACTGGTCTAGGTAGCAAAACACCTATAGGGTAGAGTTTCTTCAAATCTTCATCCCTCAGATTCACACTGGGTAATTTGTTATTTTTTCCACAGAATGAAACTGCAATTAGATCCCTAGATAATTTATTTGTTTCCTAGGAATATTTACTTCTAGATTGAGCTGCACTGAAATGAATATAGAGTCTGGACTTTGTGGAAATAGCTCTAAAAATAACAGAGAAGGCTTATTTTCATTGCAGGTGTAATGGGAAAGACTAGGAACCATCAGCAGGCTGGAGCCAGGCAGGAGGAGAGGGGTCATTGAAGGATTAGGTGAGCTTCCCTGTAAATGTCAACAACATAGCATGTTGACATGGCTTGTTAAAACCCTCCTGGGGGATTGTAGTATAAGATACTTTGTTAATCTAAATCATCTAACTAAATATTTTTCTCACAGCATGCCTCAGTCAGTTTCTCACATTAAAGAAATGATATACCATCAGGTCCTGTTTAGGATTAATTTGCATCTCTAAGATCCTCAACCTAATTTAAAAACTCTCTTATTGGGCTGGGGCAGTAGCTCAGTGGCAGAGCTCTTGTCTTACACATGTGAGGCACTGGGTTCAATCCTCAGCACCACATAAAAATAAACAAATAAAATAAAGGCATGCTGTCCATCTATAACTACAAAAAAAAAAAAGGTTTTTTTTAACTGTCTTATTGAAGATTCATTGGGGATTCGGTGTCTAAAAAGGGTTATTTTTGGTTTTGATTTTTTGTTTTTTTGTGTTTTTTGTGTTTTTTTTTTAATGATAAGGAATAAAGTAACATTCTCAAGGTCACCTAAATAATAAATGGTTGGGCTGAAATTAAACATGCACAAACTGACTTCAGAGCTCATGTATGGCATATTATCTTTTCTCACTATTTTATTTATTTATTTATTTACTTATTTATTTATTTTGGTGCTGTATTTTTGTTGAGGTTTTTTGGTGCTTTTTGCTTGTTTGTTTTGTTTTGTGCTGAAGTTTGAATCCAGGGTTTCCCACATGGAAAGCCTGTCCTCTACTACTGAGCTACACTCTAGTCCTGAAGGACATCTTTAACTGGCCTGATCAAGTTTGGCTTAAATATGAGTTGGTTCAGGAGGACAAAATACAAAGTTAAATTTATCCAAAGGTGTTGTACTCTTTAACCAAGTAGGCAAAAAATATTCAGCCAAGGCTTTATAAAGATCTTCCAGAAAGAATTATTCTTGCCAATTGAGGATATATTTTTCTTTCCAACAATGTCAACAGCAATAAAATGGGTTCATCTCCTTCTTCCAATTCCTGCAAGACTGTCTATTTCTTATTAGCACATACAACAGGTTCTCACTTGGCAAATTATTTTCTGTCTTGAAAATAACTTCCTCTCTGCCTTCATTGTTACTAGTAGGTGGTCTTCTCAGAGATTATCAGGAAAATTATCTCCATTCCACCACACCCCTTTCAAAGGTGTTTTACTTATGAAATGGGGTGACTATGGAGCAAGGGAAACATACAGATTTAAGAAATCTCTGTCACTTTTCTGATCAGAGAGAGCCTCTGGGTTGTATTGAGGTTTTCAGTTTTGGCCTAGGTCCAGAAGCTGGGCATAAACACATGTAAAAGTCATCTTGGGAAGATCATTTTGTATCTTTATCTTTAGGTCTATAAGATGATGGAATTACTGTAGCTGATCATAATATAAGGGGGTTTGTTATATGATGACCAAATATAGAAAATATAATAATATAAATAATATAGAAATATAATAGCTGCATGATATAAAAAAACTGAAGACCTAGGATTACCTCCTAGTTCATGTCTGTTTCATGCCATAATTATTAATAGAGCTCTCTCCAATCTCAAAAGCAACCCCATTTGAACAATAAAGTATATAGCCACCCTACATAAAGTACAAAATAAAGTGAGCAAAGCAATTGGGCATACAACCCACTCTGTCCTATTGCCTCACTTCTATCAATCACGCTCATAAAAGCCATGTATGCTAACCAAATGCTGCATAACCATAATTATGATTTCCATTGGGAAGTGACCATTGATTAGGAAATGGAGCTCTTTTTATTGGAGAAGTGTAGGGCTAGCCAGAGGTTAATGGGGACAAAAACAGTCTGGCCTAGAATTCTTGATAGATTAATACTAATTTGTATGGTGGAAGTTAAGTGCTGTGTGGACTGCCAAAGGAAATGCAGAATGATTCTGGATAAACAGGAAGGTCAGAACAAGAACAGGGACAAACTATGCACAACTCCAGCTCACATTCTCAGGGGTGAAATGGCCCAAGTTCTTCAGCTCTTGACATCTCACCTGGGGTCATCCCCTGAGATGATGTGAAAAACATGTTTTTACACTACCATTGTCCTTGCTGTAACCTGGAAACAGAGTGAGAGTAAAAATATCTAGCATGAGGCATTGAGCAATGGAATGGATACTCGCTATAAACAGCTGGTGTAACTGTACCAGTGTATTCTGACCAAGAGTGGCAGCCAACAAAGCCCAAGCCAGCCCCATCACTCACACACACTATTCACTTTGCTCCAGCTACTCTGGTTCTTTTCCAACCCAAGCCAAGCTTGCCCCACCTCTGAGAATGTTCCTGTTCCACAGCCTGTGCAGTCTTTTTCCAGGACCTGGAACACTTAAGACCTAACCTTTGTTAGGTCTCAGCACAAAAGTCAACACCTTAGAGTGGCCTTCCCAGACAACACTATGTAGAGAACCATCTTCCGGGGATACTCTGTCAAGTACATCCCCATTCATTTCCCTTGTGTTCCACTGAACAACTATATGTTTCCTTGGCCATCCTCTCCTCTCTTTCTCCATGAGCACAGACTTGTTCTTGTTGGCCATTGTATCATCAGTGCTTAAAAGAGTGCCTGACACATAGAGTCTTAGTAGAGTGAGGAAGTGAGTGAATGTGTGTACAGAGGAATGGGAACCAAAACCCTCAGGGGAGGATACTTGCCCCCAAACTACCATATTAACATCACCCTAATGGAGACAAAAAGACATGAGCAAATGAGAAAGAGCTGAAAGTGCTCTCTGCTGGCTACTCAGCACAAGTCCAGTGCTGGGAAATGAAAAAGGGTCAACTTCTTCCCAAGACACTCGGGCCATGGATAATAAACTGCATAAGGTCCAGCATAGACTTGTCCCCAGTCCCCAGCTCTCTTAGTCTCCATTCCTATAACAAAGTAAGATGTTGAGGAGGGGCAGGTTGAGTCAATTGCCAAGCAATGAATGGAAAAGGACTTAGAGAGGAAAGGGGAGGGGGGGAAAGATTTTAAGAGGTTGGGAGGTGGAGAGGGCAGTGTCCTGAATCCTGCTCTGTCATCTATTCTGAACACATTTGCTATTCTACTCATCCTGCACACCACGCTGCGTGGGCAGACATTGTCTATAACTGAGGAAGTTACTTAATCCCTTCGAACTTCAGTTTTCTCATCTGGAAAATGATAATAGGGAAAGCCCTCTCTAGATACTGGGAAATGCAAAGGGCTTAAAACATGAGCAAGCACATTAAAAAAGAAAAAATTACTACCAAGCACAATAGTTTGGTGGCTTCAAGTAGTGCAAATAATGATGAAGAAAACTTTCAAAAGACAAAAGCTGTGATTCATCAAGTCACACTAAGACTCCCTCGCAGCTTCAGAAGTTGAATACCTACAGAAATGAGAAACAGCTATCATCTCTTTCCCTTGAGATTAAAAAAAATAGATATTCTATCTTTTTTCAAGGATTTACAAAGGAAAAATTAAAGTGATAATACCTCAGCAAGGCTGGGTAACAGAACTAGGGTTAATGTCAATTAATGAGGGTTAATGGCGTATCACCCACTCATGTTTTCAGAATGAATCACCAAATAGTTGTGATATTGGAGGTCAATAAGGCAGGAGTTTCCAACTATCCAGTTTACTTAGAAACTTATTTCTTAATGAACCCAGGCCCTGGGTTCAATCACCAGTACCCTCCAACACCCCCGCCCCCAAAAAAAGAAACTTATTTCTTAAAAACTGACGGAACTTTTCAGGGATACTGTTTGAAATACCCCTTAAGCTCTACCTTTTAATGTCAAGCCACAATAGTGAATGCTCCAAGTACCAGAGTCACACCTGATGATAATTATTATAAACAGCCTATGAAATCTACAGTGCAATTTTGATCTTTGATTTGGAGGTAGTATTAAGAACTGAATTGTTTCTAATACAGGAGATAGTATGAGAGAACTTCATGACCTTTCCAACACATTTGAATTTTAGTTCTTAAATGTGAGTAATAGAAGATGAAACTTTCCCCAAATTTTAACACAATCTACTTATGTATACCTAGAGAATTCCTAAGATGGGTTTATTTTTAATCTATGCTTTCAGATGTGCTCGTTCATGAATTAGCATGCAATGGAGTAAACAAAATTTCAAACATTTAATCTGGTACCTTAATTATATGGGAACTGCATCCTAGAAATATATACCATCTTAATATGACAGTATGATAAATTTGTGAGTTACATGTGTTTGAAAAATATTGTGGCATAAACATAAAGCCACTAACAATGTGGCTATTGCCTGTGGGGGTTTATGAGTACATTCAGCATTGTGTGTGTGCATGAGCATAACCCCTGGTTCAGAACCCCATGCCCCCAAGGTTCCTGTAAGCTTGTGGCTACAGGTTCATACAGTTTCTCAGGGCTGGGAACCCCAGGTTAGAATCACCAATGCTTTCACTTTTAGCGCTTACCTTATTTAGCTCATAATGGTAGGTTCTGCGTTTGAGTCTTTGGGCATAACTTTGCCTATAGGTAAATGTAACACTTGACTAACCAATCCCTGAATTCTCACTCAACTGTGGTCACTGGTGAGCCCTGTGACCAGTGAGCCCCGTGACTGATGTCTGGGCCGGAAAATGCTTCTACAGGCTCCCTTGCCAGGGTGTGTGCAGAAAGCACCTTTCCTGAGTCTGAGGGATAAGGATTTTCCGCCTTTTGCTTCTGGAAAGCTTTTCATGTGCATTCCTTCTGTAGGATACAGAGGACATGTTTATAAGGACAGAGGAAAAAGCAAACTGAATACAGGAACACACTCTAGAGTTAACATTAGGCCAAACCAATGTTTGCAATCCCAGTATTCATTCCAACCATCCTAATGTTTCAACATCATTATGTAACTTTCAAAAAGTTAGAGGGAGGCTACTTTGTTTCCTAGTTACCCATATTTTATGTAGAATCTTAAAACTGACTAATATGTTTAGTCTAATACACTTGAAGGTTTTAACTTTGTAGTAAATGATAACTAGTCTGACATCTTTTTCATTTTATTTTACTGTTTCAAACAGTTACTAATATCTATTTTTCCATTGTAAAAATAAAAATATATACCCATATAGGAAATGTAGAAAATAATACAAAAGCATTATTTTGAGTCAGTATTTTAGCCACTGTGACCAAAAGACCCTACAAGAACAAATTTAGAGGTGGAAAATTTATTTGGGGGCTCACGGTTTTAGAGGTCTCAGTCCATAGACAGCAGGCTCCATTGTTCTGGACCTGAGATGAGGCAGCACATCATGGAGGAAGAGTGTGGCACAGGAAAGCAGGTTAGGACATAGCATCAGGAAGCAGAGATTGCAGTCTTCACTACAGCAAAATATAAATCCCAAAGACATACCACCAGGCAACTACCTCCTTCAGCCACATCCTGCCAGCCTACCCTACCACCTAGCTAATCCCTATCAGGATCAATGCACTGATTGGGTTATGAGAACATCACCTAATCAGTGCACCTCTAAACCTTCTTGGGTTGTCTCACATGTGAGTTTTTGGGGGACACCTCATATCTAAATCATAACAAGCATAAAAGTTAAAAAAAACCAGAATTCCACTAACCTGAATTGCATGCATTGTATAATAATGCATTCTTCCCTTTTTTTTCCCATCCCTTTTATTTGAAATTAGACAAGAAGTCACTTACCCTCTTGTGCTGATGAAGAAGTCACAAGAGCAAACCTCACAGGACTCTGCCTCTGGAAAAAGGGGGAAATTCTTATAATAAATATATTTTGAACATCTCCTGTGCACTTGGAATTATGCTGTGTGCTGAGAACACAGAGATAAAGAACCCAGTTCCTGTTCCATTGACTGGAGGAGGTGAGAACTAAATGAGTGCTACATAACATAAAGAGCCCTCTACAGAGGGAAGCCCAGGAAAGGAGATCTGGGAAACCGCTCTGGAGGGGATGGCGTTGGCCTTGAGTCACCAACAACTAGGAGAATCTGGTTAGGCAGTTAACAATGTGATTCCACACAGCAGGCAACAAACCTCAAAGTCATGGTATGAGGCAGCTTAAGGGGATATTCAGCTAAAGACATAGTCAACTCAGTAACTTTCTCCTAAGGTTTTGAGATATCAGATTTTTCTGATCTGGAACACTCTGTATCAAAAGTTGAAGTTCAGGTATCAACGTTGACCTTGTGGATCTGAAGCTATGACCTATGGATTTTCTTTATCTTTGGCTTGAACCAATGGTCTTTCACAATAGCCATTGTCCAGTTTGCTTGAAGACATATAATAAATGCCAACTTAGAAAGCAATCTTGATCAAGTTTCTTTTCTTTTTCATTGTCTTTTTTTTTCTTTTAGTTGAAATTTACCAGCGTAATCATCCAAAGAGGTAATATTCACCTAGTGAGAAAGCACAGGTTCCTAAATCACCACTCTAATCAAAGGTCATATTCAGTCAAGAGAATAGTGAACATGCCCTCTAACATATTGTGGATTTATTCCTTTATTTATGTCTGTATAATCTCTTTGCCACTAGCCTCCTGATCAGGACTGTATTGAATACTAATACTGCTAATGAAAACTATAATAGATGGCTACCAGGATGTGTTAGAGCAGGGAAGGCAAACAGGTTCCATTTCACATGCCAGATCCTACTATTTGAAGCAACCACCTGCCCCAATGCTCAGCAAACTTTTCCATAAAGGGTAAGATAGTAAATATTTTGAGATTTGCATGCCATATGATCTCTATGACAACTACTCAACTCTGGCTATTATAGTAAAAAAGCAACCATAGATAATATACAAACAAATACGTGTGTCTCAATAAAACTTTATTTACAAAAACAGACTGTGGGTCAGATGTGGTTTGCTGACTCCTGGCCTAACAGTACTGAGTAGAGAAGGACTTAAGGCTGCATCTCAGCTAAGTGGGAAGGTTAAGGGCACAAACTTGGAATCTCTGTGTTAGATTAACTCAATCCCACAAAGTGGGAAGTGAATTAGCTGCCATGAGAGCAGGTTGTTATCATGAAAGCAACTGAGGCTGGCAACTCCCCTCACTCTTTCTCCCATTCATGTTCCATCTGCGAATGCCTGCTTCCCCTTTTTTCTTCTCTCCCATGATATGACACAACACATGACCCTCCACCAGAAGCCAAGACACCATCACCTTCCCAGACTCCAGAACCATTAGCCAAAATAAACCTCTTTTCTTCAAAAATTACCTATTCCCAGGTGTTTTGTTATAGCAGCAACCGAAAATGGACTATGACACTGTTCTTGGTGACAAACAGCATAATTTGCTTGGGTTAGTTTATGCCTCAAAGACAAAAATTGCAGAATTGGGCTCAACATTCTAACTGAGGAGCTAGGAGCTCCATTACAGACCCCTTAGGAACTAGATCCCTTCACCACGACACCATCTCCTGTTGCTTATTTCTGTGTTCAAATTTCAATCCTGTGCATCTGAATGATAAAGTTTAGTTTATATATCTGTTCGCCCAGCTGAAAGAGAGCCTGACATATCTAGGTCTTGGACTCTACCTTCAGAAAACAATATTCAATGTGTGGGAAATCATCAAAATTTAGATATGGCACACAAATGATGCTGGACAGCCATGCATGACACAAGTCCACATAGCCCAATCTGGATTTCTTCCTCATATAATCAGTGATCCTACTGTTCTGCCCAACTACTTGATGTATAACGTGATGTTTGGTAATGGTAACTTACGTGTTTAACTCCTAAAGTAGGAGGAAATATTTTACTTTGACATAATTCATTATTTAAAAACTCCCCAGGATTCTAACCTACCTGCAAGCAGCTGCTGAAATACATAATAAATGTATGGCTTAAAACCTAATTTAGCAGTGAATTCTTTACTCATAATTCATTACTTAATTTTCATCTCACCTTTAAAACAAAAGTATCACCCTAAACTAAGGGGTAGGGAAAATATAATTATGTTAGTAACAACATTATACTTTTCCTATATACAGAAAACCAACTGATGACATTTTGTCCTTCTTTCAATTGCTTATTTTTCTTTATTTTCTAAAACAAAGCAGGCCAGGGGCCCTGGCCCTTGGTGTGTCCCCTTGACCAGTCTTGGAAAGTGTCCTTTACACCTTGACACCTTTATCCCCTGCAGTCAGCCTTTTCCGCAAACCAGGCGGGCACATGATTGGCAGCTAGTGTGTCGGGTCCTTGCACGACTTTATTGCTGTTCTCATCTTTGTCTACAAAGGAGGAGGCTCTTTTATGGTTGTGGAGATAATTGATTCACTAGACTTTCCTCGAGTCTTTCAAAAAGCTTCTCACCTTATAGCTTATTACAACGGTAGGCTTCCCTTGCAATTCAAGCAGTAGGGTAATTTTCCAGGCTTGCTGAAGGCTTCCCTTCTCTCGCTTTTCAATATGGACTTCTCTCGGTATTCCCTGCACAGAGGAATCTCCATTCCTGACTACTGCAGGAATTACAACTTTTGCTATTAAAATCCATCATATTTGCCTCCTTCTGAGTGTTCTTCTGTAGCACATCTCCTCCGATCCAGAAATCCACTACTGACATTGTTTAAAGGAAAGAAAAATGTAAAACACATATCTGCTCTTCCCAGTCAACTTTTCATATCCATAAATATTGTTCCTTTTTAAAAAAAAAGACCTACAAAGTTGATTCCTAATCATATCTGTCTTGTTCATTACTATTTCTCAAGCCAGAGCTTGACCAGTCCCATAGGGATCCACAATAAATACTTGTTGGATTAATAAATAATTGAAATAATAAATCCTAAATATATATGTTCATTGTATCAGATTGTTCTTCTGAGTCTTTGTGTTTATGGCTTAAACACCCATAATATGTAGCATAAAATAAAAATATCATGGCAACACAAATGGAAATTGTCATCAATATCTTTCTTAAATCAAGAGCAACAGAAAATTGTTCACCAAAGCTCTAATTACTTTGGTTAGAACATTATATTTATAATATATCCATTACCTGTACCATATCCATATAAGTGAATGAAACAAAAAAAGTCAATAATGCTTAGGCAGGTTCCTCCTCTCCTTTAGTCCATTAAGCTAAGGTAGCCAGAAGTCTTAGATAATAAATCACTCTCTGGTCACATTTGAGCCATTGGATATGGGATATGGATTGTTCATTTCATTTCACAATTTACAATATGATATCTATGCCTAGATTATTGATGGGAGTTCGTAGATAAGTTCCAGAGTGTTAATACACAAATTTTGTCTGTATGTGCAAAATACACCAACCGGGAAAGAATCCATAGCTTTAATAGCACTTCTCAAATAAGTTAGTGACCAAAACAGTCCCAGCCTAAATATGGTGGAATATAACTTTCCCTGGTTTTTCTGTTTCATGTGACCTAATCCAGATAGTTGAAAGAAATTGCTAGTAGATTTCTACCTTGACAGCTTTCTGGGAATTCTCTGCAGCATCACAGACTCAAAATGTTAATTAATTTAAAGTACTCACCAAAAACTGCCCTATGGAAAACCATGGGCAAGAAATAATGAATCCAAGTTGGCCAGATGTTTTAAAAAGAAAAGGTCATACTGAGGTTTAATGTTTAATCTATACATAAAATTTCTGCCCAAAGTGCCAAACTTTTTTGGGTGGTCCACGCCCTACCCAAGCTGTGGGATCATGAAAGTTAAAAAACTACATCAGGAGGGTCTACAGCAAGAGACATAATATGGCATTCATGGGGCCTATATTGTAATTCATGCAGATGGTACAGAACGTTGCTAAAGAAACTGCTGAAAATCAAATGACTCTCCAAAGACAAGAAAAAAAATTATGCCTTTGTGAAAACCCAAGTGACATAGGAGAACTGATCTCCAGAAAACAAAAGCAAGTAGGCCATAGTAAGAAATGACAGTCCTAAGTAATATAGGTCAACTCTTCTGCTAACACACACACACACACAGAAACTGAACCCTTTCTGGTTTATGAGTGATGCAAAGTTCTCTTTTTGCAATCCACACGTGTTGCAGATTGTCCTTGTCTTACTATTTTCTGACCAAGGATAAGAGGAAATGCTTCTCCCATCCCTCACCAAACACACAGCTTCCGAGGAAGGCATTTGCTTGGGCTGGAATTGGAAGCTATTTCTTTCATAATGTGCCAGGCCACAAGGTGTTTCTAAGAAATATACTATATATATAAAGATTGGAGAATTCAGAACCAGCTTCTAATTTTTTTACACTAAAACAATAGGAAAGAAATCACCCATGATTTTTACTGTCAGTATATATATAACATGATTCCTTCAAACACTAAAATAATAATAATAATAATAATAATAATGTCTTTTTCTTCCTAAAAATTCTGAAAGCTAAATACAAAACCTAGTATCTCTATTAGCAAAAAACCTAGGTGTCACCTTGGAACGTAGACAGCAAGGTCTGAAGAGAATAGGTTGTAATGCAGTTACATTTTGATTTATAGGAGAGAAGGAATCTAGGGAAAAAAATGGAGAAGGTAGATATTTTAGTCAGATTTTTCACTGCTGTGACTAAAAGATCTGCCCAGAACAACTTTAGGGGAGAAAAGTTTATTTGAGGGCTCACAGTTTCAGAGGTCTTAGTCCATAGAAGCTGGCTGCATTCCTGGGGGCTCTAGGTGAGGCAGAACATCATGGCAGAAGAGCAGAGGGAACCAGCTCACATAAGGTTCAGAAAGCAGAGAGAAAGAAAGAGAGAGGGAAACTCTACTTGCCAGATACAAATATATACCCCATAGCCACACCCCTAATGCGACGCCTCCTCCAGCCACACCCCACCTGCCTTCAGTTACCACTCAATTAATCCCATCAGAGGATTAATTTACTGCTTGGGTTAAGGTTCTGGTAACCCAGAGGGTCTTAACTAGGGAGGTGCAAAGTAGTATTTGGATAATTAGCTCAAAGCATGCATTGGGTAAAATAACTTTTTGCATTTTTAATTAGCCAGAATATTGCCTCAAATTTCTATTTCAGGATACAAGGATAGACCTGGGTGAAGCTATTTACTGGTGAGAGTTGAGGTTGGGAGAAAGTAGCAGGTGGGGCAAGTGCATCGAGAGTGAACTGAGAATAGGAAAGTTTATAATAACTTTAAACAATCATTCTGCATAACAACACCAGGAATATAATTTTATAAATGGAAAATTTCTTAACAGCCATAAAATTCAGGAAAAATAATAAAGATGAGTATTAAAAAATAAAGCTAACCAGATATCATTTCATTTTACATAAAATAGAAATTGCATTCCCAGCTGGTCTGAAGTTAAGACAGCTATTTCCATTTACTATGCCCCTTAAAGCAGTTTTAAAAGTATCAGCTTCTCTGCTCAATTGTAAAATGCCTGCTAGTTTTTGAAGGAGTGCTTTGGAGGGTGAGAAAGATTCAACTCTAAAATGGCTAAAAGACAGTTTTATGAATCTCACTGTGTCTACAAGATGAAGTATTCAAGCCGTTATCATGCGCTTATATTTCCAAGATGTGAACAGACAGCTTCTGACTCTGTATTGATGACTGCTTACTATGCTGGCACCTTTTGTGCTGCACAATAGGTAACACATCTGCAAAACTGTTCTCAGAAGCAGGAAAAGCAGCTGTTAAAATTACACTCTTCCTGCATTAAAACCACCCCCCGGTTGTGAGCCTTGTGAGTACTGTTAAGAAGTCATCTTACCTGATCCCTGTTGATGAGCTTTATATATATGTAGTCTTCTGAAAATATCATCAAGGCGTGTTGTCGGTCTCCTATTATTAGCAAGAATTTCACCTCTTGTGAAGCAACAGAAGCCAAACCATTACAGTTTATAGACCCCCTAATTCTCATCTATTATTAGGTAACCAATCTCCCATTGGGTTGAAAAAGACTGAAATTTGCATGGATATAGAGTTTAACCAGAAACATTCATTTCCATAGAAGAGGACATCTCAAGGTGGGACAAATCAGAAGTTTCTCATTATGTACTACTCCCCAGCCCCCCACCCAGCAGTCCACCAGAATCATGAGGGGTTCCATCCAGACTGCTCAACACTACCCTGGAGGAACTGGGAACCTTGTAAGAGTTTTCCTGTAATATAGAGTTTGGACAGAACACTTCACAGAAATTTCTGGCATTTCTAGGAAGGTGGATGCCTGGCCAGTAATATTAAAGAAACGGTGGCCCAGGATCCTCTCACATTTTTCATTTTTATATTTTTTTCTTAGGGCTGCTACAACAGATTACCACAAACTAGATGGCTTAAAACAACAGAAACTTATACTCTCACAGTTCTAGAGGCCAGAAGTCTGGAATCAAAATGTCAGCAGGGCGATGCTTCCTGCTACTCTTGGGCTTTTCTAGGCTGTGGCCTTCCTTGACTTGGGACCACACCGCTCCTAAGTCTGCCCCCAGGATCACATTGCCTCTCTTGTCCATCCTATCTCCTTCCACTCTCTTATAAGGGCACATTTAAAGATCACCCAGATAATACATGATAATCTTCTCAAGATTCTTAACAATTGCATCTGCAAAGACTTTTTTTTTTTTACAAATAAGGTAATATTTACAAATCCCAGTGATCAGTACATGATCTTTTTTTGTTTGGTTTGATTTTGGTTTTGGTTTGTTTGCTAGATACTTTTAATTTCTTTTAATTTTTGCATTAGAGGTGATGCATGCAGTTTTTGTACTTGATATCTTTCAGTACCCATTATTCAACCTACTATAATATCCAAGACCCTAAGCCTTGAGTAGTTAAAGGTGTTTAAGCAATGATCCATAGCCAACTGCTGCAATTCTTGACTGACCAAAAGCTGTTAGTTTATTTAACATTTTCCTATAATCCATGCTGAAAGTTCTCTTTCTTGATGCTTGAAGACTTGCATGAGTCTGGCCTTGCCTCCTCTTCCTTTAATCCTGATACACGTCTTGATCATCTCTCCCATCACCTTCCCTTTGCCCAGTGCATTGACATTGCTGCTGTTAGTAAGAAGGGGAACCTATAAAACGCTTTACCTCTTTATCTGACTTGAATTCTCTTAAGGTGAGTCTGCAAGAAAATAAAGCACCATTGACTGTCTTTATGCCAAAATGACTCTCAGTTTTACTCCGTCTGACTGTCTTCAGCACCAAAACCATGTGTCACAGTCTGTTTCATATTCATTTGTTTCTGTGCTTCCCTAGTCCTAAATGAACTAGGCAAAGAGAATGTGGATGCCCATTTGCTCTGAGCCTACTGCTCAGCCAACTCCAGGCCAAGGTTAAAGACTGGCCAGTACAAGGATCAGGCGAGGATTTAAGTCCATACCTCCCCACAAAATACCCTTCCAAGAAATAAGCACCAAAGGATATTGTCCAAATTTGCTGGTCTCCCTAAACCTGTGGTCACTTTGGTTCAAGATCTGGGCTTGCCTTTTAACACTCACACCGCAAGGAAGAAAGGAAGTCCAGTGCAACTGCACTGTGGAATGGCACCTGTAACTTAGGTGAATGTAACACACAGGGTCAGAGTGGGGAGAAAAAGAGACAATTTAAAGCACAGGGTCTCTACCCCCGCTCCACTCAGAGAACTTAAGCCCCCAATCAACATGAAATGGGAGACACCAATTTCAATTTTCTTTCAGTCATTGTGGCCTCAGTTTCCTGGTAATAATCACAATATGCACATCTTCCTACTACAGATATAATTCTAGAATTTAAATATGTATTGTCATGCAATGTGATCCTTAAAAATAAAATCCAATTACTTCATTATAATTGTACATGTTTTTATGGATGTTTTTCATTATTTTCAAGAGTAACTTTGACAATTCATGATTCGTGGTGTGTGTATTTGTGTTTGTGTGTGTGTGTGTGTGTGTGTACTGGGGATCAAACCAGGGCTTCCTGCATACGAGGCAAGCACTCTACCACTGAGTTACACTTCCAACCCAACAATTCATGATTTTTCATTGACTCTATAAACTTTGACAATTAAAGCTCAATTACAAGGAAGAAATAAAGGAAGTAAACAACAAAAAATACACAGATGGTATCACAACCTGAAAACTTCAGGTATGGAAGTGGTTTTAGAGGTCACCTAAATCAAGAAGAGTCTGTGTCAGTCAGGATAGGGTCTGTTATGCTGCAGTAATATGCAATCCCCAAATCCTGATGGTTCAAAAAACATCAAGGGTTTGTTTCTGCTCATGCTAATGTCTAGCATAGGTCAGTGGAGGTTCTGCACCATATTGTATTCATTTGTTGACTAGGTTGATCACACATGGAGAGCTTTTTGTGGTAAAGGAAAAAGAGACACAGAAAACTGCATCATTTCTCTTGAATCTTCTGCCCAGAAATGGCATATATCACTTCTGCTTACATCCATTGGTCAGAGAAAATATTACCCTCACTCCTAAATTCCACACGTTTCATTTACTGCAGAGAGAGGGGAACAGGATATTTAGCAAACTTCCAAATATTCTCTCTTCAGTATTTCCCAAAATAGTCATTCAGTCAGTGCTTAGGACTCCACCATTCTCTCAAAGAAACCCATTCTACATCCAGTCAGTACTAAGCATTGGGAAATGCTCTTAGGTCGATGATAAATCTATCCCCCTGAAGCTCCTACCTATTGATCCTCATTTTGGGCTCTTAATGACAGTGAGAACATATCTGCTTATTTTCTATGGGACAGCTCCTCAACTCTGAAACACTCCAGCCCTTTAATTATTTCTCTTATAAAAGAGCACTTGGTCTTTTCTCAATACTTTTATTTTTTCTAAATCCCTATTCTGGTAATAAATTTTCTTAGCATTCTCTCTGCCTCATAGAACTTTCTACACATTTGGCTTCTAGCAATGTGGTTTTTTTTACCATCACATTTACTCCACAAGGCTTAAATGTCTGTGACTGTGCCTCTGGTCTCTCTCCCAAGATCCAACGAACAAGATTCAGCAGGAAGATACACGGTTATGGCACCCTAGGTATCCGTGTTCCATGGCACTGTTTGTACCTCATTAGTAAACATTTTCTTTAAATTATCTTGGATACTCATTAAATATTATCAGCTACTTAGAACCAAAGGATAATTATGAGTTTAATGAAGCGTGCACCAGCTTGCTCAAGTCTAACGTTTGTTTCTCTGCTGGGACCCCATTTTACTTTGCACTTATCCTTCAGCAAAGCTACTCTACAAAGTCACTTTGGCAATAAGAAGTATTTAATTAGATTAATGAATTTTTATCGCCTCTCCTAGGGATTAGGCTTGTTAAATCCTGGCGACCAAAGAACAACAGATTTTTTATTACTAAATGTTTAGGGATGCGCTGGTTGTGCTGCAGTGGCAGTCCTCATAAGTCAGCCTGCTCTGGGCAGTTCTACCTTGGATCCCTTGATAGGCCAGGGATATTTGGCAGAGACAACCTGTGCCTTCAGTTAAATCACAGAAATCAAAATGCAAATGAAATCATGTGCATCCCATACAGGGCTTTCGGCAGCTGTCTTTTTGTCAGAGGCTTGTTGCCTTATTGTGCCCTGAGAAAATGTGTCCCCTCTTCCTCTATCTGGAGGTGTTTTGGAAGAAAGGGAAGACCCTACAACCAGAGCTTCTAGCTTTGCATGACAGCATGGTATCCACTGATATCTTCCCAATACTGTGGCATGGTGATTCATAAAAAGGCATGAGGGGTGGGTTTTTTCAGGAGTGCTGTGCCACTCATCTAAAGATGCTAAGTGATATACATATGTAAAGCAATTTGGCATCTTTCTTAGCTAATGCTTTGAATTATGGCAATATCTTTCATCTAGAAACTTCAAAGTCCTTTAAAAAACCAAACCACACTTCTCCCCATTACATTCCTATGAGGCAGTTTTCAAGCATGGATGTCCCCACTTAATAAATGGAACCACTAAGGCACAAAGGCTCAGAATCAGTCAGAATTGTGAAACAAATTGCAAAAGGAGTTTTGTGATGACAAGAAGTGTATAAACCCAATGTGATCATGAAAACATCTCCCAGAATTTTAAGATGATTCCCCAGTAAGGGACAGAAATGGGAATGGGGTCCACAAGGAGACAGGAGATTTCCTGGAGTGATAAATTTTTCAACAGAGTAGAAAGAAAGCAAAGAACTGGAGATCTTGAAAGCAGCTTTGAGCAATTCAGAAGGAAATGCAGACTAAAATATTAACAAGGAGAGTATCTCTAAATTTAGTCAATTTGTAAACATTTAGGATTTATTACACAGTTTAAATAGTGACCATATAATTTATCACTCAAACTGGGACAGTTTTGAGAATGCAAAGCGGTATCATTAATAATTACACTAATTGTACCTCTCTGTTCTCTTGCATTTAGACTAGAAAGCAATGTTTTACAGCCTTTTGAATAAGTGTTCTCATCTAAACACTGTTCACCTGTTAGCAAAACCTCATATTTTAATAAAGGAACTGAGAGAAACATTTTTTTAAAAAAAGTATTGAGAAGAACTTTCCATAACTGCAGGAATGTAAACTGGGTCTACATCCCTTTTCTACTTAAAATCAGTCTTTATCTAATACTTTAGGTGGAAGAAATGCTACCTGCAAATAGATTGTACAAGGATAATTATAATTCAATTTCCCCCTTCTTTCCAATTTTTTCAGAACAGTGTTCTCTGCAGCCCATGTTTAGCTGATCTGACTAAAGCAGTCACAAAGAAGGAAGCATTTGGAAGTGTAGTTACCTGTACACATGTACATTTATCACCATGCCAACGCTGTCAATAGTTACATCCTTAACAGCAAGGTTCAGACAGAATGACCCTACGAAAGGAGGAGTCCCCCTTCCCACTCATCCTACCGAGCTAACTAATGAAAACAGTAGCATGGAGGAGGCTTTTTTGGAAAGTTTCACTTAGGGACCAGAATAAGAACTGTCTACTTGCCTCTAGAGCAGTTCTGTTTTGCAGAATACTCTGATATTATGTTCTGTAACTGCATAGTCTCACACAGTAGCCACTTCTCACATGTGACTATGAAGCATTGGAATGAGTCTAGACACTGGAGAAGTGTTTAATTTTATTTAATTTAAATTTAATAGTCATGTGTGGCTAGTGGCTCCCATAGTGGATCAGGTCAGTGTTTGCTTCAATTTTTCAAGTTTTTAACACTGAGGAACAGTTTTGCATATTAAGAATTACCTTTAACTAGAAAAGAGGTTCAAACTGTAAGTTCAGCCTAACAAGACAGGAGCAAGAGTGGGAAGGCTTTAGTTGTTGATGATGGCATCCACCATCAGGGCAATGATTTAGCTGTAGAGGCTCAGGGGCAATGTCGCAGCTTTAAAGGATAGACTCTCAAGAGAGAGAGAAAGCAGTGCACCTACATACATATAGCCAGAAAGTAGAAACATATGTGAATCTGCCAAAACGTGAGATCTCTTGCACATGATTAGATGCATCTTTAATTTCTTTTATCTGTAGTTTAGGTGCAGTTTAAAGTAGCTGAATGGTTGCCTTTGTGCTAATATCATTTAACACTAAGTTTGAGTGGCAGGTCTGATTCATCAAGATAGCAAGATCTATCCTGGTTTGGATGACTCTTCCTCCAATGGAAGACAGCTAAGAGACTACAGATTCCAGAGCTCTTCGGTCAATGCCTTTTCTAAAAAACTCTGATGTCAGACTACCCCCTGCTGGAAAGAGGAGGAAGAAAAAATAGGAACCTTAAAAAAAGAACCCCTGCCCTCCTATTTCCTACATGGGTGTTCTATTTTACTCACAATTCAGGAGTCTATCACAATGCACAAGTTGGATAAAAATGTGAGGCATCTGCCTTGGTCATGTCATTCTGTTTCTTCTGGATCTCAGGGAGCTGACAATTTAGAGGCTGACCCACGATGGGTAATGTGAACTAGATTCTGAGCCTCTTTACCACAGGCTTGCCACTCATTACAGGATCTCTGCAGTTTTATAAAGAATAGCATATTTTATGAAAAAAAACCTAAGCTAGATAAACCAGAGAGGAGTTCAAATTAATGCAGTTCACACACACAAATCAATTCAGCATGTGGATATCAGTCAGCTAACCACCTGACATAATGTCCTTCAGTCACCAAACACTGTTCAACTGTTAGCTATGAATTCAGTTATTGAAACAATTTGGCACTCACCCATATTTGCAACATCAATACACCTGTTTGCTATTAAGGCATAACAAAAGGACAAATTTCCTTTGCTATAAAGATATTTCCTAAAGTCCAAAGCAAAATCAACTGTATTTCAGCACATCTCTGACCTATAGAGTCATGATGTACACTATTTCCTATGCAAATTCAGAAATAAGCATTTATTTCTGGATTCAACTTATTTAACTCTAACCTCATTTAACTATTCTACTTTTTTAGAATTATAGAATTTTCTGTATCTATTTATCCCATTTCCAAGACAGAGTAAGATATAAAATTTATATAAAATTGATTCAGTTAAAAAAAATTCAATTCATTATATTCTTAATAAAGGGGAGTGTCATAGGTAGGACTTCATCAAAATAGTCAAGTAGCATGTGAGCAACACTGATGTACCAGATGCCATTCAACTTCATTTAAATGGACCCTGCCCCGGGGCCTTGAAGTTGTAAGCCAGACAATACTAAAGACAGGTTACACTGAAAAAAAAAAAAAAAAGCAGTGGTCTAGATATTGTTAGAAACAAACTATCACCTATTAATAAAAATTGGTTGGATTACCTATTTATTCATTTTCCTTCACTTCATGACAATTATGCTTTGACAAAATCCTGGAGCACCACTACTGAAATCTTAGAGCCCCATTTAAACCAAATTTAGTTTCTGAGAAAATGATACATTGTAAAAGCAAAGACACATTCAGTCATTAAATCTGCTGCAAGGTCTGAACTGGACAGACTAGAAATGAAGTAATGCTGTCACTTGCAAAACTGTTTATCTGCTAATAGGCACCAGCCAGCAATAACCAAGCCTGATCCCTATAGGGCATGCAGGGCTTTAGGTTGTTCTGGCATAGTGGTGATTTACGTCATCTCAAGGGCCTGAAATCACAGGAGGAGAAGGGAGGGAGAAGGCAGAGTGGAGATAATGGCAGTAAGGCAAACAAGAAGATCAATGCTGCCAGGTGTGGTGGCACATGCCTGTAATCCCAGTTGCTCAGGAGGCTGAGATAGGAGGCTCACAAGTTCAAAGCCAAGCCTCGGAGCAAAAGGGAGGCACTAAGCAACTCAGTGAGACCCTGTCTCTAAATAAAATACAAAAAATAGGGCTGGGGATATGGCTCAATGGTTGAGTGCCCCTGAGTTCAATCCCCAGTATCCCCCTCCCCCACCAAAAAAAAAAAGAAGACCAATGCTGACTTTACCATCATTTCCACTTGAAAGAACAAAAGAAGTCACCATAGGTGAATGACCAAGTTAGAGTGTCATCTAATTTCAGGAAATTCAGGAATTTCATAAAAGATAATCTGTCTTCAACTTGTCCTTGCCCCTCTCTGTTCCTCTCTTGTTTGGAACTTCACAGATGGAAGTTGCCACCCTACAAGGGTTGCATGCCCATGGATGTGCAAGTGCACACGTCTGTCTGGAAACCCTCAGAGATCCTGGAGATTCAGGACTCCACAGACATATGAGAAGATTTTGGGACATGCTCGTTCTGTCACTTGGTTAGAAGAAAGGCGTAGGCAACCAGCTGGGGAAAGTGCAGTGACCAGCTTTTCCACATCCAGAAATGAGCTCCTCCACCAGGGCTTGCACAGGCACATCTGGTGAGGATGAGACAGATCTCTTCCTTTCAGCCACCTTTATCTCCCATTGTACGAAATGAAAACAGGACTATCTATTTTCCCTACAAAGGTGTTTTGCTAAAGCTTGAAAAATGCCTTGACATAGCCGTGATCGGTGTTTCTGGAGGGAGGTTCTTCAGGCACAAAGAGGCTGCACAGGGCAGGCTGCTGGCTCCCCAGGGATCAAAGGTGCCCTGGGAGGGTCTGTTTGGACCCATGCATCGGATCTAACCCCATTCCCTTCTCCCTTCTTCACAGTTATTCTTTCTCAAAAGTGAGCAAGTGCTGACAGCCAGTAGGAACGGGGCCAAAGCTGCCCATGCACTGGGACGGCCCCTGAGAAGAGAGCTGTGGCCCGTTCCTACTGGGGCCGTCCCAGTGCATGGGCAGCTTTACTGTCAGGCTTCTGAAAGCCTAGGAAGATGGAAAGACGAAAACAGTAGTGAGCTGCAACTTAGTTCCCATCACGAACTTGACGTTGATGAAGACTTCACATCTTTTCAGATACATTAACAAAGGCTTTCACTTGTTAAAAAGGAGCCATCCGAAGGGAGAAGCATGTGGAAGAAAAATCTCTTTAAAATTTGCCTATGTCTCTAAAATTTTGGAGTGATCATAAAAAGAAATAAATTTAGGAGGTATTTTGATAAAAATTTCAAGATGCTTTTAAATTCATTAAATAAATAGATCACACCTAACCAACCACTTCATTATCTTGGCCACTTTTATGATCAATGTAAATCAATCTCAGCTAGAATATTCAATGTGGTTTTTTTTTTCAAGACAGTGGTTTCTGATCAAGACCATATGAGTCACAGATCAATTAATCTATTACGTACTAAACCTCCTCTCTGGTATTGACAATTAATGCTTATTGCACACTCAATATGTGCCAGGTACTATGTTGGCACTTTACATGCATTATCTTTAAGTCCTCAGGACAGCCTTCCAAGGGAGGTTCATGATTTTATCCCATTTACAGAAGGGGTAATGAGGAACTTAGCGAAGGTCACCTAGCAAGTAAGGCAGAGTCAGGACTGGAACCCAGTGTATACCAGAAACTGACCTCTTAACCACCATGACAATCCCCATACAACACATGGAATCTCCCATCAATTCATACACACATCTAGAGTATATATGTAAGCAATACACACATGTGTTTGTAAAAGAGCTGTGGTACTCAAGAAACGTGGGTAACCATTTCTAAACCTTGAACAGGAAAAGGTAGTCAGTCTATGCAAGTTGATCTTAGCAGCCAATGCAAATCTGTTCCATTTGGCTTTACTGACCTATCTCTGGAATAATGAAAATTTAACAACCTGAATATTCTTGGTACAAGCCTTAGATGTATTTGTCTGCATATTGCATAATACTAGGTATGTAAACTAAAAGGTCTTACTGTCTCCTACCAATCTTTCACAAACTGCATCCTTGAAGTTTGATTTAGTGTTACTGGTTTCTGATTTAATATCAAAAATAATTCCAACCCAATAAATCTCCTTACAGAGGAAGACTAAGGAAAAGGGACAGATGTGAGTGCATCTTCACGTACTGATATTACAGGTGTGAGTTTAATCAGACATAAAATTTTCACTCCATTTGCTGAAATGTACTGTGTCGATGGAGCCATCTCTTTCTCAGTGACAGGCATGATGTTAATTTCTCATGAGTCACATGTGAAGTGACCAGGGGAAGAAATACAATCAATCCATCCAGAAATTGGATCTGCAAAGGTACCCTAGTAATGGAATGGAAATACCATAGAATCTGCTTAGCGCTAAGGTCTTGACAACATCTATTCTGCTTGGCACTGAGAAGAAATTTTTTAAAAGAGAAGAAAGGGGAGAAGGATAAAGTGGAAATCTAATTTTGAGAAATAAGGATTAAAGGTTCCATTATTCATGCTGTTTTCACTGTATATATTGAGTTAACAACATGTGATTTTACTGGATGAAAATGTGGGCCCCATGCAAGGAGAGTGTGGTGCAGATAAATCCCCACAGCGACAGTAATAAGTGAGGGTTAGTGTCTTGTCTGCGTGCGGCTGTAAACAGTACTGTGTTTGGAGCTGGTGTAATAAGTGGAGATTGTTCCTGGACTTACTGGGGAGCACAGATAGTTTCTGCTGCTGGGAAAGCAACCCCCCCTGAGGCACACCACCGCTATCTTCCTGCTTATCCTGTTGTAATGTGTGAATTGTGGGCCCCAAAGTGCAAAGTCCCTGCAGGAGGCAGGTCTGAAAGCTCCTCTGAGTTGGCTGCCTGCCTTCTTTTATTTATTTATTTATTCTTTCTACACATGGTTTTGTCAATACTTGAGAGGTATATGTCCACCCCCCACCATCAACAACTCACTCCCTTCCTATCCTAAGGTTTAGGGGTCAGGAGAAGAAAAAAAAATGTTGAACCAGTTAAGTAAAGGAAACCCTGAGGAGCCCAAGTGTGGATCAATCCATTGTGATCGGGCAAGAAGGAGAAAAACAGATAATAAATTGATTTCAGAGCCCTGTCATGAGTTCCAATCTACGGCCCCCTCACCAGGCTCCAAGGTCACATGGCTAAAGACAGGTCATGACACCAGGGGAGGACAGCAACAGCTCTTCCAAATCTCATAATGTGCTAGCTAGCTAAGAAAAACGGGGACTTAACCTCAGCCCTTCCTGATGTCCAGGATTAAAAAGAAAAGGTACTTATGCCTTCAAACTGATGCCGGTGGTAAGCTGCATACCTTCTAAAACTTGTCACCTTACAACTGCCTAGTGTATTCACTGTTACAAAGCCTGCACATTACAGTGAAGACTGGATCAGGCGAGAGTCATCAATAGATGATAAATCCAGAGGAAATTTCAGTGTAGGGAAAGATATTTCTGTGATTTTAAAGTGCCTTCTCACAAGGAGAAATGCAGTAATTATGTAACAGAGAACCCCGGCAGCATCTAGACAGAGTGATCAAAACACCATCTGAGAATACAACAGACACTAGTATGGCAATATGTAAATCAATGGATGTGTAACTGATGTGATTCTGCAATCTGTATATGGGGTAAAAATGGGAGCTCATAACCCACTTGAATCAAAGTGTGAAATATGATATATCAAGAACTATGTAATGTTTTGAACAGCCAACAATAAAAAATTAAAAAAAAAAAAAAACACCATCTGAGATGCCCGTCATTTCCCTCTGGATGTGCCAGGAGATCAACAGTGGAGCACATTGGCACAGAACACGTCCAGGTGAGCCAGCATCCAACCACACGAAAGCCTCTGACAAGATGAGAAATGTTCTAATGAAAAAAAGATGGGGGCCTGTATTCTTCAAAAATGCCAAAGTCACTGGGGATGTAGCTCAGTGAGAGAGCTCTTGCCTAGTGTGTGCAAGGCCCTGGGTTCAAACCCACTACCACCAAAAAAAAAAAAAAAAATCTGTATATTCCACATTAAAGAAGGCTAAAGACACGACAACTCATTGGAATACCTGACACTAGACTGAATCCTGTGTTGAGAGAGCAAAAGGCCATACAGGCCACTCACAAAATCAAAATATGGACACTAGCCTAGATAAAAAGTATGTATCAATGATAAATTTTCTGAAGCTGATTATTGGATACTGAGCTTAGATATGAAAGTATACCTGTATTAAGAATATGCTCTAAAATATTAAAGGATAAGGACCATAACATATGTAAATGGCACTTAAAAAATATAGTGTGAGTGTATATGTGTGTCTGTGTGTATGTATGTATATATACATACATATATAAAATCTTACAGAGGTATAGACACTGTATACATGGAAAGAAATTACAAAGAAAGCAAATGGAATAAAATGATGTTGATACTGTTCTAATTCTTGCAAGTTTTCTGTAAGTTTGAAATTACTTTCAAGTAAAAAGATTTTTATAAGAATTGTAAGCCTTCCGGTCAACACTGCATCTTTCCTAACTTATTTCATTTGAATAGATGCAGGAAACAAGGACAGGACCCAGAGATGTACTGGCACACTTCATCCTGTACCTGTTCTACCAGAGCCATGACATCTTGTACTCAAACCACCCCCCAATTTCTAACCAAGAAGTGGGTTGTTGAGGGCAGCTGTGTACTATGCTGACAAATTTTCATGCATAAAAGAAAATCAGTTTTGTTTTTTTTAAAAAAACTGCCTGCCACCTCCTAAAGTCATGAACTCTTCAACACTGGAATTCTAAAGAAATTTTATGTTGTTAGAAATTTCCAATTATGATCATATGTGCCATACTCTAATTTTCCAACACAAAAATAGATAGATGGCACTCTAAAATAATTCAAACTAAGACCTATGATATAATTTGACTAAAAAAACCATATTGTTGTAGGTTACATTATCACTACCTTTTTATTTAACTAACAATGTTTTCACCATGTCTTCACTGATAGCCCACAGATATCCAAGTGGTTGGCAACTCAGTCTCAACTCTTAGTTAACTGAGACTCATGGTCTTGCATTTCTATTCAACCTCTTTCTGATTCTGCAATTTAATAAAGAGATTGTGACCTTTTTTATTTTTAAGTAGAAGGTCTTACTAAGTTGCTGAGGCTGGTCTTGAACTTGTGATCTACCTTCCTCAGCCTCCCAAGTCACTGCAATTACAGGCATCTGAACCCAGTAAGATTTTTGACATTCTCTAGGCCAAGAACAGGTTGATTTGTCCCTGGGAAACATCAGCATTGATAGTTTTTTTCCAGCTCTGTATTCATTGCTCAGAATGGTGAGGTAACTGGGGTACCCTGTTACACATGTCTATATATTCATCAGCAACTTGAGTGGCAAGAAGAGAAATGATTGGAAAGATTACCTCTGGAGGATCCAGCTGATATTTGGAGTGACGTCCTCCTCCTTGGTAGGTCTTGAACACCAGATACCCACCTAGACCTGTAAGAGACGGTTCATATTTTGCTAAGCTGCTCATTCTCTTTCCACTTAGCCTGGCAGCCTCCTGACAGCCACTTTTCAAGAAGCAAATGTCTGACACTCAACGTCAGCTCACCCTCTCTGGACTTCTCAGGATCCTGAATATCTCTAGTCCTTGCTGCCTCAGTGTTCTTCATTGCTTTCAGACAAATGGTTTTTAATATTTGTCCACATGTTCTAATTATTCTCACCTGGAAAGCAAGGCCAAAATAAAATACTATAGCATAGCTGGATGTGTCAGTATGATTATTGAGCAAACACAGGAAGATGTGAAATTTGACCAGAGAGAAACTTGAATCAAGTGAGGAGGATGGTTATGAAACAGTATCAAAGATGAGAAGGATGTGGCTCTCACGGACATGGAAACAAACAGCAGAAAAAATGTGGATGAGTGTATCTCATCATTCAGCAAGTGACCAAAGCTTACTCTCTCATACTTTTCCTCCTTTAAAAACTAAGTGATGCTTTTTGTCCCTATTTAGCTTTACCTGCACAGGGACAGAAAGAGGACTTCAGTGAATTAAACCAGTCTTCTCAACTGCAAAATGTAAATAATAACAGGAGCCACTTCACAGCACAGGAGGCTACAGGAGAGCCTTTACTGAGCACTTACTATATGACAGGCCCTGGAGACACTCCACATTTAAACCTCACCACCACCCTTTGCCACAGTCTGGCTGGGCACAATCAGGAGCCACTTGTCAAAAGAAACTAACTTTATTTTTAGAACCACACACGCCAAACAAAACAGCCTCTCAGGAAAAACCCTCAGAGCCTCAACTGCCACCACCGGCTTTCCACAAGCCTCTCTCTCCCACACAAGCTTCTCTCCACCTCCCACAATCCTCCTGCTCTTGAGGCCGATTGGCTGGGTCACGTGGGCGGAGCCAAAAAAGTCCCCCAATGAGCAGCTCCGTGGTCTGAAAGAGCAGGGAAACAGCCCAATGAGCATCACCGCAGAGGAGCCAATCAGCTAGATGTTGCTGGGGCCACTGTGAGCCAATCATCAGCCGGCAGCTGGAAGTTTGCTGGGGCCCCTTCGGCTGTGGCTCTCAACAACCCTTGACAGGGACACCACTATTTTCTCCACTTTACAGAGGAAAAAATTGAGAAAATAACTGGCCCAAAGTCTCATAACTATGAAGTGGGCAAAGCTAGGGTGCAAACCCAAGCAGTCAACTGTGGGTTTGATGGAGCTTTACGTATATAAAGCATTCTTTAATGATAGCCACCACGTGGCTGGGAAGCTTGGAGTCAAAGAAGCAGGATCGCAAGTTACTTCTTGTAAGTCAAAATATATATATTGGCCTGTCAGCTGCCCCCTTCCCTGTTCCTGGCATTTTGTCAAAGTTACCACTTGCTGGAGATTCCCAGCCTATAGCCCCTGCCTCTCTTCCACCTTCCAAAAAGCAAGGAAGGACCTGACAATTGACTCCTTCCTTGTACCCGATGTTGAGACTAACCCTATAGCCTCTTTATCTCATTTAATCCACAGCCTGTCTGGGAGCTTGCTTTTATTATCTTAGTTTTAACTGTTTTTATTATTTTATAATTTAATAGTTGAGGAAACAGGAGCCCACACCATTTCATAGCTTGCTGTTGTCTGCCCTCAGAATCTAAAACCTGTTCACTGAATTGTGCAATTCCATTTCAGATCCAAAAGACAATGCTGGAGGTTGGGTTTCACAAAGAAGCATTTCTTCTTTCTTTTTTATTTATTTTAATTATGTACATATGACAGCAGAATGCATTTTGATTCATTGTACACAGTTGCAGCACAACTTTTTATTTCTCTGGTTGTATACAATGTACATCGCACCATATGTGCAGTCATACATATACCTAGGGTAATGATGTCCATCTCACTCCACCATCCTTCCTGCCCCCATGCCCCCTTCCCTCCCCTCTCTCCTGTTTGCCCAAAGTTCCTCCATTCTTCTCATGCCCCCCCCCACCATTATAGATCAGCATCCACTTATCAGAAGAACATTCAGCCTTTGGTTTTGTGGGATTGGCTTGCTTCACTTAGCATGATGTTCTCCAGCTCCATCCCTTTGCCTGCAAATCCATAATTTTATTCCTTTTAATGCTGAGTAATATTCCATTGTATATATACACCACAGTTTCTTTATCCATTCATCTATTGAAGGGCATCTAGGTTTGGTTCCACAGTTTAGCTATTGTGAATTGAGCTACTATAAACATTGAAGTGGCTGCATCCTTATAGTATGCTGATTTTAATTCCTTTGGGTAGAGACTAAGGAGTTTCTGAGATGCTCTAAAACCAGTATCTCAAAAACTAGAGGCTGGGTCCTTGACTAGCAAGGAATCCTCGTGGGAAAAACCTCTTCAAGAGCTTTTCTTTATAGGTTAAAATCTTCTAGAAAAATAATGAATACTGCCAAACTTAATTTGTCCCCAAATTTACCAAAGAAGAGATTTCATTTCTATAAACAATGGAAAATCCAATATTTAGTATAATACATGAATCACACTGCCAAAATTTAAGGACAGTGAAATTTGAATTGCTCTGCATACGGGGGGAATTCTTCCCTCTCTCCCCAGTTCCCAGAGTGGCCCCCCGGAAAAGGTTGGCTGCAAGAAGTGTACAGCGATCAGCTTATGCAGTTCCATAGCTGGCAGACATCAGGCTCCCCATCAGGAGGTTAAGAGGAGTCTGAACAAATGTTATAAACTGGGAATTGAACTCTTTTTCTGCATGCCTGGTTATAATGAATGATATCTGGAGACTCTTTGACCAGGAAATTAAAAAATCTACATTTCATGATTTAGTGGAAAGAATAGTAATTTTTGATCAAGTTAAGGGGGCCTCAGGGAATGGCTCTGCCCCATTCTAACACTTCTCACTGTGTGTCCTTGAACAATTTGCTTAACCTCTCTGTGCTTCTACTTCCTCATTAGTATTATTCTCACTTGAGAATACTAGGAGGATGCTGGTGAATGGATCATGGGATCATGGAACCACAGCAGGTTAGGTTTCTTATCCTAGCCTTTCAGAATAGGGACCCTGAGGTAATATTAAGCAATATTTCTCTTGCTTAATCCCTAAGCAACCTTTCTTCAATTTCAGTATACAGAGAATTATCAGGACACTTTTTGAAACAAGAATTTTCTTGCCCTAATGCAGCAGTGAGATGACAGGCAGCCTCTATAGCCCCCACTTTGAATAACACTGCCCAAGGTCTTTCTAACAATGCCCCTGTTGGGACCAAAACCACACCTTTATTGTACCTCTCTAAACTAAACCCAGGAACCCACATTTTCTCCTTTTCTTGTTTTCTATTTGCACTGGTCAGGGTGCCAACGGTCCCTGTTTGCCTCCTTCCTGAGTTTCCTGGGACATTTGGGCACAGAGTGTACTGCCAGTTCCATAGCACCCTCTCTGCCTGCCAGATTTATGCCACCATCAGCTGCTTCCAAAAACCTAAATCATGCCTAAGACAGTCTGTGCAGAGGGGACCTTGAGGCAAAAAGTTAAGTGAGAAGTGGAATCACTCCACGGCAATTAGAGTCCTTTGAAATGACTTTCACTTCTCCTAAGTATTTTAAAGAAATATGATTTCCCACCACAAAGCCTGTGAAGCTTTCCTGATATTGTTATTTAGGAAATGTACAAATAGAGGGTAGTGGCAGCCCGGGTTTCTCTGGATCACCGAATTCTACAAACAGTACCTAGGTTTTGTTTTAGCCAAAGATTTTTGTTATTGTTGTTTATCTGCTTACCAAAAACAGCTGGTAAGTTAACATATTCAACCTCATTTACTTATGCTCTCTTCCATTTCGTCCTAACTGATGAGAATGAAAACGAACAGCCACTGATCCTCTACGTGCACAGGAAGACGCAGGCGAGGAAGGGGAAGATGCCAGCGTCTGGATTCTCCCACAACGACAACGCGGCTCGCAGGGCATTCCCGTGTGTGCAGCTGCAGGGCAGCTACAGAGCCTACTCCTATCTCCAGATCCTCATCCCGACCGGGGATGAAATCAGTGTGTGGAAGCCAGGCGTGAACTGAAAAGAGCCCCCACGAAACCTTGGCTATGGATGCAATCCCTGCTACCACTCATTGTCAGCGTGAAAGGTGCACGAAAACCATCCACTGTTCTGAAGTTAATCCTGTCTGATCTATTAGTGTTCAGCTACTATAGGATGATTAACCTACCAAGACTATAATCGGTGTCTAGGAGAAGAAAATATACAGTGGTCGTGGCAATGGGGGGGGGGAGGTCTTTGATTAAGACTCCCATAAGTCCCATGTATACATAGTCCTTATCATAATTAAGAATTTCTCTTCCTCTCTCATCCTCCGTCTTCCCTCTTGTGTTCACAATATGCGACTTCCAACAGAAATTCCTCTTGTTCCAAAGTACAAAAATCAACACCTACCAGCTCTCTTTTTATTCAACCCTGGTGCCTTCTCATACCCATTCCTGAAATAATATCCTAAAGCAATCACTTGTTGCTGCAGGGTAACGGGACAGCATGAAAAAGAATATCAAATGAGAACTGTGCAGTCTCTGAAAATTTCAAATGTGGCCGAACGAAGCCATCTCTGTTTCTTACTCAAGCGCAGAGCTCCCCCTAATGACCAGCCTCTGAGGGGAAAAAAGAAGAGAGCCACTAGTTTTATATTGTCCTACATTTCCATTTATAAAACAAAGTAAGCCACTTGTCAAGTGCTAATTGCATTGGAGATAATAATGCCCTCCTTGTTACCCTCTTGCTGGCCACCCACAATTTTCCCTACCACTCCCAGCAGGCTCTGTTAAAACCCCACTCATCAAGGTCACCCGTGGGGGTTCCCATGTCCCCCACTAGGACCCAGCCTATGGCACGGTGAGATCTTTCACACCGAACCTGGTTTAGATGGCATCTCCTCATCACAAGTGCCAGACTGTCACAGGGGACTCCCGGGACCCGTTTGAAAAATTATATTTTGGGTCCTGAATTAAAGGATTGTGTTTTTCCTGCAGGCCAGCTGCTGGCTGACTGCAGTGCCAAGAAGACTCTCTTCGAAGTGCACTCCCATGTTTCTTCCCAGCGTTGCTAATCCTCTGGCTGAGTACCAGCCGAGAAGTCTCAATGGGGGCTTGTTTACTTACTGATAGGGCAGGACCCTGGTATCTGCTCTGCTCTAGAGTACCTCAAAAACTCAAAACAGCAGCAGCTCCCTCATTGAAAGGAAATGGGTGTCGTTTTCTGAGGCCGGCAAAAGCCTCCTGTCACTCAGAGCCTCATGGCAGGCAGAACACATGAGATATGCTCCCCTCTAGCCATCCTCTGCCCCTCATCCTCTTTCAGGTTTGACTCCAGTCAAGTTTATATGATGCAGGTCCTGCCCCTGGGCTCATATCGTGTACCCTAGTGTTATGGTTTGGATCTTAAATGTCCCTCAAAAGTCCACATGCTAAGGCTGGTTGGCCAGCCTCCAGAGCTACCGGGAGGTGGTGGAGCCTTTAGGAGGTGAGGCCTCGTGGAAGGAGGTTAGGTCACTACAGGTGTGCTCTTGAAGGACACATTGGGACCCTGTCCCTCTTTTCTCTTTCTTCACTTCCTAGTTGCCATGAAGTTAGCAGCTTTGCTTGGTTAACTGCTTCCAGTCATGATGTAATGCCTCACCACAGGCCCAAAGCAATAGGGCCAATGAACTATGGACTCAAATCTCTGAAACCATGAGCCAAAGCAAAGCTTTCCTCCTTTAAAGTTGATTTTCCTCAGGTATTTTGTCATAGCAATAGGAACCTAACTAACAATGCCCAGGTATTAGATGTTGACCTCAGACTTCTTCTCCACTTCAAACCTTATTCAATGAGCTCTCAAAAGAGTCACTGGCTCCAAGACCTTCCATTAGGATACAACATGACTAAAACACTTAATCCAGGGGTGGCAAATTGCAGGTCCACAAGTCCAGCCAATTCAGGGTAGCCAGAGATTTTTTTTTAAGACCATGAAGTGTTTTCCAAAATTCTGAATTAATTACTGACATTTTAAAATCAGAATATTCATATATTAATATTTTTTAAATAAATGAAACAGGCTGTCTGGACCCTGATCCTCCAAATCATAGGGGCTAAGCCATACACAGCTGGCCCTCAGAGGAGCCTGGGGATCGCCCTCCTGTCTGTCCCACCCTAGCAGCCCTTCCACAAGCCACTGGCCTGGCCCCTGAGGCACTGTGTTTGCAACCATGAATTAATCAGATATATAACACATTAACACAGATTAGTTTATTTGGCATCTCTCCCAGGTAACATCTTAACCCAGTTAAAATGCCTGTCTACCGAAGATTCCTAAGAAGTGACTCTAATGAAATCTGATAATAGGAGGGTCAACATGGGGAAATACTCTGACTTTTGAAGGCTTTTCAGCGCCTCCCTAATGTCCCACAGACAGTTGGTTGCTTGCCATATTTTCAACATAGGACCCACTTTGTACTATCTGGTTGATTTGTTCAAATTAGTTCCACTTAAAAACTAAAAATAGACAATGTAGAATAACCTTATATCCTTTTTTGAACAAAGCAGACTATGCATAAAATAAATACAGAATTTTGAGATGGGCCTGAAAATAAACTCAAGACCAGAGCCTAAAAGAAATCACACTATTTTATTTGTGTCTTTTCTGGGTTGTCTTTTCCTTCTGATTGTTTTTTTAAGGAATCTGTATTCATAAGATAACTCAAAGAGGTTGTCTTCAGGCAAATGCTGTGTTATCTTCAGCTAAGGAAAAAAAAATAATCTGGGCAGGCCAAGAGCTATCAGAACGTCAATCACTAAGTTCAAAGTGCAGACAGCCAGTGAAAAATTCCCAGGGTGGGCAGAACTTTAAAAATTATTTTGGTAAAGGACTTGCAAGACTGTCTGTGCTGGGGATCGAACCCAGGGCCTTGTACATGCAAGGCAAGCACTCTATCAACTGAGCTATATCCCCAGTACTTTTTAAAATATGAGTTAGATGGGTGGGTTTATTGATTCAACTGATAAAGAGAAATATATAGAGAGATTATGCTGTTTAGAGAATACGAGTTCTCCATCAGAATGTGAATGTTCAGAAGACAGAATGTACCCAATTTTTATTGTCTCCCTGCAAGTTCCCATCCTTGATACACACAGTCTAGGAGCACTCTTAAATACTTGTCGCCTGACTGTGTACATGAAGCCCTGCTTCTCAGCCTATTATAACATAGCTTGTCCTCTTTTACCCAAAGGACTTTTGCAATTAGAATGTTATAATCAGAAGTTAATCAGGCAGAACATTCATAATACTGCCTATAATTTTACCAGGAAAAAAAATATACTTATACGAGACATTACTTTCTTTCTTAGTCTCTCTACCTTTTACAGCCCTATAACATTGAATTTTTTAAAATTATAGATGAAATCTTAAAACATCATTATACAAATTCTACAAAATATTTTTCTTAAAGTTAATTAGAGGGGTGTTCTTCATTATTTAAAAATCTTTTATTAAAATCCTCAACAAAAAAGAATTACACCAAAGCATTGGTAGGGCAAAGTGTCACAGGATTAGCCAAAGAGCAAGATGCCCTTCAGAAAAGATAATGACTGAAATAGAGTCAGTTAAAATGCTAAGAGGAGGGGGAAGGACAGGAGAGGGAAGGAGAAGTTAGATGGAGAATAGCCATACTGCAATACTATATTTCTGAGCATTCTGCTTTTCTCCTTGAATTCATTACTATTAACAACTGCAGGCCCTCAAAAGAACCAAAAGTCACCCTTAACCCTGGACTCTAGAAGTTACTGTCAGTCCTGACTCTCTCCCTGCTGTGCATGCCCAAGAAAGCAGAATCTTTGTAGGGCTTTTTAGCACTGGGCCTCTTTATTATACTTTAGACCTATGAGAAGGCTTCATGGTGTGTCTCTGCTAAGATTGTCTCTAGATGAAAACTAACATCCACAATTATAGAGCAATGTCCAGTGCCCTCAGCTGAAGGAGGAGAGAGATTTGCAGACGATCACTTCCCCTGAAAAACCTATTGCCCCCTCTGCACAGGTACAGGATCTGGTATCAGGACAATTTTAAGCTGACTGCCCAGTCCATAGCCAAGGAAAATAGGTCAGGTAACTTAGTGTTACCTGACCATGTGACAGGCCACTGTATATACACAAGCTCACTCAATCCTCAAAGCAATGCTACATGGTGGATGTCAGCATCCTATTTTACAAATTAAATAACGTGTCCAGTTTCTTGCTGGGAAGTTAGTGTTGGCTAGAATGTAAAGTTGTGTGCACTTGGGCACAAGTCCCTGACTCCCTGGGGGATCACTCAGAGTTAAAATGAAGCATTTTTTTTAAGCTCCCGTCAAATTTGCCAAAAATTTTTACATTTCAAATTTGCTAAAATTTGACTTACAGATCATTGTCAGAAAAGGACATATCTAACAAGGTATATGTTGTAAACAAGGGATGCCTGAAAATACCTGGTACAGTGTAGGCCGGCAGAGGTCATTTATAGTCTGTTCTAAACAAAATGTTCTTTCCTTGGCATGGATCTTTGAATTTAATATAAATTCTGTTTCAGGCTTTTCTGGCCATGCCCAATATTCATCAGGCAGACTGATGGACACCAGAGAATGTTCTGATATGAGACCAACAACATCCTAGAAAGAGAGTATTGCCATCACAACAGAATTTTGCTGCTTCTACGTGTCTTTAGATTATCCTTTTCCTTTCTCTAAGCTTATCAGAAAGAAATGAAAATCCAAATTATCACTAAAGGGATAATACAATATTCTTCCAGATTAAAAAATATTTTTTTAAAAACAACAAAGCACTATTTACAGCTTAACTTTCCACACATTTATAAACATGTTAAAACTTACAAAGGCCATAATACTGAATTCTGGATGTAAACTGTGCTCCCTTTAGTGTTTTTAATATTCTGCTCATAAAATCTCTGACTACTGAGACCCCATGTAGGAACAGTTACTGCTATTTCAAATACAACCTATAATAAAGTTAATCGGGCACACATTTAACAACATACATGTGGTAATTGTTATGGCACTGCATAGTAATTGGACATTAAGACTAAATTGTTCACATAAATTACAGGAAAATGGAAAAGTCACATTATCCCTTCCTCTATACCATTGGTTCCCAAATGCCTGTCTGCAGACCACCTCTATCTGAATCATCTGGAGAGCTTTCTGAACTTTTTAAAGTTTCTGTATCCGCCCCCAACTCTCACTGCCAAGTTAGTCAGTAGCTCTGGTATATGAGGAAGCTTTGCAATATGCCCAACTGTCTCAAGTTCAAATGCCTTCACAAGTGAGCAAGAAAGTTTGTGTATATGATAATGAAGTCTGTATATAAGAAAAGAAGCATTCCATCCAAAGACATTTAGAATGAGAATATCTTTAATACTATGAGCTACAATCTACCACCCTTTTCCCCACCTTGTACATCTGCAAATTGTTACTGAACTGAGGCTGATAGTCTGAAACCCCAGTGGACTGTATCATATTGCCCCCACCTAAAAGTTTACTTTTGTTGATGTATGAAGCATAAAGAGCACACAAAGGTGTTTCCTACTGGATACAGTCATGCCCATTACATATTATAGCTAGTCTTAGTTCCATGTTGACTCTATACATTCACTCATCTCTTTATCCACTAGGGCACCTAATATGTGCCAGCTACTGGCTTCAACACTGAAAACACAAAATTGAATGAGACGTGTAGCTCACAGTTTGGAGGGATATGTTTCAAAATCATTTTAATGGCCAGAGTAGCATCAGAATAATCTTTTAATCTAAGTAGAAAAAAAATGGATATCTCACTGTGAAAGTGCTGGGGAAATAGATCTCTAGAACATATTTTGAAACACTACTCCCCCATCTCCCACATTCCAAGACCCATATAGAGGGCAGGCCGACATCAGAAGCTCTGGAACTCTCTGAAGCAGACGTTACCTCATGCTACATGGCTTTCTTGTTCAGGGTGGCTCCAAGAGGAATGGGGCTTCCAGGTCATTCCATCCCGTCAGCAGTTGGTGATGTATTTGAATTGGCCCATTTATGGGGCTCTCTAATGAGTGACATTTATAAGGTGTCCTTCTCTTCCTTGAATCAAATGATATTGAGATTTCTTTTATCTTAAACTCCACCAGCCCTTGCTTAGTGTTTATATGGCCAAAATCTTGAGCAAGTCACTCAATTCCATTCCTGCACTCACTATTTCGCTACCGAAATGCAAACTCCCCTGGGTAATTCCAGGCAATTTCTTTACCCAGAGATCATCTCTGGCCACAGAGCAGCTCAGCTGCAACCCACGCTGTGTGCGCTGCATAATACTGTAACATTTTCAGAGTCAGGGAAGATTTATTCAGTGATCAACTGCTTCAGCATCCTGAATCACTCCAGAGACAGTCTGTTAAAGAGGGGACCTTGAGGGAACTGAAAATGTAAGCAAGAAGTGAAATAATCCTCTCTTTCCCTTTTAACCCCTTAAGGCCCCATAAGAAAATAGCATTAGCTTTTTATATGCATAGGGGAAAATGTCTGGAAGTAATTCCCTCAAAATATTGAAAGTGCTTATCAGTAGGAGGTGAAATTAAAGGTGGTTTTTCATTTATTGTCCTTGCTCATTTATATTTCCCACAATAAACCTTAATTCTGTAATAAGAAAAATATTTTAAGATGCATAGTTACACACTATCCTTCAAAAAGAAACTTATTGGGGCTGGGGATGTGGCTTAAGCGGTAGGGCGCTCACCTGGCATGTGTGCAGCCTGGGTTCGATCCTCAGCACCACATACAAACAAAGATGTTGTGTCCGCCGAAAACTAAAAAATAAGTATTAAAAAAAATTCTCTCTCTCTCCTCTCTCTCTCTCTCTCTCTCCTCTCTCTCTCTCTCTCTCTCTCTCTCTCTTTAAAAAAAAAGAAAAAGAAACTTATTGGGGGAAAAATATGTCATTGGTTATCTCAGGAACTAGGTCAGTATTTTGAAGACTAGCATACTACTCACACAAAAGATAGAAGGGTTAAATATAACCAGGGAATAAAGGCAAGAGTTTTTATTATTTGAAATCAATATAAGCCCGGGATTGCTAATAATTTTCATTTAACACTACACACTATGTAAATCTATAAAACTTATCCCACTTTGCTTTGAAACTCTTAACTTGGATTGGGTGGAGTACTTGCCTGGCTTGCATGAGTTTGACACTTAGCACCAAAAAAAAAAAAAAAAAAAAAATTAGAGGCAAATACATCCACATAGTGTGAAAAAACTAGAGTGTCATGTGCAACTCAATAAGACCCTCCAAAGTGGATATCTACTCTTCTCCATGACATCCACAATAGAAATGTGCATATTCAGCCTCATTGCTAATTGAATGAAAACCTAAGGGGCAGATCACAGAATTCCCTGCCTATTCCACTCTGGAATACCATCAGCTTCATGAGGAAGGAAAGGCAAGCCACAATAAGAATAATCATTGAGCTGGGGTTGTGACTCAGTGGTTGAGAGCTTGCCTAGCATGTGTGAGGCACTGGGTTCGAACCCCTGGCACCACATAAAAATAAACAAATAAAGGTATTGTGTCCATCTACAACTAAAAAATATATATTAAAAAAATAATGATCATAGAACTGGAGATACAAAGTAAGTTATATCCCAGGCACAGATATATCTTTCCTTTGCAGTCCTAGAGTCAGGCTGTGTCCATGCACACAACCACTTGGATATAATTCAGCTTTTTAGAGAAAATAAATTTACTTAGTAAGCCAGCTGAGGCATTTGTTTACTTTGTGGCAAGATTTTTAACCTTTTTGTCATTTGACCTCACATGTACACAGCCAAGAGCAAAATGCCTGAGAAAGTGTAGCTCAGATTGAATACCAGGAAAATAATCACTAATAGACCAGGTGGGTCCATGACAAGCGGAAGACATTCTAAACAGAGGTCACCCAGTTGACTGAGGAGGTATGGGATGGTTGTAGATCTAGGTTGTAGATCCTAGTAGTGAACAGAGAGATACAAACAAGCATACATAAAACCACTAGATGCTAAAAAACCTCCATGTCAGGAAACAACCATTCAAAAATTGTGCATTTTATTTAAACTTTTAATATGAAGGATGATCATTTGCTATTTTAAGAAAAAAATAAATAAAAGAGTCTCATCATAAGAAAAGACTGAGCCCAGGTCTACGTTGTGAACTGCTATAGGTATTAAATTTTAACCTACTTACGGAAATTCAAATGCATTATCATTTCACTGATGTAATAAAAGCAGAAATAACTAACTAGCTTTGATTACCAGAATAAAAGGCACTCTGCTTAATTAATTTGCTAATCATTTTTTCCAGGTGGACTTTAGCCAGTGTTTGGTCTTTAATTACAACATATATACAATCAACTCACCCAGAAAGTTAAAAATATCAATGTCAAACTTTAATCTTGTTCTGTCAGTACTTGTAAGAAAGCAAAATAAAAGACTGGAAATTTTTAAAGAAGATTAAAAAAAAAAAAAAAGAAAGAAAGAAACCAGACACACAGACAAGGCGAGACAAGGGGAGGGATCACCATTTCCATAGAATTATTTTACTTTGACAGAATATACACTTTCTTCCTGCAATTTGCTTACCTATCCCATGAACCCCCCTTCCTATGATAAGCATACTGCACTGTATCTTCTGATCTCAACAGATGCATCAAGAATGACACTCAAAAAAATCAATGTGCCCTCTGAAATAGGATGAAATGAAGATTTTAAAGCTAGATATTTACGTTTATGTGGTTTTAGTTTTTTTTTAATCTGTTTAAAGGAGTGTTTCAGCAACGTTATCAGATTGGACATTATTTTCTATTTTTCTAATCAGGTCCCACAATGAATTTGAATACCAATTCAAGATTATCTTTTTAATAAAGAAAAGAAAAACAGAAAAAAAGAAGGGAGGTGTTACTTAAGAAAAATGCCAGACCGTTACCACTTATGTATTCCAACTTCTATCAAAACATTGGAGTATCTGCCAGAATAAGCCCCACTCTTCTGAGTCACTGAAACCATCACTGATGAGAATAATCTTCCTCTCTCTCTCTCATATGCGTGCACACACATGCACAAATAATTAAGAGATGTCACCATGAACAACCCCAAAGGCCATGCATTTATTAATAAATTCTATATAATTTCATTTTAAGGGCAATTAAATATGTATTTGCATTAATGAATACATACTGGTGTATGAACTGTACAAGCCAGAGAAATTCTGCCAAAGGTTTCTAGCTAAAAGATTTTATTCTAACAAGTCAAATCTACCTCTGAAATTATTTTCTAGGACTTCCTTGACAATTTCCTACCTCATCAGGATGTTTGTTTGTTTCTTAATCCTTGTCCCAAAGAAGCTATTTTGGATATACTTTTTTTCTTAGATGTACTAAGTTGTGATTCTACCTTCCATATAAGCCTGTTAATAAATAATATGTTGTCTCATTGGCTTTAACAAACATCTGTGTGTCACGATGTCTCCTCTTCTTTCTTTGGTCCATTTGCCAACCATTTCATCTAGCAGAGACACACAGTCACATGAAACTATTCTAAGCATTTTGCTTAACCAATATGCACTGCAGCATTTTATTGTTAGGGTAGCAGCACTGGGTGACCCGTGGCATAGCCCTCAGTGAAGTAAAAACCATTTCACTAGCTGTCTTTTCAACTGTGACAGGCCTTAGTCAAAAAACCAGGGAGTGTGACCTGCCAATCACAGGAGTGAGAGGCCCGAGGGCCATATGTCACACGACTCTGCAGCCCCTTCTGACTTTCGGTGAAGTAATTCCCAGTCAGCAGTCTAGAACCGAGTCTTTCCGTCCCCACATGTAACTTGTCTGGTCATGAAGTTAGATGACTTAAATGGAAAAATTATTTCCCTTGTGGTATCTGTCACTGGTTGAGATATGTGATTATTGGTCTGTTGGATCCACAATTCCCCAGAAAAGATCATTGATCCAAATCTGAGAGAGCAGCACAATCTGTGTGTGGCCCTGGCAGGGTTTTATTCATCACCACACTCTAGGAAATGTGGCCTTGGAGCAGGGACCACATTTCCCCTAGAATGGAAATGGGTCTGTGACGTTGCTAAGCCACACTCAGAGCATCACAGACTTTCATCATCATGCCAGCTCCAAGCCTCAAGTGAGAAAAAGTGGTAAAAATAGTCAAATGCCAGAAGTACTACATGTTATGGCCACCACTACTACTAATAATATTGGACTCTTCACTTTTGACAAAGGTATGCTTTTTGCAACCTGGCCTAAGGGCTAAAGGTGCTCAGGTTGAGAGAAAACTTTGGCCTTGACAGTTCAAGGGATTTGAGACAGCTCTTCCCTGAATGACCCAAACTTTTCTCTAAAACAATGCATAAAAATTGCCTAGAAAAATTTGTCAAACCCAGATTGCTGGTTCCCACCTAAGGAGTTTCTGATTCAGTAGATCCAGAGTCATGTAACAAGTTATTAAGTTAAATTAGTCTATTTAACTTAGACTAATTGATGGGATAGTTCATGACACTAGTCCAATGACCTCAACATCAGAGAGCCTCAGTTAACTCACCTTTAAGTGAGATTTAAACTAGATGAACTATATATATATATATAATAGTTTGCAATTCTTTAATACAATCATTTGGTGTCCCTTCTAATTTCACCACCCATATTTCCCCCATATTATGAACTTATTTTTGCTTCTCCAAAATTACTTTTAATATTCTAGGTGAAGGTCCCTTTCTCTATAGCCATGATCCTCAAAGAGTGCTTCCTAGACCGTTGTCACTGCCGTGATTTGGACACGATTAGTCTATTTTCTGTTGCTATAATAAAATACTTAAGATTGGATGCTCTATAAAGAAATAGGTTTATTTAACTCTCAGTTTTCAAGTTTCAAGAGCATAGCACCAGGGGATGAGGGCTTTCTTGGTTGTGTCATATGATATATGGTATCATGACAGGAGCAAATGTTAGAGGGAAATGTCACATGGTAAGACAGGAAGCCAGAGAGCAAGAAGTGGGTCAGTCTCTCTTTTTTTCATAACCTTCTTGAGAGAACCAACAGGATCCAACAGGAACTGCCTTAAACCCTTTCAAGGGCAGCACCCTCAATAATCTGACCACTTCCCACTAGGCCCCACCTCTTGAAGATTCTACCACCTCAATTCCACAACACTGACGACAGAGCTTCCAGCACATGAGTTCTTGGGGGCAAATTGTGTCCAAATCATAGCAGTGACAACAGTCTAGGAAGCACTCTTTGAGGATCATGGCTACAGAGAAAGGGACCTTCACCTAGAATATTAAAAGTAATTTTGGAGAAGCAAAAATAAGTTCATAATATGGGAGAAATATGAGTAGTGAAATTAGAGGGGACACCAAATGATTGTATTAAAGAATTGCCAGATTATATATATATATAGTTCATCTAGTTTAAATCTCACTTAAAGGTGAGTTAACTGTGGCTCTGATGATGAGGTCATTGGACTAGTGTCATAAACTATCCCATCAACATAGAAGAGAAATAAAATTTAATTTCCTATTGTAATTGGATGCTTTCCAGTGCAAAATATTGTCAGCAGTTAGAACATGGATACTTTCTGTTTAGGGGAAAGAATTTGCACTATTTTTGACAGGGAAAGAGATCTCATATGTGATCTCCTTAAGGAAGAGTAATGCTCAGCTAATCCTCTCTATTCACCTGCACTGAAAAGGAGGGACAGAAGAGGAGGTATCATGAGATAAAATATGTCCAGCAATGCACATATAGGTTTTCAAGGAACAGCAAATTTACTAAGCAGGTTTGGTGACTTAGTAGCTGACCTAACATTGATTTTTAACTTTCTCTTTAATGTCTTGACTTCACTATCCAGGAGGTTCTGGAGTAGCAAAACTTCCCATTTGATTTTCAACAGCATCTGCTTTCAGCAGGCATTCCAGTTTCACTTGTGCCTGGCAGAGATTGAGACTGCTCTTGCCCTGGAAGCATGGGCCAGCTCCCAGGACAGAATGGAAAATCTCTACTCTCTTTTTAGGAACATCTCCACATTAGAACTGTCTGGTAAACTGACCAGCTGCCACTCACTGCTGTTTAATCCTCTCAATACCAGCTTGAGAGCACTGAGTCTTCCCTCTCTTATTGTGAAGATTCTGAAGTCCTCTTCAGAAATGAGAGCTTGTGAATGGATAGCCAACATGCTCAGCCCTCACTGCAGAGCAAATCAACATGAGTGAGTTTTGAATTTGGAAAAAAAAATTTAGAAAGCATGAGATTACTCCAAGTATTGTTCACTTAGGTGGGCAATTGTAGTCCAGTGCCACAGACATAATAATAGGCCTTTGATAAGTGTATTTTGAATTGGTTGAATGCTAATAACATACTCAGTTGACGTATTCCTTTTCCTAAGAACTAAATACAGTTCTTCATTTCTTCTGAAAGCAAGAAATAGCAATAATCCTCAGATGTTATATATGGAGATATAATAATTTTTTTCTTTCATTTGTTTTTAGAGAGGGAAAAAGTTTATTTTGGCTCACAATCTCAGAGGATCAGTCCATGGTTGGCCAACAGCAATGCATTGCTCTGGGCATGATGTGAGGGAGAGCATCATGGTGGAGGAAAGCTGCTCACCTCATGGTAGCCAGAAAGTAGAAATGGTGGATTTATTCAGTACCTTCAATGAATTCTTCCTGCCTGGTAGCATACATATATTTTAGGTATGATAAAATATTATCTATAATAGTAGTAAGACAGTTCTAGAAAGGCCTAGAAATAAGCATTTCTACACATCTCCAGTTTAGTTACCCCTAATAGTAATGAAAACAATAATGCTGTCAGACTATTGTTTGGTTAGCATAGATTTGCTATAGAGTTGTTTATCTTTGTTTTGCTGGGCATTCCCCAGTAGTAAAAGTGCCAAACCCTAACCTTTCTTTTAATTCACCTATTGGTCTTAGGAAAACAAGAATGGGAGCAGTCATGTATTGGTGAATGTTGAACAACTAGCACTCTGGGGAGTGGGTGCTCTGACTAGTAATGTTTGTCAATTTCGTCGGTGTAAATAGTCCACCATGGTGGATTTAACGCTGCCAACAATTTAACAACTGATTTTCAAAACTCCTGACAAAAATTGGCTCTCCTGAGCTGCTACAGGCTGGCGCCAGCATAACACTAGATGGGGAAGAAATCACATGTGGCCAAATTTATCCCATACTGACAGGGTTTTCCCCACCATGTAGGAGAAAATGTTGGACCAGTGGGATTTAAAAAAAAACAACTGTTCTAGAAGCTAGATAGCATAAACCATAGTTATTTGCCAACAACCAGATAGGTAAATAGGTCAGTAACATATAGAATCAACTGAACTGTTATCAACTGAGCATAACTAGTGCTATAATGCTTGAGTAATTATTTCACAAAGTCAAAAGAGAAGTCTTAGATGTCTGCTGAGACACTTAGCAGGCTTTTGATTCTGTGATTCTACAGCCTGGTACCAGACACAGTAAGATTCAGTGAGCTAAGGCACCAAGATCTGATGGGATGGGTGTGATGTGACAAGAAGAGACCTGACACTGACCTAGGATCCAAAAGACTAAAACAGTATTGGTTCCTCTACTGGATGACTTTGGAAAAACCATGCAACTTTTGTAGCAGTCTCAGCTTGTCTTATCCATGAAGTGATCCCCCTAAATTTTTCTTTTGGCTCTAAAATGAGAGTCTTCTAAGTGGATTTCCTTCAGTTCTTTAAGTTTAAAACTACACTTTATCCAAGGTACTGGTGAAACAAACAGACAAAAAAAAAAAAAAACCTTCTTGAATGACAACATACATGTCATTAGGCTTTCACACAAACACACACATCACTTTGGCAGAATTGTCAGTAAGAACTAAAGTGGGTTCAGGGAAAGACCACATATCAGATCCTTGCCATTTAATAATTTCAGTAATGGAGGACTGAAATTTGTTTCTCAACTTCACACCCACCTCACTACACACTGTATTAGTGATCCAAATGGCAATGTACACAAATACCACCACTCCCCAGAGTCCAGACAGCATGTCTCAAATGGTCTTATTATCCAGGGCCCACATGGGTTCCTTATCAGAGTGGACAAGTGTCCTCCTTGGCGTGAAGTGTTAATTTTACAAGATGAACTACAAGAAATCTTAGTTCAACTAGAAATTAAACTTATTGAAGGTTAATTATATGATCCCTTCTCAAACCTGCCAGGAAGCCTTTTGGAGACTACTTCTGACCAATGAATCATGTGTGTGTGTATGAAAGAGAGAGACAGACAGACAAAGAGAGATTGAGAGGAACTGGGGGAGGGGGCACAGATAGGATACGCACACGCAGTACCCCCGTCTGAACATGTGAGCCTATGTGTGTAGAGATGGAGTTCACAGAAAAGTGACTACCAAATAATTTTAGAAGAGACTATGTCAGAATTTTAGATTGCTCTGAACATTTAAAAAACAACAGCTTTAATCTAGAGTTCCTCAGGTATTACTCATTTGTAAATTAAAACTATAATTATTACAGATGGATGTGATAATATCGTGGCCTCCCTGATTCAACAGCAAACAATCAAAGCCCAAATTCATTGCTCTAAAATGATGAAAATAAACAACACACTGAACAAAATTAAAAATATTATGCTCCAACAGGCTCTTCGAAACCACAAAATGAGGCCGTACCTAACAACACACGAGCAAGGGTAGATTGGGGGTGAGACACTGCCACTGAAAAAGAGGAAAGGTTACAAACAAGAAAGTAAGTTTTCAGAACTATTTGCAATGTAAGAGTTTCCTGGAACAAGAAAAGCGTAGCTTTGAGTCTTTGTGATTATTAATTTTTTTTAAGAAAAAAAAAAAGAACTTTATTTAAATCAGGCCCTTAGCAGGTTGGCTGAGCTCACGGAAGCCTTGCTCAGCCTGCAGATGTCTGTTTGAGCTGCCACATGGCAGGAACTGGCCCTGGGGGTCTCAGGAGCCCAGCACAGGACCCAAAACTTCTTATTTTGGTGCTGGTTCCAAAACTCCTCATCCCTTTCCAGTTCATTACAAACGCCCATTGTCTGCCATATTTATCTGCCATCACTGCTGTTTGTTAGCAAATGGAAAGAGAACTGCCAGGACTAAATTTCAGCCTGCCCTCAGAATAGCGCAAAGGCGCTACAGGAATTGCACGACAGATGGTCTTTGAATGATATACAGAACCTCTGCCCTTGGGCCCGCTTTGGAGGAGCTGTTTTGGATTGTTGCTCGTAAGAGTGGGAGGTTGTTGTGTGATATGTGATTATTCCATAATAATTTTAATTATTTTGCCTGTTTTCAAACAATAGTCTCAGCCTTTTTTAATTTTTACACTCACTGAGTTGTGACACGAGCATTCTTTTCTCTATGTTAGCAGGGATTAAAATCAAGCCCTGTATCCCTTCCCATTTTTCAAATAATCCATGTTTAAATAAATTACCTCGGTCTGGAAAACCAAGTTATGTGGCGTCCTCCTGGCACATACACTAGCAAGGAAAAAAAATTCCTTATTGTGATGTCTGGTTTGAGATTGTCGCAGTCACAAGTTTCAAGAAAAGCCTGCTCTTTGCCTCTTTGGAGCAAGGCACTGGCGAAGGGAGCTTCATTTACATGCATGTGGGGTTCCCATCGGATCTGCTCAAAGGTACAGTCCGAGGCAGTCAGACGGCATCTGATGTGCATGTAAATGAAGCTCCCAAAGTGGGGTGTAGGCTTCTGGAGAGACAGAAAATATGCCGTCCCTGTCTCATCCAAATCCAACAGAAACTTCCGAATGTTTTCTAAAGCAGCAGGAGCCAAGGAGAAGCAGATGCTAAACTTTCAAGGCATTCAAATACATTTCTCTTTACCAGATAGATTTGTTAGCAGAGCACTGGCAGAAGAAGTTTAAGGTCAGAACCTTAAACTTTGGTTTCTTGGCCCAGTGAGCTAGCAGATGCCCCCTGCGTGGCCCAGGAGTCCCAACCCAGAATGTCTCTGGAGGCCAGTGGTGGCCCCCCAGCTCTCACTTGGTAAGTCCCAAGGCCACTAGGTGATATATAAAAATACAAAATCTACAGTGCATATAGACCACAGGAGAATCTGGAAGTGAATATTCATAAGACGGCCTTTTTACTGAACATAAGAATGTGTGACTTTTACCTAGAGTTTCTCATGAAATTGTCCCTTACAGCTGAGTTCTGAACTCCCAAATAGACTTGTGGTTCCAGTTGCAAGTGAAATCAAACTCTGGCTAACTTCCAAGCTGACTGGTCCAGCACCCTGGTAGTAAGAAAAATTCTTTTTCCCTTTGGTCTCTAGCTAAGTGATATAGTTACCTGGAAAACAGGTCTCTCTGATAAGTGGGTTTACTAGAGAAGAGTAAAAACAAAACTCTGACCCTGTTATTTGATAGAGAAATCCCCCATGGAGTCTTAAGTGCTTTGCAACAACTGTGGTTTTAATCCAATAACAGCAGCTCCTCTAACAGAGAGAAACCCAACTCACACAGCAGTTAATACCCAAATGAAATTCAGATAACTCTCACTGTGTTGACAAAAAGGATCGGGGAAATGTCCTCTCCTCCTTCCCAAGGAAGATGTGCCTTTGGTGAGATACAGCCGCCTACAGAAAATAGCCATCCTGCTTCTTCCTGGCAAGGGCTGGTGAGCAGAGATTTCTGGTTACAGAGAGCACATCTCAGAGAGAACATATAAATTACTGCTCAGTGCCTTGAGGAGCCACAACTACTTGTCTTTCAAGGCATGGAGGATGCAGCAAAAGAGCGCTTCCCAGCTTACTGTGCTTCGGTGACTTTTGTAAGAATGCAGTTGCTGAAAATTTTCATTAAAGTGTATAATAGAAACAATGGCTCGACTCTGTCAGCTATCATTAAAAAAAGGAGAACCATGTTCTCAACCTCTCTGAAATAGTGAGATCCCATTTTAAGTGTATTCATATATTAAAATCAGGTTCCATATAGATCTTCAAATGCCATAAATGTCAGGCCATATACACACCTGGCATTTTACATATATCATCTTTGTTCTTTCCAACAACCAAAACTATTTATTGTCCTCATTATATAATTCAAATGAGAAAATAAGAGGCTCATGCTGATCAAATGACCTAAAATAAATAGACATACAATAAATAGAGGAGTCAGGATTGCAACCTCATTTGTTTAATTCCAAGGACCTTATTCTTCTCAATGATGAATGTATGTATGTATGGGGCAGAGGGAAGGGGACAGAGGGAATACATTCACAGAGGGCATATAGCCTTAGGAAAGTAGCTAAACAAATTTCAGCATATTTTGGATTCATAAGGAAGGAGACTATATATGTTCTCAGTGCCTCACATGTGAATTCTCACCAATGCTTATTAACTGGAATAAGTATATTTAATAAGGAATACTTATTCGTTTATAGATGTGTAATTGACAAGTAATCATTAGTCTTAATCATGTAAGCTTTACCTGCTACTTCCTTTTGGTTATTTCATGTTTATCCTGAAAATTAAATTGTAAATTTTGGAAAGTCTCCCAAGTTGAGAAAAAAGAATTCAGTCAATCCAAACTCACAAGGACCAATTCTAGGTGAGAGGTACTATTACTATCTTCTCCAGAGATGAACCCATCAAGTATCTAATAAGCACCCTCTGAATATTCACAGCTGATGCTACCCAACCTCATTTCTTCTGATGAAGAAATATGGAAAAATTAATTAAATAAACAAAAGAAAAATGACTTCTCTTAAACATAGAGTTCTGATAACCTGACTGATGGGTTGACCATCAGGAGGATAAGGGGCAAAGGGTTCTACATTCCAAAACCAACTGCATCTTGTATTTTAAAAATAAATTCTCCCTGCCTTTTAAATCTAATTTACATGATTTCAAAAAAGTGCTGTTTTAATATAAGACACACAAAAACATGATTATTTGCTTCAAGACCACCACAGAAAGATTTTATTCAGGATCAAAACATGAATATCCCAGTCAATAGAAAGGTGAGTATCATTGAAATAGGCACACCTTTAAAAAAATCTATATTCAAATGTTAGCCATTTTGCCACATGTTCTGAGAGCTGGGTGTTTTGTTTTGTTTTGTTTTGTTTTGTTTCTTTTTAACATCAGCAGTCACAAGAGTAGCACTCTGTCGGGACCCCAAGACCTCGATGGATGGCAATCTTTACAGTTAAAAGATTGCACAAAGTGCTTTCATTCTGACCCACATGTGAATTAGGCTCAAGCATAAAGGAAAAATAAATGGGAATTAGAGGGCAACTCACAGAGGCATTCCAGTTGGGGAGAAAATACCACCATTAAGTCCCAGATGCAATTTATGAGTACAGCATTTGAATTTTCTAATTGTTTTTACAAAAAATGAGGCTAATGGAATTACATTGGAACCAGCCATTTAATCATATACAAATTTGCCAACCAATGTCTCTGTACATTCAGTCCTGAGCTCCTGATCACATTTGTAACATTGCCAAACTTTGAATCCAATATGAGAAAACTTCTTACTTTATTTTTTTCCCTTTTTTCTTTTTTACCTGTGGGTAGGAATGTAAGAAGCTGCTAATTCCAAGATTCCAAGTATTCCATGTTTCATGATCAAATCAAATCAATTTGACATAACTGTCAGGGACACATGAAGCTAGAAGGGGACCCTAGAGATTATCTGTACCAGTAGTTTTCAAATCATGAACCACTTTGAAACTACTCCCTACCCTGCTCACCTCAAGGGTCTAACACGCACTCTGCAGAGAATAGGAGAAAAGGAATGATCCACAGGATGAACTCCAAGACAGGTGATGTTAGTATCTCTGAAACAAATGCAAATTACTATTTTATAACAAGAACCAATGAATATACACTTTTTAAAAAATTTTTCACTGGCAATCCTGCAAACCTCCCAAAGGTGTTTACCTAACATTACATACATAGGCCCAATATGTTCTCAAAGTTCCTCACACGCACTGCTCCTGTGAGTGAAAGAGCTCAGTTCTGTGTGGTGAGGAAAGGAATCAGTCATTCTTTTCATTCCTGTGATTAAATTTCAGAGGTACCAAGGAGTGGGGATTCAGTGTCTGCCCTAAGAAAGCGAGCTGTCTACTGAAGAGACAAGCATGGTAACAATGACAGCTCAAGATAAGAACTAACTACAAGCTCCCCAGCTTCACCAGTCAGTGTACATCATCACAGAGGGTCCTCACACTAGGGCCTTATTGGTTATTTCATGGGGCCTCCTGAGAGCTTCCCTTCTGGCAGGCCCAGCTGCTACCACTGCCAGTCTTCTGAGAGTCAGAGTTTTTCCTGTGGTTTTCCCAGAGCTGCTTTGGTGGCCAAATCAAGCCATGCCACTCCTCTACGGGGCTGTCACCCTCCCTGCTCCTCCCCCCACCACAAAATCTTCTTGGCACCAAGGCCAGCCTATAGTCTGTAGCAGAATAGGGAGACACAACCTTCTCCTGTTTGTGCTTTTCCATGTTTTGAGTCCTACAGAAATTCAACAGAATTTAGTAAAGTAACATGCAGTCTTTCCTCACACGACCATAGGATTCCGATTCCTAGGAATGAAGCAGCATGAGCGTAGCCCAAGCCTGTCCTCCTTGGGAAGCCTTTGAGCCAGCCCATTTGCCAGCTGTGCAGACATCACCAGTTCTGCCTGAATCTTGAAAGAGGACAGAGCTTGGCTTTCCTAGGAGGCTCCTTAGCTTCAGTGTCCACACATTTGTGTGAGTCTCTCTCCCACCAGAGCACAGACACCCTGATGAGTGTGACTTCCTCTTCAGCCTGGAGGCAGCACCAGTGGTTTTAAGGGAGTGCAGCAGGAGCCCAGGAAAAACAGCCAGGTCTGTACAACATCACCACAGGAAATAAGCTCTAGAAGATGAGTTGCACTTTATTAGTCAGGCAATCAGTATGCATGATGGAGGGTGAGATGCCAAGAAAGTAGAAGAAGAATCAGTTCAAAGATTTAGAATTAAAAAATAAAATGTACTGCATGTTCAGGGAAATACATGTTCTACTTGCTGAAGCATAGTTGGTATTGGGAGGGGAGAAGCAATAAGTGGCACATAAGAGTTTCTATGGGACATAAAAGAATGTTCTACTTTTTTTTATATGGCAAACCTTTATGAGTTGAGCTGAGTAATCACTTGGTCACATTTAACCATCAGAAAGGCCATTGTACTAAGAGTGATGGGCTTGAGGCTGGATGGACTAGGATAGAAAGAGGCAAGAAGATCTGAATGAAAAAGGTTACCACATTCAGGCAGGAGACAATGTGGCAGGAAGAGTTCCCAGGTGTCCCCAAGATTCCTGACCCCTGGTATGCAGGTCTTTTATAAGCCCCTCCCCTTGAGTATAAGCAGAGCCTGTGAATATGATGGATTTCACTTTTATGATATAGCAAAAGTGATAAAATTTTGCAGATGTAATTGAAGTCCTTAGCTGGTTGATTTTGAATTCATCAAAAGCAAAATTATCCTGGATGAACTCAACTGAATCTTTTAGTGAAGATTCTTCTACCTGCCTTGAAGAATAAGATACAAAGTTATGAGAGAGCCTGGGAGGGAGGGGCCACACAATGAGGACCTTCAGAGGCCTCTGGAGACAAGGACCCAGCAACCCTGCCTGAACTCCAGACACATCTAAGCTGTGAGATAATAAACGTATGTCAGTTTAAGCCTCCAAAGTTATGATAATTTGCTATGGAGCAATAGAAAATAAGTATAGCTTTAGACATGAGACAAATAAGTAGTATATTCAGCAAAGAAAACTGACAAGAAGTAGAGTTTGGAAAAGGGTCTCTGTGGTTACTGGCTTGGGACGCTAGATAAACAGTTTTAATTTGGACCTCTTGAGTTTGCTATATCTGTAGGGTATGCAGATGGCCACATCTAGAAGGCAGTTGGATATAAGAGTCTAATACCTAAAGGAAACCAAGGTTCAAGCCAGGGTGAACAGGCCAACTTCCAATGTGCAGATCTGAGAGGCCAGACAGAAAGCGAGAACCAACAACTGAGTCCAAGCACGCAAAGTAGTCACAGGGGCAGTCAGCATGGGAGAGCAGGCTGAGGATGTCCCCTGAAGGTCTCCAGGTACTTGTGGAACTGCTCTGGAGCATTTTGTTCTCTGTGTTGTTGTTGTTGTTGTTGTTAAGAAGCAAATCAAATCAGGCAAGTGTGTGGTTAGGAAGTCATCTCAAGGATATGTAGGGAGAAAGGGAACAAGGGTAAGGTTGAAACTCAAGGACACATTCATGTTCAGATGACAAGAAGGGACTTGAGATTGAGGAAGAGAAGCCCAAGAGGCAGGAGGAGAATGAGGAGAGGTGAGTGTCCCCTTAAAGCCCAGGAAACAGGATGTGCTCCCCGTCTGAATGCCATCAGATGAGAGGAGGCCTGGAAATGATGGTGGGATTATAACATGAATAGAATTTAATGTCAGCAAAAGTATAAAGTAGAGTCCCAGTGTCCACATTATAGCAAATGCTTTACTGTCTTTGTCTCTAAAGTGAGAGTGATAAATGAGGGTAAAACACCTGCCTTACTTTCCTCATGGGATTAGAAATGCTCCCCGGGCTTCTACCCCACGTCATGAAGGCTCAATGTGCAGGGACAAGCCTTTTTACCTTCATGGGTCTAGGGCTCCCAAACTTGCTCTGAGCGACTTTATCAGGTTTCCAGTGACTTGAAACTAATTCCTTTCTAAGAGGAAAAGCCTGAAGACAAGAAGTCTTGCTGACCATTCTTAATCGCCAAGAAGTATACGAAATTGGAATGCAGAAAAAGGGAACCTTGCTTCTCTTTAAAGACGCATTGGCACTCTGTTTATTTGGCACTTGCTTTATTGGAAAACAGCTGAGAACCAAGAAACAAACAAAAGAGACCTCCAAGCAGCCAATTTCTACAGCACCGAGCCCGCCCTTCTTAATGAACTTCACGGAAAAGGATTTCCTGGGGTCCTTTCTCTCAGCCTAGTTTTCCTCTTCAGGAATTCTAACAGGCTCGGGGATGTGGTTTCCAACCGAACAGGCCAATAAGAGCAGCAAATTAAAAGAAGAGGACTAGGAGGGGGGAAAAAAGAAAGCAAGGAGAGGACTAAAAGAGGCACATCAATAACAGTAACGAGGGACAGCTGATGACTTAGCAGCAAGGGTGGAACCAGGGGGAAATAACTATAGAAGACAAACAAAAGGAGTAAAAATCACAGCAGCTTAAGATCGTTTAGTGCAGAATAAAAACATTCTACATACTAGAACAGACCCCGGAGGGCACTAGAGCTCAGCATGATGGCCTAAGCTATCATTAAAAACAGTTAAATTACATTTGGTATAGTCTAAAAAGGCAGAGACATTCACAATATACAATAACAGAACAAGGAGACATACAGCTTGATCCATTTAGCCCCTAAAAGGCAATTCTTGTGGAGTAGCTATGTGCCAGGAAATGTGCCAGGCAATAGACAGACAGGAGCAAGAACGTGGTGCTATCTGTCTTAAGCTACCATCAGTCATCCGGGAAGCTCAGCTGGTCAGAGAGATGGATTCTCTGCAAGGTGTCCTTTGGAGAGCCCTTGGAAAGGAAACTGTTCAAATATCAAGGTTCTTGGAAAATCTAAAAGATTCAGACTTCCCTCACTGGCAAAATCAGGTTGATTTTGGCTAGAGAAGACTGGCTACTTTTGTTGAAAAACAACAAAAAGAACATTTAAACATGATTTTCTCAGTGTAATGGCTACCTACCTTTTTGCCTTTATATGTGTATAAAATCAATTTCAAGAACTGCAATGATGTTTAACAACAACCAGGTGAGAGTACTTTTGTTTACTTAGGGTACATACTGGTCTCAAATTATTAGTGTAAGTCCTAAAATGGCTAGTTAAAACCAAGAGTAACTTAGATCTGGAGAAAATCTTAACTCCTTCTAATCAATATCTTGTGCTTCTTTGTTCAGCACCACAAAATAAATTTTAAACCAATGATTCCAAGCTGCAGTTGACCAGTTCTATCAGAATCTCTCATTCGTAGGTCCTGTGTACACCTACTAGGACAGAATCTCTGGGGATGGGTCTCTGGGATTCTTATTTCTTAAAACTGCTCCAGATGATGCTGATGTGTGGCCAGAATTCCTTACAGCTCTTAAATTCCATTGTTTTTAATGTGTCTAATGATAATTAAGTAAAAGAACACCCCCAAAACACTATAGTTGAAATTCTATGAAAGGAAAAGAAAACCATAAATTTTTCATATTGTATTTGATCTTATAATGAACAAGGAAAAACTAATACTAACCAGAGAAATTAAATTCATGTTCTTTTTTTCATAATTTTGAGGTCTACACATTAGAAAAAAAATGAAAAAGTAAGCTAAAATATTTCCATTATATTTTGTCTCTACCATCTTTACATCATCATCAACAAGCCTTCTGAGTAATAATAATAAAGTCATAGAGGACCTAAAACTTTGATCATAAAATTAAATTCTCTCAGAAAGCTTGTCAGACTTGGAAATAATGCCAAGTTTCCCCCTCTCCTCTCTTCTCTTCTCTCTGCTCTTGGTTTTCTGCTTTTGCAAACCCAGATATGATGTGATGTGAGGATGAAAGAAGAAAGATGTAGAAGCCAGCCTCATTAAATAGGGTTTAGGGACTCTGTGGAACATAATGGGTTAGAGAGAGTGACATTAAATGTAATTAAGATGTCTTGTGTTTATTTCAGTCCCTGGAGGAAAGATATAAAATACCTAGCTATTAATAATAATAGTCAAATAACAATAATCCAGTTTCTTCTTAGAGCCCAAAGTAGTTAGGATTTGTTCTCTTTTATGTTGAGGGGCTATTGCTTGGGAAATTGTGAGAGTCAAGTGAAGGAATGTTGCCTGCTTGGTGCCAAGTGTTGATTTCCAAGCTGGAAGGTCAGATGATTCCACACATGCTTTCTGCCTCTTCCCTACTCTCCTTTCTCATCAGGAATAAAGTGAAGAACGTACAGATTTAGGGTGCAGCAGCAATTCCCAGTACATATTGGTCTTTGGAAAGCCAAATAATCTTCTACATGCTTTTCTTGCCTGGTATAAATTCTGTATAGATTTCCCTGTGCATTTGGTGTAAGGAACAAATTGGTGAGCCAACCCCCTATCCACAGAGCACTGTGTAAGGAGCTGCAGGAGATGGATTTTTTTTTTTTTTTAACACAATAAGGGCATGGCTTCTGTCTTCAAGGAAATTAAAATCTGGCTGGGAGAAAAACCCACAAACATCAATTAGGGAATTGTATGTCATAATTCATGATTAAGTAATAAATTAAGGTCATAATTGTTCAAAGATGGAAAAATTAAATGAGAATAATTGAGAAAGACTGTAAGGAATTCATGCCCTCGGGGTGTGAAGGATGGTACCAAAACTTGTCCCATATATGCAAGGGGAAAGATGGACATTCCTTCATAAAGTTACATACGTGTAAAAGAACCTTTAAGTCTTCCTCCCCACTTTTATTTTTCTTCTTTAATAAAAGAAGGAGCACTTTTGTCCATGGCAATTACTTAGAACTGTATATAAAATATGTTAACTGATTAAATAAATTTGGTGTGTTTCTTCTCTATATAATGTTCAACTCTTTCTACATTTCACGAAGCAGTGAATTGGAGGTAAATTATAGGAGAAAAGTAGGGATTCTGTAATTAACCAAACTGTTCTTAAAAAATGGTAACTACAAATAATAATGGATAAAACAAACAGTAAATGTTCAGCAATCTGGGTCCGTTTAATGTTGGGAGACTATAACCATACTCTTCCCACCTGCCCCCAACAGCCCCAGAAGGCATCAAAGCTCCCTGGAATGTGCTGTCTTCACTGATTTAAATCTCCTTTAATAAAAAGAGAGAGAGAGAGAGAGAGAGAGAGAGAGAGAGAGAGAGAAAAGAGACTCATAAAGGTTATTTTCTTCATTCAGTCATTTGTTTGTTCAAGAATTTTTTAATTGAGCACCTACTATTGTTTTAGATGCTAGGGACACAGCTACGAATAAGAGAGAAAAGGTTCCTATAATTTCAGAAATTTTATTCCAATTCAAAGAAAATCCTCCAGCTTAGATTTTTTTAAAACAAATGAGATAAAGAAAGCTTTGGATCTACCTTGGCTGCAATTCCCCAAGAGTTAATGAAAGTCAACCTAGATTTTAAAAAAATAAAAAAATCTATCCTACAGGGAAATTTATCGAAGACTGAGTCTAGGTACATAGCCTTTCTTGCTAGTTGCCTCTCAAGAATTAACTCCCTTCTTACCCTTCCCCCCTAGTATTCAAATTCTCTTCTGCATTACAGAGTTGGCCTTCCTTGTCTCTTTCTTCATCTCTCTTAGCTTGGTTCACTTTTTCCTCCTCTCTACGATTTTATTTATTTTCCCCAAACTCCAAAAGGTCACAGACCCAGTACATTGTGAAACCCCAAATTAAGTTACATGATTCTTTCCTCCCGACACAGTGTCTGATGAGCTAAGAACTGAGGTTCTCATCTGCCTCTCAGGGCTGACCCTGCCCTCCAGAGGAACCACAAGGACTTTGCTTACACAAAGCTCTTGAGGGATGGAAAGCCAGTGTCCTGGTTTGTGAGCTTGTTCTTCTAAAAGGGAAACCTAAAACTCTTTTCTTCTCTTTAATGAATTATTCTAGTTTTGCTTTGAGACCATAGCTCCTGTTTTATTTTCAGTTGTCTTTTTTCCATAACTCCTTTTAGAAATAAAAATGGAAAGCGTTATCTAGCCCCTAGGAAGAAATATGTACATACATTCAAAAAGCATTTTCATGCAACCTTAATAACCCGAATTCTATTTCCCTTTCTGTACATGATGGATGAAATTACTTTGATTATGCTGGCTTTCCAATTACTCATTCATGCCAAGAAAGCCAGCCCCGGAAACCCAGTCACCTTGCTTATTTCTTCCCACCTTGCCCTTCACAATCACAAAAATCAAAGAGCGCTGGAGCCGGAAGGAGCTTCCGTGATCCCCAAAGGAGGGATTAAACTTAAAAGTCATACATATTGATTGACCCCAGTTTTCTAAAATTAAACCTGAGTAACTATTTCAATACCAATTTTTAAGCTGTAAAAACTGATCTGTAGGTACAGAGTTCTGAGTGATGGAAGGTTCGGTGAGTGTGTGACTGGTGGTCACGGCACTTCTACTTAATACACCAGGAAAAGATTTATTCCCATGTGTTCACTTATTTATTCCTTAACCCATGCCAGTGGTTTTCAAATCGTGCTCCTTGGAGTCTGAGGCTGTAATACCCCAGAAGGTAAAGAGGGACCAATTCTAAAGACTTCACATCTCCTACCCCTGTTTCCATCAGAGATGCTGTGCTCTTTCTCGCCCTTACAGATGGGCTCTCAAATATGATTTCATATAAATAAAGCTCTTCATTACAATCCAAAAGGAAAAAAGATACTTAGGGAAAAATGAACTTAAAGATATAGAATATACACAAATAATCATTGTTTTCTCACAAACAATGCTGACTGGGGATCCTAATTAATTGATCCTGGAATTGACATTGGACTAGCTGTCTGGTGTATAATTCCCCCTGCCTGGCTCCTCACCACCCAGCCCCAAGGCTCTCCATAAACTTCCCTAGGAACTAACACATTAAGTCACAAATACTTCTGGTTACTTAGATACAACCTGGCTAATAGGCTCACCATTTATAGCCACTAGTTTACTTATTCATTCAATGAACAATACAGGGCTCAAAGATAAAGACATGATGCCCAAGGCAACAAACTTTTAGTCTAGTGGGGAGACAAACAAGAAAGCAAATTAAATTAGAGGATCTGAAAAATGACCATTATTTTAATGGAGTACGTATAGCTTTAACAGGAGCCCAGAAAGGCCAGATCCAGGAGGAGTCAGGAAAACTCCTCAGAAGCAGACTCTGCAACCTCCTGGGTCAACACCAAGTGTGAGACGCAGAAGGGAGAGAGATTTGGCTGGACAGGCAGGCAAGCAAGGACCAGATAATGAAGAGCCATGTCACATAAAAGATTTCAGAGTGTCTATCCCATAGGAAGTGGGTAACCAGCAAGCCATGAGCCTAGCATCATGGATTATTTCCCCAGTGGATACTTTTCTTTAGCTCATTCATGTGTCCCACACATATTTCTTGAATAACAACCCAGGGCTAATCATTGCTCTACTAAGAAAGAAACCTTGAAGTCATCTAAAATCGTCTGGTGCCACAGATATGCTGCCTTCCCATCCCCATCCAGCCTTTTGGGGTAAAAAATCACCCCTTAGACATTTGGTTCAACCATTCAATATCCCTGAGCAAATAGTCTCACCCATGATTTCAGTTGGTATCTGTTGTTGGGATTTTCCACCAAGAATCAGCAATGGAATTTTTTTAAACAGCAGAAATAGATAACACAAGTAAGGAAAAGAGTTAAAAAGGAGGCTCTTGAAAACATTTAAAATAGCTGCTCAGCACTGAAAATCAGCTTAAGGGATGGCAAATGCAAATGTGAGCTCAGACAGGCCCCGCTCAGTTTTGCAAATCCTTTGGTAATGAAAATAGATCCACACTTTAATTTTTCAAACCATAAACCTCCCTGAAGCAAGTAAGAAAAGAGAAGAAACAGAAGGGAAATGTTCTACAAAGAAAGTGGATTTTGCATTTGATGTTTTGATGGAACTCAGTCAGGACAATGTTCCCAAAAACTATGAAGTAGACTGGGTCATGGCTGGTACCCCAGGCTCCTATTCTCCACTGTCGGCTCAGGTCGGGAGCATTCCTTCCCAAAGTCCTCAACTGTCCAGGGCACTCTCATGTCCCTCCCACTTCCAAGCACCACATCAAACCCCACTGTATGGAAAGGAGCAACACCTTCATGACACTAAGGTATGAATGATTGATAACAGCTTTAAATGCCATTTCTTCTATAAGGTATTTGCATTTTAACAGAGTACAAAACCTCCAGCAAAAGCAAGACTCCTACAGACGTGCAAACATATGAAAACAGTTTACAATGATTTCTGCTGTTTCCCCACAGACTCAAAAGTTACCTGGCAAAAAGTAGATGCTTGGTTGTTTAGCAAGGAAGAAGGAGAGATTTACAAACCACTGAGTTTGTGCCTAGAGTACTTTCTTGGCGTAAACATCAAAGGAGTGGCAGGCATGTGGCAGGCATGTGGCTTCTCCTGTGCAGACTCCCCAGGCACCCCTTCTAGGGGCTTCATAGCAAGTTTGGAGGAGCTGCATCTTCCCGTGGAGGCCTTTCCATGCTTCCAAAGGGAGGATTTCCAGCAACTTCTGGTTGCCTAGCATCTCCGAAACTCCTCTGCCATCCACACAACCACAGACAGGTTCTCTCCAACCAGTCTGGGATCCCCACCTGGGACTGGGATGGGGCATCTTCGTGGGGCACTGGGTGCTCTGGGTGCTCCTCTGGGGAGGAGCCATACTGCTCCTCTTATCTGCTATTCCTGTATTTGTAATTCTCTTTTTGTTTCATTAGCTAATCCCACTTTATTCTGGTCTCCATTAACATTAATTCTTTATTTTAAACTTCCCCTGTTCAAATTAAGTAAAACAAAATGAAGAGCTTTTTTGTGTGTGCCTTGACCCTGATAAGCTATCAAATGCTGCCCCCCTCCCAATCATGTACCTCCCCACTCCCCCCTCCCAGGATGAGCTGCGATCGCTTTTGCCAAATAATTCAGATGAAGCAGAACATCTACTTCTAAGGTCACCAAAGACACTGCCCCAGGCAACACTTCTCCAGAGAAACCTGAAGGGTGACTTCTGTACTGAAACAGCTTTGAATATCCGAATTTTCCAGGAGTTAATAATCTTACTTTCTGGGATGGTCCCTGGCCTTTCTATGGTGTACATATTCCAGAAAAATAAACCATGGGGAAAGGAAACAAAACAATAGGCCTAAGTCTACCTGCCTGATGATGTGCTAATGCAATCAGGAAGCAAGTAAGCCAGGAAAACAGACTGCCAGGGGTATTGGAGAACGTTATAAAGAAGACATTTCGAAAATAATAGACCCTGGAAAAGAGAGGCCAGGAAGTGGATAAGTAGGACTGTAAGCTATGAACTGAATCTTTGTTTAATTTTTCATGAGGAACAAGCAAAGTCTGATGTTGCTTTTTCTTATGGTTACTGGAATATTCCTTTACATATAGGGCAAGTCACACAGGGTCTTGCCATCTTCAATAGCCTAGCCAAGGTGGTTAGCACTTCGGTGAACATTCTTGCAAATAACCCTACAAAATCTAGTCACGGATCTGGAGAGTAGATTTCCTAATGGTGATCATATTGAATCCTCAGAAGGTGAGCCCCAACACCTGTAGCCCCTCTCGAGGATGCACCCGATTTCCAATATTATCTGTGCACACCAGTTATGTTCACCAGTTTCAAACATTAGCCTGTAAACCTCTGGACAGTTTTGGTGGGGTTCCTTCAATACACCACATGTGTTTTCAACTGATAAGAATTATCCCTACATAACTAAGACCATCCTACCTGTAAGTCATCCTATATGATTCACCCTATATGAATCATCCGTATATGGAGCATCTTGCCATTGGCCCAGATTGACTTCAAATAATTATGCCTTAAAGTAGTGTAAATCCAACTCTACTAAGAGGATAATGCCATCCACCCACTTACCATGTTCCTGCAGGCACCTTGGGAGGGAGCCCCACACACCCTCTGGTGTCTCCCGTTCTTTTCCTTCCATATTTGCTTCCTGCCTGATGCCCAAGCAGGTATCAGTCCAAGACTTCCAATGAAGTGGCTGGACCCCCTCCCCTCCTGCTTCATTCCCACCAGCCCATAAAAAGCAAAACTTCTCGGCTTCAACCCAGCATTCATAGTCTTTCAACTCTTTCCCATACTGGATCCATATCAGATCTCTCTGATCATCCAGAACCTATTGTCATATTTGAACTGACTCTGCTGCCTCATATCTAGACTTGGCCTTAGGAGTATACTACCCACACCCCACTCTTCCTGCCAAGAATTAGCAATTTGTCTTGTTTCTTACAATCCCATTAATCCACTGTCTTCCCTACCCCAAACATGGAGCCAGGTCATTATTGTCAATTCTTTGTTTCTGTTTCTTTTCTTTTCTCTTCTCTCCTCTCCTCTTTTCTCCCCTCCTACTCCTCTTCTTCTTCTTCTCCTCCTCCTTCTTCTCTTTCCCTCTTCCTCTCTCTCTCTCTCTCTCTCTCTCTCTCTCTCTCATTTTAAGGCTCTTTATCAAAATAAGTACATACCCACCCTGAGCCTATTGCTGCCAAGATGCTTCTGCTTTTTCCCAAAGAGGAGATAATGGTAGCATCTAAAAATGGAGTGAATGCAGGAAGGGCCTTGAAAACAAATCAATGCATTTTATGTTCCTGATTCTAAGATCCCTATCCCTGTGGCAACCCCTGCCGAGTGGCTCATGTGGCACCCACACCCAATTCCTTACTCCCTTGATTCTGTCCACTATAAAACATGGAGCAGCTAAGTAGGACCTTCCCCAGGCTCCCTTACAAACTGGGATAGATATGGCACAGATCTGTCCAATAAGAGGTAGCAGAAGTCTTGAGATAGGAATAGTCCTGGGGGAACTTTTGGTTTCCCAATAAGAGAGAACAATGTAGCTGGCCTTGTCCTGTTCCTATCTTTCTGCTTTTTGAACGATGGGCGATTCCTAAAGCTGAAGCAGCCATTTTGTGATTACGAGGCAGCTCAAGTTGCTAAGCAAAAGCATTCCTACTGAATATTGCCAGGGCTATCTAATGTCTTTCTACAGCAACCTTTAGAAAATTCTTTATCCCCTAAGCACTTTTCAAAAGAACCTTTATTTAATAGTCTTTATTTTTCTAAAGAATAAATTATCCTTTTTTTCCCATTTTAGCATGATGCCACAAAAGAATAAAATTGTAGACTTTGTGAACTTAGGAACTTTGCTATATCTATCACTGATCTGACATTATGCTATGTAATTACTATAATTATTTTAATTGTTAATAAATACATAAAAGTTGTTATTAATGATTTTTACCATATGTAGTAAGTGAATTTTAGTTAATGTAATTAATGTCATTATATATAATTTATATTTTGTTGATAATATATCATTTATTATCATATTATATAATGCATTAATTATTTATTATTTTTCTGCCTCACTGGAAAGAAGATAGTGCCTGAAACAGTACCTGGAAATATTCATTGAATAAATAAATGAATCTTATGCCCCCCAAAATGATTATTTAAAATTAGTTTATTTCAGGCAAAAAAAAAAATATTTCAATGAGTATGTTACTGAGAGGTCAACTTAAATGAGGGGTTTATCGTGACCTCCTACAGAATCAGCCTTTCAAATGCTGGTAATTGGTTTTAAAAATAAATTACATTATTTTGTTATTTCAATTCCCCATAGGCAATTAGACTTCTGTTTTTAAAATGGGAGTCTGGAAAAATAAGGCACTTTAGTAGACTTCTGTCTTGCCATGGTCCCTCTTAAATACCATGTCTGGGGCATGGAGTCAAAAACAAGGAGCTCTCTTCAGCCTGAGGGACCAGGAGCAAGATGCTGACCCACAATATTGGCCAGTTAGTTTCCAAATCCCATTCAGAGCTCTCTTTATGATTAGCACCATCTCAAAGTGTGTTCCCCTGTTTTCCTCTGTGCTATGTAATTTGTGAAAAGAAAATATTCATGAAACTTTCTTAATCTTCTCTGCTGAAAAGAAAAAGAAGAGTGTCTGGCATCATGTAGTCCCTTCTCAAGTCAAGTAATTAAGAGTAGAAATCATCCTGTTTCTCCTGAGGGCCCTTCCCACTTGTAGAAAGTGAGCAGATCTTGAGACACTAATCTTGGCTCACCACACAGGTCATCCTCTCAGAAGGACCATGGTTTGTTTAGAGAATGTTTCACGACAATGCTAGACCAATGATGGGGCCTGAGACCTGAGTGCAAGAGCAGCACTCACATCAGCTGCATCTGTGCCCAATCACCTTCCAGCAGCCCAAGGGTTCACAGTCCACTCAGGAAGCAGCAAAGTGCATCATGGGAGCCTTGAACAACTCACCTGTCACCAGAGGGTCAAGACTCAACCACAGCTTCAGCTGCTGAATGCTGCTCACTAGGCAGGACAGCCAAGCTCCAGCTAACTCAACCCCAAAGCATAAAGGTATTGCTTGGAGCTGTGCAGTAATAGACAGGGGTTGTGGTGGCACACATCTATAATCCCAGTGACTCAGGAGACTGAGGCAGGGGTTAACAAGTTTGAGAACATTTTGGGCAATTTAGAGTGCACCCTAGTATAGTACATCCCTAGAACAGCAGCAACAAAGTTTTTTAATTAAAAAAAATCAATTATTAGGACTTGTATTTATTATCGATAGCTGCAGAACAAATTACACAAACTTAGCACTTTAAAACAACACACCTGTACTATCTCATGGTTTGGGTGGATCTGGAATTTGGGCATAAGTGAGCTGAGTCCTCTACTTCTGGGTCTTCTAAGAGGCTGCCACCAAGGCTCAGCCAGAGCTGGAGTCTAACACAAAGGCTCCGTGGAGGAAGGATTTGCTTCCACGCTCACATGGATGGTGGCAGGATCCAGCACCTTGCAGGCTGGTGGACTGGGGCCTCTGCTCTTTGCTGGCTGTCAGCCAGAAGTAATCTTCAGTTCCTGGCCATGAGGGTCTCCAGTCCACTACCACCACCACCCCCAGCTGCTCACAGTATCACCGTTTGCTTCAGCAAAGGCAGCAAAGAGAGCTGCTCAAGCCGGAGACCTTCTTTTCAGGCTCAATCTTTATCTTCTTTTCCTTCACATTCAGTCACTGTGCCCTACCAATCCTAACATTAAAGTGTCTCCCAAATCTGTCTCCTCCTCTCCACTCCCTCTAAGTGCTAAGATTCGGTACTCATCTTCTCTCTGGTGTCAGTCTCTAAGGGATCTCTCTCTCTCTGGCCTGGGGGTGTGCCTATAGAGATTCCACAATCGAGGTGGGGAAAGCCCTGATTTGTAGTATCTCCTGATTTCCACAGGGCAAATACCCCTACCCTGGTTCATGTCAAGCTACCAATGACATCACTGGCCATGGTGTTGTGCAGCGACACTCAGTGGCTCACCAGTACATAGAGTTTCCATCACTCAGATACAGTAGATTGAAAAAAATCCTCAGAAATTTTGATAATAGTAAAATGGAGTAAGATAATTAAAAAGTGATAAACTTTCATCTTATTAATTATCTTCTATCTTAATATAAGTTAGTTTTAACAATGGCTGTGTTTATGAACCCACTCTGAAAATTCCCGAAGACTCTCACAAGTAGTGATATGTGTTCATTGCTGCATATCACGGCCCTGGCACTGGTCTCTACATTCTAGCTGTTCCCCGAATCACCACAGCCATTTCAGCACAAATAAGGCTCTATCACTGCCCCTGCTCTTTCTGGTAGTATCCCATGTTCCAAAATCCTTTATGTATGTATGCAAGACCCTTCATCTCCTACCACACTATGGCTCCAACTGTATTTTGAGTGGAAATTAAACATGAATAATACTGACAGTTCACAAAACCTAACACTGTGTTATATTGTTTAATCTTTCCAACAATCATATGAGCTATCTACTTTTATCATCTCCAGGGCAGGAATTGGAGAGAACCGAAGCGGAGATTCTGATAATCCTGCAAAGAATTCGGGGAAGTTTATTATACATATGTAAATGAGGTAGGTTGGGCTAGAGACAGAAAGATTCCTGGGGTGAGTTGATGGTGGATTTTAGATTTTGTTGTTAACTCCTTGTCTTTAGTGCATCAAGTACAAGATTTGGAAATTTTGAAAAACTGGGATTTAAGCTAGAATTGGATCATATTAAACTTCCCCATTGTTGGGCTGGGATTGTGGTTCAGCAGTAGAGAGCACTTGCCTAGTGCGTTCGGGACCCTGGTTCGACTCTCAGCACCACATAAAAAATAAATAAATAAAAATACATTGTGTTGTGTCCATCTACCAAAAAAAAAAAAAATTCTCTCTCTCTCTTAAAAAAAAAAAAAAAAACAAACGTCCCCATTGCTATGACCCTGAAACAGATGTTAACAGTGCATATTTGAATAGTAGAAATCCACATGCTTGTTAAAAAAAAGAATCTAGATTAATTTCATCACATCAAAGCATGAGCAACAAGGAAAAACAAGTGGCCACAATCGTATCTACCCTAAAAATTATAAGTACCCATAAAGGAAGACTAGAACAACTTGTTCAGAAAGCAATGAACAAAAGTATAATCGAAAAAAAAAATATTGAGCTGAAAAACACCTGAATAACAAATTAAAAGAGATCAAAATAACTACCCCAAATAAATAAAAAGACCACATCTCAACACATCATAGCAATTTTTTTCTAACTATTGGGATTAAGAAAAATGAATTTTTTAAAAAGGAAGATATAGAATAATATCTCTAATATACCACTTACACAAATAAAGAAAACATACTTATTCAGAACAATACTAGATATTATTCATGAAGATAAAAACATATGTGTTAAATTATGAAGAAATGTCCTGAAATTTAAATTCCAAATTCCTAATAATGGTTGTTCTTAAGCAGCCATGGAGGGGACTGGTGAGCAAAATGTGACGTGGACTCTAGTTAAAGGACTGTATTTGTAAAGTCTGCTAAGGAAGGAGAGAAAGGAAAGGGAAGGAAGGGGAACACAGAATAAACTTGAAGCAAGTATGATGGAATATAAATATGTTCACTTTAGATATTGAGAATATTAAGGCCTTTTTCGATTCTTTTTATTATTTTTTTTAGTACCTTTTAAACTTACCAAAAAGGAGAAGTTTTACAGACAACCAAATAGGGTAGGGGGAGATTCCTATAAATGAAAAATAAAATCAATCTAAGTTTAGATGTTTCCTCCATATACCAAATTCAAAATGATAGTTTTGACCCAAAAAAACTAAAATTATATGCCCAGCCAAGTTGGCATTCACTGGCTAAGGAAATAGAAAAACATCTTCAGACATACAGGACCATCAAGAAAACACACACCAAGTGTGTGTTTTTCCCTTTTTTGGAAATAAGCAAAAATAAAAAACTGAGTATCATTTACTGTCAAATGAGTGATAAATTAGAACAAGAGTTGAGAGTTGTGGTATAAAAGTATGAGCAATAAATATTGCAAGCAAAGGCAAAAATGATAACAAATCAAATACATAAATCTAGAAATTTTCTTTGAGGGAAAAATGGAAAAGTAAAAGAATAATAGTTTAATAACTATAATCTGACTTCCCAAACTCAGTAAGGAGAGCCAAAGTGGGCGAAGGGGTTGGTGAAAAATAGGAAAGAATGCAGAACAAAGTAAAATAATGCTAAAAGCCCATCTTATACGGAAAAGGAGCAGGGCAAAAGACAGCTCTAAGTTCTTTGATCCTCAGTGAAACGTAGACTAAAGAAAGATATTGAAAAAAAAAAAAAAAACAAAGAGATACACAATACTGAATTTCAAGCAGAATGTGAGCAGAAGAAGGAGACTAACAAAATATGACCCATGTAGCAAAATACTGAAAGCAAAGCATTAGTAATAACTTAAAGCTGGAAGTCTAATACAAGATGATACCATAAACATAAACATATTGGCAATCAGGGAAATAAAAATTTAAATAATAATAATGAGGGAGTATTTTTAATGATCAGATTGACCAAATTTTAAGAGATTGTCAGTGTCCAATATGGACAAGGATGTAAAGAGATGGGCACTCAACTCTAATCACAGAAATGTCTAATTAGTCCAGGCACAGAGGCCCACACCTGTAATCCCAGAGAGTTGGGAGACTGAGACAGGAAGATTGCAAGTTCAAAGCCAGCCTCAGCAAAAGTGAGGCACTAAGCAACTCATTGAGACCCTCTCTAAATAAAATACAAAATAGGGCTGGGGATGTGGCTCAGTAGTTGAGTGCCCTATAATTCAATCCCCAGTACCCAAAGATAAAGAAATGTTGAATTAGAACAGCCTCCATAGAGGGTATGGAGGCTAATTTATTAGTGAATTGAAACTGAAGAGTGTAAAAACTACAGAAATGATACATATTTGCAACAATATATATGCCAAACACAAAGTGACAATAATATATATGCCAACTTTTTAATGGTAGTGTTACTTATGATTTTAAAAATGGAAATAACCTAAGTGTCCATCAGGAGCATGAGGGAGAAATAAATTATGCTATATGTATGTAATCAATTATTATTCAATAATTAAAACAATGAGAAAGACCTGTATGACATGACATAGAAAAAAATCTTCAAGATATTAATCTAATATATTAAATACTAATACATTGGGGGACAATATGAATAGTATTATAATATACAGTCATTTTTTTGTCCTACATTCTGCATTAGTATAGGTGTATGTAAATACATAGAAAAAAGTCTAGGGGAATACATTGTAAACTTTTAATAGACATCTTTGGAAGGGAGTAGTTTTTCGCTTCTATTTTGCACACTCTGTACATTTTGTATGTTTATACAGCAAATGCATCACTTGAGTGATTGTGTTTTGTCTTCTTACTAGGCCATGCTGAAATGTCAGTTCTGAAATCTTCTCCTTCCAGGGAAGTCATAAATGCACCTGAACACTCAGTGAATTACTTCCTGGCATGGATGGAAATTTCCCTGCAAGTCAATCTTATAGAACAAGGGGAATTCAGAAAAGAGGGAGAGATGGGGCTATTTTTCACAAGGGGCTATGGTGGGGACAGAGACTCATTGTGAGAGCATGTCCACCTGAACCCATACCCACCCCTTGAATCACTTCCATATTTTGTCTGATCTTCCCAGGCACTTTTTGCCCACTGCAACCTGAATAAATAAATGCAGTCTAAATGTAGATGGTAGGTAAAAACCTACTGGACATCTTGGAATTTCACAAAAGCTCAGAAGCTAAATAACAATTTGTTGGATTTCTTTCTTTTAAATATTATCACTGTCGATTTATTTTAGTTTTCATTTATTTGATTACAAATGACCTTTTATATTTCTGGTTTACTTCATGTTTGTTGATTCTTTTGGATATTGTTCAAATAGATTTCTATTTTAACCCTGCAGGGGTACCATTTAATATAAACCAAAAACTTCCAAATACCTAAAACAAGCAGGACTGTAACTAAAAAGTTATTATGCTGTTTAGGGATGAGAAGACCTGATTCAATATTGAGTGGGAAGAAGAATCAAACAGTTTTCTATCAACTCAGATTTGGAAAATTATCTTTGAATTTGTTTCTATATCTTCTGAGATTGACTTGATAAACTAAATTATTCATGGACTAGGACTCAGGGGAACAATTCCTTGGATTTCTAAAGAGGCCAATACAGGCCAACACCCTCAATGGCCAGTGCAGAGAGGGCAGGCTAAACATAGGACACCGTAGTGGGCAGTGGACTGTGCACCTATGACCTGGGGGGAACTAAGCTCAACTACACCAGTGAAAGTCAGAAAACTTTTCAATACTTGTGCAGAAGGGCAGTGAGCCATTTCTTTCACTGTAGAAAGCCCCCTTTCTGGGCTCGGTGTCTCAGGCCCAGAGACAGCTCCAGGTGGAATTCAGTTTTCAAGTGTCCCTACACATATCCAGCCTGAGAAAGTAACTTTGAAAGTCCACATCCCTGTGTTTCAAAGATTCTCTCCCAAAGATCTGCACTGCCACGGGGGTCTCCACTCAACTGGCGACATGTCACATTTCTAAAAGGGAAACTAATGAAATCCTTTTCTCTGCCAGGTTTGGATCTCTCGTCTGGGGCAAATTCTGAAGTCCTAGACCAGGTGCCATCAAATCCTCTTCTGGAAGACATGGACTGACCAACATGGAAGGTGGTAGTTGGGGACTTGAGTTCTAAGTCGTGAGTCCTGGTGATGTAACTTGATGGTCTGAATCCATATAATAAGGAATCTTGTTTTATATAATTTAGACAGACTGTTCATAAGAGAAATAAGACTGAGCCCTTAAAGGGGGAGGAGGAGGTACATATGTAGACTGGGAGGTCTTCAGCCAGGGAGTCTCAAGCTGATCCCAAGCTGACAAGCCATGTGGGTGTGTGTGACCATGAAAACGGTGAATTAGTTGCCAGAGTAAATGCCCTAAAACCAAGATATGATTTTAAATGCTTTTATTCCAAATATTTATTCATAGGTCAAGCCTCATATTTCATTTCATTAATGCATTCATATTGCACCTGTTTTCCTGTCCCCGAGCTGCTTTACATATCCAAATGAACAAATACCGATTCTCTCCAGGTTCCCTGGCTGTCTCTTAACTCTCGGCCTCTGACACTCTCCTTCCCTCCTGACGGGGAATTCTGCTCTTTTGATCCTATTCAATCCCCAACTACAGTCCCATGTTCCCACCCTCAGAGTTGCCCACACCTCTCCCTTTGTTTTGCTCCCAAAGATGCCAGGCTGCAGGTAGTTTTTCTCTGATTTAAAATCTCAACATTAAAAAAAAAGCTTTATCAAGTCAATCTTGACCCCTTGGTTCTAAAAAGGAGGTAATGCGAGAAGAATTTGCTGATCCCAAGTGTGGCTTTTGTCAAAATTCTTTAAATAAACCTTTGTCATTGAATCAGACTCAACTGATCAATTTTAACAGTTTAACAAAAAAATCGACCCTCATTTAGCATAACAATCTAATCACCAGGCCAATTCCACTGAACAAGAATCAGGGGAATTGGGGGGCTCTTCCCTTTCAGAATGCTGCACTTAGAAACCTAAAATAATTCAGCTCCACTGGAAGCTCCACCCTGGAAAAGCAACCTTGTAGTTTGTCTCCAGGTTACTGGATAGTAATTATTTTTCTAAACTTTCAATTGAGGTATAAATATATTACTGTGCACAAACTTCAACACGTACACCTCATGAATTTTTACAAGCTAAACACCCTTGTGTAACTAGCAGTAGATCAAGATTTAGGACATTACCCATATCCCAGAAACCTCCCTTATGTCCCCTCCCAGTCATTAATTCAGTCAAATATAACTGCAATTCTAACATCTTTTACTATAGATGAGTTTGGTCTGGTTTTGAACTTTATATAAGTGAAATCATACCACATTTGCTCTTTTATGGCTGGCTTCTTTTGTGCATATAATATGTCTGTGAGGTGAATCTGCACTATAGTGGGTATCATTAATTCCTTCTTTTTCATTGCTGTATAGTAGTCTGTTATGTGAATATTTCATGGTGTGTTATATGAATATATCATATTATATGAATATTATATGGTAGATTTTATTAATATACCATTCTATTGTTGATATACATCTGCATTAATTTCTGTTTTAGGAATGATGAGTAATGCTTTTACAAACTTTGTAGTAATTATCTTATGGTACACACATTTATAAAAGTTCTTTAGGTTTATATCTAAGAATGGAAATGTTAGATCATAGGTTACATATATGTTCAGTTTTATAAAATATTGCCAAGGTTTGGCAAAGTGATATTACCAACTTATGCTTCCACCTACAATGTACGAGAATCCTAGTTCTCTATGTCTTCTACAACACTCAGTGTGGTGAGCGTGTAAATTGCAAACATGCTCATGTTGGTCAGTAACAGCTCATTGTAGTATTACTCTGAATTTCCCTGATATAAATACCTTTCTCCTTTGCTTACTACTTTACTCTCCTTAATGATAATAAGAGAGTCATTATTTTATTGAAGTCAGTTTATCTGACTTTCAGTTTTGTTTATTCTTTGTATGCTAGTTAGGAAATTTTTGTGTATTCCAAGGTCTTAAATACATTGTGTAATACATTGTTATCATCAATAAAATATATTTCAGGTAGATCTGACATCCACTGAGAATTGATTTTTGTGTATGACCTGAGATAGAGGATAAAGTTCTTCTTTCCCCCATATTCATATACAACTGATCCATCCCTGTTGATTGACGAAAGAGAGAAAAAAAATCCATTAGCACTGTACTGCTATGGCACCTTCATCATAAATAAAACAGCCTGGGACACATGTGGTTTCTGGACTTCCTATTCTGTTCCTTTAGTCAATTTGTCTATCCTGCGGTCAAGAAAATAGTGTTAACCCCTGTGGACTTATAAGAAGTCTTGACATCTGAAAGTCTGCATCTTCCCATCTCCCATCTTCTTCAGGCTTATCTTCACTCCTCTTGACCCCTTTGAATTTGTGTATAAATTTTACAATCCATTTGTCAATTTCTACCTTCAAAACTGCCAGAAAAAAATTTTTCAGTAATAGGAATCAAACCCAGGATCTTGTTCAGACTAGGGAAACAAGCACTCTACCACTGAGCTACATTCCCAGCCATTGGATCTACAGATCCATCTGGGGAGAGTTATCAAATTTTCAATATTGAATCTTCCAATTGGTGAACATGTGATAGCCCTCTACTTATTTAGATATTTTATTTCTCTCAGTAATATTTTATAATTATCTGTCTATAAGCTTTGCATATCTTGTATTTCATTTCCTAGCTAATATGCTTGATGCTAGTACAAGTGGCACCTTTTTAAAAATTGGTTTTCTATTATCTGTTCCTGATCTACATCAATACTATTGAATTATATATTTTGATTTTGTCATATAGAGTGGCCTTGCTAAATTAACTATTATCAATCCTAATAGTTCACTTTTTGTTGATTCTTTTGAAGTTTCCAAGTGTACAATCCTGTCATCTGCAAACAAAAGTGGTTCCATTTCTTCCTATATAGTGCTTGTGTCTTTTATTTCATTTTCTTTACGTATTACACAAGCTAAGAGTTTCAATAAAATGACGAATAAAAAAGAGTCAGTAGAAGACCTCTTTACCTCATTTCTGATACTGTGGCAAGATTCTTAACTATTTAATCATTAAGAATGATGTTTTCTATTAGGGTTTTTTTTTTAAATATCCTTTACCAAATTATTTACTTTCTATTCCTAGTTTAATAAGGAGTTTTTCATGAAATGATATAAAATTTTATCAAATGCTATTTCTTATTGAAGTGATCGTATTTTTCTTCTTTTATCCCATTAAAATTTCTGCATATTTATACTGTGGTCAGAGCATATATTATGTGTGGATTTGAATTTTTGAAGTCTATTGAGACATGCTGTATGAGCCAGCATATAGTCTATTTTGGAAATGTTTCACATGCACTTAAAAAGAAAGTACATATCTGCAACCATTAAGTACAGTGTTCTATATATATAGTTTGGTAAATTTTGTGGGTTGTGTTATTCACATTTTGTATATTCTTACCAATTTTTATTCTTTATAATCAATAACAGAAATATAATTAGAAAAATCACTAAATGACCAGTAATTAAGCAATGCTACTTCAATTAACTCATGCATAAAGAAATACAATGATTAAGTAAAGCAATGTTTAAAGAAGACATATAGAATTAATGCTTCTGCAGGAAGAGGAGTAAAGCTTCAATTGATTTATCTTCCTTTTAAACTGAGTCTTTGAATATTGTGAACTGTCTCTTTCTCTGTGTAATAGTGCTTTTCAACCGGGTACAGTTGGTGATGTCTGGAGCCATTTTGGGTGGTTGCAAATCAAGTAGAGGATATCCTGACATTGAGTGAGTAAAGAACAGGGGTGCTGATGAGCATCACCAAGCACAGGACAGTCCCTGCCTGAAATGTCAACAGGGCTGAGTTGAAAGAGCCCTGCTCTATAATAACAGATTACAACATATATTCTTAATAGTCTACCACATATGAATACCTTTAACCACATCTCAGAAAATGCAAAGGTCACTCTGACACTTTATATAGTCCCCTACTCTATATTTATGGTTTTTCAAATCATATATTTATTTTCTAAAAATATTTTACATCTCACATTATTGTCATTGTTGCTCTATGCATGCAGTATTGATTCATGTTTTTCACATACTTATCCCCCATTCCTTCCTGAATTTTCACAGTTCCATTTGGGAACATTTTCCTCTGCCTGAAGAATGCCTTTAACTCTTTGTTTCAGTGATCATCTGCTATAGATGATTCCCTGAGTTTTTGTTTGTCTCAAAATATCATTTTGTTTGTTTGTTTGTTTTATCATCGTTTTGAAGACTGTTTTCCTTGGTACAAAATTGTAAGTAGACAGTTACAACACTTTACATGTGCTATGCTGTTGTTCCCTAGCTTCCATCCATTTTCTTAAAAATCAGGTGTTGATCATATTGTTGCCTCTGTGAACGTATTTACTTTCTGTCTTCTTTTGAGATTGTTTTTGTCTTTCATCTGTTTCACTGCAATGTGTCTAGGTGTAGTTTTCTTTGCATTGTGCTACCTATGACACCTAAAGCTTCTGCATCTGTGATTGATGTCCCATGAGTTTATGAAAATTCTGGGTTAATATATCTTCAAATATTCCATTTTGCATCTTTCCCCTCTGGATCTCTAATAACATAGGTTAGGCCTTTTTACCATTTTCCATATGTATCTTATATTTTATACTTTCCTCCTTCTCTCTATGTGTCAGTCTGAATATTTCCTGTTGGCCTCTTTCACTTCAACTATCACTTTCCTAAACCCATTCATTGAATAATTAAATTAAAGATAATTTTAGTTGCAGAAATTTAATTTCATTTATTTTTATACATTCCTGTTCTCTACTGAAGTCTTTCATTATTTCTCTATTTTATTGAGTATATTAATAACAGTTATTTTTATTTAGGCCTGAGCCTGAGAGCCCCAATATCTGAGTCACCCATGAGTCTGCTTGGTTGGCTGTTTAGTTGTATTTCTTTGGTTTTTTTGTTTTGTTTTATTTAACTGTTTCTGGAGGTTTGTTATTGTTTGGATTTGGTTTGTTTGGGTTCTTTTTATTCCTGATCATTTGGTCTAATTTCCTATTACATCTACTAATTTTTTTTATTTTAATGTGTAAGAAATCCTCTCTATGGATTCCGGAAGACAGATGGAAAAACTAGAAGATTATTTTGACCCAGGTAAGTTAAGTCTACTTCTAGTTCTCCCTTGTTGCTTCTGCTTGGCCCTTCAGGAATCTCAGTTGAAAACTTGGACTCTTTAACAAAGCCCCTCCTCCTGAATTCATTTGTCACAGTCCTCAGCACGGTGACACTACTCTCTCTGCTTCAGGTTTTAGCCTCTTGCAGCTGTTTTCTGCTTAATTTATCAGCCTCTATTTCCACATGTTTAGAATGTGACAAGTTACTCAAGGGAAAACTGCAAGCAGAATATAGGGCTCAGCTAAAGTCACCTCTCCCCTAGTCCTTGGCTCCTCTCCTGGTCCTGGCTCCTCCAGTTCTGGTTGCCTTGGGAGCCCTGAGCACTGGTATTTGGCTCTGGGCCCAATGAATATCCTGCTACAAGTTTTATGTTTAGATTCAAAGCCCTAAAAAGAAAAATTAACAGTTAATGTAGGGCTTACCTTAATGAATTTTAATTCTCTTAAGGATCTTGACCTATGGTCCTGACTGCCTTGATTTCCCTTCATTGTTGCAAACATCTGTTTTATAGTTATCCTTAGCAGGAGGGTTAGTCCAATACTAGCTACTCAATATTAATCAAAAGCAGAAGTGGTAATTACTTTTTTAAAAACAGAGATTCCTTTTTTTTAATGGTCTTTTATTTTGTTAATTTATTTATATTCCATGCTAAGAATCAAATCCAGTATCTCACATATGCCAGGCAAGTGCTCTACCACTGAGCCACAACCCCAGCTCCAGTAATTACTTTTTAATAGGCTACAAGCAATACAAAGTTAAGAACTAATTGGATTCATTAAATTATTTGGTTAATTAGACTAATAACTACCTTGAATTTCCATAGCCCCACTCTTTCAAGAATTTCAAAGCATTTTCAAACATTATCAAAATACCACTACTAGTTCTCTCACTTTAATTTATAAATCTTAAATTGTCACAAGTAATAAAGTATCTCAAGTTCTTAAGTATGAAGGTATTCAAGAGAAATCAGGAATAGCAGGCACTAGACATGCTGATTACCAAAATAATCAGAGTGGTTTGAAATCCTAAGAAATGACTTCCCCATAAAGACACCACGATTTCTATTAAGCATGTAACTCCCCATAACCTCTTGTGCCCTAAGTGCTGGTTTGGGTACTTCATCAAGTAAAGTAAATATATCAGTTTCAAAACCACTCAACAGCTTTTTAAAACATAATTATAGTGAAATAATTCTGTAAGACCTTCAGGACAACAAATACTGCAGTTTGAGTCAAACTAAGATTCTCATGTAAGTAAAGTCAGAACATTATTACAAAATATATTCTGGTTCTTCATTTAGGTTTACTGCAGCAGTAACCTTTGAAGTAATACGGAGCTCTGTGGAGATTTCCCCATGTCTTCTCTCCAGAATTGGCATTAAACCTGTATTTCTTACAAAATTTCTTACAAATTCCTTCCAGAGAAACATATTCAGTTTATAAAAGGAATCTAAAGAGCTTGTTTTTAACTGAATAGGGAGAAAAGTTACTAAATAAGCAGTAAAAGGCCTAGACCTTAACTCTAAATCATAGGAAATAGTTACAAATGAAACACAGGCACCCAATAGACACCCAATAAATATTTGATGATATTGATTTCTTGCATCCTACAATGAGTTTTTAGTGGGACTTTGATAGTAATTGGGTACCTCATCTTAATACCTTGACACAAATGCATTTGGAATAATCCATCATTGTGTTTCTCTGGGATTCCAAATAACAAGCACCACAAACAGTAAGAACAGGTTGACCTCACAAGGGCCCTTACAGTCCTGTGACTTAAGTGGAAGATTACATTTTTATAGATAATTTCTGTCCAGAACTGGAAGTATCTCACAGACAGTGACTGGACTTTCTACTTTTTTTTTTTTTTTGAAAGACTACAAAGAAATATAATTATGCTGTTTCCAAATTGGCAAGCACACAGAAATCAAATAATTCAATAAGGATCCCACAATGTGCCCACCTAAGTTAGAAAGAGTGTCTGGGTGTCCCCACTACCAATTCAATGTGTTATTGATCCATATTGACTTTCTACTTACTGTTATTCCCTACACTGTCTGCTTTATAGACCAAATCCCAAGCACTGGAGTATTTCTAATATATTTGTCTAATATAGTTGTACCATTCTTATGTTTGCAGATTGGCCACCTCCAGTGTAATTCTTGTATTGCACAGCTCACTTGTCATATTTAGTAATAATCAATAAAGCAAAATAATGTAATTGAGGAATAGGAGGAGACTTGACAGCTCTTTTCATTCATGCATTTACAAGCCAAAGAATAGTTTTTTGTTGTTGTTGTTGAATGTTTCTAGTTATCATGCAGGTGATAAAACTCAAGAAAGGATGGGCAATAGGGTATTTAGCACAATAAGAGTAATCTAGACCCTAAACAATTACTCCATGAAGCTGAAAATCCAAAGGAGTTTTAGAAAGTGTTTACCATTTGAGTTTATGCAAGGAACAAATCAAACGTTTGTCATAATTCACTAACGTATTTCAATTGCCCTTACTTCATAGTAAGAGAGGACCCATTGAAGATGTTGTAAACCAGTTCCTACTCTTTTCATCTGTCTCTAAATTCAGTTGTGCTTTTGGTTAACAGTATGCAATATGCTGAACTTCCCTCAAAACCTTGAAACTGTCTCACCAGCCTCAGGGTAAAAGAGAAATTGTGTCAGTAGCAACCAAACTGCCAGAAGGAGCAGCTCAAATGTTTCCCAACATCCAGTCAACACCTGGCACACGTCTAGTGGCTGGAAGAGCTAGCGTGCCCAGTGGAACAGATGTGGAAGATGGATAAGGTGAACACACGTCCCGTATTGGAATGTTGCTTGCTCTATTTTGTTTTGCTTGTGTGAGCAGACTGCTAACTCTTTATCTCTCTACATCCCTTTTCTACATGAAGGTTGGCAGAACACATGGCACCAACTACCCTCCAAGGAAAGCCAAGGGTGCAGTAGGGCAAGCAATGTGATCAGGCCAGGCAGACTGGGCAGACCACCTGCAGAGCTCCTGACCTCCCCAGCACCCTGCTGAGAAGTAGACTTTCAGGTACCTCTGGCTCTTTTTTGTGTTTGGCTTACTCATTCCCCCTAAAGAGGACTTTGCTCTAGATTACACTGCTCATCTCCCTCTACCATTTCTCAGGTTGCATTCAGAATCAGAAAATCCAAGAAATATATTCACAGATGTTCCCTTGTTTATTTGTTGACTCTGTGTAATTTGTTTGCCCTAATTTGTTTTTGTCTACCTTGGGACTTCCCTTTTTAATTTCCCTTTCTCTGTTTACCCCTCTTTGTGGAGCAGCGGTCTGTTAAGCTGTGAGAGGCACACGCCAAATTAAAAAAAAAAAAAGAAAAAAAAAACAGCACTGCAGATTGTTTTAAGCATGGGCTGCCCCTTTGGGCCTGAAGGCCTTGCTTGAAGCCTGCACCTGCTCCTCCTCCTGAGACGTGGGGCTCCTGATCTTTATCCCTTGCCTTTAAGCTGCCTGATTCCTATTATCCAAAGTCAAACAGCGTTCTCTACATTCACGCCTCCAGCACTTGGCATGAAATTAATAAGCCTGGCTGATATATTTCCCTGGAAGCCTGCCACTCTTTAACAGTGGTGTTAGATTAAAAATTTTGGCATGGTTAATGAACAGGGAAAAGCTGAAGCCAAAAGTTTCATGCAGCAATGCAAAGATTTGGGGGTTATGAAAAGAATACCAACTTTCTTCATATTTTCTGAATGCCATCCTAATTACAGGGTTAGATAACAAACACAACTAGACAGTCAGCACTAGAAGAAAGGGTATATTCTCGGGCTCCACTTGTATTTAGATTTTATCATCTGCCTTTTCAATCACATGGCCTTCTGTTACACTGGGTTATCTAAAATTGTAATAATAGCTATTTGTGCTCTAAACAGGCCTCCTCTCATCCCAGGTCACTATTTTTCTCATTAAAAGAGCACTATGAATGAGTTTCAGGCCAAAAACTGATCTTCCCAAAGTGAAAGTCAATTCAGTAAGAGGTTATTCTGAGCTTATTAAAGACCATTGTCTCCCTGTTAGAGATCTCATAGTCAGTGCTTGAGTCTACAGCCATGGTCTCTAAATCACAAAGCACCTCCTCCCCACTGCAGGAGAAATGCTGGTTACCAAGTCAACCCATGCTCCCCATCCCCTTCTAAGCACAGCATCAACTCTAGAGAATGAGATCCACCCAGAAAATGCAAAATCCAGAGGTCCTCGTGACCTATCCCACTGGATGGGGTGTTATAGAAGGTCTGACAACGGTTAGCAAAATCTAGGCAAATCCTTATCTCCCATTCCACCTCATTGTAGTAAGGCACCATAGCCATACAGACACAAGTCCTCTCTTCCCAGTAACCTGTCTCTGCTTCTGAAGTATTAATGCCACACAACCAGCAGAAGCCTGGGAATATGTAAGAACCAAAACATGGCAAGAGCAGGAAAGAAGTAGAACAAAAAGAAAAGTTATGTCTGCTTAGTGAAAACAGATATGCTCTACAACCTTGTTCTGGACCCTGAAGAATGGGACTAGGAGATACAGTGATCAACAGGTACATACCACCACTCTTTAGGAACTCCTAGCAATTAGTCCCAAGACCCGGCAAAGGTGGAATCATAGGGTCTACAGAGTTACCCAATTCTTTGGCACAGTTAGAAAAGCCTAAACAAAGAGCTCAGAAAGGGATATTCAACTGATAAAATGCAAGGTTTATTTTTCATGTGCTCTAAAGCATTAGGCAAAATCCAACTCAACTGTCTATGGTGTATGGATTATATAAATCTAACAGTCTATTGTTTTTAGTTTGTGTTTTCATTTCAAAAGATAAGTGTCATGTCAAAATTGCCAGTATCACTCAAAAATTCATTTCCAACCAAAAGAAATTAACCAGATGTAGATGCATGGGAACCATATCATCCCCATTTTGTATTGGCCAATGTGACAGCCAATCATCTAATCAATGATTGGAAGAACAAATATAAATGGGAAATACCACTCCCTGGGCTGAAAATAGGAAGTATGACTAACATTATTCTCTTAGGTTACTGGGAAAGAAAAGGCTTTTAAAGCACATGCAGATTTCTTCAGGAGACAAGAGTTGACCCTTGGTAGAGTCAAATCAATTTCATAGCAACCTATTACAACAGGCGTCTACTGTATTCATAATTGCAGGATACTTCAAAGCTTTTTCTCAATATAAAGTAAGCATAAAGAGATCAAAGCTCCCAGACCACACATAATGCAGTTGAAAGTTGTCCCAACATGTTCTCTGCCTGCAAGACAAATAAGTTAAATATATTTGCAAATGTCAACTTCTTCCCTTTTAATGCCTCTTAAATCAGGTCGGTGAGTCTGTTTTGGAAACAGAAGTAGGATGACTCATAGATACTTCTTTGGCTCATTACCCAAGCTTAGATAGCAAAGCAACTCAATTTTAAGCACTCTAGAATTGCCCTACAGTCCAGATCCTTAGGACATTGTTACACTCTGACCATTTACATTCATAGCCCTGGTCCTTTGTTCAATATACTTCCATTATACACTTCCTGTTATCATGTTATCTGAGAAAAATAAGCCCATTTTTAAAAACCATTTAGCTTTTCTGATTCTAAGACTAAATGCTGGCTTGCTCCTGTGAATGCACTGAAAGTTTTGACTCTCAAACCAAATTTGCCCTGATCACTAAATTCCTTTCAAGGTAAGATGAATCTTTGTAATAGATAATCTGTCCCATTCTAAAGATTCCAATATCTCAACATGCATATTTTATCTTTTATCCATATTTTTCCAGGAAATACTGTTGGGAGAATAGGTATTGGCTATAAAAACTGGCATGATGACTCCTAAACAGAATTCTCTCTCTTCCTTCAAAATGTGACCAACCAGAATTTATTCTAGCTCTCATCTTTCCCCAAGATTCTCATGTCCTAGGCTAGGTTAGACACTTCTCATGGCCCCTACTTGCTCCATGCACTCCAGCATGACCTCCCATTATATCCTTTAAGATACTCCATGTTCCAGTCAAATTATCCACTACTAAACAGGGATCAGGTACATGCTGTCATAGCACCCAGTACTTAATGCCCATGGAACTCACCATCATAAAATCACTTGCATGAAGTCTAACAACCCTGTATCCCTGAGCCCAGCCCCTCTGTCTAGCACACACTGGTGTCCACCTCAGAGTTAATAAGGAAAAGAATAAATTAATGGACCCATGACCTGTCCTGCTTCTGTAAACTCATTTACTGACCTTTGTTTGGATTGAATTATAAGCTCCACCTGTGTATGTTCTATTTTCCTTTGAAGCACAGATCCAAACATGTCCAAATGTACTCGTTTATGATTTCTCCAACTTCCCTCAAATATTTATTCAGCATCTAACCCACAACAAGGCTGTTTCCCTCCTCTGAATTCCCATCGTCCTCTCCTCATACCTGTCCTAGGAAACTTGCCACAATTTCTCTTGTCATCAAGTTAGTTTTATGTTACCTCAGCATCTCTACAAGAGGGTAAACACCTTCGGGGAATATCTCATGTCCACACTCTCAACCTTCCCACATTTCCTGAGCAGGGGGAATGCATCCTCATGCCAGCGTACCTAGAAAAATTCTGAAATTAATATGCTTTGGATAAATAAGTGAATGGGTAGTTATTTATAGTCAGCCCAATGCGTTGAAGACAAAAATCTTTTTCTATGCTGCTTCTTATTCCAAATAGCACAAACTTCCAGAAGCAACTGCCTAGAATGAATAAGAACACAAGGAGGATTTCAAGTGTAAGAAAGATCTTAATGATTTGGGGGTGAGGGTACAGTAAGAGTAGTTCTCATAAATTGAAAAAGGCTTCAGGCCCCATTTTTCCCCATTCTCTCACCAACCTAGTTGATCCAGTTTAGAAATATCCTGTGGCATCTTCCCAGATATCCCATTTCTGGCAATTATAAGCTCCACTAAATAATATACAACTCAGAGACTAAGCACAACCTTGAGCTTGTGGGAGGGGAGGCTCAGACAATGTCCCTACTGTGTTCCCAGAATCACAGGCAGACAGCTTGGGCATTATATTAGTTTCCTGTTGCTGTTATAACAACTTTCTATAAACTTAAAAGTTTAAAACAACACAGACTTATTATATTAAAGTTCTGGCCTTTGGAGGTTTAAAATTGGTCTCACAAAGCTAAAAATCAAGGTGTAAGTGGGAGTGTGTTCCTTCTGGAAGCTCTAGGGCAGAATTCTTCTTACCTTTACCCACTCCTGAAGGCCACCAGTTTTCCTTGGCTCATGGTCCTATTTTTCCATCTTCAAAGCCAATAATGTCAAGCCAATTTCTTCTCATACTGCCATCTCCCTGGTTCTCCCTTTTATGCTTCTCTCTTCAGCTTTTAATGACTCTTATGATTGCACTAAACTCACTTGTATAAACCTCCCATCGTAAATATGGTCTTTCCATTTTAAAGTCAGCTAATTAGCAAACTTAACTCATTCACTACCTTAATTGTCTTTGTCCATGTAAACTAACATATTCATAGGTTCCAGGGATTAGGACATGGACATCATCGTGGGCCTTATTCTGACTACAACAGGCATATTGAGTAAGAGAATCAAAGTCTCAAAGTCCTGGGAGGCACCGGCCCAGGATGGAGCTGGCTAAAGAACATTGTCAACAGACAGCCATTGATTGTGTACCAGCACTGCTCTTCATCCACGTGAATCTTACCAGTCTGCCCTGCCTCTAAGGTGGTTCCATTGCTCCTTTCAGGAAATGCTGTGAATTGATGAACTCATTTATAAGAAGGAACTTCACCTGTCTTTTCCATGACATAGGAGGTCCCCAAAGAAGGGATGACATGGAGATGCAGAGGGACAATTTACAATTGGTAAAATTTTAGACTTCATTTGGGATGTTATTTGAATGGTTTTCAAAATACATCATGTACGTGTTCCTCAAAATACCTTTGTAATTAAGCTGAACTTATTACAAAGCAAAAACAGTCTGATCATAAGATCATCCATGTGAGTGAGGAGAATGAGGCAAAACACAAACACACACACACACACACACACTTACTTTCTTGTATTGTTCTTCAATGTTAAAAGGACCTTTTTCTCAAAAAGAAACTTAAATAGGAAAACAGTAACTTTTCCATTACAATTTGCTGCTGCCACCCCCTTAGGGGTGCCAGTGAGGGTCAGTTAATGTCCTGTGACAAGCAAGGGTGAGATTCTTTATGGGGTAGTGTTTATCCTCACCATATGTTTTCTAGTGTTGACTAGAGTGTTAATTGATGTTTCAGGAATCAGGAGGAGGAAGATCAAGGGCATCTAGGGAGACCTCATCATCTAGTGTCCCCCTACCCTCAATTAGTAGGTTAACACATGTCTAAATGCTCATAATTTGTGCTGATCTACTGCTTAGCCAGCAAATGGGTCCCACTTGGAATGTGCTATATGTCAGCCTTCTGACTTCTATTTTACTTAGGAAAAAAAGAAGGAGGTTCTTTTCTTAATATGGTGGCTGCAAAAATAAAAGAGACTGTGACTACACTAGGATCATGAATGGTTGAAGCTTTAAATGGCAGCCGGCTGTCCCCTTCTCCAGGAAGACCCCACCCCACTGTCCAGCACCAGCTCATTTCCCATTCTTTATCCCACAGTCTCACCTATTCTCTGGGCATGAACAGCTCATTCCTTAGTCTGACAAAGCCCTTCTCCTCTTCCATTTTTTCTTTCCAAGTCCACACAAGATCTACTTCAGCAAGCTCCCTAAATACTTCTTAAATATTCAACCCCACTACAAATAAAGTCATTCAACTTAAAACTACATTGGAAGTGAGAAACTCTAAATGGAAAAGATCCATAACTGATGATGCTCAATCTAAAAAGGTTGCTAACAACATGAACAAGCAGGTGCCACAGTTTGGAGTGTTCGGAACAATTTATCTGAAGGGCAATTTGGACACAATTATCAAGAGTTCTTTAAATGTTCATGTTCTTTGACTCAGTAACTCCTCCTCAGAAGTTCATGTTGAGGAAATGAAGAGAAATGCCAAAGATTTATGTTCGATGTTTTTCATCCCTAAGTTATTTGATATTGGAACAAAATCTTGGAAAAAATGAATTTCAACAATAGAAATGTAATGATATCAAGTGTTAGAAAAATATTTAACAAAAAGGAAAATGGTAAAAATACAATTTTAAGCAAAAAGCAGGATATATTTTTATTCCCGAATTTGTTTCATATATTGAATTATTCAACATTTTTCCTCATATTTTTTTATTATTGCTATTCTCCCATGTGGGGTATTAATTATGTTAGGGAAGAGATGACATAGCACAAAGTAGAAAACATAGGAGTCAATTTTTGGCTTCAAAAGCCTCAGCCCTGACACAGACAAAATACGAATGGGAAGAGGCACCGAGAAGAAGAGCAGAGGTTCCCCCACATAGCCTGCCCCAAGCTCAGATGGAGTCTCTTGCCTGGAATAAAAGGGGATGTAGGGGATGTGGAGGAGCAGTATATATAACAGGTATGGGTGTGCGTGGGTGTGCGTGCATGTGTGTGTGTGTGTTCGTGTGTGTGTGTGTTTGTGTGTGTGTGTTCGGGAGAAAGCACAAAGTATAATGATAGGTTGGCAATACTAAGTGCAAAGAGATCCTAAGCCCTTCCTGGGCAGAGCCCTGGGAAATCAACAAAGTGGCACAGAGGAAGAAATGGCCATGTGCTATGTGTAGACAGGTTAATCCTCCAACACACACACACACACACACACACACACACAACTCCCAGTAAAGTATTGAAAGTATTGAATCAGTGTGTCCAGCAATGGCACAGAGTGAGTGTCGCAGCCCAGGGGCCACCAAAACAGCTAAACAATCCTTATATGACTCCTAGAGGAGGAAAGGGGCTGAGAGACCAAAGTCCCAGTGAAGCCTATGATCAGGAATGAGGGGGTCAGGAACGAGGCAAGGTGCAGCAGAAAACTGCATGATGTCTCAGCAGTAGCAACACAGGAACATGACACTCAGAGGACCAGGGCTTACTCTCCTGTAAAGCCTTAACAGCCTGAGATCAGAGTTTCCCCCCATTTTGCATATCATTGTCACTGACTCCACCAGAAAATCAGGTTTGAAGCCTCTGACCTATGTCCAATCAGCTTTCAAATCCCATGCCTGGCCCATTCCATTGACTCTGACTGCCCCACTCAGAGGAAACCCTCTTCCAGTACCACTACTGGATGACGGGGCCCAGGCGTAGGCTCTCCCCATCCAGGCTCTCCACTCCCCCAGGCTGCAGGTAAAGTCATCCTTCTGAAACATCCCACTGCCATGCTCAGAAACCTCCTAGTCCTCAGCCCAGAGCCCAGACTTCGCTCAGCCCTGAGTTCACATGAGAACCAGACCTGCCCAATGCATCGACATAAGTCCCGATTCTCTGCAAAAGAAATTCCATTTTGGCTTCTCTCTTTTCTTGCCTGGAGCATCTTTGTAACTCTAACTTACTCCTCAAAATCCCAAGTCAAGTCCCATTGTATCTAGCGATACATCGCCATCCTTTCAGTTTCTTTCAGCTCTCCCTTCCCTTTGATTCCTATCACATTTGTTATCTAAGCCATCACTTTATCATATGTGGCTGCATAACTGAAGCCTGTTGTGTCTCTACAGCTTAATTGCCCAACGAGGCCAAGCTCCCAGTGGTCAGGAAAAGGTCTCCCCCTTCCAACACTCAGTGATGAAAGCACAGTATGTTCTCTTTAATGCACTCGTGGAACATCAACTCTTTTCATTATCATCATGCAGATAGAAAGTTGGGCAGACTGCATAACAGCCATGCGCAGAGTGAGGACCAAGAAAGGATGCCTAACAGAGGGGAGAGTGCTGAATTCTAAACACAAAGCTGAAACCAGTTCAGTGAAAGAATTCACTTAAACTCCACATGTGAGACAACACTGTGGTGAGGCTTACATACCTGAATAGTCCTTGTACCACTAATATGTACCTCAGATCTAAGATGGGAGAGAGGCAAAGTTTTAAAGAAAAAAAATATGAGACCAGGGCTGCTTCATTGAAGCAGTTTAAACTCAATTTACCAAATTACAATGCAAACCAGAAGTCACAGAACAGCTGTGTCTCCAGATCTATCCGTGTGTTGTTGTGGCCAAGAGAGCAAGAGCTGGCCCACTACATTTACAACAAAGTATTTAACAAGCAAATATTGAGACCAAGAGAGTAAAAGTACACCTGCCACATCAGAAACATAGATAAGGGACACAAACAGGAAATCCATTCCCTCTCACATATACAAGATCAATAAATAGGAAAATACTCTACCTCATTAGTCGTCAATCAAAAGTCCCCTCTTCCTTAAGCCTTTCCTTTGACCTACGAGTATAAATTTAGCTAATTTTTTTGCGTATGTCTAGTATATGTCAGACATTGGATATGAACCCACCATGAAAAACGCTCTTCTAGAATGCTATCCTCATCACCTACTAGAAATGTCGAGGACGGTGGCAGTAGAATGGCTACAATTGCTTCAAACACAAGTCACTCTCTTCTTCCTTCAGGCCTTTCTCTTTTTCTAATTTAAATTCACTACAGCTACCAATACTACAAGGACTGCAGAAGGGATGTTTTTATGAAAGACTAAAAAATTCTCACAAAAACTGTATTTGGCTTTTACTTTTCACCAAAGTGTTAAATTCTAAAAATTGGGACTTGGATACAAATGTACTCAAATTCAGAAGTGAAAATGAGCCATTTATTTTTGCTGCCTGAGTTAAGTGAACCAGAGAGCAATAGACAAACACTCCACAGATGAAAAGTCAATTCACTTAAAAGAATTATTTCCTCTTTAATAAATCATAAAGCTCGACTGTAAGTCACTTTGCACACCCTAGTGCTGCGTGGCCGATAGATGCATAGTAATCATAGCGATGGCGGTCACCCACCAACTCAGGCTGCTGTGCGCACAGAAATGAGGAGGAAGACATGGGGCCAGAGTCTGATCTCAGGTCTCCAATTACAAAAATGTTTCACTTTAATTATATGTTGTTTTACTTGGTTTTTGCTTTTTCCTCTCTCTCTCTCTCTCTCTCTCTCTCTCTCTCTCTCTCCCCCATCAAATAAAACAAATGCTCAGTGTTATTTTATGAGAAGCCCTGAATCTTCTCATAAGGGAAGAACGCATAAGTTCGGCTCCCAGGAGCACTTGCTCACCTCAGATGCTTCTCTCAGTTGCTGGAGAACATGACTGGAATCAAAAGGCCAGCCTGAGGTCTGTGGAGATGGGCTCCCAGCTCCGGCTGTCTTCCAAAAAGAGCAATGTCAACATCAGAAGGTGGGATTTGGCTCTGAAAGAACACCACATTCTGCTAAAGATGTGCACATTTGTGTCTTGGCTGTATGTGATTCCAGGTCTGTTGTTTCTGCTTGGAAAGGGTATTTGGTCAAAAAGAATAATGCAACACATTGAACCAACTCAACTGGGAAATATTCTGGAAAGGGCTCTGGCCTCAGTTTACATAACTGAAGAGAAACTGGAGCCCTCTGCCATTCTCTTCGAATGAGCAGCATACAACAGGCCAATTCAGGGAAAGTAGAAATCAGCTAATCCAATTGCTTGGCATCAAGGAACCTTGGTGTTCAAAGGTAGATGCACCCGGGGCCCTGAACTGACCAAGAACCTGCCATGGTTTGCTATTTTTCAAGCAGCTGAAGCAGTAGAAGCTCATTTCACTTTTCAAAATTGCTTTTTGGTAGTCCTGTTCCAAACAGCATTCACTCCCACCCCACTATCATTCTGCTCCATTTCTACAACCACTGTTTGAACCCTTACCAGGTGGCAGACACTATGCTAGCCATGGCAGAGGCAAAAAGGACAGAGGGCTGCCTTTATGGAGCTCAGTAGGAGAGACAGTTTTACTATTAGGGACCACCTCTCAGTCTGAAGATTTCTCTATACAGTCATCCCTTTGTCTCATGGGGGATAGTTTCCAGGACTCCTGACAAATACCTACCAAAATCTGAGGATGCTCAAGTCCCATATATAAAATGGCTTAATATTCACATATAACCAGTGTGCATCTTCTTGTATACTTTGAATCATCTCTACATTACTTATTCAACCTAATACAATGTAAGTGCTGTGTAAATAGTTGTTCTATTGTATCGTTTAGGGGAGAAACGACAAGGGGGAAGTCTGAATGTGTGCAGTATGGATGCAATTTTTTAAAAATAACTTCAACGTTAGGTTGGTTGAATCAATGAATACAGAACCCATGAATACCGATGGCCAGCTATAATCCTTTTGTCAGAGAGGGAGAAAAAAACCGACTCTACCACATATGATCTCTTTGGGTGACCAATGAGAATGTTTTATAACCAAGAATGCTGAAGGAAGATCCTTTGTAGGACCTTGCTCCTCTAGTAAAAGGACCACTCCAGGCATTTCCAAGTGAAAAGGAAGATGATCTAATTATGGAAATGACAAGAACATCCAGAGAAAAGTTAAGAGGAAACATATTTAAGGATATTATGGCAAAGGCCCCATCAGAATCAAGTGCCTGTTCACCAGACTGCAGAGTTACTTGCAGGCATCCATACCATCTGGTGAGGGGCAACTTCCAGAACCCCTGTAGAGTCCCAGGTGCAAAAGACCTCAGCTCAAACCATCCAAGCGGTGTGTCTCTTTGAGTTAGAGAACTGAACTATCAAACCTTCCCTTCCCCAGGCCCTCTTTCACGAAAATGAAATCATGAGAAAAATGACTCATCGTGCCAGGAAAACTTAAGAGAGACCAGAAACTGAAATGAAAGCTGTTTTCTTATAATATATTGTTTTCTATACTTTGTATCCCACAAAATGTACTCAACCCAGGATATGGTGGTCTTGGTGACCCTAGACTTTGAAGTAGATTCTCACCCCCTGCTAACGACCTGCTCAAACTCAGGATACAACTGTCTAGTACCTGTTTGAACCCAGGAATGTGGTCAACTGAATTGTGGTCAACTGAATTGCAAAGCTGATTGCCTTTTTGCTAGCTTCTGTACATGCAAAGATAATAAATGTTTAATACACATTGTGATCCTGCACATCCTTCCCTGGGCTTTCTCAACACCATCCACATCCCTGCCTTTAGCCCCTGCCAGTCTATCTGTCACCACTTCTATGGACGCTTCCATCTTCACCTTTCAGAGTGTGAGCTCCCCACGGCAAAAGATGAGCTGAATTCACCTTTGTGAACCCCCCAAAATAGAACCAGAGGTGCTGACTCACAAGTGGATTTTAACCAGCCTTAGCATTTTACCAGGAATCTTGGTAGAATCCACAGAAAGAGAGGCAGCCCTTCCTCTGAGAAGGGCCTCAAGAAAGGGTAGGATGCCACAAGCTCTGAGTCAGAGGGGAGCAAGGGACAGAAGGAACAGGATGCCCCCAAACAACTTTAGTCTGTTACCATGACCAGTGCATAGTTCCCAAAAACCTAGTATAAAATGAAAATACAGGGTTCCTTGTTCAAAAATTATTACAAATTTCAAGACAGCATTAACAGAAACCAAATGCAGAACCCTCTGAATACGGAGCCTGTGCAGCTTCACTACTCCACGTGCGGGTCCACGAGGCCAGCCTGCTGTCAAATCCTTTGCTTCCCCTGCACAATGCCGTCTGATTGCACCACCACTCATGCCTGAGCAATTGTGGCTCCAATAAGTGAAAAATAAGAAAGAAAATGAGGTTAATATCCATGACATTTTGTGACCTAGACAAAATCATAGCAATAGAACAGAGCTGCCATCAGGTCCCTGAAGGATCATATTCAGGCAATAACAAAAGTAATAGATACTAGATAGCTCCTAGATAGCAACCAATATGCAAAGCATTGATTCATTTCCTCCTCAGAATAGCCCCATAAGGAAAGCACTATCCACATCTCCATTCTACAGAAAAGGAAACTGAGGCTTTAAAAGATTAAGTAACTTCTAAAGGTCACACAGGAAGTTGGTAGTAAGACTCACAGGTAGGCCCTTCTGGAAACAAAGTCCATAATTGATATATTTACTATCCCCAAGCCCCTGATGCTGTTGTGGTATAAACTAATCAATAAAATCTGTAAGAATGTAAGTTATAGATTAGTAAAAAATATAAATTATAGATATGATAAGTGAGATAAGACAATTATAAAGCAAGAACTGTCATAGACCTAAGACTCCATTTTGCTGCCTTCTATATATAAAAAAAAAAAATTACAAGAGCTGTTTCTGAGAAACTGAAATGAAAGCTTATAATATATTGTTTTCTGTACTTTGTACCCCACAAAATGTACTCAACCCAGGATATGGTGGTCTTGGTGACCCGAGACTTTGAAGTAGATTCTCGCCTCTGCTAAGGACCTGCTCGAACTCAGATTACAACTGTCTAGCACCTGCTTGAACCCAGGAACGTGGTCAACTGAATTGCAAAGCTGATTGCCTTTTTGCTAGCTTCTGTAGTTGCTTATTTGCTCACTGGAAAATTCCAGTCCTGCTTAGGGCTTGCAGGTCCCGCTTACTATTGTTTTAATTTATGTGTTTGGCTTACTTGCATGATGCTAAGGAAAGCCCCTGAGTTGTGGTTTTCGTTTTTTAAGTTCCCAGGATACAGGCCAGGAAGCTGCTGTGCTCTCACAGAGCTTCAGTCTCTGGATGGGTGGCAATGTACTCTGAAGGGCTTCAGTCAGCCATTCACAGGTGAGAGGAAAATCCCTTACAGAGTCGCTTCCTCTGCCTACCAAAGTCTTTTTTCCTTGCCCCTTGTTAACAGAAACCTTCTTGAAGACATGGTCTCCTCCAGGGAGCCTTCCTGGAGATTTTCCTTGTCACCTTGATTCATCCCTCCTCCTCTTCTTCCTGTATAATTTGTTGACCCCTATTGTAGAACTAACCCCTCAACTAAACTATGCATGTTTTTCCCAATCAACAGTGAATCCCTTGAGAGTAAAAACTCTATCTTATTGATTTGTTTTCTCAAGTTTTGATACAAAGACTGACTCACAATAGGTGCTAGATTGAGTACAAATTTAACTCAGTGGAAAGGAATAAAATGAAATGTAACAATATGCCCTGAATTTATTAGTCTAAGTACTTTCTAGAGTCCCAGTGAAAGAGATCTAGGGTGAAGAGTGATTTGAAAAAACTCACATTTCAGTGGCTCTGACCCCTCCCCTCCACATGCACACACACCCCTGTTGGAAAGCAGTAATTTGTTTTTATGTTAGAAAAGTGGATCGAAATCTGCACTTTCTCTTCCTTTCTTAGCTGCAAACAGTTTAAATAAGAACACTATGGGAAGGGAAAGAATAGACCCAATAACCTTTCCAAAATCTTTTAGTTTTTTGAATAAAAATATTCATTTTAATTCTTAAAAACAACAATTTTAAGATGTTTTGTCTCATGACTGCTTTTAAAGGGAAATCCTTTCATAGAGCAACCCTGCAGGGTTGGCAGTGAAGTAATACCTAGGTCAATAGGGCTCTGCTGCATTCCCTGAGTTCTCTCCCTTTGATAACTGATCACCATCACTGCCGTCCTGAACCCTCTTCAGCCAGTGCTGGGTTGTTCTGGGTATCACACTGGTGTATTGCCATTCAAGCTGTAATTAAATCTCATCTGTTAAAGAGTCAGTGACCCATCTTGGCAGCCAAAAGGTAACACAGGAAAGTTAATTTCCTAAGGTCCTAGGTTATAAAACCCTGACAATGTGCAGGGGATGCATATCTGAACTGATTTCAAGTGTGTCTGAAATTATACTGGGTGAACAGGAAAAAAAATATGATGTCTTTGATCATTGAGAAAATGTTTAGAAAAATCAAGATAAGTCAACTCATTAAGTCAATTTATCTTGACTTAAATGTTCTATGCTGTTACATTGTCTGGAAGTATGTGAAGTTAATGGGGAAATTATTCATAGGGGAGGAAGTATTTAATAACTAGTCTGGATCTAGGAATAGCAGAACTAGAAGCAAGCAAAGACAGCTATAGTCATTTAATACAGTTCTATACTACTGTATTAGTTTCCTATTGCTGATTGTGGTAACAAATTATCACAAACTTGGTGTCTTTAAATAACATGGTGTTGTTTACAGCTCTGCAGGTCAGAAGCCCAACATTGAACTCGCTGGCTAAAATCAAGGTGTTGACAGGGCTGCTTTCCCTTCTGGAGGCTCTGTTGCAGAATCCATTTTCTTGCCCCTTCCAGCTGCTAAAGGAATCCTGTGTTCCTGGTTTGTGGCCCCCATCTTCAATATTTAAAGCCAGCAATTTTGCATTGCTTTGAACATTTTCGGTAGTTACACATTCATCTGACCAAAGCCTGAAATGACCCTGTGTCCCTGAGACTCCATGTGATTAGATTGGACCCACCTGGGTAATCCAGGATAACTTCCCACCTTAGTGTCCTTACCCCAACCCAAGATCTGCAAAGCCCATCTTGCCATGTAAGGTTAACACATCCATGGGGTCTGGGTATGAGAACATGGACATCTTTGGGGCCATTTTTCTACCTCCTTCAAGTCCCAAGGAAGGTGCTCCAGTGATGTGAGGGTAGGATGGGCATCCTCACCATAACTCAGCTTCAGGGACTAAAACTTATTAACATAAGGACTTTTTTCATCATCTAATCTAAATCTCTCTTACTACCATACTTCCAAATTATATCCATCTCATTCTCCAGTCCTACAAATCCCTAGACCAACATTTCATCCCTGAACTCATCAGATTTCAGGACCTTTTTTGCTCTTTTCTGTCTGAGTCTATGACTGATGGGAACTAGGTTGTGCCAAGATATCTGGCCTCTCTTTTCTTTCATTTTTCCCCTTCTGCAAACCACATGCTTCCCATACCTCCCCCTACATACACCTCCTCCTACGTGAGGCTTCACTGCCCTTTGGTTTCTTGTATCAATACAGACATAAACTCCCTCATCTTGGCTTCCCCCTCCAGGCCCCCCCCACCAGAGGCAGTGTCCCCTCTGCTCCTGCCCCTGCCCATCTGCATGCCCACACCAGCCTTCCATGCCATTCCCCACAAGGCCAACACCACCTCTTATGGCAACCACAGGTACACAGCCACATCATTGAGTGTACCCTCACTCTAGGTGGTGGGTAGCTTTAAGCACCCAGCTCCACATGCAGCCCTGAGCTGGACAAGTTGGGATAACCTCTTATTCTCACAATTTTTTCATATATATGCATTTTAAGGTCATTCCATTGTCCAAAAGAAAGAAAGAGCATTTAGTATATTAACATAATTATCTTCATTGGAAGTTTACAATAATAAAAGACACAAATCCAACCCATAACACTTGATTGATAGATTTTTTTAATACCAAGATAGAGCTACAACACTATAAATCTGTACATCAAAATGTATTTACCTCACTATAATTGACAGAAATCAATAGAAACACACAAAGCCCTTTGTTGCTCTGCTGAAACATGATCCATTAGAAAAGGTATGTAGATAAATACGTTAATAAAGTAATAGTATAGCTGTCAACAAAGCTCTGACAGAAGAGAGTCCTCACTTATCTGTAATAAGAGATTTTCAAACTTATTTTTTCTCCTTAACAAAGCAGATTTGATTTGCAAATTTTCATTTTCTCCTCATCATTTGCAGCTCCCCAATAAAATATAAGTATTAAAGCTCATTATCTACATAACATTTCTGTTTCTCTGTTAACATGTATATACATAAATTATAAGCTTTTTTTAAACCAAAAAATATAATCTTTAATTACTTATACTTATGTGGGATGCTCCCCAAACAATTCATTCTCTCTCTCTCTCTCTCTCTCTCTCTCTCTCTCTCTCTATTTCCCTCTGCTTCCTTTCTGGAGACAGAAATATACAATGCCATCTCCATCAACAAATTGTCTCTGACTTTTTCCACTGTCTAAAACTGCCAAGTGGCCAAAGTTCCTACCTAGGAGACTCCTCAGGATCTAGGGTCTGGAATGAGAACAGGCCCAGCCAAGGCACAAAGGTAAGAAGAGTGCAGCCCCCAAAGCCCGGGCCTAGGCTGGCCCTGGAGCAGAATTGGAAGTAAATCGATAAAGCGCTCTCTACCTGTGGCTGCTCCCAACAAGGACCTCGAGAACCTGTGTATTCCTACACATGTCTTTGTAGTATTCAAGAAAGGAACAAGTCAGTGATTAGTTTATTATTGATAAATAATGAATACTAGATGCTTCAGGAATAGCTTCTATCAAGGTTTAATGGAGATTTAAAAGAAACAAAAAAATAGGAGAGAAGAAAGCATGGAAAAGAAAAGACATATGTTTTGGGTATCTGCTGTGCCCAGGCTCTCTCTCATAATCCTACTAAGTGTCCTATATTGCCATTGTTATTCTCAACATCACGGAAGGCAAATGAGGGTTGTTTTCAGCATCATGGAAGGCAACTGAGGCTGAGGATGTTCATGCAACTTGCTCATGGTTCAGGGCAATACCTACTCAAAAGTCTACTCCTTTTCAGCAGTTCAAATGGGTAACCATTTAATGTATGTTATTAGCCTTTTCCACACACATCATTTTTGGTGAAGTCTTATCCCAATATACTACCAGTTTCCTGACACAAGAAGTAAGTGTTAATTCTACTACCGGCCTGGACCCTAGAGAATCAACACAGTCCACCAGCATGAAAATATATCACACAGCTGAAAGTCTAAATTGGGCCCTCACCAACTCCTCAAAACTTTTGCAATTCAAAGAATTATCTGCTCACCCATCCCAGTGGAGTCCAGCCAAGTCCCAGCCCCCCAGGGGTTTCTACAGGCTGAGTTCAGCCCCTAGGGCATCATCTGAGGGATTTTAAGGCTTTCTTTCAAAGGTTCAGAGTAGTCTGAATTTTATAGGCTGCAACTTGAGTTGGTTTCCTACATCCATGAGCAGCTGACAGCTGTCAGAGGCAGGTCTCTCCCTCTTGCCACTGGCCAGTCCTGAGGCTCATTCACAGAGACAGGGACAGAGTCCAGACTGACACACTGTTTGGGCCTTTTCCATGAGGTCCTCGCAAACTGGTTTGGCCGCAAACAGCCTCTAAAGTCAACAGAACATGCAGGCTTCTTGAATACCTTTGGATCAACTGACCATGAACCAGACACAAGTCTTGTTAAAAACTCTGCTGTCCCCTTCTGCCGATTGTCTTCTTTCAGTCAAATATAATTTTCTTTATCCACTAACATCTTTTGAGCTCCTCCCTTGTGCTAACACCTGGGGATGCAGCCCTCTAGGTTAAGTTTCACCTAAACCTGTACTGGTAAAGCAAAAGATGGAAGGAAATATTGTGATTCATTCATTTATTCATTCACTTATTCAATAAAACAGATATTGAATATCTAGTATGAAAAATACAGTGCCAGGCAATGTGGAAAATAAAAGGAGACTCACCAGGTATCCTACCTTCAAAAGGTTATACTTTAATGCCAGAGATAAGCCACAGATCTAATTTTCTCTAAAATGAAGTAAAATGTAATAGATGTAATGAGAAAAGTTCATGTGAAATCACAGGAGCACAGGAGTACAAAGATATTATTTGCATCTGGAATATCAGAGAAACTGTCCAGAGTTTGGGTTTTCTAAAAACAGATCCTGAGACAAGAATTTTGGTGCAAGTAGTTTTGGGGGGGAAGAAGGGGATCTCGGGACACGACAAGAATGAAAGTCAAGACCTCAAAGGGAGAAAAACCAATGAAGGATCCTTTAGTGAGCAAGTTACTGCGATCAGCAACTGCAAATCAACCACATCAGGCTGAACATGCTTCAGATTCATTGTGAGGACATATGAGGAAGCTGAAGTATTGATCCCACAACTCCACCCCTCAAAATCAAGGATTTCTCCTGGAGCAGGGGCTTAACCACTTACTGTCTCCTCTTGAGAACAGTGCAGGGACTTTCTGTCCCCCAGAACTAATGCTCCACCACATTTCCAAGGCCAGTGAAATGGTATAGAGTCTCTATAGTTGGTAATTTGAAGAGGATTTGAAATTCTAGTTTTAGGAATATAGGTTTTAGGTCCACGGCAGAACAACAGCCAGGGAGTCATACAGTTTCTTATGCCTCAATGAAAAATCAAGCTTTCCCCACCATTCTACTTACTGGCTTTAATAGAAAAAAAAAAAAAAGTATCTATGTTCCTTAGTATATAGAACTTACACATTCCCCAAAATGGATGCAAAGATGAATTTTCCAATACTGGATCTTATTTTTAATTCAGTATGAGGAAATTCCTCTTTAAAGTCATTTTTACTCTATACAATAAGTAGTCATTTGGAGTGTGAATTCTTTATATCCAAACTTCCACTACCATCTTATGTATCTCTTGGAAAAATCTTGATATTCTTAGAGTAGAGCATATCCATTTAAAAATGTGTTTATCATTCAGTTCAATTCAATAGTCCTTTATTGAGGGCCTTCAAGGAGAAAAAGTCAGGGACACAGAGGTGAATGAAGCACAGCCTTGTGGTCTTCAAGGAGATGGCGCTTTTTTTTTTTCTGAATGTTGTAGCAAGGTTTACATAGTGATTATAGAAAAATGGGAACTTTTCAAAGCAATGCTGAAAGGGTCATGAGATAGTAGATTTATGAACTAATGAAAAAATATTGACCTTGATCAATAATTTTAGATGATTTACAAACAATATAAAATCATAAGAACAGGTCCATACTTGTTTTCTTTCATTAAAATTGAAAAAACAGTGTGTCAGATGCACAATCTACTTTTCCCTGTCTCTTTAAACAAATGTTCATAATTTTATTTCTTTGTAAGAATTTCTACTGCCTCTTGAAATTGACTCCACAACTCAAACTTCAGTTGCCCTTCAGATCACCCCATATATTTTTCTAATTATCTCTGAATTTGATCAAATCAAATAGATCAAAATCCATGAGTTCCCAAAGAGAAGTCATTAGAAAAGAAAATAGGAAAACTCAATGGGAATACTTGGTAAAATCCCTATCAACACTAGAGAGTCGACCTGGCTGGGGCTCAGCCTCAGCACAGCAAGTTCCCTTGCTGGAACCACTGGCACTCCATTGCAAGCTCCACCCTGCTCCCTGTTCTGAACCTGAGCTGGGTGGAAGAGAGAAGGTCTCTTTGTTTATCTTCTCTGCCCTGCATGCATCATTATACAACTTATTTCCCAGAACTAGGTAGTGTTAGCCCTACAGACAGGTGAAACACCTGAGGATTTTACCAAACCACACACAGCAAATCAGTGGTCAAGCCAATACTAATCCTAGGTCCATCTGACTCAGACATAGAAGCCTATGTCTCACACGGCACCATGGTCAGCTGTACACCCTTACTCTGCTCTGATGCTAAGCATTCATCTTTTCTGAGCCCTCACCTGGTGGTGGCGCCCTGCTGCCTACAGAATGACTATTTATGGGAAATTCAGAACACTGCTACCCAGGACTCCCCTCTTGGGATCTACCTTTCTGCTACTTTATCTGGGATCCCCCTTTCTGACTACATGGCTGGGCTGTCACAGGCTATTTCCTTACTCCATGAATCTCTGATGCACTGGCCAGACCAAACCTCTCCTGATCCCTTGTCGTGAGCAGCACTGTTAATAATTAGTCAGAGGTGGATTATCTTTAAATGCAAGCATATATTCAACCACACCAATCATCAAACATAAATAATTAATGCAAAAAAGTGTTGGGTGTGCTGGATGGAGCATCCCAACTAGCATTCAGTGCACACAAATTAAACACTACAAGCAAATCATACGACAAGCCCCAAAACACCTCCCATGCCACACAACTTCTAAGATGCTCCAAAGACTAAGACTCTAAGATACTCCTAAGACTAAGATGTTCCTTATACCCCTAAAGGTTGAGAGGGAGCAGTTCTCTGACTCTTCTCAGTTCTCCTCAAACTGCCCCATCAGTCTGTAAGACTCTGATCCAGGGCAGCATGAATCTCAAGAAAGAAAAGAAAGCATCCAGACACTAGGATTATCAGGCAATTGTGATAGAACCATGTCCAGGGCTGGGAATATAGCTCAGTTGGTAGAGTGCTTGCCTCACAAGCACATGGCTTTGGGTTCAATCCCCAGCACCACCAAAAAAAAAAAAAAAAAAAAATCATGTCCAAGAGGCCAAGCTAACTTACAAACAAAATAAACATGCTTTTACCCAGAACATTCTAGACCTCTAGTCTTAGATGTTAGAAAAGAATTCAACTTTCTCCAAACTTTGCTTAGAGATTCATGTACTCTGAACAACCAGAGCTACACCAGAACTAGAGAACCAAAGCAATTTCCTTGAATAACACTGAATGACCTATCTAAAGGAATGCCCCACTCCAGGCAGATCCCCCCTGATGTTCAGGCATGCCTAAGCTGAAATGAGGACGCTCCAGAGTCTTGGGGGGTGGGGAAGTGTGCCGACTCTCGATGAAAACCACATGCTGTAGGTTCTTGCCCCAATTTAAAAGATGGTTTCTGCTGAAAGCTGGATCATTCCATCTTGGAAAGCACTGTGGCCTCCAATTGTCTTTAAGCCATAGCAAACGTAAGAAAATGGTCTGTTGAGCTGAAGCAATTCTCTAAATACCTCAGAGCATCCGAGTAAAATGTTTCTCTTTAATAGTCAGGTACGAGAGACCAAAGCAGGATGTTCCTTCTCCAGTGTAGTCAGGAATCACACACTTTTTAGTGAGTCAAGGAAAACAAAAAGATTCACCCAAAAAGTAGTTCACAGATGATTTTCTCAAAATTGAAGGAAATGATGAGGAAGCTTATGTGGTGCCCAGTCTAGTCATGAACATACTTTAAGTATAAAGTTTCTGCAGTTCAAATAAGTTTATATGCTTTTCCTGATTACCAAAGTAATACATGTCTATCACAGAAAATTAGAAAGGTGTAGGAAGGCACAAAGGTAGAAATTTAAATTGATCATAATCCAGTAATTCAGAGATAACCATTATTACCATTTTAGTGAAAATATTCCAAACATAATTATTTATGTTTGATGATTGGTGTGGTTGAATATATGCTTGCATTTAAAGATAATCCACCTCTGACTAATTATTAACAGCGCTGCTCACGACAAGGGATCAGGAGAGGTTTGGTCTGACCAGTGCATAAGAGATTCATATACATTAGCCTCTTGTATTTGGGAGAGGGGAGGTTATTTTCCTTCTTTTATTTATTTTTTGTTACAAAAATGGTAGCATATTGTAAATACTATTGGTGTCCTGTTTATCTACTTAGTGATGTCTTTAACAGTTTCCCAAGGCATCAATTTTTCTTTTACAACATAATTTTAATGGTTATATAAAATTTACTGTTGGATAATTAAGTTGCTTCTAATTTTCTCCATTAAAAATAACATCAGTAGTAGAAGTTCTTGTGCATAAACCAATTTATGTATCTCTACTTACTATGTCCTTAAAACTGATTCCTTGAGGAAGACAAAGAACATATGAGTGTTTTTAAGCTTTTGATTTATATTAACAAGCTGCCTACCAAAAATTGTTCACACTTTTAAAGTGTGTCCTCTTCCCTGCACCTTTGCCAATGGTGAGCATTTCCTTGTTTTTGTCAACTATATAATTGAAATAGAGAGCTCACCATTTTAATTGGCATTGCTTTGTTTACTAGTTAGAGTGAACATTTTGTCACATATTTTTTGGATATTTGTTAAATATTTGAAATCTCTATCCATTTTTATTTGCAATATTTAGCTTTTCCCTATTAATTTATAAGAGTTCTTTGTGCATTACCAATACCTATCTTTGGTCTACCATATCTTTCTCCAATATTTCCCCCAGGCTATCATTGCTTTTTAGTTTTATTTAGGGTATTTGTTGTTTGTGTTGCTTACAATTTATATACTATTTGAAATGCTCCAAGTCAGAGGTAAGGAAACCATCCATATGCAGACACTAATATACACTAGTGCACTGCAGTCACATTGGAAGTGATTTGCGCAAGACCTCGTGGTATACACAACAATGGCAGTGGCCCTGAAGTCCAAACACATTGTCCTCAGAGACTGGAGAAGGAAAAAAAGCAGCTGGGTCTACCCACCTGGCCAAGTTGATTTCTGATTAGTGACATGGATGGGGTGCAGCATAATTTTTGTAAAGAGAGTATTTTAACTTTAAGAACTTAAGTATCACCATGACTCAAATCTGCCACTGTAACATGAAAGCAGCCATAGATATTACATAAACAAAGTATTGCTTTACCCAAGTATAATGTTACTTACAGAAAGGATGCAATTTGAATTTTATATAATTTTCAAGTACCACAAAAGATTTTACTTCTTGGATTGTTTTCAAACTTTTTTTTTTATTATGGCAGAGAATTTTAGTGTATCTTTCTCAGCAAAGTTTTTTTTAATAACAGTTTATTGAGTTAATTCTTTGAACAGTTCAATTATTCAAAGTGTACCCTGAAGTAGTTTTTAGTATATACAGAGATGTGCAACCATTCCCACAGCTGATTTTATAACATATCCATCATCTCCAAAATCACCTCATCCTGTTGAATTGTCTATCCCTCCCTTTATTCACAATAGTTTTTACTTTAGGTGTTTTGGTGCTGTGTTGTTAAGTGCAGATATGTTCATAATATATTTCTTTCTGGTGGATCCACCCTTTTATCATTATTAAAGTTATCTCATTTATAGTAGTATGATTTCAAACTTTTAAAATATAAACACCAGAGACTGGTATCTGTTCATTAACACCAGAGCTGGGGTTGTGGCTCAGCAGTAGAGCACTCGCCTAGCATGTGCAAAGCCCTGGGTTCTATCCTCAGCACCACATAAAAATAAATAAATAAATAAATAAATAAATAAATAAAGGTATTCAAATATATATATACATACACACACACACACACACACACACACACACACACACATACACACCAGGTTTTTCTCACAGGTAATATAAAATGAGGCAGTAGCTCAAATTTAGCCCATAAGCATTAGTTGGTCTTAATGCCAGATGAATATTTGGTTCATATAGATCTACTAAAGAAGCCCAAGGAAAAGAACATTTTTGATTTGTGAGCAGAAAAAATACATACCACTTCCAAGTAGAGTTTTTAGAAGCCATTAACACTACTGTATTATCACTTGACTCACCACTAATAATTCCTGTACTGGTCAACCTGGATCCCAGAGTGGACATAGGTACCAAGGCCACAGCCAACCTATAAGAAACATGAAATAGTCTATAATGAACAGGACTGGAAAATAAACTTATATTGATACAAGTCACCAAGCTTTAGGAATCATATTGTTACTGTACATACCTTACCTTCTACAGTCTGATACAGATTGCACAAAAAACATGTTCTGCATTTGTACTTGCTTGATTCCTGTAGGCACTTCAGTTTAAAAGACCTTTATAAATCATCTAAGTTTCAGTTTCTTCATCAATAAATTTGCAACACTATGCATCTTTGGGAGGTTTTAGGAGGATCAAAGTGAGATAATACATATAAAAATGCTTTAAAGAGTATAGAGCACCATAGAAAGGTTTTTATTACTTTTAATATCAAATAGCTATAAAATAAGATAAATTTCACAATGTTCCAGTATAGAAGTAAAAAGTCTTATGGGGAGGGAGAGTCTCAATATTACTAAGATCACAGAAGTCTTCAAAAGATAGTGGCATTCAAACAGATTGCAAGACTGGTAGAGTCTAGCAGAAATGCACATGTAGGTGAAGACAGCCCTGCTTTGGCACGGTCTTGAATTCCCTTTGTCCCTAGTTTGAGGTTCTGAGACTGGTATCTGTTCATTAAATTCACGGAAAGATAAAAAAAAAAGTTCTATTACAGGTAGAAGATCATTCTGAAATGTTCATTCTGAAATCTGATGTTGTATTTCAAATTATTTCATTTTAACTCAGACTGAAGGCAGCCCAGAGGAGCTAGCTGCATAATTGCTCTTTTAACAGTCCTGGCCACCCCTTCGCACATTTAATTATTCCATAATTACTCATACTTACGGCCCAGTGTGGAAATCATGTGGATTATCGATCTTTATGATGAATGTTAAAGAAAAGCAGTCATTACTCTCTGTCCCCAGAAGGTATCCTCCCCCTTGGAGTGAGGACAAACAGCTCTCTCTGGGCAGTGAGGGAAGTTGAGGACAAACCTGGAGGCCAGAAGAACCATGGTTGTGAGCGTGGAGACCTCACAAAGGTCATTTTGTAAAGGTACAAAATTTTTACCCATTTTCAGAAACATTTTTTCTCTGATTTATCTCACTGAGATTCACAAATCACAAAGGCTCCTTAAGACATCAAATTGCTCAGTTAGGAAGGTCTTACAAAAATCAAATTTTATGAAAGTCAAAAAACACCCCATCATGCTTTTCTGTTCCTGTCAGTCTCACCTTGAAGCTCACTCTCACATTAGAAAAATAAGCATGAACTCTGAATCTATTAAACCACCCATGACTAGACTCAAAGTCAATGTTGGCATGACTGTACTTGACCCTAAAATCCTCAGTCAGCCTTTTAGTTTCTCCTGCATTATTGCTCTGCGATGAGTGGAAAGACAATCAATGACAATTAATGGGAAAATCACACAAACAGCACTGACATACCACAGGCTTATTCGTCTTGAATTCTATGGTGGACAAAATAGTATCAGGATAAAAAGGCAAAGCCTACTCATGCTTCTTCTGCCACTCCCAACAGTTGGTTTTGTGTTCCTGTAAGAACACAAACTTTCTACGACTCTTAACGTTTTATCATCTACTTCAACAAATAACTCTGGGAGAGCAAAATTTGTGTAAGACCAATATGTTCTAAATGAGGGAGCTCTCTGCTTAATTTCAGAATTACATCTCAGACCCGGCCTGCTCCAGGAGACACAATGAGCATCCCAATTGCCCATGAAGGGCACCACTTTCCTCCTTCAGTGATTCTTTTAAGAATAGGCAAGTGTAAAATAAAGCTCTCAGCCCCTTATTCTTTGAGCATCTCTGACTGAGAGACCATTATGCTTATACAAAGGCTCTTCCCGGCTGAAGCTTATCATTCAGTTAGGAAACAAGACAGACAGATGAGTCATTTAAAAAGAGCACAAGACTTGAGTGGCAGTAAAAGCAACTTCAAGACTGTTCAGGCTTAAAAAAAAAAAAAAAACTAAGGAGCAATTCTTCAATAAGTCAGAGTAATAGAGAAGTCTCTATGGCCATGGGGCTGCCTAAGTAGGAGGAGGGACCAGATCCAATGCTTCCCGTCTGAAGTGAGCAGACAACATTCCCAACATGCCTGCTTTAGTTGACATTTTCATTGCCGTGACCAAAAGACCTGACAACAACAACAGAGAAGATGTAAAGTTTATTTTGACTCAGGGTTTTAGAGGGTCAGTCCACAGTCTGTCGACTCCATATCTCTGGATCCACAGCGAGGCAGAACATCATGGTGGAAGGGCATAGCAGAGGAAAGCAATCAGCACATGGTGATCAGGAAACAAAGGAAGAACTCCACTCACCAAGAACAAAATATAAACCCCCAAAGGCATGCCCCCAGTGACCTACTGCCTCTGGCCACATCCTGCCTGCCTATAGTTACCACCCCTTTAGTCCATACCAGTGGATTAATCCACTGATTGAATCATACCTGTCATAATCTAATCATTTCACCTCTGTAAATCCTTGCATTGTCTCACACATGAGCTTTTTGGGAACACCTCATATCTAAACCATAACAATGCCCAATATACCCAGAGTCACAGAGGAGGGCTATGTCTCAGGACCACAGGAATGGTGAGACCTGTTGCATCTGCATTGTTTCCAAAGATGTGCTGTGCAAGATGAGATTGAAAAGGCAGCCTAGGGACAAACTGTGAAGGGTCTGGAATGATGGCCTATGGGATTTGAATGCCAACCTAGGTATAAGCAGTTAGCATGATCCTCTGCGAGGATCTGTAACAGAGAAAAGTGGTTAAAATCTCAGCCTCAGTTTCTCTGCTTTCAAAATGGGAATTATAAAAGCATCTACCTCATAGTTTGCTTATTTTACACACACACTCACACACACACGTATAGGGCCTGGCAAATAAGTACTAGGTATGAGTTGGTTACAATTAGTCATAATTCTGGGCTTTTTCTTTTCTTCTCTTTATTTTTGGTAATATTTAATCATCCCTGTTGAGACCTTTGGACATAGCTTAACAGACGTATTTTATCCATTCTCTGGATCTTATAGACTAACATAAGAATGATTCCTCTTTGCCCACAACAGCTACAGACCTGTTTCCTGATGGCACTCCAAACAGAAAGAAGGTGTAGGATAGGATAAAGAGTCCCAAATGTGAGTTCCTGTGACCCCTCCCCTAGCACGAAACCTGTTTCTTCCACAGCCTTCCCCTGGCACCAGGAATGGAGAGTCTTGCCTGTTGGAGCCCAGAAACAGTGATTGAGATGGACATCTTCTGAAACAAATCGGAAACTTTTTCTAAAGGGGAAAAAGGCTGAACTTCCACAGTATAAATATTACTAGATGGCCTCAGGCTCAGATGCCATTCACAAACTCCTCAAACTGTGCGCTTGCAATTTATGACATTTAACAGAGCCCCTGGAGAGAGCTTCAGTCCTGCCTGCACTCCAGAGCCAAATATTAGCCTCCTTGTGTTAATGAGGCCAAGTCAGGGAAGAGGATGAAGGGAGATCATTTGAGTGATTGTGCTTGTTAACTCTCAGCCCTCATCTTTCTCCCCTTCTCCCCTCCTCCCCTCCCTCCCTGCTACAGAGAGAGAACCAGAAGTTTTTAGGACAAGGATTCAGGATACCACTTCTCCAAGTATCAGCACCAGGGCCAGAATATGGCTCATCACACCCAAAAGTCCTCAGCTGCATAGTCCCCCCCGGGCACAGTGGAGAGGGAAGGACCCAAACATACACAGGGAGGTGGCAGCATGATGTGGAGGCCAGCAGGGCCAATAGCCTCACCCAGACCTTCCTCCACAAACCACTCTTACTCTAGCCCCCAATCAGGCTCTGCTGGAAACAATTTCCAGACTCCCAGAAAGGAAGGATCTGTTCTTCTGTACAAGGTAATCCATCCAAGGCCTGCTCTGGACAGGAGGTAGTTTATTTGAATCAGCCCCATCTCTGCCTTCTTTACATGCTTTGCATCCTTTGTCCTGACCTTCTCTTTGGCAGGGCTGCTGTGCTTTCTAGAGCCGCTGGATTGAGCAAAAATAAATAATTTTTAATATAAGATGTCCCATGCACAATTTGAGACCTACTTATACTACTAATACTAAAAAGTTACTGTGTTTATTTTAAATTCAAATTTGATTAGGTATTTGATTGGGTAGTTTTTTAATATTTATTTTTTAGTTTTAAATGGACACAATATCTTTATTTTATTTTTATGTGGTGCTGAGAATCAAGCCCAGTGCCTCGCGCATGACAGGCTAGCGCGCTACCACTTGAGCCACATCCTCAGCCCCTTGACTGGGTATTTTATCGGGCAATCCTATGCACCTCAGTTTCCTCATTCAAAAATGGACTATTAAACAAGATCAGTGATTTCCAAAATGCCATTTAAGACAAAGGTCTTCTATCAAAAGAAAACTTATGCAGAAGCTCAACCAATGGAATAAATCAGAATAGAGGTGGGAAGCCAGAGCCTTCCTCTGAGCTGTGGCAGAGCCCAGGTCTACCCTGACTTCCATTTCAGAACCAAGGGAGCGTACAGTGTCTGCAGTCCCTCTGTCTCCACGAGGCTTCCAGAGGCCTTCACAAATGAAGACACTACAAAACTTGAGGCCATTCATGTCTGTTTGATCTGCCACTAGAATTCTTCACATGTGTTGTCACGGGAGAGGTAAACAGTTCATCTCAGATTCCCAAGGTCATAATCCCAGTCCCCAAAACCACAAGACATAGGCAAGGCTTTTCCTCTGTCCACTCACATCATAGAGGGTGCCCATCACAGCTGTGTGGCAGTGGAGGAAGGAAGGTCTGTGAGGCCCATGCTACAGTTGTTCAGGTGGATGACCTTGGGACTGAGCCTCTCTGAATAGCAGTGTTTTATAATAGGGCTATTGTTATAATAATTAAGAAAATGTTCATTAAAAAGCTTCATGGATGAACATAGACAAATACCTCTGCCCCCAAAGAGAATACAATATTGTGTGACTCCATTTATATAAAAATCTAAACAATGCAAACTAATCTATGGTAACAAAAACAGATCAGTGGTTGTTGAGATGGGGCCTGGAGGTAGAAAGCATAAAGAGGCACAAGGAGACTCTAGGGAGTGACGGATAGTTCACTGTCTTGGCTGGGATGATGGAGTTGTGGCTGTACTCATATGTCAAGACTTATCAAATCATAGTCTTTAAATTTGGAAGCTTACTTAATGTCATTTGTAGCTTCATAAAACCATTGAGAAATAAATTGAATAGGCTTCAAATACTGAAAAGTAATACACAATTATTATTATCATTGTTATGATTATTTTTGTCCTGGCAAAAAGATGCTGAAGCTAACAATCATCCCTGGGTTTACCAATTGTCATTTTCCCCCTAGAGCCAAGTGTATTTCTTTAAAACAGAAAAAAATTTTTTTTAAATTTGTTTAGCCCTATATATGCTCAAGGCTCATGCAAATGTTACGACCTCAGAGGCGCAAAGGGCTTTTAACTGTTATCTTTTAAAGGTATGCTTTACTCCTTTCCTATCTCCACATCCAAGTCCTCTTGATTCTCTCTCCTTCACATCTCCCACCTCTCCACCCAATTCTCTACCTCCACTGTCCTCACCCAGTCCTGGCATTACCATGTCTTGCCCAGACCACTGCAGAAGCCTCCTGCTGGATTCTACATAACTCTAGTCTTGCTCATCCCTAATCCATTATCCACACTTCATCTAGAGTGATCATTTTAAATGCAAATGTGATCATGTCACTCAGCTATCTAAAACCTTAAGTTGATGCTCCATTAGAAAAAAGATCCAAAATATCTATCATGGCCTACAAGTCTCATGAAAGCTGGCCCCTCGCCATCTGTCCAGCCACAGTCTGTACCACTTTGATTTTCTCTGTTCCAGATTTTCTCTGGATTTCTTTAAATGTGCCACAGTACTCGTCAGCTCCAGGCCCTCCCATGTTTCCCACAAGCTATTTCTTCTATCTGGAATATTCTCTAGCCTCACTGCCAAGCCAACCATTCTTTGGGTTTCAAAGAGAAACATTACTTTCTCAGAGCAGCTCAATTATATCCACAAAATCTAGTCCCCCTGTTTCAAATCCCCAGTGTGTCATATTTTCCCTTTTGGTAATTAATTGTGCAGTGTCCATTTTTCTTCCTTAAAGAAGAGGACAGAAATTGTATCTATTTTATTCACTTCTGTATCTTCACCACCAGGATCTTACCCTTAGTAGGTGCTCAATGAATTGTTGCAGAAAGAATTAATGAATGCTGAGCTTTCTGCTGCATCATATATTGCTCTGTTGTTGCCCATGTACAAACTTCAAAAGCCTTAAAATTTTAATCACATTGATCCAAATGTACATGAAATTACAGAAGAGACTATGGACTGTATAAACGAGGATTGCCTTATGGCAAGCCCTTAAAACATGTTAAAGAACTTGCAGGTCAATGGCATCTGTAATTAGAAAACAAAAATGTATCTCTTAGATTAGAACACACTGCTTTATGTTGATGGAGTATGGGGAAGAAGGGCTCTAAATCATTGTCAGTGGAAATATAAATTGACATAATATTTTGGAGAATCACTTCACATTATATGCTTTTATTTAAAATGCACTTGCCTTAAATTAAAAAGAAAGAAAGAAAGAAAGAAAGAAAGAAAGAATCATGCACATGCCTTTTGCTCTACCAACTTCACTTGCCAGAATTTATCCTTAAGATATGCCTTGTGCAGGGGCTGAGGTCATAATTCAGTGGTAGAGTGCTTGCCTAGCATGTGCAAGGCACTGGGTTCGATTCTCAGCACCACATATAAATAAATGAATAAAATAAAGATCCATCAATATACAAAAAAATTTTTTTTAAAAAAATGTCTTGTGCAAAATACAAAATGTATTACTGAATTGTTTATAATAGCAAAAAGTTACAAACAAGTCATATAGCCATCAAAAGGAGATAGGTTAAAAAAAAAGTATACCAATTAAATCTTAATGTATTTTTAAAAGAATAAAGTGGATTTATAGATACTAAAAAAGATAAAAATCAAATATATATTATCAAACATAAATATAATAAGCCAAATAATAGATAAATTTTTATTAAAAAATATATTGGTTATGTATGGAAGTAGTCCAACAGACACGTACTAAATTGGAGGAAATAAATGGCTTTACTCTTGTACATTATTAATTGAGGGGGGTTGTTTTGCTTTGCTTTGTTGTTTTTTGTGGTGCTGTGGATAAAACTCAGGGTCTCATGCACGCTAAGCAAGTAACTTACCACTGAGCTATCTCCCCAGTCCCATTGTCTTTTTTTAAAAGGGGGTCTTAAATGTTTCTCAGGATGGCCCTGAACTCCTGGGCTCAAAATGATCCTCCTATCTCAGTCTCTGGAGTAGCTGAGACTACTGATTTGTGTCGTGGTGCCCAGTTCTGCTGTTTACCAATGTATATTTGTTTTAGAATTATATAAATCAACAAAGTTTATAAAAAAGAATTTGAAGACTATCTTATCCAATATCTTTTATTTTATTGTTGAAGAAACTGGAGTCCAGAGAATCAAAAGGAATGATTTCTGTCTCTCACATTTACTTTTTTGTTTGACGATCAACATTTTTGGATAGTTACCCTTCTGTCTGGTGGGGCTTTCAAACACAGAAATGGACACATGCTTCTGGCTGGCCAATCAGAATCTACATCCCCCAGGACATATGACCTGGTCCAGGTAGGGATGGATATTGACATTAATACAGTCAATTCAAATAGTTTTCAGGAATTAGTATGGGTACCAGGGAAAGGACTTCATACTTTATACCCTAGATTGCTATTTATGAGGAGTATTTCAGTTTGAAGCTACCCAGATGTATCTTTTTCCACCTGAAAATGAACCCAAAGTGGGGAAGAAGAACTGAGAGAGAAGACAATGTCATGTTGCCATCAATAGACCCACTCCATCTGGTTGTGCCTATGGCTTGGTTCATCCTTTTGGAATTCCTGGGTGGTTGGTTGGTTGGTTTTTCCCTGTTAGCTTCAGATTTTTCCCCCCAGAAAACATTATCTTTATAATTGTGAACATCAGAGATCAGAGGAGGCAGAGCTAAGGCTCACTCCCAGTTCAACTTCGTCCCATTTTGACAATTGTCCTGGCACACTGATGCTCTAGCATGAGAACCGCAGTGGAAGTTGGTGTTCAAATGCTACCTCTTTGGTGCAAATGCACATTTGTACAAACTTTCTGAAAGGCCACTTTACCACGTGTATCATAAGCCCTCAAAATGTATGCACTCTTCTGTGATGTGGAGGAATGTGTTAATGAATGGCCTTTTTTATCATTTTATTTCTCATTGTAAATGAATACATTTCTAATGTATTTAATGTTCATACTCTTGACTCACTATCTCCACTTAGGAAATAGATTAGAAGAAAAGTTTCTAAATTGTGAGCAAATGTTTATGGAGAAACATGGTCATATAAGATAGAAAAAAGGCATGGGTCCGAAAGTATAATGATGATGAAGCAAATTATGATGTATCTATAGGAAAGACTATTAAGCAGTAATTTTAAAAAGCTTTTGCATATTCATGTTTTTAGTGACAGGAAAAATACTTGGTTAAATGAAAAGGTAGGGTTTGTTTCACCTGTATTAGTTTATTACTCTAATATATCTTAGAAATGTCCCACTAAAACTATCTCTAATTTGGGAAAGAAACTGACATAAGATTTGGATTTGTGGAAGAGAACTACAGTGCCATGTTATTATTATTATTTAGCTGAAATAATATTGGTACATACAATATACATTGCTGAGCACATTGCCAGTCATTTCAAATATCCCTCACAACCTAGCTATCACAATCCCTGTGAATCGCTTACACAAAATCTTCTAACAAGTAGCCCCAGAATGATGCCCTTAAGGCAAAACAACTGAACGAGATGACAAGAATGTATGTGGAATTATGTGAAGCTACCCTACAGGCAACTGTGCTTCTTCCAGACTTTCCCCAAAGTCAGACAAACTAGAGCCCCCACATAACTGAGGACATTTCCTCCTTAAAATGAATATTCATTGTGTCACACAGAGCACACTCATAATCAAAGGGGATATTCTTTGTCCCATCTTCTGCCTTCTGCATCAGTAAATGAAAAACCACTCTTCATCTTACTGGAGTCTCTGCCAAGAACTGCCTGTGTCACCAGGTAATCCTACCTTGATTCCATTCTTGATAAATATATTTATTAATAGGATAAATATTTATGGAGTATTGTTTATTTGATTTACTATAGAAAATATATATATCGTACACATCATATATATACAGGGAAGCAGTTTGGTGCTGTGGGAAGGATTGTGTTTTGGAGTAAAGGAGACCAGGGTTCAAATCCTGACTGAGCCTGTTTTGAGATATGTAACCCAGCCAAGTTTCAATTTCCTTCTAAAACAATGCTGAAATGCTGCTCTGCTGGGTAGTGCTAAATTCAAGCTTTGCACAGTATCCAGCACACGTGGGAGCTTAAATTGTTTATGAATGAATGATTTTAAAATGCTCAGCAAATGCCCTTCAGCATCCATTTGTGCTTCACAAATTTAAAGCACATATGGAAATATCTTGGGATCTTGAGAAAATGAAGATTCTAATTCAGCAAGAGTTAGATGGGACTCAAGCGGTCCAAAAAGCTCCCAGGTACTACCAACACTGCTGGTGTACAGACCAAGCTCAGAGCAGCAAAGCTTTGTATAACAGGTTCTTACACTTTATACCATAGATTCACCAAGGAATTTCAAAAATTCCTGGATGTGACATGAACATTGGGATTTTTAGAAACTCCCTAGGTGATTCTGAGGTACAGCACCCAAGTTTGAAAAACACAGTTCCATATAGGATAGACTTAATAAATAGAACTTATTGTAATTATAAACTGGCTGAAGATGGTTGTGATTATAATTAACACATAAAAAGCAATACTATTCCAGAATAGATAATACATACCATGCATTAATAAAGAGCAGAGAGAACTGTATCACTTAGCAGGTAGGTCTTAACTAATGATTTTTTAAAGCACAAGAGAACAAATCAGAGCCTGTACAAAATTTAGAGTTTTCTGAACTTTATATGTAACTACTTTAAATGAATGTATATGCAATGCTTTAAAGTGTGTGTGTGTGTGTGTGTGTGTGTGTGTAGTGTGTGGTGTAGGTGTGCACATGCACTTTGCTCACATGCATACCTACAGGTGTCTTTTCAGGTGTATCCCAATGCATGGTACACATAGGAGATTTCTATCCTATCTTTTAGTGAAAGTGTGTGGGGTTCTTTTATCTGTGCACTCTCATTTCCTACAGAGAGTGGGAGCACAAGACACATGATTCAATAGGGAAAATGTCGAGACAGCGTTTTTCAAACATAATCATCGATATGTGAAGGGACATGCAGCTCAGAAGACACAGTAAGACGTTATAGCAAGGAGAGAAAAGAGCAGGTGACGCAATCTGATGTGACGCTGACAAGCCAGATCAAAGACTCTGATGGGAGAGAAACATTTCATTTGGGAATCAAGTGAATTGTTATAAAGTTAAGAAAGAGAAGGAGGATTGTGGAGATAATAGGACTGGCTTTCAGCCACCACATCTAAGGACTTTGCCCAGAGGAACTATTCAAAAGCTCATTCAGAACACTGACTGGAAGCTCAATGAAAAGTGTCCAGAATTCCAGCTGGATCTGCCTGTCTTTAAGTGTCTGTACCCTAACCCAGGGACCTCTGACCTTCCCCAGAATGTCATCCTTACTCCAATAATCTTTTTCAAAAAAGATGGATCGTCCCTTCCTGAAATATTTTTATATTCTACCATTCACTAAGTTTAGCACTTGATTCGCATTTAGCACTTGCATTTAGACTAATTTGTGATACTTGTCATTATTAAGTAAAAAAATTCCTTTATCATATTTCCAAATTATTAAATATCTTTTGTACTTCTTTAAATCAAAAACATTTTGTTGTCTTCTTAATTTTTTGACTTTTCCATAATGCTACTGTTTTGCAGAACAAACCCACCACTTCAACAGAAACAGATTTAAATAATTTATTTGCAAATGCAACAGTAATTACCCATTAAATAGTCTGAAGAAAGAGCCCTTATGTTGGTTCTTTTCTAGTTCTATAATTTTCTGAGGTAGTCTGAGTTCAACAAGACATTTATTTTTCTTCACTTTATATTTTTAATTTTGGGGGTCTTGAAATTATGAAATATTTTAGCAAAATAATACAAAATTTCTCCGACACATTAAAAATTTTAGACAGTTGATTGGAAAAGGGAGAATGGGTGAGGGAGACAGAGGAGAAAGTGAAGCAGGAGGAGGGGGGATTGAAATCAAATTCCATGCATGTATGATTTTGTCAAAATGAACCCAACTACTGTGTATAACTATAATTCTCTAAAACTAATAATAAAATTTATCAAGACAAATGTAGGAATGGGATTAATACAAACTATTTGTTCAACTTAGAAGGAATTTGAACAAATCTGAAACAATGCAATCATGTTTTATTGACCAGATTCTAAGTTTTCATACATAAATTTAAAGGAATACTATGGAGCTAGTAATGATAATTGAATTTAAAATACTAAGTATTTCGTGATGGTGATCAGAGTCATAAGAGAAAGAATGAAAGCTGAACTGAGGTCTCTTTCATATGTAGGCAAACACGAAGTCTCAGCAAAGTAGTAGACAGAGCAACAGGAAGGGCCTGACGGTGGGAAAGAAGGTCCCATGCCTGGATCCACTCAATGGAGCTGAAGGGTAGACCTATTTGTAAGTGCCTGTAAGTGCAACATAGTCTTTGGAAGAACACAGTCATAGAAGAGGATGCCTGGCACAGAGTGGATGCTCAGTAACTCCTGAATGGATTGGGGGATGGATATTTGAGTCCAAATCCAAAAAGAGATATAATGTTACCTATCAAGAAAACAAATCAGGGAAAGACACAGGAGAAACTCAGCATCCTGGACAGGCAAGCAGCATCAGAGATCTCCATCAGCAGGTAGAAGGTATTCAGAGAGAAGAGAAGAAACCTTTAAGAGTAAAACCCCTACCTCAGCAGAATCAAAATAATGGAAGATGGTTGAAACCATAGTTTATACACAGGCAAATAACACAAAAACTAAAGAGAGAATAACAACAACAAATGGATCTTTAGTTCCAGATAAAATCTCACTTCTCAGACCTAAAGCAGAAAGTGGAGTACCTCAGAAGTAGTATACAACCTCAGTTATCAGAACTAGAGCATGAGGTCAGGGATGGACTAGCACCAAAAACCAACCAATAGTGAAACCTGCAAGTAGGGAAGCAGCCCCGAGCCCAGGGCAGTACTGAGACTACTGGTTTATTCAGGAAGACCCAGCCTGGGGCAAGAGAAGACAACAGAAACTGGGAACCCAACAACTTGGAAGCAAACAGGACCCCAATAACTCCAGTAAAAAGAGAACTGAAACAGAGTTCAAACAAAGCAAACACCAAATCTTAATGGCCATTCCAATGGTCATCTAAAAATACATTCACTATCCAAAAAGCCTTATGGTAGAGAAGCTTGAATCCTCCTGAGGTCCCTCTTCTACAAGCTCCAATTACACTCATAGCCGGGCGTGCTAGTAACCTAGTGACACAAGTGCCACTAGCCATCAACTTTCCCGACTTCCTCTCCATGCAAAGAGAGCTGCCCCAGGCTTTGCCCTGGAAAGAGCATTCCTGTGATTTAGAATGTACTGCTGACAGGAACGCTAAGACCAAGCAAGGACAGCGTAAAACACATCCAAGAATTTCATTTTCCAAAATCAAGATCAGTCATTTTACCCTAGTATCCAAGACTTCTGCCATCCATTGGAAGGATGGAATATGACCTTTGGGCTCATAGGAATATTACTTACTAGAATCAAAGAGCCAGAGTAGGCAGAGGGCACTTCCCTTTCCAACTCAGGTCCACATTTTTAATACCATCATCCAGGTCAGCCTTAGTGGCTGAGCTGCTCCCAGCTAGACAGACAAAGAAGAGAGCTAAAGTCATGACTCAGTGCTCCAGAATGTGAGCAGTGTGCCCACATAGAAAGAAGCCCCTCTCCCCCTGCATCGTCTGGCTGCTCCAAGAAGCCTCCCCGACATCAGTATTCTGAAGGCGCCCTCAGAAGCTCTGTGGCACTGAGGTTGAGCAGTTGTTTTGGTTTTAGTCCATTCTGTATTTTTAGCCCCCAGCATTGCCTCCAGCCACTTGCACTTGCTTAAGAGGATCATTTGCTACTGATGTTTGCTCCGAGCATAAGCAAGATGTGATGGTGCTGCTTTTGCTTAGCAAATAAACTCAGTTTCAAAGAAGAGAGACAAGCTGCCTTGCAAACCAGAGTCATTGTGGAAGATTCCAGAAGGAAGGCTTAGGTTTCCAGAACCAGGGTCTGCAGTGCCTCTTCCCACAGCTTTGTGAAGCTCCTTGCAGCAGCATCTTCCCCCTGAGGCAGAGTGTTGGACTAAAAGAAGTGCTTCCCCCAAAGTCCGGTTCCTGGTACTAAAAAAAAAAGAAGAAAGAAAAGAAAAGAAAACTATCCGAACTCTGAATGTTAAGACGGAAGACCTGGACCTGTCTTTAGAGATAGGATATTGCCCCAAGATTGAAGGAAGATCCCTGCTTCGTCCACACCATAGCACCCTGATCATAGTAATGATGCCAAGGAGCTTGCCTAGGGAGCCTCTCCCCGATCCTGGCCCTTGTTCTACTCCATCAGCCAAAGAAGAATGTGGCCAGGCCACTCATGTCTCCTCCTCAAAAAATGCTCGTGTGTCAGGCCTGTAGTATCAAGATGGAGCACCCTTGCACCATTTGCTTCCACCTCTTGAATCCGTACAGTCCTTTTCTTAGCCTGAACCCTTAATATCCTCTTCTTTTTCTGCTCCTCCTCCTTTCACCCCTTCTCACCCTTTCTGGATCTCCAAAGGAGAAAGAAAAGATTGGAACACAGGACAAAAAAAGCAAAAGATATCAATGAGGTTGGGGGTAGAGGCCTATCTAGTCAATTGTTTTTCCACTTTAAAAAAAGAGCAATATTGACAAATCTTCCCACTGTCACACTGGCAGAAAGTTAAAACCCTCTGTTCTTTGAGCCTTGGTTTCCTCCACTAGGAAATGAGAAATGAGAAGGCCTAGCTTCTAGGACTGCTAAGGGGATTAAATGATACAGAGAGTCCAGCATGCAGTAGGCATTCAATAAATGGTAGCAATTTTCATTATTCTCTCCCTGGACAAGTCATGCACATCAGCAACCTGTCTGTGATTGTTGCTTTCTCTACAACTGGCTACAAATACCACACACAGCCCAACTTCACCTCATAGGGTAGATACAGCAAAACCACAATCAGGCTGCTTCACTTATGGCCCCCGGTGAACAGGAAAACTCTTATTACAGTTGGCTGAGTCCCAGAGGACAAACTAAGCTTTGTCCTAGTGAGGATTGACTTTTTTTTTTCCCCGCAGTGCTAAAGATTGAACCCAGGGCCTTACTCATGCTGGGCAAGGGCTCTACCACTGAGTTACATCCCCAGCCTAAGGATTAACCTTTAAACACAAATGGAAATGAGACAGAAGTTCATTTTAGAGTTCAAAATATCCAGGTACCCCTCCTTTCCATTTCATAAGACTTCCTAGTATTTGCAATTATAGGCTGGCTTCAGAGAACAATGTTGTAATTCTAAAGGCCAGATCATCTCAATATTTCTTGACTCACCTGAAACCATGTAAGTGCCCAAGAAAATCCCGGACCCTGTAAGATTTACAGACCAATTTTCTAAACCGAAGTGGTTTGCATAGGCTTTGGATAAGATCTGAAATCATGTTTCCTTATCTAAGCTAGACCACTTTAAAGGAAGAAGATACAGTATTAGCTTTCCAGGGAGTGGTTTGCAGCAATATAAGACCAAGGAAAACAATTATCTGGAAAATGAGTGTTACAAATCAAGAGTTCCTATACAAAAAAAGACATGATAAAACATTTCATAGAGCTTAGAAGTGTATACCTGAAATAACTACTCTGAAACAAAAAATCACAAATTCAGCCTGAGTTGTATCCTTTATTTGGACCCCGACTGCTATCTCCCTGATTATGATGGAAGGCATGTGATAAAAGGAGATATTATCTGAAAAAGTGACTGGGGCTGGTTGGGGGTCCTAAATCTGCAGAAGTGTTAACCTCCCATTACACCTATACCCACTCCCCACCACCGTGGAAGTAATGGTGGCCATGGGGCCCATCCATCTCCAATGGAATAGAGACACAGAATTCCATTTAGTATAGTAGAGACCAGTGATTTCTTGTCCCCATTTCTGAATCAGTATCATGTGCCTCTAGGACGAACTGTTTTATTAAGAAGCCTAGAAGCATATTCTTGGAAGTGAGAGTAACCACACACTGGTTATAATGATTATCATATTGAACTGGGAAAATGAAAGCCACAGCATTTCAGAAAAATGAGAGTAAGTAACAGTTTTTAAATGGGAAATAAGTCCTTAGATAAATTTTTCAAGTGTTTCTCATCTTGGTTGACCATTTGAGGACTTCAGACATCATTTTGATCTTCAAATAAATTTTGGACAATTGTAACATCCATCTATAATCTCAAAGTAGTTTCAAAAATTAGCAAGTTCCCTACTTCTCTCAGAAATGAATGTCTGAGACTAGTGAAATGGAATCCCAAAGGACAATGGGGAGAGGGTTGAATGGGGATGATTTAAGGAAATGTCTCAATTTAACTTGCTAACATTGTACAAAATAAATAGACAAGAATCTGGAACCCTTCACTTCCCTCTCACATGACTGTCTTCTGGAGGGAACAGCCTCATGATTTTTCACAGTCTTGCTAGAGACACCTTCCTCGGGTGGGAGCTATCCACAGAAAAGTGACCCCATTCGTAGTGTTCTTGGGCACCACATCCAAGCTTCTCAGACTTTTCTCCACCCCAAAAACTTACCTCATCCTTGCCCTTTCTGCTAGATTCTTTTCAGTCAGGAAGCATCTGCAATACCTAAGAGCTCATTAGAAATACAGACTCTCAGACCCCACCCCAAACTACTAAATAAAAATCTGCATTTTATCAGGATCCCAGGTGACTTCCTTGCACATAAATGTTTGAGAGTCCAGTGCCATGGTACAGGTCCCTATTCCCAAGCCCTTTCCACCTAGTCCCCTGAGCTCCCCCTCTTCTTTAATTTATACCCCTAAAGGTTTTCCTAGTGAGCTTGTTATGGTTTCAATCACAAGTTTTTCCCCTTTGAAGCTAACTTTCTCTTGTGCTTTTTATTCTCTGGACTTACCCAGGTTTATCCATTCTCTTTCATTGCATTTGTAGTTCAGTTCAAACTGCGTTAATCACTTGTCCACCCTGTGCCAGGCACTCCTGTTTCAAAGGAGCCAAGACACAGGACTTGACCTCCAGAGGTGCAGTCAAGAAGGTGAGAGTCAGCCACTCTTTTGTCATTTATTCCAACAGTGAGTTCTGCCGTGCACTCTCCAAGGGCACCACACTTGACACAATAGCTTCACCTGCCAAAGTGGAGCAACACATGACAACAAACACATTGTAGCTACTGTGAGAAAAATGTCCTTTTTAGTTAGGAAAAATGCTTCACTCTCCTTTCTATTCTTGGATTATATAGTCAATGCCCAAAGCAGAAAAGAACACCAAGCACCGTCTTTGGTCTTGTATACTTCCCAGTTTCCTCCTGGTAAAACTCTTGCTCATGCATAGAAGACCCAGCCAGCATTTTACCAAATCAACAGTAGGAAAGTACATGGGTTCCCTAAAATCCTTGGGGTCAGATCTATTTCTTAGCCTATTTCACCAATATGACTACCCAAAGTATAAATATATGCTGTCTACTGAAGATGGCCATAAGATGTTATTCTCCCCATAAAACTGTAGTTTATTATTCCTGACTTTAAATTTTAGCTGGCACTGTGGCTCCCTGTGTTGTTTAGCTTTCTGTCACTATAATAAAATACCTGAGATACTTGACATATAAAGAGAAAGGTTTATTTTGACTCACTTTCATGTATTCTGTTGCTTTGGGCCTCTGATAAAGCAGCACACCATGGCAGGAGCACACATTGAAGCAAAACCATTTAACCTCATTGGCAGGAAACAAAAGAAACAAACATAGGGCCAGGCAGGTGTGGTGGCACACACCTGTAATACCAGTGCTTCCAGAAGCTGAGGTAAGAAGGTCACAAGTTCAAAATCAACCTCAGCAACTGAGCAAGGCCCTAAGTAACTTAGCAAGACCTTCTCTCAAAAAGAAAAAGGGCTGGAAATGTGTCTCAGAGGTTGAGCACCCTGGGTTCAACCCATGGTACTAAAAACAAGGAAGGAAGGAAGGGAGGGAGGGAGGGAGGGAGGAGGGAAGGGAAGGGAGGGAAGGGAAGGAGGAGGGGGAGGGGGAGAGAGAGAAGAAGAAGAAGAAGAAGAAGAAGAAGAAGAAGAAGAAGAAGAGGAGGAGGAGGAGAAGAAGAAGAAGAGGAGGAGGAGGAGGAGGAGGAGGAGGAGGAAGAGGAGGAGGGGGAGGGGGAGGAGGAAGGGGCCAGGGTCCCATAATCCCCTTAAAAGTCATGCCCCTGGTGATCTAAAGTCTTCCCACTAGGGTGGGGAGGATTCTCAGGAAAAGAGAAGGGAGACCAGTACAATAGAGGAAAGAGACCAGGACAGGGACCAATGGGAGGAAAGATATTAGGGAATGAAATTGACCCAATGATATAGTTATATGGTGTACATGTACAAATAAGTAATAATGAATCCCAATATTATATACAATTATAATGCACTAATTTAAAAAAGAACACAACTTCCTACTAGGTCCCACCTCTTAAAGGCCTTTAAAAAATGGGATTTTGAGAGAAGTTCACTCCATAGACATAGATAACTGAAACAATATACTTCTGAAAAATCAAACATGGTCTTGGAATCTCCAAAAGCTAATCCTATCAAAATCTATCTCATGTGAAAGAAAATAAACAATACTACTGGATAACCAGCCTGCAGTGTCAATTGATAGATCAGCTACAATTCCAGTACTGTAGAATAAACACAGTAACACTTAACCAAAAGAGGGTGATCAATAAAGGACAGGTGAGCCAGGTCCAGCTATGCTTCCTTCACAATGAGACGTGAATGCTTTCAATTGTGATCAGCAAATTCTCAGCCAGCTGCGATAATTGCCACCTTCCTCCATAAACTCACATGACATTTTCATCAAGGCTGAACTCCAACTGTGTCACACTGCTGAAGAGAAATAAAGACCCTACAAGAAACTGGTTCGGCTTCTTGTGGACATTCTTGAGAGGAAACTCCACAGACAATTGTAGCAAGGAGAGCTAGATCTTCAAGAATGAAAAAGCCCCAGCACCTTCCTCCTGAACAAGTAGGCTCACTCTTCAGGTCATACTCATTCACTCCCTTCCCAGGGATGAAGGAATAATAATGCACTCAAGACCTGATTAACCATGGGATGATTTATCTGAATTACTGACTGCAAAACAGTACCTAATCCACAGTTGGCAATGCCCCGGGAAAAGACACAAATAAAAACTTATGTCAAGATATAATCAGCCAAAATTAGGGGAGCAATTAAAGTAATTAGGGTATATTTATATGAAATTTAATGTTGCTGTTAAAAATTATGTTTAGGGAGAATATTGATGACATGGTATAAAGCTTCCTAGTTGAGTGATCCTGGACACATGATGTAAGCTTTGTGCACCTGTTTCCTGATCTATAAGGGGAAAAAACAGCTCTATATTTCATTAACTTTAAGATGCATGTTTCTTCACTCATACATTGCTGGTGGGACTGCAAATTGATGCAGCCATCAAAGCATTATAGAGATTCCTTGGAAAACTTGGAATGGAACCACCATTTGACCCAGCTATCCCACTCCTCAGTTTTTACCCAAAGAACTTAAAAACAGCATACTACACAGCCATATCAATGTTTATATCAGCACAATTCACAATAGCTAAATTGTGGAACCAACCCAGATGCCCTTCAGTGGATGAATGGATAAAGAAAATGTGGTATATATACACAATGGAACATTACTCAGCATTAAAAGAGAATAAATCATAGCACTTGCAGGTAAATAGATGGAATTGGAGAATATAATACTAAGTGAAGTAAGCCAATCCCAAAATACCAAATGCCGAATGTTTTCTTTGCTATGAGGAGGCTGACTCATAATGGCGATGGGGGTGGGGAGCTGGGAGGAATGGAGGAACTTTAGATAGGGCAAAACGGAGGGAAGGAAGGGAGAGGGCAAGGGGGTAGGAATGATGGTGAAATGAGTTAGAAGACATGAATGGTGTGAAAATACTTTGTGTACAACCAGTGACTTGAAAAATTGTGCTCTATATGTATAATATGAAATGAATTGTGTTCTGCCATCATGTATAATAAATTAGAATAAATAAATAATTTAATAAAAAATGCATGTTTCTTTACATTTTAACAACTATGAAAAAAGTCATAATTTATGATGACTTACAATTAGTTGGTAGTGTTTTTTCTCTCTCTCGGTGTATGTAAAATGGTGCATCCTAGAACCCAGGGCATCTTAGATCTGATGACAAGCTACTGTGCTAGGTTGCTACAAAGATTAAAAGAATTGAAACAGGTGAGTAAACTTAGAACTGTGCCTCACAAGGGCAAGCACTCAAAGAATTAGCTATTTTAACTGTTACAAATGGTAGCACTATTGCATACAGGTGCTTTCCATAATAGGAATCATCAACTGCCTGCAGGAGAGGGCCGAGCATCAGCGACAAGCAGTCCCAACCAAAATACTTCTGTCATTATTTAACTGTCTGGAATTCATATCACCTATCCCTTCCCATCCACAAAAGCAGAGCTTCTCAGTGCTGGTTACAGAGGAATCAACTGTGTTTTTTTTTTTTTCACAATGCCAGTGCCTGGGATCTAGAATACCACCTCCCTCATCTCCCCCCTCCATCATACACACACACACACACACACACGCACACACACATGTGCGCACACGCACACACTCACTCACAAATTCTCTCGTTTGACTGGCCTGGATATGGCTCTGTAATTGGGATTTTTAAAAGCTCCTTAGATGATTCTGACATGTACACAAGTCACAAAGCCACCGAATTAAATCATAAGATCATTGAGAGTCAAGGCTTTTCTGAAAGCAAACAAATACACCAGTGCAGTTAGGAGCCTGGAGTCAGTCAGGCCTAGGCGCAAGTCCCTGTTCGTCCTTGTGAAGCTCGTAGTCTCTATTTCTTTGTGCTTTAGAAATCATACTTACTGGAGCAGGGGATATAGCTCAGGGGAAGAGGGTCTGTTTACCACGCTGGAGGCCCTGGGTTCAATTCCCAGTACCACAAGAAAATAAATAAAAATAGGAATAATACCTACTGTATATGTTTGGGAGACAATGAAATGACACCAAACAAGCTGAACATAAACATAAATAAGTAAGTGTTTAATGGTGCATTGTTTTGGCCTTTTGGGCATCTACCCAGTGATTTGTCAGTGGAAGTGCTTAACAAACATTCACTGATTTGAATTTGAAGACTATAGAAAGACCCTCTCATGAGACAGAAAGCATGCAGAAGGTTTTTTAAGGAAAGGACGCCAGTGATAGGACACCACCTCTCTCATTCTCTCAGCCTAGACCTGATATGCCCCACATGGTGGGAACAGGAATAATGACACACCACACACTAGCAGGGCAGCATTCAACTCAATAATCACTGAGGAAAAGACCTTCAACCCCAAGACATCCCCACCATGTTCAGCATCCTGGAGAGGTAAACTGACAACTGACGTGCATCCAGTATGTTGGTTAGAGGCATAGCTTAAAGAATCTTTATGAACAAGTGGTGTTGAAACAAGAAAATATATGTGTTCTGCTACATGCATGGATATGACGTTCCTTTCCTTGGGAATAAACCCTGACCTCAAAAGCTGAGCAGAGAGATAAGGCACCCCCCCACACACACATACCCCGCCAGACCTCTCCATCCTGCGTGCCTGGGCCAGGAGACCAGCAGCCAGGAGTTGCCACGCTCCAGCAGTAAGCTATGCTATTGAGGGTATTCAGGGAAGTGAAACCTAGGTCCCATTTCTCCCGTCAGCCTCAAATTTTTATTTCTTGACTAAATAGAAGCTCTGCAGAAGAAAAGCAAACGACTTTAAAAAAAGGAAACAAAACTAGATTGGAAATCATTTGCTGCCCTCTTGTGGGCAACTTGGTCTTCCTTCTGCTGCTTTTCAAGACTAGAGACTAAATAGGCGAGATATAAATGGTGTCCAAAAGTGCTGCTCACCCCTGCAAAGGACCTGGAAAAATAGCCTTTCCTTCTGTTATCTCTTATCCCATGTGTGCCTGGAATTGGTCTAGTTCTGGTCTGAACTTGGGGTACTCAAAGAAGTCTCAATTATGTCCTTAGCGTTATAGGAAAGTGGGAAGGAGAAGAAGCAACACAAACTGACTTGTCTTAGTGTTTATAGTTTTCCTATGGTACAAATTTGGATTTGGGCTCCTGGCAAACCCTAGGCCAACCAAAGGTGGTGTAAGGCGAGAGATAACTAGTAAGATGCAATAATTCAGGAGCAATCCTTAGGTTTACATCTTCTTTAGGGTAGTGGTGGTCAGGGACTTAGACCCATTATGAAATCCTGGAACTGTGAAATCAACCAGACTCCAAGGAGAAGCAGAGAGGCACACACAAGCTTGGAGAAGAGGCTTTACCCTCTGCACTCCACTGTAGCCCAAGTCCTGTGCCCAAACAAGACTTTTAGCCCATCAGGAACTAAGAGAATTGTTTTCAGAAATGCTGAAAGCTATTCTCCCTGACTTGGAATGTATCCAAAGTGTGCATAGAAGTTGCGGTCCCTCTAGATATCACCCTATGCTAATGAAAGACTTAAGATTTCCCTGTTAGCCACCACACAATTTGCAACTTAACTAGTGACAGATAAATAAACCCAAACAGATTTTTTTTTCAAATTATTACATTCTTAATATATACATGAAATTTCAGATCTTACAAAAAAAATGCAACAGCAGAGAAAGACCTTAATGAAACAGTACTTTATTTACTATTATCTTTTTATTGATATATTACAGCACAAAGGCTACTAATACTTTTACAGAAATAGTGGTTTTAAAATAGCACTCATTCTGATCCCATGAGCATCTGCAACACAAAAACCTGCTTTATGAGCATCCTTCATCCCAAAATCATTCTTTTCACTGCACGTCTGGTAAGTGTAGAAATTCATCAATAAATTTATTTTTGCCTTACTTGATTGACTGTCTTCACATTGCATAGATATCACTTCATCTTGATGATTCTTTAAATGGAGGATTCATTAAACTCACACCTGATTGTATCCACACCTGGAAACTCATTTGATTGCCATATTTCACAGATGCACTGTTCAATATGGTAGTCACCTGCCATGTTTGTCTTTTTAAATTGATGTTTTAAAGCATTCAAAATTAAAGTTCCTTTACTGCACTAGCCACTTTTTAAGTGCTCAGTAGAGACACGTGACTACCATATTGGACAGTGCAAATATTGAATAATTCCAAGATTGAAGAAAGTGCTCTTGAATATAGAACATTGTTGAAATCTTTGGCAAGGCAAACAAAATCCATTACAGCCTGATCTCATCTGCCTTTATACTCCAAATATCCCCACTACATGGCCCCAATCCCACGACTCCTACTGACTTCCCTGGGATGTCTCCCTCTATGTTCCACTTGCACTACCTGTAATCTACTTACCGATCCTTTAAGACCCAGGTTAAACATCACCTCCTTCCTCTCTACAGCTTTCCATGATCCACCTTCTCCCACTACACAACTATGATGTACTCTTCAACTTGCAATGAAATTTCATCTTGATAAACCCATCGTAATTTGAAAATATTTTAAGTTGAAAATATGCTATATACAAATACACCTAACCTACAAAACACCATAGCTTGGCAACCCAGTACACTGTAGAGAATCTCATGATCACATGGCTGGATAGGAGCTCTGGCTCACTGCCAAACTCAGAATCTTGAGAGAGTATCACACTGATACCCCATGAAAAGATCAGACTTCAAAATATGATTTCTATTCAGTGCGCATCATTTTTGCACTATCATAAATCTGAAAAATCCTAAGTTGAACCATGATAAGTTGAGAATCATCTATAGTCTTTTTTAAAATATTTCTTTTTTATTATTTACTCCTTGTGTGATGCTTTGCCCATCATTTGTCTCCCAAAATTTCATGTGCTATAAGCTCGGTTCCCAGTGTGAGACTAAGTAGTGAGGTAATGGATCCTTTAAGCAGTGGGTCTTAGTGGAAGGCAATTAGGTCAGAGCACTCCATCCTCATGAATGAATTAATAATAGTCTCCTGGAATGGGTTGAGTCTCACGAGAGTGAATTAGTTCTCCTGAGAGTGACTTGTTGTAATGTGAGTCCCCCCTGCATGCTTGGCCCTTCTGCACATGACCATTCCCTTTTTGCTTCTCTGCCATGTTGTGGTGCAGGCAGGAAGTCCTAGCCTGGATGCCAGCACCATGTTATTTGAACCCTCCAGCCAAACAGCTAAGTTAACGTCTTCATTTATAATTTACCTAATATTACGTCCTGTGTTATAGCACAAGATGGACTAATACAACTTGTTAATTTTTCTTAATATTTTACCAATATATGATATATCTTACTATAAAATCTTTTCTTATTTGATCATATTAATTTTATGAATGTCAATTTAAATTTTGGACAACTATTATTTTTAAAATAAAGATGATCTTTAATTCCATCCTAGAAATAGAGCTCTCCAAAAAAACTTTTGCATCCTCTATCTTCAGGGTCAGTACTCTAAAAGGAAAAAAAAAAGTGACCTGGGAAACAGGAAGCCTGAGATCAAATACTGGCTCTTCCCAAACTAGGTGTGTGATCTCTAGCAAGACATTAAACATCTCATTTTTCTCATTTATCAAGTGAGGGGTTGGGTCTGGTGATCTCTGAGTTCTTCTAGAGCCTTCGCCTAAGCAGGGGGCCATTGGGAGATGAAGGGTGAAACTAGAAGACATAAATACCCACTGTTCATAAGGAGACCTCAAGAGACTAAACCTAAATCTCTGCTTATTCTCCCCCCAATTCACCCAAGCTGGATAGCTTCAGGAGCTGTTGCCTCAGTCAAACCCCCAGACCCACCAGACTCATTGCCAAGTCAAGATTCACTGCTGGATAGCAATCTAACTCAGGCTAGGTTCTCAGACTTCAGCATCTGTAGTTAAGTTTCAAATACTAGAATTATTGGAGGCTCTTAAAGATGCTGAAAGAATCAAAGTAAGAAAAAAGAAATCAAATACTTTTAGTCCACCAACTCTATTGATTTGGCTGTCTTCTGAGATGTTTAGGTAAGGACTCCACTCAAATGTCATTTTCTAGAAAGGCTCTAGTCCCAGTCATCCCCCTTCATACCACCCCATGACTGTTCTTTGGAACTTTTATCATTATCTGAAATTATCTATCTTGTCTGTTTCCAGGTCTGTTATGCCCATACACACGCTAAAGTACAAGCTCCATCAGAGCAAAACTATATCTAAGGATTCCCTGGCACCTAGAATAACGACTGGTATGTGGCAAACCCATAATAAATATTTCATGAATGAAATGAATTGCATTCTGCCATCATGTGTAACAAATTAGAATAAATAAATAATTAAAATATATTTCATGAATCGATGAGCAAAGGAGATCAGTTAAATTATGGTAGAATCACTCCTACAGTATGACCAAGTTTTGTAGTATCTCTAAACTTCTTACTGATCCCTTGGTTACTGTTCAGCATTGTAGAGCAATTTGAGAAAATCTCTTCACTTCCCTGACCTTGCTCTCTTATGTACTAATAAGGCTACATTCTCACACATTCCATAAACACACTCTCTGTATATTATGCTGTACCTTATGTAGGCATCCTTGGGGGTGACTCACTTACAAAGCTTACCCTTCACTGAGAAGTCCAGGACATAGGAGCTGGGTGCTAGGGGCTCTGCATATGCATAGCAAAACATTGCCTTTCTGCCCGTTTGACCCAGAGCAAAGTGGGACAAATAGTAGTGGGGAGGACAGTAACCAAGGCAGCCCCAGAGACCTCCATGCCACCCAAGTCGCATCCGATTATTTCATTAAGAATTTTGAGGTAGAATAGGAAAAGCAAAGATTAGGAGTCACATTATCTCTAGAAAATATCACAACACTTATCACTGAATTGCCCACTCTCAGGTTTGGTTGTCCCATTCTTTTGTAGCTTTGTGAGATATAATGGAGTTCTTTCAATTGTTGTCTAGTCCTTATAATCAAATGGACTTTAACTGATCTTAGATGAGGTATACTCCTTTCCACTTTGCAGCACTTGATTCTGTCATGTGACATTTTATCTAACAGGTATTATTTTAACAGTATTGAAAATTATAGCAAAAATAAAATAAAACACTGATCAAAATTGACTGTTCACCTGTAGGAAACGGTCAGTGCACGGTGAAGTACAGGAACCCATCAAATGCAGGAATCTTGAAAGAGCTTCAATTGCTGGAGAAAATGGTAAATAAAAACCAAAAATAATCACATTATATAGGAACATCTGTAAGATTCAAATTCATGTTGTAATCATCTACATAATCAGATAAGAGGAGCCAGAAGGATCTGGCTACTTGGTGGTTTACAGAAAGAAACCTGAGAAAGTCAGCTGAACCTGCCTCGCTACAAATCCACATGAGCACAACATGAGGAAAATAATAAATTGATAAAATTTCCAGACCATCACAGATAATAGTGCTTCTGCAGACTGTGTGGATTAAATATTATCTCAAGCCTCATGCCCAAATCTCTTGTGGATGACAGCAAGTAGAGATCATCCAAGCGAGGCTCTACAACGATGACAGAGATAGAAGAATGTGACATAAAGAACCATTAACAGATGGGGTGGAGGGTGGCTTAGGGAAGGAAAGGCTTTGAGTGCCTAACTGCTTCATCACATGTTTAAAGAGCAAGCACATGAAAGTCATTCATTAGAACTCTAGTGGACACAGCAGGCTTTGTGAGAGAAAAATCACAGGAAGATAGAATTAAATCTAAAAAATACTTTCTTCCAGATCTAACCAAGAAGTGGGCTACTCTCCCTGGAAATATTTTCAAATATCTCAGGATGTTTAAAAAGTGCTTTTGTGTTGGTTGGATGGGTGGATGGATGGAGCAGACGGCATCCAGTCTCTGAATGCTAACATGCAGTTCTTTTTGTGGGGTCCTATCACTTACTGTCCATGTGACTTGAGGAAGTAAGTTGTTTTCTCTCAAGGTTTTCAGCATCACCTGTATGAAGAGACCAGTGAAATGGCTCCAAGATCCCTCACATTGCAAGACTCTGTGACTTAGAATGGAAAGGGGACAGGACATCTAAGTTGGAAGAAGGGTAGATCACAGAGAGCAGAAAAGAGGAGGTAGGGCACAAGGGGCCATCTCCAGCCTCTTTATTGTTCAGCTATTTTGATAAATTTCAACTGGTATTAATGTAAAGCATGTGGTTAATACCATAGTTTTAACTTCCAATTCAATTTTATTACTAAAGGCATCTTTTTCCAAACAAGGATTTCTCTGAGACTCATTGCATTTCCCCATTGTATTCATCACATATTAAAGGTTTCCAGGAGCCCCTAAATTTCCCATTTATGCAGATGCTCCCATTTGGTATGCTAAAGGTACTTCATTGCCATTCGTTATGAATGAGCTACAACAGTACTGCAACAGCGCTCGGCAAACAGCTCCTGACTTTCAGGTGTCGTTACATGCAAGTTAAACTAAATGGATGAATTTTTAGCAGGAATAATGTAGTTCATGTTGACATTATTCACAGCTTTCCCAAGAAGACAAGTATTAATCAGACAACACTCGTGTAGGTCTTAGTATATAAATATTTGGGCGTCTGGCTAAACAGTGCCCTAACCTTTAAAAGGCATATAGACCTTATGCTTTAAATAGGATCATCAGTATAAAGGGCAATTTAGGACAAATAAAAGGAAGAATTCTTTGCACAGGAGTATGGATATATATGAAACCCATTATCTTAAAAGTTTGAACAGCATAAAAATAAAAATAAACCCAAGAAGTATTTAAATAAGTCAGTAATCAATCACAAAGTGCTCTGAATTGGTCTTCAAAACCATTCAGGCAGTGCTACATGGTGGTACACACTGTAGTCCACTGACATGGACGGGTGGGGAAAGAGTAAGGCTTGAGCCCAAGAGGTTGAGCCAGCCTGGGCAACATAATGAGAACCCATCTAAAAAAAAAAAAAAAACATCACCCATGTGTCTATATTCCTTCTATCCCTTCTGTCCCAACTTAGACACATATATTTCTTGAATCCCCTGAAGAAAGTATACAATATAGCAATATAATTTGGCTAATATTGAGCCCCAGTTCTCCACCTCCTTCCCTCCACCCTCTGGTCCCCATCCTTTTCTACTAATCTCCCTTTCCTTTTCATGCAATCACCCCCTACCTTTCTTTTCCTTATTTCTTTCTAGCTTCCATATATGAGAAGAAAAAATACTACACTTGACCTTCTGGGTCTGGCTTATTTCACTTCACATATTGTCCAAGTTCCATACATTTTCCTACAAATGACAGAGTTTCATTTTTCTTTAGAGTTGAATAAAACTTCATTATGTATATGTACCACATTTTCTTTATCCATTTATCTGTTGATGGATAACTAGGCTAGTTCCATAGTTTGGCTATTGTGAATTGTGCTATTATAAATATGGGGGTGCATGGATTGCTATAGTATGCTGACCTTAATTCTTTTTTTAAAATATTTTTTATATGTATAGACCTTTATTTTATTCATTTACTTATATGTGGTACTGTTAATCGAACCCAGTGCCTCACACATGCTAAACAAGCACTCTACCACTGAGCCAGAGCCTCAACCCCTGACTTTAATTCTTTAGGATAAATATCAAGGAGTAGTACAAGCTGAGTCATAAGGTACTTCCATGCCTCTACTAGTCAATTTCTAAGCTAGGCTTCTTGGCAGTCTCCTTGTCCATTTGCCAGATATCTTTTCACATATACATATTTTTAAAAAATTATCTTAGGGAGCTGGGGACATGGCTCAGTGGTAGAGCACTTGCCTAGCATATGCAAGGCCCTAAGCTTAGTCTCCAGCACTATCAAAAGCAGACAAACAGAAAATGATCTTATTTAGTTCCTTCAAATCACTAACACAGAATAGAACACAAAGCCAGACACAGTGGCAAATGCCTATAATTCCAGTGAGTTGCAAGCCTGAGGCAAGAGGATCACAAGGTCAGGGTCAGCATTGGCAACTTAGTGAGCTCCTGTCTCAAAAAAAAAAAAAAAAGTTTTTAAGGTTAGGACTGTAACTCAGTGGAAAAGCACCCTTGGGTTCAATTCTCAGTATCACAACAAAACAAAAACAAATAAAAAATATAACATGAGGTGAGCAATAAATATCTATTGATTGGTTGACTATATGATTGATTGTGATTTTTATATGTGGATGTTAGTTTCATTCCAGGTTATTAAAAGAAAAGAACATTTGGAAATACCTCTACATGTTAAAGAAATATCTTCAGGATACCTCAGAATCTCACTTCTGAGACAAATTGCATGACCACATTAACCAGTTAGTAGACTAATTTTCATTATCTTATTTTTCAATGATAAAGGAGGAAACAGGAGCCTGTGAGAAGGAAGAGAAAAGATGGAGCTGATTGGAGCAGAGCCCTTAGTTCCTCTCACATGGATCCTGAAAAAAGATACCAGAGTCCTCCCGTTTAAGTGAGACAATCAGTGATCTTACAACCATTAGTCCACTTAGAAAATTATTTGGCTTTCTTTCACAGGTACATGCTACATTTTATAGGATGTAAAATTAGGTCTGTGACCTCACCTTCAACTAAGGCCCTAAGTCAATAAGGCACCAGTGAATCCCAGTCTCCCTGGAGAGAGCATGGATCACCTAAGCAGGTCTAGCAGAGGTGGGTGAGGGCTGGGGTGGGATCAGGGGGTTCCAATCATCTCAAATTTAGTAAGTGAGGCTTAATGAAGCAATCAAAATTTTGGCTAAGCTTATATTTTAACATAAAGAGAGACAGAGATAATGGCACCATCTTAAAGAGAATTTTCCAAAGAGAGAACTTTGGAAGAGTGGTAGAGTCATAAAAGATCAGCTAGAGGAGATGCATTTGTATGATTTACAAGCACTACTGGGTGACAAATCTCTAGTACTAGGGAGACTCCCAAAGGCCCATTAAAGTACCCACAAGAGTGTCACCTGTAAGTATCTATAGTCATTTTGGTGATAGGTAATTTAGACATGCCATTCAAGTTCCTCTTCCTTCCTCTTCCAACTCTAAAAGTGTCAAAAACACTGGTTAATTAATACATATGTGGGGTGCGATAGGGGTAGGAGATAGTTGATAGAAGAAAGAAAAGTACCATTCTCTTCTTCTGATGGAGATCCAAGCAAAGCAGGAACCAGGTTCAATACGAATGCAATTCAGAGTTTTGATGACTACACTTGACTGGACGTATAATAGTGGAACCACAACATTTAGAGGAACTAAAAGATATCCCTCCAGCTTTTCATTTTCTAAGAGTAAGCTTCCCTGAAATGTTATCTATCATCAGAGGGGAAAACAGCCCCCATAGATTTACTTAATAATTGTACTTGATATGTCTGCTTTTATGCTACTAATTACATATATAAGACAGCATAGGGAGAAAACTAAAAACAATAATATATCCCTATGAATTCAAATTTCTAATATCAGGAAAGAGTCATGGAAGGCAAAAGAAAAAGTAAAAGAAAGTGAGTTATCTCCTATCAACCAGGAATTTTACCCTCCATCTTTGTATGCAGAGATCAGTCTAAGTTCTTTAGTGCTACTAATGAAGGAAAGAATCCATCACTAATTTACTCCGCTTCCTATAGGTTGCAAAAACTGATAGCTAAAAGGAATAAAAGATTTCAAAAGAAATCCATAAACAGCTTAATGTATATAGTCTCATTATTTCCATCCAACACAAAGAAATAGTTGATTGTGCTGTGTTTTGGTAATCAGAGGTGAAGACACCTAACACCAAACCTGCCAACAAAAGAATGTATTGGGCAACGTAAGGGTATGGGGGTGAAGAAAAACATGGTGGCAACCATGGGCAAAATTTGGAATTCAGAACCATGGTGTATGTATGCCAAAAAAAACAGGAGCTATTTGAATTATGAAGCTATAATTCCATCAAGGGATGCTGAGGACTGCATAAACCACTTGAGCCTACAGAAATTATTACCCATATTTCAGGCACCTGTAGTTTGTTTTGAGTCATTTACTAGCTGCCTTTGCACAGTGTGTTGTATCAAACTTTAAACTTTGGATATTTCTTTGCAATTTGATTTGTCTTTAACCTGAGAATCTATCCATTCCTGTAACAAACCTTTATTGAGCGTTTACCACATGTATCGTGCTGTGGGGAGAAGTGGATTGTACAGTCCTCCTTGGACCTCCAGCTGCTGCAGTCTTTAAACCTTGAAAATTATCCAACACCAGAAGTCAGATATTCCTATATCCAGTGAGGAACTCCTGCCTGGAGAATAATACCTATCCTCAATAACAGAAAATAAAGCAAACATTTAATCAGGACAGAACCACAAAAGTCTGGGGGTGGAGCTCCCAGAGTGTTTCATCCCTGGGGATCTGTCTATGCAGTTTTCCAGGACTCCACTCATAGGGGAAAGCTGCTGAGTGAATGGGAACGTTGCTTTTAAGAGGGAATCCCTCAGTTGATGCTAAGACATAAGGTACATACACACAACCAACCCATACTTCCTGCCCCCAAGCAGCATAATGCCATGGAACAAAACAAGGTCCTTCTTTACCTCAGATGGCTCCCATGCCCACTCTGACACTTTAAAGACACCTTGTTGCTTCCTTCAGCTCTTCAGTGCTAATACTACTTATCTAAGATGCTGGTGGTGGAGAGAAAGTTCTTGACAGTGTGAGCTGTCTCAGTAGGATGAAACTGTAGCAGGACCTTACACTTACTAATTAGAATTCAGGTCATGTGGTGTGTAGACCACCATGTCTTAGACATTCTGTCTTCTGAAAATATTTTTAATCAAAGAAAGACATGTTTTCTTTTTTCAATGCTAGAGATAAGGCAGATCTGAGGTGCTATGATTTGGAAAAACAAGTTAACTGCCAGTACTATATGGGTAGGAGAGCAAGGCAGAGGAGCACAGAGCCTAAAAGGACACTGCCAAGAGCCCTCTCTATTTCCAGGACGGAAAGTCTGTATCCACTATGGTGTCCAAAGCATTTTGTTTTGTTTTGTTTTGTTTCCATTAAGTGGAGATCTTTTTTTTTTTTAATTGGTTCTTTTTACTTATACATGACAGTAGAATCCATTTTGACATAAATATAAAAGCATGAAATATATCTTGTTCTAATTCAGTCCTCATTACCTCTCCTTCCCTTTCCCTTCCCCTACCCTCTTCTCCCTTCCCTCTATTGATCTTTCTGCCATTTACCTATATTTTTTGATTAATTTCTTATAGATGTACATGATAGTGAGATATATATTCATATATGTACATAAGAAATTAATGTCAGATTCATACCACTCTTTTCTTTTCCCATCCCCCCTCCCTTTCCTTCATTCCCCTTTATCTACTCCAAATCTTATTATCAGCAAGTACTTTTGCTGCTGTGACCAAAACATCTGACAAGAACAACTTAGATGAGGAGATGTTCATTTGGGGCTCACAGTTTCAGAGGTATCAGTCCATCGTCTGCTAACTCCATTGCTCTAGGCCCAAGGTAAGGCAAAACATCATGAAAGAAAATCATGGTAAAGAAAAGCTGCTCAACTCAGGACAGCCAGAAACAGAGAGAGAAAGCGAGGAGCCAGGGACAAAATAAATAATAATCAAGGCATATCCATGGCGGCCCACTTCCAGTGGGTCACCCCACCTGCTTATAGTTACCACCCACTGGGTCCATTCAAATTAGTAAACTATCAAATGGATCAATCCACTGATTAGGTTACAGCTCTCATAATCTAATCATATTACCTCTGAACATTCCTGCATTAATACAGGAACTTTCAGGGGACACTTCATATCCAAACCATACAATATTTAATCTGAATTTTCTGTTCATATCTTACCTCATATTTGATTTATCTTTATATACACGAGTGCTTTTCAGAGAAACTTGACCAAAAGAAATTAAAGCTGGAGACCCAAGAGGGCCAGTGGTGGAATTCAGTCTGAGTCCAGAAAGAAGCTTGAGAACCAGGGGAGCTGATACATGAATCCCAGTCTGAAGGCAGCAAAAGATGACATTAAATGTCCCAGTTCAAGTAACAAGGCAGAAGAAAGAAAGTGGGGAGACTCCTCCTTCCTCTACCTTTTGTTGTATTCAGATGCTTATGGATTGGATGATTTCCAACCACAATCTACTTTGGGCCATCTGTTTTTTCTGATTTAATCAATTTCTTCATAAACATGTGGAGAAATTCCTTTAGGCTACATATCTAGGAATAGTGTTGGGTGTGCATGTCTTCAGCTTACCTAGATATTGCTGAATTGTTCTTCAAAGGCCTTGGACCAGTTCAAACTCCTTCTACAGTACACCAGTTCCTGTAGTGCTAATCTTTCTCAGAAACAGCCTCACAGTCATACTCAAGAACAATTTTTAATCTAGGCACACCATGGTCTATTCATGGTCTATTCAACACAAAATTAGCCATCACTAACCATCAATAATTCACTGTCAAAGAAATGAATACCCACAGTGACAATAATAGTAGTCGGGATTACAATGGTAGTGTCTGTCTCACAGGGTTGTTGTGAGGATTGAGCAAGTTAATATATGTAAGTTTCCAAGAACACTGTGATTGGTACATAGTAAGAAATATGTAAATGGTAGCTATAATTGCTTGATTTTGGCCAATAAACTGTTTCCAGTGCTGCAAGAAATGTCAAAGCAGGAACTGAAATCCGAATCCAGAGCAGCAATATTCGACTTCAGGGAAGGATGGAAGAAAGTTTGAGCTTGAAGATATCAAAGATCAACCTGCAACCCCCTCATTTTATATACGAGGGTACCAGAGACATGTCTCAGGAGTAACTTTGACATTATCTTAAAAGACATTTCAACATTATGAAAATGTAAGTTGCTAATAATTGTTATTCTCTTTCCATCCCATTTGCTTCAACTCTCCTTTCAGAGTGGTAGTTTTGCTTTTATCCCCATCATAAATTCCAGTCCTACATCTCCTACTGAATCCTCAAATTCAGTGTGCCTAAAACTAAATCCCTCTTTCCCCGCAAGCCCATTCCCCCTTTTCCACATGTCCCATAACCCACAGCAGCATCTGTGGGCAGCAGCGTCACCAGCATCATCTCCCTCCCCTAGGGCTCAGCACATCCAAGGAGTCCCAGTATTTCCCTGTGCACGGTGGCTGTTCTGTCCTCCTCCCATTCTCTCCACCCTACCTTACCCTATTTCATGCCTCAGGCCTCACTCAGAGTCACTGAAATTCAATCCAGTTGCTTTGCCACAGCCTCTTCTCTGACTAGGCTACATCAGAGCCTTCCTTGGATAAATCTTATTTGCATAAATACTCTTTCATCTTTTAGTCCCCTGCTCAAAAAAACCTCCTCACATTCACTAGGATGGCTTCCAAACAGTCTGGTCCCCCGAGTCCTTCCTCCCCACTTACCCCCTACCCATGCTTGTGCCACCAGCCAATCTGGACTCTCCAACATTGCTGGACTAGAATTTCTCCTTTCTTCCTGTGAATGCAACAACTAAAATTGGAGGGCAGCCAGCAAGGACAGAAAAGGAAGGCACAGGGCTCCCATGCAATAAAACCACACCAAGAGGCAGGGTCGAGAAGGGCCTGGGACTGCTGGCTCCACACGCTGTCCTCTTCTGACTCTCCTCCCCTTTTTTGAGGCTGCCTTCGATGTCTGTTTGAACCAGGATAGGATACATTGCTAAGCATGAGTTACCCAGTGTGTTTCCCCTGGTCACTCACTCCCATCCTAACAGTCCCTCCACTGGGGACAACTCCCCTACACCTTCATAATAAGCACACTGACACCAAAATAGAACAGGTACCTTTTAGGCACACAGAGCAGGGAAGTCCTTTTTTTCCCATGAAGGGAAAAAAGCTGCTTCTCTTTCCTCTTTGTTTTCCAAAGTCCCCTTTCATCCAAGGGATAAGCTGCTTTCACCTTGGCAGTTTTTAAAAGAAAAGTCTGTTGCTAAAAGGCAACAGCCCAGTTGGGAAGTGTTTAACGTGGGATGACAGTGGCATCATCTACAAACAAAATGGGCAGCTCCTGAGAGGGCAGGAAGACTAGCTCTTCTGCCTCTCCTAATGGAGAATAGATGGACGAAAATATGAAAATAAATTCAAGATATTCAATACAAGTGGCAGCAAAGCTTTCATCCTGACGCTTCTAAGAGCGAAGCCCCAAGCAAAGGCAACCACCCCTTCCCTCCAGTGACTTCTAAAGGCCAGGAGAGCGGGCTCCTCCCTAAGACCAGGACCCCCAAGCAAATTCGAGGAGAAACTGGAGCCAACTAAAGTTGAAGTAGGTGTGTATTTGTCCCAAGCCATTTCTGATTAGGGCCCACATTACTAAACAGAGCTGAATGGCTAGGATTTCTAGGTCAAGAGAGATAAGAGGTCTACAAGGATAAAAACCATATCACCTCTGGAATGTGGGGTTAGGAGTTTCTCTCATTTTCTACTTAATAGGCATTCTTATAACTGGAGTGGGGGAGGAATTTTGGACGTTATCTGATTGTAATTTGCTCTAAATGCTAAGAAGTTAATATTTTAATATTAGTTGATCAAATTTTAAGATGCAGAGACTGACTTCAGCACTCCACTGCCATCTATCGCTGAGCATACGACCATGAAGAAAATGAGTCCTCTGGACTCTGGAGCCTGAATTCATATGACTGCAGCCCGTCTGGTGTCACCTCCTGCCTGCCTGGCTGCTCTACCAGCCTGATGGAGGGCCACTGCTGTGGCTGGATTCCCCCACCCACTAGTTTTAAGAACACCAGAAAATGTTTTCTGGTGTTCTTAAAAACCCCTTGTTCCCCACCCAGGTCCCTGAGCAATCGCCCTCATCCACTTCACCTACTGCCAACCCTACCACCTCCTCCCGATCAAGACTGAGTTGTGTCAGACATTCTCAGTGAGCGGGTGCTGCCGCTATGGAGCTAACTGCCAATTTGACCATGGCCTGGGTGAACTGTGCCAGGCCAATCACCACCCCAAGCACAAGACAGAATCTGCCACAAATTCTACCTCCGGGGCTGCTGTCCCTACAGCTCACAGTGCCACTTTATTCACAACCCTAACCAGGACCTGGCAGCCCTTGGTCACCCCCCTGTGCTGCTCCAGAGCATCAGCTTCTCTGGCCTCCAAACCTCTCCACCACCTGGCAGGCCCTTCCCAGTCCTCATGTTCCTTCTTGCCCTCCAGCTCCCCATCACCACCTGGGGACCTTCCTCTTTCACCTTCTGCCTTCTCTGCCTACCCTGGGATCCCTGTGGCTAAAAGGGACTCCCACTCGAGCCTGTTGCTCCTCTTGCCAAAGGGCCACTCCTGGCAGCATCTGGGGGCCCTTGGGTGGCCTGGCTCAGAGCCCTTCTGCACACTATCTGGGATCCGACTCTGATGAATATGCGGACAGCAGCAGAAGCCTGGGGGGATCTGACTCACTGTCTTTGAAGCTGAGGTTTTTGAGCCACCTCAGTCACCTGCAGCCCCAGGACAACTCCTATCTCCAATTGTATCTCTGTTTCTGAGTGACAAATGTCTGCCTAGTACACATCAGCTGGATCTGATGTGCTGTGGGAACTTGGGGGATTCCTAATTTAATCAGGCAGCCCTCCATCCTCATTTCATAATGCACTAACCCACTCCCCTGTGCCACCCTGGGCAGGCCCCCAGTGTGCAAGCTCAGTGTTCATGGTGTTGGGGAACAGTGTTTTCTGGTGTTCTTAAAAACATGTAGCATATTTGAGGGAACCAGTGAGTCCTCTCCCTTGTCCAACTCTCTCTTGGAATCATTTGTGCTGTGAATAGTAGGCTCCTATGGTCTATTCCCATTTTTTTCCTAGACCTGAGGTTCCAGTATTTGGTGATTGGAGCCTCCGGGAGGGAGAATCCTGGTGCTCAAATTTCCCTCCACAAGCACGTAGCCAAAGTCATTGCCAAACCACTCCTCCCAAGCCAGTGGGTCCTTTATTTATGACAACTTTATTTATTCTAATAAGATTTTATAGTTATTTATATATAATGAGTCATCTGCTTCCCTTGTATTTTCCTTTTTTTTGTAGTATTGGAAACATTGGTATAATTATTGTAAGTATGCTATAATAATACATTAAGTAATATATATTGGGCTGGGGATGTGGCTCAAGCGGTAGTGTGCTCGCCTGGCATGCCTCGGTCCAGGTTCGATCCTCAGCACCACATACAAACAAAGATGTTGTGTCTGCCGATAACTAAAAAATAAATATTAAAAAAATTTTTTAAAAAGTAATATATATCATCTTAAAAGTCTATTTTTGTAGGGTTTTTTTTCCAAAATGTTTAAATAAAAGTAATCTCTGTGAAAAAAAAAATTAAGATACAATTTCAAAAATCATTTATGTCTCTATAGACCCGGACCTGCCAAACTATCCATGGAGGTTCCTTGCCAAACATTTATGTGTGGGACACTTAAATATAAGATTTGTATTTCCAAAGCCTCTCTGTGCCTCTCTGACCCCAAGATGTGTTTTGTGTATATCTTAGCCATGTTACTGTATGCAAATTTACTTCCCCAAACTTCTTTCTTCATCTGTAAAATGGGAATTATAATTACTTTATTTGAAAGTTATGGGAACTCCTTGAGACGGTATTTATACAAGGGCACATTGGTCTATTATAGGGCCTAGCAGCAGCAAAAGCCTTAAGATGTATCTCCAACACTGCTTTTTCTCTTCTTCCTCTACCAGGGTTATCACTCCTCACAATGCTCTGAGGGACACATTAGGCATAAAGTCAAAGCAGGAGAGAATAGGATGGTATATTCCAGAGACCCATGTTTCTTCATTAAAAAAACACTCATTTGAAATTCTATCAGAAAGTTACATGCCTAAAAAATTCATTACCTTGTTCTAATTATACAAGAGCCTTACAACTAAAATATTCTCCTAATCATCTAAGAGACCACCACTTAACAGTATATTAGATGCAAAAATTTCAGATTTTTCCCAAGGGTATAAAGTTTAAACATTCAAATTTGCAAAAGGGAAGTGAATTGGAATGAAGACATTCACAGCAAGCTCTTTCATATCCATTAGTTATCATTTACACATCAAATACATACAGCATTAAGACCAAATATACAGAATTTCCACATTTATATACAGTAATCAACATAGTGCACAATTCAAATCTATCTTACAATCAAGTGTACAAGTTTAAATATGGCTTTATAAACTACTAACAATAACTGTGCTAAAGTAACTCATAGGTCCAGAAATAAAAACTGGAATGCCACCTCCACATTGGGCCCTTGATCAGCAAGATGCTATTCATTGTGTTTGCAAAACAGAAAGTACAGGTAAATGTCTCAGGCAGTGTCCAACGTCAGCCCCCAAGCAGCTGAAACATGGTTCAAATCATGCCAGCATTGGCCCTTGCTACCTCAGATAAGAGAAAATAAATCTGTACATATTCACACATTTGGATACATGACGTTATAAACAAATAGAAGATAAACATATGATTAGTGAGATGATGATTACTGTGTATTATCAAAATGTGTTTTCTGATTGGTGTTGAAATCTGGCAATACATCTTGCATTTGTATTATTTGGGTCCCTCCCTCTTTCTTTTCTTCTTTTTCTTAAATCAGTGTATTTTATTGCAAAATCTTTCAGGAATGTTCAAGGTATCCTAGATCAAGCGGTCTCAAAAATAGAATGAAAAAGAGCTTTCATAAAAGTGGCATATAATTATTCACTCTTCCCTTCCCCTAACCACAAATGCCTACTTTGAAATTTTAAAAAATGCCAACTTTAAATAAAAATAAATAAATACCTTGACCTAAAATCATGCATCCATGCCTATTTTATATGTATTTGGCCACACGTTACAGACACATTCTTTAATCAATTATGCCTTTCTGGGTGCTACTTGTAAGTATCACTTGCCCCATTCCTCAGAAACTCTAGTGATTACTGGAGAATAAGCTTTTTAAATTTCTATGCCTGTTATGATTCTTAACGTACATTATACATCAGTAGAGCAATATATACATATACAGTAATGTATACATATATGTATACCATGAATAATATTCTGAGGGGCGTGCACAGAAAGTTTTGCTGATGAGATGAATAAAAACAAAGGTTTGGAGATCCGCACCTAAATAGGGATGATTTAGGGCGTCTTCAAACATTAAAAAAAAAAAAAGTCTTCTCTAAAATAAAATGCACTTTTGAGAGACTAGAAGGAACTTCCAAAATTAAAGGAAAGATATCGGGGCCAGCCCCTCTGACTTACCCTCCAAGTTCTCTAGCCTGGAGCAATCCAGGGGCACAGATTGGCAGTTAAGATAAAGGTAAATGTTACTTCAGTGTCTCCTACACTGGCCACTTGTATATCCATGACAATCCTTCCCTGCATAGATTGCATTTGGTTTTGATTTGTAAACATGTACTTTTTATTTTTAGTAAGATGTAAACACCTAGAAAACTTTCCAGGTGCCTGACACATCTCCACAGCAACCATATCACCTGGTTGCTTGAAGCTCTGGAAATTGGTACTGTTTCCTTCTCTCTTCCTGCTCAGTGAAATTCTAATACCCTCAAAAAAAGGACTCAGTACCTCACTTTCCCAAACATCACCCTGGAGAAACCCTCACTCACATCAGTGTTTAGTTGTCAGACATTCAATATCATGCAGATAACTGGGGGAAAAATTCATATGCTTATAACAAGCGTGATCTGATCCATGATGCTTATTACTATGGGAGGTAAAAATCATTTTGACAGGAGTAACACAAACACCCCTACTGAAGCAGAGGTCCATCCAATATTCGAACATTGTCTTTATCTTACTGCTGTAAAAAAGAAAAACATCACATATAATTAGTTAAACATAAAAAAGTAACCATTAGACATGGTTAATAAACTGTGATCTCTTACTGAGGGGGGTGAAAGGAGTGGAAGGCAATATGAAAGAACACTTCAATTCTGAACTATTAAAGGGGGAAGTCCATAGATTGCTGTTTGAAAGGGGGAGATGATAGTAAATGTCCGAAGCATTCCTCTCTTCAAGTCCTTCAATGAAAAATTATATTATTCTCTCTGGTCAGCCACCACTAATTAACACAGCAATTCAAAAGCTGGATCTTATTTTTTTAAAGTGATGGGGAATTTTTTTTGAGAAAAATTACTAAAGAAACTATTTAAATATTATTGATAAATGAAAAATTATTCTAGTGCTACAGAATAAAAACAAACAAATAAATAAAAATAAATACTTGCTGGTGAAGGGTGGAAGGTAAACTAATCTTTTAGTGACACTACTTTCTATAAAATTAATTGATTTTGATAAATATACATATTGCTCTATGTGTAGTGGATAGTTTCAAAACATTTAAAGCTGTAATGAGAGACAAAAGGAATTTTCTTTAAAAATAATGCAAGACGGCTACCAAGTTCATTTTTGAAATTATTTAATTATATACAAAACTTCAGGGTACTATACTAACCTTTCACTCGAGGTAACTTGTTTTCCCACTGAAATGATTCAGGATTTCCATTAGTTATTAGTTTTATTATTCTAATGGCTCCCTTTATTTACCCACAAATTAGACACTTGGAGACTATAATCCTCACGAAAACCAAGCTTCCTAGTTTGTCATGGTCTAGCCAACAGAATGAGTTTTGGAGAGCTAACATTTGGGGACAAGTTTCCTGCTTTGGCAAGAGCCAGAATGATCAAGGAAGTCACAATGTCATCCATGCTATTTGTCAGTACCCTGTATAACCATCTCCAATGGGCAAGGCCAATAAATTGCTCTTTCTAGCAAATCTTATCTTAAATATTTAGGAAACTTAAATATTTTAATATATACTTGAAAGTCAGGGACTAAAAAAACAAAGTTTCTGCTAAGGAATTCAAAAGAGGCAAACATCCCACAGATGTTTGCATTTATCTATGACAGTGGCAAGAATCCTACAGGTAAGGGGCACCTCCCTCTGCACCCACCAAGAAGATACTTTTGAACTGTGAACGTTTCATTCAGAGCACCAGAGCAATTGGTGTCCAGCAGTTTACAATCACAAGCAATCGTTCCCTGGACCTGCTCAAGATGGGCTGGCAGAGCTCAGCATTTAGACTGGGAAAGATGTATCATTGGATAAACTTTCACCAGTACTTGCTCATCTTAAACAATAATACACATAAAGAACAAAGGACCCTGGGTCATAATCAAGAATTGAAATGAAAATAATTTCACTCTGTTAAAAAAGAAAAGGATAACCTCAGTCATTCCCTATTAACAAAAAAGACTCTATTCTTTGAATGATAATACATTCCACAATTTTTCCATACAAAAATGAATGAATACAGGAAAAGTGATTATGTGGATCTTCTTCCTAGGAAAAATCTTCCTGGGAAAAATCTTTCCCATAAAGCCCCTTACCAAGTGGTCTACTCATGCAGAAGTGGTGGGTTTCAGGGCTGAAATGAAATTCAATTGGTCTGGAACTCACTTTGACGAATCAACTTTTTGGATGGTTAAAGGATAAACAATGCTGACAACAAGCAGAACCCTATCACTTTCAAAACTCCAAACCTGTCAAACAAAGATAATTTCTCAGATAATGTAAAGCTGCTTTTCTTTCTTCTTTCTCTGTCACTCAACATACACTCAGCATGGATAATAGTGATTGCTTTTGTTTGTATATCTCATGTTAATTTTTATCCTCTCAGGATCTGTTAAAGAACAAACAACTATAATAACACTTACAGACTCTAGAAGACCTCTTCAACCATCAGGAATACCCTATGGAATTCATGAACAATTTCAAATCTCTAAACCTCCTAAATTTATATGTAAAATTTTAGGTATTTGTATATATGTACTTTTGGGGAATAGGGTCTAGGACTTTCATGAGATTATCAGTAGAAACTCCCTGACACACACAAAAATGAAAACACTACTTTATAGCCCATTTTCTGAACAACCTTTCCTATATGGCCTTCAGGGAAGGAAATGATAAGCACTTTGTTTTTAGAGGAAGAGGATATTATAATGAGGTGGGAATTCTTCATGCGGAACTGATGAATCTGGGCCTTAAGAGATGGGTATGACTGGGGCCAGTGAAGAGGAGGGTAGGGCATTTCAGGAGGGGGACTGGCATGAGCAGAGAAACAGAGGTAGGAGCACATGAGGCATGTTTAGGCAGCAGCAATCACGTTGACCTGCTGCGCTGGAGGGCTAACACAGAGGAGCCAAGGGAGATGAGTGAATAAGGAAATGAGGATGCCAAGCCCCATGGAGTAACCCTCATCCTGAGGCAAGGGGAGCATTCCATAGGGCCAGAGAGTTTTCTTGAAAGATTACTCCAGTGGTAATGGGTGGGATGGATCAGGAAAGTGGCCAAGTGTGTAAAAAAAAAAAAAAAAGTCAATTACAGAAATCTAAATCCAAGCAGAAGAGGATGCCCTGAAATCAGAAGGCTATGTCTGCAGTTACCCACTCTATAGTCAGTGAGTGTCCCAGAACCAGGGCACAGGTGGGTGCTTAGTAAAAATTATGTGAGTGAGCAAATGAGCACATATTATTTAAAAGATAAATAAGAGAGAAAGTAGAATCTTGGTGATTTGAAAACCCATCTTGCTACTATTCATGAAGCCTAGCAGTGCCAGGCACAGATACTAAGGAAAGGTCTGTTGAATTGTCCCGAAATAGGCTGACTAGATTTGGGGGATGACAGGGAAGGAGGATTCCAAGCACACTCTGAGAGAGGCTGGGGCTGTGCTGGTTCTGTAAACATGGACTCATTTCTCAGGAACATGGGTTTATAAGGAAACCAAGCCAAGGTGGTGTAATGAAAAGAATCCTCCAGGACAAGGCAAAAGACCCCAGTCCTGGGTCCCGCCATTCAAATGTATATGTATGTGACAATAGCCAATAACAGCCTCAGTGGATCTCTTGCAGGTGGTTTTCTAGAGCTAATTCTTGGATCAGCTATGCATTTTTAAGATTCTACACTTTCTCCTAAACAAATCTAGGCAAGATCCATGAGGTTAAAATCATTAGCACTTCCTTTCCTTGAATCCTATCCATTTCACAAAAGCATATACTATTACCTCTGTATATGGGGGTAGGTTATGTGTAAAAATTAGACTACAGTTGTGATTCGAGTCCAAATTGTTCTAAGTCTGTAATAAGTTTTCTGATAGTCCCATGGCCTCAGTAATGTCATTATTGGCAATTACATAACAACAAAATGTTAAAGTCTGACAATATAAAGTATATCTCTGCAGGAATTGATACTGTCCTTGTATCTATTGTAATAGACAGCAAAGCATACAATTTCTGCTCATTAATCCTGATGAGTGGAGATGGGAGGTAGATAAAGGGGAAAACTATTTTTACAACAAAAGTTAAAAAACAACAGGTGGCCCCTGATTTCCGTCTTCTGTCCAATCAATTAGCATCTATTAACATTAAAGACCATGCTTCCTTAAGTTACTTTCCAGCAAAAAAAAAAAAAAAAAAAAAAAAAACAGAAATTGAATAAGTGAGCTAGATGACCAAAATGTTCCTTAATTTCTTGCCGCTGCTGTTGTTTTTCTTAGAAGTAGCACCTGTTCGTCAAATTGGAGAACACTTCAAATCCAGGTAGCTCAAGAATAAAGCACATAAAAATTAAAGCCCTCTCACACTACAGTGATTTTTGTTTTGGTCATTTGGATTTCATAATCCATAAAGTAAAACTGGGGTATATTCCAGGGTTCCATACAAAACGATGAATACCAGGTCCTGAGCCTCAGGTGGCAATGTCCATTCATGCCTCTGTGGGAGGTACCTGGATGAAATGAATATAGTTCTAACCTCACTTTGAACACTGGCTTTCCACATACTTGCTCCAAGTAATACACAGTAAAAGCCATGTGAATCTACACACTCATACTTAATCATCCTTATAGCAAAATGCATCACATTGGTGCTATACAGTAATAATAAATTGTAGGCAAAATTTCAAACTTTCTTTTCAGCTAAGGGTGGGGAAAGGGCAACTCAATCTTTGTGGAGACAGGTCTACAGTCCACTTGCTCATTATAATCACATTTCTGGGCCAGGAGTTTCCCTCGGTACACAGAGCTGCTACCAGCTGGCCTTAGAACACACTTGCTGAAGAGAGAGGAGACAAGTGGGCTGGAGACTTAAAACAGGCTTATTCATGTATATCTTCTCCACCACATTCTCATTAAACATCAGACAGACCTTTCCAAGAGTAGTGGTTTTAATAAAATATTCACAGCTACACTTTCTGTGGAATAAGAATTTCTAAATGAGGGTATCTCAGCATTTATTCCCAGTTACAAATGCCCTGCAGTTGCTTAATTGGTAAACAGCCTCATAATCTCTCCCCCTTTACCTCTCTGAGAATCCACAGCAGTCTTTTAAGATTGCTGCCTATGATCTTCACTCAGAGTTTCTTTTTCAAGCAAACTTCATGAATTTTCCAGAAACTTCTTTTAAGAAGTGCCTCTTTAAAAGCATTCCTTGCCCCAGTCAGTTAGAAGCAAAGTAGCTTTGTTTGCAGGTACACTGACTCTTCTATCCCAAATCCACTGCCATCACATAGGACCCTTACCCCTATTTCCCCTGAAATCCTATGTCAAGAAGAACCAGGTCTTCAGAGGGAGTGCCTTCACAAATATGGGTAACTCCAACAGTTTATGTGCTCTGTGGAGAGGGAGGGAGGATGTGAAGGGATGGGAAGTCCGGAAGAAACACTAAGATCTGTCCTCAGCGTTGCCCCGCTACACCGGGAATGGCTGGAAACACCAGAAAAGCTGCACAAATGAAACTGCATATGATCTATCACTGCAGAGTGCTTTGATACAAGGAACATGATCCTCTTCCTACTTCACCTTTGCAAGGTTTGTTTTCATAGGACATTACAAGTTGGCAAGCTTCTGCCTACAAAAGTCAATCAAATACTTTCCCCTGCGTCTCTGTTAAACCCACCATATTCCTGAAATTTATTCTCTCTCAATTAATCCAACATGGCAACTTAACACTCTGGAGGCAACAAAGAACATTCCAGTGTGAGTTCAGACAATGAAAACAACACTTTTCCGAAAATACACAGTAGAACTGAAAACCATTTGTAGCTAATGATGACTGATAAAAATATTTCCAACATTCTTTTAATAAAAGATTTTGACTCAAGAAAGATCACAAAGAGGAATGATGACTAAGTCCTAACTGTGGCTTTGCTTGTGTTTCAACTGCTCAGCTTTTATAAGTGACTGTGGTGGTTGCTCTCTGGATATGGAATTTATTGGCCCTCAGATCTTCACACATATGAAGCACAATAAAAAATTAAATGATGTGTTCATGCCACACCACTTCCAAGAAGTTTAAAAGCACTGCACGAATGTTACCAAATGAATCCCCACAACACCCCTGTGAGGTAGGTAGGTGGAGAGTATCGTCAGCCCCACTTTACAGGTGGGAGAAATGAGGCACACAATAGTTAAGGTTCTTGCCCAAAATCACACAGTTAGCCACTGGCAGAGCTTAGAATAAAACTTACATGGATTAGCACCTAGCACAGTGCTTTGCACATAGTAGGTGTTCATTGCATATCTGTGGATTTTGACCCACATCTCAACATACAATATACATACATGAAGTACAAGCAGCCACCAAGAAACATTCATCTCCTCGATTTGTTTTTTCTGATGGTATCTCCCATTACTTCAAACCCTGGTGGATGAAGGATGTTCAAGAATCCATCTCACAACTAAGACTCAGCTGCCGAGGATCAGTACAAACACTATCAGCTGATGGCCCGCTCACTCACCTGCTCTACCACGCAATATTAGTTTTCTAATGAAAACAAAAATGGATTTCAGGAACCATGCTGATTTTTTTTTTTTTTTTGCCTGTTTGTTTTCAATGGAGCCATCTGAATGGTTCTGTGTTTCATTTTTACAAAAAAGAAATAAGGCGGCTACAGTCCAGTTAGTGTGTGAAAACTGGGCCAAGCAGGAAGAGTCTTCTCCCAGCTCAGATGGATTTCTACCTGGGAGATCGATCGACCCCCAGAGAGTGGCAGATCCAAAGGAAATGGATCAACAAAGGCCTGATGTCACTGGCAGGGATGTCACTTGCACTGTTCGTGGTCTGTGTAGTCGTCCATGTCCACGTCAGAATCAAAGAGCGAGTGTCCAGTGAAATCCGTGTCTGGGGTTCTGGAGAAACTGTTCTCCGCGCCCTCATCTTCAAAGGTCTCTGTCCTTGAGTAAAAGCTGAAATCCAGCAGGGGAGTGTGCGTTTTGCTGCCTTCACTGCTCTCCTCCGACTCATAGATGGTGTTGTCGTCATCGTGGTGCCACTCGGGCCAGAATTTCCTCCTTATCCTCTCGCAGTACATGGCAAGGTTGATCAGCTCCCCTGCAGTGTGGTAGGAAAAACAGGGTTATTCACTCTCAAAGGCATCAAGCTCACAGTACTTGTAGGAATGTCTGTGTCCTCCCCAAACCCAAATGCTGAAATCCTAACCCCCACCAGATGCTGGCCCTGGCTTTGGTTTGTCTCATAAAAGGGGCACAGGAAAGCTGCCTCAGCCCTCCACCATGTGAGGACACAGAGGGAAGGTGTTCACTGTTGGTGATCCAGGAAGCAGGTCCTCACCAAGGCACCCTACCGGCTCAAGCCATCACCCTGGACTTCCCAGCCTCAAGGACTGTGAGTAATTAATACATTTCTGTTGCTTACAAGCCACCTAATTTATGGTATCTGAAGACATCCAGCCACCAAGCTTCCTGGGGAGTGTGGAAGAACGAGGTGAGTAGATATTCACAGAGCTTTTCCACAGAAATACTGTCAAAATATTTAGATTTTTATGAACATAATAAGAAAAGTTAAACTCAGTAAATGGGATAAATGAAGCAAAGGACTGGGTCCTGTGGTACAGAGAAGAAGAGGAATTGTTCATCCAAAATGGCAGAAAAATTGCCATCTTTTCTCTGGGAAGCATTTTATTGTTTTGTTGACACACCAATAGTTAATGTGCTGATTGGTTCATATTTAAATTAATTTATATTGTATGAAAATACACCAACTGTGGGTTGCATTATATCGGCCAGAAGTCATCATTCATTCCACAAATCTTTGTAGTGTTATAGGTCGGGTACCATGCCAAGTTGCTGAAAAAATTATGTTAGAATAAAAACTTTGCCCTAAATAATTCATAAAATAGATTAACTCAGAATTTTCTGTATGGATCAGTGTACCTAAAAACACATTTAGTAAAAACACATTTCTTAATCTTCCAAATAAAATTTAAAAATTTTTGGGTTCCCAGTAAATCACTGGACCACTCTTTCATATGAATCAAAGAGACATTTACGAAGTCACTAACATATCGGTATTTGTCTAAAACATGACACAGTACTGGAGTTCCATTTCCTAATTCCAAATGAAGAAAAAGTGAGTTTTTGCCTTTGATCCACCAGATGGCAACATTGCCTTTAAAAACACAATTTATCAGTATTTCTCATAGGACATTATGATCCTTAGAATATTGTTTGGATCTTTTGAACTATATACACATTCAATTATTATGTAGGTAATCCATATTTTATTACAAAAAATACAGATAAGCAAAAAATTAAAAAATTACCAATAATCCTCTTCTCCATAATAACTTTTTCACTGATATTCTTCCAGAAATTTGTTTCTATATATATTTACATTAGCTATATAGAATTGACTATATAGTATGTTTTCTGTCCACCTTTTTCCACTTATCAGCATATGGTGAAAATTTTTTAATTTTACATTATGACTACTATGATAATTTTGTAGTATTTCATTATGTACATGAACTATATCACAGTTTCATTTTGCTTTAACCAAACCCCTATCACAAGTTACTTGAGTTGTTTTTGTACTAATAGCTCTATTGATTGTAGCCTGTAACCACTCTATTTTCATTTTCTATTAAAGAAAATATATATTCTCATTTTGAAAAAACTAAAAGTCTATATACATAAACTCTATGAATACATAAAGAAGAAAACAAAAAATCCCTAGGATCTCATCAACCCAAAATAATCACAATTAGTATTTTGATATAATTTTTTTCAATACAATTTCTACTTACTTACTGCCATTATTATTTCTTATGATCTCCTATAACATTATTATAGACATTTTTCCATGTCACTGAAATTTTTCAAAGCTTGATGGCTGTTTGGCTGAACTAAACAAATGTCCTACAAACATGACAAAGCAAATTCTCCTGCTTCTTGGAATCTGTAAACCAATTAACTTGTACTGGTTCCAAGTCATCATTTTCAGTCTTAGATCATAATAGTGCAATCCCTACTGTGTAGGAGTCCATTCTCATTACCTTCTGCTAGAAGATATGGATGTACATGCTCAGAGCCAGAAGCTAAGAAACAACATCACTGCTTCTCTTGAGGAGATGCATGTAAAACCTTCCAGTATTTTCCCAAGAGAACTTCCAATCATGCAACTCCTCCCCAGGTATTGCTACTAATCACAGATAATCAAGAATTGGGAAAAAGATGTGGAGGAAACAGTAAGAGGGAGAAAGAGAATCTAATGAGAAAGGTACAGAGCCATTGAAAACTAGATGTGTGGTGCACATGTGTAATCCCAGGAACTCTGGAGGCTGAGACAGGAGGATCGCAAGTTTGACACCAGCTTCAGCAACTTAGAGAGGCCCTCAACAATTTAGGGAAACTCTGTCTCAAAATAATAAATAAAGAGGGTTGGGCATGTAACTCAGTGGTAAAGTGTCCCTGAGTTCAATTTCCAGTACCACCACCACCCCCCCAAAAAAAACAGCCATCAAAGATGAATTATGGACATATCTCAGTAGGTTCAGAGAACAGCCCTGTTTGACTCAATCAAATCCATTCACCATGAGCTGCTCCCAAGGAGCAACTAGGAAAGCCAGAACTATTCACAGGACCCTATAACTTTATCCACTTCTTTTGTGGGTGTTTTTATTTTTTATTTTTTTTAGCCTTATTTCTTCACCTTTCCTCCAAAAGAGGTTCCTCCTTTGTGATTGTACGACATCAATACTGCTTCAGTGTGACAGAATAAAAAGTAACAATCATATTAGCAAAATGTACTCCTTTCTGCATGCTAGGCACTATTTGCAGTGCTTTACTCATCGGTTATACTAATTCCCTCCTGTCCTTCCCCATGACACTACTCTGTCTCTTTGAGTGGACAGCCTGGCCTTGGAATTAATAGCTTTGTGCTACTATGTTAGAATATTTCTCTGCAGTTCTTTCCTGGGTTCTCAAGAATTATGAGATGACAGGTACCACCCTTTAGTGGCAATGAGCTGTCATGAAATAAGTAAGAACTCTATCACATGGCTGAGAAAGGTCAGCCTTGATGAGCAAGAGCTGAGATCCACACACCCCTCCTCATATCCTGCCCTTGAATAAAGAGTAAAATATATAGGGAAGCTCTAGATTGGCTTTGCTCAATTCTTCTTCCGCCTAGATTCCCCATTAGCTATCATCCAAAAGAACAAAAAAGGCTGGCAGTAGAAAGCACTTCTGTGGCATGTGTGTGTGTGCACATGTACGAATGCAAATATGATATGCCTGGGTTAATGTAAATCCCTATACTGAATATGTACACTTTGTGAAATAAAAGAAAAACCACATTTCTTCAAAGAGTAGTCAACAATCCGATAACAACTTCATCCTCCAGAATGGTAAAAACTAAAGTCACCCAATGCTGAGGAGGCTGTGGAAGTCAAGCATTGTGTTACATGGCTGGGGTAAGAACAAATTGTTGTAACCTTTTTTTGGAAAGTAATCTGATGCTCCCCACTAAAATTTAAAATGTGTATACCTGATGGCCCAGAGTTCCACATTGAGTACTTTATCGGCTAAAAGAAAAGCATCAGTATATGAAGATCTATGTGCATGGATGTAGCATTACATGTTAGGAAAAGACAGAGGAAGGTGAGGAAGAAAAAGACAAACAAGAGGGGGAGGAGGAGGAAGAGAAGAAAGAGGAAAGGAAAAAGATGGAAACAGTCTTGAGGTCCATCAGTAGGGACTGAATTAACCATTCTGTAGAATATTGTGCAGTTGTTTAAAAAGACATGATATTATTAAGTGGGAAAATTCAAGTTAGAAGAGTAATATGTGTAGTTTTATTCTATTATTTGTTTTAAAAACAGTAAAAACAACAAACCACAATAGCTACACATGTGTTGTAAATTTGTGCATGTAAAAGAAAGGCACAAGAATGATCCACATTAAATCCCCAATACTAATTATTCCATGGGGTCTGTACTGGACATGAATGAAGGGGAAGACATGCACTTTTTAACCTATTCCCGTGTGATTTGGCTTGTGACCATTGTATATTACTTTTTAAATTTGAAAAGCCAATAAAATAAATTACTAAAAAAACACACAGTGATATTATCAGACAAAGAGGATATTTATCAGAATGCTGAATGCTTCTCTACCCAGAGGACAGTCCTAGACAGAATAAGGAGCCTTTCTCTTGGAGTTTCTCACAAGGAAATTTCTCCATTGCTCTTTGAAAAACATACAAGCATTATTTTCTGCATCAATCTAATTTCTCTAATAATCAAAAACATTCTGTACAATTTAACACTGTAAACCATGTCAGCCAGATTCAGAATCCTGGACTAAGTTTCTCCCAGCTGCCTCTCATGTATGGCTAGAATGAGAGAGAGGGAGACGCCTGCCAGAGCCCCCAGCACCACCTGCCCTCGCTGGGTCATTAACCAGCAAATATTTGGAAAACACGGGGCCAATACCCAAATGCACTCATGTACTCTGCAGGCATGTGCTCAGCACCTCCTTGTCCCACACCTGTGCTAGGTGCTGGCAACAGCCTTGATTGCTCTCTTTAGCATTTGTCACACAGTAAGAAGCCACCAAGCGTGCCTTCTTCTGAAAAGTGCTAACATGGCTTGAATGCTGTGGATGAGGACACTCCCTCTGCCTCATCTCCTTGAAGCTAAAGACTGAGAGCAAGGACACTAAATCACAGATATCAAAACACACAACCCACAAATACCATTTGATTCAGCCCTTTCCTAACAGCCAAATCCCCCACCACAACCTCTTCCACAGTCATATGACATTCTCCCCACTTTCTAATCCTTTAAGCCAAAAAGACACCCAAGGACAATTAATAATCATGGGTGAAAGTTGCTGAATGAAGTTTTTCTTAGAATATGGAAGGTCGTGTTCCTTACCAATTTAGAAAATAGTGTTAAAGTCTGTGGTTTCCTTATGGCTCTAGAGGGCGGGCAGTTGTAACATAGGTCTTCCCTTCTCCTTGCTTCAATTTCATTTTTTGAGGCTTTCTTAAATTCCCTACATCTATTTTGTTTATTTCATTTTATTTATTTATTTTTGGTACCAGGATTGAACCCAGAAGCACTCACACTGAGCCACATCCCCAACCCTTTTTATTTTGTGACAGGGTCAGGCTAAGTTGCTGAGGGCCTAACTAAGTTGCTGAAGCTGGCTTTGAACTTGCAATCCTCTTGCCTCAGCCTCCTGAGCCACTGGGATTACAGGCATGCACCACTGCTCCCAGTCCCACATCAAATTAACTGTTAAATTAACACATAATTCTCTAACGAGGACACCCCAATTAAAACAAGGATTCTGATTCCACATTGAGAGTGTTGCTGAAATAAAACAGATTCTTTTCTTACTGTAAAGATGGCAAAAAACTTCTAAAAAAATTATATTTAGCCCTAATAAGGGAAATAAAATTAGAGATGCTTTTCGGACATTGCTCTTGGAAATGTAAACTTCTATGGCCTTTCTAAAAAGCAGCTGAGACATGCAGACCAAGAGCTTCTACCCTTTGTGATACTAATTCCCTATCTAGAATTCAGTGCAGGAAATAACCAGAGACAAACAGGAGTATATGTTTACAACAATATTCACTACCGAATAACAGTAAAAATTATTTGAAATAATACACAAGTCCAAAAGAAGATTAATCACATGTAGTACAATGTAGCTATAGGATAGGATATTATGGAATGACTACAAAAGCATGTTTGAAGAATATTTAATGGCAAGGTGGAAAGCTATAATACTTGGTTTATTTTAAACATCAGGTTATAATTGGATCAATATTATGGTCCCAATTTTTTAAAATATATACATGCTTGTACTTGATGAAGATACATACCACAATATTAACAGAAGATCTCTGTGGATGATTAACTCACAAGTTACTTTTCATTCTTTGAAAACTTTTCTATCTTTTCTAAATTCTATCCAATAAACAAGTGATATTTCATATTTATATCTAAATATATAGATGCATACATATACGTATATTTTAAGCATGGTTGAATATTCAAAATCTGCCCTCCTACACACCTAAATTAAGGAAAATTTCTTACTATTCTACATGATTCCAGAAGTAGTTTGTGTGGTTTTGTCAACAATTAGGACCAGGGCTGGGGATGTGGCTTAGTCGAAGAGTCTCTTGCCTGAAGAGTCATTAGGCCCTGAGTTTGATCCCCCGCACTGCCAAAAATAATAATAATAATAATTGCTGGGACTAAAAATTTATATTCAGTCACAGCCCTCCTCATGTGGCAAGGCCAGCAGAGCCATGGCTGTTCCAAAGCCAAGGCCCAATCCCATCCACTCACACTCTGGATTTGAGCCAGTTCTTAATTATCTAGGCTCTTAGTTGTTTTCACTTATGCCCTCTCTCTTTACTTCTTGGGAAAGTCTCTACCACAGAGAGCAAAAGCAAGGAAAGAAGTTAAGTCCATTTGGTGCACAAAGGACATGGAACTACTGCCAAAGTAAGAATCAAAGACACTCTGGACTTTACTGATTAATGCTGCAAAAGTCCCCAGGGACAGCTGGAAGTCCCTGGCACTGCTTTAAGAATTAACATTCCTGCAACTGGGTGCTAAAAGTCCCTGGAAGATAATGGTGTCAGATTCCCCAGACGTGTGTGTCTCAGGGAGGGACCCAAAATCAATCCTCAAAAATGGCTGATCATTTATTTCCTTTAAGAGAATGTCTCAAGTTCTTTTAAGTCAAGAAAACATACTTTGTTTTTAAAAGAAGGGATCCTCTGAAGTCACAGTCCTACTGATAAGGATCCCCCAAATAATTCTAACTAAATAACAGATTACCTCAGTGTGTGTGTGTGTGTGTGTGTGTGTGTGTGAGAGAGAGAGAGAGAGAGAGAGAGAGAGAGAGAGAGATTATGGGAATGTGTCTGGGTAGAAATGTAGGTATATGTGTACAGGTGTGTGGAGTTTGTGCATACAGGAGTATGTGAGTAAACAAGGTACATCTTTATCACAATGATTTAGCTGGAAGTCCCTGGGACTGAAATTAAATGTCAGTCCAGCCAAGTGTGGTTGGTCATGCGTGTAATTTTAGCCACTCAGGCAGCTGAGGCAGGAGAATTCCAAGTTCAAGGCCAGCCTCAGCAATTTAGCAAGACCCTATCTCAAAAAAATGGCTGGGGATATAGCTGTGTTATAATGACCCTGGGTTCAACCTCCAGTACCAAAAATAAATGTCAGCCCCACTCAGCTAACCTTCTGGAAGATCTTCAATAAGTACCTGAACCATTTCAGCCAAATCTGGTAATGTATCTGGAAGTCCACCCACAAATGAAGTCCACCCACTGGTCTCATCTACACCCCCAGCCTGCTCAGTTGAGCACAAACTCTTCAGTTAAATCTTGTCAATCCCCATCCCAAACTTAAATATTGAATTATGACCTCCACATCCCCAGCCCCCAGGTACTTGCTTAGATACTACTTTAAAATAAAGATGACTTCAAACAGTTCCCACCCACCTACACAGTAAAAGCCTCTCTGAGAGACACAGCTGTCATGTATTATTCCATCACTCTACCCTACTACATACACACATACACACACATGCAAACCAATATCTGATCCCTTGACATCAACCCAAGGTAAGCAGACTTACCCTCCCCCTTTGCTACCATGAATTTTATTCCTGGCTACCAACCCCACCCGGCCTTGTATTTATCATCACCCAGCTCTGGTCCCATTCATTTCCACTTCTTACCTTGTCCTTGATAGTCAAGAACTATAATTCTGAGAGAAGTACAGGGGACTGATATTGGCCAAATTATATCATTATATTGTGTGCATGTACAAAAATATAACAACAAATCTCATCATTATGTACAACTATAATGAACCAATAAAAAATGTGGAAGGAAAAAAAACTATAATTCTGACTAGACTTACAGCCAAGACCAGAAAAAATGGATAGCAAGATTGTGTTTCTTGGCACACATAATAGGATTAGTAATAATACTTGTATAGCATCAGACTTCGCCGTTTATTGACAATTTCCTCATTTTCCCACAGTCTTGAACTTTCCATTCTTCTACTCTCAGTACATGATCTACAGTCACTACACTAGAGTGGAAGGCAGCTCAAATGACACAAATCATATATACTTTACCTACATTTGAATAAGACATCAATTAATATTCAAAAAGAGCATCTGAGATTGGCAATGAGTTCATTGACCCCACCTGATCCTAGTTGCTGCAGTATTGGATACATCAGAAAGTGGTGAGCCAACTGCCCAAAAGACTTCAAGGAATAACAACAAAACAAGGACAGAAGGTGGAATTCAACTCCTGTTTTAGCAACAAGTATTCAGTTTCACCTGTAAGGAGCTGGCAGAAAACTTACTGGCCCTAGACACCACAGCCTAATGAAGCATGACCAGGTTCACGACTCTGGCCTAGAATTCTACATTCTACATACCAGTACCCACCCACCCGCAGCAACTCTTACACCAGAAAAGCTTTTCAGGGCTTGCCTTTGATCAGCCGCTCAGGTCTTGTCCCTGGTAAGGTCCACATTGCCTGTGCCAAGTGTCCAAAGACAGTGGCATCGAGAGTGGAAAGCTTGGGCCCCATGATGTACTTCTTATCACCTGCAGCAGATAAAACAGAGAGATCACTCACTGTCACAATAGCATTCAGCACACTCTCATTATATGTTTATCTAACTGCACCAAAAAGCTTTGCAGAGTCAAAATGCATGCATGCCCTTTTTCTTCAAAACATTGAGAACAAATGTAAAGTGAATTAAGAAATTCTGGGATACATCAAACCCACAGCAAGGTAAGGCAGGGAACAAATCCAATCCAGATAAACAGATGAGGGAGGGTGTTTATGGGGAAAAAAGAGAACTGATCACCAACTGACTTCCAGTCTCAAACTGGAGGTCTCAAACTGTCTCTCTTTGTTACTACAGTTTGAGACTGGAGAATACCCAGAAGTTTGATTAAACCAACTGAGAAGTAACCCAATGCAGCACTCAACCTCAGGGCATATATAATAATTAAAATAACAAATTTCCTCAAGGAAAACAAGAAGCCCAGGCTACTGAAGAAGCTTGAAGGCAAGGTTTCCCGTGACACCTCTAAGGTCTTGGCAAATTTCAACACTGAGTACCAGCTTCCTTGGGAAACATTAAGCAAAAAGAAGCTATGCAGTCAGAAGCTCAGCCCTGACATGAGGCTCCTAAACAAGAAAGTTTCACACTGCTGTTCCTGTCCCTCCATTTCCACCACTACTGACTTAGTTCAGGCCTTGTCACACAGAGGATCACATCCAACCAATTAAAAGAGTCGTACATTGTCTCCTGAGCTGCTGTCAGGGCCTGTGGCATCTAGTGGCACAAGAAGAGATGGATCCACAGACGTCACATCCTGGCACCACTGTTATTCATCTGGTCATTACCTAAATTCTCAAAGCCTCTGTTTTCTTACCCACCAAACGGGGATGATATTAAGAGTACCTAAATCCTTAGCACTACTGTGAGTATGAAATGACATACACATGTAACAATCTTAGCATGGAATGTGGATAACTCAAGCAACATGAGCTCTCCTGATGAGAGCCATTCCCTTCCTCCAGGACACTCCACAACCCACCTGAACTAAGACACTCTTTTCATTATGTCAGTCCCTCTCACGAACACCTTCCATGGTTTATGAAATAAAATCCAGACTTAACTTAAAAGACGAGGGCCATTATATTTACTTCTAACTCATGTTCCAGCTTTGTGCCCTACTCCTCTCCCCGACTCTAGCAAACCTGAACTCCAAAATGGGAGATTCACCAGTTGTGAGAGGAATAACTGAAGTATCCTGAGCAGAGCACACAGAAACCCTGCCTCTTCCTCTTGGGCCCCTTAAGTGACATTTTTTCCACATTGCACACTGTATACTGGTTGGGTTTTATTTGTGGGTTTTATCATTCCAGCTAAATGGTAAGCTCTTTGAAAGTAAGAGTCATTTCTTATTTCTACTTAACAAACTTTTGTGCCATGTTTTCTACACGTTTAGCACAATTCTATGTGCTGTACCCTACAACTGTCCACCCATTCCATCACATTTGAGTGGCAAGCTGAGGATGTCACAGATCTTATGTCAGTGTGTAGCTAAGACAGGAGTTCAATCAAGCCATCTGTTAGAGTAATTGTGTCCCATTGTTAACCAACTTCTCTATCATTTGAGTGTTGCCCCAGGATCTAAACCTATTACCCAAATACTGGGAAAACACTATCTGGGAAAAATTAATGACAAACAAAAAATCTCTAGGTATCACTTGTTCTCAAGATTGCCAGATATTTCTTGATGATTCATCTTGCTGACTCCAAACACCTCAACCACTCCTCTGCTGGCATTAAGTGATTACACGTGGGCAGAGGGACCCCCTCCCCAAGAGCTCTCAGAACATCCTGCTAGGATTGGAGAGGTGCATCAATCAGATGACCAAATGGCCCTCCCTACCAGACTGTGCCAGGGCTCTACCCATTCATGACCCAAACAAGACAGTCTATGAAGTGGAAGCCAAAAGGGCTTTAGGGCTATTGTGATAAGAGCTATACACAGCTTCAAAGAGAAGAAAATGAGTTTTTTTTTTTTATAAAAGAGCAATGGTGGATTCATGAACAAAAATTAATAAGAAGGAAGAAAGAAAATGTTGATTTCCTTCAAAAAGTACTCTAAGGGAAATGCCAGAGTTTAAATAGTGAAGTCTGATGTCGAAATCAAAGATTTGGGGGACAAAATGAAGATAGCCAGATGATAGATAAAATACTTGAAAAATCTGATAATAGAGTACATAGGATCTTGATAAAAAGAAAAAAATCATAAAAATATACTGTTATTTGACTCCATATATCAAATAATGCATACAGTGTTTAGTCATGATTTGCCATCTGGTCTCAGAATGTTAAAAGTGGAAGGACATTGAGTTAGTAACAGAACCAGACTCAGAATGCTGGCACCCAGGCCTCCAGACTTCTGGCCCAACGTCTTTGTCTCCACAATGTCACAATCATCATCATCTCAGAAATAAAGACTCCAAGGAACAGCAGTGTGTGTGTGTGGGGGGGGGTGGGGGGGTGGGGGGGGACTTTTAAAGTTTGCAAAAGGATGCTTTGGTTAAGAAGGAACATAAAATAGAAAAAGGAAAAAATAACTGAAACCTGATTTTTGTTTTTTAAAGGTGCTTATAAAAAGAATGGATGAAACTAGTATGTGAGGAAAATGCAGAATGGTAGATACAAAATTATATGTATATAAACACATGGTTATAAATTTTTAAAATATACAAATATCTCCTGTCATTAAAAAGTCCTCAGAGTATCCAATAACAGGAAGCTTTTTAAAACGTTTATTTTGAAATAATTTTGGATGTATAAAAAATTTGCAAAAATAGCATAGCTCCTGTATGTCCTTCACCCAACTTCCATAAATATTAATATCTTAGAGAACCACAGTACATTTATCAAAACTAAAAGAAATTAACCATTAGTATAACACTGCCAACTGTATTATAGACTTTATTCAAATTTAATTCATTTTTTTAACGAATACCCTTTTTGTTCCAGGATCCCACATTTCATTTGTCACCCTACCTCCTCAGTCTCCTCCAATTTGTGAAAGTTCCTCCATGCTCCTTGACTTTTCACAAATTTGACATTTTTAAAGAACACTGGACTGTTATTTTGTAAAATATCTATGAACTTGGGCTTCTCTAAGGTTGTCTTGTGACTAGATGAGGTCATGAATTCTTAGCAAGAATACCACACAAGTAACAATGTATCTCTTTTGATGGTTAATTTTATGTGCCATCTTGACTAGGCCATGGGGTATCCTGATATTTATTCAAACAATATTCTGGGTGTATCTATGATGGTATTTCAAGATGAGATTCGTCTTTGAATTCATAGAATGACTAAAGCAAATTTCCCTTCCTGATATGGGTGGGCCTCATCCAATCCATTGAAGGCTTCATAGAACAAAAAGGCTGAAAGCCTCCCCCCAACCAACCCCATAAGAGAGAACTCCTTCTGCCTGACTGCCTTCAAACTGGGACACTGGCTTTTTCCTATCCCTGTCTCAAGTAGAAGCATCAGCTCTTCCTGGGTCTCAAGACTGCCAGCCTTCAGACTGGACCCATACCATCAATTTTGGTCCTTGGATCTTTTCATCACATGAGAATTCTACCATAGAATGCCAACTCATCCTGCACATCTTGGGATCCATAACTCTGTGAGCCAATCCCTTATATTTAGTTTCTTTATACCCAATTGGTTCTGTTTCTCTGGAGAATCTTATGTAATACCTTCTGAGGGCATCATTGTATCAAAGGGCACATAACTATACATCTTAATATGTGGTATTAACCTTGATCACATGGTAAAGATGGTATCTGACAGGTTTCTTCCTAATAAAGTTACTATTTTTCCCTTTGCAGTTAATAATCTTCAGAGAGATACTTTGAGATTGTACAAATATCCTGTTTCTCTTGACTGTGACCCATCAATTTTAGCATCCATTGGTAGATGTCATCTGAAACAATTATTTTTATGGTGTATGTTTTATTGTGGTTTTCTCTTCCTCTCATTTCTTCTACACATATTTATTAGGATTCTACTGTCTCTATACCCCCACTTGCTAATGTATTCAATTATTTATTTAAGTATGCACTCATGAATATTTGTTTATTCTATGGGATGCAGTCCAGTACTATCAACATTTATTTCGTTGCTCAAACTGTTCCAGCTTTGGGCTGTGGAGCTTGGCAGGAAGCATTTTTAAAAGGTAAACTAAATTAGATTTAACTCTGTTTAGAGACAAAGAGGCCAAGCTAAAGGTCTCATTTCTACAACACTTCTGGGGTGCAGAAAGTGGTCCCAGATCCCATGACTAGAGGGGTTTAGAAAACACAAAACTCCAAAGGCAGATCTGAAGGGCACTAAAGGATCAGGCATGGGTGATGAGACACCTCGAACTTCAATATTCGCAGGTGAACCACCTGACTGCTCCTGTAGGGATACCTGAGCATCCGTAACTCTCCCTGTCAGTCCCTAGGTTGAGAGTGTGGACTCTGAGCCATTGGGGAGGGCAAATAAAGGTTGAAAACATGAAGTCAGTCCCCAGCAGTGAGGGACCCAGGGCACATCACAGTCCCTGAAATGTGCTCCAACAGAGGCCAGCGCTCCCAAGCACCAGGAACACCTCCCTAAAGGCACAGAGCCCACCTGCCTGTGAGGGTGACCCCCATATTCTGTCACCTGCAGTGGCAGTGGGACTTCCCATGCCCAGGGTGAGTTGAAAGACCTCCATGGTTGGGTCTCCCATTGGTCATCAGGGAGCACAGACCATGAGGACATACAAGAATAGAGACCACCATGCCAGAGAGGAAGACCCATGTGGATTTGAAGGAAGATCACGGCAGGAATGCCAAAGCTGGTTCTTCTGCGGGGTGAGAAAATGTCACTAGACCCAGGCATTTCAAGAATCTGAGGTAACCTATCCTGGATGTTTAGGCAGCTCCTCTCTGTGAGGAAGGCCATATTGTACATGCAGGAACCATGGGGGCACCATGGATGACCCAAGTCTGAACATGGAGTACTGAATCATGAATAGCAAGAATATTAAGGGCATTTGCTGTTTACATCCCAGACTTGAACTCATGATGATTGAACTCAATCACAGATTATTGGTCATAAAACTTTAGCAACCTCCATTAACCCAAGGTTACTTATTCTGACCTCCAAGCCTGACCTCTGGCTCTTCCCATGTTGTCTTTACCTCTCCTATCATGAGCATCAACAGAGGGCTGACCCGAAGATACCAGGACATGACAAAGACAAGGGTATATGGAAGACATCTGAGCATGTGGGCTAGGTCCCTCAACCCCATTACCTGCCCTTTTCCCCATTAGCACAAACTAGTGTGATAGCTGGGAGATGAAGTGGGGAAAGTAAATATGGAAGGCAATTGTCCAGGGAGAATGAAATCAATCTTGAGTCTGAAAAGAATGGCCACAATCCAATCACGAGGAATCAAGCCAAATGGAAGAGCAAGGGAGCTACAGCGTTGAAGTAAGCAGAGCCTGGTAAGCAGCAGAACCAAGGGAACATGAGGGGACAAGCACAGAGCCATATAGGTCTTAAAGTCCTACTGGCAAGTGGGGCCCCACATAGCACAGCTGAGGAAGTACTCACAATCCAAGGTTGTTTGCCTGATGCTAGATTCTGAGCCTCCTCCTTAGGGAGGATACATGACAGCTGTCAATGTGGGACTCTGTCCAGACCCAAGCCAAACAGGCGAGGTCTGCCTCCTATGAATGCTCCACACTCAGTCAAACATGAAGGTGACCAGCCCATCACCAGCACTCACCCTATCTCCCTCCCTAAATAACATCCACTTATCTAAGCTTGAGCTGGTCTTAAGGGAAGGGTTAGTCTTACTATGAGACAACATAGATCTCTCTAGAATTTCCCAGTTTCTTCCTCCGAAATCACACAAAGAATTTATGGCCACATTAATTCTACCACAGCACCCATTCACAATCTACAGTAACATCTAAGTAACATTTACCACTTGTTTTCACATATATCACCATGAGATAGCAAGTAGAAAGTTTATTCAGAGCATTGGTAAGAGCTACAGAAATGAACCTCTGTACAGCATCTCCTTCTGCCCTTGCTAATTCTCTTTCCCGTTTCCACTGATCACTCTCAGCTCCAATTCTGCAAATTAGTAAAATTCCCAAATGCTGTAAGTTGCAGAAGATAAAATACTGGCTATGCTAGAAAATATAGGTTTAAAGAAGAAATTAAAGAGAATAGTCAGCCAGGCACAGTGGCACAAACCTATAATCCTAGTGACTCAGGAAGCTGAGGGAGGAGGATCACAAGTTCAAAGTCAGCCTCAGCAACTTAACGAGGCCCTAAGCAAATTAGTGAGACCCTATCTCAAAAACAAAAAGGGCTGGGAATGTAGCTCAGTGGCAAAGCACCCTTGGGTTCAATCCCCAAACAAACAAACAAAAAATTTAAATAAAGAGAACAGTCAAAAGATCTTCAAAAACTCATTTTTCTACCAGACTAAGAAATAAGAGCAACTGTATGTTTCATCTACATAGAATTCCCTATATTTGAACACTGATTAAGATTTTAAGTAGATAATTCCAGGAAGTCTACATAGATGCCATTAGTATTTCTAACTGTCCCTCTCTCAACTTTGATTAACTGGGAATTGAAGGGAAATTGAGAAACGAAGATTTTGAGTACTTTCCCCAAGGAAAGCACAGAGGAGGTCAGTAATCTTAGAAGTCAAACGTCAAAGAGTATACTCTTTAAGCTTTTTCTGTTTAAAGAATCTCCCACAGCACAAAGCTACAGAAAAAAATAATCTACTTCCTATTTTCTCTGATGCTCCTGATCAGACCTCTCTTTGTCAGAAATTGTACATATGTCAGGCCACTTCCTTTAAGGAGCCCTTGTTCACATTCGCAGCATACTCCAAAATCACTACATAAACGGTTCCCTCAACTATAGGGGCTACTACTTCATGCCTGGGGTTATTAGTGATTCTTATGGGTAAATCTCAGAATTAAAAGAATCAACCTTGATAACATTCTGACATCTATTAGTTGCACCAATTGGCTCATGATCTGGTAAAAGATAAAAGTACATAGGGGATACACTAGAAGAAGCCCTCCTTCAGATGTCATACTAGAAAGCAATTGAATATTCCTATAATTTCCTATATGATTATCTGAAAGAACACACAAGAACTTCTTTCAGCTTGTATGAACTATTCCAACACCTTCCCATTGACCATCAAAATCAATCATCCCATTTCTTCCTCGCAATCTGGTCTTTGCTGATGTCCCAGCTCTTAAAGTTCCCTAGGCATGAGACCAGGAAGCACATAAGTTCCCATACTGTAAGGAATGGGTTGTGATTTCTCTTGTGTACTTCAGTCCTCCTATCAATGAGTCTGAGCACCTGCTGAACTCTACATTCAAAGGATCCATAGGTATCTTTTGTCACTTTTGGAAACCTGGAGGAAGGATTTGTACCCATGCAGAAAAATGTGACACTTGGGAAATCTAGGTTACAGAATATTCCTCAGGAGGAGACAAATGCATCCTCAGGCTTAATAATTATATCTTAACAACACTGAATAGCAGGTCCTGGAAGTCTTATAGAACAATAGCTAACATCTTGAAGGAAAGTGTCAGTGTTACCAGCTCATCAATGATCAGCCTCTTTGTTTCTCTTTCCTCAAAGTTACTTGTAATACTGTTGCTTCTGAGTCTGACTACAAATTTTGCTAAAAGGGTGAGATCTGAGGGCTATAAAATGTATATGATTTAAGACTCCCTCTCTGAGCTGCTGGGGTTGTAGCTCAGTGGTAGAGTGTTTGTCTAGCATGTGTAAGGCACTGGGTTCAATCCTCAGCACCACATAAAAATAAATAAAAGTACTGTGTCCACCTACAACTAAAAATATTCTTTAAATTTATTAATTTTTTATTCATATATGACAGTGGAATGCATTACAATTCTTATTACACATATAGAGCACAATTTTTCATATCTCTGGTTGTATACAAAGTACGTTCACACCAATTTGTATCTTTATACATGTACTTTGGATAATAATGTCCATCACATTCTACCATCATTTCTAACTCCCTGCCCCTTCCATTCCCCTCCCATCCTTCTACCCTATCTAGAGTTCATTTATTCCTCCCACGCTCCCCCTCCTTACCCCACTATGAATCAGCCTCCTTATATCAGAGAAACCATTCGGCATTTTTTTTTTTAGGATTGGCTAACTTCATTTACTTCTCCAGCGCCATCCTTTTACCTGCAAATGCCATGATTTCATTCTCTTTTATTGTTGAGTAATATTCCATTGTGTATATATGCCACATTTTTTAATCCACTTTCATCTACTGAAGGGCATCTAGGTTGGTTCCACAGTTTAGGTATTGTGAATTGTGCTGCTATAAACATTGTTGTGGCTGTGTCCCTGCAGTATGCTGTTTTTAAGTCCTTTGGGTATAGAGGGAGAAGAGGATAGCTGGGTCAATGGCAGTTCCATTCCCAATTTTCCAAGAAATCTCTACATTGCTTTCCATATTGGCTGTACCAATTTGCAGCCCCACATCCTCATCAATACTTATTATCGTTTGCATTCATAATAGCTGCCATTCTGACTGGAATGAGATGATATCTTAGAGTAGTTTTGATTTGCATTTCTCTCATTGCTAGTGATGATGAACATTTTTTCATGTATTTATCAATTGGTTGTATATCATCTTCTGAGAAGTGTCTTTTCAGGTCTTTGGCCCATATATTGATTGGGTTAGTTGTTTTTCTAGTGTTTAACTTTTCGAGTTTCTTATATACCATAGAGATTAGTGCTCTATCTGATATGTGAGAGGTAAAGATTTGCTCCCAAGATGCAGGCTGTCTGTTCACCTCACAGACGGTTTCTTTTGCTGAGAAGAAACTTTTATAGTTTGAGTCCATCCCATTTATTGATTTTAATTCTTGTGCCAAAGGAGTTTTATTAAGGAAGTTGGGGCCTAATCCCACTTTTTCTTCTATTAGGCACAGGGTCTCTGGTTTTATTCCTAGGTCCTTGATCCATTTTGAGTTGAGTTTTGTGCATGGTGAAAGATAGGGGTTTAGTTTCATTTTGCTGCATATGGATTTCCACTTTTCCCAGCACCATTTGTTGAAGAGGCTATCTTTTCTCCAGTGCATGTTTTTGGCACCTTTGTCTAATATCAGATAATTGTAATTTTGTGGATGAGTCTCTGTGTCCTCTATTCTATACCATTGGTCTACCAGTCTGTTTTGGTGCCAATAGCATGCTGTTTTTGTTACTATTGCTCTGTAGAATAGTTTAAGGTCTGGTATAGTGATGCTACCTGTTTCACTCTTCCTGCTAAGGATTGCTTTAGCTATTCTGGGTCTCTCTTATTTTTCTAGATGAATTTCATAATTGTTTTTTTTTTTTTTAAAAAGAGTCCCTCCCTAGTTTCTCAAATGCACTTCTGAAGTAAAGGAAAATAAAGCACTCAACTTTAACTGTATTCCAGGACTGGCTTTGCCCCGAATTTAATTTCCATCTTGGCTGTCCTGTATTAGGCAACCAAAGGAACCAGTTCTTCTAATTTTATTCAAAGGTCATCTCTTTATAAAGACTATCTGGCAGTCCCCAAATTTTGATTAATAAAATTACATATCACACAGGACTCATTGTTATGGGGAAATTTAAATTCAAAGCCTTCTATAAGGATCTAACCCTTTTTAAAAAGCTGATCAGTAACAGTTTCTAGAGGAAGGTTTGATGTTTGGCCATCAGGGTCAGAGGAGATCAACTTTGCAAGCAGACTCCACATTCCTAAAGAACTTTTCTTCATTGTATGCATCGCAGTTGTCACCTTAGTTGGAATCCAGCATCCTCAACAACTTTTAGACATCTGAGCAATCACCAAACTGGCAAAGATCTTTAACCACCAGGACTATTTAGAGCCTTCCAGAGCCTTACTCAGATTAACTCCTCCTTAGGCACAGATCATATTGCTATCAACCTCATCTTCTTCTTTTTTTTTTTTTTCCCCCAAGAGATTGATTCCAGGGGTACTTTATCAGTAAGCTACATCCCCGGTCCTTTTTAAATTTTTTATCTGGGGACAGGGTCTTACTAAATTGCTGAGGCTGGCCAAGAACTGGAAATTCTCCTGCCTCACCCTCCCAAGTTTCGGGGATTAGAGGCATACACAGCCATGCTCTGCTCAACCTCATCTCTTTAGACATGGGAATCCTATACCTTATACCTTCTCAAATGATATACTTGTTCCTCTGTTGGACATCATGCGAAAATTTTGTGTGACACTTCTTTTCAAGTGAAGGGCTGAGTCTCAGAATGCTCTTGTCCCATGTGCTCTGACCATTAAAAGGTTAAGAATGTCCACGTAATTCTCCCAGGTACACACGATTTTCTCAAAGATCACTGAATCCATAGAAACTTCCTGTGTGTGAAACTCTGTAATCTTGGAATTGGCCCCAGTTTCTTCACAGTCAAGATGAAAATATGTCTACTAGAATCAGAGTGGGCAATAATAATAGTCTCTCAAGAGACTGAAAGGTAAGATTCTGTTTCTAGAGTTGGGGTTATAGCTCAGTGGTAAAGCACTTGCCTCACATGTACGAGGTACTGGGTTCCTCAGCACCACATAAAAATAAGTAATTAAAGGAATTGTGTCCATCTACAACTAAAAATATATTTTTTAAAATTCTATTTCTAAAATATGTAAAACCTTTTATCTAAATAACTTGGAAAAAACTGAGGCCTGGTGCTTGCCACCCATTACGGCAGGATAAATACTCCTCTGCTCACAAGCTGGCTTCATTCTCCACAGCTCAACAGCTGCTGAAAGAAGCACCTATGTGTTTAATGGGTTTGGAGCTATCTGGATGTATTAATTGCTGCTAGCAACATAACAAATTACAAACCAATTTAGCAGGTTTCAACAATATACATGTATTTTCTCACATTTTCTTTGATCAAGAATCCAGGCAGCCTTAGCTACATGCCTTTGGCTCAGGGTCTCACAGTCTGCAATGGAGATGTCAGCCAGGTGCATCTAGTTTGAATCTTAAATTCCTCCAAACGTCCAGGTGTTTAAAGTTGGGTCCCTGGAGGGTACTACTGGGAGCTGGTGAAACCTTTAAGAGGTAGGGCCTGGTAGGAGATCTTTAAGTCACTAGAAGCATGCCCTTGAAGGGGATAGTAGAACCCTGGCCCTTTCCTTCCTCCCTCTCTCTCTCTCCCTCTCCCTTCCCCCCCCGCTCCCTAGATATGAAGGGAGAATTTTCCTTACTCCCACCTTTGCTACCTGGCACACCCACAGAGGCCTATAGGTAATGGGTCTGCCTGATCATGGGCAGGAACCTCTCTTTATAAACTGATTATCTCAGGCATTTGTTATAATATAGGAAACCTGACTAACATATCAGGGTTGCAATTATCTTAAGGGCTGATTTGGGGAGGATCTGCTAACAAAATCACATGGCTGGTAGCATACTCAGGTCTTCTCTGGCTCTTGGCCAGAAATATCTGTTCCTCACCATGTGGACCTCTCTGAAGAGCTGTTCGTGAAAGAGTTGGCTTGTCAGAGCAAGTAAGTAAGAAAGCAACAGTGGGTGAGAAAGAAGGCCCAGAATAGAACTGCAGTCTTTTTTGTAATCAAGTCTTGGAAGGGTCATTCCTCTGCTAATGCCATGCTGTATTTGTTGAAAGCAATCACCAAGTCCAGCCTATACTCCTGTGGGGAAGAATTACCCAAGAGGATGCATACCAGGAGGCAGTATCACTGTGGACCATCTTGGATGTTGTCTACCACAGGAGGGAAACATTCTTACATCCCAGAACTACATTCAAAAGGGCTTGGAGCCAAAAAGTCATGATATCTGTAATTTATTTAAAATACTTCCACACATATGCAAAAAGATAAGGCAAATATGACCAAATGTTAACAACTACTAAATCTAGGTGGTGAATATGAAACTGTTTATTGTACTATTCTATTTTACTGAGAATTTAAAATTTTTCATAATAAATCAAAATCATCTAATCATGTTCACTAATAATATGTAAAGAGAAAGTATCAACTATGATTATTCTCTAAGTTAAAATAGTGGGCAGATATTCTCCAGTGTTAAAATGGACAGTGCTAAATAGACCTCACCTAACACAGATTTATTTGGCACCTAAATGCCCTGACAGTCTCATCAGTATGGTTCTAGACTATAAATTCAGGGAAGACAGGAATCACACTAGACAATGAACTCCACTTGAAGACAAAACTGCATCCCCCAGTACCCAGTCCAGTGCCCATCCAATCTAAAACAAATGCACAGTAAATATATTTGTCATATGAATGTCTATTTTATAATTCCTTGTCTTTTAGATCAAAATTGTCCCATCAATACCTGATGGCACAGAACTGTAAAGGTCTGGAACACTGGGACTCAATCAAGGACTTGGATAGGTACTTGAGCTACCAGTTCATGAAGAACTTTTTCAGCCTACCCCATACTGCTAGAGCTCACTCCCCACGAGGCAAAATGACTTTCGAAATAGGCAGCACAAGTCAAGCCATCGATTCCTCCTAAGAGAATCCCCAAAGTTAGACCACTTGGTGTGTAATGTAGTGAGACCTCTTTTATCAATAATATTACAGAGCTATGCCTCTGAAGGTCACCAAAGATTTAAATGCAAAATAGCTCATTTAAGACTCTCCAAAGCTTGCCTTCTCCCACCCCCAAAATAACTGGTATTAAAAGTGGGTTTAAGAGGTGACTTGAAATGGTTTTAGGGCAAGTTATCAAAAACTCTAGATTCTCTCCAAGCTTAACCCCTATATTTTTGCCAGAAAAACAAAATTAAGCTAGATCCCCTAAGAAATGCATGAAGCTACAATGCAATATTAAATACTGAGCTTCTATTTAGAATTTTTTTTTTACAAATGTTTATATTCAAAAGCACTATCCATAAGGAAATCTACTCTATAACATCCATGGAAGAGTCTCTTGCTAGAATTCAGGACCAAAATTAATTTGTCCCAGTTGAAGAACTTGCGTGTTTCCTCTCCCTAGAAAATAAACACAAACCTGCCCCACATTTCCTTTTTTTATATTTCTTGCCAAAAATTCAAGTTAAATTATGCGTAATTCCAGGAGTAAGCTCATTCCAAGAACATGATTGTTTTCTAATTGGTTTCTGGAACATTTGTATTAATATTAAACAGCCTATGCAAAGGCAGGAAGCTTCCAGGCTGCACAGGGGTACTTCAGTGAACAAGGATCATATGGCATAGTTACAAAATAGGTGCATATGGGCAAGAAGTCAGAATGAGGAGGGAGATGGGAGTAGAATTCAGGCTGTAAGAAAAGGAATTGGGATTTTTAGCATAGGAAAAATTGAGGGTCTTTGGTTCTGATTTACATTTTAAATTAACCTCTCTAGAATTAAAAAAACAATACTAGTAGCAGGGATCAGCTAAGAAGCTGTAGCAGAACTCAGACAAGAGACACAGGTGCCTCTGTCATGATTTGGGGGCAGAAAGGGGATAGAAGATTAAGGTATTTAGCGAACATCAAGGTGATGAATTATATTCATCTGCTCAGTTAAGCAAGCACTTAGCATCTATCTTGGGTAAATTAATTTCCCTATTTACAAACCAGGCATAATATACTAATGGTAATAATAATCATAATAATACCTAAGCTCATATGCCTTTGTTGAGAATTAATGGGAACAATTTCTACCTCAATTAATTACCTCATTAATCCTCACCAAACCCATAGGAAAATAGATATTGTTATTACATTACCATAAAGATATATTCATTATTTATAGTATGTATTTTACATGTGTGATCTATTAGGTTTATCATATGTGTAATATAACATGTTTCATAAACATGTACATTATTGTGAAGTGAAGTATCATAGTACATATTAAGGTATGCATATACATGTTGTATTATAAGAACATTGAAAATACTCCATAAAAGTTAGTTCTATCAATATTATAAGCAAGGCACAGTTTTGGGTCCTGGGATATCGAGAGAAACAGAACAGACAAGCTTTCGTGGAGTTTATATTACATGGAGCAGTGGCAAATCAATCGATAAGAAAATATTAGTGATAAGTTCTATGCAGAGAATTAAAGTAAAGTGATTCAACAGAGGTTGACTATCAGTACATTAAAGTAGGTAGTCATGGAAGGCCTCTCTGTGGAGGTGATATTTACACAAAGACACGCATGTCAAAAAGGACAAAAGAAGGCTGGGGTTGTAGCTCAGTGGCAGAGCACTTGCTCGGCACATGTGAGATAATGAGTTTGATCCTCAGCACCACATAAAAATAAATAAAATAAAGGTATTGTGTCCATCTAAAAATAAAAAAGAGATCTGCCATCCCTTAAAAAAAAAGAAGATAATGCAAGGCAGACGAATAGCTAAGACACATGCCTGAGATCAGAATAAGCTTGGTGTGTTTGTGAAGTGACAGAAGACCAGCATGGTTGGGATATAGTGAGAAGGAATGGGCAGGGCCCTGGCAGTGGAGGGCTTAGAAGGCCAGGAGAGAGAGAATGCAGAAGGAACAATCAAGAATGACTTCCTGGTGTCCAACTTGAGCAAATGAACAGATGACAGTGTCATTTGCTAAATGGGAGAGTGAAAAGTCCTATTTGGGGAGGTGCCAAAGTTTAGGGGGCTGTGGACATCTAAATAAAGAAGACCTCTGGGATTCAAAGAGGGATTACAATGAAAGATAAATATGTGGGAGTGTGAAACTTGAGATGTACAGAGGTCAGGAAAGATGAAATCTCGACCCATTGATATTTAAGGAATCTATCTAAAAAGAAGAAGCAGGGAAGAAGGAAGAAAGGTCCCACAAGTAAAGCAAGTGATAAGAAGCATTCAGCATTGACTTCTGGTTTCTCCTAGTCTCCGTAGGTTCAAATCCAAGCTCTGTCATTTACTAGCTGGGAGACCTTAAGCAAGCTACCTCTTCATGCTTAATTTCCTCATGAATAGCATTATTGTGAGCAGTTACTGACACCAAAAGGCACTTAGAACAGCGCTGGCCTGAAGCAAAGGCTTACATGTGTTAGGGGTTACTAAACTCAACAACAGGGCAACAGCCAAGACTAGCACCTCCTCAGGGGAAGCCTGGGAATCTATAGATCTGAAAACAGGAGAGAGGCCTACAGGAGACTAGAAAGCCTCAATTCTTATACTTAATGCACCCCCAAATCTTACTTCCATTGGTATGACAGCAGGAGAGAGGCTCCTTAATGTCTCACCTCAAGTCAAAGTGTATTATTTCCAAAGGGCTTTTAAATGGCAGGGTATTATTTACCCTTTCAAAAGCAATTTGCAGATGAAGCAAGAAGAGCTAGTAGATAGGATGAAGTGGTCAATGAGTAAATGGGAGGTAATGCTGATACATTTCAAAACAGCCTCTGTGTGAAGAGAGACAAGAGCTGGGGCAGAATTGGGTGGTGGTTTGAAAGAGTCAATATTGTAGGTAGAGGGAGCCTGCAGAGATAAAGTATGAAGAGAGAAAAGAGAATTTGTAGTTAAAAGCCTGAAGATGGGAAGGACTAGGGACTCTCACAGCGAGGAGACAGGCTGACTATGCTGACTGGGGTCCTATGGAGGAAGGCAAAGAGCTGGGGCTATTGATGGGTACATCAGAGAAAGAGAGCAGCTTCCATGATGGAGCTTAGGCTCGGCTGACTGAGAGGGAATTAAATATGAAAGGAGCTAATAAAATGGCAGGGGGAGGGGCGTGGAGGAAAAAAGAGAGACTTGTGATCTGGGCAGGTGATGATCATGGGCAGAGTGGGGTGGGCTGTGCAGGAGCTCGCTGGTGGACTGTAGCAGCAAGGTCTGAAGTCAGACAGCCCCAAGTACCACCTAATCCTGGAGTTGACCTATGGGGAGGAGGCTCAATAGTAGGAATGAATGACACTGCAGGTTTGGGGCTCAACACTGTGAGGTGTCAGACACTTGTAGATGCCTGCATGGGGTCAAGACATGTGAAGAGGATGACATAAGGCAGGGTATCCACCCACAGAAACCTTAAGGATTTTATGTGAGTCTGAGGAAAGATTGCCTCAAATGCCACTCAGAAACAAAGCTAGAAAAACAAAGGGTTGGAAGAAATATAATTAAGAAATTTCAACAAGAAAAATATATGTTCTTAAAAGTGATTAAAGAATCAGAAAATAGAGCCAACTTTAAGATACCAGTTTACTATAAACAGTGTTAAACTATTTTTTAACCATAAGCTCTAATACTGGTAAGCCTTCCGTGAAAATGGTACTTCAGTCTTTTATTGGTCACATGGTAAATTTGTATATCTTTTTTGGAAAGCACCATGACAATGCCTGGGAATAGACCTAACAATGCTCATAATCATTTGATCAGTAATTTTACTCCTATGAGCTAATGTCAAATAAATCCTCAGAAGATATTTGAGTTATCACAAAAAAAAAATCTGAAATAACTTAAAGGATAATGTAACAAAATATGGGGTTATTAAAGGAGAGAAATTTTTAAAATGTCAACAACACAGAAAAATATTCAGAGCTTTTAGGATACAAAGAGAAGTGTACATCAAAAATGAAATCTCATCAAACTGTGCGTGTGGAAGACATAGGGAAATAGGAAATTGTTACTGAATTAAATTACAGAATGATGGGAGATATATTCCTTCTAGTTCTTGAAATGTTGGTTTATTTTAATAAAGTAAATTATTTAAATAAATAAAAAAAATGTTGTTGGTTGACAACTAACTTAATGTATTAGGATATACTAGGTCATCAGTTATCTATAATTAATTCCTCCCAAATGCTATGCAGGTAAGTCAGCCCAACAGATCACAAACATTGAATGCTTATGTATCCGACAACTTGGGTGATTGGTGGGGTACAGGGAACACTAAGTCTTCATGTTCTGTATTCAACTAACATAGAATCATTCAGGAATTGGAAGCCTGAAATTTAAACAAAAAGTCACATCACTTTTCTTAGAGAAAGAGCTAGAATAATACCCTAGGATAAAATAAAGGCCAGATTGAGTCTATCCAAATTATACCAACTAATTTGTATTGCTAAACATGCCACAAAGAATTCTAGGAACTCAATATTTATTAACATTTCATTTTATTCTGCTAAAACTATTTTTTGTTTGTTTGCATGAGTAATCAACATGATCTTACCGAATCAAACAGCAACAATGAAAATGAGAAAAAAAGAAAGCACAACTCTGGGTTACAAATGCCTAGTCCCTGTAAGGATACAAGTGTTAGTGAGCCTCATCCCATTATCCCTGACTATTTCAGGATACCTGGGTCCCCAGGCTATCAGTTCCTCCCTTCTCCCTCCTTCTATTGGAAATCTAGAGTGCAGAGGATGAGCAAAAAGAGGAGTTAATGCTTTCTGAGTGTATGTTCCAATGATCCTCTCCATTAGACAGCAGCAAGCAATTTAGAGTTATTGAATCATATGTAAAGACCTTTCAGAGTAAATCACTTCCACCTCAACTGGTAAGCACAGGACTCCAGTACAAACTTGTAAAAGCTTAGGCTTTCACTGGAATCCATTCAATACAGGTGAACATAGGATTTATGATTTCAAATCTAATTATTACTTTTCTTTTTTTCTTTTAAGAGAGAGAGAAGAGAGAGAGAGAGAATTTTTTAATATTTATTTTTTAGTTTTCGGTGGATACAACATCTTTATTTTTTATGTGGTACTGAGGATCGAACCCAGGGCCCCACCGCACATGCCAGGAGAGCGCATTACTGCTTGAGCCACATCCCCAGCCTCTAATTATTACTTTTCTTGCATGTGACTTTTACAAGCCACCTATGCAAACAAGGCATGCTGGAGCAGAAGGAAACATTCTGTCACTATCTGAATGGCCTTGAACCATCCTCAACCCTCTCTGAACCTCGCCTAGCTTCTTGTCTGCTCAGTGACTGGCTCTCATTGTAGAGTGCCTGGCTCTCAGGGGTGTTGTTAAGACTAGAACATCTTCAAGATGCTATTAAAAATAGTTTCTACATATTGTATGAATCCATTTATATGAAATCACCAGAAGGGGAAAATCTACAGAGATGTAGTGCTAATTGGAGGTTGCCAGGGTCTGGGGAAGAGATGGGAAGTGACAGCATATGACTAATGCATTTCTTTTGGGACTGATGGAAATGTTCTGAAATTTGACAGTAGTCATGGTTGAAAACCTTGTGAATATACTAAAAAGCACAAAATTATATACCTTAAAAGTAGATTGCATGGTATGTGCATTATATCTCAATAGAATTGACTTTAAAAAATAGTTTAAATAGTAAATTTCTAAAATTTATGAAAACAAAAAACAAAATTTATGAAAAAAAAAAAAATCTACTGTCTATAGTAACAATTTTGACATGGATAAAAGGAAGGACCAGACTAAGTACCATGCCGACAGACCCAACGAGACTTACCTTTCAACAAAACTGGAAAGTAGGCCTAATTTGCACCAAAGTTGATCACCTCCTGTTTTATTCAGCTTTTTCACTGCTATGGTTAAAAGACCCAACCAGAACAACACATCTAAACCATAATTCTCCACCCCAAAATCATTCTGGTTGGGTCTTTGAGTCACAGCAGCAACAAAGCTGAAAAAAAAAAAAACCAGAAATTGGTACCAATACTGGGGTGTTATGGTTTAGATGTGGTGTCCAGCAAAAGCTCACGTGTGAAACAACACAAGAAGATTTGGAGGAGAAATGATTGGGTTATAGCCTTAACCTAATTAGTGGATTAATCCTGATGGGATAAACTGAGTAGGTAATTGGAGTCAGGTGGGGTGTGGCTGGAGGAAGTGATTCACTGGGGTCAGGGCTATGGGGTACATATTTTGTATCTAGAGAGAGGAGTCTCTCCCTCTCTCCCTCTCCTCTCTCCTTCCTGATCATCCAGTGAGCTGTTTCCCTCTACCACACTCTTCCTCCATTGATGTTCAGCCTCACCTTGAGCCCCAAGGAATGGAGTTTGCTGTCTATGGACTGAGACCTCTGAAACTGCAAGCCCCTAAATAAACTTTTCCTCCCCTAAAATTGTTCTTGCAGTTGCAGCAGCAAAAAAAAAAAAAAAAAAACTGACTAAAACACCTCCCTTATAAAAGGCTATATACTCTCTCTTTTGGTATCAAGACACATGGCCCTTCCATGGTTCTTTACCTGGTACCTTCCTTCTTATAGCACCTAGGCCTCCACTCCTGAGCTATCTTAGATAACAGATATACTTGACTCATCTGCTGAGTTTTTTAAAATATCTTTCCACAGACCCCAACCCCAGTGAATTAACCAGCCTGGCAAGAAGCTGTGTAGCTGCATTTTAAGAGCACCCAGTCACACACACACCTTCCTGGGTCATTCTAAAGAGCAATCAGGCTGAAAGCCACTGTTCTAGAGGGACCCAGAGTCCTCCAGAACACTCCTTTTGAAAGCACACAGAACCTACTTCAAATTTTCTTCTTTCATCTGTGGATCTTTTTTAGTGAGATTGACAGACTTCATTGCTCCTATGTCTTCCTTCTCCCCCGACCTCAGATCATAGTTCCCTGGTATATGCTAAGTGTGCTAAGAGGTGCCTAGATACAATCTATTGCTTCTCATCCCTTTCCCCTGCCCAGATCTGAAGGCTTCTCCATTACCTTCACTGGGAACTATGGTGTGTGTCTGCTGTATTCAGAGCGGTGTCCCACTGAAGCCTGAAGGGCTAATGTGCAGATGACCTAGATATTTCCAAGAGGTGCTGTTGAAATGACATAATGAAATGGAGTAGGAAGAGCAGGTACTAAAACAGTCTATTCCCAAGCTCTGTTAAAACCGAAAGCAGTAAGCATGAATCAAAACATCATATTGTACCTCATAAGTTATGTACTATCGTGTCCATAAAAAATAAATAAATAAATAAATAAAACTATTTTGCTTCTGTCCAGATCAAAAGCCTTTAGGGAAAAAAAAGACTCTTTAAAAGAAAATGAATGTGCTGGGGTTGTGGCTCAGTGGTAGAATGCTCGTCTAGCATGCATGAGGCATTGGGTTCAATCCTCAGCACCACATAAATGTAAAGTAAAGATATTGTGTCCACCTAAAACTAAAAAATAAATATTTTCTAAAAAATGAAGGTTGATTTAATAATAGAGATGTAGAGTAAATACTAACCACATCCTTAACCACCTCCTCTGGATACATGCTCATGTGGCTGTTTTCCTTTATTCCATGACTGAACAGTACACTTCTCATTCAACAAACATTTGATGGAGGCCTACTGTGTGCCATGCACTCAGTCAGGCCCCAAAGACAGAGAATGAATCCACCAGTCCCAGCACAGAGTCCAGTTAAGGAGAAGTCACATCAAGTTATGACAAGAAGTTGCAAAGAATGCCCAGAGAAAGCAAACACCAAATTTCCCTAAGCGAACAACTTATACAAGTTTTTACTAGTCTCTGTGACAGCTCACCACACTGGGGACATAGCAAGATTAAAATCCTTAAGTAGTTTTATATGCCTCTCCACCCTGGATATGTGTAATTTGAATTTTAGACCTATGTATGGAATTTGACATTTATCCCTTTTAGATTTCATCTTGTTAAAGTTCAAAGCTCTGATTCTTAATTCTTCCATTCAACTTTTTGGCTATCCTTCCACCCACTGTCATTCAAAACCATTAAGCATGCCTTCAAAGCTGTGAACAAATCAATGGGAAAAAGTACTGAACATGATAAGTCTACTGCATTATTCCTAGAGAGGTCTCTTCTGGTGATATTAGTCCATTAGTCAAAACTGTGAGGATCCAATCATGACTTTACCTCAGTCATGATTATATTTTATTTAGAGATGGGGCTTTGCTAGGGGCACAACACGGGACACAGTCCAACCCTGTCCGGCTTCCTCTCCTCCCCACAATACTCAGGAAAACTTGGGGAACCACACACACCCACAAATCCCTTTGAAAATTAGCCATTGTGCCCACCAGAATGTCAGACATGATGGTATTCCAACGGTTTGAAGAAATCGAGAGATGACCTACCCAATTAGCAAGTCAAGCACAGTACTTACTTTTTAGTATGATTTATTCACAATGAACCAAAGATAGTACTTTACAAAAATAACCATTGACTTAATAACTCATCTGATATTTAGTTTTCATTTTCAGAATCTCCTTCTTCTCCCTCTTATTTTGGAAATAGGAACAAGTTTCTGTCTCCATTTTCTGACTTTTTTCCTATTCTTCCCCAATTCTGAAAGATTACAATAGGAGGTCCAAGATTATATGGAAAATTTTTCACACCCAAGGATGTTGTTTTCTTGAGTGTAGAAACTTGAGAACTTACATTCATAAGCTTCTTGAGTAGAGACCAATCTCTTTCTTTATTTTCCAATAATCTAATAAAGCACATAGTTAATTAATGTTGCATAGTGGATACAAAATTAATTTTCAAATAATTAATTTGCTTGTTAGCCTCTTCATTATTTAAGAATATAAAAATGCTCTTTTGCAACTATTGTGAAGTTCAATTCAATTTACCTCTATGGAAGTAAATTATGAGTTGAGTATTTACACTTTTTTTGCCCCGGAAGTCACTAACTTTGTACCCTTAAGGCACAAAAACAAAAATAGCCAGGCATGGTATCACATGTCTAATCCCAGTAGCTTGGGAGGCTGAGGCAGGAGGATCGTGAATTCAAAGCCAGCCTCAGCAACTTAGCTAGGCCCTAAGCAACCCAGCAAAGCCCCATCTCTAAATAAAATATAAAAAAGGGCTGAGGGTGTGGCTCAGTGGTTAAGCACCCCTAAGTTGGATCTCCAATACCAAAAGAAAGAAAGCAGGTAGGGGGTCAGTACAATGAGCCCAGTTGATACAATTATTTCCTTAGCCTCATAGTCCCATCACTCAAATCTGTCTGTTACCAATCAATGCTACCTCCCTACTTTAAACCTCTGATGGTCTCCTTTGCCTTAGAAAAAGCCCACAATTATTTATGTGACATGTGAGATCTGTATAATCCTTGCATCTTCTTACCTCTGCCTCATGCTGCCCTTCTGCTCTCATACCATTTCCAGGGACACTGGTCACCTTTCCATTCCTTGAAAGTTCCCCACTGTTTCATCTCTGAGACTTTAATGCAAGGCTCCTTCCCTATTCCATACTCTTCTACTCACTGTCCTGGCCCTGCTCCCCTTCCCCCACATGCCTGCCTAACCCTTGATTATCTTTCAGAGCCCAGCTTAAATATGGCCCCTCTGGGCTGGGGCTGTAGCTCAGCGGTAGAGCACCCACCTCACATGTGTGAGGCACTGGGTTCAATCCTCAGCACCACATAAAAAAAAAAAAAGATATTCTGTCCATCTACAATTTAAAAAAAAAAAAATCATCCCTCAAAGAAGCCTTCCCAAACCACCACACCCTCTCCCATCCCAACCTACCCACAAAATTTCCCCTGCTAAATGCCCTCATCGCACCTTCATTTCTCCACTGTGGCACTCAAGTGCTGCAATTTTATAAGTGTTTACTAACAATATCTCCTTTGGGTGGCAGCTCTGGTGGCTCAGTGCTGTGCCCAACTTTTTCACCACCAACTCTCAAGCCCTTCACAACATGCACTTCAATACATGTGTGCTTGATCTAAGTCAAGGAATTACCCTTCCATCAGAATTCTAATTATTATGAGTTTAATCTCCTCCCATTGTCTCTAACTACAGAGAAGCAGCTGAAGAGAACATTCTTTGATAGGAAATTACAAGATTTCAGTTGCAGAGCCCATTACCATTTTTTATCTCATCCTTTAAACGTATTCCCACATTCAAATATTTTGCTTGGAAAGTGCTCTCAGATCCACAGATCCTGGAGTGCATGCTTAATCTGCTAAATGAATCCTAACATTCATTCATTCTTTTCTTTATTCATTCAAAAATGGTTACTGAGCACCACCTGTACAAGGTTGAGCCTCATACTTGAAACTGCATCTTTATTATTCTCCCTCTATATGATTATTTCTCCCAAACCAGCTTTGTTTACCAATTATTCTACTTTTGCCATGAGATAACTGCTGTGTCACCACCCACAATCCATAAAAGTCCAATTTGAAGTAAAGAAACATTAGATTTTAGTAGTCCCTGCTGCTCCATCATGACCAGCTAAACACAAGATTCTTTAAGACCACCACCATCCCCCTCTTCCACCACCACGATGTAGCAGCCTGTTACTCCATCCTGAGATATAGGGGAGAACAACTTCAGGCCCACCCTCAACTCTCCCCTTCACCCTCCATACACAACAGGGGTCACCTCAACATTTCTTAATAACTTTTGGTCTGGCCAACTTTGTGAAAGCTGCTTGCCAAAGCACCAAAATGCAATCTTGTGTTGTGACTAGAAGTTTCAAAAACATAAGAAAAGGTGAATTAATCCATAGGATGAGTTTGGCACACTCACCAAAGAGAGCAGCTCTCATTGCTGATACTACCACATCCTTCTCCATTCTAGGCCCCACAAGAGTCCAACCTACTCTTTTGGATTCTGAGCTCATGGAGACAAGCTCTGTCTTCTCTTGGCATGCCAGAGGAGGAGTGGGGTCAGCAATGTGGCATTCTGCCTTTCCAGGGTTTCTATCTAGATTTCAAGGCATAAACATACTTAAAAATTACTTTGGAGACAACATTTTAAGCTGCCAGTTAAAGCTCTGGCAACTTTAGGAGACATTTTAAAGAGGTCAGCCTGACAATATCCAACTTCTTCACTTTGAAGCACAATCCATAAGGAACCTCAGGGTGATGGTAGGGCCAGAAAATAACAAGAGTCTTGATTTTGAACTGGATCTGATTCCTGGATCCACTTCTACTGATTGTGTGACTTTTGGTAAATCACTCAACCTTCTGTGCCTTGGTTTCCTTATCTGTCAGATGAGTGGTGTTATTTAATTTTGTGCTAGATTCCATCTTCTATTCTTAGTTTAATCTCATATCTAATGGTTACAGCTGGGGATCTCTTTGCTAACACCAGATACAGCTGTACAATTCTTAATTTCATTCTCTTATTTTCTATCTGCTTCAAGATCATAACTGTAGATTGAGTATTAAATAATATAACAAATATTAAAAAGGCAGAAGATAGAGGGTTTCATCTGATAAGTCTTATATCAGTTTTCCTGGTACCAAGTATGATACCAGGTTTATAGAGTCACAAAGTATAGAATATTTAATAAGAAAAAAAATAGGAGAAATGGAAACTAACATGTATACAGGAATAAAAGCATAACCATGATTCAAAATTATGCATAAAAATACTGGAAAGCTATACATCAAAATGGTAATCATGGTTAGCACTAGATTATAAAAGTATAATGACTTATTTTCCTTCCTTGTGCTTTTCTGAACCTTCCCAAAATTCTATAATTAATTAATAACTGTAACTACTTATTTATTTAGTATCCCTCATGGGTCAGACCCTGTAGTAAATACTTTACTTATTGCATTTAGCCCTCACACTCTAGGAGGTAGAGTATCCCCCCATCTTGTTCTCAATGAATATGTTCTAAGATCTCTAGTGGATGCCTGAGGCCACAGATAGAACCAAACATTTATATAGTATGGGGTTTTTTTTCCCCCATAGGTACATACCTATGATAAAGTTTAATTTATAAGTGAGATTCATTTAGAGATAAGCAAGCGTAACTTGCTATAGATTTTAGCAACTTCAGCATAGGATGCTTTTTTTTTTCCTTATTGAGAACTTTCATCCTTTCACTTAAAGAAATACTTTACAACTTCTCTTTGGCATATCCAAATTGTCAGCATCACTACTCATGTACTTAGAGCAATTCTCCGTAAAATAAGAGTGACCGCTATGCAAGCACTGTAGTACATCATGACACAAATCAAGAGGGTTACTAAATGTAGTTCATAGAGCATGGATATGGTGGATGAAGAGATGATTCACACCCTGGACTGGGAGGTGAGAGATTTCATCATGTTACACAGAGCACTGCAATTTAAAACTTACAAATTTATTGCTGGGATTTCCCATTCAATATTTTCTGGCTGCAATTGACTACAGGTATCTAAAACTCCAGAAAGTCATGAATAAGGGGGGACACTACTATATCTGCCAAGTATCCAACCTAGCCATCAAGTGATTAATTTCCCTCCCATCTCCCAGAAATTCAGGAGATAGCATTGTTTAAGTCATCAAATGTTAAAGAAATATTATCAGTTATCATTATCAACCTGTTCCTAGTTCTCTTAACCGGAAATGCCCCAGAAAAGTGACGATCACCCCTCTCTGTTTAAGAAACAAACTGTCACATTGTTGAAGATAAGCAGTACTTTAATACCATAATCTCTGCCATAACTGTGGGGACTCAACTCCCTGTTTGCCAGCCTCCCAACAGCATGGGCTGGCAGGGAGGGAAAGCAAGTCAGGAAGAGACATAGTCAATGTTAAGGAGGAAGTGACCCAGCTGTGGGCCTGGTTTTTGAGGTCAAGAATACAGTACTAGGATTCTAAAGGAATGAACAAGGCTAATTCCACCTGGTCTCAATGGAGCAAAACAAAAGAAAGTCTACACAGTGTCAATTCTTCAAGCCAGACAGAGCTGTAGAAGGAGTTCAGCCCAGCATCAAGCCCCCCCATGGTACATGACCCCTATAACAAGGCTAACCAAGAGATGGATGAGGAGCCACAATCTGCCACCCACAGGCTAAGGTTCAAGGAAGAACTCCATGTCTAGCAAGTGTCTGGGGTATGGGACAGCAAAAAGCCAGACAGAGCAAGTCACTCTGCAAGGGACAGACTGTACCTAACTCAGCCTCCAGTTCCTAGGGCACTACGTGGGTTTCAACAAAACAAATTCCAAATCCCACTTTCTGATGGAGGTAAAGTACTAATATGTTCCAGAATAGGGATAACAACGAATCTGGGAATTGCTGCTACCAAGGGAAGGCCAGTGGAAGAAAACCACCTTATATAGATGAAATCAGTAGACCCCAAAGACTAATCACATGGAGGACTTGACTCCCTCTACCTTAGTTGTCTCCCTCTAGAAGACATTATTTCATACCTGCAGGATCCTGAATTCAAATGATCTATTCATGAATTGTCATAGGTAAGACTCAAGCTCTGCCAAGTACAGACCTGCAGCAGACTGGGCCACCTGCAGCCAGCCAGGTGAGCAAGAGCACACCCACCCTCCCAGCCCGTGAACAGAATGTGGCTCTGCACCTCTCCTTGAGGAACTTCCCAAACACAGTTAAGCCCATTGTGTGTCATAAATACAAAATCAGAGCTAAAACATGCTCTGAAGAGGATCAAGAACACAAACAAAAATGGAAGGGATGAGAAAAGGACAAATGTTGCACATGCACATGGAATAGGTCAGAACCAGCACCCACAGCATCTCTCTCAAACTTGATGTTGATGGGTACAATTCATAAGCTGCCTTTTAACCTTGACCTATTTATAAACAGAAGAGCTTTCCTTGCCCAAAATCATCCTTTTCTCACAGCACATTCAGAAATATCTGCATCATTTACAGCCAGGTAGTGATACCAAAGCATATCCCATACTCTCTTCAGAAGGGACCTGCTACACAAGTCATAGTCAAACACCAGAATTTAGTGGGAAGACTAAAAACTCCTGAAAACTGGGGAGCTTGGTTAAATGATGGCACTGTAACCCACATGTGGAAGAGAAGAAACCAAGCAAGTCATCTTGCTTGGTTTACATTAGTACATCAGCAGTGCTTCACCACACATGCAAAATATAAGGATACAAAATACAGAATAGAAGGCATGGTACGTTACCCAAGAGCCCTGCTAAGGAGCGCATGTCCTTCTCCATCAGCATGTAAATCTCTTCCTCCGAGAAGCGGCCAATGCCATGGCCGTGCATCTCGCGCTTCACAATTCCTTTTGTTATGTGGCACACGACCCACCTCAGCAGGTTACTGAAGGGACCACCACCACTAAGAGAGAGCATCTTCCGGGTCTCATTGAGATTGTCCACCCACTGGCAATAAGCTAATGTCCTGGAATTGTGTGGAAACAGGTTACTACCGTGCATCAGACGCGTGTCAGCTCCAGAGAGTCGCTTCTGAATGAGTTGTTCAGAACTCGGCACACTCTGGAGGAACCAAATAATTGCAGCTTTTACAAAGAGCAATCTGCGTGGCAGATATTACAAGAGGCTCTAATACGGGCCTGTGAGAGAAAAGGTGAAAAATCCAGATGATATTCCAATCCCACCAAACCTCTCCGGGAACCTGCCCTCAGACCCTCTCGATATGCTTTCCCTTTCTCTTACATAGCCCCACAAAAAACAAAAAGAACCCCAACTCAAACTGTTTTAGTTAGGACGGTGAGTCTCCCTGGACACATGGCAGTGAGGACTCAGGGGCTGGCATCCTTCCTTCCTTTCTTGAGCACAATGACAGCTCTACAGGCACAGGCTTTGTGCTAAAAAAGCTGCATGGTGGGTTGGGGCTGTAGCTCAGGGGTAGAGCACCTGCCTCACACATGAGAGGCACTGAGTTCAATCCTCAGCACCACATAAAAATAAGTAAATAAAGATATTGTGTCCATCTACAACTAAAAAGAATATTTTTTTAAAAAAAAAGCTGCATGGTTCTGTTTCATACACTCCATTGTTTGCACTTTATATTTCATGATATAAAATTATTTTTTAAAAAAAGAAACCATTTTTGTCTTTTTTGCAGAGGATTAGTGAGTAGGTATACTTGTCCATGTTTATTATAAATTATAAATATTTTGGAAATGATTGGCTCTCCTAAAAACCAACTCTACACCTCAACTTGTTCTCAGGATTATAAAGTGAATAAAACTCCAAAGGAACTTGGTTGAGTCACTTTTCCCATCTGGGTGGTGCTCTTGGCAACCTCAGCATAGGGTGCACCTATATAACATGTACAGACAGTTAAATGGCTATTCACTGTTCATGAATCTCCTCAACTGCAATACCCAGGCCTTTGCCAAATTTGTTCTCCAAATCTTTGCAACTGAAAGAATGCTTTTAAAGCTAACGGTGCTGGTAGTTAGAAATTAAAAGGGTTTCCCACTGAAGACTGAGGAAAAGATAGCGGTAGGAGTGCAGGCATGAGACTCTAGTTTTTCCTCATACTGATAAAAAATGTAGTGAGAGTCATCTCTACTTCTAGTACAGGTCGATGCAGCAGTAATAAGCACTTCAAAAAAATCAGAAATGTGAACAACATTTTGGGGGGAACACAAGGGATGAGAGTCAATTGTTGCTGAAACAAAATGCTGTTTTCCACGTGAAGGGAGAAAAAAAAAGCAAAAACGAAAGACCCTGGAAGTTTGATCATCTTATACAGTTCTGTGCCTTTAGAGTTGTCTCCTCTTTACTTTTTTAAAAATATTTTTAGTTGTAGATGGACACAATACCTGTATTTTGTTTGTTTAGTTTTCTTATGTGGTGCTAGAAATCGAACCCAGTGTCTCACATGTGCTAGGCAAGCACTCTACCACTGAGCCACAACCCAGCCTGTCTCCTCTTTAAATATGAAAATAAGAAGTCCATTTCTCCAAAATACTGAAAAATTCCTGATTTTTACTGACTTTATAATCAATTTAACTGTAATCAAGTTTAACATTATGTGTTAAACACTCTTCTTTATTCCCTGGTTAAAATAATATGCACAGATCTTATTAGAAAGCTTCAGATACCTCTTTTTAGTAAGTCTCTCAGAGTATTTAGGAGTCATGAAACAGATTTTGCTGAAAATAGGAAAAAAAAGTACATCACAATGATCTAGGAAAAGCATTCATTGGATATCTCAGTATAATATATGTCACATTTGTTCTGCTAAATTCTGTATAAATATGAAAACTAAATGCTTTTCCACTTGCTCTTCTTTGTATACCTGTGGTAATTAAGAACCCTGGCTGCTTGATGACCTGTGAGAATTTCAGGAAGTGTGGGTGGGGCACAGGACGCAAATGAGGTAACTTGTGAGAGATGAGACTAGCAAGGATCAGATCATGACAGACCTGGTGAACTTCATCCCAAAGGCAAAGGTTAATTCCTGGAAAGTTTTTAACAGACAAGAAGCATAATCAGATGTGTGGCAATACTGGTAGGAAGGCTGGCTAGAAGACTGCGTCAAGACCAGGCAAAAATGATGCACTCACTGAGGCAGTGGCAGAGGGAATGGGTGGGAGAAATGCTGAGATAGAAGAGTCTATCAGTCACGAATTGTGTATAAGGAGAAACCAGGCATTTACTCCTAGGCTGGTTTGGGTGGATAATATCACCAACAGATACTGGATTACACAAGGGGGAACTGATTTGGGCAATGAAAGATGAGCTAACCAGGTGCATTTGAAAGTCCCATGGAACTCCCAAGAGAAGACATTCAGAAGGCTGAGAACTCAGGAGACAGGCTGAGACTCTAGATGGAAAATTGATGGTCAGGGGCAAGGTGATGGCAGTTTTAAAGCTGTGAGAAGAGGTGAGGTCACCTAAGGAAGTTTTTAGAGTGAAGAGTGTTATTGAGAAAACCATGGTTCAAGGGCAAGTTAGATGAGAAGGCCAGGCTGTAGGTGCAACTTGGAGAGAAGTAGGGAATCGCTCTGAGACGGAGGGAAAGAAGGTGTTATAAGGGATCAGGGGCTACTGAATGGTTCAGAGTTCCTGCTTGATGACTTCAGTTTTCTCTGTTGAGCAGGAAATGTGTACGAGGGCATGTGCAGAAAATGAAGACATAGCAATGGGTAGAGAGCAGCAGGTAGAGATAGGAGGGGCATGTTCTGGGCCACACGGTTCATCAGGGAGGAGGCACATTACTGCATAGATGTAAAGTTATCTCACTGCAGCAGGAGCTTGAATGTAAAACACAGAAGAAGGACAAATGAATTTATTCATAAGCCACCCAGTGTTATTCTGTTATGGCATTGCAAGTCGACCAAGACACTTCTGAAATACCTCCTGTTGCCTCTACACTTTGGCAAATGCTGACCCCTCTTTCTCAGGACATCCTAATCTTCCCCTTCCAGTCACTTCAGTGACTAAGACTAAGACTCTCTCATGACACCATCTCCTTTGGGAAGTCTTCCTCTTCTCTCCACCAGGTTCTCACTGGCTTCCCTCCGTTCTTCATACTGCCCCCTACAATGACCATTGCAGACCTATGGTGTCTGTCTCCCTTCAGCCTGTGAGCCACTTGAGGGTAGGGACATGGTGCCTGCTTACTGGTAGTCATTCATTTAGCTGGCTGAAGAATGAATTATTGATTGAATGAAAAAAGGCTTCACTCTGAGCCAACCATTGCTAAGTAGTGTTTCTAAGGGATGACACACACTTAAGCAGAAAAATGGAAAAAGGAGAGATGCCTACAGAGGGTGACAAAAGGACTGCCACTCTTATTCTGGGATTCGTGGCTCCTCCCTCTCTGCTGAGAAGGAGTCTACTGCACAGGGAATTATGAATTATTAACTGAAGAGGGCAGGAAGGGCCAATTTGGAAAGTAGATTAGGCTAAGCAATTAAAGTAATTTATCACTGGAAAGTCTATTTCAGGAAGTTGAGGTACTCACTTTCCTTATTGCAACAAATCTATCTGAGCTCTCATGCAAAAATGGGGTCAAAGAGTTTTGAAATATTATCTTAGAACATAAGAATAAAATCTGCTCATGTATTTTTAAAGGAGATTTTAAAAAACAAGCAAAGAAATGCTGATCCCTGATATTTTTAATGAAGATATCTCTCATCATAACTTAAAAGACACCAGATCCATGGCAGAAAAGAACATTGACGTGTGGAAAACTGCAACCTTGCAAACAACTGAGTCTCAGAACTTGGCCTTCCAAGTCATGAGAAAGCCCCTCTCTGTGTGGGCTACATCTTTGCTAACTTTGTCTTGTACTCTGAATATTTGCCAGAGGAGAAAGGAGCTTATGATATGTTTCTGTACTTTCACCAAGTTTCACAAGCATTAAATTGGGCCTTCCAAACAGGAGCCCTCCCTACAGCTAAAACTGAATGGCAATGAATGACAAGGGGAACATATTAATTGAGTTGCAGTCAGGGAGCCTGTCCTGGCTTTTAGAATAGACCTTCTTGGGTAAGTCATTTTAAGAAAGCACCCATCTCTCACAGTCACTGAAATTACATCAAAAGCTACATGGGGCTGGGATTTGGCTCAGTGGTAGAGCCCTTGCCTAGCATGTGAGAGGCCTGGATCCCCAACACCATAATAATAATAATAATAATAATAATAAGATTTAAAAATCTATAATATAATAGGGCTGGGAATGAAGATGTAGCTCAGTGGTAGTATCACTTGCCTAGGACATGCAAGGCTCTTGAGTTCAATCCCCAGTATTGGCAAAAAATTTTTAAAAAGTCCAAAGGTGTGACCCAATGATAAAGCACTTGCCTACCATGCATGAGTCCCTGAGTTTGATCCACAGCAATGCCCAAAAAGAAAAAAAAAAAACTTTAATCTCAAAATCTTTAATTTATGGCCAACCTAGAAGCAAATTTGAATTCATTTTTCTAATGCCTATATTAGCAGGGGTTATGACTATAGTGTCTAACAGTATAGCTCTCCCAGCACACTTCCCTATGGAGTTGGGAGAATCAAAAAACACTCACTAATGTCCACGAGGGGGCAGTATGTCACACTGAAGAAGCCATAGTGCTGCCTGAAACCAATTCTTTCCAGTAATTTGATGCCCTGTCTCTCCCACACTCCTTCATACCAGCTTCTCCATATTGGATCTAACTTAAGCATCCAGTAGGACAAAGGGGATATGAAAAAAACTGTCTTCTCCATCTTCAATAATAGCTTTTATAATGTAAGTGGGATGTAATTGTATAGATTTCAAATGCAAGCAAACATTTTATAGCTGAGTGTGCTTATTTGAACAGACTAAAACAGAGCTTCAGAATTATGTGATGTTACATAATAATGAGAGCTTTCCACTGCTTTTGCTGTCCAGAAAATTATACTTGATGTGAAGAATTTTTAAAGTTTCAGGCCAAAATAAAACATATCTGAAACCCCCAGATCACTCAATAACTGAATTAAACATAGTAGGCTTACTGCAGTTTCCTCTCCCATCTCTGAGTACATTAGAAACTAGGAGCTCAATGATCGTCAGAATTTAACAAGATCTCACAGAAAACCCATACTTGTAAGATTTTCCCCCATAATGAGGTCAGTTTCCTATGCTGGGCCCCAGTTTCCAGGGATGCACATTTTAGGTATGGCTGCTGGAACCAGAAGAGAAGGAGGAGAGGAGCCTAAGAATGTCAGAGGTTCTCTGCCTGAGGCATTTTAGGGGGACAGGGTGGGATTTAGAGCTCTTAGGAGTCTTTTCAAAATCTCCTCAGAGCAAGCTGTTGGCTAAAGGGTCAGGAACTTTCAGAAACAGAGAGCAGTGCTTTTCCTGCTGCTACTAGAGACTAAAGGGAATAGGAGGAGTGGGAATACAATTTTGAAAGGTCACTAGCTACCTGCATCTTAATCAAGACCCTCCCTCCAACCTTCACTATTTCTTCCTCCAATTAATCCTTAAATAGACACAAGAAAGCTATAAGAGCTATCCCCCGCAAAAAAAAAAAAAAAAAAGCATTTTGCTAATAACAAAGTGAATTAGAGAATGAAATCATCCTTAGAAGAGTCTACATATAGCCCAAGCAAATCTCCAAGCAAAGCACCTGGAAGTTTGATCCATAAAATTAAGATGCTTCTCTACCAGGGTACCACCTGTCAACTTCCCCACATTCGACCCACATCCACAGCCTGCCCTCCACATCCAGTATCAGCTGAGGGCTGGTGAAAAAAAAATGATAGTGAGGGAAGCCATCCATGAACTTCTACCAGGAAGCAAAGTTATATAAATGACACACACACAGAGAGCAAAAGGCAATGATGTGTGGGAGCTGGGAATTCTACTGAATCAAAAATTTTCTGACCGGAATACATATTTTCTGAGCTACCTAAAAATCTAAGTTGTAGCCAAAGTACCAGTTAAAGTGTAGGGCCTCAGTTCTTCAGGCAGCTGACAAGGTGACAGCACTCCACGTTAATGAGCACATCTATCAAATAAGGCATGGGTATCTTCTGGAGAGGCTTGTCAAAAAAAGATATGAGGGTCAGGGTAGCCCAAGGTAGGTTCTTCATTTCCCTTCATCACTGCAGAGCTGGATCAGGAGCATGGAAAGCCAGTGTGATGTGTTCTGTCCCACAAGTCTTTTTCTGGAAGCCAAGTGAGTCATACTTAGTCATGCATTTTGGTCCCCACTGTGACTCCTGCACAGGAAAGGGGAACCCTAGAAGTCCTCCATCAGCATTATAAGGAACAGAGCCAGGTTTCTTTCAGAACACTGAGTCTGATCTCTTCCACACTGACTTGTGCTCACCAACTCTCTAGATCCCTCCCTGCTCACCCTTCCTTCACCTCTGTAGTGAGCAGGGAGAGGATGTGGAGCTCAGATCAGCTCAGAACCAACTGAGCAAGAACCAAAAGGAAGAAAAGATGAGGAAAAATAGAGGGTCACTTCAAATCTGAGACCAGCAAGTTTTCCATTTAGAAAGAGGATAGAATAAATGAAACCTGGAGACAATGAGGAAGAATCCTCTATGATCGGCCCCATGTGGAGTGTATCTTTCAGGAGGAAAGAGGCGGTGGGTAAAATCTACTGGACCAGCCTCTGGCCCTGGAGTAACAAAGTAAAAAAAAAAAAAAAAAAAATGGGCTTAACAATTCTTAATTAAATCTACAGGAGAAGATAAAGTTTATAGAAATCAGGGAGAAATCTGTTCTCATCTATAGGGATGTAGAGAAAGACTCAGAAATGCCAGAAAATGAATGAAAGGAAAGGGCAAAGTCCCACATGACAAATGAGTTTGCAAAGCAAGAAGAGCCAGACTTGCCAGCTCAAAGCCATAAGAAGCAGAACAGGAGCAACTCGGGAGCACAACTGTGATGCTTCAAACTTGAGGAATACTAACTAGGAGCCAGGCTACCAGGGCAAAGTCACTGCATGCTCCACTTCTGGAACACAAGAGAACTCCTACTATCTAAGAAAAATTGACAGCAAACTCACAAAGGCTGTGTAATCTATTTCACCTAGGAATTCTTTCTCCATGTGCTCTTCCCTGCCTCTTCCAGGTATCTGAAGTGATTTTAATCCAGCAGTTTGTATTGATAAAGAACTCTGATCCCAAGCAAATGAAGTATCCCCTTCACCTCAGTGATCAAGGGCCAGCAAACTGCAGCTCATGGGCTACACAGTTTTTACATTTTTACATGGCTAGAAAAAAGTCAAAAGGAGAATAGGTTGTATTAAATGAAATTCAAGGTTCAATGTCCATAATAAAGTTTTACAGTCATGCTTACTCGGGGCATATTACCTATGGGAGCTTTTGCAATAAAAAGGCAGAGTTTCTGCAACAGAAACATGTGGCCTCGAAATCTAAAATACTTACTAGCTGGTCCTCTTCAGGAAATGTATAGGGACCCTATCTAGACACTGCTAAATATGTAACAGTCATGCCTTAGACCTTGAGTCTGTCTGATTTCTTATCCCAAACTGTTAACAGAAAACTTTTGAAAAGGTGGGAGGAATGGGAGGAATACCTGAAAAATTAAACAGAACTTGGGCATGCTCTGGAAGGATGGGATCGCGCCCACAGGGCACTCACCAATAGAAGTGCTCCTCCACCATCTTGGTCACCGCACGGGACACAGCTCTTTCATGAGGTCCAAGGTTTTTGTTCAAATTCACTCCAAGTTTCTCTTCCAGAAAGTCAATAATGAATTCTGTGCCAGAAACTTTTTCATGGTTATATTCAATCCAAGGCATTTTCCCTTGAGCAGAGAGTTTTCCACCAAAATAGTTCTAAATAGAGCGTATTTTAAAAGAGAGAAAAACAATGTTGTTATTTCAATTTCATTGTATGAGTAACAGAAACACGCAGTCCAATCTTATATGTGACAGTGACTGCGCTATTCAAGTGAATGAACTCTGAAGGTAAACTCCTAAAGACGATAAATGGTTACTATAGGGGAAAAAACTTTCTTAGCTCAAATTAAGATACCAATTTATTCCTGTATTTCTACAATAGACTGTTTCATGGGCTCTGGACTCTGGCTTAATGACAAAAAAAAAAAAAAAAAAGACCTGGCAGCAGAGTCAGGGAAGTGAGGATTTGAGACAGTGGAACTGATCCTGGTAATAGTCAGCCTAGCTCTAATGTATAAACTATTCCAAAAATGAAAAAAGTGAATATAAACCATGAGGAGGCTCATGTTGACAAGGTTACTAACCAAAAAAACTCATTTGAAATCCAGTGGCTTACACTTGAATAACATTTAACACCACTACACTGGAAACAAGTGGTGCCTAAATTGTACCCTTAAGTATGAAAAAGTGCTGCAACAGGTTCAAATACAGCAATACAGCATTTCCTAAAATGCAGGTTCCTGGGCCCCACCCAAACCTCTGGTTCAGAATGGCAGGGAGAGCACCCAGAAATCTGTGTGTCTGACAGGTTCCCCTTTGATTTGTATGCATGCTACAAGCTTACAGTGTTTCAGAGGATTTGATCCCAGAATGTGTGGGAGGTGGGAGCGACATACTTCATGTATGTTTAAAACTGCAAAGTGATATGCATTCTTTGCTGCATAAAAAGCAAAGATCTTAACATTGATGTAAAGGATTCTCTGTGGATGCCATGTCTTCAATCACTTTTCTTAATAAATCTAGATCATTAGGCCCCAGAGTTGACTATTTAAACTGAATCCATTTTGTTGAATTCTATACAGCCTAAATTAATCAGATTATTACAAACTCTTCCTCATAATTCATACAAATAGATAGTCCAAACACTATTGGATAATGGCCAATATTGGCTTTTAGGGGGAAACCAGTACTCTCCACACCACACTGTTGGTAGGAATGTCAAATGGTACAATGACTACTTTGAAACCATCTAACCATTTCTTTCAAAAGCTAATACAAACCATTTCACTCATAAACATTTACCCAAGAGAGAAGAAAATGTATGTCCATGCAAATGCTTATACACAAAAGTTAACAGAAGACTTATTTGAAATTATCAGAAACAGGAAAAAAAAACACTTCCCTTTGAGAGGTAAATGAATAAATAAATCTAACATATCCTTACAATGAATACTACTCAGTTTAAAAAAAAGAAAATTGATACAACATGGATGAATCTCAAAATAAGTTCTAAATGAAATTAGCCATATAAAAGTGCAGCACATACTGTAAGATTCCATTTTTAGAAAATACAAACTGATCTATAGTGATGGAAAGCCAAGCAGTGGTTACAGGAGACAATGAGGGATGAGAAAGAGCAAGAGGAAGGATTTCAGAAAGGCACAAGGACATTTTGGAGGACAATGAATACATGCAGCATCTTGATTGTGGTGAAAGTTTCATAAGTATCTATCTATGTCAAAATTTATCAAATTAGACACTGAAAATATGTGCCATGTGTTGCATGTCAATTATATCCCAGTAAAGTTGTAGCTTTTTTGTTTAAGAAGATATCATTAGGTAATTTTTTTTCAGCACTAGGGATTAAATATAAGGCCTTACATATGCTAGGCAAGCAATTTACCACTTAGCTACATCTTCAGCCCTTCTGATCTTATTTTGAGGCAGGGTCTCACTAAGTTTCACAGGCTGGCCTTAAACTTGCAATTCTCCTATCTCGGCTTCCTAAGTAGCTGGGATTACAGGTACGCACCACCACACCCAACAGCAAAATTTTTCTATAATGGGTAAGGTAATAAATATTTTGGGCAAACGGAATGGTCTTTACTACAATAACTCAACTTTTCACTTGAAGGAGGAGTGCAGCAATGGACAATACATAAGTGGATGAGCATGTCTAGTTCCAATAAAAAAGTATTGAGGATCCTGAAATTTGATTTTATATAATACAAAATATTTCTTAGATATATTTTAGTTGTATATAAACACAATGTCTTTATTTATTTTTATGTGGTGCTGAGGATCGAACCCAGTGTCTCATGCATGCGCCAGGCAAGCTCTCTACCACTGAGCTACACCTCCAGCCCTCAAAATATTCTTCTTTTGACCTTTTCTCAACTTTTTTAAAACATAGAAATTCTTCTTCACTCATAGACCCAATGGCCCACAGCCTTCATCTACCAACCCGTGTACTAAAGGTACTCCTCTACCCTTTATCCTAAAAAGAAACAAAATTAGAATTAAGAAACCATTGGATCAAGACCTAGATAAGAAAATACCTCTTTGCCAAGGTGTGTCATGACAGAAAAATCTATGAGGATCTATTCTAGAATACTGCTGGCCAAATCCCCCTTTTAGGCTTAAAGCTCCAAAACATGAAAAGAGATGAAAAAAGTTACTGTTTCTCAAGTGAAACCCTTGGGTTAGCAACGGTGACTACTGTTCAAGTTGTTCTTGCCTAAATCCCACCCAGATTTGTGTGTGCCTTTCCCAAAAGCCAAATAATACATCTAACCATAAGGGAGAAAAACTGCAAAACTTCTAGAACAAGTATCTTTGCATCTAAGAACTATGCTTCCTACATATTGTTTGTGGTATGTACTAAAGAACACCAGGTCACTGAAGACCTCAAGTGAGATAACAGGGTTGTGCCTGGATATCATGACCCTTAAGGGCAGTCACCCATCTGTGTTCACAGGACTAGGCTTGGGCTTGGGTCATGGGCTTCTCCATTGGCGAGTTAATACCACCTTCGTGGAAGGCTGAAAAGCACAGTGGGTGCCACCTAAATGCTGTTTACCACTGTCTTTGATAGGGACTAAAGGGAACTTTGGTCTCTTGACTCTTGATGTCTTGATACTTTATCTCACTACTCATTATAAAGAATGAAAAGTGGGCCTGGCCTAAAAACGGGTAGTAACTATTTAGGTTACTGTTAGCCATACTGCCTTTGTACAATTCAGAAAATGGAACCTCATCTGACTAAATGCAGTCCATGCCCAGGTTCACATCTTGGCAAGGAGAGAAGGCAGTAGGCGACCTACACAACCCCCATAATGCAGGCCTAGACATCATCCTTGATGCTAACAAGAAGAAATGTCAAATACTTCTAAAAGTTACTAGAACATCTGACATTCTTATAATCTGTATAATAAAGATGTAAATTTATCAAACAACAGAGTCTATGTTACATATTTCTCCTGATAGCATTCATGTCTTCCTAACACAGTCTTATCTAGATTTGTCATTCTCAGATGCTGTCTTCCACAATGTCATCTGAAAAAATTCTTTGTAATAAAAATGAGACATAAGAACCCTGCTTCTAAAAATTATCTAGTAGCTTTAGTAGTTCTAGTCTAACCTCCTTCATACTTTTGATGTGTGATCTAGACAGACACCACCTAGTTACTGCCCACTCCTCCCCAGCTTTTATGGATATCAATCCCCCTGGTCTCCTGATTCATCTGCTCACACCAGGCCAGATCACTTTGCACATCTTTATCTTTTACAGGAGTCCCAGTTCCCAACCTCTGCAAAGTCCAATCCATCCTACAATATCAGTTCAATGTCATCTTGCTAGTGAACAGTTTTCCCAAGATGCACCCATTATCTGCCCTCCCTTCAGGCTTCCACTGTGTGGTGTATACTCCACTCCCCTGCAAAACAACTGTTCCCACGTCTACCTCTACACCTCACTCTCCCCTGGGTCCTTGGTACATTGTTTATCTTGACTGCTTTCTAAAATTAGTACAGAGGAATAAAAATTAGTGATCAACTTTTATGGAAATGGAGGCTCTGGCATGTTTGCATAACCAGAAATGGTATTTTGCTTACTAGCTAAAGAGACAGTATAATTAATTCTATCTAAGCAAAAATTAGATGAATTAAAAAGAAGAAACTCACAAAAATGTCCAAAGTAATTGGCAAGACTATGCGTGAGATAAAGGTGATCATTTCTTTGCCATTCATTTCAGCTTTTTGGAGAGTGATTATATTACTTATAAGACAAAAAAAATTAAATAATGCTTATTTTTCCATAATTTCCTGAAATATATTAAGGAACTCCTGGCCTGTGGTTATTTATGAAATTCGAGTCTGACTAGTCCACTGAGGATAGTTTCTTAAAGTTGTTATTATTATTATTGTTATTATTATTATTATTATTATTATTATTACTACTACTACTACTACTGCTACTAATACTACCAGGGATTAAACCCAAGGGCACTTAACCACTGAGCCACATCCCAGCCCTTTTTTGTATTTTATTTAGAGACAAGATCTCACTGAGTTGCTTAGGGCCTCACTAAATTGCTGAGGCTGGCTTTGAATTCTGAGATCCTCCTGCCTCAGCCTCCTGAGTCACTAGGATTACAGGCATAAGCCCTGCTGAAAGTAATTCTTTTTCTTTTCCTTTTTTCCTTTTTTTTTTTTTTTTTTTTTGGTACCAGGGATTTAACTCAGGTGCACTCGACCACTGAGCCACATTCCCAGCCCTATTTTATATTTTATTTAGAATCAGGGTCTCACTGAGATGCTCAGCACCTCACCATTGCTGAGGTTGGCTCTGAAATTGTGATCCTCCTGTCTCAGCTTACAAAGTTGCTGGGATTACAGGTGGCGCGTGACCGGCATGAAAGTAATATTTTTGAAGTTGATGTTTCCTCCTACAAGTCTGCCCCAGGTAATAATGCAAATACATGTACACTACATTATTAGCTCAGCAGAAAAGCCATAGGCTTTGAATTTTGAAATCTGGTTCTATCATTTATTCATTGTTTGACCTTGGACCTCCCTGGGTCTCCCTTTATTCACTTTGGCCTCAATTTCCTCATCTACCGAGTGTGGATAACACTGTGAGGCTTGAATGAGAGAGTGCACATAAGGTGTTTGACAGAACACTTTCATCGGACATATTAACATCAGCATCATCGACACCATTTTGAGATGAAGAATTGAGACCCAAAGTGAGTTCTCAGAGTTGGGGCTCTAGCTTGCTATAAAAGCCCCAAACTTTTCAGCTAAATTGCTATCCACTTCATTCACTTTACCTAAAATGATCAGGAAATGATCTTTTATTTCAGTGACTAACTTCCAAATAATTTGAGCACCTTTGAAGGATTATATAACACATTGAAAAAATCCATGCATCCACTACACATTGTAGTTTTGTAGAAAAGAATGTGCTTATTTGGAGGAGCTGCATGCTAAAGTCTGCATGGTTAAATGCCATAATGTCTGCAATGTATTTGCAAATTAATTATTTTTAAAAAAGTTAACAAATGGAAGCATAAAGATAAATAAAGCAAAGGAAGCAATATGCTAGCCATCAGTGAGTTCAGGTAAAGGACCTGGGGTGCTCCCTCAAATATTCTTTTCACTTGTCTATAGCTTGAGAAAAAAATTCAAATCACAAAAATGGAGGGGAGAGACAAGATCAAGAAATAAATTAGAAATCAAAAGTTAGGGCTAAGGGCCAAGGCAGGGAGTCCCAAAGGGGAATTTTCTTTCTGCTTTCTCTTATTTAAGAAGAATTATTTTGTGAAATACATGCTTTTTATACAACCAGTTACATCAAACAAGGTAGGTGTTATTACATATGTCTAGACAAATGTACAGAAGGATAGTCAAAAAATATGTTATGGTAATCGCTAGCTAACAGAATGTCAGGTGCTTTTTGCTTACTGTTTAAAATTTTTTTTGTACTATTTGAAATTTAGACAAGGATCACATGCTATCTATATTCTATATGTAATTGGAAAAACAGTAAAGCTTCTTTCAGAGGGTTTTGTTTGTTTTTCATTTTGTTCTGCTTTGTTTTTGTTTTTGTTTTTTGCAAACCCAGGGTCTCATGCATGCTAGGCAAGTACTCTACAACTGCTCTACCCAGCTTTGGGATTTTTTTTTTAATTAACTGTATCTCCTAGTACATTTTTTGGCAACTTCCTGTGGGTCTATATACTAAATATTTTTTATATTAAAGTATCATTATTTATATCTTGATTTTTTTTAATAATATGTCCAATATATCAGGGGCTAAAAATAATCCTGTAATCTTATAATTTCCTACTGAAGGTCACCAAATATTCATTCCTTTCCCATTTAGATTACAAAAATTTTAAATCTTCAATTACAAAGTCTTGATCCTAGGAACAGGGCATTTTCATCTTTTTTTTTTTTTTTTTTTTTTTTAAACAAGAAAGAAAGGGGCAGAGGGTGGAGATCCCTGGCTCCAGGACAAAAACACCTTTGTACTGATCAGTCCCAGCAATGGGCTCTAGGGTACTTCCAGAGCATGACTGAGGTGCAACTGCAACCACAAACCCATGCTGACAGTATAGAGTGCTCAGGGAACCCTGGGCAGTCGCAGAGCATTCATTTCTACACCATACAACCATCTTCCTTTAGGCTCTGTCACCCAGGAACACTCTCCATTTATTTTCCCTAGATCCTCACAGAAGAAGAAAACAGCCCTTTTTTGATCCCCTTTTAAAGATATATTTAATAAATAATAATAATTTGGAAGGGATAAGCATGGCTCTTCTTAAAGACCCCTGTAATAGGAGTCAGACATCACAGCAGGGCATGTATCCTGCTGCTCCCTTCTGCTTATTAAAAGGAGCTACTCTCAAACAGGAACAAAGGAAGTCTGGCTGCAGGTAGAGACAGGTCTGTAATAGTCAGCACTTGAGGGTCTGAAGGAAAGAAAGGAATGGGCAGAACAGTCCACACAGCAAGATTACTTCATTAAGGGTGGGAGAAGGCAAAAGATCTTGAAAGTAGCCACTGGTGGCAGTATATAAAATCCACATTTTGGGCCCTAATTACCCAAAAGCTGTCACAACTAAGTGAAGTGATATAGTCAAGAGCAATGATGGAATGGACAGGGAGCTGCTGGATAGCAATCTCTTCCTTCAATTTACGTCCCGCAGTGACACATCCTCAAATGCTGACTGCCAGCACCAAGCTAAACAATGATCTTCCAAATATGAACCAATGCATTTAGATGATTCAAGCCTGGTCTGTTTTTAGTGCTATTTTCTCCTCCGTTGCTAGCTTCGTAAGTCCTGTTTACTCTTCTCTCTGCTTCTCTCTCCAGATTCGCCCCTTGCACCCACGTTCGAGTTAAAAGACCCTCTTTCTGTTTGTTCCTAGATGTCCCATTCCTTCCCTATCCCCTCATCTGAAGTCCTGATTCAATGCTACTCTACTTTGTTCCCAGAAGACTTCCATCACAGCACTTTTCAAGCTGAAAGTACGTCGATCACCTTGTTCTAGCACAGACTTAGAAGGATGCTGGCCCCATCCCCTTTTCTCTACTGGCTCAGTAAGTACAGACTATAGGAAGTCAGGAGTTAGAGGAGTGATATCCTTATGGGGATATCCTTATATCCCACCAGCTGGTCTGTTGCAACCTAAGGAGATTACCTCTTCCCAGTGCTGCCACTTTGTAAGAGCCTAAAGGTAAACCCCAGACCAGTGAGAGCCATTTGGATGACTGGCAACAAATCAAAAGGACCACAGTGTTTAGGGGATGCCAAAAGCTCACCTCCTTCAATCCAGCTCCTCAGGGGCACATAATATGTAGCCTGAATTTTAGCCCTTCCTAGGCAAGGAAGCTGGCATCCCTGGTGAAAGCTCTTAAACCAGAATAACTAGACATATGAAGGGTACCAATACTACAAGAGAAAGTTAACACACTAAATATGTATGGTGTGAAGCATTCCTGGAACAGTCTAAAAGCTTTTAATCAACACAGCTATCCCTCAAAGGGATAAAAGAAGAGATCAGTAAGAGACTAAAGTTGAAATCAACAGATAAGATAGATAGCACAATGGATACAAGAACAGAATAAAGCAGTGCAATAGAAGTTCAAAGAGAAGAATGCTCCTAGAGACAATCAGAGAAGAATTAAAGGATAGAGCATGAAGATACAGAAAACACAATTAGAGGTTCTAATATACAGACAATAGTGAACAGGAATGGAAGAGAGGACAATAAAGAAGCAGAAAAAGGAACATTTTTAAAAAATTGATCACTAATTCCCTAGAATTAAAAAGAGATGAAGGACTCAGATTAAACAAGTTTATAAAGGACAAAGAGTACACATAATGACCCACACCAAGATACATTATAGTGAAACTTAAGAATATTAAAATATTAAAAGGAATTCCAAGAGAATTTACAGAGAAAAAAAGAATGAGAGTGAAATCAAACAGTAACACCAATGTAAAAAAGACAATAGAGTAATCTTTTTAAAACATGGAAGGAGAAAAACTTTGAACATAGATGTGAGGCTGTAATAAAGATATTCTCAGGCTCTCAAAGCCACTGAAGGCTCAACACATAAAAACTCACTCTGAAAATATTCACCAAGGAAGTATTCAAATAAAAAGATGAACAAATTCTGTAGGATAAGATATGTGGGCAATAAGGCTAGTCAAATAACAGTAAAGTGTGTCGCCTAAGAATACCAAACAAAAACGGAAAAGATTGCCCAAATTTCAGAATTAAAATGTTAAACAGTAAGACAATTGGAAAGATAACTGGGGAAAAAAGGAGACCCAAAGTACATGCAAACTGCTAATGTATTTGTATTATTGCAGGGTAAATACAGACTTCAGTAATTTAACAAATAAACCCAATGTGGGTCTTAAGAGTGGTTACCTCAACAAAATAGAATTTTTTAAATGACAGGAAAAATAGTTTTTATCTATCCATTAGAATGCAGGAAATGAGAAAAAAAATTTAACAAAAAGGAAGTGTAGTAAGGAGGAAAATATTAAATAGGATGTTAGAAATAACTCCTAACAAAACAGATATTACAATAATTATAAACAGATTAACTGACCAATTAAAAGACTCAGATTGAATATAAATAATGTATTGCTTATGAGAAACAAATGCACAAAAAGATAGAGAAAGCCAAGCACAAAAGAAATCTGGAAAATCCATTTCAATATCTGACAATACAGAATTCAAATTTTTTAAAAATCCTGAGGGTAAACATGTTCAAGCAAATAGATATATAAAGAGCTCTATATCCACATAATATGTAGTTCCTTAATTATTTCACTATTTTTAAAAAGTAACCACACACTAGGCAAAAAACCTCAATAAATTCCAAAGAACCAATAATAATACAGACACTATCTTCTCTGACCATAAAATTAAAAACAATAACAAAAATCAAAGCTTAAAAAAATTCCTTAAGGCTAGAACTTTGATAAACATAAGGGGAATAAAACATAAGGGAAATCTTTTAAATACATAGGATTAAATGGCAATGAAAACATAACACGTAAATTTATGAAAAATGACTTAAGCATTGCTCAGGGAAATCTATGCCTTACATGCATCCTTTTGTTCATTCTTTTGTTCATTCTTAAATGCTGAAATAAGCAAGTGTTTCCCTGAAAACCACTTGAACAGAACATGGAAAAGCTCTCACGATGTACACAAATATCTATCTGGTGCCTACTGGGCCCTAGAGACACCAGATTCATGAGAGACAAAATTTAATGCTCTCGATAAATGGAAACCTAGAGGAGAAAAAACATCAGACAATGGCACACTCACCGTTATCAACCGCTGCCCAGGAGGCCTATTTGAACCATTAACCAAAGTATACGTAACGTTAAAGGAAAATATTATGGCCCTGAATCCCACAAAAGTTCATTCTTTTGATCCATCATGAAAACAGATGTCAAATCAACAGACCCTGCAATTAAGTATTTCTATCTTACTAAGGACAGGGCACCACTACTTTTAGACCCCACCTCCTCTGGCATCCACTACATGATATTAAACACTTTCCCTGCTGAGTGATGTCATGAGAATAAAACATATTTGCAAACAAGTACCTGATAGGGTAAGTCAGCCATCCTTAAATAAGTTTCCATTTTCAAACAGAAAGGAGATAAACTGGGGACACCATTGTTAGGTCTTGCAAACTGATGCAAAATAATAGCATCTTTGGAGTCAATCTCTTGCTGTTTCCTGTCAAAACCAAAACAGAAATAAAGAACAATCTGCATGTTATATGTTTAGTTCCCTTATTTCCTGAGAGGACCCTGCAGAGTTGCAGTCCTCGATGAACATGCAGAAGTGTTTACTGCAGGGGCTTACCTCACCCAGCACTTGGAGAACAGAAGTTTAGTCAAAGCCCAAGAAGCTCTTGCAAACTCTGATATTACCATGACCCCAGTGACTCAAAAAAGTAACTATAAATCAACCACCTCTGTTACTGGTAGCTAACGGGCAGGAAGCATATTTTCTGGGACGGGTCCATCTCTTCTCCAAGTGGCTATGTTTATTGCCAGGGAGAAGTTGAACAAAAATTTCTGTGCTGATGATGTGTCACATAGAGTTCTAGAGGTTTCACAGATATCATTTCATGTAATGTTCATAATAACTTTATGCAGTAGGTATTGTCATCATACATGTTCTTCAGATGAGAAAACTGGGGCACAGAGGATTACCTTGTTCAAAGTCAGAACCTGGACAGTACCAGGTAGTCAGCACCTATGTTCTTGGCCAGGCTAAACTATGAAACAGTGTCTTCATGGTTAAGGCTCAGGAATAACAGTGCAGATTTGTTCTGCTATGATGAAGTCTGCAGGGACTTTAAAACAGAACATTCTGGTCCCTCACCTGGCCTTCCACCTGAAGTGCTATGAAACCTGGCTTCTGGGTTGGCTCCCTTGCTCTCACTTTTTCTCTCTCTCCTCCACTCTCTGTACCTTCGCAGGGTACCCACTTTGGCCACACAGCTCACGTTTTAATGTCTCTGCTTTCTCCTTTCTCCTGTCTCAGACACATATCCAGCTCTTCCTTTTGTTCCTTTTTAAAGTGAGGACCTTCCTGGATAGTTTTTCAATAGCCACTGCATTGTACAACAAATGCTGGATTCCAAATCTGGACACCTGGGGTCAAGTTCAAGCCCTGATTCCTTTTGGCCATGTCACTCTAGGCCTCTGTACCTGCCTTTACCTGAAGAGTGAGGATAATACCAATTCTGTATTGATTATTGTGTAGACTAAATAAAGGAATACCTGTAAATATTTAGTGAGCTGTCAAAGATTAAATAAGAGTAGTGGAATGTATTATTATTATTCAAAGAGATATCCCCAGAGGTCTTATCTCCTTAAACTATAAAATCTTATCATTCCATACAGTCCTACTTATATAATATCCCCCCCCCAGAATCATTTGTAATTTCCATCTGTCATTCTACCTAGCCATTTTCCAGTCAGATAAACTTCCCTTTTCCCAAAATCCCTAAGATTTTGCCAGTTACATTCTACACCTACTTCTAACCAGACATCATCTTTGTTGTATCACACGGATGCTCACTTACTTCAGCCTCCCTGCTTTGTCAAACAAATTCTCTTGAAGAAATTTACCACCCAAGGGCCCATTCAACTTGAAGAGATCAGAATGATTCATTTAAAAAATATCAGTCAAGTCAGAAGAATAAAAAATATTTGCTATTTTTCTGGCAATATTCACTATAAAACTAAGGTTTTCATTTAAATGAAATATGTGGGAGGTCAGTTATTAAAATCAAGAACCCACTTAGACTATGTTCCTAGTCAGCACAAACTATAGTCTTGATACTTAACTGTTTGCAGCTTTCTAGGCCTTTCCTTATTTTTAATATTTATTTATTATTATTTTTTTTAGTTTTAGATGGACACAATATCTTTATTTCATTTTTATGTGGTGCTGAGGATCGAACCCAGTGCCTCACGCATGCCAGGAGAGCGCTACCACTTGAGCCACATCTGGAGCCCAAGGCCTTTCCTTTTTTATAGTGAATGCATTCAATTGTATGACTATAGAATAGTTTGCCCTTTCATTCACCTGTTGAAGGACATCCTAATTGTTTGTATATTTGGGAAATTATGAATAAAGCTGCAATAAACATTCAGTTGCAAAATCAAATTAACTGATTTTGTCCAGTAAAGTAACTTATATAGCAAAGTGATATTTTCAAATTAGTGAGGCAAAATTTTAAGAACTGAAAGGAAAGGAGATAAATATAAAACTCCCTGCTCCACGGGACAGAACATCTAATTCTAATGGTTAATTTGGAGCATGTCATAATAAGAATGGATGCACACAATATGCCAGTGATCTTATATATAGCACACGTGTTAAATTATTTAATTCTGACAATAACACTATATAGTGAATATTGTTATGGTTTAAATTTAGATCATACCATGCTTATATTTTACAGAAGACAAGGAAACTGGGCTGGGGATGTGGCTCAAGTGGTAGCGCGCTTGCCTGGCATCCGTGCGGCCCGGGTTCGATCCTCAGCACCACATACAAACAAAGATGTTGTATCCGCCGATAACTAAAAAATAAATATTAAAAAAAAAATTCTCTCACACTCTCTTAAAAAATAAATAAATAAATAAATTAAAAAAAAAAAAAAAAGAAGACAAGGAAACTAAAGCTCCAAGAAGTTAAATACCTTGTCCAAAAAACACCAATTTAAGATCACATCTGTAATAATTCCAGTTCGTAAGCATGTCAAAGATACCAAAATGGAAATTTTCTCAACTAATTTTACTAGCACAATCAATTTGATTTAGAACATGCAAACCATTTGCCCATAATAGCTCGTGATGGATAAGCTTTACTGAATGCCTACAAATGACAAACTCTCTTCTAAGCATTTCACATGGGATAACACATTAAATCAATTCTATGAGGAAGGCTACTATTATTATCCCCATTTTACAGATGAGAAACTATGTAATCAAGAGCTTACTACAAGGTACATGGTTGGCCAGAGGCAGAATTTAATTTAAACCCAGACAATCCAGGTCAAGATACCTGACCCTCATACATCAGAAACTTCTGTCTAGCTTAGAAGACCAGGTGGGTTGTTTCTTGTAGAGCTATATTTTAGGAAGTAGCCTTGTAATGAGGTGATAACACCTGAAAAACACCAACTAGTCACTCAAGCAGGAGAAAAGCTCCTACCTGTATGGCTAAGTATATCACAGATGACCATGCCTCTGAGCATGGCTGATGAGTGGGTTGTTCATTTGGAGAGATCAGATGATCCATGGGCTGCTTTGAACTTACTAAGTAAGTTTTCTAGTATAGGCAGAGCTAGAGCACCAAAAGTACAAATGAGCTACTAGTAATTAAGTCCTTACTTAATCATTCACTTTACAAACAACCAATTTCCAAATGTCTTAAACTTAAGATAGTTCTCAGATTAATTTCCACTCAGGAGAAACAGAGGGTTGGAACAATATATGGTGGTGGAAAAAAATATGAATAAAACCTCAAATGTCATCCCAGACAAGCACCCATCTCCCTACTAAAATATCTGCTTTGGTTATTCTCATTAACAAGCCTTCCTAAATAATTCTCACCTGTCACCTTATTTGCCACTCCAAGACATAGCTACAGGTCTAGGTAAAGTCTGTGCAGCAGAAAGTCTAAGCAGGGTGGGGAAGAATTTGCAGTTGCCAGTGAACACAGATAATGTAGTCATTTCAAGGTGTGTTTTCCATCCCATGTGTTTCAGATTTTGTTTTGTTTTGTTTCACCTGTGCTATACAGACAATTGAAGCTTGAATTTCACCTTAAGTGAAAGTCTCCAGCTTGTAACCTCTGAAGCCTCAGTCCTCAAGCCTCCTGTCTTCTAGGGCAGAGCCCTAGGAGCTGACAGGAAGTCGGGTCCCCACCACAGGTCTGAACAATGCCTTTCCTCAGCAATCCCTTGGTTCTCCACATTTCTCCTTCTATTCCTCCAACAAAACTTTTCAGAGTAGACACTTTCTAGGAGGCAGTATAAACAGCACAGTCTCCACTCATGGACACACATTCTCACTCTTGAATCCTACAGCTCTTACTATGTGATCTTGGGCAAGTTGCTTAACTTCCCTCAGTCGAAATTTCTTATCCATAAAATGGAGAACAAGCTTCAAAGCGACAGTCCTTAGGGATGAGTGCAATCACACACATGTACAGCACCCCCATACAGAGTCCCTACTAAGTTTTCATACATGGACAGCACTTTGTTATTACTTGTATCATGGCAGGGATTACCAAAATTATCTCAAACACTTGTCAAGAAATGAAAGTGAAAACTAAGGATTTAAAACTCCTTAATCCATGTATCTAGTGTTGGGCCTTGTGGTCCCTTAAATGGGGAAGGAAATGTCTGTGGGTAAAGGGCTCTGCAGAAGACAGGGACTACACCTGCTAGGGTGTGGCCTATTCCAAAGTGACCTCTGAGCTCCCCACTATTTCTGCAAGGTCATTTAAGTCATGTTTCCATTATCCCTGCGAAGCCTTCACTCCTCCCTCCCCAAACTGGAAAACTGTTCAGAAGCCACATGGTCCAGGACCTTCAAAGGTTTTAGATTGGAATATAATTAAGGAACAACTGATTACCACTTAAAATACTGCACAAATGTTCTTTATATGGTTTGAAACCTAACTTGAAATAGAGCTTCCAAAACTATCACAAATATGGAATAATCTAGGAAAATAATTCACTTTAAAAATATTTTTATGTGGTTCAACTAGATCCAATGCACTGGAGAAGAGAATTAAATGTGTAACATGCTTAAAATAAACTTCTCAATTCTCAGTTGTGGGTAGATAATGAAAGCCAACAAACACATTTTCCCAGACCTAAATAATTTCCCATCCTTTCAGACAGAGGAAACATTCAAGATAGAGTCAGGATGTCACGATGCCCTCCTGGAATCCCTGCAGGCCCATTAAAGGTCACCTGCCACTGTCTTTGTTATAATAACATCTTGTGCTGGATGTCCACCTAGAAAACCATGGTGTGGCCACATTTCTCCCTCTTCAGAATATACTGGCCAGGAGGGACATTCTGAGCTATTGAAAACTGCTCTGCTTCAGGTAATCTTCCAGGCTCAAATTGAAGCTGAAACTCATGAAAATTTTAAGCATAAATTGTTATTATCAATTAGCCAAAGCCTGTGTCAGAACCCTGTGCTATTACTCTATACCAACAAAGATCTCCTGTGACACTGGATGTACCAACAGCAGGGGTCTCCATTTTCCGGAATTTCCATGTCAATTCTGTAAACATTCTGCTGCAGCGGATGCAACTGTTTACAGCCCTGGGTGACTCCAGTGTTATGTCAAACACGCCCATGTGCTAGTCTTACCCTTGGATCTCCTACTGCTCACACAGTGACATTTAAGCTTGAAGATGGTGCTTAGCATTCAGTATCAGACAAGCAGATAACCAGGTTAAGACTGCATCAAAACTGCACACGACTACATTTAGCCATGCATCTCTAACCGGAACCCGCTGCTTTCTAGAGCTTTTGCAATTGCAGCTTCTTGAAGATGTTGACACTTAGGGAGGAATAGCATAGAACTAATCTTTTTAGTAATAGATGAGGTTAGCAGTTGGTATTCCAACATTATTAACTATGAAACCTATAAGGCATTTCACAAGAGTGCAACTTAGTATATCTACAAAGCCTAATTCTATTGATACAAATATCTTCTTAAGGATATTACTCAAGAGTATTTTGCTGTATAACAACTAGTAACCCATAGCATTTTTGCTTGTAGCACCGAAAGGCTGGGTGACAAATGTTCTTCCCTCCCGGCACCAGTTTAATTCAACTTAACTGCCCCTCAAAGCCAGGTGACCAGAGAGGACTTTCGGGGTAAAGTAAGGGCAGAACCCGCCTGGGCATTTGGGCGGCGTGACCGAGGGGCTGGCCACAGGACCCCCCTAGCGCAGGCCCTGCCCCGGCCAGGTGCCCCTCTCGGCGCCGGTGCGCGGGGCCCTCTCTCCGGCTCACCTAATGACCAGGAGTTCGTGGAGCAGATACGCAGCTGCGGCCAGCAAAGCTCCCCCGGTCAAGTAAAGGGTTTTCTTCCACCAGGGATCGGAGCCCAGCCCTGCCATGATCCCACCGTAATCCTGCAAAGGGAAAGCGATGATGTCCCCATAAAAGGAGAAGGGCTCCTCGGACCCGGCCCACCAGCCGAAGAAGGAGACGCTCTGGTTCCAGCTCAGATCCACCACGCACGGCCTGGACGAGGCAAAGCCAACCCCCCAGTGCATGCTGCGCGGCTGGCTCCGGGCGCCCCTCCCTGGGCCCGCGCCGCCCGCATGGGAAGGGGCCGGCACGGCCCGGCGCGGGCTCAGCTGAGCGCGGAGGGCGCGGGCGGCGCGGGCGGCGGAGACCGAGGAGACGGCGGAGGCTGAGGAGGAAGAGGAAGGGCGCAAGCCACCGGCGGCTGGCCTGGACGGCGAGGCCCCGGGGCCTTGAGCCTCAGCGGCGGCCGCCGGCTGCCCCAGTAGCGGCCTCTCCGCGCCGTTCTTTGTGTCGGCGCCTGGAGAAGGCCGCGTGATGTCATTGCTCCCCGGGGCAGGGAAACAGAGGCGGGATAGTCACCTACCCCGCGCCCTGCCCCCGCCCCGCATCTCCGCGGTCCGGCGGCCTCCGCCCGGGCCGGAGCTGCAGGGTTGGGGTGCGCCGGGCGGGCTCCGCGCCTCCAGGAGGCACGCCCAGGAACCGCTCTCCACGCGAGGGCAGGGGCTGCGGAGGTGGCTGAAAATGCGGCTCTACCGCCAGCAAGCTGTGGTCGGGCCTGGATCTCGGTCTCCCCCCTCCCTGACCCGTTCCCCGCCTTCGCTCCAGCCCCTCCCGCAAGTCCCGAGAGCGGGGAGTTCGCGGGACTCACCTGGGGCCGCGCGGAGATGCGGGCAGGAAACGCCACCAGGCGGGGTCTGGGGACGAGGGCCCGGATTAAGGTCGGGCATCAGATTGTGTGGCCGCCCGGAAAGTACTGTGTATTTGCATAGCTGATTTTAAAAATAAGAATTATCTAGGTCTTCGCAGTGTGTTTGACAAATGATAAAATGCACTTTAGGTGGAGAAATTTTCTGACAGACCCATCTTAAAAGTCTTAACACTTTAAAGCTTTATCAGGAAACTCACTGATATAGGTTTTGTCCCCCACCACACCCCTACTTCCCCATGCAGAAAATGTGTTCAATTATTTTTCCCTTTTTGAATTCATTTTTTTAAGTGTTCCTGAGTACAAAGAACAGGCCAAGTGTCATAGAGGTTGATGATATATACACAAATTCTAGCAAGAACATGGGTAGTTTAAAAATTTAGAGGAACTGAATAAAGGATTGAAGATGGGGGTTCATCACTCTTAAGGTGGAAGGTTGTATATAGGCAGAATCCAGGCTTTTGCCTGATGCAGCAAAGGCTGGGCTAAAAGGGCCCCACCCTTTCCTTTCTACTTCCTCCAATATACCAGCAAGGGCAGTCAAATTGTTAATAAAATGTGGGCACGTTGTAAGCCCCAAGTAGGTAAGATTGGAGAGACCATCCAGGCTGATGCCTAAACACCAGCCTTCAGGGTTCCAGTCATAACTGGGAATGAGGTAGAGGTAGTGTGTATAGTTGAAACTAAGCCTTCCTGAGCAAGTTGCAGAAGTGAAACCCAATGGAATGACTGAGGTAATCACCAGATTACCTTCTAGGGAGAGGGGCCAGAGAGCTGCAGGGCCTTATTTATAGGAAGTAGATGAGTTTGGGATCAGAGCTGAAATGCTCTGGGATAAGGAACAAAGAGGGCTGGAACCTCTCTGTGGTTCATCTGTGCCTTCTCCACTTTATGCTCAGCTTTTGCTCTCAGTAAATGTTGAATCCACATGTAAAGAAAATAAGTTTGATGTTTGGTACCAAATTATTTGCTTGAATCTCTAGGTCCAGCTATGGGAATGGCAATAAATTATCCTGAGTGCAGCAATATAAAGGGCAAAAAGGGACAATCAGAACTGTAAACACTGGGGCTCAGTGGTAAAGCACCTGCTCTGCATGTGTGAGGCACTGGGTTCGATCCTCAGCACCACCTAGAAATAAATAAAGATAACTGTGTGTTCATCTACAACTAAAAAAAAAAAAATTAAACAAACTGTTTTTTAAAAAACAAAACAACAACAACAAAAACGCAAACCCTATGTCCAGAAAAGAGAGATTAGAAACCAAACAAACTTTAAACACCTTGGTTGACCCCAAAGAATCACTTACTACAATTCACTCTCACAATTGCTTTGCTGGGCAAATCTGTCTCACCCACTCATGGAGGTGGGTTGGCTGACTGCTGCTTCCTGGAAATATTTACGTTCTTGTTAAACATTATCTGGTCTTTGACTCAAATATGGTTTAAATTTTCAGAGATTCACTGCAGTGAACATCTTGTCTAAGCAGGTATAGGTAAAGTAAAATCCCATGAGAGAAGCTAAAATATAATCTTAAACACTCTGATGGAGGTTAAATTTTAGCTATTAGGTCTATGACATAGCAGACAAAGATGATTATTTCTAGTGCTGTTTACGATGAAAGGAGGCAGAATAAACTCTGAGAAGTAAACACAGCTAAGAATTGGGCAAACATTTGGTATCAGAACATCAAAATGGGGAACACAGAATACAGGTACAGTTATGAGGCCCAGCTGCAGCTTGAGCCTCAGATCTTTCAAGTCAGACTCAGTCTCAAGGGAAAAGCTACTCTGTAGGAGTGTAATCCAGCCAGATACAGGAGAACCCAAAGTTCAAGGGCATCGGATGATGCTGATATAATGAACTTAGCAGAGGGGAACTAAGCAGAGCTAGGTTAACAAGAAATGCCGGGGAGATGACTCTTCAAAGAATGGCTCATGAGAAGTCCTGGTGGAAAGCCAAGTCCCAGGCTCTGCAGTTCAAGTGTGCTTCTGCTCACCTGCCCAGGCTCCACCAGCTAGTGAGATGGTATGAAGATTTCAGGAGCCAGAATGGGCATCTTTACTCCACTGCTACCACCACCACCACTGATTTTGACAGTCTTGGTGTCACAATTACAGACATTAGTTCCAAGTTAGAGGCCAAGTTTATTTATCAAGGACTTTTTAAAACCAACTTTGAGGTATTGAAAAGGGAAGAAACTAATTGAACACCTGCCTGTCTAGTCTAGTGATACGTATTTTGTTCAGTGATTTTCAAAACAAGAAAAATATTTTCATCCCAATTTTACAAATGAGAAAACTGAAGCCCGGGGGGCCAATTAAGTATCTCAATTTCCAGAGCTAGGTACTGATAGAGCCAAGATTTAAACTAAAGCATGTCTCACCTTGGGCCTTGTGGGCTTTCAATTATCTACATTGTCTCTCAGGCCAACCATTGAGAGCTGAAGCACTGTCCATGGTATTCCTTCCTTATGCTATCAGTCTGGGCCTTGATTTTAAAGTGTCTGAATTGAATGACTACAAAACTTCAAATGCCTATTAGTTATATTGTCATCTTTTGAGAAAGGCAGCTTCAGAAAATTTCTATTGCTATGCCTTGTGCATGTATCATGGATCTGCAGCCTTGCCATGACAATATCAAGGGACAACCAAATCAGTTTTCCAAATTTTAAAGTGCATGTGTATTGCTTGAAGCTCTACCATGGTAAGCAAACAAGTAACAATTAAATCAGTGTTGCTGAAACACTTGTGCATGAGGGAACTTGTTAACATGAAAATTCTGACTCAGTAGTTCTAGGATGGGGCCTGAGATTCTGCATGTTTAATCCACTTCCTGGTGATACCAGATCACATTTTGAGTAACCATTATCTATACTACTGGTTTATGAGGAAGATAAAGAACTCTGACAATGTTGGATGGCTCCTAGTTAATCCAATCAAGCCACCATGTTTTAAATTAGTTTGACTATCACATACAGATAAAAGGATTCAGACAGCAATAAACTAAGAAATAGAAAATGAACCAAGATGCTAAAAGAGCAGCTAAAACAGAGAGTAAAAGATATCTGATGCCCAAGTGTGAGGGGCTGAGGGAGGAAGTTATGGGGCAGGAGAGATGCAAGAAGGGAAGGGTAAAAGAAGGGAAGAGAGAGGGCGAACAATAGGTGACTCATCTAGCCTCTGTTTTCCTGCCTGGGCAATTAACGATATTGTGGCATATTTCTCAGGCACCAATACAAAGAGCATAAACAAATGAGCAACTACAAATTTAATTTATACTGGACAAATTTAATTTATACTAGAAAAAGTTTTCTCACAATGATGTTATACTTCATGTTTTTAAATATACCTTACAAGATTTAAGGCCCTGCTGCTGTGATAAGTGGATGTGATACTGGCACTATTTCTGGTTTTACAAAATGAAACTTGCCATGCTATTTTATTAAAATGTGTCTGCATTATTCAAAAATTAACAATTTAATTGATAATGTTGATCTTAATTTTACTGTAAAGCTTCTATTTTCTTGGTTTGATTTTGGGAGAAACGATTTAATATTGGTCCTGCACATGGAAGAGGTGGACCTTGAATCCCAAATCAACATTATAGCTGAGAAGCACTTTGTCACCATTAGGTAACTTGCTTATATACTTTCTGATTCACTGTAATTGAGTATTTTCTAAAGCATTAAGCAAGTCTCAGATGGTACGTCTTGCATATTAACTCAGTGCTGAGAAAAGTTGTGCAAATAATAACTGGATTCAAATGAGTGAGGGGCAAATAAGAAATGGGTGGTGAGAAGAGTTTAGGACATTTTGGGTTTGGGTAGTGTGTTAGTTTGCTACTGCAAAGAACAGAACCCTGATAAGACACATTTAAAGGATGACAAAGGAAGAGACACCCATCCAGGAAACAGAGGCAGGAGGGAACCCAGACAGGTGTTGGAGCTACAGAAGTCAAGGAAAGAGAGAGTTCCAAGAAAATGAAGGGTGGGATCAATAGTCATATGCTCCCCAAAAGCCAAGTAACATGACTTTATCCAGCAGAGCAGACATTACTGACCTAACAAAATACTTTATAAAGAAAAGTTACTTTGCTCTGTTTTGGAGGCTGAATGTCTGAACAGCCTCCGCTGGCAGATGAGAGGAACATATGCAGGAGAAAGGGATCACATTTTTCTGGAGGAAGCCAGAGAGTCAGGGATTGGGCTCAGGCTTTTATAACAACTTGTTCTTGCAAGAAATTACTCCAATAGGAAAGACAGTAGAATGAATCAGACATAACTTTCCTATGTTCATCTATGAATACACAGCCAGTGAAACTCCACAACATGTACAACCACAAGAATGGGATCCTAATTAAAACAAGTTGTGCTCCATGTATGTATAACATGTCAAAATACATTCTACTATTTTGTATATCTAAGAAGAGCAAATAAAAAATTTTTTAAAATCATTCCAGGAAACAAATATACCTTCCAATGACCTAAAACCCTCCCACTAGCCTTCCTTGAATGTTCCACACCACTTCCAAATACTGACAAACTCAGGGGAAAACCACATCCAGACTACAGCAATGGGTGTACACAATCAAGTATTGAGGAGGCAGAAGTCAGGCTTGAAAAATGGTACTCTCCATAGTTTTGAAGTGTTTGTTTCCTCATATGTAACTCTGTCAGATATTCTTAAATAGTTTGATCACTCACAATTTGAAAGTGAGAAGGCAGTGTCTTCATATAGTTGTTTATTATTGTTGTTGTTGTTATTATTTTGCAATACTACACATCAAACCAGGAACTCACACATGCTAGGCAAAGCACTGTAACACTGACCTACATTCCTTAGCCCCTTTTTTATTTTTTATTTTGAGACAGAATCTTGCTAAGTTGCTTAGGGCCTTACTAAGTTGCTGAGGCTGGCCTCAAACTTGCAATCCTGTCTCAGTCTCCCAAGTCACTGGGATTACAGGTGTGCACCTCTGCACCTGGCAATATTTTGAAAGATGCATTTGTATTCGCTTTTCTGTGAACTGTTCATTTTGTATCGGGCTATTAGTTGTTTTTTTAATATTTTTTTTTTTAGTTGTCAATGGACCCTTATTTTATTTATTTATTTTATGTCATGCTGAGAATCGAACCCAGTGCCTCACACATGATAGGCAAGCACTCTGCCACTGAGCCACAACCCCAGACCTATTAGTTGTTTTTTAAAAAATCGATTTAAATGAACTCTTAATTGGGATAAACAACCCCTACCCCGGGGAACTGGGGATTGAACTGTACCACTGATCTATATCCCCAGTACTTTAAAAAAATATTTTTATAAAAAAAATTGGGGGGCAGGTTCTCACTAAGTTGCCGAGTCTGGCCTTGAACTTGAAATCTTCCTGCCTCAGCCTCCCATGTAGCTGGGATTACAGAGCAGAAGGCCTTTCTAAAACAATTATAGAAAGCTAAGAAACCATAAAGGGAAAAAATTGAAAAATAACAAGTTGGAAAACCACTCTGGAGAGAAATAACTCTTTACTTATGAATTGATTTGCAAATATTTTCCCAATTCATTATTTTTCAATTTTTTTCCTTTAAGGCTTCTTGGCTTTCTGTCATTGTTTTAGAAAGGCTTTCTGCTCTGAATGGAATGTTCAAAGCTATGACTTTAATATTATTTTTTTATATTTTATTTTTTAGTTGTAGTTGGACACAACACCTTTATTTCACTTATTTATTTTTATGTGGTGCTGAGGATCGAGCCCAGGGTCTTGCACGTGGGAGGCGGGCGCTCTACCGCTGAGCCACAACCCCAGCCCTTTAATATTCTTAAGTGACTTCAATTACTAGAGTTTGTTAAAGAGAAACTTACTCTTATATTGATTAAAGATAGTAAGGAAGACCTTATTTAAGGGACTAATATAATAGGATTCTGCAGTAAAAAGATTGAGTAAGATTAAGTTCATTTCCAAATACAGAAAAGTGGAAATTTATAGCAAGGAGCAGTCTTGGGGGAGAGGGTATCAGTGGATGAAAAATTACTAAGAGAAGATCAAGGCTAGAGAAAATTGTTATTAAACTTACCTAATAGGATTCTTGCTGAAGGCAAACCAGGGTGGGTAGATATCTCCTGGGGGATGGAGAAGGGAATTGATCAGCTATTGAGGGTGATCAGGTATAGAGGATGGGAGATTCGGGCTAAACTAACTTAGTAGGATTCTTGCCCAAATTGGGTGATGTAAAGATGTTCACAAAAGTTCAAAGTTCAAGGCCTAGTTGAGAGAAGGGTGGAGTGGGGCCTGACTGAAGATTGATCAAGGAGAGAGTCTTTGTCAGGTGTACCTGTGGAGGTAGAAGCCTCTAGAGATAATGCCCTGTCACTGATGAGGTAGGACATGAACCATCTGCCATGTCAGTTCATTAGGGTTACTCACAAAGACTTGTGAAGAACAAAGAATTTACAGATAAGGGAAATGACCAGAAGAGAAGGTTTTCGAAAAAGAGTCATAGAGGATGGGAGAGCTAGAGCTGAGCTTGAAAAAGAATGAAATTTACATAAGAGTAATGACAGTGAGCAAAAAGGACATGAACCTCTCCTCCCAACTCTGAAATTCAGAGATAATGTAAAACTTCTTTCTCAAAATGGCCCCAGTGAAATCATGCTCAGAAGAAGGCCAGGTTTCAAGTTAAGGTAAGAAGTAAAGGGAACCTGGATGAAGACTTGATAAGGTAGAGGAATTGGTACATCATGAAAGAGGCCTTAACGAGGTTGGAGTAGACAAATTGCAGATCAGTGGGAGATAGAGTCAAGGAAGACAAGTAGAATCAAGGTAGAGTCTAGGGAGCAATCCCAGGAAAGAATCGGGAGGGAGTGTCTCTATGTTGGGCAGTGATGGGGATATCTATGATCCTTATTTGGCTGCAGGAATGGCAAAACCATCTGGCCCTTGCAGGCTCATGGAGTACCAGTGACCTGGGCCTTAGCTGATTGTTGTCAGAGAAAGGTGGCATCTAAGGAGCACAGAGACACCTACTTCCAGAAGAGTTAGCTTCAGCCTTCATTATGGTTCTCAGGGAAAGTTCTGGGTTCAAAATGCGAGTTTTGTTCATGCTCAGGCAGGCAAACTGAGGCCTGGTCACTGTATAGAGGATCTGGGTGCTGCTATTTGGTGTGTGTGAGTTTAGGTGGACTCAGGCAGGAGCCAAGCTGCTTGGATGTCCTGGTGCACAAAGCAGTGCCCACAGACTCTTGGTTGACACTGTATTCATCTCTCATTCATCCTCACTTCTGTGAATCCATCCATCCACATGTCTTGACACTCTACCTTTATCTAATAATCTCTATTTAAAACCTGTTATTCTTTAAATTGCTGAGTTGAAGTTCCTTAAGCCTTGTCTAAATCTGTTAATGAATCCAGATTGGCCTTCTGTGATCCCATTTGGACAAAACCAAGTCTAAATAGAATCTCAGAAAGTCTCTCCAATTCTATTTCAAAAGAATACTCAAAAAAGCACTGGGTATGGGGCTGAGGTTGTGGCTCAGCAGTAGAGCGCTCGCCTAGCATGTGCAAGGTCCTGGGTTCATCCTCAGCACCACATAAAAATAAATAGATAAAATAAAGATATTGTGTCTAACTACAACTAAAAAATAAATATTAAAAAAAAAGCACTGGGTACATTTGTGTATGCAACTTAGGAGGCCGAGGCAACAGAATCACAAGTTCAAAGCCAGCTTCAGCAACTTAGCAAGATCCTGTCTCTAGATAAAAAATAAAAAGGGCTGGGGGTATGGCTCAGTGGTTAAGTGCCCCTGAGTTCAATCTCCAGTACCATAAAAACAAAAACAAAAAAACACACCCTTAAAAAGAGGCGATTTTAAATCCTGTCCCAGTTTTTGGCTTTCACGACTTTTTAAATTTGTTCTTTTTGGTTATACATGACACTGGAATGTATTTTGACATACTATACATACATGGAATATATTCCCATTCTTGTGGTCATACATGATGTGGAGTTACACTGGTTGTGTATTCATATAGGAACATAGGAAATCTATGTCTAATTCATTCTACTGTCTTTCCTATTCCCCTTTCCCTTCCTTCCCTTTATTCCTCTTTGTTTAATCCAGTGAACTTCTCCCATTCTTCCCTCTTATTATGTGTTAGCATCCACTTATCAGAGAGTATATTTGGCCTTTGTTTTTTTTTTAATTGGCTTATTTCACAGAGCATGATATGCTATTTCATTCTTCTTTATAGCTGAGTAATATTCCATTGTGTAAATATACATTTTCTTTATCCATTCATCCGTTGAAGGTACTAGGTTGGTTCCACAGCTTGGCTATTGTGAATTGAGCTGCTATAAACATTGATGTGGCTGCATCACTGAAGTATGCTGATTGTAAGTCCTTTGGGTATAAACTGAGGAGTGGGATAACTCAGTCAAATAGTGGTTCCATTCCAAGTTTTCTGAGAAATCTCCACACTGCTTTCCACCCTACCAATTTGCAGTCCCACCAGCAATGTATGAGTAAATCTTTTCCCCCTCATCCTCGACAATAGTTATTGTTACTTTGTATTCTTGATAATTGCTCTTCTGACCAGGGTGAGATGAAATCTCAGTGTAGTTTTAATTTTCATTTCTCTAATTGGTAGAGATGCTGAACATTTTTTAATATACTTTTTGACCTTTTGTATTTTTTCTTCTGAGAAGTATCTGTTCAGTTCCTTTGTCCATTTATTGATTGGGTTATTTGGGCTTTTTATTTATTTATTTATTTGGTATTAAGTTTTTTGAGTTCTTTTTTATATCCCAGAGATTAATGCTATATCTGAGGTACAGGTGGCAAAGATTTTCTCCCAGTCTGTAGACTCTCTCTTCACATTCTTGATTGTTTCCTTTGCTGTGAAGAACTTTTGAGTTTGATACTATTCCATTTATTGATTCTTGATTTTACTTCTTACACTTTAGGAATTCGGTTCCTGAGCCAACATGATAGAGAGTTGGTCCTACTTTTTCTAGTAGGCACAGGATCTCTGGTCTACTGCTAGGTCCTTAATCCACTTCAAGTTGGCTTAATTTCATTTAGCTACATTTGGATTTCTGGTTTTCCCAACACCATTTGTTGAAGAAGCTAACATTTTCCCAATGTATGTTATTGGCACCTTTGTCTAGTATGCAATAACTCTATTTATGTGGGTTTGTCTCTGTGTCTTCTATTCTGTACCATTGGTCTACATGTGATTTGGTGCCAATATCATGCCATTTTTGTTATTATAGCTGTGTAGTATGACTTAAGGTCTGATATTGTGATGCTGGCTTTCACAACTTTTGACAGCCTTCATATTCACTTTTACTGTATATACAGAAAAGATAAGAGTAATATTTTCCTTTTCCTGAATATTTCTGGAATGTAGACTATGTATTCCCAGTGGAGTATTTTAACCTTTCTGAGGTCAAAGACCCTTGTGAGACTCTAATGAAAGATGGGGGATATTCTCATCAATCAATCAATATTTTAAAATGTATGTACACACACACACACACACACAAACCCACAATTTTGCTCCCTATGTTGGTAGTTCCTGAAACCTCAGAAACCTACCTGTCTATGGACCTCAAATACTGAGCTGGTTTAACAGGAAAGGGGTAGAGAACTTAGGATATGTTAGTGAGTTCTCTGTCCATTAGATCTTGTTCCTCAAGAGAAACAAGGATTCAAAAATCTAGCTGAAGGAGTAACATATTATGTCAATATTTATCTTATAATTTTCGTCTCCATTTTCATCTCTTGACACCACAGTCTTGATAATTTTTTTTTTCCTTTGGGTCCAATTGGTGCCTTTTATTCCCTAGACAGTGGCTTTCTATGAGTTGCATCCTTTTTTCACCGGGATACAAGAGGTTTCTTGATGACATTATCAATATTTTTGCTTGATTTTCATACAAAGGGTGTCAGAATGCTTTTTTGATACAGAAAAGGCTTGAATGCCATTTGTATTTTATTAATAATAATCAAGATTCCACCTTCTTCCTCCTCCCCCCAGTATTGGGAAATGAACCCAGGGGCATTTTACCACTGAGCTACATCCCCAGACCTTTTATTTTTAGACAAGTTCTTGCTAAATTGCTGAAGCTGGTCTTGAATTTGTGATCCTCCTTCCTCAGCCTCTGGAATAGCTGGGAACACAGGTGTGGCCATCGTTCCCAGCAAGAATCTCCTTTCTTTTTTTTTGGTGGAGGGTGTACCAGGGATCAAACACAGGGGTGTTTAACCACTGAGCCACATCCCCAGCCATTTTTAATATTTTATCTAGAGACATGCTTTCTCTAAGTTGTTTTAGTGCCTTGCTAAGTTGCTGAGGCTGGCTTTGAACTTGGCAACCCTCCTGCCTCAGTGTCCTGAGCCGCTGGGACTATAGGCCAGCACCACTGGCAAGAATCTCCCTTCTTAAAGAGTCACGTTGCAAATGATTAAAATCAATAATGTATTGTTTTCCCTAACACCTCCATTTGATCTTGTCTCCACCTTTATTTCTGCATTATTGATGTTTTCTTTCTTTCTTTTTTTTTTTTTTAGTACCAGGGGTACTTAACCAATGAGCTACAGCCCCAGCCCCTTCATTTTCCATTTTGAGGCAGGGTCTCACTAAACTGCTTAGGGTCTCTCTCAATTGCTGGGGCTGGTTTTGAACTGTCGATCCTCCTGCTTTAGCTTTCTGAGTCTCACTGGGATTACTGGTGTGTGTCACTGCACACTGCACCGGCTGACATTGACATTTTCTGAGGTTTATGGATCTACTTCTGTAGCCTATAATGATGCAAATGTTTTGTGAAATTGTGGCAACTTCACCAGTCCAGGTTTAAACAGTATTTTCAGTTAAGCATGACTTGAGCTTGCATCTGGTTACGGAGCAGTCTCAAAATTTCTAGTTGATGCTTCAATGTCTTGTATATTCCAAGTCAACTATAACACAGGCCCTCTTGAGTGTCCCTAGCATGCAACAAAGGGATACTTCAAATAGTGTCCAAAAGTTTGACTTTTTGGCTTAACTATTTTTGATGTGCAATATTTTTTTTTTTTGAAATGTAAAATTTACTTTAATCTCTGTTCAAAATCTCTGTCCAATTTCTGTGTGTCTCTTCAAAGTTTGGTGTTTCCTTTATTTTTTTTTATTTTTTTATTTTTTATTGTGGGTTGTTCAAAACATTACAAATTTCTTGACATATCATATTCCACACTTTGATTCAAGTGGGTTATGAACTCCCACCTTCACCCCATACACAGATTGCAGAATCACAACAGTTACACATCCATTGATTTACATATTGCCATACTAGTGTCTGTTGTGCTCCGCTACCTTTCCCATTCTCCACCCTCCCCCCTCCCCACCTCTCCCCTCCCCTCCCCTCCTCTCTCTCTACCCCCTCCACTGTATAACCCTGAGGGTCTCCTTCCATTACCATGCAATTTCCCTTCTCTCTCCCTTTCCCTCCCACCTCTCATCCCTGTTAAATGTTAATCTTCTTCTCCTGCTCTTCGTCCCTACTCTGATCTTAGTTACTCTCCTTATATCAAAGAAGACATTTGGCATTTGTTTTTTAGGGATTGGCTAGCTTCACTTAGCATAATCTGCTCTAATGCCATCCATTTCCCTGTAAATTCTATGATTTTGTCATTTTTTAATGCAGAGTAATACTCCATTGTGTATAAATGCCACATTTTTTTTATCCATTCATCTATTGAAGGGCATCTAGGTTGGTTCCACAGTCTTGCTATTGTGAACTGTGCTGCTATGAACATCGATGTAGCAATGTCCCTGTAGCATGCTCTTTTTAGGTCTTTAGGGAATAGACCAAGAAGGGGAATAGCTGGGTCAAATGGTGGCTCCATTCCCAGCTTTCCAAGAAATCTCCATACTGCTTTCCAAATTGGCTGCACCAATCTGCAGTCCCACCAGCAATGTACAAGTGTACCCTTTTCCCCACATCCTCGCCAGCACTTGTTGTTGTTTGACTTCATAATGGCTGCCAATCTTACTGGAGTGAGATGGTATCTTAGGGTGGTTTTGATTTGCATTTCTCTGACAGCTAGAGATGGTGAGCATTTTTTCATGTACTTGTTGATTGACTGTATGTCCTCCTCTGAGAAGTGTCTGTTCAGGTCCTTGGCCCATTTGTTGATTGGGTTGTTTGTTCTCTTATTGTCTAATTTTTTGAGTTCTTTGTATACTCTGGATATTAGGGCTCTATCTGAAGTGTGAGGAGTAAAGATTTGTTCCCAGGGTGTAGGCTCCCTATTTACCTCTCTTATTGTTTCTTTTGCTGAGAAAAAACTTTTTAGTTTGAGTAAGTCCCATTTGTTGATTCTAGTTATTAACTTTTGTGCTATGGGTGTCCTATTGAGGAATTTGGAGCCCGACCCCACCGAATGTAGATCATAGCAAACTTTTTCTTCTATCAGACAGCGTGTCTCTGATTTGATATCAAGCTCCTTGATCCATTTTGAATTCACTTTTGTGCATGGCGAGAGAAAGGGATTCAGTTTCATTTTGTTGCATATGGATTTCCAGTTTTCCCAGCACCATTTGTTGAAGATGCTATCCTTCCTCCATTGCATGCTTTTAGCCCCTTTATCAAATATAAGATAGTTGTAGTTTTGTGGATTGGTTTCTGTGTCCTCTATTCTGTACCATTGGTCCACCCGCCTGTTTTGGTACCAGTACCATGTTGTTTTTGTTACTATTGCTCTGTAGTATAGTTTGAAGTCTGGTATCGCTATACCGCCTGATTCACACTTCCTGCTTAGCATTGTTTTTGCTATTCTGGGTCTTTTATTTTTCCATATGAATTTCATGATTGCTTTCTCTATTTCTACAAGAAATGCCATTGGGATTTTGATTGGCATTGCATTAAACCTATAGAGAACTTTTGGTAATATCGCCATTTTGATGATGTTAGTTCTGCCTATCCATGAACAGGGTATATTTTTCCATCTTCTAAGATCTTCTTCTATTTCTCTCTTTAGGGTTCTGTAGTTTTCATTGTATAAGTCTTTCACCTCTTTTGTTAGGTTGATTCCCAAGTATTTTATTTTTTTTGAAGATATTGTGAATGGAGTGGTTGTCCTCATTTCCATTTCAGAGGATTTGTCGCTGATATACAGGAATGCCTTTGATTTATGCGTGTTGATTTTATATCCTGCCACTTTGCTGAATTCATTTATTAGCTCTAATAGTTTCTTTGTAGAGCCTTTTGGGTCTGCTAGGTATAGAATCATATCATCTGCAAATAGTGATAATTTAAGTTCTTCTTTTCCTATTTTTATGCCTTTAATTTCTTTCGTCTGTCTAATTGCTCTGGCCAGTGTTTCGAGAACTATGTTGAAGAGAAGTGGAGAGAGAGGGCATCCCTGTCTTGTTCCAGATTTTAGAGGGAATGCCTTCAGTTTTTCTCCATTCAGAATGATGCTAGCCTGAGGCTTAGCATAGATTGCTTTTACAATATTGAGGTATGTTCCTGTTATCCCTAGTTTTTCTAGAGTTTTGAACATAAAGGGATGCTGTACTTTGTCGAATGCTTTTTCCGCATCTATCGAGATGATCATATGGTTCTTATTTTTAAGTCTATTGATGTGGTGAATAACATTTATTGATTTCCGTATATTGAACCAGCCTTGCATCCCAGGGATGAATCCTACTTGATCATGGTGTACAATTTTTTTGATATGTTTTTGTATCCGATTCGCCAGAATTTTGTTGAGGATTTTTGCATCTAGGTTCATTAGAGATATTGGTCTGTAGTTTTCTTTCTTTGAAGTGTCTTTGTCTGGTTTAGGTATCAGGGTGATGTTGGCCTCATAGAATGAATTTGGAAGTTCTCCCTCTTTTTCTATTTCCTGAAGTAGCTTGAAAAGTATTGGTATTAGTTCTTCTTTAAAGGTTTTGTAAAATTCTTCTGTATACCCATCCGGTCCTGGGCTTTTCTTAGTTGGTAGTCTTTTGATGGTTTCTTCTATTTCCCCAATTGATATTGGTCTGTTTAGGTTTTCTATATCCTCCTGACTCAATCTGGGCAGATCATATGACTTAAGAAATTTATCTATGCCTTCCCTATCTTCTAATTTATTGGAGTATAAGGATTCAAAATAGTTTTTGATTATCTTCTGTATTTCTGAAGTGTCTGTTGTGATATTGCCTTTTTCATCCCGTATGCTAGTAATTTGAGTTCTCTCTCTTCTTCTCTTCGCTAGCATGGCTAAGGGTCTGTCGATTTTGTTTATTTTTTCAAAGAACCAACTTTTAGTTTTGTCAATTTTTTCAATTGTTTCTTTTGTTTCGATTTCATTAATTTCAGCTCTGATTTTAATTATTTCTTGCCTTCTACTTCTTTTGCTGTTGTTTTGCTCTTCTTTTTCAAGGATTTTGAGATGAAGTATGAGATCATTTATTTGTTGGTTTTTTCTTTTTTTAAGGAATGAACTCCAAGCAATGAATTTTCCTCTTAGAACTGCTTTCAATGTGTCCCATAGATTCCGATATGTTGTGTCTGTGTTTTCATTTATCTCTAAGAATTTTTTACTTTCCTCCTTGATGTCTTCTATAACCCATTGATCATTCAGTAACCTATTGTTCATTCTCCAAGTGATGTATGCTTTTTCCTTCCTTCTTTTATCGTTGATTTTCAGTTTCATTCCATTATGATCAGATAAGATGCATGGTATTATCTCTACTCCTTTATATTGTCTAAGAGTTGCCCTGTGACATAATATATGATCTATTTTTGAGAAGGATCCATGTGCTGCTGAGAAAAAAGTGTAACTGCTTGATGTTGGGTGGTATACTCTATATATGTCAATTAAGTCTAGGTTATTAATTGTGTTATTGAGTTCTATAGTTTCCTTATTCAACTTTTGTTTGGAAGATCTGTCCAGTGGCGAGAGAGGTGTGTTGAAGTCTCCCATGATTATGGTATGGTGGTCTATTAGACTCTTGAACTTGAGAAGAGTTTGTTTGACGAACATAGCTGCACCATTGTTTGGGGCATAAATATTTATGATTGTTATGTCTTGTTGGTGTATGGTTCCCTTAAGCAGTATGTAGTGTCCATCTTTATCACTTTTGATTAACTTTGGCTTGAAATCTATTTTATTTGATATGAGTATGGACACTCCTGCTTGTTTCCGAAGTCCATATGAGTGATATGATTTTTCCCAACCTTTCACCTTCAGCCTATGTATGTCTTTTCCTATCAAATGCGTCTCCTGTAGGCAGCATATTGTTGGGTCTTGTTTTGTGATCCATTCTACTAGCCTGTGTCTCTTAATTGGTGAGTTTAAGCCATTAACATTTAGGGTTATTATTGAGATATGGGTTGTTCTTCCAGCCATATTTGTTTATTTCTGTTACTAAACATGGTTTGTTTTCCTCTTTGATTATTTTCCCCCCCTTTACTGTCCTACCTCCCACTGTTGGTTTTCATTGTTATTTTCCATTTCCTCTTCCTGTAATGTTTTGGCGAGGATGTTTTGAAGAGATGGTTTTCTAGCTGCGAATTCTTTAAACTTTTGTTTATCGTGGAAGGTTTTAATTTCATCTTCCATCCTGAAGCTTAATTTCACTGGATACACAATTCTTGGTTGGAACCCATTTTCTTTCAGTGTTTGAAATATGTTATTCCAGGATCTTCTAGCTTTCAGAGTCTGTGTTGAAAGATCAGCTGTTATCCTGATTGGCTTACCCCTAAATGTAATCTGCTTCCTTTCTCTTGTAGCTTTTAAAATTCTCTCCTTATTCTGTATGTTGGGCATCTTCATTATAATGTGTCTAGGTGTGGATCTCTTATGATTTTGCACATTCGGCGTCCTGTAGGCTTCTAGGATTTGGGATTCTGTCTCATTCTTCAAGTCTGGGAAGTTTTCTCCTATTATTTCATTGAATAGACTGCTCATTCCTTTGGTTTGGAGCTCTGTACCTTCCTGTATCCCAATGACTCTTAAGTTTGGTCTCTTAATGTTATCCCATATTTCTTGGATGTTCTGCTCATGGTTTCTTAACAGTCTTGCTGAGCTGTCTATGTTCTTTTCCAGTTGAAATACTTTGTCTTCATTGTCTGATGTTCTATCTTCTTTTATTTATTTATTTATTTATTTATTTATTTGTTTTAGTTTTCGGCGGACACAACATCTTTGTTTGTATGTGGTGCTGAGGATCGAACCCGGGCCGCACGCATGCCAGGCGAGCACACTACCACTTGAGCCACATCCCCAGCCCTGATGTTCTATCTTCTAAGTGTTCTACTCTGCTGGTAGTATTCTCCATTGAGTTTTTAAGTTGGTTTATTGCTTCCTGCATTTCTAGGATTTCTGTTTGTTTGTTTTTTATAACCTCTATCTCCCTGTATAGTTGATCCTTTGCTTCCTGGATTTGTTTGCGTAATTCATTGTCGAAGTGATCTTTCATTGTCTGATTTTGCTGTTTAATGTCTTCCTTGATACTCCAGATCATCTGAAGCATGTATATCCTGAATTCTTTATCTGACATTCCATCTGCTGCAGCTGTTACCTCTTCTAAAGTTGCGTTGACCTGCATTGCTTGTGGTCCTTTCTTTCCTTGTCTTTTCATACTGCTTGCGTATCTTTCCTGCAGGCGCGGGCGGCGGCTCTGCTCTCTCCTTATTCCAATTGGGGTGTCATGGCTACCACGCCGGCAGGCCACCAGGCCTGATCCGCCGGTCGGTTGCAGGTTTGCCTACCCTGCAGGCACGGGCGGCGGCTCTACTCTGCCCCTACTCCAAATGGGGTGACGTGTCTGTCGTACCGGCAGGCCACTGGGCCTGTCCCGCTGGTCGGTCGCAGATCTGCCCACCTTTCAGGCACGGGTGGAGGCTCTGCTCTGCCCCTACTCCAATTGGGGTGTCGTGACTACCCCGCCTGCAGGACGCTGGGCCTGTTCCTGGCACAGGCGGCGACTCTGCTCTGCCCCTACTCCAATCAGGGTGGTGTGTGTACCACGCCGGCAGGCTCCTGGGCCTGATCCGCCGGTCTGTCGCAGGTCTGCCTACCTTGGAGGCGCAGGCGGCGGATCTGCCCTGCCCCTCCTACCACGCCTGCGGACCCCTGGGCCTGATCTGCAGGTTGGTCACAGGTCTGCTCACCCTGCGGGCACGGGTGGCGGTTCCGCTCCGCCCCCACTCCAATTGGGGTCACGTGGCCACCACACCGGCAGGGCCTGATCTGGGCATGGGAGAAGGATCTGCTCTGCCCCTACTCCAGTTGGGGTGACGTGTGTACCACACTGGCAGGCCACTGGGCCTGACCCGCCAGACTGTCACAGGTCTGTTTACCTTGCAAGCACGAACGGCGGCTCTGCCCTGCCCCTCCTACCACGCCCATGTACCACTGGGTCGCGGGTCTGCCCACCTTGCGGGTGCGGGTGGCGGCTCCGCTCCGCCCCCTCTCCAATTGGGGTCACGTGGTCACCACGCTGGCGAGCCGCTGGGCCTGCTCCGGGCGCTGGTGGCGGCCCGGCTCCTCCCCTCTGGCTCGACGACAAATTGAGGAGACTCGGGTGTCTGTGCCTCACCCCCCCTACCAGGAGACCAACTGTTTCTGTCGCCGCTGGTATTGATGAAGTTCTCTCCTCCGCCGCTTTCTGATGACATCAGATCTCTGCCATGTTGGTATCCTATGCGAATGGCAGCATTTCGTTCCCCTTGCCGGGCAACCATTGCAACGGGTGAGTCCTGACCGGCCCTCAGCAGGACCCGGACCGAGAAGCAGTTTCCGCGGGCTCCTAGCCCCGGGCCAGGGATGTGCAATATTTTAATTCAGCGTTTTTCTTTATCATTAAGAGTAAAACCTACATCTCTAATATAGAAAGTAAGTATACAACTTTCTCTAGGGTTTCAAAGCATTTGATTAAGTTGCAATTGGTAGTATGAAGTTATTTTAGTCATAGAAGAGCAATGAAGCTTTTAAGAAAACTGAGGCAAATAGTCCACCCTCTAAATTCGTAAAGCTTTGCTTGATTCAAGTACTTTTGAAGATGCTACCCTACCCTGCACACAAACAATTCAAATGCACAATAATAATACAGTTGTGGTGCTTATGCTACTACTGTGACAACATATGGCATGCAAAATAGGTACAACTATAAAAGGGGTGAAGTACACAGGATCAGGAATCAGACTGCCTGGATTCAGATCTTGCCTCCACTTTTCTGGCTGTGTAATGCTGAGCACGTTACTCAACATCTCTGAGGAATGGAATTCTCAATAGTCCCTGGCTTATGGTGCTGTTGTGAGGGTTAAATGAGATTGGGCATGCTCACAAATTAGCATAAAGCCTGGTATTTCATAAACTCAAAGAATTACAGTGAGTGGCAGAAAACATTTATGAATTCTTTTAAAAAAGCAATATAAGATAGAATTTCACATTGATTGATGCAAGATATTTTCTAGGCCAATCAAAATCACAATTTCAGTTATATTTTCTGTTAATTTTTGATTTTGAAAGTTTTTAAACTTACAGAAAATTTGAAGGAATAGTACAATGAACACCGATATTCCCTCTTCTGGACTCACCAATTGTAAATATTTTGCTACAAATTATGTTCTTTGTGTCTATACTCAAGCTGGTATGCACTCACAGAAACCATTCTTAAATTCTGAAAAGTATTTCATCTGCTTGTCTTTAACTATTCTATTTTCCCCTTAGGCTTTTCTATCAATATGGTCTGCTTTCAATTTTTTAATCCCTTTGAATATAATTTGCAGGTTATGTTACTCTTCAAAATGCAGTTCCTAAGAACAAAAGCAGTGTTTTTCATAGACATAATTTTAGATATGAGAAAATTCATTATTCCATATTATTATTTCATAGCCAGTACAAATTCAAACCATATTCAAGTTCTCTAGTTACCTTAAACACATTATACACACATGTATATTTATTTATTTCTATACAAAATGCAAACTTGCATTACATCCGTTACTTTTAACCTACCTCCCAGAGTAGGCCACTAACTTGTAGAATGTCTTATGTTTTTGATTTGTTTTCCTCTTGTGATTTCTTGTTTCCCTTCATCCTGTATTTCTGGAAACTTAAGCCTAGAAGCTATCTAGATTTCAATATTTGTAGAAAGAATATACCACAGATATCTTCATACTGCTTCATATCAAGAAGACATAATGTCAGATTGTCTGGTTATGTGTAATACTAAGTTTAATCCTTCCATTTTTAAGCAACATTTATTCATTTGTAATTAGTAACTAATCTGTTGGATGATACTTTGGCACCTATTCTGACAAGCATTTTGTTCCCCTCAAGTTTTATATCAATGGTTTTAGCTTTCATTGGTGATCCTTGCCTGAATCAGTTATATTATACTATAGGCAATACCAGTGCTTTTAAGTTTCCATATGAGTGTCTGAATATTCAGGATAAAGAAATGAATACAATAAGGCTAAAGGGAAACAGGAACACCTAAAAGTTGAGGGAACCCAACAAAGGCTATGTGGACTCCTACACCATTGTCTCATTTTATGAGTACATTCGCTTCTATAAGTTGATCTAATAAGACAAATATTCATTCAACTCTTCTATTGGCTGTATATGTTGGTCAGCTTTCTGCTGCTGTGACCAAAATACCTGACTAGAACTCAGAGGAGGAAAAGTTTATTTTTGGTTCACAGTTTCAGGGGTTTAGTTCATGGTTGGCCCACTCCATCACTCTGGGTCCAAGATAAGGAGGAGCATCATGGCTGAAGTGCATGGCAAAGGAAAGCTGCTCAGCTCAAGGTAATCAGAAAGCAAAGAGAGAGAGGGGAAGGGGCAGCAGGGAAGAAGATTCCTTCCAGGGTACACCCCAAGTGCCCTACCTCCTCTAGCCATGTCCCACCTGCCTACAGTTACCACCCAGTCAGTCCATTCAAACTAGGATGGACCAATTAGATTACATCTCTCATAATCTAATCATTTCACCCCTGAATATTCCTACACATGGGAGCTGAGGGGGAATACCTCATATCCAGTGTTATGACACTGGATGTGACAGATATTACATTAGAAATATAAAATAGAGATAAAACATGCAGATTTTACCCCACAAACAGCTTTCTAAGAGAGTTAAAGGCATAAAATGTTACATTCTTGACAGAATAAATATAGAATATCAGCTTGAGGTGGAAGGAAAAGGGGTAGCTCAAAAATGAGAACAATTAATTCTAATAATTCAATTCAGAGAAGGGGAACTGTTCAGGAATGGATTCATGGTGGTGATATTTGAGTTGAATCTGAAAGCAGGTTAGTGACTCGTGTAATGGTTGAGAGAGAAGGTGATGAGTAAATAAAGACATGGGCATCTGCTGCTGCCCTTCATTGTCTTCATCCTTATATCAGCATGGTGCCCTAGACCTAAAATAGTCACTCTTATAAGTACTCTTAATGCTCAGATCTTGACTTCTAAAATACCATTTTCCACTAAAAGGAATCAGGGCTCCTGGAATTCCAGGACTGGATCAGGAAAAATGTGAATCAAGCCTGGACCATCTTGTAGTGTCAGAAAATAAGAATGTGTTCAAAAAATTAAGGGGCCATGCAAGGATACAAGAGGAGTTCCAATGACTAACTCTGGAACAATTTTAATAAGGAAAATTATAGTAATAAATTATAACTCATACCATGAGTCCAAGCAGAAATGAATAAACAAACAGAAGGGGCAGCTCTTCCATTTAGAATTCTATTAACAAGTGTAAAAAGATGAAAACCACAATTAGAAATACCATGGTCATAAAGATTTCAAGAAAGGATCATAAATGGATGATAGAACTTGTGGGCAAAATGTGGTGAAAATTAAGATATTTAAATATTCTCAAGGTATTGTGCTATAACATACTTAATCCATTATCAAGGGGAAAGTAGTAACTTCACAGTGAAGAAATCTAGTACTAAAAAAAAAATCCTAAAATTCAAATTGAAGCAAAAAAGATTCTGAATAGTCAAAATAATCCTGAGCAAAAAGAATAATGCTGGAATTATCACAACACCTAATTTTAAAATATACCTCAGAGCCGGAATAATAACAAAATAACAGTATGGTACTGCCCATAAAAACACAAAACTCAACTAAAAGTGGATCAAAGAGCTAGGTATTGGCTCAGACCCTGCAAATGCTAGAAGAAGAAGAAAAAACAAACAAACAAACAAACGGTAGACTCAACACTCCAACATGTCAGCTCAGGAACTTTAACAAGAATCCTAAAGTGCAAGAGGTAAAACCAAAAATCAATAAGTGAAATGGCATCAAATTAAAAAGCTTGTGCACAGCAAAGGAAACAATTAAGACTATGAAGATATCCAAGTGCCACTGGCACATGCCTATAATTCCAGTGGCTTAGGAGGCTGAGACAGGAAGATCGTGAGTTCAAAGCCAGCTTCAGCAAAAGCGAGGCACTAAGCAACTCAGTGAGACACTATCTCTAAATAAAATACAAAACAGGGTTGGGGATGTGGCTCAATAGTCAAGTGCCCCTGGTACCCAATTTAAAAAAAAAAAAAAATGAAGACTAGGTCGATAGAATGGGAGAAAATCTTTGTCACCTTCTCCTTAGAGCTTTAATCTCCAGGATATATAAAGAACCCAAAAAACTTAACACCAAAAGACAAATAACCCAATCAATAAATGGGCAAAAGAATTAAACAGGAACTTTTCAAAAGAAGAAATACAAGTGGTCAATACATGAAAATGTTCAACATCTCTACAAATTAGAGAAATGCAAACTAAAACTACATTGAGATTTCATCTCACTTCAGTCAGAATGGCAATTATCAAGACAAATAACAATAAATGTTGGCGAGGATGTGGGCAAATAGGTATACTCATACATTGCTGGTGAAACTGCAAATTGGTGCAACCATTCTGGAAAGCACTATGGAGCTTCCTCAAAAAGCTAGGAATGAGGGCTGGGGCTGTAGCTCAGTGGTAGAGTGCCTGCCTCACACGTGTGAGGCACTGGGTTCGAGCCTCACATCACATAAAAATAAATAAAGATGTTGTGTCCGTCTACAACTAAAGAAAAAAATAAGGCTAGAAATGATCCAGCTATTCCATTCCTTGGTATATATCCAAAGGACTTAAAATTAGCATACTACAGCAACACAGCCACATTAATGTTTATAGCATACAATTCATAATAGCCAAACTATGGAACCAACCTAGGTGCCCTTCAACAGATAAATGGAAAAAGAAAATGTGGTATATATACACAATGTAATATTACTTAGCCATAAAGAATGACTTTATGGCATTTGCCAAGGAAATGGATGGAACTGTAGACTATCATGCTAAGTGAAATGAGTCAGTCCCAAAAAGTCAAAGGTAAAATGTTTTCTCTGATATGTGAAAGCAAATAAAAAGTAAGGAGGGTAGATGAAAAAAGAATAGAAGAAAGATTGGTGGACTAGACAATGGGGAATTAGGCAAAGAGAGGAGGGATGGGATAGGGCAAGACAGTAGATCAATTCTAACCTAATTTTCCTATGTATATATACAAATATACCACAGTGAATCTCACCATCATGTACATCTACAAGACAGTAATTAAAAAAAACAAAAAACCTAAGTAAATAGCAGGAACATCAGTAAAGTAGAGGGAAACGAAGGGCGGGGGGAGAGGAAGAGGGAAGGGAAAGGGGAGTACTGGGGATTAAATTAGAAGAAATCATATTCCATGCCTTTATAATTATATCAAAATGAATACTATTATCATGTATAACTAGGAAGAACCAATAAAAAATAAAAGTTGAATCTATTTTTACTTGGCAACAAACCCCAGACAGACATGTAGGCCAATGTAATAGAAGAGAGATCACAGGTAAATCCTGAGGGCTCCAGGTATGTGATTCTTGACAAACATGCCAAAAATGTACATTGGAAGAAATGTAGCCTCTTTTGCAAATGGTGCTGGGAAAACTAGATAGCCATATGTAAAAGGCTGAAACTAGATCCCTGTGTCTCACCCTATATAAAAATCAGCTAAAATCCAGCACAGCGGCACATGCCCGTAATCCCAGAGACTCAAGAGGCCAAGACAGGAGGATAGAAAATTCAAGTTCAGCCTCAGCAACTTAGTGAGGTCCAAGTTCTCAAAAACTTAAAACGGATCTTTTCCTCAAAAAGACCTAAAGGGGACTGGGGATGTGGCTCAAACGGTAGAGCGCTCTCCTGGCATGTGTGGGGCGCTGGGTTCGATCCTCAGCACCACATAAAAATAAAAATGTTGTGTCCACCGAAAACTAAAAAATAAATATTAAAAAATTCTCTCTCTTTAAAAAAAGAAAAGAAAAAAGACCTAAAGGTAAGGTCTGAAACTTTAAAACTGTTAAAAGAAAACAGGGGAAACATTTCAAGACATATGCACAGGGAGTGACTTCCTTTATAGGACTCCAAAAATCTGGAAGTAATAGCAAGAATTGACAAAGGGAGCTGCCAACAAATTAAAAACCTTCTGCACAGCAAAGGAAACAGCAGAGGGAAGAAATAGGCTACAGACTGGAAGAAAACCTTTGCCAGTCAATGAAACAAAGGATCAATACCCAGAATATATGAAGAACTCAAAAAACTTAACACCAATAAAAAAAAAAAAAAAACAACCTAATCAATAAGTGGGCAAATGAACTAAAGAGATACTTTTTACAAAAAGAAGCACACAAGGCCAATATTACATGAAAATGTTCAATATCTTTAGTCATCAGGAAAAGGTAAATCAAAACTACATTGAACCAGGGATAGTGATGAACATACATGTCTGTGAACCCAAAAATTAGGGAGGCTGAGGCAGGAGGATCACAAGTTTGTGGCCAGCCTCAGTAGTCTCAAAATAAAAAATAAAAAGGACTCAGGATGTAACTCAGTGGTAAAGCACCCTAGTTCAATTCTCAGTACCAAATAAAACAAATACCAACAAACAATAAAAACAAAAAACTATACTGAGAGCCCATCTCACCGATGTCAGAATGGCTACTATCAAGAATACAAAAAAAAAAAAAAAAATGCTGTCAAAAATGTGGGGGAATGGAATCCTTTTATACTGTTGGTGGGAATGTAAATTGCCACTATGGAAATCAGTACAGAGGTTCCTCACAAAACTAAAAATAAAACTACCATGTGATCTAGGAATACAACTCCTTATTATATACATGAAGAAATTAAAGTCAATATATTATAGAGATAATTGCATTCTGATGTTTATCACAGCAAAATTCACAATAGTGAATGTATGGAATCAGCAGGGTTTTTTTAAAATATATTTTTAGTTTTAGGTGGGCACAATGTCTTTATTTTATCTTTATGTGGTGCTGAGGATCGAACCCAGAGCCTCACACATGCGAGGCGAGTACTCTACCACTGAGCCATAACGCCAGCCCTGGAATCAGCAGTTTTTATGAATAGATAAATGATAAGGAAAACTTTGTATATATACATAGTGGAGTATTATTCAGCCATAAAGAATGAAATCATGTCATTTTCAGGAAAATAGATGGAACTGGAGATCATAACATTAAGCCAAACTCAGAATGATAAATGTCATCTGTTTTCCCCCATGTTTCCCCATTTGTTTTCCCCCATTCTAGGGGAAAAAAATGACATGAAAGTAGCAAACAGACTCTTAAAGAAGAGGAAGCGGATGGGAGGATAGAGGAAGGGAGGAAAAAAGAAGGATAAAAGCAGGGAGTAGATATGACGAAGCTATGTTAAATGCAAATAGGAATATGCCATATTGACCCTTTTTTTCTGAGTATTAAAATGCACTAATTATTTTTTAAAGGACCATAAAACTTTTAAGGAACTGTACACAGAAGTATATTCATCATAATCTGAACATCTTGATTTAAATGTCTGAGTTCAAATCCAGTTCATATTTAACATCTCATTTGCTTTCCAATGAAGTCAAATTTAAAGAAAAAAACATTTTATTTTCCTGTAAGTGATAACTACATTTGGTTTTCATCAGTCTGGAGCAAACAGCCTTTAAATAAACCAAATAAAAGAAATGTATATGATATAGATTCCTTATTAAGTTAAAATAAATGACAGCATAAATGTATGTGTATACATGTGGGAAGTATGTATGTATGTATGTGGGAAGGTGGGGGATGTATTCTGGAAGATACAATGAATCATGCATAGCCTATTTATATAACAAAAGTCATAAAACTTTTTTTATCAATAGAATCCCTTGAAAGTCACTATTAGATGACGTAAAAACTTTTATCCAAAGATTTAGCTCTTTTAATGACCTTCTTTTATTTATGATTCTCTCTCAAAATATAAGTTGTATATTTTTTGAATCTGTAAACATCAGACTTTCAGCCCTAATACTACAGTCCTCAGAAACAATTCATTTCTTCAGCTCTTCGTGCACACCTGGGCTGGTGGCAGCATTAGCAGCAGGCACTGTGTGTTCCTGTACCATGGATCTCACAGCATGCGCTGCATAGTTAAGGCTGGTATTTTTGTTCCAATGCCAGTAACCTGAGAAGGGGTTATACAGCATTCCTGCCACAGTTTGAACTGACAGACCATCTGAAAAAAATATAAAAAATGTAGGTTTAATAAATACCTTCCAACTGCCAATAATCTCCTTTCACTCTTCATATTAACAAAGGATTTTCAATGTAATGGGCAAAAAATACTTTGTAACCATGTACAGATGATAGTTCACTGTAGACTACTAAACATTCTCTAAAGTATACTGCCTGAGTTTAAATCCCAGCTCTGGTACCTAGTATATGGTGACTACAGGCAAGTCACTTTCCTTTCTGAATCAGTTTTCTCACATGTACCGAACATTTACCATAGCATTGTTAGAAATGGAAGAGAGATGTGCATAAAGAAGCAGAGGGTTGGAATTTAGTAAGTATTCAATAAATATTAGCTGTTACAGAAAATATCTTCATCAGATTATTCCCATAAAGCTTCTGCAAAATATTTTTTTCTACTTGATTTTCAACAAAAGTACTCACAGAACTTACTACATTCCTAGGGACTGATAATATTCCAAGTAGAATCAATTTTATTGATATGATGTTTTATGAATAAAAAGTATGAGAAAGAAGGAATTGAAATACTCAACAATACCAAATGCCAACCAGATGTGGTGGCACATGACTATAATCCCAGCAATTTGGGAGGCTGAGACAGGAGGATTACAAGTTTGAGGCCAGCCTCAGAAACTTAGCAAGACTCTCAGCAACTTGGTGAGATGATGTCTCGAAATAAAAGATAAAAAGGACTGGGGCTATAGCTCAGTGGTAAAGTGCCCCTAAGTACAATTCCGAGTACAGGAAAAAAAAAAAGTCAAATAAATGAATGGAGAAATACGAATTACTTAACAGGAATTCAACACATTGAGTGTTCCCTATATGTAAAGCAAGAACAAGATACTATAAGAAATACAAAAAGGAGATATAATCTTGCCTTTAAGGAATACACAGGCCAGAAAAAGGTGAAAAATAATAATAATATAAGTAGATTATAAGTAATGTAAAACATTAAAAGTGACATGAAGTTCAAAATACATCTAAGTGTAGAAGAATCAGGAAAAATAGATAAGATTAGCCAGTAAACGCAGGGCTTGGTAGGGCAAACTGGGGTGTAATATTTAGTCCTCATTTGCTTAAGGATGAGGTACAAACATCTCACCCTTAAACAAACGAGGACTAAATAGCCAGAAAGTATCATTAATCATCTATTATTTGCTTGGCCCTGGGTTAGATGCCACAGGTGATAAAAAAGTAGTATCTACTTAATTCTAACTTCAAAAAGTTGATGACATAGTTGAGATAAAACCAACATCCAAAAATAATAACCTGTTTAATTAAGTGCTAGATTATGTGATTAATAATTATAAGTACATTTTAAAGTCTCAGTTAGGCTGTGAAAATTGGAAAAAAAAAATAATACTTACTTGATTCCAGAATGCTTTCTAGCATTTCAGGTGAAACAAACTTCTCCCATATATGAGTACCCTTTGGTACAATACCTGCAACCTGCTCTGAAAAAACAATTCCCAAAGCATATGACAGTTGTGTTTTGTTGATTGTAGTAATGAACAAAGAACCGCCAGGCTAAAAGAAGCAAAATTATGTAAGGATAAAATTGTACTGAAGTAAAATGTAAAAGGTTAGGAGTATCAGTTAGGTAAAAGCTTTTCCTTCCTTCAAGAATTTAAGTGCAGTTAAGATACATGAGTATAAATAAAATATAATTTACCAAAATACTATTTTTTCTATTGGGAAATCTACTACTTGAGGCAATCCACTCAGATTCACCGAATCTATACAATAGGGTTTATAACTCTTAAAAATCATACATTACTGACATATTATTTTACATATATTCTTTTGTACACATCAAATACTTTAAAATAAAATACAGAAATAAGATGTTCTTCTTTGTTACAAGTTCACATTTACATTCTAACATGTCACCACTGCTTCCTCTTGGGTGCCAAGTCTGTCTAAGTTTTTTGGTACAGCACAAAGCTACACATCTTATGCATGGGTACATTGCCAGTAAGTGTCTTCAGTTCAAAACATTCAAATGGTAAGGTTTGAACATTCAAATATTAAAGTTTGAATGGTTTTTTTTTTTTTTTGGTTTGTTTTGGCATTGATTTCATTTGTACAAAGATTATGAACAGATCAAGATAAGCACTTAGATGAATACAAAGCAATTATGGGTTATTTAGTCTCCCCTTTTTTTTAACTACATTTATGGTGTTTCTATGTTTAGTATCACAAACAGCAAGGACATTAATGTTCTCTCCCTCTTTTATGCTTTCTTATTAGTGTGATAAGGATAAGATGCCAAAGATTCCTTTCAAAATAATCTTTCTGTATATATGGGACCGGGGGTGGGCAGGGAAGAGATAATATATCTCAAATACCACCCCAAACCAAAAATAAAAAGGATCAGGCCCTGAAATATCAGTGTGTGCTTTTAAACACTGGAATACCTCATACTATATTGTCATGTTAACTTTTCTCTGTAAAACTTTAGCATCTTAAGAATCATGCTGGGTTCAATAGTGCACACCCGTAATCCCAGCAACTGAGACAGGAAAATTGCAAGTTGGAAGACAGCCTCAGCAATTTAGGGTTACCCTGTCTCAAAATAAAAAATAAAAAGAACTGGAATGTGCCTCAGTGGTAAAACATCCCTTAGTTAAGTCCCCAGCTTTAAAAAAAAAAAAAAAAAAGACTCATATATGGACTTAGGGCGGGTGGAGGAGGTAGCTCAGTAGCAGAGCATGCCCCTAGATTTAATCCTCAGTACCACCAAAAGAGAATTTTAAACTTTTTAAAAATTAAGGTTTTTAATTGAAAAATAGGGAATAAGCCTCATAAAATTCCATGTAAGAGAAAACACCAAGAAACTGACAGATTGAAGAAGAGTTAGGAAACATGGCAACTAAATGCAATGCAGGAACCTTAATAGGATCCATAACAGAAAAATGACATTAGTGGAACAACTAATGAAATTTAACAAGCTCTATTGTGCAGTTAATAAGCATAATGCCAATGTTCATGGCTTATTTATGTGCCAGGAGTTATGTGCAGGTACAGAACTATGGCGAGGCAAGTGAGGCTCTAGGGCACAGAACTGAAACAGGCAGTCCCTTCCAGGGTGCAGTGCAGTGCAGGGCTGGCACCTAATAGCTGCCTCCTTCAATTTTATACCCTAGGCCCTTCATTTGATTAACCCTAGTTCTTACCCTTATGATGTGAGTCTTTAATGTAAAGTGAAAATAGTGGAAGAGAACTCTGTATTCTCTTCGCAATTCTTCTATAAATCTAAACTTACTTCAAAAAAAAATTTTTTTTTTTAAAAAAAGCTCTACTTGGACATGGGATAAGTATTTCATTCCTTTAGCTTTTGGCCTTAAGGTGTTACATCTTAAATACGTAAACAATACAGTCAAAACCTTAATAATAATAGCACATTAAAGATATTAAGCTGAGCATAGTGGTACAGGCTTGTAATTCCAGCAACTAGGGAGGCTAAGGAAGGAGTAAGTTCAAGGCCAGCCTAAGCGACTTAGTGAGGCTCTCAGTAATTTAAAGAAACTCTGTTTCAAAATGAAAAATAAAAAGGGCTGGGGATGCTTGCTCAGTGGAAGCAACTAGTACTCCTGGGTTTAATCCCCAATACCTGCCCCCAAAATTATCTTTTAAAAAATTAAATAAATTATTTTAAACATATATATATATATATACACATACATACACACACACACACACACACACACACACACACACATATATATATATGTATGTATATAAAATTGGAACCACATTTGGAGGACTAAATTTGTGGAAAATTATATAAGCATAATGAGAAGAACCAGATTTGGAATCATAAGATCTAGCCTTAAACCCCACCTAACAGTTTTGACATCTCACCAGTTCCCAGTCCTCAAAAGTCAAAAGATGATAACTCCCATCTTTCCTTCCTCATCTGGCTGTAGATAAGATCAAGCAAGATAATATGTATAAAGTGATCCTTTCATAAACTAAAAACACAGATTTACTTAACAAATGCTATTTAAGTAAACTTATGCTAATCATTGTTTTTGTTGATTTGTAAGTATTAATCCAAATCAGTTTCTTGGTAAATTATCATATGATAGCTATTAAGTATTTAATCCAGACTATAATCTAGATCAATAGAAAAATACCACTATAAATGTGTTTGTTATTTTTCCAGTGTTTAGCACCAATATTTTTCAAGATCCCTGACATCACTAAACTAATAGAACACTAGAAAACCCCATATTAAGGGCAATCTGAGGGGCAGAAGTAATTACCAGCACAGAGGCTATCCCCTAATCCTGGATTCTTGGTTTCTTCTCTCTTATAGTTTATCTGCTAGACTGTTAAAGTATTATCGAACATATTAACGGTATGGATATACACATGCACTCACAAGAGAAAGCAAACAAGTGATTTTGAAAGTCTTACTTTTAACACTTGACAGCAGCACTGTATAAATGTTTCTAGATCATTCACATGTTCTATAACTTCAGAAGCTATAACAGCATCAAAAGTTTCTGCCTTCTCTTCCACAATTTCTTCCAGAGAACATACTCTGTACTCTATCCTCTTATCCAGGACTGGATCAAATGATTTATGGTGCTGTGCTGTTTTAATATTTTCATCCACAGGATCTATTCCAACAACTGAAGCACCTAATCGCCCTAGAGGCTAATGGCATAAGAAAGTTACTCTCAGGAAGAAAAAGAACACATGTTAGCAATAAAAAACTTACCAAAAATGAATTGAGATTAACCACAAAGTGATAATTACTGAAGATCATTTTTGTGTATGGGTTCATATACTATTTTCTTTAGTTCGTATACAGTTGAAATTTTCCATAATAAAAAGCTTAAAAGTGAGAACAACAATCAAAATGTACATTTACATAAATGTAGGACAGTGTTAAATATCTGAAATGCAATAAATGTAACACGCCATGGTAAAAACAGCTATTGTTTCTAGTAACCAATTTCTTCTTTATAGTTTTTTCCTGTGACTGACCAGATTTGATTTTGTATGCATGAATATGTGGTATTAGGGGTCAAACCCAGGGTCTTATGCACATAAGCACCCCTCTACCACTGAGCTACATCCCAAGCCCTAGAAATAATTCATAGCTAATTATTTGTTCATCTTTTACATCTGGATACTTCCCATGACATTCCCTAATATTTAAATACAGTCTTAATTTTAATCAAAACTTATACAGTGTTTCTATTAAACAAGGTTAGTCAATAAGCTTAAGTATGACCCATCATCTTAACTTTAGAGACATAATTTCTGCAACAATACACTGAACAGATGGCAGAACACATAGTAAAATCTTATTCATTTATAATTTGTACACCACATATCCTTAATTCACATATTTTAGGCTTTCTGAACTTTTATAATTGATGTAAAAAGAAACTAGCCCACTTCCAGGTCAGGAGCAGGTTTTCTGTGCATGTAGGAACTTAATTGCATATCAAGGACTGTTAGTCACACTATAAACTTGGTTGAGTTATGGACCTC